>NW_023276806.1:49257860-50476283 GCF_003668045.3 Cricetulus griseus | reverse complement strand
ACTTAAGTTTTGTGCATGGTGACAGATAAGGATCTATCTGCAGTCATCTGCATGTCTGAATCCAGTTGTGCCAGCACCATTTGTTGAAGCTGCTTTTCTTTTTTCCATATAGATTTAGCTTCTTTGTCAAAAATCAGGTGTTCACACATGTGTGGGTTAATATCAGGGTTTTCGATTCGATTCCATTAGTCTGTCTATTTTTGTGCCAATACCAAGCTGTTTTCAGGACTATGGCTCTGTAATAGAGCTTGAAGTAAGGGATGGTGATGCCTCCAGAAGATCCTTTAATTGTACAGGGTTGTTTTGACTATCCTGGGTTTTTTGTTTTTCCATATAAAGTTGAGTATTGTTCTTTCAAGGTCTGTGAAGAACTGTGTTGGGATTTTGATGGGGATTGCGTTGAATCTATAGATTGCTTTTGGCAAGATTGCCATTGATCTCCTGTGCTCTTGGATAAGGATCTTATTTTATTATCTTAAATTACTTCTACTCTATAACTGTGTTATTTTTTCTCTTCGAAGTTTATGTATAGCATTTAAATGCACATGACCCATTTAGAGGCCTTTTTTATGAATCTGTCCTTATTGTGTATCTAAAATCCCTTTATGGCCTGCATTGCTTTTAAAATATTAAGCAGGCTTGGTTAGGAGTAAAGTGGTGTCCTGTGTCATTTGGCTATCCAATATGGCAGGGACAGTAACTAGCATTAATCCCTTCCCCCCATGATGCCATCCGGTAGTGTGTAGCTAGCCTAGAAACTTTTTTTTTGGTCTAAGTAAAAGCTAAATCTTCCATGCAGTGGGCTGCACAGCTTGGAGAATCCTGTGTTCTGAATCAGACATGTTGTTCTCAAGCTGGAATGACATGGCATCTGTGTGCCTGGACCAGCAGGAAAGTCAGAAGTAGGAGGCTGTCAACTCTGTGTATGCATTACAAAATTCCTCCTGCATTTTTAAGCCTTTAAAAAGTCTTATGTGGAAACTCGAGTGTCCCACATTGGGCTGCCAAAATATAGAAGATTTTCTCTGTCTATATCAATGTACTGGACCAGTTTTCTCTCTGTCCACTGGGTCCCACAGCCACTTAGTAAAATAACCACTCTGATTCTTAATATCAGTTACAATTATTTAGCCCATGGCCTAGGCTTCATACTGAATAGCTCTCTCTTAATTATTAACCCTTTTCTATTAATCTGTGTATCTCCATGTGACCATGCCTTACCAGTGATGCCCTGGCAACTTGACTCCCTGGCTGCTACATGGTTTCTCTCTTTTGTCTTTCTTTTCTTTGCCGCTTTGTTCAGAATTCCTGGCTAGATAAATTATTCATGTCCATTTGGAGAAACAGATTTATTCATCAACCAATAAGAGAAACATAGTCACAGTATACAGAAGGAGATCCCACAGTGACACGGTCACACTTACACCAACAAAGCCATATCTCCTAATAGTACTACTCCATTTGAGGACCATTTTCTTTCAATCCACCACAAGAACCAATTATAAAAATTATTATTTTTTTATAAATTATTTTATAAGTTATTTCTTTTTATAAATTAACTTTATGCTTTACAATTCAGACAACCTATATCTATCTCTTTCTTTTGGTAATTTAGCTTTTGCCCATTTATTGAAAATAGATTCTTTTCTCATAAATATATCCTGGTTATAGTTTCTTCTCCCTCTACTCCTCCTAGTTTCTCCTACCTCCCCTACACTCTGGATCCATTTCTTTTCTGCCTTACATTAGAAAATAATAGACTGGTCTAGAGAGATGTCTCAGTGGTTAAGAGCATGAGAGGCTCTTCCAGAGGACCCAGGTTGAATTCCCAGCACCTACATGGCAGCTCACAACTGTCTGCAATTCCAGTTCCAGGTGATGTGACACAGACACACAGACATGTGAGACACCAATGTACACAAAATAAATCTAAATAAATAAATAAATTTTCAAAAATAAAATAATAGGCTTCTAAGAGATAGCAACCAGACATAACAAAATAATATATAATAAGATAAAGCAAAAACTATCATATTGAAGCTAGGTACAGAAATCCAACAGGGGGGAAAGAATGCCAAAAGCAGTCAGAAGAATCATATAGTCACTTTTTCTTACAGTCAAGAGTCCCATAAAAATACTAGATTAAAACTATAATTTATACACAGAGGACCCTTGTAGACCCTTGTAGTCCCTGTGCTTGCTGCTTCAGTCTCTGTGAGCTCATATGTACCTGGCTTAGTTGATTCAGCAGGCCTTGTTCTTCTGGTGTTCTGCATCCCCTATGGCTCTTACAATCTTTCCATTTCCTCTTCCATAGGATTCCCTGAATTCTTGGGGAGAGGGATTTGATGGAGACCCCTTTAGCCTCTCTCCACATGATGTCTAGCTGTGGGTCTCTGTATTTTTCCCATTGGCTGCCAGAGGAAGTCTCTCTGAAGGTGATAGGATAAGGCACTGACCTATGAGTGTAGCAGAATGTCATTGGGAATCATTCTATTGATTTTTTTTAAGACTAGTAGTCTTTTTTTAAGACTAGTTTTACCTTAGGTCTCTGGGGTATATAATCTCTTGTTCTTGGTTACCAAAGTGTTGGGTATGGGTTCCTTCTCATGGAATCAGCCTTAAATAAAATCACACATTGGTTGGTTACTCCCACAAGTTCTGTGCCAACATTTCTCTAGCATAATTTGCAAGCAGGACAGATTATAGATAAAAGAATTTGTGGCCGGGTTGGTATCCACATTTCTTTTTGATAGGGGCAGCCTACAGAATGGAAAAAAATTACCAACTCCACATCTAATAGAGGACTAATATACAAAATATATAAAGAACTTGATACTAGATATCAAAAAACAAAATTATATATTTTTTAAATGAGGTACAGACATAAAGAGATGATTCTCTTATATTTTTGGTTGTGAGTCTAGCCTTTAATGGCTGATCTATTTCTCCAGCCCAAGAGATAGTTCTCAGTAGAAGGCCTTGTTTCCTTGATGTCTTCTATCCCCACTGGCTTTTAAAATCTTTCTGCCTCCTCTTATGCAGTGTTTCCTGAACCCCAACAGAAAGGATTTGGTGGAGTCATTTCATTTAGGATTGAATGTTCCAAGGTCTCTCACTATCTCCACATTATCCAGTTGAGGGCCTCTGTATTGTCCTAATATACTGCAGTAAATAAGACACTGATTTATGAGTATGTCAGAATGTCATTAGGTGTCATTTGACTTTTCTCTAGGTCCATGGCCTTTCTTGTTAGGTTCTTGGCCACCCAGGTAGTATTGGATATAGGTTCCATCTTATTGACTGAGCCTTAAATCTAATCAAAGAGTGGCTGATTCCTCACACAATGTTTGTGTCACTATTACACTGGCACATCTTGCTGGCAGATCATTGTATATCACAGGGTTTGTAGATAGGTTGGTGTTTACTTTGCACCTCTGGTAGTGTGCAGAGTACTTTACAGTACTATGAACACTAGTCAGTAGGGGTGAAGGCTCTAGTTAGGTACCAGCTTGACTTCTTTATGGTCAGTGAGTATACAGGTGTTGTCTTCAGCAGCAGAATCTTACCATCAGTTTGTGAAGTGCAACCAGTAGCCTTGATTGTTGGGGAATTTCCATGGAGCCCCCTTGACCAACAACTCAAATAGATGTAACCCATTCCTGGCACTGGATGTACCTCTGGGTGAGAATAGATGTCTAGTTGGGACTTTGTCTCCTCCATTATATGGTGATTCCAATTTAGATCTCTTTCATAGGTTTATATGTTTTAATGAGTATCTATTATATTGTTTCCATATAACCGCTCAATGGACCTTAGTTTTGGCTATTCCTATCTGCATTCCAACCCTTACTCTGTCTTCCTTACCCCTTCAATTTCATTCCATCCCTATCCATAAATATCTATAATTTTTCTTTCCTAGGGAGATATTTCCCTCCCCTTTAGGCCCTTACTCTGTACCTAGTATCTGTGTTTATATGGATTATACCATGCTTATCAAAGACCTAACTGCTAAGACCTACATATAATCAAATGCATACCGTATTTGCCTTTATGGACCAGGGTTACCTCATTCAGGATGATTTCCTTTTCTAGCTTCATCCACTTACCTCCAAATTTCATGGGTTTTTAAAAAAAAATAGTTGAGCAATATTTCAATGTGTAAAATACTGATGATAATATGGCAAAATAAAGTCCCTTATAAACTATGCATGGGACTGCAACCATGATCAAAGGCAGACTAGGGATTTCTCAAAAGACTAAAAATGGAACTACCATACCTATTAATTAGATCACTCCTAGCCATATACTTAAATGACTCCATGTTTAGTGTCTTAGTCAGTGTTCTATTGCTGTAAAGAGACACCATGACTACAGTAACTCTTAAAAAACAAAGCATTTAATTGGGGATTAGTTCCAGTTTCAGAGGTTTAGCTTTAGTTTTGACACAATAGAGAGCATGGCAGCACATAGGTAGACATAGTTCTGGAGAAGTGGCTGAGACTTCTATATCCAGATCTACAAGCAGCAGTAAGAGAAGTGACTGGGCCTGGCCTGGGCTTTTGAAACCTCAAAGCCAATGCCCCCCCTTGTGACACACTTCCTCCAGCAAGGCCACCCCCACTCCAACAAGTTCATATCTCCTTTTCTTTCTCAATTAGTACCATTCTCTGATGATGAAGCGTTCAAATATATGAGCCATTAGAGGCCATTCTTATTCAAACCCCCACATCTGTACAGAGAAACTAGCACATTCATGATCATTGGGACTTTATTCACAAGAGGTGGTAAATGTAATCAGCCTACATTTCCATCAGCTGATAAATGGACAAGGAAAATGTGGCACACAGATATCAGATTTTATTCAGTTCTAGAGAAAAATGAAATTTATGGGGGAAAAGATGTAATTTACAATAAATAAGATGTTCTAGTGGTTGTTCTATTGCTGTGAAGAGACAATGTAACCCAGACAACTAGAAGATAAAGAATTTAATTGAGGGCTTGTTTATTGTTTCAGAGGTTTAGTCCATTATAATCATAGCAGGAAGCATGGCAGCATACAGGCAGATGAGTGGTAACTGAGAATGACATCCTGATCTGTAGGCAGAGAGGGAGATTGAGGCTGGACCTAGCATGAGCTTTTGAAATCTCAAAGCCCACTCCCAGTGACATACTTCCTCCAATAAGCCCACACCTCCTAATCCTTCCAATCTTCTCAGTGTTCCTTCCACTCCCTGGTGACTAAGCATTCAAATATATGAGCCTATGGGGGCCATTCTTATTCAAACCACACACTCTACTCCCATATGCTTATTGCTATAATGTGAAAATGCACTTAGTCTAACTTCAGAAGACTCCATAATCTGTCACAGACCCAACACTGTTTTAAAATACAAAGTTCTAAGTTTCTGGACTCACAGCAATATCGTAACTGTACCCCCTGTAAAATCAAGATCAAAAGGCAGATCACATATTTCCAATATAAAACTAGCAAAGAATATAACCATTCCAAAAGTAAGGAAAGGGAGCATAGTGAGGAAATACTAGGCCAAAGCAGGACCAAAACCCAGCAGAACAAGCTCTAAATCCCGCATCACTATTTGTGATGTCAAAGCACACCTAGTATCTCCAACTGATTTCAGCTTTATTGACTGCAACATTCTCTCCTCTCTCTCTCTCTCTCTCTCTCTCTCTCTCTCTCTCTCTCTCTCTCTCTCTCTCTCTCTCTTTCTCTCTCTCGGGCTGGTTCCACACCAGTTCTGCATTTTTCTTTGGTAGGTATCACATGTCTCTGACTCTGGAATCGCTACCATCTTTGGGTCTCGAGCATAATCTAGGCTTCACCTTCACAGATTCATGAAATGCCCTCCCTGGGCCTCCATGTAGACAGAGCCCTGACAGAAGCCTGGCTTTGGCAGTTTTCCTTAACTGCAAAAGGAGATTCCAAAACTTTCTTGATTTCTTCACAGTAAAGCCAGAACCACATGGTCAAAGGTGCCAAGTTTTGCTGCTTGTTGGGGCTGGAACTTGGTCCCCATATTCAATTGCATTTGTATCAGCTTTCTGTGGTTGATAGCTTCCTTCTCTGCATCTCTGATTTTCTTTAATTCTTTTCCACAAGTTGGAAGCTTACATAGGTTGGGTCTTGCCTGGGATCATTGTTCCCTTTTTTATTATTTTTTTCATTTATTTTACATACTGACCACAGTTTCCCCTCCCTTCTCTCCTCCCATTACCTCTCCCCACCTCTCTTCTACCCTCTATCCAGTCTTCCTCCATCTCCATTCAGAAAGAAAAATAAACCTCCCATGGAAGTCAACAAAGCATGGCACATCAAGCTGAGGCAGGACCAAGCTCCCCCTCTGCATTAAGGCTGGGCAAGGCAATCCAGCATTGGGAATAGATTCCTAAAAGCCAGCTCAAGCACCAGAGACAAGGCCTGATCCCACTGCTAGGAGTCCCACAAACAGACCAAGCTACACAACTGTCACACACATGCAGAGGGCCTAAGTTGGTCCCATGAAGGCTCCCTAGCTGTTGGTTCAGAGTTAGTGAGCTCCCAGGAGCTCAGGTGAGCAGTCTCTGTGGGTTTCCCTGTCAAGATCTTGATGCCACTGGCTCATATAATTCTTATCTCTTTTCAACAGACTCATGGAGCTTGGACCAGTGCTTGGCTGTGGATCTCTGCATCTGCTTCCATAAGTTACTGGATAAATGCTCTCTGATGACAATTAGGATAGTCATCAATCTAATTACAGGAGGAAGCTGGTTCAGGCATCACAGCCCCAGAGAAGCTAAGTAACAAGGAGGGCCCAAGGAAAGATGCATGGATTTCCCTAGGAAGGAGAAATAGAAGAGATCTCCTAGGCAAACTGGAGGTGAAGGGTGGGTTGGAGGTATGGGAACATGAGGGATCAGGTCGGGGATGTTGGGGGCTGGATGGATGGGGAGAATAATGAAACAGAGATCTTGATGGTGGGGGGCATTTAGGCGTTAGGGATAAACCTGTTGCCAGGGAAACGCCTATGAATACATAAGGATGACCCAAGCTAAGATCACCACTCTCTTTATTCCATTCAACATCATGTTTAAATCAAAACATTTCATATCCTTGAGCACTGGACTTAACTCTATTGCTTAGCTCCTGGTACTCCTTTTCTCCTCCAAACTTCATTTTGTATTTCTTTGTCCAGCTTGCTCCTTTTCAGTATTGATCTGCCCAAAAGTGGTTGCTAATAATCACACAGCAAAGTCAATACCAGCCTTTCCTGACATCTCCTCTAACAATGTCATTAATCTAAAACAGCATGCAGATTTAGCTTCATGCAGATTTTTGGGAGAAGGGTATAAAGGCAGCAACATTCTTCCCCAAAATATCATATGAACTGTCTTTAGGCCACTTATAAATATGCTTCCCCCCTGAAACTTCATGAGCTGTGTCCACACAGTTCAAATTGCCCTAAACACTGTCTTCTATGCTCCTAAGAAGATGGCCCATTAAGCACTGACTAACTTGTTAAACAACTTTCCTGGTCCAAAATCTCAAAGACTTCCATGTTATTCAAGAAAAGAGCAGGGTCAGGTCCATCACACCAGTACCCCATTCCCTGGTACTAACGTGTATCTTTGTTACTGTCTTATTGTAGTGAAGAGACACCATGACCAGGGTATCTATTGTAAGAAAAAAAATTAATAGGTGACTTGCTTAAAATTTAAGATTTAGTCTGTTATCATCATGGCACAGAACATGACAACATTCATGCAGGCACTGGAGAAGTAGCTGAGAAAATATCATGATGCATAGGCAGAGAAAGACTTGTCCTTGACTGAGCTTTTGAAACCTCAAAGCCCACTGCCAATGACATGTTTTCTCCAACAAGGGCACACCTTTTCCAACAAGACCATAACACTTAAAATCCTACCAAAGAGTTCCTTCCACTTTGTGGTGAATAAGCATTCAAACATATGATCTTATTGGGAATATTCCTAATAAATCAGCATATACATTAACTCAGGCATTGCAAAACAAATGCTATATGGTTTCTCTTACATGTAGGTCATAGCTTCTAATTATTATGTATGTATATTTATGTGTGAGCAATTGTGGTTTGAGGTTGGGAAACTAGGAAGGGGCCTATTAAAATGGCAAAGAGGCTTTAAAGGAGAATTTTGGGAGGGTAATAGAATACATAAAAGTGAAAGGAGAAAATTTTAAGGTAGAAGGCTACAGCAGGGATGGAGGCAGGATTGAAGTTAGGAGAGAATCAACCAAAAGTAACCATGTGTAAAACTGTCATAAAATCTGTTACTTTTTATGCCAATTTTAAAAATAAGAAGTAACAAGTGAGGATGTAAAGAAAATGGAATTCATATATTGTTGTTTGGAATGTATTACGGAAAATACTGTAGAGGATTCCTAAAAACACTAAATATCTGATGAACCAACAGTTCCACTACCGGTTTATGCCCAAAAGACATGAAATAATTACACCAGGAAGATACTCACACTCCCAGGCTTATTTCATCATGATTCATGATAGCAAAATATTGCAAAAGAGCTGATGACTACTCATCAGTGGGCTGGGTCTGCCTTGACTTCCATAGAGGCTGGGAGATCTTACATGGCAGCACCTGAGCCTCCCCGGGTTCTCTGCTGTGTTCTCAGGCACAAGCTGTCCTGTAGTACTGCCGGGCATTGCTGGTAGGCACACGTATGTATCTCAGGATCGTCTCATATAGAAAGTGAGGGTTGCCACATGGTCCAGAGCTCCTTGGAGGTGGCCAGTGGCTATGTGGACTTTCTAGCAGCAACAAAGGGTCACACTAGTGCCTCCCCTACCAAGACAGGAGAGCAGCACGAGGCTTTGGGGGGGGGGGGAGATAGGTCAGTGGGTTGGGGTCTTTGCCCTAGTACCATAAGTAAAGTACACCATGAATGAAGGTTGTGGAAAGCCAATCGGTCAGGCTGAGGTATGGGGAGAAAACACCCACACCTGTAGGACAGAGGTCCTTCCCTCAGCCACACTGTTGGGTGCTCACACAGACTTTCATTACTGCATTATTTCTTTAACTACAGATTTTTCAGCTGTAAAGAGAAAAGAAATACTTGGTGGGTGCTACGCCCACGGCGGTCACGCCGGTGTAGCAGATGCCACTAAGGTGAGCTAAGGCCGAAGGGTTGGAGTCTGCGCTCCCTGGAGATGAGCCCCAGGAGGTTCCCTGGCAATTAGCTGCGATCATGATGCCTGATGAGCCAACTCGAAGCCGCTGTCTTTGGTGCCACTGCAGCCTCTTCTTCCTTGTCTTTTTGTTCTGTGTATTTCTTGTATCTTGCCAGCAAACTGCGCTGATGTTAAAGGAACATCTGAGGACATGCTGAACTCTGCCCCACCGTTTATCAAAGCCTTTGCTGAAGTGGCCAGTTTAGGGAATAGATGGGTGAATCATGAGGGAAAAAGACAGCTTTGGAAAGACTTGCCTTTCCTGGAAAGATTAGCTAGATCTAGAAAGCCCTGGTATATATTGGATAAAGAAGAGAGAAAAGAAGTATTAGAAAACATGAAGCCAGCATTAAAATATTGGGTGACTTTATGGAAAGATTTTGAGGCTTATTTTACAGGAGACTTAGACCCTGGGACCTAAAGATATCTAGGTCCTGAGAATCAGGAAATGGGTAGAGACGTGGTTGATGGTATGAGACAGAATTTGGAGAACTCTTAGATCATGTCCTTGGGCAATGACCACAATCTGATGCTTAGAATAGATCATCTATAAACAATTATGCTGTTCTTTTTCTTTCTGTTGTATTATCTGGTGATGTAGCCCCCTTGCCAAGTTCCCTGATTGTAATAGTATATAAGCACTGCTTGAGATGAAGTAAAGTTGCAGCAGCATATTCAACTACATTGAGTGTGTCTGTCTGTCATTTCCTCGACGATTCCTGATTTCTCCTTGAGCCTTCTTCCTTGTTCTCCCTCGGTGGATGGTCTCCACGAGAGGCGGTCCGTGGCAGGTGGGCTTGGCAGGTGGTATTTCACCACAACACAGGCATTGGCTGGTACTCAGTGTTTATAATCTCAGTAATGGTGGGTGATAGCTCTTTCCCCCTTCATTCTGAGGAACTCAGGAGATTGAAATTCTCTTTGAAACACCTAGCAAACTGGCTCGTAGGGCTTCTAGAGAAGCAAGACAGCTGCTTATGGCCGACGGAGAAATGCTTGTCTTTGTCCTATCAGTTTCCTGGTGCACTATGGAGGCACAGCCACTTACAATCATATTGCAGAGACTTGACTACGCGTGTTAATGGGTTCTACAAACTTCTTGGAAGTCTTTCAAGAGTGTGAAGGGAGAGCTGCAGTGCTGCACAGGAACCTCTGGGAGCATGGGAAGAGGGGGGAGGGAGCTAGGAGAATGAGAAGGGGAGAAGAAGAGGGATGCCGAGGACATGAGGGAGCAGAAAGTATGAGTCAGGGGAAGAATACATGATAACAAGAATGGAGATACCATAATAGAGGGAGATATTTTTGGTTTACAGAGAAATCAGGCACTAGGGAAATGTCTGGAGATCTACAAAGATGACACCAGCTAACTATCTCAGCAACAGAGGAGAGACTACCTTAAATGCCCTCCCCTGATTATGAGATTGATGACTGACTTATATGCCTTCATCCAGCAGCTGGTGGAAGTAGAAGCAGATACCCAAAACTAATCACCAATCTGAACTGGAACTCAGATGCAGAGAAGGACCAGTGAAGAGCACAAAGGTCCAGACCAGGTGGTGAAACCCACAGAAACAGCTGACCTGAACATCCGGGAACTCTTGCTCCCCAGTCTGATAGCTGGAATACCAGCCTGGGACTGATCCAGATCTCAGGAACATGGGTTTCTGTGAGGAAAACTCAGAAATCTATGGGACGTCTTGTAGAAGTTCAGTACTTATCCCTAGCATAGGTGTGGATTTTGGGAGCCCATTCCATATAGAGGAATACTACCTGAGCCAAGACACATGGGGGTGGGCCTAGGCCCTATCCCAAAGGATAAGAAATACTCTGATGACACTATGGAAGGCCTCACCATCCAGGGGGAGCAGAAAAGATATGTGACAGATAAGGTTTTAGTTGGGGGGGGGTAGGGGAGGACCGGTGGGAGAAGGGAACTGGGATTGTCGGGTAAAACAATCCTGTTTCTAGTTCAAATAAAAAAAGTTGGAAAAAATATTGCAAAAGACCAACACTCTTCAGTAGATGGATACACAAAAAAACTTTACTATGTTTACATGATGGGATAACATCTAGCAATAAAAAGAGTAGCATGAAATCCTACCATTTGCAGTTACATAAATAAAACTGGAAATAATTACATTAAGTTAAACAAGCCAAACACAGAAAGGCAAATGCATATGTTACTTAAAAGCTAACACTGTAGAAGAATGCAATGGAACAGTGGCACTTTACAGATTGGGACATATAGAAGCAGGGAGAGAAAGGAAATTTAATAAGGGGAAACAAAAACATATACAGTAAAGGCAATACTTTCGGTTCTTCTTCTGCACAGTAGGATAACTATTGAAAAAATAACTCATGTTGTATTTAAAAAGGACTGGAAAGAAGGACATTATATTCTCTACACATAAAAATTATTTTTTGAAGGAAGACTACCCTGATCTTATAATATCCACAGTATACAAGTGTCGAATTACCATAATATGTCCAATAAAAATATAGTAATACAAATTAATAATAAATATTTTTTCTTTTTTCTTTTTGTAATTGTAATTAGACCAATTTTAAATTAGAAACAATCTTTGTTTACATGTCAATCCCAGTTCCCTCCCCTCCTGCCCTGCACCCTCACCACCCTCCATCCCCATGCCTTTCTGCTCTCCAGGGAGGGGGGATGCCTTCCATAGGGATCTTCAAAAATCTGTCGTCACTTGGAGCAGAGCATAGACCCTCCCCTCTGGGTCTAGGCTGAGAGAGTATCCATCTATGTGGAGTGGGCTCCCAAAGTCCATTCGTGTACTAGGGATAAATACTGATCCACTATCAGAGCCCCATAGATTGACCAGACCGCCAAACTGACAGACTCATTCAGGGGTGTGGAACAGTCCTATGCTGGTTTCCCAGCTTTCAGTCTGGGGTCCATGAACAGCCCCTTGTTCAGGTCAGATGTTTCTATGGGTTTCTCCTGCCTGGTCTTGACCTCTTTGTTCATCACTCTTCCCTCTCTGCAACTGGATCCCAGAGTTCAACTCAGTGTTTAGATGTGGGTTTCTCCTTTCCTTCCATCAGCTACTGGATGAAGGCTCTAGGATGGCATTTAAGATAGTCATCAATCTCATTATCGGAGAAGGGCATTTAAGGTAGCCTCTCGACTATTGCTTAGATTGTTAGTTGGGGTAAAACTTGTAGATCTCTTTACATTTCCCTAGTGCCAGAATTATCTTTAAACCTATAAAGGCTCCCTCAATTATGGTATTTCTTTTCTTGCTCTCCTCTATTCTTCCCCAGACTAAATCTTCCTGCTCTCTCATGTCGTCCTCTCTCCACCTGTTCTCCCCTTCTCTTCCTTCTAGCTCTCTCTTCCCTCCCACACGCTCCCAATTAGCTCAGATGATCTTGTCCCTTTCCCCTTCTCCGGGGGACCACGTAAGTCTCTCTTAGGGTCCTCCTCATTTTCTAGCTTCTCTGGAGGTGTGGATTGTAGGTTAGTTATCCTTTGCTCTATGTCTAAAATCCATATATGAGTGAGTACATACCATTTTTGTCTCTTTGTGACTAGGTTACCTCACTCAGGATGGTTTCTTCTAGTTCCATCCATTTGCCTGCGAATTTCAAGATTCCATTGATTTTTTTTCTGCTGAGTAGTACTCCATTGTGTAAATGTACCACATTTTCTCCATTTACACTTCAGTTGAGGGGCATCTAGGTTGCTTTCAGGTTCTGGCTATTACAAATAATGCTGCTATGAATGTGGTTGAACAGATGTTCTTGTTGTATGAATGTGCATCTTTTGGGTATATGCCTAAGAGTAGAATTTCTGGATCTTGAGGTAGACTGATTCCCATTTTCCTGAGGAACCACCATACTCATTTCCAAAGTGGTCTTAGAAGTTTGTGCTCCCACCAGCAGTGGGGAAATGTTCCCCTTTCTCCACATCCTCTCCAACATAAGTTGCCATTGGGTGTTTTTGATTTTAGCCATTCTGACAGGAGTAAGATGTTATGTCAGAGTTGTTTTGATTTGCATTTCCCTGATGGCTAAGGATGTTGAACACTTTATTATGTGTCTTTCAGCTATTTTAGATTTTCCATTGAGAATTCTCTGTTTAGTTCTGTACTCCACTTTTTAATTGGATTAGTTGGTATTTTTGTGACTAGCTTCTTGAGTTGTTTGTAAATTTTGGAAGGAAGCCCACAGTCAGATGTGGTGTTGGTGGATATCTTTTCCCATTCTGGGCTGGCATTTTATCTTGCTGACTGTGTCCTTTGCCTTACAGAAGCTTCTCAGTTCCAGGAGGTACCATTTATTAATTGTTGATCGCAGTGTGTGTGCTACTGATGTTATGTTCAGGAAGTGGTCTCCTGTACCAATTGGTTCATGGGTGCCACCTACCTTTTCTCCTAAGAGGTTCAGTGTGGCTGGATTTATGTTGAAGTCCTTGATCCATTTGGATTTGAGTTTTGTGCATTGTGATAGATAAGGCTCTATCTGCAGTCTTCTGCATGCCAGCATCCAGTTATGCCAGCACCATTTGTTGAAGATGCTTTCTTTTTTCCATTGCATAACTTTAGCTTCTTTGTCAAAAATCAGATGTTCATATGTGTGTGGGTTAATATCAGGGTTTTTAATTAGATTCCATTGGTCTACTTCTCTACTTTTGTGCCAATACCAAGCTTTTTCTATAATAGAGTTTGAAGTCAGGTATGGTGATGCCTCTGGAAATTCCTTTATTGTACAGGGTGTTTTGGCTATCCTTGGTCTTTTGTTTTTCCATATAAAGTTGAGAATCGTTCTTTCAAGGTCTGTGAAGAATTGTACTGGGATTTTGATGGGAATTGCATTGAATCTGTAGATTGCTTTTGGTAAAATTGCCATTTTTACTATGTTGATCCTACCTATCCAAGAGCATGGAGCTCTCTCCATTTTCTGGTACCTTCTTTAATTTCTTTCTTTAAAGACGCAACATTCTAGTCATACAGTTCTTTTAATTGTTTGGTTAGAGTTACCCCAAATATTTTATGTTGTTTATGGCAATTGTAAAAAGTGATGTTTCTCTGATTTCTTTCAAGCCATTTCTCATCTGTGTATATTAGGGCTGCTGACTTTTTTGAGTTTATCTTGTATCCTGCCATTTTGCTGAAGGTGTTTATCTGATGTAGGAGTTCCCTGGTACTCCTACACTTAGGTACACTATCATATTATCTGCAGATAGTAAGAGTTTGACTTCTTCTTTTCCAAATTGTATTCCCTTGATCTCCTTTTGTTGTCTTATTGCTCTAGCTACAACTTCAAGTACAATATTGAAGAGATATGGAGAGAGTCGACAGCCTTGTCTTGATCCTGCTTTTAGAGGAATTGCCTTGAGTTTCTGTGCATTTAGTTTGATGTTGGCTGTTCGTTTAGTGTATATTGCCTTAATTATGTTTAGGTATGTTCCTGTTATTCCTGATCTCTCCAAGACCTTTAACATGAAGGGATGTTGGATTTTGTCAAAGGCTTTTTCAGTAACTAGTGAGATGATCATGTGATTTTTCTTTCTCAGTTTGTTTGTATGGTGGATTACATTGATGGATTTTTGTATGTTGAACCATCCTTGCATCCCTGGAATGAAGCCTACTTGATCATGGTGGATGATTTCTCTGATGTGCTTGTTTTGATTTGCCAGTATTTTATTGAGTATTTTTGCATCAATGTTCATGAAGAATATTGGTCTGTAGTTCTCTTTCTTAGTGGAGTCTTTGTGTGGTTTGGGTACCAAGATTATTAAAACTTTGAAAAAGGAGTTTGGCAATGACCCCTCTGCTTCTATTGTGTGGAACACTTTGAGGAGAATTGGTATTAGCTATTCTTTGAATTTCTGGTAGAATTCTGCAGTGAAACCACCTGGCCCTGGGCTTTTTTTGGATGGGAGACTTTTGATGACTGCTTGTATTTCATTAGGAGTTATAAGCCTATTTAAATTGCTCATCTGTTCTTGATTTAATTCTAGTAAGTGATATCTATCCAGAAAATTGTTCATTTCCTGTAGATTTTCACATTTTGTGGAGTACAGGTTTTCAAAATATGACTTGATGATTCTCTGGATTTTCTCAGTGTCTGTTGTTATATCTCTCTTTTCATTTCTGCTTTTGTTAATTTGCATGTTTATTTTCTGCTGTTTAGTAAGTTTAGAGAAAGTTTTGTCTATCTTGTTGATTTTCTCCAGGAACCAACACTTTGTTTCATTGATTCTTTGAATTGTTTTCCTAGTTTCTACTTTATTGATTTCAGCCCTCTATTTGATTATTTCCTGGTGTCTACTCCTCCTGGGTAAGTTTGCTTCTTTTTGTTCTAGAGCTTTCAGTTGTGCTGTCAATTCTCTTGTGTGACTATACTCCAGTTTCTTCATGTGGGCACTTAATGCTATGAACTTTCCTCTTAGTACTGCTTTCAAAGTGTCCCATACGTTTGGGTATGTTGTGTCTTCATTCTCATTGAATTCTAGGAAGTCTTTAATTTCTTTTTTTATTTCTTCCTTGACCCAGGAATGGTGCAGCTGCTGGTTATTCAATTTCCACGAGTTTTTAGGTCTTCAGCATTTGTGTTGTTGTTGAATTCTAACTTTAAAGCATGGTGGTCTGATAAGATACAGGGAGTTATTCCAACTTTTGTACCTGTTGAGGTTTGCTATGTTGCCAAGTATGTGGTCGATTTTAGATAAGGTTCCATGTGGTGCTGTGAAGAAGGTATATTCTTTTGTGTTTGGGTGGAATGTTCTAGAGATGTTGGTTAAAACCAATTGGGTCATAACTTCTATTAGTTACTTTATTTATTTGTTAAGTTTCTGTCTGGTGGTCCTGTCTAGTTGTGAGAGTTTGGTGTTGGAGTCTCCCACTATAAGTGTTTGAGTTTTTATATGTGATTTGAGTTTTAGTAATGTTTCCTTTACAAAGGTGGATGTCTTTGTATTTGTGGCATAGATGTTCAGAATTGAGACTTCATCTTCATGGATTTCTCCTTTGATGGATATGAAACTACCACCTTTATCTCTTTTGATTAATTTTAGTTTAAAGTCTAATTTGTTAGATATTAGGATTGCTACCCCTGCTTGTTTCTTGGGTCCATTTGATTGGAAAATCCTTTTCCAACCCTTAACTCTGAGGTACCATCTGTCTTTGAAGTTAAGGTGTGTTTCTTGCATGCAGCAAAAGGATGGATTCTGCCTTTGTATCCATTCTGTTAGTCTGTGACTTTTTATAGGCGAGTTAACACATTAATATTGAGGGATATTAATGACAATTGATTGTTCCTTTTTGTTTGTTTAGGAATTGATGTTGATGTCGGAACTGTATGTGGATTTCCTCCCTTTTTTCTGTGGCTTTGGTGAAGTGGGATTATCTATTGCCTTTGTTTTTCTGGTTATAGTTAACTTCCTTGGGTTGACATTTTTCCTTCCAGAAGTTTCTGTAGGGCTGGATTATCGGGTGTGCATTGTTTAAATCTTGTTTTAACATGGAATATCTTGTTTTTTCCATCTATAGTGATTGAAAGTTTTGCTGTGTATAGTAGTATGGGCCGGCATTTGTGGTCTCTTAGTGTTGGTAGAATGTCTATCCAGGATCTCCTGGCTTTCAGGGATTCCATGGAGAATTCAGGTGTAATTCTGATAGGTTTTCCTTTATATGTTACTTGACCTTTTCCTTAGCTGCTCTTAATATTTTTCTTTATTCTGTATGTTTGGGGTTTTGATTATTATGTGGTAGGGGACTTTTTGTGGTTCATTATAGTCAGTGTTCTCTAATCTTCTTATATTTTCATTGGCATGTCTTTCTTTAGGTTTGGTAAGTTTTTTTTCTATGTTTTGTTGAATATGTTTTCTGCACCTTTGAGGTGGGTTTCTTCGCCTTCTTATATACCTATTATTCTTAGATTTGGTCTTTTCACAGTACCCCTTATTTCCTGGATATTTTGTGTTTGGGATTTGTTGGAATTAAGATTTTCTTTGGTCGAAGAATCTATTTCTCTTAGAGTGTCTTCAGTGCCTGAGATTCTCTCTTCCACCTCTTGTATTCTGTTGGTTATGCTTGCATCTGTAATTCCTTGTTTATACAACTTTTCTATTTCCAGAATTCCCTCAGTTTGTGTTTTCTTTATTGTCTCTATTTCAGGTTTTAGGTCTTGAATTGTTTCCTTCATCTGTTTGTTTTTTCTTGGCTTTCTTTAAGAGAATTGTTGATTTCTTGTATTTTTCATTTGCTTTTTCTTCTATTCTTTAAGGGATTTTCTCATATGCTCTTTGAGGGTCTCTATCATTTTCATGAAGATTTTTTTAAGGTCATTCTCTTCTGCTTCTTCTTTGTTGTGATAGTCAGGTCTTGCTGGTATAGAGTCCCTAGACTCCAGTGGTGTCATATTGGTTTTTCTGTTGATGAATGTGTTTTTATATTTTCTTCCTCCCATCCCTTCTTCCAGTGGCTGCAGACAGGGTCTCTTCCTCTCCTGGTGGGTACGGGACCAAGGTTCCCTTCCAGTGGGTGCAAGCAAGTCTAATACTCTGATGGCTTTCCTCTAACTTGTCCTGTGAGCAGAGAAAAGGATTAGGGCAGTGGCTGGTAGTCTCTGGCTGGGTTGGACGCCACTGGGATGGGATCCACAGTGTACAGTCCCTAGACCTCAAGTGGTTCTGAGCAGGGCACCGGAAGAAAAATAAATTTTATAAGAAAGTAATACTACTTTAAAATGAAAAAAAACACTCTTTGTTAACTAGAAAAGCAAAAAGAGTGATTTATGTCATGCAGGAAACCTCCAACCTTATGTTTATGTGTGGTGGTTTATTATTTATGATTTAATAAAGCTTGCCTGAGGGTTCAGAATGCAAAGCTAGTCATACTAGTTAGCTATAGAACCTAGGCAGTGGTGGAACATACCTTTAATCTTAGGATTTAGTATTAAGAGGTAGACAGATCTCTATTAGTTCAAGGCCACGTTGACTACACACAATTGATCCAGTCCTAAAACAAACAGCTCAAACATAGGTGATCTAAGCAACTTGGGTCACATGCCTTTAATCCCAGTGCTAGAGAGGTAGAAACAGAAGTGATATGGCTGGGTGGAGAAAGCAATAAAAGGCAGGAGAAGATAAGAACTGAGAGCTTTAGCCTCTGAGGATTCCTGGAGACAGGATTGCCATTTCAGCTGGGTAGAGATAAGACATACTGCCTTGGGCTTCTCTGATCTTTAGCTAGAACATTGAATCCCAATATCTGTCTCTGGGTCTTTTATTTTTTGTGCTACATACATGAATAACTTTAAGACAACCTGTGAGGAAAAGGGAAAAAAGTAAAAGTCTCTCCTAATGTATCCCAAATTTATATGTTCACAAGGAGATTGTGATGGTGAATCGTGGCTGTCAACTTGACTACAACTGAAATTAACTAAAATCCATTCCAGTGGATAATCCTGTGAAGGATTTTCTTAATTGGGTTATTCAAAGAAGGAAGACCCATCCTAAATCTGGGCCACACCTAAATCTGGGTGACAGTCCAAATAAAGTGACATAGATGAAGGAAACATTGCTTTTTGCCTATTTGCCATCATTTTGCTGGCAAGTTTATCTACCCTGTTGCCAAAACATTCCTTCATCGATATTAGAACTAACTTCTTCTTTTTTATGTGTTGTTTTATTAATTTTTTATGTTTTAAAACAATCTTATTTTTTAATTTTATTTTTTAATTTTTTTTTAATTTTTGAACTATTTTTTTTAGTTCAAATTAGGAACAAGCTTGCTTCACATTTTACACAACAATCTTAGTTTCCTCTCCTGCCCATCCCCCCCACTCCCTCCACCATCTTCCCACCACAACCCCATCTACTCCTCTGAGAGGGTGAGGCCTCCTACTGAGTAACCATCAAAGTCTGTCACATCTTTTGAGACAGGACCAAGGCCCTCCCCCTGTATCTAGTCTGAGCAAGGTATCCCTCCATAGGGAATGGGCTCCAAAAAGCCAGTTCATGTGCTAGGAATAAATACTGATTCCATTGCTAGTGACCCCCAAAACTGCCCAAACTCCCCAATTGTCACCCACATTCAGAAGGCCTAATTTGGTCTCATGCAGATTCTTCAGCTGTCAGTCTAGAATCAATGAGCTCTCTTTTGGTCAGGTCAGCTGTTTTGTTTCTATGGGTTTCCCCATCATTGTCTTCACCCCTTTGCTCATCACTCCTCCCTTTCTACAATTGGACTCTAGGACTTCAGCCCAGTGCTTATCTGTGGATCTCTGCTTCTGCCTCCATTAGGTACTGGATAAAGGCTCTACGATGGCAATTAAGGTGGTCATCAATTCAATTACAGGGGAAGAACTGTTAAGGTACCCTCTCCACTAGTGTTTAGATTCTTAGCTGTGGTCATCCTTGTGGAATCCTGGGAAATTTCCTAGTGCCAAATTTCTTACTAACGCCATAATGGCTCCCTCTATCAAGGTATCTTTTTCCTTGCTCTCCCTCTCTGTCCTTCCCCCAACTAGACCTTCCTGATTCCTCATGTTTTCCTCCCACTCCCTCTTCCCTTCCCCCTCTCCTTCCACCCTCCCTCTCCCTCCCCCACACCCAATTTACTCAGGAGATCTTGTCTATTTCCCCTTCCTGGGAGGGGTGTGTGTGTCCATGTATGTCTCTCTTAGGGTTTTTCTAGTTTCCTGGCTTCTCTGGGATTGTGGACTGTAGGCTGGTTATCCTTTGCTTATGTCTAATATCCACTTATGAGTGTGTACATAACATGTTTTTCTTTCATAGACTGATATCCAAAATATACAAAGAACTCAAGAAACTAGACAACAAAACACCAAATAATCCAATTAAAAAATGAGGCACAGATCTAAAAAGAGAATTCTCAACAGAGGAATCTCAGATGATCGAAAGGCACTTAAGGAATTGCTCAATATCCTTAGCCATCAGGGAAATGCAAATCAAAACAACTCTGAGATACCATCTTACTCCTGTCAGAATGGCTAAAATCAAAAACACCAATGACGGTTTATGCTGGAGAGGATGTGGAAAAAGGGGAACACTCCTCCATTGCTAGTAGGAGTACAAACTTTGATAGTCACTTTAGATATTAGTATGGTAGTTTCTCAGAGAACTGGAAATTAGTCCACCTCAAGACCCAACATTACCACTCTTGGGTATATACCCAAGTGACACACAATCATACCATAAGGACATTTGCTCAACTGTGTTCATAGCAGCATTATTTGTACTAGCCAGGACCTGGAAGCAACCTAGATGGCCCTCAACCAAAAAATGGATAAAGAAAATGTGGTACATTTACACAACAGAGTACTACTTAGCAGTAAAAAAAACAACAACATCTTGAAATTCGCAGGCAAATGGATAGAACTAGAAGAAACCATCCTGAGTGAGGTAACCTAGAACTAACTTCTTTGGGATAACAACATAACCTGCAGTTCAGTACCATTCCTGGAATTCTCCACAACTCCAGTGCCACACTGGGACTGTGGAGACATCCAACATTGTAGATAGAATAACTACTGAATCCCTAGACTTTCCATCATTAAGTAGCCATTGTTGGACTACCTGGGCCACAGGTTGTATGCAACTCGGGGTGGGAGGCAGATTTTGATCAGTTCTGTTCCTTTAGAGAACACTAATGCAGGTCTTTCCTATTTGTTTTCTTACCACAAACAGGTACTTATTTGTGATGATTAAGTTATATATCATCTTATAATATATCTTATGATATATATAAGATATATATATCAACTCAAGTTATACCTAATAGGATTCTCCCTATTTTGTGATTGTTATTAAGATTTGCCTGCAGTGCCTAAGTGAAGCTGTCCAAGTGATCTATAATATCACTACAATCTCTTTCCATCTTGTAGTTCCTTCTTCAATTTCTCTCAGTTTCAAAAGTTTTCATTATAGAGGTCATTCTATAGAGGCTTACTTCATGGTATTTTATACATTTTAAGAAATTTTTGAATCTGAATATGTGGGGGTTTAAATGAAAATCACCCCATATACTCATAGATTTGAATGGTTGGTCACCAGGAGTGGAACTATTTGAAAAGATTAGGAGGTGTGGCCTTATTAAAAGAAGTGTGTCACTGTGGGGTTTGGCTTTAAGTTTTAAAAGCCCATGCCAATTCCATAGTCTCTCTTCTTGTTGCCTGCAGATCTGGATGCAGAACTCTCAGATACTTCTCTAGCACCACGTCACTTGTATGCAGTAGTGTTTTTCCCCATGATGATAATGAATTAAACCTCTGAAACTGTGAACAAGCTCCAATGAAATGTTTTCTTTTATAAGAGTTACCATGTCCATGATGTCTCTTTACAGCAATAGAACACTGACTGATGCAGAAGTTGGTACCAGGACTGTTGAAACCAACAGTCCTGACCATCCTGGTCATCTTATTTAGGGTTTCTATTGCTGTGAAGAGATACCATGACCACAGCAACTCTTCTGAGGAAAACATTTAATTACTGAGGCTCACTTACAATTTCAGAGGTTCAGCCCATATCATCATGGCAGAGTGCACGGAAGCATGCAGGCAGACATGGTGCAGGCTACTTCTTGTCACAAGGTACCAGGCAGTGGACTGTGACAGTGGGTGATATTTTGAGCATGGGAAACCTCAAATCCCACCCCTATAGTGACACACATCCTCCAACAAGGCCATACCTACTCCAACAAATGCACAACTCCTAATAATACCACTCCCTGTGAGCTTATGGGGCCAATTATATTCAAACTAGAACATTGCTTGTTGGCAGTTGAATGCTTTAAGTGGTACTTAATGGGCCATACTAGTAGGAATATGAAAGATAGTGGTGATAGAGCAATGCAGATTATGACCTCCAGTTCAAGAGGTTTCAAAGAAGATAAGTAAGTAATCCAGAGACCTTTCTTACGATGTTTTGGTAAAGGATGTTGTTACCTTTTGCTCTTGTTCTAAAAATCTGCCCAAGGTTAAACTGAGGTGTTTTGGATTAATGGAATTGGCAGAGAAGATTTCAAAATAGCCAGTTAGTTACTGTATCATGTGGTAATTAGTGAAATAAGTATGCAGCTCTATAATGAAAAGGAACAAGATGGACAAAGAGAAATACACAATGTAGAGTTGGGAAAGAAAAAGATCACTAGAAAATTTAATGTTGTAGCTAAATCCAGTGGTCAAGGAGATAAAAAGTTTAAAAGAAAAACCTAATTCTAAATGGAATAAAGGGAGTGGTGATTTCATGGCAAGACCCCACCCAGTTAAGCTTCCAACTTGTGAAAAGTAAAGAAAAGCTTAAGCAATGAAGGAAAACAATAGACAGCTGATGCAGATGTAATTGAGGGAGAGGGATGTGCTCCGGCCTCAGCAAGCAGCGGAGCTTGACTGTTTGGGCACTGTGGTGGCTTCAGAGTCAAGGATATAAGAAAAGGATTGTGGAATCTCCCTTCTCTGCTAAAAAAGTCACTGAGGCCAGAAGTGTGTTAACCTCTTCACAGCTATAAGACATTGACTAAGATAGATTGTTTCCTAATTTCTTCCTCAGCATGTCCATTCTTAGTATACAGAAAAAAATTTGTTGCTTTTCTAAAATGTGTTCATCAGTTGGAAAGTTATATTGTGTAGTTATATTCTTAAATATGGACTCCTGTCTGCAAGTCAGGATGCTTCAAATTTTTCCTTTCCTATTTGTATGTAGTTTTATGTAGTTGGTTGACTTTTTTTTTTCTTTGTTCTTTGGGGACCACCAATCAGTCCCCCTCCCCCCAAAATACATGGGAACTTACTATTTCTTATGAATGCCAATCTTAACATGGTTTACTATCCTGTCTACTTTTTGCCTTTGGGCTTTTTCTTTCTCTATTTTATCTTTTAATTAATTAATTAGTTAATTAATTGATTTCATTTTACATTCCAACCATAGCTCTCCCTCCCACCCTTGTTCCTGCTCACCCTCACATCCCCCCAAGCCCACCCCCCCCATGGAGAGTCAACAAAGCCTGGCATATTAAGTTGAGGAAGGACCAGTCCCCTCTCCCTTGCATTCCTTCTTACTCCTTGGCTGGTTGCATAGCTGAGTGGATGGCCCTAATGTCCTTCTATCCTCCTTTTCTCCACTTCCCCTCTTCTCTTTTTCTCCTTCTATTTATTCTCTCTGCCTGGCAGCCAAGCCTACCCCTCTCCTGCCTAGCTACTGGCCATTCAGCTCTTTATTAGACCAATCAGGTGTTTCAGGCAGGCAAAGTAACACAGCTTCACAGAGTTAAACAAACACAGCATAAAGGAATGAAACACATCTTTGCATCATTAAACAAATACTGCATAGCATAAAAGAATGTAACACATGTTTATTGTAACAGAATGGTGTCAGTGAGCAGGATAACTCCATGCCCCAAGGTTCCCAGAGAAAGAGGGAAACCTGCCGCCACAGCCTGCCCTGTCGGGCTGCTGAGAGACATCAGAGCAGCTTCCATATGTTCGTGCCATCCCTGTGCTTCTGGGATTTAGACTCGGCACTTCTGAGATGATAAAGACAGATCCAGATAAAGAAAAACCTCTAAAGGTTTACACTACATTTAAAAATATATGTGGGCTTGTGAGAGAAAAAATAACAGGAGGAAATAGAGTAGCCGGTTGTGGTGGCACACGCTGGTAGGATTTGCTGAAGGAAGCAGAGGCAGGCAGATTTCCACAGAGAAACCCTGTCTCAGGAAAAAAGAAACAAAAGAAAGTAAAAATAAAGTAATAAAAAGCCACATAAAGATGGAAAATACACAGAGAATCTGCATACTATATGCCATATTGTTGTCTTTAAATTGTTTGATTGCCGAGGAAAGAATTACTGCTGCTAAAATACATTTCATTATAAATGCTGCTAAATTAATCCAACTTATACATTTTAAAAATGCTTTGACTTCAAAATTTAAGTCTAAGGACAGGCTACTTAGAAATAAAGGTTTTGCTTGTATTTCCACAGAAAATGAAAAGCTTTGGATTCCGTCCAAACTAATATGGTTTGATCAAGCAAGACCCCCTGAAGCTGAGATGATACAGCCTTACAGACTACAAAAACAAGGACTTGGTCAGATTTCTGTGTTTTATCATGATTCCCATGGAATATGAACATCGCCCCCAATCAGCAAGAAGCAGTTTAGAAGGAACAACGCCCAAATCCCCAAATATTGTTTATAAATGTTTGTTATCATTTAAATGGGGTTAGCTATAAATGATAATGAGCATAGTCAATCTCTTTTTAAAGAAAGAAAAGGGGAATAGGATATAGGAATGAATACTTTGCATTGGTATGGATTTTCATTTATTGATACAACTTTAAGGTCGATTTTGTGATATGTATATGTCTCCTCTTGTTTAGGTATTGTGTTTATACAGATCTTTTACCTATAATAGTCAGAATTTATAATTAGGTTAGTTAGGTTTTCTAGATATAGAGATGTATTTGAGGTGGATAGGTATTCTTCAAACCTTTCAAAGACCTACAGAAATATGGCATTTAAATGGTTTAGGGTTTTTCTTGGCAGTGAGACACAACTGCTCCTGGCACACCAATTATGTCAAAAAGGAGGGTGGGCATCGAAGAAACTCGTTATGGAGTTTGCTTTCGACATGGCAAGATTAGCCATTTAGGCAAGAAACTGCTCTTGCCTGGACTGTTTGTTGCTGTATAAACTAGACATGCAGGACCCACAAGAAAGTGACTGCTGAACACTTTACAAAACAAGACAGTACAGAAGGGTTCCTGTTGAAATGGAGAAATGTGCCAGACATACTGTGGCCTATGGGCTGAAGATGGATGCCCCAACATTACAGAGGAACTTTGGGTGACTGTCCAGGTAGCGATATGTCTCTGTTAATTCTAGAGTTTATATATTATCCTTCTGTGGTCTTTGATAGAGTTGAAGACAGATAGCTACAATTATAGTTTTCTTCAGTTATTATAAAAGATAAGTTATCTTTCCTTTTATTTAGACAGAAAAGAGGAAATGATGGAGAATGTACTTCTGTGTATGTTTATCTTATTGATTGTTGAATAAAATACTGTTTGGCCAATGAGACAGCAAGTTAGACAGGACCAGGAGTCAAAGAGGATTCTGGGAAATGTAGTAGAGAAGTGATGATTCAGGCAGGAAGTGACATAGCAAGGAGACTCATATTTAAAGAAGGAGAAACAGGAAGCATCCCTCTTTTCCCCTCTGCTCCTGCTCCAGCGGCACAAGGTGATCCACTGGCAAGGAGGGACGCCAATAAGGTGTCTGATAAGATAAGTCTTATAAAATATATAGGTTTTTGATAGTTAAGACTGAGCTAACAGATGAGAATCCTAGTCATTGGCCAAGCAGCATTGTACCTAATACAAGTTTCTGTGTATTCATTTGGGCCTAACTCGGGCGGGTGGCTGGCATAAAGCACACATGTGGTAGTGGGGCTCAGCGGCTTTTGGTGGAAAGATTTATCGTAACAATAGTTAACTAGTATTCCACAACACTTCTATTTGCTTCTCTTGTCTTATCCTTGTAGATAAGACTTCTTGCATTATTTTGAATAAGAATGGACAAAGTGGAAACACATGTTACTAGTTTTAGTAGGCATGCTTTCAAGCTTTTATTTTTTATATAATATTGAATATAGATGTCTTAGTTAGGGATTTTATTGCTGTGAAGAGACACCATGACCACAGCAACTCTTAGGAAGAAAACATTTAACTGGGGTGGCTCACTTACAGTTTCAGAGGTTCAGTCCATTATCATCATGATGGGGAGCACGATGGCTTATAGGCAGATGTGATGCTGGAGTACTAGCTGAGAGTCCTAAATCTTGCAGGCAACAGGAAGCTGACTGACTGTCTCACTGAGGGAAGCTTGAGCAAAAGAGACCTCAAAGCCCTCCCCAACAGTGACATGTTTCCTCCAACAATGTTATAAACATTTCAATGAGGCCACACCCCTAATAGTGCCACTCCTTCTTCTTCTTGGTTTTTTTTTTTTTTGAGAGAGAGGGTTTCCTCCATGGCTTTGGAGGCTGTCCTGGAACTAGCTCTTGTAGACCAGGCTGGTCTCAAACCCACAAAGATCCACCTGCCTCTGCCTCCCAAGTGCAGGGGGTAAAGATGTGCACCACTAATGCCAAACTAATAGTGCCACTCCTTTAGGGACCATTTTCTTTCAAACCACCACAGTTTGTCACATGCAGACTTTATTACATGGCAATATGTTCCTTCTTTTTAAAGATCATGCTGGCTAATTTTTATGTCAACTCAACACAAGTCAGAATAGAGGGAAACTCAACTGTAAAAATGCTGCTACCAGACTGGCCTGAGGGCAAGTCTATAACGTATTTTCTTAGTTGGTGATTAATGTGGGCAGTCCGATATCATGGTGAGTGGTGCTACCTCTATTCTTGTGGTCCTAGAGTATATAATAAAACAGGCTGAACAAACCATGAGGAGCAAGCCAGTGGGCAACATTCCTCTATGGTTCCTGCTTCAGTTCCCACCTCCAGGTCCCTGACTTGGGTTCCTGCCCTGATTTTCATGGATGATGAACTACCAGCTATAAGATAAAATTAAACCTTTCCTCACCATGCTGACTATAGTCATTGTGTTTTATTATAATAATAGAAACTCTAAGACAGAAACTGTTAACAGTCATGAGGTAATGCTGTGACAGACTGGATCATGATTTTGCAAGGATTGTGGAAGGAATTTGGAATTTACGGCTGGAAAAGCCATTGAGTACTCAGAGCTCAGTGGGTTATTCTGTGGGAACTAAGAGGATAAACCAAAGAGCAGTGCAGACAATAGAGGCCTGGCTTATGGAATTTCAGAGTGATGTTGGAGAGTTCCTTAAATACTCTATGAGAGCCATGTCATATTTTGAGTTAAAAACTACTAACATGAAATATTGCTTTGCTGGCACAATTGATGATGGTTAGCTATAGCTGAGAATTTAATGGTGATTAAGAAAAGAGACTGAGAAGTCTTTCTTCAGAGTCAGAAGCTCTGGTTCAGAGAGGGTTGAGATTGCACATTATTCCAGCAGCCAAACTTGGTAGGGAGAGAATCACTCAGTCAGTACTAGTTTTAAAGGCATGAAGGGGTGAAGAAGAACAGTTGAAGCTTTGAGAACCTCAGCTGTGAAACTGCACTCACCAAATTGGCCTGTGGGAGAGGCCAGGGTGCATTTTCTTGGGTGGTGATAGGTATAGCAGGCCCAGTTACTGTGAGTGGTGTCACCTCTAAGCTGGTGATCCTGAGGTATATAATAAGACAGGCTGTTCAAACTATAGGGAGCAAACCAGTGAGAAGTATTCTTCCATGGATTCTGTGTCAGATTCTGCCTTCAGATCCTCAAAAGTTCTTGCCCTGACTGCCACAAATGACGGACTACAAACTGTAAGGTGAGATAAGTCATTTCTTCCCCAGGCTGATATGGTCAGAGTGCTTTATTACAGGAACAGAAAATCATAACTAAGACACTGATATTTTTTAAAAGAGTGTGGGGGGGGTTGTGTTGGAGATATAGACACTTGTGAGCCACCTATCAAGGGCATTTGTGTCTGAAATTAGATTCTCTGGAAGAGCAGTATGACCACTTAACCACTGAGCCTCTCTCTAACCTCTACGAATGTTCCTTCTCCTATGGGTGTCTTCAGAATTTTTATCATAAGGAATATAACCTTTTTAAAAATCCTTTTCTGCGCCTCTCAAAATGATGTTATGATTTTTGTTCCACAGTCCATTTGTGTGATATAGGTTTGCATGTGTTGAACCAACTCTGCATTCCTCAAATAAAGCCTACCTGGCAGTGATGAATGATCTTTTTGGTGTGTAGTCAAGTTCAACTAACAAGTGTTTTGCTGAAAATTTTGCATTTATGTTCATCAGGAGCAGGAAAAACACCATGGTATTGGCAGAAAAGCAGTACTATAGATCAATGAAATCAAAGACTCAGATATTTTTGACAGATGCAAAAAATACCCAGTGGAGGAAAGGCAACATATTTAACAAATGATGCTCGGAAAACAAAATATCTTTATATGAAGAATGAAATCTTTATCTTGAATCCTGTACAAAACAACTCCAAATTAATCTAAGATATTAACATAAGACCTAAAAATATGAAACTACTAGAAGAGAACTGTATCAGACATACTTCAAGATATGGGCATAGGTGAGTACTATCTGAATAGGACTCTAATTAAGAGGGGAATTAGGCCAATTATCAACTAATAGGATATTAGCTAATATCATGACATTAAAAAGCTTCCGTATAGTGAAGGTAACAATTAACCAAACCAAGAGAATGAGAGGGAATCTTTGCTAGCTACTTAGCTGAAGGAGAATTACTATCCAGAATGTACAAAGTACTCAAAAGACAAACGTCCAAAAAATAAACTCAATCAAAAACTGGTCTAGGAAGCTGATCAGAAAATTTTCTAGGAAGAAATACAAATATTCAGTAAATACTTTTTTTAAAATGCCAAGCTCCTTCGATATCAGGAACATAGTGAAAACTACTCCAATATTCAGTTCCTGACTGAATGGCTAACACCAAGGAAATAAGTGAGAACGAATTCTGGGAAGGGTGTGAGGAAAGAGCAATACTCACTTACTTCTGGAAGGAGGATAAATTTGTGAGATGACAATAGAAGTAAGTGTGGAGTTAAAACATAGTACCATGTGACCCAGTTCTGTCACTTCTGGGCATGTTGTCAAAGGACTCTTGCTTCCTGCTATCCATGTTTACTGCTGCTGTTTTCACAATATCAAGGAAATGGAATAAGTTTAGATACCCACCAACTGATGAATAGATAATAAAAATGTGGTGTGTATACACAGAGAATTTTATTCAGTCATAAGAAGACGAAATTACCAAATTTGACAGATAATGGGTTGCGCTGAAAAATATTATCATGTTGTAGCCCAAAGCAGAAAGATAAACACTGCATGTTTTATTTCAAATGTAGACCAGCTCTAGTTTTCTGTATGTGTATGTCTGCAGGTATGTGAAAGAGTGTAGATGTCTTAGGGTTTCTATTGCTGTGAAGTGACAATAGGAACACAGAAACTCTTTTGAAGGAAAAGATTTAATTGAGCCTGGCCAGATGTTGCTGGGAAGGTAGGGGAGAGTTCTACATCTTGATCTGCAGACAATAGGAAGAGACAGACACACATTGGGCCCACCTTGTGCTTCAAAGCCCACTCCCAGTGACAAACTCCCTACAACAAAGCCTCACCTACTCCAGCAAGGCCATACCTCCTTGTGAGCCTATGGGGACCATTTTCTTTCAAACCACCACAGCAGATACTAGGAAACTAGGCAAGGGTCCAGGACAGAAGGGGAGAGAGGCTTTAAGGGACACTGGTAGGGAGAGTAATAGAACACACAAGGTATAAAAGTGAAAGAATAATACCAACAGAAGATGAGGATGCACTTCGGGGAGATGTAAGAGAAAAGGGATCTGGATCAAGACCAGGGTGGTGGTTTGAATAATAATGGTCCCACAGGCTCATATATTTGACTGTTTAGTTACCAGGGAATGGCACTGTTTGAAAGGATTAGAAGGATAAAAGATACACTTTGTTGGAGGAAGTGTGTCATTGAGGGTAATATTTGAGGTTTCAAAAGCCAATGCCAAACCTGGAGTCCCTCTGTCTCTCTCTTTGCCTAGGGATCATGATGTAGCTCTCAGCTACTGCTCCAGAGTCTTCCTTCATGCTGCCTGCTCTTCCCCATGATAATAATGGGCTAAGCCTGGGACCCTGTCAGCAAGCCCCCAGTTAAATGCTTCCTGTTATAAAAGTTGCTTCACGCATCATGTCTCTTCAAGGCAACAGAACAGTGACTAAGACACCGAGCTCAATTAGGCATGACAATCTGTAAGGAAACCTGACACTTTTAATAATTAAAAAAAATCACCACTAAAAAGTTTGCATGTCATAACTGGGACACAGAATAGAACCTCCTCTGACAATAACTATAATAAAAAAGAAACAATAAAAGGGTATACATGAAAAAAGGTTCTAAATGTGCAATTTTAAGTCAGATTACTTAAAAGCTGCTACGCATTTTGAAAAGTATAAATCCAATAGTATGCAAATGATTTTAAACAATGCCTGTGAGTTAAATATATTGTTCCTGATCAAGTACATAATAGGAAGCATTCTTCATATTTGAAGAAATTTTAGTTACAAATTTTTTCTCTTGGTATTATGCTGGCCAGATGTGGAAGCAGAACTGGGTTCCCAAACAGTGATTAAACCAGAATAGTGGCACACAAGCCTTTAATGCCAACATTCTAGAAGTGGAAGCAGGAGTTCAAGGTCACTTAACCCCAGAGAGTTTCCTGGTCAATCCGAGCTACATGAGACCCTGTCTCAAAACAAAATTTAGATCTTCAATCATGTTTTGTTCTTTTCTTTCTTTCTTTTCTTCTTCTTTCCCCCTTTCTTTCTTTCTTTCTTTTTTTTTTGAAAGTTTTTAGGAACATGTATGTAGAAATAAAACCTAATGGTTATAAAGTACATGTAGATAAGTTGTTAGTAATTTAGATATAAAATATAATTATAGATAAGTCTAAAAAGAACGCTGCTTTGTATTTGCTCATCTTTTCCAACTCACTAAGTGAAAAAAAATACTGTTTTTCTAACTTAAATGGTTGTTCTATGAACGTCTCAAAACTGCCCTCACCTGGCTGACTTAGAGCATGCATCTGCTCAGATTCTGCTACAGCTGGGGCTGAAAGGTTTTGCAGCAGAGACCTCAAGGATGCTCCGCCTCCATCCCCGAACTTATGCGTGTTTCCCAGGCAACCGACCTCGCCGCTGTCTCGCGGGAACCACAGTTTCCGGCCGTGACGTCACAGCCGAGGCTACAGTAGCAGGCTCAGGTGCTAACCACAGGACTCCCCCCTGGGAACTCGGGACTCCAGCGGTCCTAGGTCTTTAGATTTGGAGCTCACGCCCCAGAGCACTTTGTATTGCTTGGCTGTCATGGCTGGCGGGACCCGCGCAAGAAGCAGGGCAGACAAGGCGAGGCCGGTGAGTACCGCTTGCACTGAAGGACCAGCTGTCCCTGCAGCTAGAGTGAGCGTCTGAGGCTCTCGGATCTTCATTGGTCAAGAGAACCTCCTGTGGAAAATCGTGTATCCTAATCTATTGCCAAGGCAAAATAAATAATAATTAGTTAACAGAAAGGATTTGGAATGTCCTACTATACAGAAACAATAAATGTCTGAAGTGAAGATATGCCAGTTGCTCTGATCATTGCGTAATGTATTGAAATACCACACGGTGTCCCATACACAATTACGTCAATGGAAATATATTTACAATCAAATGGAAGATGAATAACTACATAAAGTTTAAATGCCAATTTATAAATGGACAAAGGATGTTAGTGGACATTTCTCCTCAGAATTACATAAAAAGCAGATTAAAAACAAAACACTTATCCTTAGTCATAGGAAAATGCAATTAATAGTACACATGGAGAGTAGTTTACTCACTGAAATGACTATAATTTTAAATGTTGCATAACAGCAACCATTGGCAAGCATGGGGAAGAATTTGAACAATTAAACATTTTGGCTGAGATCATAAATGACATATCTACTATTGGAAACAGGTTATCAGTTTCACAAAAAATAAATGACAAATTTACCATATGACCCAGCAGTTCCAGACACATGAAAACAGGGTTCTTGCTTGTTTGCTGTTATTTTTACTTTTGAGTCTGTAATATAATTACATTTCCCTTCTCTTCCGTCCAATCCCACCCATATACCCCTCCCTACTCTCCTTCAAATTCATTGCCTCCTTTTCAAATAATTGTATTTGTATGCATTTATATATATATATATATATATATATATATATATATATATATGTCTCACAAATATGACCTTTTCAATCCATAATGCTACTTCTATGTATGGGTGGGTATTTTTTTTTTATTGTTGTTGTTGTTTTTCCTGTTTCGTTTTGTTTTGCTTTACACAATGTTTGGTGTAGCCCAGGCTGGTCTTGAACTTTCTATATACCCAAACATGACCTCAAACTTCTGACCTTCCTGCCTCCCAGTTTCAGACATACACCACCATGTGTGCCTGAAAACAGGTTCCCAAAGTTTCACAAGTCTGTTCATAGCAGCATTTCCAAAGTGAAACAATCCAAATGTCCATCAACAAGTGTAATATATAAGAAGAATGGTGTATTGGTACATGCTACAAATACCTAAATTCAGAAGCACAATGCTAAGAAGATTAGGCAGACAAAAAGTAGAATGGAGATCAGTGATTGCTAAGAGCTTGGAAGAAGGGTAAAAGATGGTTGCCCATTGGTGAAAATATTTTGGAATTAGATACAGAGTATTGCCTCACAGCATTGTGGATAAATAAAAAAATGTGTAGTCAATAAAAATCATTGATTTGGTTGATCTGGAGAACTCCCATTAACCTATGCAAACCAAGGTCATGGATTGAAACCCCCTTTTTTTTTTCAAGGTAGATATTTGCTGTTGTGCATTTTATTTTATGTACTTCTAGAGAGTTGTCCTATCAATTTAAAATGAATAGTTTATTTTTAAATAGATTTAGAAACACAGGAAAGTGAAAACTTTTCACGCACCCCCTCACTTCCAGTATTTTCCCCTTTATCATTAGCATCTCATATTCCTGTTTCTGCTTGTTATAATTGATAAGCCAATGATGATATATTCAAAAAGTTTACTCTTGGTGTTGTACGTGTTGTGGCTTTTGACCAATCTGTGAATATATTTACATTTATAAGTGTAAGTAACATGTATATTTACTTTTATAAAATAATACAGAATAATTGTTTCATTCATCTAAAATCTTCTGTGCCCTACTTAACTCATTTTCCCCTTGCTGTTGAGCATGACAACCACAGTTGTTGTAAGGCATTTGTAATTTTGTCATTATCAGCATGTCATATAGTTGGAATTATGCAGTACACAGGCTTTCAGCTAACTATAGCTATTTGATTCTTCCATGACTCTTAATAACTGAGTATCTTATTTTAAAAATTCCATCATATGGCTATATCATAAACTTTTAGACATTTGCCTGTTGGACAACAGACTGGTTGTGGAAACTTCTGAGTTTTGTCAGTTACAAGTAAAGTAACTATAAATGTTTGTACTCAAGTTTTTGTGTGGTATTGTGTGACATTATTCCTGGGAAGACATGAACAAATGTCTACTCACCCCAGATAGGGACCTGATAACTGATCAAACAACAAAAGTCCAATTTGATGAAGCCATGAATTTCATTACGGTTACTTAGAGGAGTCTGGGTGAGGGGTTGCTTACAAGAGGAAAATGATCCAAGGACAGAAGGGTCAACAAAAGCCTGCCTCAACATGGAGACAGCTTATGAAAGCTGGAAAGCCAGAGCACAGTGCTCACCCTACAGGCAGCTCAACAGGTTCCAGGTAGTTCAGTCCCTCTGAATCTTTTCCAAGCAGCTGGGCTGCTCTCTGCTACCTCCAAGAAGCTAGGCTGGTCGCTGACATTTCCAGGCAGCTTTGCCTATCTGAACCTTTCCTAGGCAGCTCCTTTTGTATGAAGGTGACTTTCAGGAGTCTTTACTGCTTGTATATGTTTAGGCAAGGAAGTGCCTGGTGAATTTGATCAGCTTCATGGACTTCGTGAAACTATTTTAAGTTGTTTTCTTTCTGAGTTTTAAGAGCTTCTCTGAAGGAGAAAACATTTCAACTCTGCTTAGAACACCCTGTTGCTTAATCTTGTAAACATCTGTCTTAACATACCCTGTTATTTAACCTTCCTTTCCACATCCCATGCCTTAAGGAATTTCACTCCACATTAGAGGCATGTAGATGCAAGTTTTCAATCTGTTTATGTAACTTCTCAGAAGAATATTTTTTAGGGGTTGGTATGTTTAGGTTGGCAAAAAGAACAAAACGAATCCATGTCAAACTTTATTACAGTGACTGTGAATTTCTATGCTCGATACTAGTATTTACCTATTTTCAGTATCACTTGTGTTAGACATTTGATTTTGGGGCATTTTAATAGGTGTGAAGTGGCATATAATTTTTGTTTCAATTTATTAACCCCCACTTCAGTGATAAGAATCTTTTCATTTGCTTAGTATCCAGCCACAATGATTTGAATGGGTTGCCTCACAATTCATATCTGGAAAACTGAGACCCAATGTGATACTATTAAGAAGTAGAGGCTTTAGAATGTGATCAGGTTGTGAGCGCTCTGCTCACAAAAGACCTTTTCTTCCACCCACCTCCATGTGAGGGCATAACAAACAAAATTCCACTTTAGAATTAGACAGCAGCCCTCATCAGAAAACAAATTTTTGCCGCATTGATTTTGAAATCCTTGGCTTCTGGAATTACAGGGAAATTTAGTTTTCATAAATTATCCAGTCTAAATTATAACTGATTTAGAAATAGACTAAAGCATATACTGCATATCTTCTTTAATGAGACTTCTTCTCAGATCATTCTAGTTCTTAAATTTAAATTAAATTTATATTTATGGCCATGTGGGTATCTCTATCACCATAACTTTTCCTTTTATGTTTTGTCATCCATTTCCCAATTACATTTCTTCCAAATACCTGACAATGAATCCAAATAATTTGATATAGTCCATGAATCATCATATAACTACATATCTGTCTATTTCTACATCTAAGCAAAGTGCACACGGTGGATTGTTGGAAGTTCGGCCCATTCACTCTTGTCTTTCAGGAATATCCTAAAAAGGGATTATAAAATTGTACTTTTCACATCGTAGTGGTGCTGGCAAATTCATTCTTTCTCCCTCTTTCCTTTCCTCTCTCTTTAGAATTGCACTAAAAAAAGCTTGAGCTTTCTTTTCCTCTGAGAATTGATCATAAAAAACTCCCTATGAGATCACAAGTGCAGGCTGGTAGAAGGAAGTCAGAATTATGGGAGTGGGAACCATGAGTATTTATGCTACTCTCATGCTTAATTATCACCTCTCAGGGACTGACTGGGACTGATCATGTCCCAATTTACATTTACATTTAATAGTTAGAATTTTATGGCTTCGTGTATCAGATAAACCCAATTATGATAAGTTGTCAGGTCACATGGTAGCTTGTTGACACAATAAGAATTCAAGAGCTGTTTCTTAAAATTGCAGACTGTATCGTAATTCATCTAACAAAGCCTCCCAAGGGTTTCAGGCAGCATTTCTATTTTCCAGTGAAACTTCAAGCCCCTCCCCCCTTTTTTTGAATACCATAACTCCACTGGTAGAAAGCAGTTTGCACATCAACTCTCATCTGCTGCAGATTGCTATGGTATAGATGTTTGTGACCCATCCGTCAAATCAGTATATTTAAATTCATTGTTGCGGTGTTTAAAGTGGAAACTGGGAAAGGTGATTAGGCAATGAGTGCAGAACATTCATAATTGGGAATTGTACCCTTATAAAAGAGATTTCAGGGGCTTGGCTAGTCCTTCTCTTTGCTAGTTGAGGTTATAATGAAAAAAGAAAACAACAACGAAGTCTGTTTAGCAGGAAGTGGGCCTAACTAAACAGTGAGTGAGACTAGTTCTCAGACTTTCCAGTTTCTAAAATTGTAAGAATGAATTTCTTTTGCTATAGCAACCTGAGAGTACACAATCAAAGGCCAATTTTAAGCACAACCCAAAGCTAGCAGCTGCTTTAGTCCCTTAGTAAATGACAGACCTAGGTAATGTACCAAATGAGAAACATGTGCCTTCAAAATCTAAATAGGCATAATAAGAGTTGTAGTAGCTCTTTCTTGGTTCTGTGGAGGACCATATTAAATGATTTAGTCACTAGAGTCCCAGAAATCTAGAAATTTCATAGAGTTAGGTTTTTGGGAGTTTACTTGGATATATTTCCCAGTATTTCCCATTAAAATGTCTCACCAATACATCTAGAGTGATCAGTACTTCTTTTCCACTAGGATAATGTCATCAATGTAGTGGACCATTGTGATAGCTTGTAGTAGGGGAAGGTATTATAATCTCTCTAACTTTGCCTTATGAGATGGTTCTCATTGCTCAGCAGATAAAGGTGGCTGTCACCAACTCTAGTTCAAACTCTGGGACCCACATGGTGGAAGGAGAGAACTGATTTACAAAGGTTGCCTTCTGACCTCCACATATGCACTGCTGAGGCTTTTGCATTCCCTCCCACAGAGATGGTAGATAGATGAATAAGGTAGATAGATAATAGATGATAGATATATAGATGGATGGATGGAATAAAAACTAAATTGTAACATAGTGCTAGCGAGCAGTGAACATATATTGCTGTCCTTGTTATCTGAAAGCAAATTTCTTCTGGTGAGCTTTATGGACAGGAATGAAGAAAAAGACATTTTTCAGAAATGCCTTTCCATTTACAGAAAAGAGCTTCTGTAAATGCTCTGAAGACCAGAGGAATAGGCATGTTAACTCTGTTTTGCATCACTGTCACAAAATTATACCAACTTTGCAAAAAACAAAGTTTGTTTGTTTGTCTTATAGTCTTCATGACTAGAGGGCAATATGCCATCATTGCCTTAACTCTGTTGAGGACTTTGTGTGTGTGAGAGAAAGCAATATAATAGTAGAACCATGTTTAGGAGGAATAGGTAATATCATCAGACAAAAATCTAGAGAGTGAATGAGTGGTTACTTTATTTTTTACATCTATAAAACTCTCTCTTTGTCTCTATCTCTAAGATTGACTTAAGTCATTGTGGATATTCAGTACTTCCTACTATATGCTGTTTCCCGACTGAAAAATCAGGAAAGTCAGTAGTATGATTCACTGAGTCTAAAAGACTGACAACCAGAACCTCCTTTTTTGAGGACAAGAGAATTATAGCTGAACTGGGAAAGATAAATTGCCTTTATTGTAGCTTTTTGTCTTATTTGGTCCCTAAATGGATTGGGTGATACTTTTCTCCTAAGTGAGAAGGGAAATCTTTATTCAGTCTGCCAATATAAATGTTCATCTTTTTCTGAAATATCCTTATAATCACAGAAATGTTTTGCCATCTATCTGGAAATCCCTTTGCCCAATGAAGCTGGCACCTAAAATTAACCATCAAGTTACCAACGGGGTTATGCCAGTATTGCTAACATGATCATTAATTTGCCTCATTATCTTTAAGTTGTGAGTATGTGTTTATATAACCCAAATATGTTATAATAATTTTGCATGTAAAATGTTAAATCTTCTGATATGCTTCAGATGTAGTTTGCTCTCCAAAGCTTATGTATGAGAAAGTTGATCACTCCAATGAGGTGATTAATCCAGTCGTGGAGAACAGAGGGGGAAATGAGTAGGTCTTCAAGAATTATTACCTTTCAGAAATTTGTAGATTAGAAATACCCAGAACTTTTATGAATCTGCCTGACTTTGAAGCTCAGCATCAGGCACATAATTAAAGGAAAATATGTGTGACTTTGAAAGGTACAGGGGTATAATAGTTAAATAGTAGGTATTTACAAAGCATAAATATTCATGTGATCTTTTATAATAGAAATAACGAACAATAATATTCAGAGCAAAGCAAAATGATAAATAATACAAACTTCTCAGAGGAAAGTAAATCCTTGCCACATCACACAGGCACACCATCAGACACTCTAAAAATATAATTTTGTGTAGAAAATTTACCATCCCTTCATACTTCAAAGCTTATTCACCACTGCTTTTAGTTGCATTAAGAGAAATATTATTGTTAAACCTTTCTGGGGGTAGCACAAGCTTCTGCATTTTTGCGTTTCCAAGTGCCAAAAATCTCTCCTCTCTCCTGCCTGAGTGACCATGCTGAGTATCAGTGTAAACCCAAGAAACTGACTGTGACTTTGACACAGACACAGGGACACAGATCCAAATGGTGGGAGGTAATGGCTTTATTACATAGGGAAGCAGGTTGCACAGGCATTTGGAATTTGCAGTTCAGCCAAATTTTCACCCATATGAGACTAGCTCACATGTGAATGATTAATACAAGTAAATGACTAAGATAGAGAATAGAATGCCTAGGGCACATAGGATAATCCATTACCTATATCTTATCCCAGATTGTCTTCTTGTTTGCTTGCTTTCCACACTCCAAGAGGCTCACAGAAATTTGGTGGAAAGAGTTATTCCTTGGAAATTCCTTACTCCCATGCATACACTGGCAGAGCGCCTCTGGCATCAGAGGACAGTTAACTGGTGGGGCTTGGGTTCAGGTGTTTAAAGCAGCATGAGGGCAGCTTTCAAAGTTGCTGTTCTGATGGTCATATATATGAAGAACATTAGCAGGAATTCAGACTAGCTACAGTCATAATAGTAGTGTGTGCACTTCCAAGGGAAAGGCAAGACAGAAAACAGCCTGCAAATAGCTATTTCTGAACTAACCTGTTTAACCTGTTTGGACTTCACAGAAGAGAGCAAGTGACTTCACACCAATGGCCCACACAAGCCTGGAAAAAAAGGTGTCTCCATCTTTTTTTTTTTTTTTTTCAGCAAGAAAGAAATATCACTAGTCTTTCAAGTGTTCTATCTGACTTTGTAATTATCATGCTGTTTTATAAATATGCACTATCATTTTGCATACCTTCATCCCACTGAGCTTGCTTCTTACCTTTTTTCTTTTCACCCCCACTTCTTATTACTTATTAGCATTTTATATTTCCTAATAAAAAATAAGTTTAACTTGTAAGTCTCCTAACTTATTTTATATTTTTATTGGATTGAAACCTGTTAAATCCATTTTGTGTATTTTCTATTTATATAGAAATATCTAGCTAAAAATATTTTAATGCTGCCATAGTATGCTTTTTCTCCACTAAGTGGTAGTGGGGACTGGGACTTCAGGAGAAAAGTTTGCCACTGAGAGGATCCCATATAAAATGAAGGAGGAAGTATCTATCTCAACACATGCATAAGTATTGTGGAAACTGCAAACCAATGAAAAGCAAGGAATTTAACGCTTTCAAAGGTTTATAACTCCTCCATAACTGAATGAAAAGGTATTAGTATGTTTGAATTATTGAACAAAGAATTCAAAAATACAGTTTGCAAATGATAAATGTCCTCAAACAGGATCCAAACAAACACTGAGTAAAGCAAGAGATGTCAATACAGGATTTGCATGAGAAATTCCTCAGAGACAGACATTGTGAAGAAGAAAGAGAAAAAATACTACTGAAACAGACATCTTGGCAATAAAGGAAAAGCTGAAGAAGTTACTCATCACCAATATACTAAGAACAACATATCAATTAGAAAAAAAGACACTGAATTATTTCATTCAGTTTACAATAAAGAAAGAAAAATCATGACTACAGAATTTTCAACAACTCTGGAACACATAAAGAAACCATACCCAAAAATCCTTGACAGAGACAGAGCTAAAATAAAGACTGATGGCATAGAGAAATCTGCTGAATGAGTCTAGAGAAATATATGAATACCTTAGTACATAAGGTAATTATAATACCAATGGACATGACTAGAAAATAACCTATCCATATCAGACTATAGTTAAAATATCACAAGTACAGAGCTAAGAAAGAATACTGAAACTGTAAGACAAAGATATCTAGTTATAAACAAAGGCAAACATCAGACTTCTCAGTAGAAACTCCAAAAGTCAGGAAATAAGAAATGAAGAATTAAAGTACATTAATGTAAATAACAGCCAACCAAGATTGCTATATCTAGCAAAATCAGCTTTTGAAACCAAAGGAGGTATAAAAAGCCTTTCAAGATATAAGCATTAACTAAAGACATGACCACTAAACCAACAATTGATGAAGATATGTAAATTATACAAACCAGTGGGGGCAGGGAGATAGGCATAAACAAGAGCCCAGGAAAAATTAATTTCATGAAATTAGTAGAGCTAATAAGAATTAGGGAAGATTCAGACATATTCAACTCAGCAAACCATCCAAGCTCTGAAGTGAATAGAGGAGAAAGAAAAGAACAGAGGATACTGGAATCAACCAGCCTAAAGGACAAAAATGCAAAATTTAAAAAGCATGAGTTAACACATATTTCTCAATAATACCGCTAAATACAAATTGTCTTTGCTCTCCAGTTGAAAGACACAGACTGGCTAGCTAGATTAAAATATAAGATCCAACTGTTTGCTGTCTACAAGAAACTACATGTTTCTGGGAAAGACACAGAGACTAAAAGTAGAACCTTGGAAAACAAATTCTAAGCAAATTATTTGACAGATTGTTTTGTCAAAAAATATCTGACAAAACCACTTCTAAAATGGTTAATTTCTTTGTCAACTTACCTGGACTTAGAATGACGAAGGAGATAAATTTGTGGAGTTGTCTGTGAGGTCATTAATAGAATAGATTAACTGAGGAGGGAAGACCAACCCTGAATGTGAGTATCACCATCCCATGGGCTGGTAGCTCAGACTGAGTAAAAGGGAAAGAAGAAAGCCAAATAGGCACCAGCATTCTACTATATGTTTCCTTGTCCACTCAGATTTGAAGAAGTAATCTCATGCTCCACTGCTACAAACAAGACTTGTTCCTGCAACCATGCCTTCCCTGCCATAAGAGATTATAGCCTCAAAAAATTCTTCCACTTTAAGTTGCTTTTTTATGAAGTAATATGTCACAACAATGAGAAAACTAACATGACATGTCATAAAGTATATTTAAAACAAGTTAAACAGATGAGACAAAGCTACTATATACGAATACACAAAATAGCCTCCCAATAAGATATAACAGGGGAGTGGATGGAAGATGGGATTTGGGGGTCAGTAGGGGACATGGGAAGATGGGAGGGAGAGGGAACTGGGATTGATATGTAAAATTAGATTATTTCTAATTTAAATAAAATATATAAAAAGAGAAAAATTAAAATCTTTATCTTACATTTAAAATGATATAACAATTACAAATATACTCACTGAATATTGATATATCTAATTTTAAAAACAAACACTACTAGAAATAAAGGGATGAATTTGTCCATATACAATGGATACTGGGGAATTTTAATGTTCCATTCTTACCAAGTCAAAAATTATCAAAAACTTCAAAATTTAACAATTACACAATCATAGAAACCACATACATCTATATATTGTATCCAGTAGCTGTGTGTTCTAGTTTGCATTTTATGATTGTGATAAAACACTGACCAAAATTAACTTGTAGTAGGAAAAGGTTTATTTTATCTTATGCTGCCAGATAATGATTCATTGTTGAAGAAACTCAAGACAGGAACCTGGGACAGGAACTGTAGCACAGACCTACTTATAGCTCACACTTTGTTACTTGTTTAGTTAAGTTCCCTATACAACTCAGTCCCTGGGGATAGCACTGCCCATAGTGGGCTGGGCTCTTCTACATGAATCAGCAACCAATAAAATTCCCCCACAAACATGCCCACAGGCTAAGTTCCTCAGTTGAGCTTTCCTCTTCTCAAGTGACTCATTTGTTTCAAATTGATAAAAATTAATCACCTCGCTGTAGAGTACCCATGTTTTAGCCACCAAACTTTTTCAAAAATAGATAATATTTTAGCTGATGAAACAGGTCTTAACAACCTAAAATAAAGTACCATTATCATTGGTGCAATCTCTAGCTGTAATTATGTGAAACAGGTAAGCTGTGTACATCCACAATACAGTGATGAGACATACATAGGATAGATGTTCCCATTCCAAAATGTAGAAATTGGAAAGAAGAAAGCATGATGTATCTCCAACAAATCCTAACCTAGCAAGACAAACTTCATTAGAACTTAAGTCTATGAGACAATCTTCTTTGGATTGATATTCTGTCATTTTAGCCTAATAAGATGGCAGTGCCATACCCATGAGACAGGGTGTTGGTACACATCTTAGTTGGGGTTACTATTGTGATGAAACACCATGACCAAAGCAACTTGGATAAGAAAGGGTTTATTTGGCTTATACTTCCACATCACAGTTCATCATCAAAGGAAGTTAGCATAGGAATTCAAACAGGGCAGCAACCTCTGTATCACAATCTGATACAGAGGCCAGGGAAAGAAGCTACTGATGGGCATACGTCCAAGGCTTACTCAGCGTGCTTTCTTATAGAACCTAGGGCCACCTGCCCAGGAGTGGTTCCAACCACAATAGTCTTGTCTTTCCCATATCAATTAATAATTAAGAAAATCCTCTAAAGGCCTTCACATTGCCTGATCTTATTGATGCATTTCTCTAATGAGGCTCCCTCCTCTTCAGTTACTCTCTGTCGAATCTAGTTGACTTAAAATTAGTCCATACCCCAAACCTACATGATTCCTTACTCTCGCCACCTCTGTGGATCTTTATAGTGGCTCATCCCCTCTGGCTCTTTGTGGGAACTAGTCTGTTCTGCTGACATAGAGGAGATAGCTCCTGTCTCTTAAACTCATGAGTTAACATGAGCTAAGGTCACATGCTGAGTCTGTGGTAAGAACAGAAGACCCAAACATCTTTAAATTGTCTTCATGTTTTCCCCTGATATGAATATATACAGCTGACTAGTTCTATTGTAAACTCTTGTATAATCCCAGAAGTCTGGAAGCCTCCTTGTATGGTATGATCTTTCTAGAAGCATCATTTCTGATGGTGTAATCCCATGTACATACTTGGCTCCAACTGAAATGGTTGACTCAATCCATGGATAATCTATCCAGATGTAATCTTTGGCCAAAACCATCCTATTCTTTCCTGAGCATACTTTCTCAACTCTTAGAATATAGATTCTTTTAAATCTTTAAGTTCTAATTCTTTATCACCTAATAGGTCCTCCAATTTTCTGTAGCCTCACATTTTACTCTAAACAGAAGAGACTAGGCAAAACATTCAAAGCTTTGCTTACATACAAAGCTTTAGCTGTTCCTAAAAGGCCAAGAGTTATGTCATAAATTCTACCTTCTATAAAAACACAGGGATGGGGTCATTCTTTGAAATGAAAAAGATGCTATAAAGTAAATGCTTAAGTAACTCACAGATGAAGTAAGCTCTTTACATCTTGCCTCTAGCTACCTGCTAGTGCAGTTAAATCTTGAATGAGTGAAGTAAAATCATGGGTCTTCTATTTTGCTTCTCAGCCACTACAACATAATTTCTGCCTCCAGTGAGGTACCCTGGAAGATCTAAAATAGATAGGTTTGCATCAGGTATAGAATAGAAATAAAGAAAAATTCTCAAATATTTTGATGGGACTAAAAAGTGCAATAACTGAAATTTAAAGGCAGGAGGTGATTCACTAGAAGAGGAAAGAACACAAGGAACTGAATACAGACCATAAAACAGAAAGAAAAGCCAAATAATTCTTTAAAAGAGAATGAAGCAAAGGGAAGAGGATTTCTCAGGCAAATGTGAGAAATCATTAGTTGCACCAAGATAAATGAAATGAAATTTTACAAGTTACAGGAGCAAATGTAGCAGAAGAATATAGTCTTTTTTCAGGTGGGTTTGGACTACCCATGCAATCTTAGCATTCAGATAAGAGGTCTGTAAGTTCAAGACAAATCTATACTTCTTGGTTATCAGAGTGATTTTGGTATTGTAATGATTACTGTGTCCAAGTAAACTTTTATTCAGTCATGGCCCTAAAATTAAAAAATGGTGATGCTGATGTGTTCGGTATGCCAAAGAGAAGCTGTACTGTGCTGCTTTAAAAACAATTAAAACTAAAATTAAATATGCATTCACACATATGTATACATGAAGAGTAATTTGGAAAAATTCACCCCCCTGTAAAAGAAAGCGGTATTGGAGAGATGAGTATGAAAAAGTTTTGGTACCCATATAAAAGGAAAATGCCAGGTATAAAATCAGCTACATAGCTCACATTAAATGTGAATGGCTAGTGAGCAATTTAAAGAAAAAACTTCATGCGAGCAAAAAAAAAATCCAACTATATGCTGTGTATAAGTGATAAATTTTGTATTCAAAAGCAAAAAAAAATTTGAAAGGAATTGAAAATTACTCCATGCAACTGGCAACTAATTAAGTCTATATTAACTGTAATATCACACAGCCAGACTTGAAAAGAAACCATGCTGTAGATGTAAAGAAGAACATTTTCTTTTTCTTTCTTTTTTAAAAGAAGAACATTTTCATTACAGAAGGTTTCCTTACTGAACTCTAGAAAACTTTATGAAAGAAGTTAACATAAAATCTTCACAAAATCTTCATAAAAATAGAATATATGGAGCTCTACTTACTTCTTTGTTATTGGGTAAGAAATTAAAATTTACTATGATACTCAAATCAGATCAGACATCACAAGAGACATCCACACCAAATCTCCTATGATTGCAGTACAAAAATCTAAATGAAGCTTGTCAAAAATGATCAACTAAATTAACTAGAAATTATGAGTGAGAAGTGCTTATTGAAGTGATATATGAGTGATTTAACATCTGAAAATGGATGAGTCTGACACATCATTAGAAGAAACAAACTTATTTTATCATCTACCTCAACATACATTGAAAAGGCATTTATTAAAATTCAAAACTTTCATGAAAGAAAATCCCAAATTCAACTAGAAGAGAACTCACTTACATGATTTTAAAAAAATTGCTACAAAATTAACAAATTAGCTAACCTTACAGTGAGTGGAGAGAAAGTGCAGTCTTTCCACCTAAAATCTGAAGCAAAACAAAGAGGTCTGCTTTGTCTGTTCAGCCAATCAAACATAAGCAGTCAAGACTGTGGTGGAATCTAGAAAAGTAGTCAGGAGATGAAAATAAACTGCATCTAAATAGGACATGAAGAGAGATATTAATAGAAGACTTGATCTCACACACAGAAAATCTTAGAACTATAGAACTGATAAGTAACTATTGAAATTTTAATATGCAATATTCATATAAAAATTCAGTTGCAGAAGTGGTTTCTGGGAAGATGCAGGATTAGGAAGCAAAATAAAAAATATTAAACAACAGATATCTACCTCTAGCTAGGTAACAATTGCAGCAATAGATTCTTGCTCGCATGTTTACTATAGGATTCTAGTCTGTTGAAGAATAGTGTAGTGCCTACCTTGATTGCAAATTATGGTTGATTTTGGTCATTTTAATTGTTCTGCTGTTGTTTTGTTTTAGGGGGATTTGTGGAGTTTTTGTTTTGGTTAGATTTAGGTTTTGAGACAGTGTTTCTCTATGTGGTCCTGGAGGTAATGGAACTTACTCTATAGACCAGGCTGGCCTCAAACTCAAAGATTCACCTGCCTCTGCCTCCCAAGGGCTTGAATTACAGGCATGCACCACCACCACACTGCCCATTTAATCTTTTAATACACTAGTACATTAACAGCTACCTAATCTTTACATCTGAGAACCATGACAGACTACTGTTCACAAGATCTTAGAGTAAATAATACATGGTTCATTGGAGCCAGGAGAAGAAAAGGAACTTGTCCTGAAAATATCAAAGATTTCTGTACTACCTGCTGCTTCTGATCATAGAAATGCAGGGGGAAATGTGAAGAGTGTTTGTATTTTCCCTATTCCCAGAGTTATGTTACATTCGCTATGGATGAAATGACTTACAGAGAACTTAATGGCCCATGTCCTCTGTTTTTCATTCATTGTTCCTCTTCTACATTTTCAGAAAACAAACTTTGGAGGCCTCTTGATTGCCATGTACAGGGGAAATGAGACAGCCATTGTGTGTGCTAAGAGACAGATGCAGGCTCAGGAAAGAAAATATGGGTAAAGGCGGAGTTTGATCTAGAATGTTGCTAAAGGCTCATGTAACATGGCAGTAATTTTATTAGGTTGTGGTTGAGCCTTTAGGAATTGGTTCCTAATATCTGTCTGTAACATAGATCATTGAAGGCATTCCCTTAAAGTAATATGGGAGCCATGCCCTCTTCCTGTCTCATCCATTCTGTTTCCCAGCTGCTTGGAGGTGAGTGATAACTCATGCATTCTACTCTGATACACTGTACCACCCCAGGCCCAGACCAAACGGGACTAGGTGACCCTGGCATGAATCCACTAAAACCATGAGCCCACATGAGATTATCCTCCATGTAAATTGACTTATCTCAGTCTCTTTCTCTTAATAATGGAAAATAACACATGAAGATAACACTTTAGACTGATAGTGCAGAAAGTCTCCAAAATCAATCCCAAAGCCCCACAGTTTACAAATAAAAACCATAGAATTTGAGAAGATGGCAGGTAAGAGGCACCCAGAGTCTTCCTGTGTCTCTATAAGATTGGTTCCAAACAATACGTGCATAACTACAGAGTTGTGTGGAGTATTATGGGAAGGTACTGGTGGGCAACAGATATCATTGGTAAGGTGAAACCCAGAAGTATTGGTTTTATAGATATAAAATGAAAAACAGAGTAAGCCTGACAATAGGTGTGGCTCAGGAGAGAAAGAAGGAAGACCTCCCTCAGCAAGGTTATGAGAAAGGTAGAGAGGTATCTAAGTGTCCTCACTATCTCAGAATCCAGCACCTTGAAAGCATACTTTCTAAGCAGACTAGCACTGGAGAAGAATTTTCATGCATTTCCCAGTGTAGATTTATGGTGCCATTGCTGATGGGGACCCATCTTACGAGGACTCCTACTGCATACATTATGGCTTAAGTAATAGGAAACCCCTGTATTTTATGTCATTTAGTCCTATGGCTTCTTCCCTTCAGTGTATCAGTAAGTCATCCTAAAATGTAGTCTGGACCCAGGGAACCTATTAAGTGATCATCTATCCTCTATGACTCTCTTTAGTCCTGAGGTTGTACCTTGACTAAGATAAAAAAAATCTAGCGTAATTATCTAAGTGACTATGGACTGAACCCTCTGATACTGAGGATCAAAACAAATCTTCCTTTAAGGTGTGGTTTTCAAGTATTTTGTCACATTGATGGAATACTGAATAACACAGTAAGGGCCTAGCTTTATTTTTCTGCACATGTATATATGGTTTACTTAGCTTTTTCATGCTGATTTGAGTAGGCAGTTGTGTGCAAAATCATTTAAATATATATGTAAAGGCTTTACATGATACAGTGATATTTCTCTATAGTTTTTATTTGCATTTGCCAGTTAGTTAAACTCATTTTCATACATATATTGGTCACCTGTATTTCTTTTGGGAACTGTATATTCAGAGCATATTGCTTTTTAAAAATGTACTTCTCTCTCTCTCTCTCTCTGTGTGTGTGTGTGTGTGTGTGTGTGTGAGAGAGAGAGAGAGAGAGAGAGAGAGAGAGAGAGAGAGAGAGAGAGAGAAAGAGGCAGAGAGGAGAGAGAGTTTTAGGTACTAGTGTGTCAAAGCACACATGTGGATGTCAGAGAACAATTCTCAGAAGTCAGTGTTCTGCTTTCACTATGGTTCCAGAAATTAAACTGAGATCATCACTTTTGCACACCAAACACCTTTACCTGCTGAGCTATCTTTGTAGCTCTGCTTTGCCACTTTTTTTATTGGATTGTTTGGGGTTGTTGTTATTTTAGGTTTTCATGTTTTCTGCATATCAAACCTCTGCCAGAAAATGGCCATCAAAGACATCTTGAATTTTGGAGGATGGGTTTTAAGATTTTCTTTTTATTAGTGTGTGTGTGTGTGTGTGTGTGTGTGTGTGTGTGTAAGTATGTGCATGCAAATGCTTGTGGATGCCAGAAGAGGAGTCAGATGCCCTGGAACTGGAGTTAAAGTGGTTGTAAGCTTCCTGATGTGGGTGTTTGGAATTAAACTCAGGTCCTGAAGAAGAGCAAGATAGCATCTGAGCTTTTTTCTAGCCCCACTTCATGATTCAAGGTTGTTTCTCTTCCTCTGAAGAACTTGTTAAATTTTGTCATCAATGTGTCCATTGTTATTTTTGTTTCTGTACTTTTGAGTCATTATGGAATTGTTTCCTGTGCTAATATCTTGAAGTGATTTCTCTCTCTTTCCATAGTAATCTTAGAGGTCCCTGTATTATGTTATGATCTTGGGCCCATTTTGAGGTAATAGTCATATAAGGTAAGAGATACAGGACTGGTTTTAATCTTATATATGTAGACATTCAGTGTTTGTATCACAATACATTAAAAAGTCTGTGCTTTCTCCAATGCAAAGGTTCTACCAAAATTAGTTAATTGTAACTGTTTGTTTCTTATATTCCATTTCACTGTTTGCATGTCTATATTTGTACTAGTTCACAATGTTCTAATTGCTACAGCACCATGGTATATTTTGAATTAAGTGTGATAATGCCAGAAATGGTCATTTTCTTCAGGATTACCTTACTTTTGTGATTCCATATGAATTTTAACAGATTTTCAATTGTGATGAAGAATGTAGCTATAGTTTTGAAGAGGTTGCAATGAAATGTGGATTTTAGACATAGAATAAAGGATTACCAGCCTACAATCCACACTGCCAGAGAAGCTAGTAAACAAGGAGGACCCTAAGAAAGACATACATGGACCCCTGGAGAAGGGGAAAGTAAAACGATCTCCTGAGCAAATTGGGAGCAAGGGAGGTGGGGGGAGGGAGTTAGGAGAATGAGAAGGAGAGAAGAGGGGTGAGGAGGAATGAGGGAGCAGAAAGGTTGAGTCAGGGGAAGAATAGAAGATAACAAGAATGGAGATACCATAGTAGAGGGAGACATTTTAGGTTTACAGAGAAATCAGTCACTAGGGAAAGGTCTGGAGATCTATAAAGATGACACCAACTAACAATCTAAGAAACAGAGGAGAGGCTATCTTAAATGCCCTCCCCTGATAATGAGATTGATGACTGTCTTATATGCCATCCTATAGCCTTCATCCAGCAGCTGGTGGAAGTAAAAGCAGACACTCACAACTACTCACTGAACTGAATTGGAATCCAGTTGCAGAGAAGAATGAGTGATGGTCAGAGGGGTCCAGACCACCTGGTGAAACCCACAGAAACATCTAACCTGAACAACAGGGAGCTCTTGGTCCCCAAACTGATAGCTGGGATACCATCATGGGACTGATCCAGACCCCAAGAACCTGGGTTTCAGTGAGGAGACCTTGGAAATCAATGGGACCTCCTATAATAGTTCAGTACTTAGCCCTAGCATAGGTGTGGACTTTGGGAGCCCAATCCATATAGAGGGGTACTCCCTGAGCCAAGACACACGGGGGTGGGCCTACGCCCTATCCCAATGGATATCATAAACTCTGATGACCCCCCTAAGGAAGGCCTTACCCTCCCTGTGGAGCAGAATGGATAGGTAGGGTATTAGTTGGGGGGGGGTTGACAGGGGAGAAGGAGAGGGAGTGGCAACTGGGATTGACATGTAAAACAATCTTGTTTCTAATTCAAATTTAAAAAAAAGAAATTGTAAATCACTTTCAGTATTATACCAATTTCCACAATAGTCTGCAGATCAATGATTATTGGCTCTTGGAGGGCTCCATAATTTAGTATCTTCAATATATTTTATATCCCCTTATAATTTTCATTGTAGAGATATTTCAGCTCTCTGGTTAGGTTTATTCCTGTTTTTCATTTAATTGTCATACTATTATTGTTGGGAGAGTTTCCTTGATTTCTTTTTTGTTGGTACACAGAAAACCTACTTTTTGTACATTATTTTTTTTTTACTTTTTATTAGTTCACATTAGAAACAAACTTCACATGTCAATCCCTTCTCCCTCTCACTCTCCATTCTCCACTCCCCAACTCCCCACCAGCCCTTCACCTCATCCCCCTTCTGCTCTCCAGGGAGGGTAAGGCCCTCCATGGGGGTTCCCTAAAGTTATCCTGGGCAGGGTCTAGGCCCTCCCTCATGTGTCCAGGCTGAGAGAGCATTCCTCCATGTAGGGTGGGCTTTCAAAGCCTCTTCTTACACCAGGGATAAATTCTGATCCACTACCGGGGCCCCATAGAGTGCCAAGGTCTCCTCATTGACATCTACATTCAGGGATCTGGATCAGTCCTGTGCTGGCCTCCCAGACATCAGTCTGGGGTCCATGAGCTCCCCCTGGTTCAGGTCAGCTGTTTCTGTGGGTTTCACCATTCCCTTCTTCATATCTTTTGATTAATTTAGTTTGAAGTCTAATTTGTTAGATATTAGGATTGCTACACCAGCTTGTTTCTTGGGTCCATTTAATTGGAAAGTCTTTTCTCAATCCTTTACTCTGAGGTAACATCTGTCTTTAAAGTTGATGTGTTCCTTGTATGCAGCAGAAAGATAGATTCTGTCTTTGTATCCATTCTGTTAGCCTGTGACTTGTTATAGGCAAGTTATGACCATTGATATGGAGGAATATTAATGTCCATTGATTGTGGGTTCTTGTTTGTTTTGAATTTGTTGTTGTTGGTGGTATTGTGGGTGGCTTCCCCCCAGCTTTTGGATTTTGATAATGTGGGATTATATATTGCCTACGTTTTTGTGAGTGTAGTTAACTTCCTCAGGTTTGAGTTTTCCTTCCAGTACTTTCTGTGGGGCAGGATTTGTGGATATGTATTGTTTAAATCTGGTTTTGTCATGGAATATCTTATTTTCTCCATCTATAGTGATTGAAAACTTTGTTGGATATACTAGTCTGGGCTGGCATCCGTAGTCTCTTATTGTTTGTAGAACATCTATCCAGGTTCTCTGGCTTTCAGAAATTCCATTTAAAAGTCAGGTGTAATTCTTATAGGTCTGCCTTTATATGTTACTTGGCCTTTTTCCTTTGCTGCTCTTAATATTCTTTCTTTGTTCTGTATGATTGGTGTTTTGATTATTATGTGGCTAGGGGACTTTTTAGTGGTGCATTCTATTTGGTGTTCTGTAAGCTTCTTGTAATTTCGTAGGCATTTGGTGTTCTGTAAGCTTCTTGTAATTTCTTTCTTTAGTTGGAAAGTTTTCTTCAATGATTTTGTTAAACATGTTTTCTTCACCTTTGAGCTAGGTTTCTTTGCCTTATTCTATGTCTATTATTCTTAGGTTTGATCTTTTCACAGTGGCCCATATTCCCTGGATATTTTATGTTAGGGATTTATTGGACTTAAGATTTTTGTAGTGGTCGATGAATCTATTTCCTTTAGAGTATCTTCAACACTTGAGATTCTATCTTCCATTTCTTGTATTATGTTGGTTATGCTTGCATCTGTAGTTCCTGCTCATTTACCCAGATTTTCTATTTTGAGCATTCCCTCTGTGATTTCTTTATTGTCTCTATTTCAGCTTTCTAGTCTTGAACTGTTTGAATTGTTTCTTTTGCCTGCTTGTTTTTTCTTGGCTTTCCATGCTTTCTTGAAGAGGTTTATTTATCATTTGCAGTTTTGTTTGTCTTTTCCTCCATTTCTTGCACTTTTTGCTCCTTTTTTCTTCCTTTTCTTCAAGGGATTTTCTCATTTCCTGTTTGAGAGGCTCTATCATCTTCATAAAGTTGTTTTTAAGGTAATTCTCTTCTGCTTCATCTGAGTTGGAATGCTTAGGTCTTGCTGGTTTAGAATCCATAGACTGGTGGTGTCATATTGTCTTTTTGTTGTTGAATATGTTCTCATACTTTCATCTTCCGATCTCTTCTTCCAGTGGGTTCAGTTGTGGTCTTTCCCTCTCCTGGTAGAGGATAAGTCTCTCTCCCAGTAGATATAGGCAGGTCCAATACTCCATTGGTGGCAGATGTTGGATGGTTTAGTCTGCCCCCAGGTCTCTCTCCTGGTAGGTGCAGGTGGGTCTAAGACTCCAGTGGTAGTAGACTCTGGATGTTTGGTCTGACCCAGGTCTCTGGGGGATTCAGTTGTCTGAAGGGGACCACAACATGTGGTCCCTGGGTCAGGAGACTCCAAGAGGGGGGTGAAGTAGAGCTGGAGAAGGCCCCACACTCACCTCTCCAAGTGGGTACAGGTGGTTCTAAGACTCCAATGGCAGCATACTCAGGATGGCTTTCTCTTTTAGTAGAGTTTTAAAGGTATTCCAACTACAGGATATCTGTTCAATGAGGTATTTTTATTTATCCCATTCATATTTGAATTCATATTATATCTTTCTTTTTCTTATTGATAAAAATTTAAGCATTATGTTGAATGAGTGTGGTATAAGTAGATATAGTTGTTTTTAATTACAAATGATTTTCATATTTTGCGTCATATTTATTTTAATTTCATTTTACATTCCAACAACATTTCTCCTTACCACCCCTCATCTCCCTCCCCCTCCAGGACATCTCCCATCCACTACTCCCAAAGGGTAAGACCTCCCATGAGGAATCAACAAAGCCTGACACATTAAGCTGAGGCAAGTCCAAGCCCCTGCCCCTTGCATTAATGCTGAACATGGCATCTTACCATAGGGAATGGACTCCAAAAAACTAGCTAATGCATCAGGGATAAGTCATGGTCCCACTGCCAGGGGCCCCACAGATAGACCAAGCTACAAAACTTGTAGCTCCATAGCTGTCAGTTTAGAGTTCATGAATTACCATGAACTTGGTTCAACTGTCTCTGTAGATTTCCCAGTCATGTTCTTGACCTCCTTTGCTTATATATTCTCTCCTCCCTCTCATTGATTGGATTTCTGGAGCTCAGCCTGGTGCTTTGGCTCCATCAGTTACTGGATGAAGGCTCTGATAAAAGTTGTGATATTCAACAATCTGATTACAGGGGAAGGCCAGTTCAGGTTTTGTGGTATGATTGAGTGTTCTTTGGGTATATGCCCAATAGTGGTATCACTGGTCTTGAGGTAGATTGATTCTCAATTTTCTGAGAAACCACCATACTGATTTCCAAAATGACTGTACAAGTTTGCACTCCCACCAGCAGTGTAGGAGTGTTCCCCTTACTCCACATCCTCTCCAATATAAGCTGTTCTCAGTATATTTTATCTTAGTCATTCTGACAGGTGTAAGATGGTATCTCAGATCCATTTTGATTTACATTTCTCTGATGATTAAAGATGTTAAACAATTTTTAAATGTATTTCAGCCATTTGAGATTCTTCTGTTGATAAGTCTCTATTTATCTCAGTATTCCATTTTTAATAAAATCAACATTAATAGTAACATAATAAAAATGGCAATCTTATCAAAAGCAACCTACAGATTCAAAGGAATCCTCATAAAAAACCAACGCAATCTTCACAGACCTTGAAAGACAATACTCAACCTTATATGGAAAAACAAAACAAACAAATAAAACCCAGAATAGCTACAAACATCCTGTACAATAAAGGAACTTTTGGAGGCATCGCAATCCCTGACTTCATAGTTTACTATAGAGCTACAGCTTGGTATTGGCATAAAAATAGACATGTGGACCAATAGAATTGAATTGAAGACCCTGACATTAATCCACATACCCATGGACACCTGATTTTTGACAAAGAAGCCAAAATGGTACAATGGAAAAAGAAAGCCTCTTCAACAAATGGTGCTGGCATAACTGGATGTCAACATGCAGAAATTTGTGAATATGTCAATATCTATCACCACACACAAAACTCAAGTCCAAATGGATCAAAGACCTCAACATAAATCCAGTTACATTGAACCGGATGAAGGAGGAAGTGGGAAGGAGTCTTGAATACATTGTTCCAGGAGACTGCTTCGTAAATATAACACCAATAGCACAGACACTGAGAGCAAGAATCAAAGGGACCTCCTGAAACTGAAAATCTTCTGTGAGGCAAAGGAAACTGTCAATAATACAAAATGACAGCCTACAGAATGGGAAAAGGTCTTCACTAACTCCACATCTGACAGGGTGATCTCCAAAATATATCAAGAACTCAAGAATCTAGACATCAAAATACATATTTTATATTCTAATCAATTTCACCTCCCTTATGTCCTCCCAAATTTCCCACTCTTCCCACCCATCTTACTCTATGCCTTGCCAATCTCTTTATCTTTAAAAACAAGCAAAAGCAAACAAACCACAAAACTGAGAGGAAACAAAGAAAAATCACAACACATATACACAAACACCAAACACAAAATCAGAAACCATATATACAAGCAAGGGACCAGTAAGATTTTAAAAATGCCCAAACCAATAACAGACGGAAAATACCTACAAAAATGTCAAGTTAATTTTGTGTTAGGATCTATTGCTGAGTATAGGGCCTATCCTTTAGTGTGGTTCATATACCCAGTGAGACTCCATTGGAGAAAACTAATTTTTCCATTGAAAGCTGTTGTCAGTTGGATATAGCCTCTTGGTTAGAGATGGGAGCTCCTGTCCTCTTCCCCTCTTGGTGTTGGGAACCCATATGGCTTGTACCTGTACAGGCTCTGTACATGATGTCATACTCTTTGTGAATTCATATGTGTCAGTCCTGTTGTGTCTGGAAGACACTATATCATATTATCATATACCACTTCTGGTTTTTCAGTCTTTCTGCTGCCTCTTCTGCAAAGCTCCTTGAGCCCTGACGAGAGCAGTTTGATGATGACGTCCAATTTAGGACTGACTGTTCCAAGACCTCTTTCTTTTGGCTCGTGTCCTGTTGTGGGTCCCAGGTGTAGGAGGAAACTTCTCTGAAGATAACTCACCAAGACACTGATCTATGGATATGGCAGAATGTTGATATGTTCCTTTATCAGGACAGAAACATTTTGTTTTCCCTAGGCCCATGGCTTATCTAGTCTAAGAGTTTTTACCACACAGGCAATATCAGGCATGAATTCCATCTCATAGAGTGGGCATAAAATCCAATCATGTAGTAGATGGTTACCCTCACACTTTTTTTGCCAGTATGCATTTGGTAGGTCACCATTGTAGATTAAAGGTTTTGTAGTTAACCTTTGTCTTCTGGTAACATGCAGAGTATCTTCCAGTACTATGAATACTAGTCAGTAGAGGTGAAGTCTCTGGTAGATTCTAGCTTAACTTCTCTGTGTTCAATGAGATATGTAAGTGTTGTATTTAGCAATTGGGACCTACCATCAGTTTATAAAGATCAGTCTTGACAATACCCAGAATTGTTTGAGGGGCGGGGTTCATTTGACTCCTTTGGCCAATAACTTAATTAGATGTATCCCTTTCCTGGCATTAGTGGTTTCACTTTGCTCTGAATGTTCTTTTTCATCCAGTAGATTTGTAATTTCATGAGGTCCCATTTAATAATTGTTGGTCTTAGTGTCTCTGCTACCAGTGTCCTGTTGAGAAAGTCTTCCTGTGCCAATGAGTTCAAGACAATTTCCCATATTGTCTATTATATTCAGAGATTCTGAACTTATGTTCAGATCCTTGTTCCATTTAGAATTGGGTTTTGTCCAGGCTGCTAAGTATGGATCTACTTGCATTCTTCTATGTAAAGCCATCCAGTTTAACCAATACCATTTGTTGCTTTCTTTTTTCCAGTGTGTATTTCTGTCTTCTTTGTAAAATAATGGGTGTCCATATGTGTGTGAATTTATGTCTGGGTCTTCAATGTAGTTCTATTGATAGATATGTCTGTTTTTATGCCAATACCATGCTGCTCTTATTGCTATAGCTTTATAGTGCAACTTTTGGGATTGATGGTGGTGATTTTAAAGAAAGTGCTTTAAATATTTTCTACATTCAATATGATGTCATTACTTGTCACATATACCATTTATTATATTATGTATTAACCTTCTAGTCTTAGCTTATTTGGAGTTCTTAATGTAAACAAATATTTTATTTTGTTGGATATTTTCTATAACTATTGACATGATCATGTGATTTATCCTTCATCATACTTGTATTGCATTTGTGTATTGGTCAAACTATCTGCATTCCTTGAATTCAAATAGAATTTTAGCTTTTTTGGCTCTACTTTTGGGGCTAGAGCATATTTCTTTCACTGACTTTGGTTCTAGGGTCAAAGTGTGTTTCTTTGGCTCTGGTTTCAGAGTCAGGGTATATTTCTTAGGTTCTGGGTTCAGGGCTAAAGTGTTTCTTTCACTGGCTATAGTTTGAGGGCCAGGGTGTATTTGTTTCACTGGCTCAAGTTTGAGGGCCAGGGTGGGTTTCTTTTACTAGCTCTGGTTTCAGAGATGGTGGGTTTCTTTGGCTGGCCCTTTTTCTCTATACAGTAGTGTGTGTGTGTGTGTGTGTGTGTGTGTGTGTGTGTGTGTGTGTGTGTGTGTGTTTGTGTGTGTTATACAAAACACTGGTATACTCTTCTCTCACAAAAACTATTTCCCGTTCTCAGCTTTCATTAGTTGCTTGGAGATTTGTGTAGGGTTGAGGCCTCCTAGTATTTTCACTATCACCTTTAGCATGTCTATTGTGGTTGTTCTTGTTCCACTCAAGTATAGGCAGTGTTACTGGTGATACTTTATAGGTGTAGCTTCTGGCATTCTTGAAAGACACACTCTTACAGCAAATATCCTGACCCTCTGATGTTTATAATCTCCCTATCCCATCTTCTGCAGGGTTCCATGAGCCTTAAGTACAACAGTGTTTTGTACATGTAGCACCTGGGGCTGGACTCCATAGCTCTGCATATTGATTGGTTGTGGTTCTCTATAGTTGTTTCCATCTGTTGCAAAGAGACATTTTCTTGATGAGTAATAAACATACAATTATCTGTAGGTATAACAATAAATGCTTATATATTATGGCTAGGAATTATACTAGTTAGTAAAGGAGTGGTTGTAGGTTTTGTCCAAGATCCATGTCTTTACTAGCCTTGGAGTTGTCTAGCTTTCTATTACCAAGCATGATTTGCCTCTTCTTGAGTGTTTTTTAAATCCAATTAGAGAGCAGTTGGTTACCATCAAAGTCATGTGCATGCCACTACTGAACCCTTGAGCTTATGGACATTGTTGTGGTCATAGCTGGATGAGCCTATTGGTTTCTTCTCTCCTTTGAAGGCTTTCATTGCACCTTCTGATACCATGAAAGCTAAGCCCCAAGGAGGAAGTTTCAGATAAATTCCAATTTAGGGGCCTTTGGGCCATGTGTCTGTAGTGCATAGTAACTTAAGCAAAGGATACTTACTGTCAAGCCCTGTGGAGCATCCAAGGGCAATAGCAGTAAACTGTAATGTTTTGGGAACTCTGACCAACAACTCAAAAAAAAAAAAGCTTCTAATACCTGGTATTGGTTTTTTTTTTTTTGATGATATTTGGCTCTTGGAGATGAGAAAATTTTATTTAAACTATATATGTGAATTTATACACATACATGCGTGTATTGTAAGTTTTTTCTTTTTTCATAGGTTGTTAATAGTAGGGTTCCTTATAACTTTTCCAGACATCCTTACATTTTACTGTTATTTTGCTCTCCTCTTCTACAGTAATCACCATCTCCATTCCCTAGTTCAAGCCCCTCCAATTTTCCCATTTCCATAATCAGATCACTTGTGTCCCCCCATCTTCTCATTGTGGTTCCCATCCCAGCAATTGCCACAGACCACCCCAGCCGGGTATGGGAGTCCCTGGGATGCCGGTCTTCCAAGAATAGGTGGGTAAGGATTCGGTGGTGACAAACACAGAGACAGTTTGAATCTGAGTGTATTATTTTGTATTTATTTTGCAGCTCTCAAGCAATGTTTTTTTTTTATAGAGATATTTTCTCAGGGAACGTTTTTGTTAAACAAGCCCAAACATATGACATTATGGTTACTTGGCACAGTGACGAAAAAATCCAAAACATAGAATCATCCAGGGTTAATCAAAACACAAAATTGTCCTTGATTATTTGAAATGTAGGACTGTCCTTGATTAACATAGGATCATCCAAGGCTAACTGCATATTTCTTAAATCAAATTAATATATTTTTATGGTAAGTTATTGTTTAACATCTATTACCTAGTTCTTGTGAGTATTTGAAATATTGAGCTAGTTTAAAAGCTTTCTTTACCAGACACTTAAGCCCACTCTTGAGGACACATGTACAGCCATATGAAATTTTATTGTTGGGAAAGTTTTTTATTAATTGTACTTATATGAATGACATTAGTAATTTGGAAAGCATTGGCTTTTCCTGAGATGAGGAAATGGCTAGTGACCTCATCTCAGTGCATGGTTTCTTATCTATTTTTTTCTTTAAAATGCCAGCATAGCACGTAAGAAGCCAGATACACATTGTGATTTTAGTCATGCTAATTGAAAAACAGGCAAAATTAAGCTATACTCATGGAAACAAAACTCTATTACCTTTGAGAATTAGCTTTTCCTTGAAAGACTAACTGGGAAAACTTAAATAATAATAAAATATTTTATCCCAACAAAAAATGTCAGCATAGGCTTTTGGGAACATTTCATTATTGTGAAAAAAAGAGAATAGAAGAACAAACAGAAATTGCCACAAGAATCACAGCCTGATATTTTTCTTTCTTTGAGAGTTCCACCTCCGTTTCCAGGACACCTCCTTCTTTTGAAGTTATTGCCTTAGTCTGTGGAACTTGCTTGTTACACTGAATCTACTGGATTTGGTGTGGCACCAGCAATGGTCCACTTTTGCTCTTCCATGTTTCTGGTTACCCCAGGGTATGTACTCACATCTGAAGATTTGGAGCTGTGAGTCTCCAAATGATGAGTGAGAACAAGTGACATTTGTCTTTCTGTATCTGGTGTACTTTGCTTGATACGTTCTTTATAGTGTATATGTACTACATTTTCATTATGTATTCATCAATTGAAAGACATTTGTTGTTTCCATTTTCTAGCTACTATAACTAAAACTACAGTGAACATGGTTGAGCAAGTACCTATGAAGTGATATGCCCAGTCCTTAGGGTGTATGTCAAGGGGTGGTATAGCTGGATCATATAGTAGTTTTATTTTTAGCTTTGTGAGAATTCTCCACAATGCTTTTCATAATTGTCAGAGCAGTTTGAAATCCCACCAGCAGTGGACAAGGATTCTCTTTTCCCCAAACACTTGCATCATTTATTGTCAGTTCTTCTGTTGATATTTGCCATCATCTTGGACACTGTTCTATTGCTGTGAAGAGAAACCATGACCAAGACAACTCTTAAAAAAAAGAAAGCATTTAAATTGGGGGAATTGGGGGTTTGATTAAAATTTTAAAGTGTTAGTCCATCATCAACATGCCTGGCACTGGAACAGTAGCTAAGAGCTACATACTGATCTACAGATGTCAGGCAGAGAGAGAGGACACACACACACACACACACACACACACACACACACACACACACACACACACACACACGGAGATCAAGAGAGACAGAGAGAGTCTGAGCTGGGCATAGCCCACCCGTGGTAACCTATGTCCAGTAGCAAGGTCACAACTATTTCAACAAGGCCATACCTTCTAATCATTCTAGTCCTTCTGAAATACCACTTTATGAGGACTAATTATTCAAATATGAGCCTATGGGGGGGTCATTCTTATTCAAACCACTCCATTTCACTCTCTGGCTCCCATAGGCTTGTACCTTATCATTAAACAAAAAATGCATTCAGTCCAACTTTAAAAATACACATACTCTATCATAGTCTCAATACTATTTAAAAGTACAAAATTAGTAAATGACTCACACAGGCTCATATTTGTAAGCTTTGTTCAGGTCAGCTGTTTCTGTGGGTTTCACCAGCCTGGTCTGGATCCCTTTGCTCGTCACTTGTCCTTCTCTGCAACTGGATTCCAGTTCAGTTCAGTGATTAGTTGTGGGTGTCTGCTTCTACTTCCACCAGCTGCTGGTGAAGGCTATAGGTTGGCATGTAAGACAGTCATCAATCTCATTATCCAGGGGAGATGGCTGAAAGACACAACATCCTTAACCATCAGGGAAATGCAAATCAAAACAACTCTGAGATACAATCTTACTCCTGTCAGAATGGCTAAAATAAAAAACACCAATGACAGTTTATGCTGGAGAGGATTAGTGAAAGGGGAACACTCCTCCACTGCTGGTGGAAGTACCAACTTGTACAGCCACTTTGGAAATTGGTATGGTGATGCATCAGGAAAATGGGAATCAGTCTACCTCAAGATCCAGCGATTCCACTCTTAGGCATACACCCAAAAGAATCACATTCATACAAAAAGGACATCTGTTCAACGATGTTCATATCAGCATTATTTGTAATAGCCAGAACCTGGAAGCAACCTAGAAGCCCCTTAACTGAAGAATGGATAGAGAAAATGTGGTACACTTACACAATGGAGTACTACTCAGCAGAAAAAAATAATGGAATCTTGAAATTTGCAGGAAAATGGGTGGAACTACAAGAAACCATCCTGAGTGAGGTAATCCAATCACAAAAAGACAAACATGGTATGTACTCACTCATATGTGGATTTTAGACATAGAGTAAAGGATAAGCCTACAGTCCACACTGCCAGAGAAGCTAGTAAACAGAGGACCCAAAGAGAGACATACATGGTCCCCTGGAGAAGGAGAAGGGGACAAGATCTCCTGAGCAAATTGGGAGCATGGGAGGAGGGGGAAGGGAGTTAGGAGAATGAGAAGGGGAGAAGAGGAGGGGTGAGGAGGACATGAGGGAACAGAAAGTTTGATTGGGGGGGCAGGAGGGGAAGGAAGAATAGAAGAAAACAAGAATGGAGTTACCATAATTGAGGGAGACATTTTAGGTTTACAGAGAAATCAGGCACTGGGTAAATGTCTGGAGATCTACAAAGATTCTGGAATTTCTAACATCTTGGGGTTTTCCACACAACCCAGGCTTAGCCCTCACAACTTCACTTAATGGCCTACCTGGGCCTCCATGCAAGGACATCCCTAATACATGACTTGCCTCAGTGGCTTTCCTAGAAATGGAGGGAGATTACACAACCCCTTTCTTGAGTCTTTGACTCTAAAGTCAGCCATGTGGCCAAAACTGCCCAGCTCTGCTGCTTGCTATGGCTGGAACTTAGGTCCCTCCTTCCATTACATTGCATCAGCTTTCTGGTTGATGGTTTCCATCCCTGCTTAAGATGTTTAATTTTTTTTCACAAATTAGAAGCTTAGCTGGGTGGAGTCTTCCAAGTCCCTTTACTACACTTATCATCAGACTTTTCTTTAAACCTTTTATCTCAAATGCACAGAACTTAGCTCCATTATACTTTGGGCGATCATTTTCTCCTCAAAATGTAAATTTTGTGTTCCTCTTTGTCCAGTTTTCATTCAGAACTGCATAAAAGTGACCACTAATAACCATCTGACTCAGTCTTTACGAGGCTGTCAAGAAATCTGTTCTACCAAGACCATTAATTCAAAATTCTTCAATTAAGCCTCAGGAAGATTTTTAGGCAAGGACAAAAGCCAGCCACATACTTTACAAAAATATCATAAGAGTATTCTCAAGACCACTTATTCATGTTCTTCCCCTCTGAAACTACTGTTAGGACCCACAGTTCAAATGGCCCTGAACACCATCTTCTATGCCCTTACTAGGACAGCACATTAACCTCTACTTAAATTGTCTAATTGTTTTTCTAGTTCAAATTCCCAAAGTCATCCATATTCCTCTGAACAACATCATGGTCAGGCCTGTTTTTTTTTAATTTAAATCCTTTAATTACTACTCATATTTACATATCCATCCCCATTCCCTCACCTTCTCATCCTCCCATGTTCCCCACCAACCCCCCAACACATCCCCCAGCTCCTCCCCAGGGATAATGAAGACCTCTACCAGGAGCTTTCAAAGGCTGCCATACCATTTGGGGGAGGGCCTAGGCCCTGCTTGCTGTATCTGGGCTTGTTTCCTAGCTCCTCTGGCAGTGTGGATTATAGACTGGTAATCCTTTGCTCTATGTCTACAAATCATATATGACTGAGTACCTACCATGTTTGTCTTTTTGTGACTGGGTTACCTCACTCAGGATGGTTCCTTCTAGTTCCATACATTTGCCTGTGAATTTCAAGATTCCATTGATTTTTTTCTGCTGAGTAGTACTCCATTGTGTAAATGTACCACATTTTCTCTATCCATTCCTCAGTTGAGGGGCATCTAGGTTGCTTCCAGGTTCTGGCTATTATAAATAATACTGCTATGAACATAGTTGAACATATGTCCTTATAGTATGAATTTGCATTCTTAGGCTATATTCCCAAGAGAGGAATTCTGGATCTTGAGGTAGATTGATTCCCATTTCCCTAAGAAAACACCATACTGATTTCCAAAGTGGTTGTATAAGTTTGCACTTCCACCAGCAACAGAGGAGTGTTCCTTTCTCCACATCCCCTCTTCAGCATAGATTATCATTGGTGTAATTGATTTTAGCCATTCTGACAGGAGTAAGCTGGTTTTGAGCTACATTTCCCTGATGGCTAAATATATTGAGCACTATCTTGAGTGTCTTTGAGACATTTTGGATTCCTCTGTTGAGAATTCTCTATTTATTTATGCACTCTACTTTTTAATTAGATTGTTTGGTGTTTCGGTGGCTAGCTTCTTGAGTTCATTGTATCTTTTGGTGATCAGCCCTTTGGCAGATGTGGAGTTTGTGAATATCTTTTCCCATTCTGTGGGCTGCCATTTTGTCTTGCTGACTGTGTCCTTTGCCTTACAGAAGCTTCTCAGTTTCAGGAGGTCCCATTTATTAATTGTAGATCTCCATGTTTGTGCTACTGGTGTGATGTTCAGAAATTGGTCTCCTATATCAATTTGTTTGAGGGTACCTTCTCTTTCAGGAGGTTCAATGTGGCTCAATTTATATTGAGGTCTTTGATCCATTTGGACTTAAGTTTTGTGCACGATGATAGATAAGAATCTATCTCCAATCTTCTACATGTCCGAATCCAGTTATGCCAACACCATTTGTTGAAGATGCTTTCTTTTTTCCATTGTATAACTTTAGCTTCTTTGTCAAAAAGCAGGTGTTCATAGGTGTGTGGGTTAATATCAGGGTTTTTAATTTGATTCCAATGGTCAACCTGTCTATTTTTGTGCCTATACCAAGCTGTTTTCAGGACTATGGCTCTATAATAGAGCTTGAAGTCAGGGATGGTGATGCCTCCAGAAGTTCCTTTATTGTACAGGGTTGTTTTGGCTATTCTGGGTTTTTTGTTTTTCCATAAGAAGTTGAGTACTGTTATTTCAAGGTCTGTGAAGAATTGTGTTGACTTTGATGGGAATTGCATTGAATCTGTAGATTGCTTTTGTCAACATTGCCATTTTTACTATGTTGATCCTACCTATTCAAGAGAATGGAAGATCTTTCCATTTTCTGGTATATTCTTTAATTTCTTTCTTTAAAGACTCAAAGTTCTTACTATACAGGTCTTTCATGTTTTTGGTTAATGTTACCCCAAGATATTTTATGTTGTTATTTGCTATTGTAAAGGGTGATATTTCTACAACTTCTTTCTCAGTGAGTTTATCATCTGTATATATTAGGGCTACTTATTTTTTTGAGTTAATCTTGTAGCCTGCCATTTTGATGGAGTTGTTTATCAGATGTAGGAGTTCTCTGGTAGAGTTTTTCGAGTCACTTATGTGAACCATCATATCATCTGCAAAAAAATGAAAGTTTGACTTCTTTCTTTCCAATTTGTATCTCCTTGATCTCCTTTTGTTGTCTTACTGCTCTAGCTAGAACTTCAAGTACAATATTGAAGAGATATAAAGATATTGGGCATCCTTGTCTTATTCCTGATTTTAGAGGAATGGCTTTGAGTTCTCTCCATTTAGTTTGATGTTGGCTGTCAGTTTGATGTATATTGCTTTTATCATGTCTAGGTATGTTCCTGTTATTCCTGATCTCTCCAAGACCTTTATCATGAAGGGATGTTAGATTTTGTCAAAGGCTTTTTCAGCATCTAGTGAGATGATCATGTAGTTTTCTTTTACAGTTTGTTTATATGGTGGATTACATTGACGGTTTTTCATATGTTGAACAATCCCTGCATTCCTGGAATGAAGCTAACTTGATCATGGTGGATGATATCTCTGATGTGTTTTTGGACTAGATTTGCCAGTGTTTTGTTGAATATTTTTGTATCAATGTTCATGAGGGATATTGGTCTGTAATTCTCTTTTTTAGTTGTGTCTTTGTGTAGCTTGGCTACTAAGGTGAGTATAGCCTCATAGAAAGAGCTTGGCAATGTCCCTTCTGCTGCTTTTGTGTGGAACAATTTGAGGAGTACTGTTTTTAGATCTCCTTAGAATTTCTGGTAGAATTCTGCACTGTAACCATCTGGCCCTGGACTTATTTTGGTTGGTAGACTTTTGATGACTGCTTCTATTTCATTGGGGGTTATAGGTCTGTTTAAATTGCTTATCTGTTCTTGATTTAATTTTGTAAGTGATATCTATCCAGAAAATAGTCCATTTCCTTTACATTTTCGAATTTTGTGTAGTACAGGTTTTCAAAATATTACCTGATGATTCTCTGAATTTCCCCAGTGTCCATTGCTATGCCCCCTTTTCTTTTGTGAATTTGTTAATTTGCATGTTTATTCTCTACTGTTTGGTAAATTTAAATAATGGTTTGTCTATCTATTTGATTTTCTCCTGGAACCACCCCTTGTTTCATTGATTCTTTGTATTGTTTTTTTCTAGTTTCTGCTTTATTGTTTTCAACCCTCAGTTTGATTATTTCCTGGCATCTACTCCTCTGGGGCGAGTTTGCTTCCTTTTGTTCTAGAGATTTTAGTTGTGTTGTTAATTCTCTAGTGTGACTACTCTCCATTTGCTTCATGTGGGCACTTAGTGCTATGAACTTTCTCTTAACGCTGCTTTCAAAGTGTCCCATAAGTTTGGGTCTTTTGTGTCTTCATTGTCATTAAATTCTAGGAAGTCTTTAATTTCTTTTTTTATTCCTTTCTTGACCCAGGAATGGTGCAATTGTACATTATTCAATTTCCATGAGTTTCTAGGGTTTCTGCAATTTGTGTTGTTGTTGACTTCTATCTTTAAAGCATGGTGGTCTGATAAGATACAGGGGGTTGTTCCAATTTTTTTGTATCTGTGTAGGTTTGCTTCATTGCCGAGTATTTGGTCAATTTTAGAGAAGGTTCCATGTGATGCTGAGAAGAAGGTATATTCTTTTGTGTTTGGATGGAATGTTCTATAGATATTAAACCCAATTAGATGTTAAACCCAATAGATGTTAAACCCAATTGGGTCATAACTTCTGTTAGTTCTTTTGCTTGTTATGTTTCTGTCTGGTGGTCCTGTATAGTGGTGAGACTAGGGTGTTGAAGTCTCCTACTATAAGTGCGTGAGGTTTTGTGTGTGATTTGAGCTTTGGTAATGTTTCTTTTACAAATGTGGGTGCCTTTGTTTGGGGGGCATAGATGTTCAGGATTGAGACTTCATTTTGATGGACTTTTCCTGTGATGAGTATGAAAAGCCATTCTTAATCTCTTTTGATTGATTTTCGGTTGAAGTCTAATTTGTTAAATATTAGGATTGCTACACCAGCTTGTTTCTTGCGTCCATTTTATTGGAAAGTCTTTTCCCAACCCTTTACTCTGAGGGAATGTCTGTCTTTGACATTGAGATGTGTTTCTTGTATGCAGCAGAAGGATGGATTCTGTCTTCGTATCCATTCTGTTAGCCTGTATCTTTTTATAGGCAAGTTAAGAACATTGACATTGAGGGATATTAATGACCATTGATTGTTGATTCCTTTTGGTTTTGGATTTGTTGGTGGTGGTTTTATTATGTGAGGATTTCCCCCCTTTTTTCTTTTGTTGTTTGGTAAAGTGGGATTATGTATTGCCTAGGGTTTTTTGAGCGTAGTTATCTTTGTTGAGTTGGAGTTTTCATTCCAGTAATTTCTATAAGGCTAGATTTGTGGGTATGTATTGCTTAAATCTGGTTTTGTCATGGAATATCTTGTTTTCTCCATCTATAGTGATTGAAAGCTTTGTGGGATACAGTAGTCTGGGCTAGCATCCATGTTCCCTTAGCGTTTGTAGAACATCTATCCAGGATCTTCTCGATTTCAAAGTTTCTACTGAGAAGTCTGGTGTAATTCGGATAGGTCTGCCCTTATATTTCCCTTGGCCTTTTTCTTTTGTTGCTCTTAATATTTTTTCTTTATTCTGTAAGTTTGGTGTTTTGATTATTATGTGGTGAGGGGATTTCTTTTTGTGGTCCAATCTATTTGGTGTCTGTAAACTTCTTGTACTTTCATAGGCATATCCTTCTGTAGGTTGGGGAAGTTTTCTTCTATGATTTTGTTGAATATGTTTTCAGTACCTTTTAGCTGAATTTCTTCACCTTCTTCTTTACCTATTATTCTTAGATTTGGCCTTTTCATGGTATCCCATATTTCCTGGATATTTTGTGTTAGAGATTTGTTGGACTTGAGATTTTCCTTGGCCGATGACTGTATATCCTCTATCGAGTCTTCAACAACTGAGATTCTCTCTTCCATCTCTTGTATTCTATTGGTTATACTTACATCAGTGGTTCCTGATTGTTTACCCAGCTTTTCTATTTCCAGCATCCCCTGATTCTGTGTTTTCTTTATTGTTTCTAATTCTGCTTTCAAACCGTGGGCTGTTTGAATTGTTTCCTTCACTTGTTTGGTTGTTTTTTTTTCTTGGCTTTCTTTAGATTCTTTAAGAGATTTGTTTATTTCTTGAATTTTTTTACTTTGTCTTTTCCTCCATCTCATGTAATTTTTTGCTTGTTTTTTCTCTGTTTCTTTATGGGATTTTCTTGTTTCCTTTTTAATGGTCTCTATCATCTTAAGATAATTTTTAAGGTTTATCTCTTCTTCATCCTCTGTGTTGGGCTTTTCAGTTCTTGCTGGTGTGAAGTCCCTAGATTCTGGTGGTGTCATATTGGTCTTTCTGTTGTTGAGTGTGTTCTTATTCTGTTGTCTTCCCATCCCTTCTTCCAGTTGGTACACGTGGGGTCTTTCCCTCTCTTCTAGTCTCCTCAAGAAAAGGGCAGAGGGCTCGGGGAGTTGGGGAGGGGGGACCAAGAGTGAGGTGTCTCTGAACTCAGGGTGGGCCTTCCGGTCTGGGTGGGTCCACTCTACTTGAGGGGCAGTCTCAGGAAGAAGGGAGGATGGGGTGATGGGGGAAGTTGAGGGCAGAGGGCAGAGGGGGGACAAGGATGTGGTGTGGCTAGAAATCTCAGGCATGTTACAAAAGTACCTGTCTCCTAGTACTAACTTCTGTCTTAGTTCTATTGCTGTGAAGAGACACCATGGCCATGGCAACTCTTAGAAAGCGTCCAGCTGTGGTCTTGTTTACATTTAAGAGGTTTAATCTATTATCATGGTGTGGAATATGGCAATATTCAAGATGCTTGGCAGTGGCTGAGAGCTGCATACTGATCTATAGGCAGAGAGAATTGTGAGAGAGAAGGAGAAGGGGCAGGAGATGGGAGAGCAAGGAAGAGCCTGAGTCTGGCATGGACTTTTGAAAAATCACATGACTGCCCAGTGATACACTTCCTCCTCCAACAAAGGCACACCTTCACCAACAAGGCTAGATATCCTAATCTTTCTAATCTTCAAAAAGTGCCGCTCTGTTATTACTAAGTATTCACATTTGTGCGCCTGTGAGGAACATTCTTATTCAAACTACTTTAACCATTAGGACTGAAGTAAAATGAAATCCCAAAGCTGTTTTCACTTGCATTTTCCAAATTGGTAAAGATGATAAACATTTTGGGAGGGGGTATTTTTCTTAGACATTTTTCCTTTTGAAAACTGTTCAGGTAGCAAGTCCACTTTTTGAATGGGTCATTTATTTTAATCATCATTCAAGTTATTTATATATTCTGTATATTATTTCTCTGTCAGATGTACAGCTGACAAAGATATTCTCTCATTCTATGGGCTTATTCTTCACCTGGTTGATTGTTTCTTTTGTGGTACAAAAAAATTTACTTTCATTTCTCAGTTGTTGACCATAATTCTTTGACAAGTGAAATCCTATTCAGAAAGTCCTTTCCTACACCTATATCATGTGTATTTTTACTATTTTTACTTCTAGCAGTTTCTTTTTGTTTGTTTGTTTTTCGAGACAGGGTTTCTCTGTGTAGCTTTGGAGCTTATCCTGGCACTCGCTCTGGAGACCAGGCTGGCCTCGAACTCACAGTGATCCACCTGCCTCTGCCTCCCGAGTGCTGGGATTAAAGGCGTACGCCACCAACGCCTGGCTTCTAGCAGTTTCAATGTACCAGGTTTCATATGTAGCTCCTTGATCCATTTAGAGTTAGTTTTTGTGCAAAGTGATAGATAAGTGCCTAATTTTATTCTTCTGTATTTGCATATCCAGTTTCCCAGCTCCATGTTTTGAAGTTACTTTCTTCTCTCCAGCTTATGTTTTTGGCATCTTTTGCCTGAAGTTGCATGTATTTGTGTTTGTGTCTTGAATTTGTTTAGTTGGTCTACATGTTTATTTTTTATGTCAATGCCATATTGTTTTACTATGGTTTTGTAACATATCTTACAGACTTCAATTGTAATCCACCGTTGTTCTTTTTGCTCCAAAATGTTTAGCTATCTGGAGTATTTGCTGTGTCTAAATGAATTATAAGATAGTTTTTGTTTTCTATTTCTGTGAAGAATGATGATGGGGATTTTGATTGTGATTGCATTGAATGTGCAAAGGGCTTAGGAAAATGGCCATTTTCACAATATTAATTCTATCATCTCAAGAAAGAGATGTCTTTCCATTTTCTAGTTTCTTTCTCTCTTCAGAGGTTGTGTTTCATTGTTGAAGTCATTCACTTCTGTGGTAAGGTTTATTCTAGATAGTTCATATTCTTTCAGGCTATTATGAATTGGAGTGTGTCCATGATCATCTTCTCTGTGTTTGTTTGTGTATAGAGAAACTATTGTTTGGTATAAATTGATTCTGTATTTTTCCACATTGCTGAACTTCATTGTCTTTTCTAATTGAATTTTCAGGGATCTTTAATGTATAATATCATGTCATCTGCAAATAAAGGTAGTTTGACTCTTTTTTGTCCCTGTTTGTATCCATTTATTTTCCTTCTTTTGCCTTTAGTATTTCAAGCACAGTATTGAAAAGAAATGGGGATAATGAACAACTCTCTGTTGTTTCTGGATTCATTGAAATTGCTTCAAGTTTTCCTCCATTTAGGGTGATGTTAGCTATTGGATTTTCTTCTAGCATTTATTATGTTGACTTATGTTTCTTCTAGCATTACATTCTCTAGGATATTTATCATGAAGTCATTTAGATTTTGTCAAACCTTTTTGTACATCAATTGAGACAATCATGTGATTTTTCTGTGTAAGTCAAATTATGTGGTTTATTACTTTTATTGATTTTCTTAAATTGAACCATTTTTGCATTTCAAAGGTAATGTCTAATTGGTCATTATAGATAATCAGTTTAATATATGTCAGTATTCTGTTTTCAAGTATTTTACTGAATGATTTTAGTAGGTATTCATCTGGGATATTGGTCTATATTTTTAGACCAATATTTTTAGACCAATACTGGCTTTGCAGAAGGAGTTTAGGAGTGTTCATTCTTTTACTACTTTTTAAAAAAATTCTTTAAGAAAAATTGGATGTAGATCGTCTTTGAGAGTCTAGTAGAATTCTTCTGTGAACACATCTGGCTCTGAATAGTTTTTGAGCTGGAAGGCTTCTATTACTCTTTCAATGTTCTCATTTGTTGTAGGTTTAGGTTGTTGTTTCTTCTCAGTTTCATTTGGTGTTATGAGCTAATCTGCCCAAATTCCTCAGCCCTAAGCCCCAAGGTACATCCTATTCCCCACCTCTCCCATCTCAGCTCCAACCATCAGCCAGTAGGTAATAGTCCTATGGGCAGGCCACTCCACCACCAGTCCATCCACTAGACTCTATTATATACAAGATCACTTCACAGTCCAAACCCCCTAAACCCACCATCCTCTCACTGACGAAACATGCCCCACAACATTGTAGCTCACACAGGTGCACAGAAGAGCAGCCTCTCTATGAACAGCCCTGTCCAGCAACATCAGCAGACCCTATAGGTACAAGCAATACCCACACCAATTGGAAGAACAGGCACAAGAAAATCTACACCAGTTAGAAGAACAAAATCCATAGGCACAGGCACAACCCACATCCGTTGGAAGAACAGATTCCATAGGCACAAGTAAGGCCCACACCAGCTAGAAGAACTGGATGATAGGCTGGATATACATACCCAAACTTCCACAAACCTCAGCTGACACAAACCTACTATACCTGAGAACCAGCCAATCACCAGAATGCTTGGCCATTCAGGCCAAAACAAAATAAAGGAAAAAAGCAATAAAGGAACAAAAGACCCATCCAACAAAGACATCACAAAAATGAACACCTGTACTTATAATTATCCCAATCATGGATGGGTAAATGACAATGTAAGAATATATTCAACAATATAAACAACAATGTGGCACCACCAGAGCCTAGTGGCTTCACAACAGCAACACCTGAATGTCATAATGCAGATGAAGCAGAAGAAAATGACCTTAAAATAACTTCATGAAGATGATAGAGGCCCTTAAAGAGAAAACAAAAAATTCGCTTAAAGAAATCAAGGAAATGACAAACAAAAATCAGAGATATCAATAAATTGTCTAAAGAAAGCCAAGAAAAAACAAACAGATGAAGGACTTGAAAATTCAAAGAGAGGCAATAAAGAAAACACAAACCACGGAATTCAAGAAAGGGAAACTCTGGGTAAATGAACAGAAACTACAGATGCAAGCAGAATGCAAAAAAATGTAAGAGAGAATCTCAAGCTTTGAAGATATGATACAGGAAACAGATTAATCTGTCAAAGAAAATGTTAAATGCAAAAAATTCTTAACACAACACATCCAGGAAATCTAGGACACCATGAAAAAACCAAAGCTAAGAATAATAGGGATAGAATAAGGAGAACAATTCCAGCTTAAAGGCACAGAACATATATTCAACAAAATCAGAAGAAAATTTTCACTTCCTAAAGGAGGAAATGTCTATGAAGATACAGGAAGCTTACAAACACAAAATAGACTAGACCAAAAAATGTACCCTCACCATATAATAATCAAAGAACTCAACAAACAGGATAAAGAAAGAATATTAATAGCTCCAAAGGAAAAAGGCCAAGGAACATATGAAGACAGACCTATTAGAATTACACTCAAATTCTCAATAGAGACTCTGAAAGCCAGAAGGTCCTGACTTTTTACAGACACTAAGAGACCAAGGATGCCAGCCAGGACTACTATACTTAGCAAAACTTTCAATCACCATAGATGGAGAACACAAGATGTTCCACAAAAATACCAGATTTAAAGAATAGCTATCCCCAAATCCAGGTGTACAGAAAATACTAGAAGGAAAACTCCAATCCAAGAAAGTTAGCTACACCCATGAAAACAGGCAATAGATAATCTCACACAATCAAAACCCAAAGAAGGGTGTAGGATGGTATCTCAGAGTTGTTTTGATTTGCATTTCCCTGATGGCTAAGAATGTTGAGCAATTTCCTAAGTGTCTTTCAGCCATTTTAGATTCCTCTATTGAGAATTCTCTGTTGAGTTCTGTACCCCACTTTGTAATTGAATTATTTGGTGTTTTTACGACTGTCTTCTTGAATTCTTTGTATATTTTGGATATCAGCTCTCTGTCTGATGTGGGGTTGGTGAAGATATTTTTCCCATTCTGTGGGCTGCCATTTTGTCTTGTTGACTGTATCTTTTGCCTTACAGAAACTTCTCAGTTTCAGGAGGTCCCATTTATTAATTGTCTATCTCAGTGTCTGTGCTACTGGCATTATGGTCAGGAAGTGGTCTCCTGTACCAATTTGTTCAAGGGTCCCTCCCACTTTCTCTTCCAAGAGGTTCAGTATGGCTGGATTTATGTTGAGGTCTTTGATCCATTTGGTCTTAAGTTTTGTGCATGGCAATAGATATGTATCTATCAGTAATCTACATGTCTGAATCCAGTTATGCCAGCACCATTTGTTGAAGATGCTTACTTTTTTTCATTGTATAGTTTTAACTTCTTTGCCAAAGATCAGGTTTTCATAGGTGTGCAGGTTAATATCAGTGTCTTCAACTCAGTTCCATTGGTCTACCAGTCTGTTTTTGTGCAAATAACAAGCTGTTTTCGTTCCTTATAGCTCTATAGTACAGGTTGAAGTCAGGGATGGTGATGCCTCCTGAAGTTCCTTTATTCTACAGGGTTGTTTTGGCTATCCTGGGTCTTTTGTTTTTCCACATAAAGTTGAGTTTTGTCCTTTCAAGTTCTGTGAAGAATTGTGCTAGTATATTGATGGGGATTGCATTGAATCTGTAGATTGATTTTGGTAGGATTTCCATTTTTACTATGTTGATCCTACCTATCTAAGAGCATGAGAGATCTTTCCAATTTCTGGTATATTCTTTAATTTCTTTCTTTAATTATTCAATGTTCTTGTCATACAGGTCTTTCACCTGTTTGGTTAGAGTTTCCACAAGATATTTTATGTTGTCTGTGGTTATTGTAAAGGGTGATGTTTCTCTGATTTCTTTCTCAGCCCTTTCGTTGTCTATGATATAGTAGGGCTACTGATTTTTTTGAGTTAATCTTGTATCCTGCCACTTTGATGAAGGTGATTATCAGCTGTAGGAGCTCCCTGGTAGAGTTTTTCAGGTCACTTATGTAAATTATCATATCATCTGCAAACAATGAAAGTTTGACTTCTTCCTTTCCAATTTGTATCCCCTTGATATCCTTTTGTTGTCTTATTGCTCTAGCTACAACTTCAAGTACAATATTGAAAACATATGGAGAGAGTGGACAGCCTTGTCTTGTCCCCGATTTTAGAGTAATCATAGTGAGATTCTCTCCATTTAGGTTGATGTTGGTTTGCTGTATATTGCCTTTATTATGTTTTGGTATGTTCCTGTTATCCCTGATCTCTCCAAGACCTTTATCATGAAAGGATGTTAGATTTTTGTGGAAGGCTTTTTCAGCATCTAGTGAGATTATCATGTGTTTTTTCCTTTTCAGATTGTTTATGTGGTGGATTATATCTATGGAAGTTTGTATGTTGAACCATCCCTACATGTCTGGGATGAAGCCTACTTGATCATGGTGGATGATTTTTCTGAGGAGTTCTTGGATTGAATTGGCCAGTATTTTATTTTTTTATAAAATAACCATTTTATTAACTAACTTTTACAATATTCTCAATTTCAAGAATTGGTTCAATAGACAGCAGGGTTCTATTTGTTTCTAACCTTAGGAAAAATCCTGTTGCTGCTTAGATTATTCAAGCATTCTTTTTTATTATTATTAGTAGTTCAAGGAAGGGAACAAGCTTGTTTCACATATAAGTCCCTTCTCCCTCTCCCTCCCCTTACCCCATCCCTCCTCTCCCACCCCCAACCTACCCCCCACTCTGTCCACCCACCACTCCCCAGGCGGGGTAGGGCCCTCAACAGAGGCTCTGAAAAGTCCACTAAATTTTCCTGTGCTGGGCCTGGGCACTTCCCCATGTGTCCAGGGCCAGAGTGTAACCTTTCACGTGGGATGGGCTCTCAAAGTCCCTTCTTACACCAGGGAAAAAAATACTAATCCACTACCAGAGGCTCCCTAGAGTGCAGAGGCCTCCTTATTGACATCCATGTTCAGGGGTCTGGATCAGTCTTGTACTGGCTTCCCAGACAGCATCTGGGGTCGATGTGCTCTCCCTTGTTCAGGCCAAGGTAATCCTGGGTTACCTCACTCAGGATGGTTTCTTCTAGTTCCATCCATTTGCCTGTTTCTGTGGGTTTCTCCAACCTGGTACAGACCCCTTCAATCTTCATTCCTCCCTCTCCTCAACTAAATTCCAGATTTCAGCTCAGTGTATATCTGTGGATGTCTGTCTCTGCTTCCAGCAGCCACTGGATGAGGGCTCTAGGATGGCATAAAGAGAAGTCATCAATCTCATTTTAGGGGAAGGGCTTTTAGGTTATCCTTTCCACCATCGCCTGGATTGTCAGATCATGTCATCCTTGTAGGTCTCTGGAGATCTCCCTAATTCCAGATCAATTCTCGGACCTATAATGACTCCGTCTAATATGGTATCTCTCATCCTGCTCTCTCTCTTCTATTCTTCCCCCAACTCAGCATTTCTGCTCCTCCATTTTCCTCTCCTCTATTCCTCTTCTCCTGCTCTTATTGTGGCAGCTCCCTCTCCCCTACCCTCATGCTCCCAATTAGCTCAGGAGTTCATGCCAATTCTTATTCCTGGGGTCCATTTATCCATGTTTCCTAGTTTCTTTGGTGAAGAGGATTATAGGCTGGTAATCCTTTGCTCTATGTCTAAAATTCATATATGAGTGAGTACAAACCATGTTTGTTTGTGACTGTGTTACCTCACTCAGGATGGTTTCTTCTAGTCCCATCCATTTGCCTGCGAATTTCAAGATTCCATTGCTTTTTTTCTGCTGAGTAGTTCTCCATTGTATAAATGTACCACATTTTCTATATCCATTCTTCAGTTGAGGGGCATCTAGGTTGCTTCCAGGTCCTGGCTATTACAAACAATGCTGCTATGAACATGGTTAAACATATGTCCTTGTTGTATGAACATGCACTTTTTGGGTATATACCCAAGAGAGGAATGGCTGGATCTTGAGGTAGACTGATTCCCATTTTTTCTGAGCAACCGCCATACTGATTTCCAGAGTGGTCTTACAAGTTGGCACTCCCATCAGCAATGGAGGAGTGTTCCTTTTTCTCCACATCCTCTCCAGCATAGATTTTCATTGCTATTTTTGATTTTAGCCATTCTGACAGGTGTGCTGTGGTATCTCAGAGTTGTTTTGAGTTGCATTTCTCTGGTAGCCAAGGATTTTGAGCACTTTCTTAAGTGTCTTTCAGCCATTTCAGATTCCTCTGTTGAGAATTCTCTATTTAGTTCTGCACCCCACTTTTTAATTTCATTGTTTGGTGTTTTGGTGGCTAGCTTCTTGAGCTCCTTATATATTTTGGAAATCAGCCCTCTGTCAGATGTGGGATCGGTGAAGATCTTTTCCCATTCTGTGGGTGGTCATTTTGTCCTACTGACTGTTTCCTTTGCCTTGCAGAAGCTTCTCAGTTTCAGGAGGTCCCATTTATTAATTGGAGACCTCAGTGTCTGTGCTACTGGTGTAAAGTTCAGGAAACGGTCTCCTGTGCCAATTTGTTCAAGGGTAATTCCCACTTTCTGTTCTAGAAGATTCAGTGTGGCTGGATTTATGGTGAGATCTTTGATCCATTTGCACTTAAGTTTCGTGCATGGTGACAGGTATGGATCTATCTGCAATCTTCTGTATGTCCGAATGCAATTGTGGGAGCATCATTTGTTGAAGATGCTATCTTTTTTCCATTGTATAGATTTAGCACCTTTGTCAAAAATAAGGTGTTGGTAGGTGCATGGGTTAATATCAGAGTTTTTAATCGATTCCATTGGTCTATCTGTCTATTTTTTGTGCCAATACCAAGCTGTTTTCAGAACTATGGCTCTATAGTAGAGCTTGAAGTCAGGGAAAGTGATGCCTCCAGAAAATCCTCTATTGTACAGAGTTGTTTTGGCTATCCTGGGTTTTTTATTTTCCCATATGAAGTTGAGTATTGTTCTTTCAATGTCTGTGAAAAACTGTGTTGGGATTTTGATAGGGATTGCATTGAATCTGTAGATTGCTTTTCGCAGGATTGCCATTTTTACTATGTTGATTCTACCTATCCAAGAGCATGGGAGATCTTTCCATTTTTCTGGTATCTTCTTTAATTTCTTTCTTTAAAGTCTCAAAGTTCTTATTGTACAGGTCTTTCACTTTTTTGGTTAGGGTTACCCCAAGATATTTTATGTTGCTTGTGGATATTGTGAAAAGTGATGCTTCCCTAATTTCTTTCTCATTGGATTTATCATTTGTATATAGTAGGGCTACTGATTTTTTGAGTTAATTTTGTGTCCTGCCACTTTGCTGAAGGTGTTTATCAGCTGAAGGAGTTCCCTGGTAGAGCTTTTTGGGTCACTAATGCAGACTATCATGTCATCTGCAAATAGTGAAAGTTTGACTTCTACCTTTCCAATTTGTATCCCTTTGATCCCCTTTTCTTGTCTTATTGCTCTAGCTAGAACTTCAAGTACAATATTGAGAAGATATGAAGAGAGTGGACAGCCTTGTCTTGTTCCTGATTTTAGAGGAAACACTTTGAGTTTCTCTCCATTTAGTTTGATGTTGGCTATTGGTTTGGTGTATATTGCATTTACCATGTTAAATATGTTCCTGTTATTCCTGTGCTTTCCAATATCTTTATCATGAAGGGATGTTGAATTTTGTCAAAGGCTTTTTTGGCATCTAGTGAGATGATCATGTGGTTTTTCTTTTTCAGTTTGTTTATATGGTGAATTACATTGATGGATTTTCATGTGTTGAACCATCCTTGCATCCCTGGCATGAAGCCTACTTGATCATGGTGCATGAGTTTTCTAATATGTTCTTGGATTCGATTCCCCAGTATTTTATTGACTATTTTAGCATTGATGTTCATGAGGGATATCGGTCTGTAGTTCTCTTTCTTAGTCATATCTTTGTGTGGCGTGGGTATCAAAGTGATTGTAGCCTCGTAGAAAGAGTTTGGCAATATCCCATCTGCTTCTATTGTGCAGAACAATTTGAGGAGTAATGGAATTAACTCCCTTTGAGAAAGCAAGGAAAGCCAAGAAAAAACAATCAAAGAGGTGAAGGAAATAATTCAAATAGTTCAAGACTTGAAAATTGAAATAAAGACAATAAAGACAACACAGAATCAAGGGTGGACTAGAGGAGAGCAAGGTAAGAGATATCATAATATAGGGAGTCATGATAGGTTCAAAGAGAAACCTGGCAGTAGGAAATGTCCAGAGATCTACAAAGATGACACCAACTAACTAAACATTATTGGAAAGGCTACCTTAAATACCCTTCCCTGATAATGAGATTGATGACTACTTAATATGCCATCTTAGAGCCTTCATCCAGTACTGATGGAAGCAGAAGCAGACACCCACAGCTAAACACTGAACTGAACTCCTAGAATTCAGCTGCAGAGTGGGAGGAGTGATAAGCAAAGGGTTCAAGACCAGGCTGGAGAAACCCACAGAAACAGTTGACCTAGACAAAGGGGGCCATGGACCCCAGACTGATAGAAGGGAATCCAGCATAGGACCAACCCAGACCCCCTGATCATAGGTGTCAGTTAGGAGGCCTGAGAAATCTATGGGGCTTTGGGTAGTAGATCAGTATTATCCATAGCAAAAGAATGGACTTTGTGAGCCCATTCCACATAGAGGGATACACCCTCAGCCTATACACACAGGGGAGGACCTAGGCCCTGCTACAAGCGATATGACAGATTTTGAATATCCCCCATAGAAAGCCTCACTCGCCCTGGAGAGCAGAAAGAGGATGGGATGGGATGGCATGGGATGGGATGGCATGGGATGAGGTGTAAGAGGGGAGGGAGAGGGAACTGGGATTGACATGTAAACCAACCTTGTTTCTAATTTAAATTAAAAAAGAAAACACAAAATCAGTGTATCTCAAGATTCAGCAATGCCACTCTTAGGCATATACCCTAAGGCTGCACATTCATACCACAAGGACATCTGCTCAACTATGTTCATAGCAGCATTAGTTATAATAGCCAGAACTTGGAAGCAACCTAGATACCCCTCAACTGAAGAATAGATAAAGAAAATGTGATATATTTACACAATGGAGTACTACTCATCAGGAAGAAAGGAAATCTTGAAATTTGCAGGCAAATGGATGGAAGTAGAAGAAACCATTCTGAGTGAGGTAATCCAGACACAGAAAGATAAACATGGTATGTACTCACTCATATATGTATTTTAGACATAGAGCAAAGGATAACCAGCCTACAATCCACACCTCCAGAGAAGCTAGAAAACGAGGAGAACCCTAAGAGAGACACACATGTACCTACGGATACTAGAAATAGAGCAAAGGATTACCAGCCTACAATTCACATCCCCAGAGAAACTAGGAAACAAGGAGGACCCTCAGAGAGACATAAATGGTCTCCTGGAAAAGGGGAGACAAGTTCTCCTGAGCAAATTGGGAGCAAGGTGTAGGTTGAGGGAGGTGGAAGAAAGAGGATGGGAGAAGAGTTGGAGAGGAGAACAAGAGGGGTCAGGAAGATTGATTCAGAGGAAGAATAAAGAAGAACAAGAAAAGAGATATCTTGAAATAGGGATCCATTATATGTTTAAAGAAAAATCTGGAACTAGGGAAGTGTCCAGAGATCCACAAGGATGGCCCCAAATAAGAATCTAAGATATAGTGGAGAGGCTACCTCAAATCCCCTTCCTCTATAGTGAGATTGATGACTATCTTAAATGCCTTCCTAGAGCCTTCATACAGAAGCTGATGAAAGCAGAAGCAGAGATTCACAGCTAAGCACTGAGGCAAACTCCTAGAATCCAGTTGTAGGAAGGGAGGAGTGATGAGCAAAGTGGTCAACACCATTCTGGGGAAACCCACAGAAATAGCTAACCTGAACAAATGGGAGCTCACAGACCCAGTATGACAGCTGGGGAACCAGCATAGGACCAAACTAAGCCCCCTGAATGTGGGTATCAGTTAAGAGGCCTGGAGAGTCTATGGGGCCTCTGGCAGTGGATCCAGTATTCCCAGATATTCCCTAGTGCATGAGTGTACTTTGGGAACCAATTACCCATGATGGATACTCTTTCTGCTTAGATTTATGAAGGAGGGCCTAGGCCCTGCCCCAAATGATATGACATAATTTGATGATCCCCCATGGAAAGCCCCCCCCCATGAGCAGGTCAGTGGCAGACATGGGAGGATGGGAGAAGAGGGAACTGGGATTGATATGTAAGAACAAAATTGTTTCTAATTTAAATAAAAAATGGGAAGCAAAAAATAAAACACAAACTGAGGGATTACTGGAAGTAGAAAACCTGGGTAAGCATTCAGGAGCTTCATATGCAAACATAACCAACAAAATACATGAGATGGTAAAGATCCTGTCAGGTGTTAAAGATTCACTAGAGGAAATAGATTCATCGACCAAAGAAAATGTTAATTCCAACAAATCCTTACCAAAACCTACCCAGGAAATATAGGACACTGTGCAAAGACTAAACCTAAGAATAATAGGTATAGAAGAAGGTGAAGAAGCCCAGCTCAAATGTGCAGAAAACATATTCAACAAAATTCAACTTTCCCAACCTAAAGAAGGACATGCATATGAAAGTACAAGAAGCTTTCACAACACCAAATAGACTGCACAAAAAAGTTCCCTTACCACATAATAATCAAAACACCACACATACAGAATAAAGAAAGATTATTAAAAGCTGCAAAGGAAAAAGGCCAGGTAACATATAAAGGCAGACCTATCAGAATTACACCTGACTTCTCCATGGAAACTCTGAAATACAGAAGGTCCTGGATAGATGTTCTATAAGCACTAAGGGACCACAGATTCCAGCCCAGACTACTATACCCAGGACAGCTTTCAAACACGATAGATGGAGAAAACAAGATATTCCATGACAAAACAGATTTAAACAATACATATCCACAAATCCAGCCCTAAAGGAAGGAAAACTCCAACCCAAGGAAGTTAGATACACTCACAAAAACATAGGCAACAGTTAACCCTGCATTACCAAAGGCCAAAAAAGGGAAACACACACACAGTAAAACTAGCAATGACAAATCCAAAACTATTGTGAATCAACAACCAGTGGTCACTAATATCTGCTAATGTCAATGGTCTTAATTCACCTATAAAAAGACACAGGCTAACAGAATGGATATGAAGACAGAATCCATCCTTCTGCTGCATACAAGAAACACACCTCAAACTCAAAGACAGATATTATCCCTGAGTAAATGTTGGGAAAAGATTTTTCAATCAAGTGGACCAAGTATAAGCTGGTGTAGCTAACCTAATAGCTAACATATTAGACTTCAAACTAAAAATAATCAAAAGAAATGAAAACAGTCATTTCATATTCGTCACAGGAAAAATTCATCAAAATTAAATCTCAATTCTGAACATCTATCCCCCAAATACAAAGACACCCCCATTTGTAAAATAAACATAACAAAAACTTAAATCACACATAAAACCCCACACACTTCAATAGCACATTGTCACCACTGGATAGTACTACCAGACAACAAATTAACAAAGAAATAAACTAACAGAAGTTATGACTCATTTGGTTTAACAGACATCTATAGAACATTCTACCCAAACACAAAGGAATATACCTTCCTCTCAGCACCTGATGGAACTGACTACATACTCAGCAACAAAGTAAATCTCAACAGATACAAAAAATTATAGTAATCCCCTATATCTTATTAGATCACCATGGTTTAAAGTTAGAATTCAACAACAACACAAATTGCAGAAACCCTACAAACTCACGGAAATTGAACAATGCTCAATTACATCACTCCTAGGTCAATGAAGAAATAAAGCCTGAAGTTAAAGACTTTATAGAATAAAATAACATACCCAAACTTATGGGACATTTTGAAAGCAATACCACAATTTTCTTATCCATTCTTCAGTTGAGAGACATCTAGGTTGTTTCTAGGTTCTGGCTCATAACAATACTGCTATGAACATAGTTGGCAAGTGTGCTTGCAGTGTGAGTGTGCATGCTTTGGGTATATTCTCAAGAGCGGTATTGCTGGATCTTGAGTTTGACTGATTCCCAATTTTTTTGAGGAAATGCCACATTGATTTCTAATGTGGCTGTACAAGTTTGCACTCCCACCAACAGTGGAGGAGTGTTCCCCTTGATCCACATCTTTTCCAGGATAAGCTGTTATCAGAGTTTTTTCTCTTGGCCATTCTGGAAGATGTAAGATGGAATCTCAGTGTTGTTTTGATATGCATTTCTCTAATGACTAAGCTTGTTGAGCATTTCCTTGGGTGTCTTTTGCAGATTTCAGATTCCTCTGTTGAGAGTTCTCTATTTAGATATATACCTCATTTTTTATTGTATTATTTGGTATTTTGGTGTCTAGTTTCTTGAGTTCTTTATATATATTTTGGAGATCAGTCCTCTGTTAGATGTGGTGTTGGTAAAGATCTTTCCCCATTCTGTAGGCTGCAGTTTTGTCTTATTGACCATGTTCTTTGCCTTAAAGAAGCTTTTCAGTTTCAGGAGGTCCCATTTATTGATTCTTGCTCTCTGTGTCTGTGCTACTGGTGTTATATTTAGGAAGTGGTCTCCTGTGACAATGCATTCAAGGCTACTTCCTATTTTCTCTTCTATTGGGATCAGTGTGGTTGGTTTTATGTTGAGGTCTTTGATCCTTGTGGACTTGAGTTTTGTGCACAGTGATAGATATGGATCTGTTTGCATCCGTCTACACATTGACATACAGTTTTGCCAGCACAATTTGTTGAAAATACTTTCTTTTTTCTATGTTACTATTTTAGCTTCTTTGTCAAAAATCAGGTGTTCATAGGTATGTGGATTGATTGATATTCAGGTCTTTCATCCAGTTCTGTTGGTCCACCTGTCTGTTTTTTTAGGTGAATACCAAGCTGTGTTCATCACTGTAGCTCTATAGTACAGTTTGAAGTCAGGGATGTTGATCCCTCCTGAAATCCGTTTATTGTAGAGGATTGTTTTGACTATTCTGGTTTTTTTCCACATGAAGTAGAGTATTTTCTTTTCAAGGTCAGTGAAAATTTTTACTCAGATTTTGACAGGTATTACATTGAATCTGTGGGTTACTTTTGGTAGTATTTCCATTTTTACTATGTTGATCCTACCTATCCAGGAGCATGGGAGATCTTTCCATATTCTCATGTCTTCTTCACTTTCTTTCTTCAAAGACTTAAAGTTCTTGTCCTACATGTCTTTCACATGTTTTATTAGAGTTACCCCAATATATTTTATGTTATTTGTTGCTATTGTAAAGGGTTTGTTTCTCTGATTTCTTTCTCAGGCCATTTATCATCTATCTATAGGAGGTCTACTGATCTTTTGACTTAATCTTATATCCTCCTACATTTCTGAAGGAGTGTATCAGTTGCAGTAGTTCCCTGGTAGAATTTTTGGGGTCACTTTATGTATGCTATCATATCATCAGGAAATATAGAAAGTTTAACAAGTTTTTTCAGTTAGTATCTCCTTGATCTCCTTTTCTTGTCTAGCTCTTGTTGCTCTAGCTAGAACTTTGAGTAGTATTGAATAGATATGGAGAGGTCGGAAAGCTTTGTTTTGTTCCTGTTTTCAGAGGGACACTTTGAATGTTTCTCCATTTACTTTGATGTTGGCTGTTGACTTGCCTTATGTTCCCTTTCTTATGTTTAGGTATGTTCCTTGAAATCCTGATGTCTCCAAGACCTTTGTCATGAAGGGTGTTGAAATTTGTAGAAGTCTTTTTCAGCATCTAGAAGGATGATCATGTGCTTTCTTTTCTTTCAGTTTGTTTATATCGTGGATTACATTGATGGATTTTTGTATGTTGAACCATACCTGCATCTCTGGGATGAAGACTACTTGGTCATGATGGATATTTCTAATGTATTCTTTGATTCAGTTTGCCAGTATATTATTGAGTATTTTTGCATCAGTGTTCATGAGAGGATTGGTCTATAATTCTCTATCTTAGTAGTGTCTTTGTGTGGTTTGGGTATCATGGTAACTGTTGTCTCTTAAAAATACTTTGGTAATATTCCTTCTGTTTTTATTGTGTGGAAGAATTTGAAGAGTATTGATATTAGCTGTTCTGTGAAGTTCTGGCAGAATTCTGTGCTGAAATGATCTGGCCCTCAGATTTTTTTTCTTTTTTGGAGGTGGAGGGAGACTTTTGATGACTGTTTCTATTTCCATAGGGTATATAGGTCTATTTCCGTTGTTTATCATGATTTAGTTTTGGTATGTGGTACTTATCTAGAAAATTGTCCATTTTCTTTAGATTTTTCCAATTTTGTAGAGTACAGATTGTTAAGTATGATGTGATGATTCTCTGTATTTCAGCAGTGCCTCTTGTTATGTCTCCCTTTTAATTTCTAATTTTATTAATTTGGATATTCTCTTTTTGTTATTTTGTATAAGGGTTTGTCTATCTTGTTGATTTTCTTGAAGAAACAACTCTTTGTCTTTTTAATTCTTTGTATTGTTCTCTTTGTTTCTATTTTATTCATTTCAGTGTTCAATTTGATTGTTTTCACCCATCTACTCCTCCTGGGTGAGTTTGCTTCTTTTTGTTCTAGGGCTTTCAGTTATTCTGTCAATTCACTAGTGTGGTATTTCTCTAGCTTCTTCATGTAGTCATTTAGTGCTATGAACTTTTCTCTTATCACTGCTTTCATGGTGTCACATAAATGTCTTGCTGTCATTTTCATTGAATTTTAGGAAGTCTTTAATTTATTTGTTATTTCTTCCTTGATCTAGTGATGATTCAGTTAAGCAATGTTCAATTTCCATGACTGCATGTGTTTTCTGCAATTAGTGTTTTGTTGAATTCTAACTTTAAATCATGTAAATCCAATAAGATATGGGGGTTATTCCAATTTTTCTCATATCTGTTGAGATTTGCTTTGGTACCAAGTATGTGGTGAATTTTAGAGAAGGTTCCATGGGGTGCTGAGAAGGTATATTCTTTAGTGTTTGGGTAGAATGTCCTATTGATGTCTGTTGGGCCCATTTGAGCCATAACATTAGTTCCTTTATTTCTTTGTTAAGTTTCTTTCTGGTATACCTGGTCAGTGGCAAGTATGGGGTGTTGAAGTCTCCCACTATTATTTTGTGGGGCTTGGTGTGTGATTTAAGCTTTAGTAATGTTTCTTTTACAAATGAGAGTGCCCTTGTATTTGGGGCATAGATGTTCAGAACTGAGATTTCATCTTGATGAATTTTTCCTGTGATGAATATAAAATGACCTTCTTCATCTCTTTTGACTAATTTTAGTTTGAAGTCTATTTTGCTAGATATTAAGATAGCTACACCAGCTCATTTGTTAAGTCTATTTGATTGGAAAATCTTTTCTCAACTCTTTACTCTGAGGTAATGTCTGTCTTTGTAGTTGAGGCGTGTTTCTTGTATGCAGGAAGAGGATGGATTCTGTTTTCATATAGAATCCATTAGCCTTTGTATTTTTATAGACGAATCAAGTCCAATAATATTAAGGGATAATAACTACCAGTGATGCCTAGTTCCTGTTAATTTTGATTTTGTTGTCAGTGATGGCATTGTGTGTGTGTGCATTTTTCTTCGTAGTGAATTGCTGGTGTGGGTTTATCTATTCCCTGTGTTTTGTAGGTATAGTTAACTTCCTTGGTTGGAGTTTTCCTTCTAGTATTTTCTGAAGTGCTAAATTTGTGAATAGGTACTGTTTACATCTGGTTTTGTCATGGAATATCTTGTTTTCTCTATCTATGGTGATTGAAAGCTTTTCTGGGTATAGTAGTCTAAGCTGTACAATGCCTGACTGGGACCTTCTGGCTTTCATTGTTTCCACTGAGAATTTGAGTATAATTCTAATAGGTCTGCCTTTATATATTACTTTGCCCTTTTGATTTGCAGCTCTTAATATTCTTTCTTTATTCTATATGCTTAGTTTTATCATGTGGCAAGAGGACTTTTTCTTTTGGTTCAGTCTGTTTGGTGCTCTGTAAGCTTCTTGTACTTTCATAGGTATGTCCTACTTTAGGTTGGGGAAGTTTTCTTCTGTGATTTTATTGAGTATATTTTCTTTGCCTTTGAGCTGGACTTCTTTTATCCCTGTTATTCTCAGGTTATGTCTTTTCATGGTTTCCTAGATTTCCTAGATATTTTGTGTTAAGAATTTGTTGGAATTGACATTTCATTTGGACGATGAATCTCTTTCCTCTCTTAAACCTTCAAGGCTTGACATTCTATCTTCCTTCTCTTGTACTGTTATCAGTGTTTGCATTTGTATTTCCTGATTGTTTACCCAGGTTTTCACTTCTAGAGTTCCTTCAGTTTGTGTTTTCTTTATTGCCTCTATTTCAGTTTTCAAGTCTTGAACTGTTTTCTTCACCTGTTTGGTTGCTTTTTCTTGGTTTTCTTTAAGGGATTTGCAGATCTCTTCCAATTTTTGTTTGTCTTTTCTTGCATTTTTTTAAGGAAATTTTCATTTCCTCTTTAAGGGCCTCAGTGACTGGTTGAGGTCCCAATCACTCCACTGGAAGTCTTGCCAGGTTGTAGGAGATGGCCAGTTCAGGCTCCATATTCCCCACTGGTGGGTGTGTTAGCTAGGATCACCCTCATAGATTCCTAGGTGTTTCCATTGACTAGGTTTCTAGCTCATCCCAGAAATGCCCTATATTCTAGTGTCTTTCCCAGTACTCTCTCCCTTCATCGTGTCCTCACCTGATCCCTCTTGTTCTGATGCCAACTTCCCCATCCAACCCTCCTTCCCCCATCCACCAGTAGTGCATATGCTATTTCCCCTTAACAGTGAAATTTACATGTCCCCCCTTGAGTCCTCCTTATTACTTCAGTTCTCTGGGTTTGTGGACTGTAGCATGGTTATCTTTTAGTTTACACTTAACATCCACTTAGAAGTGAGTTCATACCATGTTTGCCTTTTGGGTCTGGGTTACCTCACTCAGAATGGTATTTTCTAGTTCCATCTATTTCCTAGCAAATTTCATGATGTTATTGTTCTTAGTAGCTGGGTTATACTGCATTATGTAAATGTACCACATTTTCTTTATCCATTCTGTGGGTGATGGGCATCTAAGTTGTTCCAGTTTCTGGCTATTACTAATAAAACTGCTATGAAAATAGTTGAGCAAGTGTCCTTATGGTATGGTGATGTGCCCTTTGGGTATATGTCAAGGAGTAGTATAGCTGGGTTGTGAAGTAGGCTGATTCCCAGTTTTCTGAGTAACTGCCAGATTGATTTCCGGAGTGATTTTACAAATTTGTACTCCACCAGTGTCTTAGTTAGTGTTTCGTTGCTGTGAAGAGACACCATGACCATGGCGACTCTTGAAATGAGAAAACATTTAGTGGGTCTGGTTTCGTTTTCAGAGTTTTAATCCATTATCATCATGGTAGGACATGGGAGCATGCAGGCAAATATAGTGCTTGCTGCATCTTAATCCAAATTTAAGAGGGAGTGAACTGTCTCAATAGTGTGGCTTGAGCATATATGAGGCCTCAAAGCCTGCCTCCACAGTGACACATTCCAACAAGACCACACCTACCCCCCAAAAGCCACATATCCCATTAGTGCCATTCACTTTGGGGGTCATTTTTCTTTCAAACCACCACAGTCAGCAGTGAAGGAGCATTCCCCTTGCTCCACATCCTTGCCAGCATGAGCTGTAACTTCTGTTTTTTGATCTTAGCTATTCTGACAGATATAAGATGGAATATCAGAGTCGTTTTGTTTGCATTTTCCTAATGGTTAAGGATGATGAACATTTCTTTAAGTGTTTCTCTGCCATTTGAGATACTTCTATTGAGAACTCTTTGTTAGATCTGATTTAAATTTTAAATTTAAAAACTAGTTAGTTATTGTTGTCCAGTTTTGTGAGTTCTTTATATATTTTGGAAATTAGCCCTCTATCTAGATTTGGGGTTGCTTAAGATATTTTCCCATTCTGTAGCCTGCTGTTTTGTCCTTTTAATGGTGTCCTTTACCTTATAGACACTTTTCTGTTTCATGAGGTCCCATTTATTAATTGCTGATCTTGGTGCCTTTACAATTGGTGTTCTGTTCAGGAAGTTGTCTCCTGTGCCAATGCATTCAAGGCTGTTCTCCACTTTCTCTTCTGTCAGGTTCAGTGTGTCTGGTTTTATGTTTCGCTCTTTGATCCACTTGGATTTCAGTTTCATGCAGGGTGATAGATATAGTCTACTTACATTCTTCTCCATGCCAACATTCAGTTAGAACAGCACCATTGGTTGAAGATGCTTTCTTTTTCTGATGAATAATTTTAGCTTCTTCATCAAAATCAGGTGTCTTTAGGTGCATGAATTTATGTCTATGTCTTCAATTCCATTGATCCACCTGTCTGTTTTTATGTCTATACCATGAAATTTTAATAATTATAGCTCTGTAGTAGAGTTTGAAATCAGGAACGATGGTATCTTTGGAAGTTCTTTTACTATACAGGGTTGTTTTAGCTATTCTGGGTCTTGTTTGGAGTCATGCAGCCTAGTCTCAGGTCAGCATACCTATCTAATGGGTTTCCTCAGGGCAAGGAACCTGTAGAAATGAAATCTCACTTGGCAGGGACCAGTAGGACAGTGTAGGAATTTGCAAAAATTCCTGCAGCTTTCAGGCTTGTTTCTCTCTCATTATATTTGTGATTCCTTGAGCAATTTTTGTTTTACTTTGTCAGTCACACATGCGACAGCTGTCATTTCTCCTGTTCTGTTATTTCTCAAGTAATTTCCCCTAAGATTCAACAGGGGGGCTAATATTTCTGAAATCTGTTGTCCAAAATTACTAACTTAAAGTGCCAATCCTGGGAACATTGCTGACTCAATAGAGACAGTTAGGTACATATGAGAAAGCAACACTTGGAACATTAACCATTTATAACAGTTCTGGAAAGGAGAGTAAGGGATGCATACACAGAATAGGGGGAAAGCCTCAGAAATATGCATAGTACCAACTGTTGAGAGTACATTCTTTGGACATCAACCATATAGAATCAATGATAGGGTCTAGTATGATGTAATGGGGAAATGAAATTTAAAATATGGGATGGAAACATCTTTTACTATACACAGGAACTTATATTGTTGGAAGAAGTATGGTATAGTAAGATGGGAAAAGAGTATTTTATCAAAGTCTGCCTTTTATAGAGAGACTGAGACCTGGAACTCTCTTGTAGAAAAGGAAACTGTATAAATGTGTATCTTGCAGACAAGAAAAAATGTTTGGATTGAGTATTGTTGTCCTTAAAATACTATACCTATGTCTATTAATTTTTAATTTTGTAACTGTAAGTAGCTGCCAGCTGATGTAAGTTCTATAAGAGCAGGATATGTCTGGCTCAATATTTAGTTAAGCCTCCAAAAGTGATGAACTGTATATCTAGAATAAGGTTATGTAGGGGTGGGAATATGTATTTGAATAAGCAATGGGGACTTTTTATAATAACTTTATGAAGACATTTTGTGCAATGAATTTCCTCTTAACACTGCTTTCATTGTGTCCCAAATGTTTGGGTATATTGTAAACTCCTTTTCATCAAATTCTTGCAAGTCTTTAATTTCTTAATTTCTTCCTTGACTCAGTGGCAATTCAGTAGAGAGTTGTTCAGTTTCTGTTAGTTTATAAACTTGCTGTCATTATTGTCGAAATCCACCTTCAATCTGGATGGTCTGATAAGACACAGTAGGTTATTTCAGTTTTCTTGTGTCAGACTTGCTTTTTGACAAAGTATATGGTCAGTTTTGGAGAATATTCCATGAGGTGCTGAGAAGGAAGTATATTCATTGTTGTTTGGGTGAAATTTTCTTTAGAAATACGTTAGGCCCATTTAAGTCATAATGTCTGTTGGTTCCATTATTTCTCTGTTTAGTTCCTGTCTAGACAACCTGTCCATTGGTGAGATTGGTTTTGAATTGTTCCACTATTAATGTCAAATGTGGGTGCCCCTGCTCAGAACTGAAATGTCATTGTAGTGGAGTTTTCCTTATAAAATGCCCTTTTCCATCTCTTTAGATTAATTTTGGTTGGAAATCTATTTTGTTAGATATTAGGATAGCCTCACCAACCTGCTTGTTAGATCCATTTGATTAGAAAATCTTTTTATCCAACCCTTTACTCTGAGGTGATGTCTGTCTTTGATGTTGAGGTATTATATTCGGTATGAAGGTGGATCCTGTTTTCATATCCATTCTGTTAACCTGTGCCTTTTTATTTGTTGAGTCTATTGACGTTGATTAATATTAATGCCAAGTGATTGTTTTGTGGTAATGGAAATGTGTGTGTGTGTTTCCCTTGTTTGGATTTTGCTGGTGTGAGATTATCTATTGACTGTTTTTGTGGGTAGAGTTTACTTCCTTGGGTTTAAGTTTTCCTTCTAGTACCTTCTGTAGAGATAGATTTGTGGATGTATGTTGCTTATATTTGAATTTGTCATGAAATACCTTGTCTTCTATGGTGATTGATAGTTTTGCTGGGTATAGTAGTCTGAGTTGGCAACCATGGTCTCTTGGAGATTGCAAGACATCTCTCCAGGCTCTTCTGGCTTTTAGAGTCTCCATTGGGAATTTGGGTATAATTCTAATAGGTCTGCCTTTATATATTCCTGGGGATGTTCTCCTTGCAGCTTTTAATATTCTTTGTCTGTGTGTTTCATGTTATTATGTGACTTGGGGAATTTCTTTTCTGATTCAATCTATTTGGTGTTTTGTGTTAGGAGTCTTTTTGGTTTAACATTTTCTTTGACCAATGAACGTATTTCTTCTTTGAATCAATTTCTTCTTTCGTATCTTCAACACCCAAGATTCTTCCATTTCTTGTATTCTGTTGGTGATTTTATCTGTACTTCCTGTTCACTTACCAAGATTTTCCATTTTCTGAATTCTCTCAGGTTGTACTTTATTTCTTCTATTTCGATTTTCAGGTCTTGAACCATTTCTTTACCTGTTTTCTTTTTTCTTCCCTTGAATTTCTTGGTATTCTGTAAGGGATTTATTGGTTTCCTCCTAATTTTTAGTTGTCTTTTTCTTGATTTCTTTAAGCGAGTTTTTTCATTCTTCTTTAAGGATATATATCATCTTCGTGTATAGCTGTTTTTGACATTATTTTCTTGTGCTTCTGCTGTGATAGAATATTCAGGTCTTGCTGTTGTAGTATAGCTGAGCTCTGGTAGCTCCACATTGCCTGACTGTTGTTGGTTGCATTCCTACACTGGCATTTAAGCATCTGGGTTTGGGCTATCTTGTGATTAACAAAAATGAAAAATGTAGCACAAAATGTTTGATTTTGAACATATTTCATTTGAAGGTGATTTTACAGTATGATTTTCATGATGCTCATGAAAATCCAGCTATATACACATCTGATGAGAACTAAAAACTGAAGATAGAGGTCTGTGAGTTAGGAGAAAGATACATAGAATCTTCTGACAACCAACCTGAATTTGGAATTTAGCTCCAAGAGTCACTAACTATGTGACTTCCAGAGAGCTATTTGCCAAGTCTATAGTTAGTTTCTTCATTTCTGTAAAACATTTTTTACTAGCTTTTAGGAGCAAATGAGTGTCTATTTATAACGCACTTAACAATGCCCGGGACATGTTATTATATATGTGTTTTGTAGTGTAATAATGGGTTAGAGGTAGCAATTAAAACCATGGGCATGGATATAATCAGCTGGAGACAAACAGTTTGAGAAAATAAGAGGAACAGTGAATGAGAATTCACTTATATACTAAAAACAAGAAAAGATCTTCATAGCATACTGAGTAGATCAAAAAGTAGGAAGAAACATACTAAAGTATATTTCCAAGACATCAAGAGTGAAAGAATAATTAATAGGTTGCTGATTAAAGATGTTAAGTGTGAGATAGGCAGTATTAATTACAATAAATGGTTGTTTAATGAACTCATGGGATGCTGTGATCTAGCTCCCAGAATTATCTTCATATATGCTCATGGTCTTTTTTGCTTGTACTGTTGCCAATAGATATGCCTCAGCAATCAGCCTCTTGACTAAAGAATTCTTTCTTAGACATAGGTATAGAAACACCATTTTTCTTTTGGTCACAGCATAGGTGCAGTAACTGATTGTCATGAGCATAAAGCCTAATGCCTACTTCTTCCATGGGAAAAACTTTGAATTTCAGATTTGGACTGATATAAAACTGTTTTGAGACTTGGTATCTCAGCCTAACTTCTCTGGCTCTTCCCCCCCTCCATTCTTCCCTCCAGTCTCTCTCCTCTCTCTCTCCTGTCTCTGTCTCTGTCTCTCTCTCTCTCTGCCGCATTTTCTCCCTTTCCTTTCACAGAAACTTCCTGCCTTCCAAAGTCTAGATAGCCGAACCTGTGACAATTATTCTTGTAAACTTAGTAGTGATGAATATGAAAAGTCAGACTAGAAAATACAAATCAATGAATGACAGTTGAAAAGATAGCAAGCAGAGATATCTCCTTCCCTTTTTCTCTTTACTTTTTTTCAAAGTAGAGTCTGATTTTGTAGTCCTGACTAAGCCAGAACTCACTATGTATCCATAACCAAGATGACTTCAAATTCAGAGACCTACCTGTCTCTTCTTCCTGAGTGCTAGGGGGAAAAAAAAGTCATGCCCCACAAAGACTGGCAAAGGGGGAAGTTTTTCAAAGTTTGATTTCATGAACAACAACAACAAAATAGCCAGAAGCAAGATAGATTTAAGGGTTTTTCCACTTTCCCTTCTGACTTTAGTATGGGAGGTGTTTTATTAAAAAATAAATGTGTTATTCAGAATTTGGAAAATACCACTTTCTGTTAACATAACAAGGCATAAAGTTCTTAAATATCCATTACATTTAGTGATTATGGAAATGAATAAACCATTTCTTCCTCCTTTTTTGTGAGACTTGTTTTCATGTTGTGCATGCTGCCCATCCACTTGGTGGGTAGTCAAGGATGACGTTAAACTCCACAGTCTCCTGCTTCTACCTTCCAAGTGATGGAATTCATCATGTGTCACGAAGCCTGATAAGTAATTCCATTTTAAAATAACCATGTGAACCTTCAAATCGTCTACCTTGTCAATGTTCTTAATTTGAACAGTGTATACCAAGATTGAGTATAAAAAATAAGTGTATCTTTGAAACCGCTTTCGCAGCATTCCACACTGAACTGAAGAAGAATCTCATTTACCCATTAATCCCAAATAATTACAAAATAGAATTTTTGTAGTTGTAATTACAACTTAATTCTAGATTCTAGACGATTCTAGAGATTTCTTTCTTCCTTTCTTTCTTCTTTTGGTTTTTCAAGACAGGGTTTCTCTCTGTGTAGCTTTGGAGCCTATCCTGGCATTCGCTCTTGTAGACCAGGCTGGCCTCGAAGTCACAGAGATCCGCCTGCCTCCGCCTCCCGAGTGCTGGGATTAAAGGCTTGCTCCACCAACGCCCAGCTGATTCTAGAGATTTCTGAGATAGCTGTTCTCCAGAAATTTAAACAAGCCTTTCAAAGTTTACACTGGGGATTTAACATTCAGAGACTCGAATAAAAAAATATATGGCAATGAGAGGAAATGGCTAATCGATTAACCTAGAGGCAAAACTTCAAGAAACAGAAGGAAAATAAAAGAAAATTTAAAAAAATACTATAAATTCTAGGCACGGGAAGGAATATAAAAGTTCTCAACAATTTGGGACAACTGCCAAAACGCCCGCCCATATCTACTGAAGCAAGCAGGCGAGGAAGACGCGTGACGCCTCTGGCATGCAAAAGTGCACTCCCAAGCGCAGACAATTTACGCTTGACCCCGGAAATATTTCATTTCGAGTAGGCAGGGGCAGAACTTTCTCTTTCGATTCCTCCTCTGATCCGGAAGAAGAGACAGCAACCTTCGCTGGCGATTGGAGCACGTCATAAGGGCGGGACCACAGCGATCCATTCGCCTTGGTAACCGAGCATGCCATAGCCAAGCCCGGCCAGAGGTTTGCTCGGCTAGCCGCTGGCTCTGGTGGGCGTGGTCCCCTGCGCGGGGTCTCTGGGCTCCCTTGTCTGCGGCGGCAGCTGGGGGGGGGCGGTGTCAGTCATGTCCCGCCCCCTGCGCCCGCTCTGACTGGCCCGGGCGCGTCACGTGGCTCGGAGACGAGTCTGAACCTGCCTGAATGTGTAAGGTTGCTGTCGCTTTATGCGTCTTCCGGCCTCCAGGGCCACTTCCCTCGGACGCCTGGGACGCCGCCCTTTTTGGGTGCCGTCTGTCACGCACCGGTCCGCCCGCCTCACTCCCCTCAGTGGCTGCGGGTCCACACCCTCTGGTTCGCGCCCGCTAGGGGACCGTGTGTCCCCACACCACTCACTGCCCCGTCCCCTGCCACCCCTCTAAAATGTCTAATAGTCTGCAGAGCGCCTTTCTGAAAACCGCAGAGGAAATCTCAGGCTCAGGCTCGCATTGGTAAGTACCAGTCCCCAGTCTTCACGCGCCCGCACCCCGCGTCTCCGGGCGTCCCACGGCCGGCCGCGGTGGCTCCGCTCCAGCCGCGCAGCCGGGGCAGCTGCGGGGCCGTCCGAGCGCGGCGCCTCCACCCCGGCGGCGCTCGAGAGCCCCGGGCGCACATTCCTCCCGGAAACGTAAAACGCCCTCGGACCGTGACGCAGTTAGCCTCTCTAGAGCCAGCGCCTTGAATTTCATAGGCGGACGGAGTAGATACCCACGCACGAAAAGCAACATGGCGACGCTCGAGGTTTCTCAAAATCCTTTTGGAAGCATCTCAAGCCCAGGCAGCAAAACACACACCGTGGATTGATTAGCAAGTGCAGTTCCAGGCTGCTGGACCTTCGAGTGAAGTAATCACCTCTTAATGCGCTTAGGAAACGTGTCCTAGATGAAGGGACTTGAGTATTTGAAAATTTTTCAACTAGTAAGGAGAAAAAAGGTGAAAACTTTAAACGTTAAGTCAGGTTTTCAAGGCTGCGCATTTGAAACGGGTGTAAAGAGAGTTCACTTCATTGGTTTTCTCTACAAGGGACAGTTTGGTACATTATCCGTGTAGCGGAGGCTGTCCTCGGGCCAGCCTGGGCTTGCCTAGGGTTAGGGATAAGGGCTGCGACAGCCTTCACCTGTTAAAATACACATCACCAGTAACTTCTTAAGTTTGTGTTAGTCGGGGTGAAATAAATACGAGAACAACAAGGTGCTCATTTAGGAAAATCTTTTAATTTGTGACTTCCGAGGTTAATGAGAAGAATGGTGAAGGACAAAGATTACTGAGTCTGTAGAAAGTAAAAGAACAGCATGAAATCTAAGAACAAAATTCATGACCGAATTTAAAGAGAAACAGACTACCTGGTGTTTATTGCAGCTTTGTTTGTTAGTATCTATGAGACTAGTATACCACTTTCTGATCAAAATAATAGCACCTAAGAATATTTTGGTAACAAAAAGGGAAGAAACAGCAAGTACTACAAGAAAAAAGATAAAGGATTATCTTAATATGTGCTATTATAAGAATATAATGTTGTGTCCTGTTTTTAGCCTGAGGTAGGTTTCTTTCAGCTACAAGTAGATACAAACCCTAAATGCAATGAAAGATAATAGTGATTTTTTAAATAAATTTTCCCTTAAAACCCTGAGTTGGAAATAGAAGTGATCATCCTACCTCAGCCTTCCCAATAGCTGGGTCTGTAGGAAGTTGCTACTGTGCACGTACCCAAAAAAAAAAAAAAAAAAAGAAAAAAAAAAGAAAGAAAGAAAAAAGAAAGTCATAATAAGTAGTAAGCTGTTGATGTTGAAGAACCATTGTATCAGGTATCATTAGGGACAGGTCTTTGGTAGTATGTTTGTATTTTGTGGAAATTTAGAAACAGATTGCAACCTATATAGAGAGGCAAATATCTAATGTACTATATAGCTTATAGCATTCTTTTTCAGGTCCAGAAATAAGATTAAGTGATACATAAAAGTTTGTTTGTTTGTTTGTTTGTTTTAATGTGCACTGGGGTTCTCTTTTAAACAGTTTCTATAGCAAATTTGAACTCTGAAAAACATTTTAAATTCGATTATGTTTGGTTGCTTTCGTAAATCATTTCAAATTCATTAATTCATTGGTTTATGTACTGGTGCTTTGCTCTTATTTCTTTAAATTGTCTGATATAACATATTTTGTGCATTTACAACCAGATGGTTTTCTGAGGTGTTCAACACTTTCCTTACTGGTTACATATTTGGTTATACTTCATTTTAATAACAACATGATAGATGTTGAAATGCAATTATGTAAATAATTTGATTAATATCACTTCTTTGTTTTATTGGAATTTATATGTGTGTGTGTATATATGTATGCATATATAGATGGTACTGTTACTTGTTTTCTTTGTAAAATTGATAGGGTTTTCTCTTCTGTAGATGTTTGAACTTTCCTTGAGTTACTATACTTTTAATGAAAATTCAGTATTGTGATAAAGGATGTTTATTTAATTTATCTGATTTAATCGGGCATAAAAATAGGAAACTCAATTATATTAGTGCAAAGCAAAATCTGGATGTTTGTGGTGTAGTGTCCATTTTATTTATTCATGTTTGTACCAAGAACTTCTTTACTCATATGTATACCTCAGGTGGGATAATAGCTCCTAAGGGTTGCTTCTTCTGGTAATGACTTCATCTTTTGGAAATTGATTGGTCAGAAAATTTTAAGAATAGGATTGATAAAGTTAGGTGTGTAGTTTGGATAACTAATGACAATGCTGATTTGGAGTAAGGATTATGTCCCAAATGACTTTTAAGAAATATGGAGGGCCTGGATTAAGTGGTAGAGAATACAGATTACCTTTAAAGAACTAGAATAGAAAATAGACAGACCTGATCAGCAAATTATTGTTTCTTTCAAGATGTTATGCCAGTTTTCTGGTCAGTATTTGGAATTAGATAAGGCAAACACACAAACGCCCAGTTAAAATTCCTGCAGTAAGAATGTGGCTTGATTTGCTTGGAATTAAAATGTTTCATTGCTGGTTGAAGTCTTTAGTTGTGAAGTTTTATCTTTACAACTTTAGAGTAGACTGGAAAGAGAAACAAACATACAATAACTGCCCTCTGACACAAATCTACTTGTTTATGCAACTGAATTGTTGGACCGTGCCCTGATGATATTTTTGTTACTCTCAAATTGTATAAATATGGATAAGACTGCTTATAGAAAGCATGTAATTCTGTGTAAGCTATTGAAAATATTTTAAACCCTTGTATTTTTTCAGCTATAAAATACTACTGACAATATAGGTCTATCTTGCTTGGCTTTTAGGATTAGAGTTAATGACCATATTATTACATAAATAATGTATAGTACTTATTATTATATAGTACCATTAGGTTCTTTTTTAATTCTTTAATTACTAATATTTTACATATCCACCCCCCCATTCCTTTGCCCTCCCATTCTCCCATGTTACCCACCAACCTCCCCAACACTCCCCCAACTCCTCCCCAGGGATAGTGAGGCCCTCCACCAGGGAACTTCAAAGGTGTCTAATTACAGATGTGTGCTACTGTAGTTAAGTAGGCATTCTAAAATCAGTTAGCCAGTAAATGGAAGAGCCAGGATTATAAGCCTGTAATCTTTTTAATGTATTTCTCTTTTAAGCCTTAAAATTTAGTTGTTGTTTTTAATGTAGTTTCTTTGTTCAAATACCAGGTGGTTTAGTGTAGCTAGTGCACTAATAATTCTAAGTGTCCGAACTGGAATATGGGATGAAGAATCTTGATTCTAGTTTTAGTGATTATATTAGGCCATAGAATGTGATCCCTAAGAAAATGAAATATTTTTAAGAAAGTGGAGTCTTAGTGTGATTTTGTTTAAACTATTGGGTTATATTCCCACTAAAGCTGGAAAAGTGTATATTGGTTGAAAGAGTATGTATAAATTTCATTCCAATTTATCATTTTTCTCTTTAGAAGTCTGCATTTCAGTTTAGTTTTAAGAACTCATTTAATTTTTCAGTAAATCAAATCATTTTTAATAGTTTATATGAATCAATTTGGCATGCTCTATTAGACACAGAGAAGCTATGAATAGGATAGGCTATCCTTAAAGAATTTACACTCTGTGGTAGATCATATGAATCTCTAATGATATGTAGGCTTGGAAAGAGCTACATTTTTTTATTCTGTATCTTTGTCAGGGAAGGGGTAGTTATAAATACAGATTGACAGACATATATAAAATTTACTATATAAAGTATATTTGTTTTTAAAGCAAGAACAGGGAAACCTTTTAGCCTATAATATAACATGTGAGGTATTAAAAGTCTAATCTGTTCAGTTACATATTATTTGAAATGTACTCTTAATACAAATGTAATATTTTTGAGAGTTTACTATTCCTGGTATTTGAAAAACTATTGCAGAATTGAGTTTCTCAACTTAAGGAATTTCAATGTTGCTTTGAAAAACAATAGTCAATTCCTCTTTTTAAAAAGTAGGTAGTAGTAAAGGTATTATATTCCAGAATTACCTGGAATGATATTAATAATGCTTTATATCCCAAAGTTGACAAAAGTTAAGTTGGTATGATTGTCATATATTTTATGGATGAGGTAGAATTAGAACTTCATTTTATGTTGTTGTTGTTGTTGATGGACCAAAGAATACTTAGTTAAATAATGTACCCAGCATAAAGGAGTTCTCTGATAAGAGCAGAGATTTCATGTAGAGAAGTTGTAGGTAATGGTGGTGTATCTATTGATTATAGATTTGGGGGGGGGAACCGGATTGGTAATAATGAATATTAATTTAAAACTTGAGTACAAAACAATATAATACCAGCATTACTCTTTCATAAACACATGCTAGTTGACAGCAGTTAAATCAGAAAAGCTAAACACTAGAACAAAATCCAGAGATGAGATGAAAAATGCTAAACACAAGGTAGTGGGAACTAATTTAGATATGGATGTTCTAGTGGTAAAGAAAACAAAATGGGGAAGACATAATAAAAAGATGAAAACTTTATAGTCTGGATGTTTCATTCATTTAGGATGTATTTCTTAACTTTTTATAAGCCCGAATTCATGGTTCTATGAATTAAAATTAATAAGAAGGATAATAAGCCTAAGCTAATTGGGTAATTGATCTATGTGAGCTAGCAATCATTGCTTTTACATGGTTGAAAAGTAGAATATAGTACGAGTTTTAATAGAGATTAATTTGATCTTGTTGTATTTTAAATGGTATTATGTAATTAAAATATTTGGTAAAAGTCCACAAATAGTGAAGTGAGGATTAATACCAGGGATTAAAAAGATGTAACTATAGTGGTCATTATTGTAAAAGGAGATAATTGAGGGAAATAGTTGAAGCCACGAAAATTAGTTCAATCTTTAAGGGGACAATATCTTGAAGGAGAAAAATAGGGTTAAAATGAATTGGGAAAGAGCTATATTGGGGGGAATAAATGATGATGAATACTTAAAATACAGGAAAATTAATAAAAAGACATTAAGAAAGTCAAGAGAACACATACACACTAGAAACCATGAAAGAGAAGCACTTCCTGAGGAGAAGGTATACTAAGAGTGTCATTGCACCAGGCAGTGGTGACACCACATCTTTAATCTCAGCAATCAGGAGGCAGAGACAGGCAGATCTTTTGTGAATTCAGGTCTAGCCTGGCTTAAAGAGTGAGAGTTCCAGGACAGTCAGGGCTACACAGAGAAAGCCTGTCTTGAAAACCAAAACAAACGAGTCATTTGCAACACAGCATGTAAAGAATGGAATGAAAGACAGACTTAGGTGTGAAGACATACTTAGTAATTTTTGAGAATGAAGGTTTAGAATTATTGGAATGAATTAAACCACAAAAGAGACCTTCAAGACACCTTTCTACAATTTTGCTTCTAATTATGGTTTATTAGCACTACATACTGACTTCTGCCATTGAACTTGTATCCAGCTCATAATCTTTTTCAAATCCTATGTGACTTCAACCTTTTTTAAAAATTTTTTTTCTTAAAAATCACAATAGAAAAGCAAAAAAAAAAAAAAGAAAAGAAAAGAAAAGAAAAAAAGAAAAATATACTAAGGCTCTGAACATCTGGTTCATCTCACTTTAAGAAAAACAGAAAAAGAAAATCCCCTCTTACTTGATTTCTGCTCTAGCTTACTTCCTAGGATTTTCCTCTTCACAGTTAAATTTCCTAGGAGTTGTGTGTGCTTACTGTCTTTATATCCACACTTCAACAAATTTTCTCCCATTACACTATTTTTACTAATTACTACTAATGACTACTAATGACTCATATGTCATTATTTCCAATGTACTTATGTAGTCTTCATCCTACTTGACTCCCGGGAACTTTTAATATAATTGTGTTCAAACCCTTTTCTATGGCTTCCATTGCATCAGAAATAGTAACAATTATTATTATTTTACTGTTTTAAGAATAGTTGGAAGCCAACAAAATGTCTTAGGCATATTAAGACTAGTGTGCCCATTGAACTAAAGGGCAAAGAATATATATAACTAAAGGAAAAGAACGGGTCAATTATAAAGCTGTTGTAGTAGAAGACAGAGAATAGTATTTGCTTAAACCAGAATGGTAACAAGCAATTTGGAAAGAATTTAATGAACAAGGGAAATTTCAGAATGTCAATAGGATTTTTTTTTTTTTTTAGTGGATTCACTAAAACTAGGTGAGAAAACAGGATTTATATATTCTGACACTTAGCTAAGATGAGATGCCTAGGAATTATGAGAGTATGGAAGGGAAGACATTATTGCCATTTTTTAGTTTCAGGAGCCCATAAGATTCTAAGTAAAATGACAAGGGAGAGTTTGAATATATATCTTATATCCCAAAGAAGCTACAGATACAAAATTTTTATTGGTTATATAGAATCAGTTAGTACTTTGGAAAGTATTGTCAAAGATGTTCTCTTGCTCAGGTCCACCTTCAATTGCCTCCACCCCCCTAGTGGTGAGATTCCATGCATGAGTCACCATGTTCATCTCTCACTGAGTACATTTTCATTTAATGCTGAATAAAATCATGTTGAGCTTCAAACACTGAAAGCAAGAATTGAGACTTTGTGTTCATACTTCTAAATTTGCTAAGTGTTAGTATAAGTTTTCATATATGGAAGTCTGTTTCAAAACTTTCTGAGGATAACATTTTGTTTGGGTTGTAGTGAGGATACGTAGAATTTTGGGTGTGTTTTCTTTTTCATTTATATGTTTAAAATCACACCCGAAGGTTGTAAAGCAGACCTTTACATTTTTGAGAATTAATGTTAGTCTTTAATGTTTTCTTCATTTATTCTTAGTTATCTAAGAATTTATTCAATCTATACACATGGGTTCCACAGTTATATTTTTAGACTTTAGCCTGAAAGACAAAAACTTAGCTATATATAAGAATATTTGGCATGAAGGAAATTAACTGGGATAAGTTTATTATGAAAGAAGGACAAGGATAATTAAGTTGGCAGGAGAATGTATCTCTTAGAAATATCATTTATGTTGAGACTTAAGCTCCAAGTAGAGTTGTATATGAGAGATGTCATTGTCTTGCATTCCATGAGCACTATACTTTCTAGGATCTGAAAGGCTGTTTTAGGTATGATTTGCTATGTAGAGTTTAATGTATCTTGGCTTTCTGTAAAACTAACAATTTGTATTTTTAAAAAATAACTTAAGAATGAATATCGCAAAGGACTAATTAAAACAAAATGTATTCCTCTCCAGTATGCTCGCTCCACCTTTACGGAAAAGCTCCCAACCAGAATTTCCATGATATTATGTAAAAACATTAGAAATAATTGCTATACTCAAGGACTGTGGAGCATGAAACCTCACATACATGGAAACAATAAGCTAAGAATGAAATGGTTGCTACATGAGTATGTCCATTAAGTCGACAGTATAAAAACATGACTAACAGAAATATCACCACATGAGAGATCTCAAACGTGAGGAAAAAAAGTTCACAGAATTTGTCAAGGGAAGAAAGAACAAATTGGAGGAGGGGAGAGTGATAGAAGTAGCAAAATTAGAGTTGGAATAAAAGTCCTGCTCTGTAAAAATAAAGGAAGATAATAGGAAGAAATTAAAGGAGAAGAGACCGGTAATAGCATCAAGAGTCTTTTCTAACAGCATTATATTTGAGTACAACTTTAGAAACTTTTTCATATTGTAATAAATGTTAAGTTTTCATAACCTACCTGTGAGATCTGTATCAAAATTGATTATTTCTATCTTTTCTTCAAAATCTTTTCCATGATTTTTTACATTGCAAACTCAAAATTACATACTGTTATTAAATTTAAGTATCTAAAGTAATTGCAAATACTTGTCTTAAATAAAATGTATATAACTTGTAGTATGTTGTGTTTATTTACTCAAAATATTCTTTTAAGTGTTTCAGGCTGCATGTACCAAGTAGTTCAGATGGTTGGCACGGATGGAAAAAATCTTCTGAAATTACTTCCAATCCCTAAATCATCTGGAAATTTTACCCCAGTAGTTCAATCTCCAGTGGTATCTGATGCTTTGAAAAGGAATACAGGAAAACCAGTTCAAGTTACTTTTCAAGCTCAGATTTCCAGCTCTTCCACAAGTGCATCTGTTCAATTGCCCATTTTTCAGCCAGCTGATACTACAAAATGTATTCTTACAGAAACAATAGATACACCAGGAAAAGGTGGCATTACTTCAGTGGGGACTGGAAGTTTTATACCACCAGTTTCTAAAGTTGAAAGTCATGATGTGAAAATTGATGGACTCAATATGCAAACATTTGCTATTCCTCCCTCAACACAAGATGATTCATCTCACTTTGTAGTCAGTACCCCAAGTCTTCCAGTGAATGTGAATTCTCCAGTCTTGCCTCCTGGACCTCATTTACAGATTCCAGTCCATGCTGAAGTGAAATCTATACCTGAATTAACTTTGTCTCCTTCAGTTCGGCAAAATATACATGCAACTACAACCAGAAGTCCCTCAGGAAATGTTGAGGCCTCCCAAATACCAACAGTTATTTATGTATCTCCTGCAAATAAAGTGACAAATAGAGTTACCAAGAGCTTTCAGAAAATTTACCCCAAACCGGTGATATTAAATACCGCGAAAATCCCACCGAATGTTGCTACAGAGACACAGTTAAAAAGTGGTCAGCATTCTGACACTGCTCAAATGAAAATAATTTTTCAAGAGAGTCTGCAGACTGGTATTCCATCCCTTGTTCCTGTTAAGTCATCAAATAATGTGGATTCAAAGATTTCAAAAACTTTTATAGGTAGGAAAAAATTGAGAGATAATACTATAAATACACCTCCGTTGAATACCATCAGTTCTAATGGGACACAATCCATAAGTGTGCCTATTAAAGATAACACTTTGGTAATGCTTAATGGGAAAGTCTATCTGTTGACTAAAGAGGGGACACATGGTCTGCCATCACAAAATGACCACCCGAATTCTGTTTCTTCTGGTAATCCACTAAGAAAAGATTCATCGCAGGTAGTAAGTTCAAGTCCAGGGACAGAAATATCCAAAGAGTTAAATAGTGCTTTCATTCAAAGTAAATCTTGCCAGTTGGAGACAAAATCACTTTCAAATTCCCAGCTTGCTTCCTTGACCAGTCTAAGAGCAGAGAAGAATGAAACAGTGGCAAGACCATCTTTTTCTATGGCAAGCCCACATACTGTGAACCAATCCAGTAACTACCATAAACAGAGTAAGACTGTATTTACAGACCCAGTTGGATTTAGGACAGTTCAGAATGCCCCCAGAAAAGGAAATCTCATCCAAAGCATAGAGAAAATATGTTCCTCTGTTGATGCAGCAACTGTTACTTCACAACAGTGTGTTTTCAGAGACCAAGAATTACAGGTAATTGTCAGGGTATTCCTTTTATATATCTCTGTGGGAAATACTTAATTGTCAAAATTGTCTACTACATACATACCCCATCACACGTGCTTACTTAAAGCTTTCATCTGAAAAATTTGAGGAGTGCAGTCGTCTCTCCTCATGTACATGTTACTTTGTTACTTTTCTGTACAATAAAATTTGTAATTGTATGGATAGTTTACATTTGTATTCATTTAAATTCCGTTTTTAAATGGTAAAAATAAATGAAATGCAAATCTTTTAAAGTATTAATCATTCTTTTGTGGAAGAGTTGATAATTGCTTAGTTACTCACCTGACAGAGCAATCCAAGTAATGAGCAATATTGTTTGTGTTTTCTTCTCTTGATTCCAGACCCAGTGTGAGATGGCATCGATGTTAAAAAAAAATACTGAAGAAAGAAATAAGAAATATTCTGAAGGAAGTAATACTAAGGCATCATATCTGAAGAGTGATGCTGAACTTAAAAAGCTATTTGGTCTCACTAAAGATTTGAGAGTGGGTCTTACTCGCATTCCTGACTATCTGGGTTCTAGAAAAGGTTCTGATTCCGTTAGCAGTTTGATGAAGAGTAGCTCTTACAAAGATGCAGAGTTTGTGGTGAAGGAAGAAGAAATAAAACAGGTAATAGTTTTGTTTTTGTTGTTTTTAAGTGTATGACATTTTTGTAGGTGTGACAAAGTTACATGGTTATCTTTTGGTTTTAATGTGCATTAGATTGAATGATTTTTTTTATGAAACTTGTAAATATCTCATACCAAACAGTGACAAAAATCATGCACACAGATAAAAATATATCCCTAGTTAATTTGAGTTCTAAGTATTTTTAGTCACCTTGGTTTTTTTTCCTTTTGTCATGTAAGAAAATAGTCTAGAGAGTTGGTTCAGTAGTTAACAGCACTTGTTGCTCATTCAGAGGTCCCTGATTTAATTCCAGTATCCACATGGTGGTTCACAACCATCTGTAACTCTAGTGGCAAGGGAATCAGACACCCTGGGCACCAGGTAAATACATGCTACACATGCAGCAGGTCAAAAACTCAGAAATTAATAAAATGAGTAAATATCTTTAAAAAGGAAAATAGCAAAAAAGCATTTCAACTAGTTATCCTATTTTAAAGAATTACCTAAAGAAAATAAGTATAAGGGAAAATGTGAGCATGCTGATGTTCATTGAAGTGTTAACACTTAATAAAATTTTTAAAGTTACTTTTCTATAATTTTTTGCAGATATTTTTATTTGAATTAAAAACAAGATTGTTTTACGTGACAATCCCAGTTCCCTCTCCCTCCCATCCTCCCCTGCCCCCCCAACTAAAACCCTACCTATGACATATTCTTTCTGCTCCCCCTGGTGAAGCCTTCCATAGGGTTTCATCAGCCCACCCCTGTGTGTCTTGGCTCAGGGAGTATTCCTCTATGTGGAATGGGCTCCCAAAGTCCACACCTATGCTAGGGATAAGTACTGAACTACTACTGGAGGTGCCATAGATTTCCAAGGTCTCACTGAAACCCATGTTCCTGGGGTCTGGATCAGTCCCATGCTGGTATCCTGCTATCAGTCTGGTGATCAAGAGCTCCCCGATATTCAGGTCAGCTGTTTCTGTGTGTTTCACCAGCCTGGTCTGGACCCCTTTGCTCTTCACTCATCCTTCTCTGCATCTGGATTCCAGTTCAGTTCAGTGATTAGTTGTGGGTGTCTGCTTCTACTTTGACCAGCTGCTGGATGAGAGCTTTCCGGTGGCATATAAGTCAGTCATGAATCTCATCATCAGGGGAGTGCATTTAAGGTAGCCGCTCCTCTGTTGCTTAGATTGTTAGCTGGTGTCATCTTTGTAGCTCTCCAGACATTTCCCTAGTGCCTGATTTCTCTGTAAACCTAAAATGTCTCCCTCTACTATGGTATCTCTATTCTTGTTATCTTCTATTCTTCCCCTGACTCAACCTTTCTGCTCCCTCATGTCCTCCTCACCCTTCCTCTTCTCCCCTTCTCATTCTCCTAGCTCCCCCCCCTTCCCGTGCTCCCAATTTGCTCAGGAGATCTTGTCCCTTTCCCCTTCTCCAGGGGACCATAACACTTAATAAATTTTAAGCAGCATATACAGACAGTAATGCAATGTACTATAATTATGCTTACAAACATTATAATCTAGTATTCTGAACTTCATCCATTTCAGATAAACCTCAAGGAAAAGTTTCTCTATGTGCCTGCTTTGCAAATGAAATAAAAATTTAAACAATTTATCTCAGGTGCTGTTTCAATGATAGGTCAGTTTGGCTTCTAATACCTGGTTTAAACAAGAAAATGAAAATACACTAGCTTGTTTTCTAGAACTATGATTGTGACTTTTTGTTTTAGTACCATGTAGTAGGATCCAGCTTTTACTATAGTTATCCCCAGTAAAATTTGTGAAATCAAATTTAATTGCTATTATTTGCCTAACTTTGATTTGAAAGCATGTGGCATAGCAATAACATTATTTTTTGTCTTATAATTGCAACAGAGTTTTTCTAAGAAAAGAAGAGCAAAAAATATTAAGAAGATGGAATACACAAAAAGGAGAAAAATTAAGAGGGCTAGTGACACAGTCATGAATGGAACAGATGTTGCCAGTTCCCAACTCCTTAGTATTTTACCCACATCAGAAGTACCGCAACATAACATTGTCACAAGCCATAGCACAACCAGGGAAGACAAGAGAACTGAGGTAGAACATTGCTCCCATGAGAAGCAGGACAAAGGCACATTAAGTTCAAGTGTATCTTTTGAACAGAGTAATTGTTTTAATAAAAGCTACACTGAAGACATTTTTCTAGTGACACCACCAGAATTAGAAGAAACCATCAGAGATGAAAAAATAAGAAGACTTAAGCAGATTGTAAAAGAGAAAGAAGCAGCTCTTGAAGAAATGCGTAAGAAGATGCACCAAAAACAGTAAAATGTCTAGGATTTAAAGACTTGTACTACTACAGTAGTTCTCTCTCACCTGCTGGGGATACAGTCAAGACCCCCCCCCCGCCCCAGTGAATACCTGAACTGGAGATGATACCAAATTCTGTATTCTGTATACAAATGATGTAAAATCTTGATGTTTATTCTGATAACTCAACATCTGCTTTAGATAATAACAAGAAAGTAGGATATGCACTTCAGATACACTCAATGAAGAGGATAATTGATATCCTGAATAGGACACTGAAATTTTTTGTCATGCTACTCAGAATGGCATATAATTTAAGAGTTATGAATTCCTCCTTTCTGGAGTTTCTCATTGATATTTTGGACAGCAGATTATCATGGGCGTCAGAAAACAGAAGAGGCAACTGCAGGTTACAGAGGATTACTGTTATTTATAAAGGCACTCTGAAAGTGTCTTTGTATATAAAACTTGAGTACAGAAAAGGTTGAGTCATTTGACTCATTGAAAATCTATATGACATATTTTGACTCACTTGTTTTGGAAGAAAATTTTTGGTATTTTTCTGTGAAATGAAATTCCCCAAGTTTGAATATTTTGTACAAAATTTCTGTTAATGTTATATCTTCTACTAAATTCCTCAGGTCTTACACTAACAAATATTGTGTACTAAAAGTCTACAATCCAAGATAGTCAGCTGTAAGCTTAACTTTACCATTGAGTTTCTATGTGTACTGTCTTGATCTTCTTACCTATAAAAATGATACAACCTATTCACTGTTGTTGCTATTTTTTCCATCAAGAAAATCTATTAAAATTTATTTACTCAAATATTTTTCGACATGAAGGGCAGATGCTTTTTGCATGTCTGCAATATTATATATTCCAAAAAGTTTGAAGTTTAGGCTATTTAATGATATTTTATCTTTGGCTTGCAAATTATGCCTTATGAAGCTAGAGAGGTAATTCAGCAGTTAAGAGCACTTGCTGTTTTCTAGGATCCAAGTTCAGTCCCCCACTCCCATGTCAGGTGGTTCGTAAGCACCTGTAACTAGAGCTCCAGAGGACCCAGCACTGCCTCTTACCTGCGGCAACTACATACATATATGTCTTACATTCGACATAGACACATAAAACTATGTTTTTAAATTATATGTTTCTTTAACAGCAGCTTCTTTACATTTTGGTATATGTGCATACATGTGTTGCATAGCTTATCTGAAAGGGAGATTCGTTCCTTAGTCATATGGAACTTAGTCACTTTTGAAACTATAGTTTTTCTCTAGGAGCATCCAATTTTTTGAGTTAATCTTTGATTTGGGGAAGTTTGAAAGTATAAGTGAATGGATGGAGAATAAAAAAGCAGGGTTAGCTAGTTGAAAAAAATCAACAAATTTCTGGAAATAAGACCCCAAAATTGTAAAGACAAAGAACCATAAACAAGTTTTAAATAGTAGTAAAACAATGTATCAATTAGATTCTGCTGCTTTTTGTAGTAGTCGTTTTACTGCACTAAAATGTGCGTGCATACCATAAAATTTACTCTTAGAAGGGTGAAAGCACCAGTAATTTCAGAACACCACACCCCCTCATATAAATTCTGTAACCCTTAGCAATCACCCCATTCTTTATTTTCACCTATGCAACACCCAGCTTCAATAGAAATTGTTATTTGTGACAAAATCATAAAATATATTTTGTAACTTTTTTACTTGAACAAATACTGTAAGGTTTATTCATATTCTAACATTAGTATATGTTATTACCCAGCAATATTCCATTGTATGGAATCTTCATATCTGGAAGATTTGTTCTCAAATGCCCCAAGGATATCAAAATCCATATATGTCTAAGTCTTATACATAAATTGGCATAACTTTTACATATAATCTCACCACAATCATGTCTGTGTCTTAAATATTTCTAGATAAACAGCATAGCAATGTAGATTTATTTAATAACTTTATTTAGGGAGTAAGAAAGTATTAATGTAGACATTTTCCAACATTTTTAACATATGGTTGATTGTAAAACTTGCATATAAAACTGGACTAGGTTTTGTTTATCCACCTGATACCAACACTTGGATTATTTCCAATATGGGATACTAAAAGTGCTGTTATGAATGTGTATAAGCTTTTCTATGAATATATGTTTTATTTTGAGTATACTTAGTTGTATAAGCTCTGAGCTACCATATTAACCAAACTATTCTAATTTGGATGTTGTTCTCCTTACTCATCTTATTTGGTCTTGTCAAGACCACCAGTAACATGTTTCTCATTTTGAAGATTGATTGTCAGTCTTTAAAATCAAAATTTAATTTCATGACATTATTTTGCTTGATTAATGTTTAACACATTAAGGGTTTGCTATTCACTAAATTCAAGTGTATATTTCTTCTGAAATACTCTACTTGAAGAGTAGCTTGAATCCTTTTATAAAGAAAGATTGCTCAGGGGTGATAGGGATATTGAGTTTGGTCCCCAGGACCCAAATGAAAAGAGCCATGCTTAGTGACACATGCTTATAATTCTAGTGCTAGGGAGGCAGTATCGTAGAGTTTCAGGGCCAATGTGACATCCTATCTCAAAGGCATCAAAGCATTTCTGAGGAATGGGCCAAGGTTATCTTCTGGCCTTCATACAACATGAGTACACACAACAATAAAAATATTCACAATATATGTTTCTGGTCTCAAATGCCAACTTTCAATTGAATTCATATTAAGATTTCATCATCACAAAAGCAATATAAAGTCACCCTTGCCCATCTTCAGTAGTGATCATACTGCCAAATAGGATGGCCAGTTAGGCTTTTATCTTTTTCTTAATATTTTAGCAACATTTGACACATTTGATTATTAATAATTTTAAAGTATTTTAGCTATAAAAGTATGTTTATTCATCAATGGTGGTACAATTTATAATTACAAGATCCAGTGAAAAGGCAAATTTTTCACTTCTCAAATTTCTGGCTTCAACTTTTTGAGATTTGGAGACAATAAATCAGTATTCCCAAATAGGCTTGGAGTTATCAATTTTATGGTATTTTAAGCATTTTCAGCAATCCTATGCTCTGTGATTTGAATACATAAAATTCTTTAACAAATAAAATGCACTAAGTTTAGAAGTACTTACAAGGAATAATATATAACCTACAAGAATATTCTATGAAAAGCATAAATTGATTCTCTTAAATAAAGGAAAAGAAAAAAATGGAAGATATAAATATACCTAAGCCAAAAAACAGGTGAAGGAAACGGTTCAAGACATGAAAATTGAAAAGGAAGCAATAAAGAAAGCAAACTGAGGAAATTTTGGAAATAGAAAATCTGCATAAATGAACAGGAACTACAGATGCAAGCATAAACAACAGAATACAACAGATGGAGGAGACAATCTCAGGCATTGAAGATACAATAGAAGAAATAGATTCACCAGTCAAAAAATGTTAAATCCAACAAATTCTTTATGCAAAAGACTATGGAATCTGGGGCACCATGAAAAGACCAAACTTAAGAATAATAGGGATAGGGAAGGAGAAAAACTCGAGTTCAAAGGCACAGAAAGGTATTCAGCAAAATCATAGAAGAAAACTTTCCTGACCTAAAGAAGAGCATGCCCATGAAGACACAAGAAGCTTACAAAGCACCAAATAGACTGGCTCAAAAACAAAAACAAAAAATCCCCTCACCACATAATAAAACACTAAACATACAGAATAATGAAAGACTATTAAAATCTGCAAAGGAAAAAGAAAAAGTAACATAAAAGCAGACATATAAGAATTACACCTGACTTCTCAAAAGAGACTCTGAAAGCCAGAAGGTACTGGACAGATATTCTGCAGACACTAAGAGATCACAGATGCCAACCCAGACTGCTATACCCAGCAAAACTTTCAATCACCATAGATGGAGAAAACAAGGTATTCCATAAAAATACCAGATTTAAACAATATGTATCACAATTCCAGCCCTACAGAAAGCAGTAGAATGAAAATTCCAACCCAGTGGAGTTAGTTTCAGCCACAAAAATGCACAGGCAAAGGTAATCCCATAGAAGCAAATTCTAAAGAGGGAAACACACAAAACCACCACAAAAAAATAGCAGGTATTAACAATCACTGGTCATTAATATCAATGTACTCAATTCACCTATAAAAAATCACAGGATAACGGAATGGATGAAAAAACAGGATCTATCCTTCTGCTACATATAAGAAACACACCTCAACTTTAAAGACAGACATTACCTCAGGGTAAAGGGTTGGAAAATGACTTTCCAATCAAATGGACCTAAGAAGCAAGCTGTTGTAGCCATATTATATCTAACAAAGTAGACCTCAAACTAAAGACTATCAGAAGAGATGAAGAAGGACATTTCATATCACAGGAACCCCATCAAGATGAAGTCTCCATTCTGAACATTTATGCCCTGAATACAAAGGCATCCACATTTCAGGGGGAAAAAAGAGCATTACTAAAGCTTAAATTGCACATCAAACCCCACTCACTAATAGTGGGAGACTTCAACAACCCACACTCACCAATGGATATGTCTGCCAGAGAGAAACTTAACAACAAATAAGGGAACTAACATATGACTCAAATGAGCATAACAGGCATCTCTAGAACATTCCACCCAAACACAAAAGAATATACCTTTTTCTTAGCACCTCATGGTACCTTCTCTAAAATTGCCACATACTCAGTCACAAAACAAATCCCAACAGACACAAAAATTTGGAATAAACCTATGTATCTTATCAGATCACCATGGCTTAAAATTAGAATTCAATAGCAATACAACTTCCAGAAAGAGTGCAAACTCATGGAAACTGAATAATGCTCAACTGAATCATCCCTGGGTCAAAGAAGAAATAAAGAAATTAAAGACTTCCTGGAATGCAATGAAAATAAATGTACAAACTTATAGAATGCTATGAAAGCAGTGCTAAGAGGAATGTTCATAGCACTAAATGCCTACATAGAGAATTTGGAGAAATTTCACACTACTGAATTAATAGCACACCTGAAAGCTCTAGTGCAAAAAGAAGCAAATGCACCTGGGAAGAGTAGATGCCAGAAAATAATCAAATTGAGGGCTGAAATCAATAAATACAAAGAGTTTGTTCTTCAAGGAAATCAACAATATAAACAAACCCTTATCCAAGCTAACTAAAAGGCAGAGAGAGAATATCCAAATTAACAAAATCAGAAATGAAAAAGGTGATATCACAAAAGACACTGAGGAAATCCAGAGAATCATCATGTCATACTTCAAAAACCTGTACTCCATGAAATGGCAAAATTTGGAAGAAATAGACAATTTTCTGGATAGGTACCACATACCATAATTAAATTAAGATTAGGTAAACAATTTAAATAGACCTATAACCCCTAAGGAAATAAAAGCAGTCTTTAAAACTCTGACAACTAAAAAAGCCCAGGACCAGATGGCTTCAGCTCATAATTCTACCAGAATTTCAAATGGCTAACACCAACACTCCTCAAATTGTTCCACATGATAGGAACAGAAGGAACATAGCCAAACACCTTTTATGAGGCTACAATTACCCTAATATTAAATCCACACAAAGATTCATCAAAGAAAAAGAACTATAGACCAATTACTGTCATGAACATTGGTGCAGAAATGCTTAATAAAATACTGGCAAACTGAATCCAAGAACACATCACAAAAATTATCCACTATGGTCAAGTAGGCTTCATCCCAGAGATGCAGGCATGGTTCAACATGTGAAAATCTGTCAGTGTAATCCACTATATAAACAAACTGAAAGAAAAGAAAAAAACACGTGTTCATTTCATTAGAGGATGAAAAAGCCTTCAAAAAAAATCCAACGCCCCTTCATGATAAGGGTCTTAGTGAGATCACAGATACAAAGAACATATGTAAACATAGACAGCCAACATCAAAGGGGGAGAAACTGAAAATGATTTCACTAAAATCTAGAACAAGGATGTCCACTTTCTCCATATCTATTTGCTATAGTACTCAACATTCTAGCTAAAGAAAAAATAAGACAAAAGAAGGAGATCGAGGGGAAAATATAGGGAAGGAAAAATTCAAAGTATGTCTGTTCACAGATAATGTGATTGTATACCTAGTGACCCCAAAAATTCTATCCAGGAACTTCTACCATTGATAAACACATTCAGTAATGTGGCAGGAAACATAACTCAGAGAAATCAGAGGGCCCCTATGTACAAATGGTAAATGGGACGAAAAAGAAATCAGATAAACAACTCCCTTTACAATAGCCACAAATATAAACTATCTTGGGACATTCAAACCAAACAAGTGAAATAGCTGTACATCAACAACTTTAAGTCTCTAAAGAAATAATTTGAAGGAAATATCAGGAAATGGGAAGATCCTCCATGCTCTTGGATAGGTAGGACCAACATAATAAAAATGGCAATTTTACAAAAGCAATCTGCATTATTCATTACAATTTCCATCAAAATCCCAACAATTATTCTCAGACGTTGAAAGAACAATACTCAACTAACTGCATTTGAAAAATAAAACAAAAAAACCTTTATAATAAAAGAACTTATGGAGACATCACCATCCCTAACTTCAAACTCTAGAACAATAATAATAAAAACAGCTTTGTATTGGCATAAAAACAGACAAGTGGATCAATGGAATCAAATTGAAGGCCCTGACATTAATCCACACACCTATGGACACTTGATATTTGACAAAGAAGTCAAAATGGTTCAATGGAAAAAGGAAAGTTTCTTCAACAAATGGTGCTGTCATAATTGAATGTTAACATGTAGAAGATTGCAAATGGATTCATATATATAATTATGCACAAAACAAAAGACAAAGTGCATCAAAGACCTCAACATATATCCAGTTACACTACACCTCAGAAAAAAGAAAGCAAGAAGTAGCCTTGAATGCATTATCATAGGAGACCACTTCCTAAATGTAATACCAATAGCACAGAAACTGAGAGCAACAATCAGTAAATGGGACCTCCTGAAACTGAAAAGCTTCTCTAAGGCAAAGGACACAATCAACAAGACCGGATGGCAGCCTAAGGAATGGGAAATGATCTTCATCAACCCCACATCTGACAGAGGGCTGATCTTAAAAATTATAAGAATTCAAGAAACTAGTTATCAAAATACCAAATAATCCAATTTTTAAAAAATGGTGTAGAGTTAAACATAGAATTCTCAACAGAAGAATTTCAATGGCCAAAAGACATTTAAGGAATTGCTCAACATTCTTAGTCATCAGGGAAATGCAAATCAAAACAACTGTGAGATGCAATATTTTTTATTTGAATTAGAAATAGGATTGTTGTACATGACAATCCCTATTCCCTTCTCCCTCCTGTCCTCCTGTACAACCACCACCCCAACTAAAACCCTACCTATCACGTATCCTTTTTCCTCCCCCTGGATGGTGAGGCTTTCCATAGGGTGTCATCACAATCTATCATATCCTTTGGGATAGGGCCTATGCCCACCCCCATATGTCTTGGCTCAGAGAGTATTCCTCTATGTGGAATGGGCTCCCAAAATCCACACCTATGCTAGGGATAAGTACTGAACTACTACAGGAGATCCTGTAGGTTTCTGAGGTTTCCTCACTGAAACCCACATTCCTGGGGTCTGGATCAGTCCCATGCTGGTATCCCAGCTATCAGTCTGGGGGACAAGAGTTCCCTGATGTTCAGGTTAGCTGTTTCTGTGTGTTTCACCAGCCTGGTCTGGACCCCTTTGCTCTTCACTCATCCTTTTCTGCATCTGGTTTCCAGTTCAGTTTGATGATTAGTTGTGGGTGTCTGCTTCTACTTTGACCATCTGCTGGGTGAGGGCTATTGGGTGGCATATAAGTCAGTCATCAATCTCATTATCAGGGGAGGGCATTTAAGGTAGCCTCTCCTCTGTTGCTGAGATAGTTAGCTGGTGTCATCTTTGTAGATCTCCAGACATTTCCCTAGTGCCAGCATCCAATTATGCCAGTACCATTTGGTGAAGATGCTTTCTTTTTTCTATTCTATAATTTTAGCTTCTTTGTCAAAAATCAGGTGTTTGTAGGTGTGTGGGTTAATATCAGGGTTTTCAGTTGGATTCCATTTTTCTACCTGTCTATTTTTGTGCCAATACCAATCTGTTTTCAGGACTTTCCCTCTACATTAGAGCTTGAAGTCAGGGATGGTGATGCTTCCACAAGTTCCTTTATTGTACAGGGTTCTTTTGGCTATCCTGGGTCTTTTGTTTTTCCATATAAAGTTGACTATTGTTCTTTTGAGGTCTGTGAAGAATTGTGCTGGGATTTTGATGGGGATTGCATTGAATCTGTAGATTGCTTTTGGAAAGATTGCCATTTTTACTCTGTGGATCCTACCAATCTAAGAGCATGGGAGATCTTTCCATTTTCTGGTACCTTCTTTAATTTCTTCCTTTAAAGACTCAACACTCTTGCTATACAGGTCTTTCACTTGTTTGGTTAGCATTACCCCAAGGTATTTTATGTTGTTTGTGGCTATTGTAAAGGATTATGTTTCTCTGATTTCTTTCTCAGCCCATTTATTGTCTATATATAGGAGAGCTACTGATTTGTTGAGTTAATCTTTTATCCTGCCACTTTGCTGAAGGGGTTTATCAGCTGTAGGAGTTCCCTGATAGAGTTTTTCGGGTCACTTATGTAAACTATCATATCATCTGCAAATAGTGAAAGTTTGACTTCTTTCCAATTTGTATCCCCTTTATCTCCTTTTGTTGTCTTATTGTTCTAGCTAGAACTTCAAACACAATATTGAAGAGATATGGAAAGAGAGCACAGCCTTGTCTTGTTCCTGATTTTAAGGAATCACATTGATTTTCTCTCCATTTAGTTTGATGTTGGCTGTTGGTTTACACTATATTGCTTTTATGTTTAGGTATCTTCCTGTTATCCCTGATCTCTCCACCTTTATCATGAAGAGGTGTTAGATTACATCAAAGGCTTTTTCAACATCTAGTGAGATGAAGAACCAACTCTTTGTTTGGTTGATTCTTTGTATTGTTTTCTTTGTTTCTACTTTATTGATTCCATCCCTTAATTTGATTATTTTTGGTGTTTACTCCTCCTGGATGAGTTTGTTTTCTTTTTGTTCTAGAGCTTTTAGGTGTGCTGTTAAGTCTCTAGTGTGACTATTTTCCAGTTTGTCACCAAAACACCTAATAACCCAATTAAAAGGTGGAGGACAGAACTAAATAGAGAAATCTCAATAGTGGAATCTAAAATGGCTGAAAGGCATTTAAGAAATTGTTCAACAGCCTTAGCCATCAGGGAAATGCAAATCAAAACAACTCTGAAATACCATCTTACACCTGTCAGAATGACTAAAATGAAAAACACCAATGACAGTTTATGCTGGAGAGGATGGATAAAAAGGGAAACACCTGTCCATTGCTGGTGGAAGTGCAAACTTGTACAGCCACTTTGGAAATCAATATGGTGGTTTCTCAGGAAAAATGGGAATCAGTCTACCTCAAGATCCAGCAATTCCATTGAGAATATCTTATACCTTGAAAGATTACTCAGATAACTTAAACTATAATATGATGTGAACTCATTAGTAAGCATTGTGTGTTTTTATTACCATGTTTTCTTTTCTTTTCTTTTATACTGTGTGTGTGTGTGTGTGTGTGTGTGTAACAGGCTAGAATCCACATATGAGAGAGAACATGAGGTTTTATTTTTCTTTTTACTTCTGTTGATGACTGGACAAGGCACGAATCTAAGTTTAGGAGATTATCATTAGGAATTATTACATTAATTTTTTTCATTTGTTCTCTTTTGCCAATCATGGTTGGTTCTACCCTAGCTCTCTGAGCTATCCAGTCTCTCACTCCTGGCCATCCAGTCAGTGCACAGTACTTCCTTTCATGGGGTTGGGCCTCAAGTTAAACCAAACATTGATTGGCCACTCATATATGTTCTGCACCACCATTGTCTCTGCACAGGAGGTTTTTGTGGCTAGCTTGGTGTCCAGGTTCTCTTTCCATAATCTTCAAAATAACTTCTTGCACCAACAAGCCTATAATATAGGGGTGAAGTCTCCCAAACCTGTACCAGCTATACCTTTTTATCATCAGTGAGCTGAGTGGAAGTTGTCCTGGGTGATGGGAAATGACTGTCAGTCTTCAGAGGGCAACTTTCTCTACTTTCATCAGCCTGAGTTGTGTAGAGATCTTCACAGGGCCTCCTTGAGCAACAAATCAACCAAATGTAACCTAAGTCTCACCACCGAGAGTCTTGTTGGCTACAGTGATAATAGTTAAGATAATCAGTTCAAGACTCCATATCTTTCATTACTAGGAGTCCTCAATAGGGTTACCCTAAGAGATTTCATTAAGTTTCCACTGTACTTGGTTTCCATACTGTTTGCCCAATGCCCGTAATTCCAGCTCTCCCAATGCTATCACTCCCAGATTGCTCCCATTCCTATCCTTAGCCATTCTTGGTCTTTGGGTTGCAACTTGACTATTATTTACTTAACAGCTAATGTCCACTTATAAGTGAGTATATACCATGTTTGTCTTTCTGGCTTAGTTATGTCTCTCAGGATGATTTTTTTCTAGTTTCATCCATTTGCCTTTGAATTTCATGATGTCTTTTTTTTTTTAATTCTTAGTGATACTCCATTGTGTAAATGTACAATCTGTTAATCCATTCTTCACTTGAGGGAAATCTAGGTAGTTTCTAGTTTCTGGAAGTTATGATTAAAGCATAAATGAACATAATTGAAAAAGTGTGCTTGTGGTAGGATGCAGTGACCTTTGGGAATATATCCAAGAGTAGTATAGATGGGTCTTAAAGTAGAGTGATTCCCAATGATCTAAGGAACTTCCAACTTTATTTACACAATGGTTGTATAAGTTTGCACTCCCACCAACAATAGAGGAGTGTTCCCCTTGCTCTAATTCTTCGACAGCATGAGCTGTCTCTTGTGTTATTGATCTTAGGCACTTTGACAGGAGGAAGTTGGCATCTCAAAGTATTTTTAATTTTCATTCCCCTCATTGTTAAGGATATTGAACATTTAAGTGTTTCTTGGCCATTTGAATTTCTCTATTGAAAATTCTTTATTTAGATCTGTACCCCATTTTTAATTTATTTATAATTTTAATATCTAGTTTTATAAGTTCTTTATATATTTGGGATATTAGAACCCCATCAGATGTAAAGTTGTAAAAATCTTTTCCAAATCTGACTGCTTCTTTGTCAGACTGACAATGTCCCTTGCCTTCCAGAAACTTTTCAGTTTCATGAAATTCCATTTATTAATTGATCTCAGTGTCAGCACTATTGGTGTGCTATTCAGGAAGCTCTTTCCTGTCACAATGTGTTCAAGGGTATCCCCCACTTTCTCTTCTATCGGGTTCTGTGTATCTGGTTTTATTTTGAGGTCTTTGATCCACTTGGACTTGAGTTTTGCACAGGGTGATAGATATGGATCTATTTGATTATTCTATATTCAAACATTCAGTTAGACCAGCACCAATTGTTGAAGATGCTTTCTTTTTTATTATTGTATAATTTTGACTTCCTTGCTGAAAATCAGGTATCCATAGGTGTGTAGGTTTATGACTGGGTCTTCAGTTCCATTCCACTGATGCACCTGTCTGTCAATTCCTAGTGGTTTTTATTACTATAGCTCTGTAGTATAGCTTGAAATCTGGGATGGTGATACCCCTGAGAGTTCCCCTTTTACTAAAAAAACAATATTAAGTATTATTTTTTCTTTTCTTTTCTTTCTTTTTTTTTTATCAAGACAGGGTTTCTCTGTGTAGCTTTGGAGCCTATCCTGGCACTTGCTCTGGAGACCAGGCTGGCCTTGAACTCAAAGAGATCCGCCTGCCTCCACCTCCCAACTGCTGGGATTAAAGTCATGCACCACCACTGCCTGACTAAGTATTATTTTTTCAAGGTCTCTGAAGAAAGATGTCGAAATTTTAATGTGGATTACATCAGATCTGTAGATTGTTTTTATAAGAAGCCATTTTTGCCATGTTAATCCTACCTATTCATGAGCATAAGAGATCTTCCATCTTTTGATATCTTCTCTAGTTTCTTTCTTCAAAGATTTGAAGTTCATCTCTTATAATCTTTCACTTGGTGTTACACCAAGGTATTTTATATTATTTATAGCTGTTGTGAAGGGTGTTGTTTCCCTGATTTCTTTCTCAGCCCATTTATCATTTGTATATAGGAGTGTTACTGATTTTTTTAGTTAATCTTGTATCCAGTCACTTCACTGATGGTATTATCAGCTGTAGGAATTCCATGGTAGAATTTTTGGAGTTGCATATATATATATATATATATATATATATATATATATATATATATATATATTCATATGTAAATAACAATATTTGACTTTTTCCTTTCCAATTTGTATCCAGGCAGTCTCCTTTGGTTGTCTTATTGCTCTAGCTAGAACTTCAATACTGCATTGGCTAGATATGAAGAGAGTGAGTGGACACAGCCTTCTCTTGTTCCTGGTTTTAGTGGCATTACTTTAAGTTTCTTTCCATTTAATTTGATGTTAGCTATTCTTTGGTTTTATATTGCCTTTATTATGTTTAAGTGTCTTCCTTGTGTCCCTGATCACTCCAAGACCTTTCTCATGAAGGAGACTTTGATTTTGTCAAAGCCTTTTTCAACGTCTAATAAGATGATCATGTGTGTTTTTTCTTTTACTTTGTTTATATGCCGGATTACATTGATAGATTTTTGTATGTTGAGCCATCCCTGCATCTCTGGGGTGAAGCCACTTGATCATGGTGGATGATCTTTTTGACGTATTATTGGATTTGGTTGCAAGTGTTTTATTGAGTGTTTTTACATTTATGTTCATGAGTGAGATTGGTCTGTAATTCCCTTATTTGGTGAGTCTTTGTGTGGTTTGCTTATCAGGATGACTGTGACCTCATAAAAAGAATTTGTCAGTGTTCTTTCTATTTCTATTTTGTGGAATAATTTGAGGAGTATTGGTATTAGCTCTTCTTTGAAACTCCTATAGACTTCTACCCTGAAACCATCTGGCCCTGGGTTGTTGTAGGTTTTTGTTTGTTTGTTTGTTTAGTTTTTGGTTAGACTTTAATGACTGCTTCTATTTCCTTAGGAAATATAGGTCTATTTAAATTGTTTATCTGGTCTTGATTTAATTTTGGTGTGCGGTACCCATCAAGAAAATTGCCCATTTCTTTTAGATTTCCCAATTTTGTGGAGTACAGGTTTTTGAAGTATGATATAATGATTTTTGCTTTCCTTGGTGTCTGTTGTTATAGTCCCCTTTCCTTTTTTGATTTTGGTAATTTGAGTATTTTCCCTCAGCCTTTTAGGTTGAATAAGGATTTTTCTATCCTGTTGATATTCTCAAGAACCAACTCTTTGTTTCATTGATTTTTGTATTGTTTTCTTTGTTTCTGTTTTATTGATTTCATCCTGAGATTGATCATTTACTGCCTCATACTCCTATTGAATGTGTCTGCTTCTTTTTGATGTAATTCTTTCGGGTGTGCTGTTACGTCACTGGCATGAGCATTCTTTAATTCCTTTATGCAGGCACTTAGCTCTATGAACTTTCCCCTTAGCCCCGCTTTCATTGTATTACATAAGTTTGAATGTGCTGTGTAGTCATTTTCATTGAATTCTAGGAAATGTTTAATTTATTTATTCCTTCCCTTCTCTCTACCTCTCCCTCCCTCTCTTCTTTCTTTCTTTCTTTCTTTCTTTTTTCTTCATTCCTTCATTCCTTCCTTGAGACTGTGGTAATTCAGTTGAGTGTTGTTCAGTTTCTATGACTTTGTAGGCTTTCTGTTGTTTCTGTTGTTGTTTAAATCCAGCTCTAAGCCATGGTGGTATGATAGGATACAGGAGGTTATTCCAATTTTCTTGTATTGTTGAGACTTGCTTTGTGACCCAAGTAAGTAGTCAATTTTGGAGAAGATTCCACGAGGTGCAGAGAAGAAGGTGTATTCTTCTCTGTTTCGTGAACTGTTCTTTAGATACCTATTAGGTCCATTTGAGACATAATGTCTCCTAGTTCCATTTTTCCCTGTTTGGTTTCTGTCTGGATTACCTGTCCATTGGTGAGAATGGGAGTGGTCCACTATGAATGTGTGGAGTTTAATGCATGATTTAAATTTAGTAATGTTTCTTTAACAAATGTGTGTGCCCTTGTATCTGGAGCATGGCTCTTCAGAACCGAGACATCATCCTGGTGGATTTTTCTTTTAATGGGTATGAAATGTCCTTCTCCAACCTTTTTGAATAATATTTGTTTGATGTATATTTTATTAGATATTAGGATAGTGACTCCAGCTTGCCTGTTATGTCCAATTGATAGGAAAACCTGTTTCTAACACTTTGCTCTGAGACAATGTCTATCATTACTGTTGAGGTGTGTTTCTTGTATGCAGCAGAAGGATGGATACTGTTTTTCTGTCCATTCTGTCAGGCAATGTGGTGATATATTATTTATTATTTTTAAAGCTTGTCTGATTATTCAGAAAGCAAAGTCAGCCTCAAGCTATAGAGATCAGGCAGTAGTGGTATAAACCTTTAATCCCAGTACACAGGATTAAGAGGTAGACAGATCCCTGTCAGTTCAAGGCCACCATGGCCTACACAAGAGTGAAGAGTAACAGTGCCCATGCCTTTTATCCCAACACCTGGGATCACATGCTTTTACTCCCTGAGCTATATAAGATAGGAGCAAAGTCTGGGAGCTAGCATTCATTCTCCAGCCACATTGAGTATAGGAAGTCACTGAAGTGATATAGAAATGAATAATTTTGTATCGGTATGGATTTTGATTTATTGATACAAATTAAGGTCAATTTTGTTTTAGATATATTTCTATTCTTATTTAGGTATTTTGTTTATACAGCTCTTTTAAAAGTAAAATATATAATTAAATACAGAATATATATATATATATATATATATATATATATATACATATATATATTCACATATAATAATCAAAACTTATAGTTAGGTTAGTTAGGTTTTCTAGATACACACAGACATATTTCAAATGCATAGATATTCTTCAAACCTTTCAAGGACCTACAGAAAATGGCATTTAAAATGGGTTAGAATTTTTCATGACAGTGAGACACGCCTGCTCCTGGCAACACCAATGACTTCAGAGGAAGATGGGATTCGAAGAAACTCATTATGGAGTTTGCCTTTGACATGACAGAAATAGCCATTTGGGCAAGAAACTGCTCTTGCCTGGACTGTTTGACTGTATGCTATATAAGGTGGACATGCAGGACCCACAAGAAAGTAACTGCTGAACTTGCAAAACAATATGGACAGTGCTAAAGGGTTTCTACTTCATGGAAGAGTCTATCAGATGTTCTGCAGGACCCAGAGAAATTTTACTGAGAAACTGCCAATACAGGTGGACACTTTGAATTTTCCTATTTTGCTAAGAAGTCTTCCAGACACAATGTGGCCTATGGGTCAAAGATGGATGCTCCAACATTACATAGGAACTTTGGGTGACTGTCCAGGCAGTTAGATGTCTCTGTCAATTATAGAATTCGTATATTATCCTTCTGAGGTCTTTGATGGAGTTGAAGACAGATAGTTATGGTTATGGTTTTCCTTAGCTTTGACAATAGATAAGTTATATATAAGAATTTAGGCTCACAAAGATAGGATAGATGATAGAACATATTCTTTAAATCTTGCTAGATGTTTATGGAGTAAATATTGTAATTATAGCTCTTGCTTAATAACTGTTTTGCTATATATAATGTGAGTATGTTAAAGTTAAAACCTTTCTTTTTATTTAGACAGAAAAGAGGAGATGATGGAGATGCTCTTCTGTATATGTTTCTCTTATTGGTTGATGAATAAAACACTGTAGGGCCAATGGCCAATGAGGCAGGATGATAGGCAGGACTAGGAGAGGAGTAGAAGTCTGGAAAAGGTAGTCAGGAGAGCCCACCATAACAGTTGCAATGTAGCAGGCAAAGGAGTTACAGGTCCAGCATTCTCCAGTAAGCCAAGACCACGTGGAAATACATGGATTAGTAGTTATGGGTTAATAATTAAGATAGAGCTAGCCAATAAGAAGCCCAAGCCATCAGCCAACAGTTTCACGATTAATATAGCATCCATGTGTTCATTTGGGGCAAGGTGGACACAGAACCAGGTAGGAAATCCTGCAACATTGAAGTCTCAGGATTCTGCAGCCACATTGAGGAGAGCATATCAGTCTGAGGTTTGGTGGAGCCAGGATTAGCGCATTTGACTGAGGTTAGTGGTAAGAGCTAGTGGTTGGCTCCTTTGCTTTTCTGGTCTTTAGTTTGAAATTTGAACCCCAATATCATTCTCTGGGTCATTTATTTACTATACTACAATTGGAGCCCAATGTTAAAATGTGAATTCATGAAAAAGCCACTTTGAGGCCAAGGGCCCAGTTCCAAAACTGACCTGCAGGCTGGACTCCTGCCTGAGTCGCCTGCCTGAGTCTCGGGTAGGTTTTCTTTTGTTTTATCCTCAAATACTTGAGCAAGTGTAGGATTTTTTCAGTTGTAGCTTTTCTAAAAGTTTTCAGCTGCCATCAAAACTAGGGAGGCTTTTGGGCTTTTCCTGGAGCCCCTTTCCTTGGGCTGACACTCTGAGTTCACAGCCACAGGAAAGTACTCTGATTCAGATATGCTATTTCTCACAGTTCACTGACATTGTTGGCATATTTGATAAGTTAATTTGAAATTCTTAAAGGAAGAAATTAGTTAAAGAAGAGTTTCCCCCATACTAAAAATACATGGAAACACTATTAAAATGAAGAAAATTATATCTCTGTGTGATTACATAATAGATGCTTTAAAATGGAAAAATTAAATGGAGGGATAAGCAACTTAACTGGGATTTACATACTGTTAATTATATTTTGATAATTTTTGTTGTTGGTTTGATAATCCTCGGTTTATCTGTAAAAAAGTTGGTTGATCTGAATGCTAAGATTTAGGCCTTAGAAAAATGTATTTTAAAAGATTATAGATATATTTAAACCCAGATTGAGGAATTACATGGAGAACTAAATTCAGCATTGCATTTTAAGGTTCAAAAGGAACACTCTAAATCCTTAAGAGAACCACCATTAATATATTCAGCAACCTTAGAGGAAGTAACCAAAAGAAGGAGGTTGTATGGGAGCTGATTGGAAGCCTGTGGCAATGTTAGATTTAGGGATTTTGAGGAAGGTGTACTCACATGTGGCATCCATTCACCATTTGTGAAGCAGAGGATAAACACATGGTCTGTTTGTAATATGGTAATCCCTGTAGGCTGGATAGATTTGATTAAAGTTGTCCTAGAGCTTGAATTACAATTACAATGGACTTCCTAGTTCAGAGAAGAGGCTAAGGCTATTGAACAAAAGGCTAAAGCTAGAGGTATAGATATCTCTCAAGATCAAATTCTTGAAGAAGGAAATTATGCTACTTTAGAAAGACAATGTCAACATCTCATTGGTTTAATCCATGCAGCAGCTTTGAATGCTTGGGAAAGAACTGGAGAAGCAGGAAAGAAAACTGAATCATTTACAAAAATTATACAGGGTCCAAAGGAATCATTCATAAACTTCTTACAAAGGCTATCATCAATAGAATGATGTCAGACTCAGAAGCTAGAAAAATAATAATTGAACCAATGGCTTATGAAAATGCTAATGCCCAATGCAAAAGGATAATTAGGCCTTTAGAAGCAAGATCAGCTCATCTGGAGGATTGGATATGAGATACAATTAATAATGTAGCTCATGACCATCATGATGATACATGTATAGGAGAGGTGATTCCAAGAGGTTTAAAGAAAAACTCAAGATGTTAAATGTTCTAATTGTTGCAGACAAGGTCACCTGAAAAGGGATTGTAAATTGTAAATAGGGCATGTCAAGAGACAATTCTGGAGCATGGGGGAGGGGAGAGGAAGGTAGGAGAAACAATTATTTTTTATAAATATAATCCAAACAGAAAGCCCCTCCCTTCTGCATTATGGAGAAGGTGTGGCAAAGACAGGCATTTTACTAAAAATGTAGATCAAGAAGAGATTATCAAGGTAATACTTTGCCTACAGGAAATGCCTTGAGGGACTTCTCAAACCCCTTATGCTAAAACTAGTTCATGCCTTTCCCACCACCATGAATGAAACTCCTTCCCAGATTAGTTAAATAATCTAATGCCTATTGAAAGAAAACATACTTTTCAGGATGACTAAAGAGTTTTAGAAGCTAAAAACAACATTTTCAGGAGAAGTCACTAATGACAATTGATAAAGATTAGATTAGGAACCTCACCAAAGTTAGGATTGAGGAAGGGTTTTGTTTTTGTCTTTTCAGGGAAATATAAACAACAGTCTTAAATAATTTAAAGATCTTTGGATACATAACCATCCAAACAAGAAGAGAGAACTACCTTATCAAGTAATCTGGCTTTTCTGGGGTTGTGGAGAGGCTACCTTAAATGTCCTTCCCCTATAATGAGATTGATGACTACTTTAAATGCCATCATAGAGCCTTCATCTAGTAGCTGTTGAAAGTAGAAGTAGAGATTTACAGCTAAGCACTGAGCCAATCTCTTGGAATTCAGTTGTAGAGAGGAAGGATTGATGAGCAAAGGAGTCAAGACTATGTTTGGGAAATCCACAGAAACAGCTGACCTGAGCAAGTGGGGGCTCACAGACTCCAGGCAGACAGCTGAGGAACCTACCTAAGACCGACCTAGGACCACTGAATGTAGGTATCATTTAGGGGGCTTAGGAATTCTATGGGGCCACTGGCAGTGAAACTAGTATTTATCCCAACTGCATGAACTGACTTTTTGGAGCCCATTCCATATAGAGGGAAACTCAGCCTAGGGGGAGGGCTTAGGTCCTGCCTCAAATGATGTGACAGACTTTGATGATCCCCCATGGGAGGCCTCACTGTCTCTGAGGAGTGCATAGGTTTGGTATGGGGAGATAATGGGGGGAGTGGGAAAATGGAAGGGAGAGAGAACTGGAATTGGTATATAAAAGATTGCTTTAATTTAAGTTAAATAATTAATTAAAAAAGAAGTAATCTGACCTAGTGAGATCTCTGAAGTCTCCAAAAAGATTAAATCCACACTGGGAGTAGATCACACATGCTTTAATGCCACTTCTTGGGAGGCAGAGGCAGGCAGATCTCAGTGAGTTTGAGGTGATCCTGGTGTACAAATTGAGTTTCAGGACAGCTAGGAATGTCAAAACAGGGAAAACCTATCTCAAAAAAGAGAGTAAGAGAAGATGGAACATTACAACAATTTCACCAGGACTATGATAACACCATTAATCTTAACAATACCAACTAAAGGTCAACTTTGGACTACAAACTGCTCAGAACAATTCTGAGGTGGCCATCAGAGATGATTCAACCTCACAGACTACTCTAGCCAGCCAGGTCTTGAGACAAGCCCCGCACTTTCCCTTTATGCAGAGTCAGGACAAAAATAATATAACTTGACAGTTAACCCAAGTATTTTCTTTTCAGGATCCCCTAAATATGTTGTCATGCCCAGACAGCAGGAAGTAACTTTAAAAGCATGACACCCACATTCCCAAGAGGTTGGGTGGGTGGATTTTGGTCTTCCAATGGGTTATGGATATTTGTCATTGTTTAAGGAGGTTGGTTACAAATGTTGTTGGTTACAGTCAGGAAGAAATTTGAACAAAGGGGATTAGATTTGAGGTCTTTGTTTTGAAAAAAAGAAGGATATACATATGATAGAATAAAAGGGTAGATTATTGAATCTGCTATTGAAAGGAAAGAGGCAGGATATAGATATGATAAGATAAAAGGTAGATTATTGAATCTACTTCTAAAAAGTATAGATATGATGAGATAAAATTTAGATTATCGAATCTATTTTTAAAAAGTAACTACTAGTTTTACATTTTGCATTGGATTAGACTTCTATATGTTGCATACAAATATTGTATATTGATAGAATTTGAGATTATTTTGTTAAGATATATTGAATGTACATTTCTAATCTTGTTCAAGGTATTGTACCTATACAGTTGATTTATCAATGTAATGCAAATTTCTAGTTCTTGAAAGTTAGTATTATCAACTATGTAAGACAATAAGGAAATGTAGGTGAGTAATTAGCCACCTATTACATTCAAACTTGTAGACATATTAAGTAATATCTTCAAGGTCAAACAGAGGTATATTTTAGATAGATAGGTCATCTTCAAATACTTCAGAGATCTACAGAATATGGAATCTAAAATGTTTTAATAACAAAGGTATTTTTTAAGACAGTGAGACATGTCTGTTCCTGGCATTACTTATCTACTTCAGAGAAGATGATGGCATCAAAGAAACTCCACATGTAGTTTACTTTCTTTGTGGCAAAAGTAAGCCACTGGGCAAGAAAGTGCTCATGCCTTGACTGCTGACAGTATGCTGTCCAAAATGGACAAACAAGACACCAAAGAGAGCGACGGCAAAACCTTGCCAAGACAAGGCAGGGGCAGTCCTTCAAAATTCTGTTTTACAGAAAAGTCTGTCACAGATGCTAGGCCAATGGCTGAAGATGGATATCCCAACATTACAGAGGAAGCTTAGTTGGCTGTCCAGCAGCCAGCTGTGTTTTTTCATCATTTCTCATGTTTTTTGGAAGTCACTTGCTTGTACTTCCTGTTTACTCAATTAATATTATTTCTTTCTCACATCTCTGAGGGAGTGAAAGACTAGATAATTATAGTTATACTTTTCATCATTTACAAGACTCAGAAAAGAAATTCACTAAAAAGGTTCAAAGTGTAAAAGTTTGAAAGACATAAAAAGATAATGTGATAATGTAAATTAGAATATAAAGTAAATTAAGTACCATGCTTTGGACTCACCAAGACAGGATAGTGAAGTATTTTCTCTGAATTTGTCAAATGCAAATAGACTAGATATTTTCTATGAATTTGTCAAATGCAAATGGACTAGACATTGTGGATGTAATTATTGCCTGTATATATTGTATATACTTACTGTACTTATTGTATATAATTTTACTTATGTTAGTTATAGCCTTCTTTTTTCTCCATTTTTTATTTAAATTGGAAACAAGATTATTTTACATGTCACTCCCAGTTCCCTCTCCTTCCTCTTCTCCCCTGCTCCCTAACCCCAACTAACACCCTACCTATCACATACCCTTTCTGCTCCCCAGGAAGGGTGAGGCCTTGCATAGGGGGTCTTCAGAATCTGTCATATCCTTTGGGATATGACCTAGGCCCTCCCCCATGTGTTTAGGCTCAGTGTGTATTCCTCTATGTGGAATGGGCTCCGAAGGTCCATTCCTGTGCTAGGGATAAGTACTGATCTACCAAAAGAGGCCCCCATAGATTTCTGAGTTCTCCTCACTGACAGCCACATTTATGGGGTCTGGATCAGTTCCATGTTGGTTTCCCAGCTATCAGTATGGGGACCAAGAGTTCCCCCTTATTCAGATCAGCTGTTTCTGTGGGTTTCACCAGCCTGATCTGAACCCCTTTGCTCATCACTCTCCTTCTCTGCAACTGGATTTCAGTTCAGTTCAGTGTTTACCTGTAGTTGTCTGCTTCTACTTCCACCAGCTGCTGGATGAAAGCTCTAGGATGGCATATAAGTTAGTCATCAATCTCATTATCAGGGGAGGGTATTTAAGGTAGCCTCTCCACTATTGTATAGATTGCCAGTTGGTGTCATCCTTGTAGATGTCTAAACATTCACCTAGTGCCTGATTTCTCTTTAAGACTATAATGTCTCCCTCTATTATGGTATCTCTTATCTTGCTCTCCTCTATTCTTCCCCCCGACTCAACCTTCCTGCTCCCTCATGTCCTCCTCATCCCTCCTCTTCTCCCTTTCTCATTCTCCTACCTCCCTCTCCCCTCCCCCTATGTCCACAATTTGCTCAGGAAATCTTGTCCCTTTTCTCTTCTCTGGGGGATCATCTCTCTCTCTCTCTCTCTCTCTCTCTCTCTCTCTCTCTCTCTCTCTTGGTTTTTTGAGACAGGGTTTCTCTGTGTAACTTTGGAGGCTATCCTGGCACTTGCTCTGGAGACTGGCCTCGAACTCACAGAGATCCACCTGCCTCTGCCTCCCGAATGCTAGGATTAAAGGCATGTGCCACCAGTACCCAGCTGTATGTCACTCTTAAAGTCCTCCTTGCTTCCTAGCTTCTCTGGCAGTGTGAACTGTAGGCTCTATGTCTAAAATCCATATATGAGAGAGTACATACTGTATTTGTCTTTTTGTGACTGGGTTACCTCGCTCAGAATGGTTTCTTCGAGTTCCATCCATTTGTCTTCGAATTTCAAGATTCCATTTTTTTTTCTGTTGAGTAGTACCCCATTGTGTAAATGTACCACATTTTCTCTATCCATTCTTCAGTTGAGGGGCATCTAGGTTGCTTCCAGGTTCTGGCTATTACAAATAATGCTGCTAAGAACATTGTTGAACAGATGTCCTTGTTGTATGAATGTGCTTCTCTTGGGTATATGTCTAGTCTAAGAGCACTTGGGGGACTGAAGCAGGAGAATCACTGCTGAATTGATTAGGCCAGCCTGAACTACATACTGAGTTTCATGTCAGCCTAGGCTACAAACTGAGTTCAAGACCAGTCTGGGCTACATGGTAAGAATGTATCTCAAGAAAAGATGATAAGATCTACCAAGATAAGACTTATAGATATGAATAATAGCTGTGAGATTTGTGTGGAAATTTAAATGGAAACATCTCTGTATTCTGCTGTGTCCTGCTCCTTAAAAGTGATTCAAAGCTGAGCTGTGGTAGTGCAAACCTTTAGTCCCAACACTCAGGAGATAGAGGTGTATGGATTTTGGTGAGTTTGAGACCAGCTTAGTCTACAGAGCTAGTTATAGGATAGCCAGGGCTATTCAGAGAACCCCCACTCTCAAAACACAAGAAAGAAAGAAAGAAAGAAAGAAAGAAAGAAAGAAAGAAAGAAAGAAAGAAAGAAAGGGCATATCTTGGAGTTCAGGCCACCATAGTCTACAGAGTGAATTATTCCTGGATATCCATGGCTACATAGAGAAACCCTGTGTAAAAAAAAGTGATGTTCTTGATTTTGGCCATTCTGAAAGGAGTAAGATGGAATCTCAGAGTTGTTTTGATTTTCATTTCCCTGATGGCTAAGGATGCTGAACACTTTCTTATGTGTCTTTCAGCCATTTTTGATTCCTAGATTGAGAACTGTCAATTTAGTTCTGTATCCCACTTTTTAAATGGATTATTTGGTATTTTGGAGACTACCTTCTTGAGTTTTTGTATATTTTGAAGATCAGCCCTCTGTCAGATGTGAGGTTTGTGAATATCTTTTCCCAATCTGTGGGCTGCCATTTTGTCTTGTTTACTGTGTCCTTTGCCTTACAGAAGCTTCTCAATTTCAGGGGGTCCCATTTATTAATTGTGGAACTCAGTGTCTATTCTACTGGTGTAATGTTCAAGAGCAGTCTCTTGTACCAATGTATTCAAGGGTATTTCTTACTTTCTCCTCTAGTAAGTTCAGTCTGGCTGGATTTATGTTGAGGTCTTTGATCCATTTGGATTTAAGTTTTGTGCATGGCAATAGACATGGGTCTATCTGCAGTCTTCTACATGCCAGCATCCAGTTACACCAGCACCATTTGTTGAAGATGCTTTCTTTATTCCATTGTATAGCTTTAGCTTCTTTGTCAAAATTAGGTGTTTAGAAGTGTGTGGGTTAATATCAGGGTTTTCAACTCGATTTCATTGGTCTACCTGTCTATTTTTGTGCCAATACCAAGTTGTTTTCAGGACTATAGCTCTATAATAGAGGTTGAAGTCAGGGATGGTGATGCCTCAGGAAGTTACCTTATTATACAGCCACTTTGGAAATCAGTATGGTGATTCCTCAGGAAAATGGGAATCAGTCTACCACAAGATTCAGCAATTCCTCTCTTAGGCATATACCCAAAAGAAGCACATTCATACAACAAGGACATCTGTTCAACGATGTTCATAGCAGCATTATTTTTTTAATAGCCAGAAACTGGAAGCAACCTAGATGCCCCTCAACTGAAGAATGGATAAAAAAATGTGGTGCATCTACACAATGGAGTATGACTCAGTGGAAAAAAAGAATGTAAATCTTAAAATTGAATGGCAAATGGATGGAACTAGAAGAAACCATTCTGAGTGAGGTAACCCGGTCACAAAAAGACAAAAATGGTATGTACTCACTCATATATGGATTTTAGACATAGAGCAAAGGATTACCAGCCTACAGTCCACACTGCCAGAGAAGCTAAGAAACAAGAAGGAATCTAAGAGATACATACATGGTCCGCTGGAGAAGGGGAAAGAGACAAGATCTCCTGAGCAAATTGAGAGCATGGGGGAGGGGAGAGTTGCTAGGAGAATGAGAAGGAGAGAAGAGGAGGGGTGAGGAGGACAGGAGGGAGCAGGAAGTTTGAGCTGGTGGAAGACTAGAAGAGAGCAAGATAAGAGATACCATAATAGAGGGAGACATTATATGTTTAAAGAGAATTCAGATATTAGGGATATATTTGGAGATCTACAAAGATGACACTAACTAACAATCTAAGCAACAGAGGAGAGGCTACCTTAAATGCCCTCCCTTAATAATGAGACTGAAGACTAACTTATATCCAATCCTATAGCCTTCATCCAGCAGCTGGTGGAAGTAGAAGCAGACAGCCACAGGTAAACACTGAACTGAACTGGAATCCAGTTGCAGAGAAGGAGAGTGATGAGCTAAGCGGTTGAGACCAGGCTGGTGAAACCCACAGAAACAGTGGACCTGAATAAGGGAGAGCTCTTGGTCCCCATACTAATAGCTGGGAAACCATCATGGGACTGATCCAGATCCCCTGAATGTGGGTGTCAGTGAGGAGACCTCGGAAATCTGTGCGGCTCCTTGTAGATCAGTACTTATCCCTAGCATAGGAATGGAATTTGGGAGCCCATCCCACATAGTGGGACACTCCCTGAGCCTAGACACATAGGATGGGCCTAGACCCTATCCCAAACTATGTGACATACTCCTAGGGAGCAGAAAGGGTATGGGATAGGTAGGGTGTTAGTTTAGGGGGCATAGGAAGAGGGGAGAGAGAGGGAACTGGAATTGACATGTGAGACAATCTTGTTTCTAATTCAAATAAAATAATTTTAAAAAGTGATGATAGATAATAGTTGATAAATAGAATATAAAAGGAAGGAAGGAAGGAAGGAAGGAAGGAAGGAAGGAAGGAAGGAAAAAGAAATGTGATTCAAAATTCAGCTCCAAATGCTGAGACAGTAGCCCAGTGGCAGAACTTTTAGTGAGCATGCAGAAGACCCTGGATTCATTTGCTTGCAGCAAAAACTAAGTTCAGCTCTCACTCAATTGAAAGAGATTAGGATGGTAACTCATACTTGGAAATACTTAATAATTGTAAATCTTGAGAGATTAGGGAAATCTTTACCAGAAGGAAAGGTTAGAACCTATCTAAACAAAGGGAAGTGTTAGAAAATTTAATTGATATAGAAAAAGTCTAATAAAATATCAGTGTAACAAAATCACAAAATGCAAAAGTAAAAATGCCAGGAGATGAGGTCTGAGAAGTTAAGAAGCGACATTTCCTTTAGGGTGTGGTGGATAATGTATCTAAATTTTACTTTCAAAAGAGCAGTCAAGAATTTCATTTAGTAAAAACTATGATTTCCTTTATACTGTAGACTTTGAGCTTCTGATTCAGAGATAGTTCAGATGGGGCCATTTCTGGCTACTCAGATTGCAGATAACAGACTATTGAAAGAATGTAGCAAGGATTTAAATGAAGTAGATGACTTTGGTAATTGTTGTCAGGTGAATTCCTAGAATTTTGTGACAGGTTATTGGGAGTGAAAATCAAAATAGAGCTGAGAACAAAGCTCAGGTTCTAGGTAGAAAACCTTACCAGGTGATGTCATCACCAAGTGTTAGTCTGAACAAAAAGTGTCTCCTCCCTTCATTATATGCCTCAGAAAATGCCAGTAGATGTTTTCCTTATTGAAGCCCACTAACATATCCAGTTCCCCTTAAAGGGTGGTGGGATATCCTACAGAAAACTTACAGAACAGAAACAAAGTCTTTTATTTTATTTTCTCTGAGTTCTGTACATTAGGCATTATTTTATATATTTTCTAATTTTTACTTTATAGAATATAGCTATCATATGTACAAGTATTCTATATTCTTGACATAGTAAATGAGGAAATGGTTAAAAATCTCTCATATGGCAAGCAATGATATCAACTTCCTAGTAGTCATACTCTTGTGTAATCTTCTCTTGTGTGGAAATTGAACTTTTGAAACAGTTCTAAGAATAACTGATGGCATTTTGGGAGTTAGGTTAAAAGGTCTATGGCTTCTATTTTGGTTGCTGTATCTCATTCTATGTCTTATCTGTCTCATTATGCAGGAAACTACTTATTTAAACATATGTGGGGCCATGCTCCAAGGCTTATAATGAGAACATGTAGTGGATGTCTTTCCCTCTGAGACATAAGATGACTGAAGACATATCTGGCCACTTAGTCACCATTACGCTAAAAACAACAATCTATAAACATTTCTTGCAGATGCTTCCACATACCCGATTACCTGAAACTATCAGATAATAAATGTTTGTCCTGAGTAAGTATAGTGGCACAGACCTGAAATTCTAATATTTAGAAGGTAGAAGCAGAATGACCATGAGTTTGGTGACAATTTGGGTAACACAGCAAGTTCCAAGAAAGCCTAGGCTGCATAGTAAAACCCTATCTTTAAATCAATCAGATCAGTAAATAAAACCAATGTGTATAGGTACTTAGCCACTATATTTTGGGCTAATTTGTTACACAGAAATAGCTAATACATTTGGCTTGCTAGCAAAAATCAGAATGAGTCAAATGTTTGATGAATAATGATCATAAACTATTTTGTTTATTAAAATACCTTAACAGAACTTTATTTGGTATAGAAATAACAACATAAACATGAATATGATTATCAACTAACACATTGAAGATATTAGTACTTTTGGGTTGCTCTATGGCTATATAATTCAAAAGCTATAAGACTGGCTTAAGATAGGATAGTAAACATTAGATAGGCTTTTCTGGATGGATGCATGGATGGATGGATGGATGGATGGATGGATGGATGGATGGATGGATAGAATAGAAATCGAAAGGGTATTTTAACAAAGAAATTGAAATATTCCCCTTTGAAGAGATCCATGTAGCATTCCTATTACCTATTCAAAAGGAAACAGGGTATGTCAATTGTCCAGAAAATCTGACTCCAAAATTCCCTTTAGTTGTCTCTTATGTAGAGTGAAATTAGCATGATTTAGAGTCTAGGGACTGACTTGACAATTGTTCAGTCTAACACTTAAACTTGGACCTATCTTTTGTAGGACTTAGGACTAAATTCAGGGGCTCACATATGCTAGGCCAGTACTCTGAGCTATATCCATACCTGCAGCTCTCCTTAGATTTCAAGCCACCAGGGCTATGGGTTCTTTTGGCCTTTCACATCCAAAAAGTTCACCCATGTATGTTTCACCATCTTTAAGGGATATGGCTACTGCTATCAGTTGGTGAATGATTTTCTTCTGCTTGAGATGGGAAGTTCATGGCAAATATTCTCTTCCTTGGATGTATAACAGGGGCCGATGAAGGAAGAGGTAAGAGAAAGCCAAAATGCCAGGCAGGCAGGTAATTGTTTAGGGCCTCATGCTATGGGTGTTTTGGATTTCCAGAGAGAAAAAAGTCTTTTAAGCTCAGGGCAGTTGCAAGTCACAGCCCTAAGGCCTGACTGGTTTTGTCAATCTGGCAGTTGAGTGTCAGTGCAAAGGACATCCCCAGCACCTGAGGAAAGAATTGAGAAAATGTGAGGTATTCATAAGAGAAAATACTTCTTCCATAGATTCTGAGATTGGTAACACAGAAAAGCAGGATTTCAATCACACTGTGACTACTCTCCAACATCACTCATTCCCCTCTAAGGAAGTTCTCTCTTTAAGATTAGAATAGCATTATAAAGAAAATGGAGACAATGATAGTATGATGAAAAAGTAGATCTTAGAAACATTTTTTCTCTTCTTAGGGAGTCACAGAAGCTTAGCTGTCTAGTCAAGTTGTCTTTGTAGAACAACTTAAGAAAATCAAGTCAGCTCTGCCCAAGCCATATGTTTCCTTTGCTTCCAATCAGAGAAAAGGTCATTTAACTCTTAGCTCTTGACTAAGTCTTAAATAATGTATAATACACCCAATACTTGGGGGGGAAATAGTGTTGTGAATATCACACAACAAAACAAAAAAAATTTTCCCTTTCACTTGTCAAAACAAGTACAAGCACAAAGGGAAAATTTCTATCATATTTTTCTTCTTAGTATAAAAGGTCAATTTTTCAAGTGAGCTTTTTATAATAATACTTTCCAGACCAGCTAAGTGAGCAACTAATGTAGAATTCTGCTTTGCACTCTTAATTTGACTGTGATTCATTCATATCTCTTAAGGGATACGCTGATTTGATAAATATTCTTTGTTTGTTTCTTGAGAGAGGTTTTCTGTAGCTTTGAAGCCTGTCCTGGAACACACTCTGTAGAGCAGGCTAGCATCAAACTCGCAAAGATCCACAAGCCTTTAATACCAGCCTCCCGAGTTCTGGTATTAAAGGCATGCACCACCGCCTGGTGATATATATTCTTATAACAAATTTCTTCCTGTTCTAAATTGAATTGATAATATAATCATTGGTTTCTTGGCTGGAGGAACTCATGAATAACATGACAATTATTGCCTCATTCTACTTACCCAGTACTGTTCTAAGACTTTATGTTTTATCTCATTTAATACTAATAAGGTTCCTGGGATTAAGCTCTTACCTGTATCACACATACACAGATGGTAATGATTCCAATATACAAAAAGTTGGAATGAAACCACAATTTTGCTTTGTTATAACAACCCTAGGAAAAAAATTACAGGTATGAATGATATCATTCAATATGTCAATCTTATAAGGAAGGTTATCTTAGATAGTAGTTTGTATTTATTTAATACAAAGATTTACATCAGATGTTACATTTTTATTTCATTTGCATGTTTAAAGAGTCAGGGATAAAGCAGAGAACTTTTAATCATAGACCTTTCTACTGATATCATCAGTATACTTGCACTTAACACAGAAGACTTAGCTCTTAACAGTTAAATTAGCTCCCAAGAAGTAAGTCAGAAATACTCATCCTCATGTTCTTTGGACACCCAATGCTGATCTAAAAGTAACATATGAGATTATAGGTGTCGTGATCTTTGGATTAAGAAACTTATGTCTGCTTCAGTAACTGGCATTATAACCCCATAAAATTCCAGAATGGTTGACTGGTGGTTGACCTGTTTTTTTTTTCCTTGGACCTGAACATTTCTGTAGATTTTCAAACTTAGGAAAAGGTAATATGGGGTCAAGACAAGATCTTAGGGATTTGTTTACTAGAATATGGCTCTGTTTCCTTCTAGATGAAAAGAGACCCAAAATGAAAAGGGAAGGTGGTTTCTAAAAACTCATTTCCCAAAACTCTTATTTCTCCACATATGTTTAACTCATCTCATAAAGGGAATGGATCTGCCATCTCCAAGCAGAGACAGAAGACAGACACTTGACAAGCTTTTCTGCTCTAATCCTGTAAATTATACTTTAAACACAGTAGAACAACCTTTTGTTCAATAATTATTTAGAAATTTCTCTGGGCTAGTTTTATACAACTAACACACACACACACACACACACACACACACACACACACACCACTCAGTTAATATTCTTTATGGTGTCTAACTGGATTAGGTGGCTCCTAGATTTTTGGAGGCTTCTATAGTAATATGGGGTTGTTTCCATGCTCTTTCTTGTTGTTGTTCCAAAATCCCTCTTTCTAGGTGGAAGGTTTAAGTCCTTTCTGGCATAGTTTATGATGTAACTAAGTTTGAACAAAGAAGACAATAACAGGAAAATTGCCAACAAAATTACCTGAACATCTGCACCTGGTGGGCAGGAAGATGGTGGACCACTGGTCCAATCACTTGAGCTGTTCACACCACAACACTGCAGCTGAAAGACAAGTCCCCAAAACATGATGGTTAGAAAATCAACAGAAAAACAAAACAAAAGAACCCTAAACTTTATACAATAGGTATGCTTGTCATTCAAATCTGACTCTAGGGAAGAAAATGCCGAAAGTCTACTACTACAGACTCTTTGGAACTAAATGTTCACAAGACTGTTATATCATTTTATTCACAGAAGATCTCTACAGAGTTTGGTTTATATATTTACATATTGAGTACTTTCTACCCAGCAAGCCTTGTAACATAGAACTAGGGCTAACCACACTGATCATGAGATTATTGAAAACAGAATATTTAGATACCTACTTTAATGAGAAAACAAGAAGAACCAGCTATGGTACTTTTGCAAATAGGATAAACTTATGATCCAACTATACTACTCTTGGACACACACCCAAAGGACTTTATATGCTACTAAAGAGAAATTTGCTTATCTATTTATTGCTATGCTTATCTATTTTATTGCTATCTATTCACAGTAGCTGAAATTGAAAATAACCTAAAAGTCCATCAACTGATGAATGGATATCAAAAGTGTAGTACATTTATACAATGAAATATTACTAATTTCTTAAGAAAAATTAAATGAGAAAATTTCAGGTATATGAATGGAGGTGGAAACAATCATCCTGACAAAGGTAACCTGGACTCAGAAAAAATCATGTTCTTCTCTTATATGTGGATGCTAACTTTGAATGTTTATATTATTTGTTTAAACTGTAATGTAAGATAGAGGTCAGAAAACTAGTAAAGGGGGAGGGGATGCTCTCCAGAAAGAGGGGATAGAAAGAATTCTGTCATATAAAGGAGAAAATGTAATGGGAATAGTTAAGTGATTTAGGGGATAGGAAGGCAGGATAAGGGGTAGAATACAAGAAGGGGTAACTGACACTAAAGAGCTTTGGGAAAACCATATGAAAACTTTATATATATATATATATATATATATATATATATATATATATAAACTTTTATAATAGTGTGTTTCCATATATATGTATATTTTATATATGAACACATTTAGATGGAGTTAACCTATAACTGAACAATAATGACCCTACTAGACCCCAGACTAACAAAAAAAAACATTTGATGGAATTGTTGGCCATTGAGGTCCTATAGACCCATAAATATTACAAGTGATTGCCAATGCCCCTTGTTATCTTCTGGAACTTGGTTATAAGACCCTATTACTGAAACCACCATATACATGAGTCATGGAATATGGAGAGATCAAGCTGGATTGAGTTGGAAGCTTGATTCCTACTGGCTAGAATTCATAGTGTTGGAAGGTTCTGTAGAAGCTACAAAGGGAGAAAAGTAGTCATAAACCTTACAGATTTGTGACACTGAGAGCTGTAATACTGATCAGCCTAGTAAGATATTACCACTGGGGCTTCCATGACACAGATGTTGTGGGTATAACCAATAACTTTCTGTTCAGATTTATGACACATACCTGACATAATTTTGAGGGCCAATAAGCTGTGACTAGGTAGGCTATAGGCCTTTGGGGAGAATCTATTAGTATTATTTTTCTAAATGGAAATAATAGCAAATCAATTTCTAATGAGTTATCACTATACCCATAGATGAGTGTCTCATTTAACCATCATAAGGGAAGCTTCTTTCTTTAGTAGATGGCGATTAACACAGACATCCACAACTCATCAATTTGTAGCAAATATGAGACTATGGAGTACTCAGCCCTAAACTGACACCTATATTATACCATCTGCTCCCAAGGTTGGGAGATCTGTGTGGAATAGTGGGCAGAAACGTGTAAGAGATAGAAGCGATGAATGACTATAAGGAAATAGCATTTCCTGGACAACAACAAGGCAGTTTCACATAGGAACTCAGTGATTGGGGCACAAATTCACACAAAAGAAAACACATGAAGGATAGAATGGTCAGGAAGTCCCATCCTTAAGAGTTATTGGCAATTGATTATGGCTGAAAGAAGGAGAGTCAGTAACCCGTGGCAGGTGAATTACACTCCTATGGCATGACCTCACCCAAAAATATATAGGTATCCTTAACTGAACTCAGTGAGTTTATAAATAGCATGAGTATACAAATTTTACTGAGTGGGGAAGTGGTAGCGGATCTAGGAAGAGTTGAAGAGTGAATATGATCAGAATATATGGTATGAAATTTTCAATAAATAAAATAATGTTATTTTAAAAGAAGACAGAGAGAGACTTCACCAAGCCTCTAGATTCACAGTACTTTGGGGAAACAGATTTCCTGAGATCAAAATAACCTGTGAGAATAAACCAGTCAGTAACAGAAAATTGTAGAATCTGTAGGACAAATAACCTAATTTTTCTTCTCATACATATAATATAAAGGAGTAGGACACTGTTATAGAGTGAAATAAATGTTGAGACATTTCATCCAAATGTAGCATTTGAAACTTCTTAGATCTTGATTTGTTAAAATCAGTTGAAATTTTAGATAAAATTAGAATAATTGAAATATAGACTATTAGTGATATTTGAGAATTTATTTATTAATGTGGGGGGTGGGGGTGTGACTGTAAGTTCACTACATGCATGCAGGAACATGTGAAAGCCAGCAAAGAGCTTCTGACACTTTGGAATTGGAGTTACAGGAAGTTGTGAGCCACCAGGTAGGTGTTATAACAAAAACCAGATCATCTGGCAAAGCATAAGTGCTCTTAACCATTGATCCAGACTCTTTAAGGATTTTTAATGAGTGAGATGATGTAAGGCTCAGTATTTTTTTTGATTTAGAATATTCCAGCAAAATGTTTAGGGGATTGAATGAGGTGGCAGTGACAAAGTTGATGTGAAGCTGGTGACATGTATCAAGAGACATATTTTGTTTTGCTTTTTCTTTGTTATGTATCTGAACATTAAAAGGGGACTTCTAATCTGAATTGAATCAAATGAGGAATCTAAAATCTAAAGAGGTTGCAATTTTTCCAAGTCCTCCCATTCTTGTTTTTATGTTATAATTTCCTGTTATTATTACTGTCTATTCCTGATAAATCCATCATGGATGATGATAGTATTCTTTGGACAGATATCATGCCTGTGCAAGTCTCTCTAATCCATGTTTTTCCCCTAACATTCTAAGGAGATAATGTAAAGTTGATGTTTGTTCATGGGCATGGAGAAGCATGAGGAATGTGACACTAAAGACATAGGTAAAAAATATAATAATTTTGGTGACTCAGGAATTTGAAAGATTTCTTTTATTCTACTGCTATTTTAATGACATTTTTCAAAATGTATAAAGTCATCCAATATTATTTATTTGGGTCTTCATTTCATCTTGTTAGGGCCAAACAATGATCTTGTGTGAGTTAGTAAAGAATGAAAGAGAATGCAGAAAAAAATGTATCCATTGGATTAATTCCTATGCTGCTCTGCCTGTGAGAGCACAGACATTCCTTTGAACTTGAGAACTGATGATCTTTGAGTCTGAAACCTTTAGGAAAGAGACACTGGTTTCTAGGGACCAAAGCTGGGAATTCATTCTGATTCATGTGAGCAGGATTCTTTATGTACTTACATGTGACTGGATGAAGTCCCATGCTGCCATGGTGCTGTTGTCTGAGTGATAATGTTGAATGCTGTCATTCAGGCCTTCTGCCACATATGTGTTCAGCTAGGGTAAATCATATTCCACCAGAGAAGATATAGTAGAAACAAGATTAATTCAAGAAATAAGAGATTTATAGTAGACCAAATATATCCCCCACCCAAGGAGTAAGAACTGGGGAAGTAAGATGAGGAAGAGTATATGGGAAGACAAGCTAAAGAGGATATAGGTAATGGACTTTTATCCTTCCAAAACTATAGTTACAAGGGAAGAAAGTTAAACCCAAAGCCAAGGTCAAACCTTAATGAGAAGACTGATATCTCCATAAAGAGAAGTAGACAGGAGGAAAACAAGCTTGCTTCATTTTCTCTCCAATTATCTTTCAAGGAATCATTCAAATACAATATTCATGACAGTTTTTCTCTCCTCAACTGCAGTTAGTCTCTCTTCCTCCTACTTCTTTTGTATGACATTTTACTAATTTGCTTTACTAATGTTTCCACTGTGTATTCTCCTTCTCAGCACAACAAGAGAGTAAGCCATGTTCTTCATAACTTACCTTTTGTTCATACACAAAGAGCAAGATGGCTAAGGTCACCTCAGCAAGAAGAATAATCATCAGCAGAACAAAGAACTATGACAAAGCAGAAACATGATCATAACACTGATCCCCATTTCTGTTCTACCTCTCTCTACCTTGAGAGCAAACAGGTCTACACTGGTGTACATATGCATGTGTGTTCATGTGCCCACACACAAACAACAAAATAAACATAAAATCATGCCTAGGAACTTCTCCTGCCTCCTCAGGACTTCCTAAGTCCTCTCTTATTTTGTGAGTAATATGTGGATTCTACATATTTTTCCTACAGCTGGACTCTAGAAGGCAGATCAGCTACAACCTAACTCTGTTCTAACACTGTTGAATTAATTTTTAGCATCAGCCTAGTAAAACAGTTGTGCAAAAATCCAGGAAATTAAAGCATGAGTTTGGGTCCTGGTCCCATATATCCGATTAAGTCTAGCTCAAGGTATAGGGTGGATGATAATGAAGCTCAGGAGGACATCTGCATGGAGGAAGAGGGAGCACAATCACAGTTCTAAGTCAAGTTTTATCTTCAAATTTAGAATTTCAATCCCTGCATGACATTTATACAAAAACTTTTATAATTTCATTTGTTCTTCACCTTAAAAAAAACTTAACACCAATTTTGGCAGCTTAAATCATTTGTCCTGTCTCTGATATTTTCTATCTGTTTGAGAACTGTTTGATGGCATTTATTTTTAAATTACTGATATTATTATTGATCTTGGCTCTAGTTTAAGTGCCAATCTGCAAGAAAAGATTGATCACATGATTTAAGGGATAACTGTGTTGGGAACACATAAGTATGGAAGCATTGTTATACCAACCTCTGTCCTTAGTACAGTAGGAAATTTTTATCTCCTCTACTCCAATGCTAGTAGGCAAAATCTAAGCCTGATGGTACTTCTCAGGATGGTTATTTGATAGGTAACTGCTGCAAATCCCTTCCATTTTTAATAGTCAAGGACTTCAGCAAGGTTCTTCCCTAAATTGTGTCATTCCTACTATGAAAGCTACTTTGTGCATGAATTAAAGAACTCTATATCATTGGGGGTCACTATGTTCAGAAGAACCTAGTGATTATTTTTTCATCAGTTAATTACTATGTGTCAGAACCTGAAGTATGTTCTTCCATATGGATTTAAGCAGAAGGTAATAAATAATTTCAGACATCGAGGAAAAATATTATTAACAGTGACCATTACTGACAGTGTAAAATGGATACCATAAATAACAACAATGTCTTCTTCTGCATATCCTTGGGATCCCAGTGAGAAACAAACTAATATCAGTGTATAAAATCTTGGCTGATAAGAGATGGTTAGCTTTAATTATCAACATGACAGCCTATAATTAGCTGGCAACTTCTCAATAAATTGATACATTTTCTAGACTGAATTGTTCTGTGGGAAAGTCTGTGGGGAAATAATTTGATTGTTAATTAAACTGGAAGTCCAACCCTGATGGTTGGTAGCATTATCTCACTGAACACTGACCCGTGTAAGAATAAAGAAAACTACCAGAGAATACACAGCAAGCAATAAGTGATTCAAGCACTGTTTTCTATTTGGTCTTGACTGTGCATGTAATGCTTTAAGTCCCTGCTTTAACATTCAGCAATAATTGACTATATTCCCTGTATTTATGAGATCAAACAAATACTTCTGCTTCTAAATTTCTCTTTTTCAAGGCATTTTACCACAGCAACAGAAAGGAAACAAAAATCAGAAATTGGTACCAAGAAGTGGGGCTGTTTCTGTTATGAACCTGGTATTTTTATTTTTTGGCAGAATAAAGAAGATGTTGGAATATTGATCTCGAAAATCCCACTGCATGATGTAGGTACAGTTTACTGGGATTTTCTTGTGGCATATTGAAAAGGGGATTACTAAGAGTAACACTGATGGCAGAGGTCCAGATCATGGACTTAGTCATTAACTGGACAAGGGAATATTCATGTGACATTTTGGCTAAGAATCTACCACATCTCAGAGTATCACACTTGATGCAAGGACTCACCGACATAAGCAGGCACTTATTTTCCTTGATTGATCCCATGCAGCCCAAGAAGGCAACTACCATAATAATGGAGCCCACAATGACGAGAACATTGCCCAGTGTCAGGAAGGGAAGGTTACGGAAGAGTACTCCATAGGTGTTTTGGACCAGGAAGAAGATACCAAAGCCCAAAATGCAACAGCCACAGACCTGAAAGGAAGCATTCCATAGCATTCTAAAGTAGATGTAGTTCTTAAGTATCTCCTCATCTGTGTTTTCACCTCCTTGAGATCAGAATCATCTGGGTTTTTTTTCTCACTCAAGACTCATGATGTCACCTCTTCACTCAGTTTCCCCACTATCATATAGAAAGGAAATACCAGCACTTCATATGGAGTCACACTCATATCTTTTACAGATTCTGACACCAAGGATATGTCATCCTTTTGAGGGACCTAATACCTTCATCTTCGCTATATGTATGCCTAACTTTATACTTCAGATGTTCTATCTCTTGTCTGCTCAGTTCTCCACACATGGCCTTCCTTTGGAGAGTACAACCACATAGAGAAAATGCTCTGTTTAAAGAAATTATCTTGATAGGCAGACTATCAGAGATGCCAAATTTATAAGAATATTCTCATAAACATATGAGTACTTATTTATCTTATATATGAAATGCAGCTTCTGAATTCAACATATTGAAATCTGTTTGGACATCCTAAATAACCAAGCATGGACATATGTGCCTGCAACTTTACATTTTTATTAATCCCTATTAATTATATAAAATATTGCATTGTTATATTTCTATACATCAAGCACATAGGGTAATTTGATCATATTCATGCCCTTATTAATCTTTTTTATATGCTTTTTCTTTTGTGTTTTCCTCCTTACCACTCTTAATTGTCTCCCTTTAAGTGCCTTTCTTTATTTTCCTTTGTTTTCACATATGAAGAAGATGCCATACTTTTCTATTTGGTACTAACTTACTTCACTCAAATTTTATCTATTTTTCTGCATAATTTTATTCTTCTGATGGCTAAGAAAAGCTCTATTGTCTACATATACCACATATTCTTTTTCATCTATAGATGTATGTCTAGTCTGCATCAGTGAAAATCATGGATGTTCAAGTATCTTTGTGGTAGGTGATTATGATTCTTTTGGAGACAAAATAATAAGTAAAATGACTAGATCATATGGAAGTCCAAAATTTGAAGAAAAATAGAAAAAAACCACTCCAACAAATGAACAATAAAAATGAACAGTTTTAAAAGAATGAAGTACAAATCACCAATAAATATATGAAAAAAGGTGTTCATCATCTTTAACTACTAAAACTAAATGGAGATTCCACTTCATCCCATCAGATTGTCTGTCATAAGGCAAAAACTATCAACAACAAATGATGACCAGGATGACAGAAGAAAGGAACCCTTTCACACTACTGGTAAGGATACAAATTAGCCTAGATAGTGCAGAAGATGGATGTTCTTTTAAAAATTAATAAAAACAGAACTTCCACAATTTCTCTGTCAATATTCTTCCATGGGATCAGGAATAGGGAAAGTATAGAATTTGACACTCAAATTGTAGTCCACTTCTCACTTATAAATACCAGTTATTTGCAATGTTACCCTAAAGCCCCCACACAGAATTGGCACCTCCTTTATTAACTCACTGATACCTTTCAATTTTGTAGGTTTATACTGTCACAAAAATGTCTGGAGGGGAGGAAATTATTACTCCTTTGTATCTATATGAAACTTTCTGAATATTACCGAGGTTGCACAGTACATATTCTATACTATATTCTTATAACTGAGAAGAAAGGATAGATTAGCTGGGATAGAGGGGTATTATTTCAGTTATGTTCAAAGGTGATACTTACCCAAAAGAGCAAGTTAAAGAAAAACAGGACATATTTCAGCAATTTCAAGCTGCTCATGCCCATGCTGGGATAGTATGACCTAAAAGGCAGAAGGAATAAGAAAGGAATTTTTATGATGACTTAGCATTGTAAGGTAGCACAACAGACTCCAAAATGCAAGTGTTTAGGGTTCAAGGATTATCACCACCATTTTATGTTTGAACTATTTATCTCTCCTCTGGAATATTTTCCCCAAATCTCCGTTTTCATACTTTCAAAATTAAAGCCCAGGTTGAAAAGCCATCATCTTGAACGCTGAATGTTCAATAAGCAATGTTTGGTGTTACCATAAACCCAACAACAGAGCTATTCTAACAAGAACATGAGTCACAGTGATACATAATAAGCCAGTGCTTTTTTTTTCCTGTGTGACATTAGTGACATGTATGGCTACTCAAGAATATCCTTTGAGGCCAAGACTATATGATTAATGCACATGGTAGAAATTCAGTGACTTGATCAGCCAGTTCCTTAACTGTCTTAAGATTCATTACTTACTAAATTTGTTGTTGTTTATTTTTGTAACTGTGTTTTAATTACAACATCTATCCTGTCTCATTCCTCCAAACCCTCTCATATACCCCTTCCAACTCTTCTTCAAACTCATGACCTCATTTTTCATCAGTTGTTACTGAATGGTCTATAAACCTCTCCATATGAAAGTACAAGGTGATATACATATGCCTCATTTGTCCTTTATGCATAATTATCTATAATATTTCTGTTCTAGATATGGCCATGGCTAAGTATTAAATGTCTTCAAATAGATGTTGATCCTATAGCAGAAATGAAACACACAAATATATAATGAGGAAGTTAAAAGAGACCACAATATGAACACAGTCTTTTAAATGAAGCTATCTTTTTTTTAAAGCAAGGATACCAGTGTGTGGATGTATATGATGTATTACATAGTATATGCAGACGTGTATGTGTGAGCACCAGAGGAGTACATCAGGTGTCCATCTCTATCATGCTCTGATATATGCCCTTATGGAGATGCACACACAGAGGGTGGAGAGAAATGGGAGGGAGGTAAAGAAAGAATGAGGAGGAAGAGAGGAAGAAAGGGGGAGGGAAGGAAAAGAAAGAGAGAGAAAATTATATCTAGACAATGACCATCTAGATAAACCAGGGCAATCTCATTTTACAATATGAGTATGAATGTGATAACAAATGCCTGTAATCCCGGTGCTGGGGAGGCTTAGTCAGGAGGATTACAAATTTGACATCATCCTAGGCTACATAATGAATATACATATGTATGCAAATTAGGCTGCTAAAGCTAAAACAGCCTAGCCTGAGATAAAAATATACTGAGATGTATTAATGGAAGATAATGGTATATATTAAATAAGAAAAAATGAGTGAATTTTAAGGTAGTAAGAAAAATATCAAAAAAGGGCATGCAACAAAATGTAAATGAATAGACTATCTCTAGATGAAGTAATGTTGGATATTATAATTTGTATGTAATGGGAGTCTCCAAATGAAGAGAAAAATACTTGAAGAATTAATACCTGTAATAAATTCTGAATTAGATTAAAATAATTTACTCACATGGCAAAAAAAGATCAATAAAAAAGAATAGTGAAGAATATAAGATACATATGAGACTTGTTCATTGTATTCATACACTGTGACTATAATATGTACAAAAGCTAAGGGAATTTCTCCTCAGCAAATCCACACTACAAGGAATATTCAAGGAAATCCTCCAGGAAAATTGATAGAATAGAAGCAAGACCAACATTACTGTACAGATAAGTAGACCAGGTTTTCTTGTTAGTTGTGATTTGAATCTTAGATGGCCTCTAAAGACTCATGTTTTAAATGAAAACTTGGTCCCCAGATGACAGTGCTATCAAAAGATGATAAATTATTTAGGAGGTACAGCTTATTTGAAAGATTTAGGCCACCAGGGACATGCCATTGCAGGATATATCCTTCTATATCTCTCCACCTCTCTCCCCGTCTCTCCTCTTTTTCCATCTACCTTTATTTTTCTCAGCCACTTTTGCTCTGCTCTGTGCTCTCAACACAGTGCTTGAGCCTCAGAACACACCCAAAATAACGGGACCAGCCATCACACATTGCATCTTTTGAAAGTATGATTAAAAGTGATTTTTTCCTCTTTTAAGTTGTTGACTTCTTAAGGAATTTTTGGCACAATAATGAAAAGTTTACTTCACATTATTTAAATATCTTTAGTAAACACTGGACTGTGCACCACAGTATTGTATGAGTTTAAAAATAAATGTAAAAGAGAAGTTTGTAATAACACTATCATTGAGTCTGAGAAGGAAAAAATAAAAGTTCTTGTATTGGAATTCTGTGTCATTAACTCACAGCAACTGTGGTTACCTGCCATGCCCTCCATAAAATTACAGCGTGAATTTAGGACATATCAGAAGGCCCAGGAGCTACTGGAACTTTCTGAGTGCTGGGAAATAGACAAGGAGAGTCAAAGATTTTTGGAAGTGAGGCCACTGACTAGTTGCCAATGATCTGGTAGATGCCTCACACCAATGTACCCATGGGTAACACTGGCTGAATTCAGTTGAGTTTATAAAAAAATTAAGAACACAAAGTTGGGAGGAAAATGTTTTTGGAGTGTTTGGGGGTGGTTATAGAATGACGGTGTAGGTAGATATGGTCCAAGTGCATTATACATATCCACAAAACTCTCAGAAAATACATAGAAATAATATTTTAAATAAATAATTATAAATTGGGGGCTTAATTGGGGAGGAGGAAGGAAAGTAATTACAGAAGGAAAGGAGGGGATGAAAGGACAAAGGAGGCAATGCTGTAATCCCAACACTTGCTTGCAAACTTAACACTCAAGGACAGAGGCAGGAGGATTGCTGCATGTTTCATGCAAATTCAGGATCCATATTTAGAGCTTGTTAAAAAATATAAGTATCTGTGGAGTAGAGGCATATGCCAAAGATTTGGATGTTCATTGCTGTCCTATTTACAATAGCTAGATCTCTCTTCCCCATCTAACCTTGCTCTCCCCACTGTTGCTTTGTCCCAGACCCCAACCCAAGCAATCATCCCCAGCTGACAAAAGAGTTGTTCCTCCCAGGGCAACAAGTAGGCTGAAGGCAGACCCACACCTCTCCTACTGATCCTGAGATCCAATTCCCCAGTCTCATCCCCAGTTCTATAATTCCTCTCTGACCTCATTCTCAACAGATCACAAAGACATACTCCAACCTTTCTTCCCTCAACTCATCCCAGTATCCCAGCCTCTAACACCAGTAGACATTTTCTATGAATACACCAGCTAAGCAGGCCAGGAAAACAAGCAATACATAGCCATTACACCCTCTGAAAATCCAGAGAGGAAATAAAAGCCAAGGAACAAAATACCCATCCAACAAAGACAAATCCAAAAATCAGCACCTAGACCTATAATCATTCCAAACTCAGATGCCTAGATGCTAGGTTAAAAACACAATCAACAACAGCCAACGTAGTATGTCTCCACTAGAGCCCAGCTACCCAACACAGCAAGACCTAACTATTCCAACATAGCTGAAACACTAGAAAAAGACCTTAAAACAGCGTTTATGAATATAAAAGTCCTTAAGGAGGAAATTTAAAAATCCCTTAAAGAAATCAAAGAAAACACAAACAAACAGTGTAAGGAAATGAATAAAATTGTTATAGACCTAACTTTGGAAAGAAAACCCAAACTGAGGGAATTCTAGAAATGAAAAATTTAGGAATTCGAACAGAAACTACAAAGGCAAACTTCATCAACAGAATAAAAGAGATGGAAGAGAGAATCTCAGGTATTGAAGATTCAATAGAAGAAATGGATACATATGTCAAATAAAATGCTAAATCTAAAAAAACTCCTGACACAAAACATCCAAGAAATCAGGTACATTATGAAAAGACCAAACCCAAGGATATTAGGTATGAAGGAGAAGAGAGGAGAAACCCAACTCAAAGGCCCAGAAAATATTTTCAACAAAATCATAGAAGAAATTTTTTCTAAACTAAAGGAGGTGCCTATAAAGATACAAGAAGCATAGAGAACAGCAAATAGATTGTACCAGAAAAGGAAGTCCCCTCACCATGTAATAATCAAAACACTAAACATATAAGACAAAGAAAGAATAATAAAAGTTGCAAGGGAAAATGACCAAGTAACATATTAGAATTATACCTGACTTCTTAATGGAGACCCAAAAGGATTTGGACAAATGTGTTGCAGACTCTAAGAGACTACAGATGCCAACCTAGACTGTTACACTCAGTAAAACTGTGAATCACCACAGATGGAGAAAAGTGGTGATTCCCATGATAAAGTCAAATTTTAACAATATTTATCTACAAATCCAGTTTTACAGAAGATACTAGAAGGAAAGCTCAAACCTAATGATGTTAACTACATCCATGAATAAACAGGAAATATGAAACATGAAAGCACAGAAAAATCAAAAGAAGGTAAGCATGCTCATCTGCACATGCACACACACACACCACCACCACCACCACCACCACCAATTCCACCAGCACTACCAACAACAATATAACAGTAATCAACAATCATTGTTCATTGCTTTTAGACCATAAACCCACTCTTACGAGTGATGTCACTTGTGCTTTACAACAACCTAAGTGCCTTATATGTTATCTTAGGACCATGGCAATCCAGACACCCACAAGCATTATGTTTACCTCAGTCAAACTGCCTAGACTCTAAATCTTGGGCACTATCTCTGAGTCAGCAGTACCCATTATTGTGAAAGAAGCCAAATGTACTTTGTAAGGAATATCAATGTAAACATGTCATAGATTGTGAACTTTGGGCTCAGTTAATTGTTATCTGAATACTTTTTTTCAATGATTACCCTGTGCTTAAATATGGTTAAAGTAAAATGATGTGGGCTAGACTCTAGAAGTCCTGGTCCAGCACCAGTTACAATAAAATTGGGCTAAGCTGCGTTTCATGCTTGGCTCTTTGTAGATAGTCTTTTCCCTGTCTGCTGTAAAGCCTTCAGGGTAATGTCTACAGGAGAGAGCTCATACTAGCAACTAAAAAGCATGCCTAAAAGCTCTAGAACAAAATGAACTAAACCTCCCAAAGAAGATTATATTGGAAGAAATAAACAAATGAGAGCTGAGACAGAAAAATATAAACAAACAGAATAATACAAACAATCAATAAAACAAAGAGTTGGTTCTTTGGAAAATCAACAAGATAACCAAAACTTTATCCAAACTAAGAGGGAGAGAGAATATCCAAATTAACATCAGAAACAAAAAGTTAGACATAATAACAGAGACCAAGGAAATCCAGAGAATTATAAGGACATATTTTAAAAACCTGTACTCCACCAAATTAAAATATCTTTAAAAATAAAAGACAATTTTCTTGATAAATACCACTTACCAAAGTTAAACCAAGACCAGATAAACAATTTAAACAGACTATTAAAATTTTCCCAACAAAAAGAGGACAATACCATATGGTTTTAGCAGCACAGAATTCTACCAGGCTTTCAAAAAAGAGTTGATGCCAATAGCTGCCAAATTATTCCACAAGATAGGAATAAAAGGAACATTGCCCAATTCATTTTATGAGGTCATAGTTGCCCTGATACCCAAACCACATAAAGACTCAAGAAAGAGAATTACAGACCAATTTTCATTACAAATATAAGGGCAAAAATACACAATAAAATATTTCAAACAAAATCCAAGAACACATCAAAAGATCATCCACCATGATCAAGTAGAATTTGTCCCAGAAAGGCAGAGGTCATTCAATATATGAGCATCAAAAACATGATCTACCATATAAACAAACTGAAAGTAAAAAAAAAAAAACCACACATAATCGTCACATTAGATACATAAAAGGCCTTTTACAAACCCAACACCCTCTCTTTTTTTTTGATTTTTCATCTCATATTAAAAGTTCTAGAGAGTTTGGGGAGACAAGGAACACACCTAAACATAATAAAGGCAATTTACAACAAACCTATAGCCAACATCAATTTCAATGGAGAAAAGCCCAATTCCACTAAAACCAGGAACATGAAAGTTTGTCAACTCTCTTCATACCTATTGAATATAGTATTTGAATTTCTGATAGAGCAATAAGACAACTGAAGGACATCGAGGGATACAAATAGGGAAGGAAGATGTCAAATATTCTTATTTGCAAATGATATGATAGTATATACTGGTGGCTCTAAAAATTCCACCAGGAAATTCCTACAGCTCATAAATATTTTCAGCAAAGTAGCTGGACAGATTAACTCAAAAGAAAACTGTATCTCTCCTATATACAAATGACAAACATACATTTGTTCAATAGAATATTACTCATCTGTTAAAGAAATGACATCATAGATTTTACATGTAAATAGATGGAACTAGAAAACTCATCCTGAGAGAGGTAACCCAGACTCAGAAAGATAAATTGGTCTATATTCCATTATAAGTGGATGTTAACTGTTAAGTAAATGATAACTAAGCCACAATTCATAGACCCAGAGAGGTTAGTTAAAGAGGAAGGTTTTGGGGAAGGGCATGTGGATATCCATCAAGGGGTAAATAGAATAGATTTTACTGGCAGCCCGGGGGTGGGTGGGGACAGGATGGGGGATCAGATTTCGGGGAAATGGGTTAGAGGAAGAGAGTGCATGAAAAAAGCTAGAATTTGAGATTTTAGGGTTTTTAAGGGGTGGTATGGAAACCTAGTGCAGTGGAAACTTTCTGGAATATATCAAAGTAAGCCCAATGAGGGCTCCTAGTAATGGGGGATACAGAGTTTCAACTAGCCATCTCTTGTCACCAGGCTATGCTTCCAATGGTGGAACTAGGTTGCATTCTATTGAGTTGTTGGTCAAGGGGGTCCCATGGAAATCTCCAAACAACCCAGGGTGTTGCTAAGAACAAAGTTTGTTCTCTGCCAACTGACAGTGCTGCTCCATTGCCAAGGTAATAGCCACACAATTATCAAACATGGAGAAGTTGAGCTAGTGCCTAAATGGAGCCTTCACCACTATGTTCTAGTCTCTTTAGTTCAGAAGGTGCTCTGCAGGCTACCAAAAGAGAAATGTGAACAATGCAGGCACAAAAACTCTGACCTACAATCTATCCTGCCTGCAAAGAATGTCATGGCAATAGTGGTATAGAACTTGTGGGAGTGGTCAACCAATATCTGAATTGACTTAAGGCCAACTACACAAGAAGGAACCTATACCTGGAACTGCTTGGGTAACCAGGAACCAGAAACTGGATATCCCAGAGACATAGGGTAAAACCAAACACTCCTAATGATATTCTGCTATACTCATAGACCAGTGCCTTATCCAGTCATCATCATCAGATAAACTTCCTCTGAGAGCAGATGGGAACAAATGGAGACTCACAGGCAGTAATTACTTGGAGAGAGAGTCTAAATGGAAGATCTACATCAAATCCCTCCCCTCACAGCTCAGGAATCCTAGGCAGAAAAGTAGGCAGAAAGATTGTAAGAGCCGGATGGGATAAAGTACATCCAGAGAACAAGGCCCTCTGAATCAACTAAACAAGGTATATATGAGCTCACAGACACTGAAGCAGCAAATATATATATGGGGGTGTATGCTATTAGCTTAGTATTTTAGGGGACTCCTAACTGTTAGAATTTTCATGTACTAGCAATGGTAAGAAATAAACTTTTGAGGTTATTATAAACAACATCAACTATGAAAAACATAGGGATAAATCTAAGAAATATTATAAAAGACTTGTATATTATTGCATTTATGACCCAGAAATTCTTTCTGCTTCTAGGCATTTTCTCAAGAAAAAAATGAAAGTATATTCTCAATCAAAGAATTATACAGAAATGTTTATAGCATCTTAGTTTGTAATAATCCCAAACTGGAAAAAAAACACTAGTTGACATATTGATGCCCAACTGAACTATGGTATTAACTAGATAGTGGAATACTTCTCAGCAATATGGTATGCTACAGACCTATAATGGAGGGTATTTAGTAGAGCAAGTATGGAAATGAATAAATAACACTAAAGACTTTTCAAAAAATAAGGAAGTCTCTACAATAGAGAGTTAAAGGTGAGTTAGTTACCCTAAACAAGGCAATGATGCCCTACCAGATACCAGAGACTAAAAAAAAGCCAAGTACCAGGTATGAGTTACTTCTTATGGAATTGTTGGTCACTGATACCTCATAAACCATCACATATTATAGTCTATTGCTGATGTTCTTAGTTACACCCAGAATTTGGCAGTAATACCCTGTTGCTGACACACTACATTACTTGAATCACAGAACATGGTGAAAATCAAGTGGGCATGAATCTCAAAGTGTCCCCTCTACTGGTTAATTTTCATAGTTCTGGAAGTGTCTATGAATTCTAGTGGAGGATAAAGAATGATTGGCTCAAAAAGACATGCCCATAGTGACAGGAACATCATGTGAGCAAACACCAACTTCCTGGTTGAATTTAACTCATGTTGCACAAGATGAAACCCATACCTCACACCATCACCAGGCTAAGAATATATGTCTAGACAGTCAGAGACCCTGATAAGAACACATAGTATTAAACTGATGACCAATGACTTATCATCATGACAATAAATCAGTGCATCTCTCAAACTGCATCTGAGAAATTTCTCTTTGCCATAGACAGTAATTGACACAGTGACCCACAACTTGCCAAGGTACAAAGAATAAGAAATTAAAGAATGTTCAACGCAAAAGACAGAATCACTTTCCTCCCAGGGCTCATGGATAATCTCAGAAGAGGAGTCATAAAGAAGTAACAGCCTTAGGTGGTAGATGACTACAAGGACACATTATCTTCTAGACACAGAAGGGACACTGCACATCTGAATCCACATTGGTTTTGACAGTATTTATAAAACCTATGCAAGCTTAATCCAGATCAAATCTCAACATAGAGAGGGGATATGGGCACACTATTCTACTCCCCAACAGTGGCAATATTGGCAATTATTAACTGCTGTGAGTAGCAGTTTCCTTTAAGATTATAGGCCCTGCCAAGTTAACCACTCTCCATAGAAGACCTCATAACCGAAAATATTTGGGAAGACAAACTGGTCTTAAATATTTTTTTATAAAAGGATGAAAAGGCATAGTAAAAGGGTGAATCAGTAAAGAGTTGGGAGAGGTAGTGAATATAATAAAATATGATGTTTGAAACTTTGAAAGAATTAATTAAATGTAAAATAATAAGTATAGTGAGTAACAAAAGATAGATATAAAAGTGCATAATTCCAGGTAACAGGTTTAGAAACAGAAATCAGACCAGAGATTACATGGAGATAAACATAACAAGGGCAAATGATGAGTACAGATGTGTGAAAGGGTTTACAAAAGCCTGAGGAATTTTTGAGAATTTGGGATATGTTATTGTCTTGACTGATGCAAAGTTTTTATGAAAGTATGCTTATGTTAAAAGGCCCATCCTGATTTGTCCATGACTCCAAACTCATAGTATATCTACCTATTTACATAAAAATTGTGAATCAGCTTTGAATGCTGGTTCTAAAATCTCCTCCCTCTCTTTTGCTTATGTGGTTCTTTGCTAAGATCTGTCCCTTTCTGTCCTTCACAACATTTATTCTGATCAGATGCTAACCATTCTCTCGTTCATCTCATGTATATCATTTTCCCATAAAACCTTCTTGATATCTAGATTTTTGTAGCTAGCCCTCACTCCTATAAGCAGTGCCCGTGCTATCTGTGAATGTCTTCCCTTACACCAAAATTTATAATACAAGCATCTCTTCCTTCACTGGGATGTAAACTTTTGAAAGTAGGCATACCTCATTCATCTTTGAATCACTGGCTAAACAAACACCTTGACCTCATTTATTAGTTCCATATTCTAATATAGTAGAATAAACAAAATATTGTAGTCATGTGTCTTGAGATTTTTGTTGTTGTTTTAATAAATGATGTTGTAAACATAGGAAAATAAGTTCTTCATCAACTAACAGGAGATAATCAAATCATCAGCCTCATAGGGTCACATAAGTCTCGGGATCCTTGAGTCCTGTCACAGCTTTTTAAAGATTCATGTAAATCCATTTTCCATCAATGACCAAGATTCCCACAAAACTGGGTGTGTCACCACTGACTCTGTCCTTCACAGAAAACTAAAGAATATCTGTTTCTTTCCTTTTGTGTTTTCTCTTTGCTCAGACTCATGTCAAATTGAAGGATAAAATCTGCCCAGTTGGTAAATACAGCCATTACTTTTGCAAAATGCTACAATGGCCCTGTTTTCTTATAAACCCAGACAAATTTCTCCTACCTTTTCTTCACCATTACTGGCCAGTTTCTGAGCCTCCCACCCTTCTGTGTAACATTCAGAGGAATTGACACCTACCTAAAAGTTAAAAGCTGCCACTTCCGCCCCAATGACTCACAACGTTCTCACAGGATTCTTTTTATGAAGAAAGCTCCTGACGTCAATTTCCAGGAAAATTTCAAGACTAAACCACAATGATCTGAGGCCACATCCCAGGACCCAGTGTGGAAGCCAGACCTAAACACCATTTAATTACTCCAAGCAAAGATCTTGGACTAGTGAACTATCTTGTAGGTTCCTAGTTTGATCTCTCTCTTTGTATCTGTAATTGCAGCACCATCTACTCTTGCCCTCAGTGAAAACAAGTTTAGAGGTGGCTGTGGTTAGATAGAAATTTAAAAAAATACTCTACCAGTTCTTGAGCTCTGCCTTTATAAAATCCAGTTTCAGAGGCCAATAAGTAACTTCAGCAAGGAGCTTTGCTTTTACATTGACCATTTATGATATATTGACAAGTGCTTCTCAAACAAAACCAAAAACAAGGCAGTAGGGAATGTAAGAAATCCATGGTTAGAACATTTGAATGTAAGTGACAACAATTTAAATGCCATGTAAGAAACCAAAGGAGGGAAGTTACCAATAGTCCTACACAGAAATGATGCCTATGAACCATAACAACCAGCATGACATGATAACCCAAAGGATGCAGTCATAGCATAACTTGGGGATAACCAATAGGTATCTAATTGTACTTAAGACCCATTTAACAATAAGGAAATACCAGAAAACTAGCCAACTACCTAGGGCTAGTGAAATTGTGGATCCTATAAGAGAACCTACAAATGCCACTTTACTAAGTTAGCACAATCCCTAACTACAGTCTCAATGTTTATCCTTATGCTCACAAATAAGTTTGTCCTCAGTCCACATCAATGAAACTTCTGTTTTCAGCAGACAAAAGCCACTACAGAAGATTTATGGGGCCAAGTCCCTATGAATACATTTATAAAATATCTCCCATACTTAAGACTCAGGGATCATTACAGAGAAGGGGACAGAAAGACTGTAAGAGCTAGAACATCAGGGAATTTTTTGTGTCTCCCAGGAATGTTGGAAGCTATGCACATAAAGTCTCACCAATGTGACTGCCTGAACATAAGTTGAGCAAGGACAACAATAGACACTCTAATGTGGACTGGGGGAAAGCACACAAGGCTTCAACTTAGACAAAAAACTACAGGCAACTGAAGGATGCTAAGAATGGGAGAAATAATCCTCTTCAGAGAAAAGCACACCAATTGGTTATCCACTACCAAATGGTTAGTCCCAAAAGCATACATGTAAGTAACATTATGCAAACTGAACAGGTTGTAATTATGTCTATAGCAATGTCTGTGCATGACAATAGTTAATGACAAAAAGTCCATGAATTTGAAAAATAATTATTGCGGTGGGAGTACACAGAAAGGCTTGTGGGGAGGAAATAAAAGGGGGATGGTGTAATTATACTCTCAAAAGGTAAATGAAATGATTTACAAACAAAAATGAATGGATTTAATGTGTACCTATTAATAAACTTGTAAGTTAATGTCCATGTGGGTCTGTAAGAAGTATACTTACAAAACCACACAATTTTCTTATACTGAAAATTTCTTATTCATAATACTTGTGTCATTACATTGAAGGTTATTTATTTTGACAGGTCTATTTATGGACAGGCCAGTACATATCAACTCAAGACAGGCAGACCTTGATGGCAGAAAATATCTCTTGTTGATATGCTCCACAGATACATTAAGACTTGGGTCTTTGTGTCGGCCTAATGTCAACTTCAGCAAAGCACAGAACTTTTGTGTACTTGCAGCTATTTGGGTAGTATCAAGTAGAGTCAGATTGCAAATTATCTCTTACTGCAGTTGCTCCCAGGCATGGAAAAACCAGATGTGAGCAGTGTAACTTGGTGACGATGATTCATTGAGTTCAAAGCATACAGATCATGTTTTGATAAACAAAACTTTAGAATCAAGTTTAGTTTAATTTCCAGCACCATTGTTTATCATAATTACAGCCTTGAACAACTTCCCTAAGCTATCAAACTTCCAGTGTCCTCAATTTTAAATAGGGTTATAATATTTCCTTCATAGGTGTTCTAAAGAGAGTATGATAGAATTTCCTGAATGGTTCAGTGTCAGGGGTTCAGTGAGTGCTGAGTGAAAGACCAAGTCATCCTGGGAGTGGCCCTGACACACTGAGAGGACTCAGGAGTGAAATGTTCTAGGGGCTAGGAAAGGCTCTAATAAGCTTTTTCCCCATTTTGTTTCTTGGCAATACTTCTTTAAAAGTTTTGTTTGCGTTTTAAATTGATTCTTATTTAAATTAAAAACAATCTTATTTAACATACCAATCCCAGTTCCCTTGTCCTCCTGTCCTCCCACTTACCCTATCATCTTCCCAGCCATTCCTCAAAGAGGGTGAGGCCTCTCATGGGGGATCATCAAAGTCTATCACATCATTTGGCACAGGACCTAGGCCCTCCCCTGTGTATTTAGACTCAGAGACTATCCCTCTATGGGGAATGGGCTCCCAAAGCCCATTCATGCACCAGGGATAAATACTGGCCCGCCAGTGGCCCCATAGACTGCCCAAGATCCCTAAATGACACCCACATTCAGGGGGCCTTGTTTGGTCTTATGGAGGTTCCCCAGCTGTCAATCTAGAATCTCTGAGCTCCTACTTGCTCAGGTCAGCTGTTTCTGTGGGATTCCCCAGCATGGTCTTGACCCCTTTGCTCAACACTCCTCTATATAACTGGATTCCAGGAGTTTGACTCAGTGATTAGCTGTGGGTGTCTGCTTCGGCTTCCATCAGCTACTGGATGGAGGCTCTATCATGGCTTTTAAGGTAGTCATCAATCTCATTATAGGGGAAGGGCGTTTAAGGTAACTACTATTGCTTAGATTCTTAGTTGGGGTCATCCTTGTGGATTCCTGGAAATTTCTCTAGTGCCAGATTTGGGAATCAATCTACCTCAAGAACCAGCAATTCCACTCTTAGCCATATACCCAAAGGATGCACATTCATACTACAAGGAGATCTATTCAATTATGTTCATAGCAGCATATTTGCAATAGCCAGAACCTGGAAGCAACCTAGATGCCCCTCAACCAAAGAATAGATGAAGAAAATGTGGTGCATCTACACAATGGACTACTGCTCAGTGGGAAAGGCAATGACATCTTGAAATTTTTAGGTAAGTGGATGGAGGGTAGACATAGGGGTACACAGAACATGATACAGTGTGCTTTCTCCTGTCCTCCCATTCCCCTCACCCAGATACGGACAAACATGCTATGCTCTCACTCATAAGTAGATAGTAAACATAGAGCAAAGGATAACCAGTCTACAATCCACAACACCAGGAAACAAGGAGGACCCTAAAACAGACATACATGGACCCCTGAGAAGCGGAAAGGCACAAGATCCCCTGAGTAAATTGAGAGCATGGGGAGGGTAATGGAGGGAGGAGAAAAAGGAGGGGAGAAGGAGAGCTGGGATGAGAACATGAGGGATCAGGAAGGACAAGTTTGGGGGAAGAACAGAGAAGGAGAGCAGGAAGGAAATACCTTAATAGAGGGAGCCATTATGGGCTTAATGAGAAACTTGTTTGGCTTTTGTAAGAAAACGTTCATGAAAATAAAAATAAGGTCAAGAAATAGAAAATTAGATAAGGGAGGAAATATGAATCCAAATGATAGTGGGAGGTATTCTTCTCACTTCAGGACTCAGCAAGACATTACTAGCCACTAGCACAGGTAGAGATGTTTATTAAGAAGGCAATTGCTTAAACTAGGATTAGATATCCAGAGCTCTCACACATCTACCCAGGAGACATCATATCCTCTTTATTATCTTAAAACCATAAAGAACTTTGCAGTAAAACATACTACTTTTCTACTTGGTGAAAATGGATAATCAGTAGAGAAGATTTGCCTCTATAGCCCAACACAGAGATCAATGACACATTGTGATCTCCTCCCTACTGGCTTTGGAAGTATATATTTTTTTCTTTCTCAAAACCTTTGTTCAGACAATCTATATAATCCAAGTACCCAACTGCCCTCTTGCCTAGCATCACACAGGTATCTGGTTTCTGTAAGAATCTTTTGCCTCAATGATTACCTTAAGTGGTAGCTAGTCCTAATAACTTCCTTAGGACAGATGCCTAGTGCACAGAGTGACCTACATTTTGGATGCTTGGTGGGGTATAAAGAAGTGCTGTAGACTGACTGCGAACACAAGGTACTATAACTAAATCAACACACTAGTTGTTGGAAGGAAACTGAAGAGAAAAGAATGGCTATAACATCACACACACACAAAAAAAAAATCTACCCTTCCTTCTGATCAAGGGAAACAAACACTGAAGTCAAAGAAGAAGAAATGTGCTTCTGTGTCCCAATTCAAAGTCACAGTCTACCAAAATTGATGTGTCTAAGTGTCAGGCATAGATCTTCCTTGAACAGACCTAAGACTTATTTGTTCAGTAAACTTGCCATCCACTTTTAATTGCCAAGTAGGAGAAAGGGCTTGGTGCTTCCTGTGGACATGTGACTAGTGTCTCTTGCTTAATTTCATTTCTATCATGCCTGTGGCAGTGAGTGGGGGAGTAGTACTTGTTTGAGTGCATATGCACTGTTTTGTAGCTGAAATGTTAATAGTCCCAGTATCATAATAAATTCATAACAGTCAGTCTTCTCTCTCAAGGAGTATTTGGCAGACTCCTAACCTCCTGTATTCTGTGTGCATTCTCTCTACTTTATAGAAAAGAACACATTGTGTTGTATTCTGTGTACCCCACATCAGTTGTCTTTATGTGATCAGCATCTGAGCACAATGCCTGGCCATTGGGACATTGCAGGGTAGTTGGGAATGGGAAAGGAAAGCAGTAGTTTTAGGTCTCCTGGCCAATCAGAGGCTAACCAGAGAACATAAGAGGCTAAGAAAACAGCAGTTTCCCTTTTTTGTCTTTGTCTCTTGTTAACAAACAAAGCTCATATCCTTTGAGTGGTAGTAAGGTAGCTGTGATGGCCTGGACTTTGAATCACTTCCTGTAGGCATAAAGGTAAGAGAACATTGTGTTTAAAAGAGAAATAATCTAACCAGCCCCCACAGGAAACCACATTTCAGTTCAGCATCTGCTCCTAATCAACTGGTTTCAACATAGTGAAGATTCCGTTTTAAGATTGAGAAAGCAAAACTTCGCTCACCCAGCAGATACAATTCTTTGTCTCAGTCTTCTAATGTGTATGACTGCCCAGAAGAGTTCCTTAAGGACAGAACTATTACTGTACAAATTCTCCCTTCTCCCACATTTCTCCTCCTTATCCACAACACCTGCCAAGTCTGTGTCATACTTCAAGGGGTGCTTAACCCTTGATTGTTATCTTAGTTCACTAAAAACTAGTTGTTATTTCTATTATAGGGTTTGGTAGCCTCTGAGGGAGACTTTGGTAAGCTGCAGCTATCTCCCCTATTCTCCCCCATGATTGTTAGGTGAGTAAATGTGGCCACAGGGGACTTTCTTCTCTCTCCTTTAGATCATAATCAAATTAGCTTCTTGAAGCTCCTGGACCAAGAAAGACCTGATACAAACATGTTGTATTGACAATGGAGAACCATGTTAGTCTCAGGAAGTTAGGACCAAAGTTTGACTATCCCTCTGCTGAGTATTTGCAAGCTAAAATTAGTTTTTGATCCATGAGTTGGAAACTACTTCTGTATCAAGTTGTGTGTTTCCTCTCAGCTGAACACTTTATATGAGATTTGTCAATTTTCATGCTTCATGTATCAAGGATCAATTAATGTAGAGAAAGAAACCCTTTAGATCACAATGTTTGCGTTGCTCTTTGAAAGTCCCCAAGCTAAGAAGCATCCTTAGGAGGTACCCAGAATAAAATCATAAAGTACAGTTACAGGGCACCTACTGCATTGCAGAGTTTTGTTTTTTTTTACCCATCTTAATATCAAAGCATGACAGTCAGAGCATCAACTTTCCTTATAAAATGTTTTCTGATGAAGACAATGTATCTCCTGGCTACTGTGCTAAATCACTCTATTACTTCTCTCACCACTTTAAAATCAAAATTCAAGTTTTCTAAAGAAAAAGCAGCATAGAAGATCTCTCCCATTTCAACTCATCTCACACAGAAAACTTCAACCATCAGAAACCACCATTCACAGTAAGCAATTCAGTGCTGTAATGATGTATGCTCAAGGAAGCTCAGGCACAAAGAGATATCAGACAACACAGTAAATCAAAGTTTTTCTAGCCTGATTGCCTGAGGGAACTGCTGATCTAAATATTTGTGAAATCAGAAATTTTAAAGTTACTAGTGAAATGTATGGGGTCACTTAAAATGCTGTGCCCCACATTAGCTGGTTCAGAGATGTTAAAAGCATAAGTCTTACCTTTTGTAGGCAGTGTCCCTCAGTACTTCAGGTAGAATTTGTTGATTATCTTTAAGGTGGCCAGCACAGGCTGGTAACACAGAAGTCTGGGTCTATTTGTGTAAAAGGAGAAGTGAAGAGAGAAAAAATATGATCATGCTGTGACGACAGGAAACCCAAGCAAGAAGAGTGAGGAAGTGAGACTAAGTCTTCTCTCTTAGGCCCAGATATTCAACTGTTCCCCAGTGGTTTTTAGAGGTATCCACCCACAGGCTACTCTAAGCTTGTTTCTGGGAACCAAAGACCTGATGCACCAATCTGAGTCCTGAGGAACTCTACAGTGATTTGGGTGATGGTTCCTGTCTAGAGAACAGTGATTCTCTATTGAAATGGCACCTAGGAATTACCTGTGGATCTTTTCTTGTGTACCTGGCCCCACCACCTGACCACAAACTATACTACTAAACAATAGTGACAAAGATAGTGTGGGATTAAAACAAAAATACACTTGTAGACCAATAGAACTGAATAGAGGACAAAGAAATTAACTTGTACGGCTATGGATAGCTACTTTTGGACAAAGGTGTAAAAATGTGCACTGGGAAGAATATGGTGTAATAAATTAGAGGTTGAGACAAAATTAGATAACTACTAACAGAGGAATTAAATTAGATCTGTATCTTCTACCCTGCATGAAAATCATTTCAAAGTATATCTAAGCCCTTAATTTAAAGCCTAAAATGCTGAAAATACTAGGGAAGACACTTCAGAATATTGGTATAAGCAAAACTTCCAAAATAGAATCCCAAAAGAACAGGAAATAATATTCCCAGGAATTGAAAAATGTGATTACAGAATATTAAAATGCTTCTATATAGCAAAGAACCTACCAGAAAAGAACAAATAGCCTACAGAATGGGAGAATATCTTTGTCAGCTATATGTCAGACAGAAGTTTGATATCTACAGATTTAAAGAACTGCACAAATTAATCACCAAAAATCTTCAAAACTGCTTATTGATAAATAGGCCAATGAACTTACGAGACAGTTCTCCAAAGACAAAATACATGTGTCTAACTATAGTTTTAAGTGTTCAACGTACTTCACCAAAAAGGAAATGTAAATTAAAATCACTTTGAAACCCTGGTCCTCTGCTTTTACAATCTTTCAATCACCTTGTCCATGTTCTCTGACCCTTAGGTGTGAAAAATGCATTCATTGAGAATGGACACATTCATGGTCAGATGTTCTCTGCATTTTGACCAGTTGTTGCTTTCTATAGTTGTCTCTGCTGCAAAGAGAAGATTCTTTGATGAGGTTTAAGACTTAGACTTAAATGTGGGTATAAGAACAAGTATTTAGAATACAATAGGAGCTATATTGTTTTGATACAGTGGAAGTAGTAGACTCTCCTCTAACACCCATGATTTCACTACCTCCTGGTAGTTGGCTAACTTTCCAGGAGCAGACATGGTATCTCTCCTATTGAGCAGGCCTTTAGTCCAATTAGATAGCTAGTTACCACCAAGATATGAGTATCACAATTATAATTTAGGGATATCTTGTAATGATAGTCATTGTTGTGGTCCATATGAAGCACAGCTGTGTAGGATTATTGGTTATGTCCCTCCCTTGGCAGACTGCATAGCATCTTCTGATACTATGAAAACTAGCCTTCAAAGGGGAGTTCAAATCCAGCTCCAATCCACCCAATCCAGTGTCTGAAATGTGTCATGACTTAAATTATAGGGGATTAACTTGAACTTCTGAGAGGCAACTGCGCTGGCTAATTTTATGTCAACTTGACACAAGCTAGAGTTATTTGGGAAAATGGCATCCCAACTGAAAAAAAAATTTGACCACACCAAATTGTCCTGCAGATAAGTCTGTGGTACAATTTCTTTTTTTAAAATTGATATGTGCCCAGATCACTATAGGTGATGCCACTCCTGGGCTGTGGTCCTGGGTGCTATAAGAAACTAGCTATGTGAGCAAGCCAGTAAGCCATACTCCACAATACCCTCTGCATCAGTTCTTGCCTCCAAGTTTCTGCCCTGCTTGATTTTCTGCCCTGATTTCCCTCAGCAATGAAGTGTGACCTGACAGTTGTAAACTGAAATAATTTATTTCCTCCCCAAGTTCCTTTTGGTAATGGTATTTTATCACAGCAATAAACCCTAACTGAAACAGAACTTGGTATGGGGTCATGGGATATTCTTGTGCAGACATGACCATGTGTTTTTGGGAAGATTGTTGTGGCATTTGAACTTGGGATGGGGATGCCATTGAGTGGTCAGTGGGAGTTTGGAAAACAAGACTGTAGATAATGATGCAGAAGATAGAGGAATGGACTTTGAAGTTTCAGAGAGAAGTTCTGAAAGTCCCTTCAAGGATCTGTTGGGGCCATTTAAGGTTTTGAATCAAGAATCTATGGTATCTGGCAAGGTAGAGCTGAATCATCAGCAGTCAATGAGAAGATCATGCCAGTGACGTAAAATATTTGCTTTACCAGAACAATTGATATTGGTTAGCTGGAGCTGAGCTGTTATAATTAATTAAGATGAGACCAGCATCATTGAAGATTGTAAATATGGTAAATAATTCCCCAGGGTCAGCACACAAAAACTGTGGTCCAGAAGAGGCCAAGGCTGAATGTCACTCTAGAAGTTGAACTTCATAATTTAGGTATGAGTCACCCAAGTGATACTGTTTATGAAGGCATGAAGAGCTCATGGGGAGCATCTGAGACTTGGCACTATGTGGCAGAAGGGGAGTCTCAAAAGTGAGGACAACAAAGTTCATGGATGGATGTTCCGCCTCAGTTATGAGGAAAGCCCCATAACTGAAGGAATCATGAATGAAGTTGAGAGTTGGCATAATGTTTTAAAAAAGGCTGAGGGTGGCATGGGAGGAACTGGAGGGAGAAGAGGGAAGGGAGGTGATGTAATTATATTTTAAATGTTTTGCATCACAAAATATAAAATTTTTTAAATAACACAAGGATAACAAATGCAGCTTTTTAGTGGCCTCCCCATGGTACTGGCATATCCAAAACTGCAAGGGTTTTCTGCTACAATTGGGCTGCAATTTCACTAGCCTCTCCTAGGCGCTCTTCACGGTGCCAACCCTAAATTCCTCTGCAAGACGCCTTCAATCCTGGGACTTCAACTGCTACTGAGGCTGCACCTTCATCAATGGTCTCCCTGGCTTCACACAGTGCCAAGCTTCAGCTCCTCTCCCTGACCCCTTCAGTCTTTCAAAGCCAGTACCACCTGGGTGACTCTTACTGCCCAAGTTTGGTTGCCAACAGGAGGTACAACCTTAGCCACTTCTGGAACACAGCTTCCGTATGCTACCTGAGGAACATTTCCCAGAAGACTTCACCTCAGTGAATCATAGCTGATTCTTCAGCCCCAGCTGACCAGCATCCATTATCCCAGCAAAGCAAAAACTTTCAGATTAGTGATTCTGGTATCTTCTTAATCCACAGCCAATTTTTCAGTCACAGATAACCAGACCACAGATTGTTAACTCAAATTGCTTAATAGAGTCTTTGCTTCCCTTTGAACTTTTGACACTTTGAAAGCCAGGCCTCCATTTCCGGCACTACTCTCAACATCCTTATCTCCCAAACTCCTGCAGAATAACTCACTGACTTCTCGACACTCAATCTCTTCTAGCCCAAATATCCAAAGTCCTTCCATAATCCTCTACAAAACATGACAAGGTCTGTCATGATAATACCCCAATATCCTGTTACCAACTTGTCATAGTTTGGGTTACTATTGCTGAAATGAAACACCATGACCAAAAAGCAACTTGAGGAGGAAAGAATATACTTTGCTCACAGTTCCTTATAACAGTTCATCAAAAGCAGTGAGGGCAGGAACTCATACAGGGCAGGAACATGGAGGCAGGAGATGATTCAGAGGCCATGGAGGGATGCTGCTTGCTCATAGGGCTTGCTCAGCCTGCTTTCTTATAGAACCCAGGACAACCAGCCCAAGGGTGTCACCACTCACGATGGGCTGGGCCTTCCTCCATCAATCAATAATTAAGACAATGCTGTATACACTTGTGTACAGTCCAATATTTTATTTGTTTATTTATTTTACAGTCCTACTGCGGTCTCCTCTTCTTCCTCTTCTTCCACTTCCTCCCCCCACACCCCTCTTCTAACACCCATCAGTAGGACTCTTCTTCATATTCACTCAGCAAGGGGCAGCCCTCCTGTGAGCATTAGCAAAGCATGGAAAATCAAGCTGCCATAAGACCAAGTACCTCCCCCTGTATTCATGCTGAACAAAGCAATCCAGCATGAAGAATATATTCTGAAGATTCAGTAAAAGCACCAGAGACAGCTCTATTCTCATTGCCAGGAGTGCCCCAAATAGACCAAGCTATACAATTGTCACATATATGCAGAGTGCCTAGGTCAGTTCCGTGGAGGATTCCTGGTTGTTGGTTCAGATTGTGAGTTCCCATGATCCAGGCTAGCTATTTCTGTGGGTTTTCTTTTGATGTCTCTGACCCCTCTGGCTCCTACAATCCATCCTCCCCATCCTTAGCAGGACTCCCCAGGTCAGCTCAATATTTTGCCATGGGTCTCTGAATCTGCCTCCATTAGTCACTGGATGAGGACTCTCTGATGACAACTTGGGTAGTCACCAATCCAATCACAGAGGATGGCCAGTTCAGGTTATGCTGCCTGGTGTCTCAGACTGTTCCTATAAACCCATGGAAGTTTCCCTTGCATCAGGCTTCTGTCCAACTCCTTAAAGCCCCATTTCCAGTCATCTTTCTCAGAACTCTCACCCTCTGCCCACTCTCCAACCTGATCCCTCACATTCCCATGCTCACCTGGCTCCTGTCCAACCAGGAGAGCTCTATTTCTCTTTCCCTGGGAGATGCATGCACCACTCTCTTGGGATCTCCTTGTTACCTAGCCTCTCTGGGTCTGTGGATTATAGGATAGTTATCCTTTGCTTAATGGTTAATATCCATTTATGAGTGAGTACATACCATGTTTGTCTTTCTGGATCTGGCTTACCTGATTCAGGATGTTTTTTCTAGTTCAAGAAATTTGCCTGAAAATTTCCTGATATCATTATTTTCAGGAGCTGAATAATACTCAGTTGTGCAGATGTATATTTTCTCCATCCATTCTCCAGTGAGGGACATCTAAGTTGTTTCCAGGTTCTGGCTATTATGAATAATGCTGCTATGAACAAATTTGAGCAAGTGTCCTTGTTGTATGATTGAACATACATTGGGTATATGCCCAAGAGTGGTATCACTGGGTCTTGAGGTAGATTGATTCCCAATTTTCTTATTAACCACCATATTGATTTCTAAAGTCCCTGTACAAGTTTTCACTCCCACCAGCAAAGGAGTAATGTTCCTCTTGCTCCACATCCTCTCCAACATAATCTTTCATTTGTGGTTTTGATCTTAAGCATTCTGACAGGTGTAAGATGGTGTCTCAGAGTCATTTTGATTGGCATTCCCTGGTGGTTAAGGATAATGAACATTTCTTTAAGTGTTTCTCTGCCATTTGAGAATATTCTGTTTAGGTCTATAACCCATTTTTAAATGGGATTATTTGTTTTTATGGTTAGTCTCTCAAATTCTTTATAAATTATAGAGATCAGCCCTCTGTCAGAAGTGGGGTTGGTAAAGATCTTTTCCCATTCTGTAGGCTGCCATTTTGACCTATTGACAGTTTCCTTTAACTTACAGAAGCTTTTCATTTTCAAGAGGCCCCACTTATTAATTGGCAATCTTATTGTCTGTGCTACTGGTGTTCCATTCAGGAATTTTTCTCCTGTGCCAATGAATTCAAGGCTATTCCCCACTTTCTATTCAATCAGATTTAGTGTAACTGGATTTATGTTGAGGTCTTTGATCCACTTGGACTTGAGTTTTGTGCAGGGTGAGTGTATAGCCCAATCTTATAGCGGTATTTTCTCAATTGGGTTACCCTCCTCTAAGATCACGTTATCATGCCAAGTTGACAAAACTATCCAGTACAGTCATTTAGCATTCTTGAGCCTTGGTGACTTTTTATGCAGCATGAGAATTATTTCTGCTTCTGAGCCAAATGACAAGTGTAGAAAATTTTTATAAAATTCTAAGTATGTCTGGGTGTGGTAGCACACTGCTTTAAAACCAGCATTCAGGAGGCAGAAGCAGGTGGATCTCTGTGAGTTTTGAAGCCATTCTGGTCTACATAGTGAGTTCCAGGACAGAGGAACCCTGTATCTAAAATCAAAAAAGAAGAAATATATAAGCATGATATGATGTTAGTTATTATTCTCAATATAGCTCTTAGACACCACCTAGTTATTTTGAAATCAGAGCCTAAGACCTAAAACAGGTGATAGACTGGCCCTAGATCTCAGCTATGTAGAAAACAAGCATACATCATAATCCTATAGTCAGTCATGTCCCTTAGGAAGAAAGGCAGAACCCAGAATGTACAAGAAGTGGTCCCTTTCTCCCACAGACTGTTTTTGAGAGACACTTGATAATGTGTCTCTCTCTTAAGCTTCCATCTTCTTTGAGCTCAACTACATGAGAATAGTAAAGAGCTGCCAATCCTGAAAATAATATAGGCCAGACTACCATGATGTCTTGCATAAACTCAGAAAAAAAAAGAGTGATGAACTCTCAAACAGACAAATAATCCCTGTGATGGAGGCCATGGCTATGGTATGTTCTTCCTGCCCCACCCCAGTGCAACCTTGACTATTCATATAAACCCCAGTTTATCCATCACCAAAGGACTACACAGCACTGGAAGTGAAATCAAGGACTTGCAGAGCATCAGACAGCATCATGTCTGTTGTCATGAGAAAGGATATGTCTATGGATAGTAATAGGCTTCCTTTGTAGTTTGCTTCATGACAGGCCATAAAGTCTTTTGCCAAGTATTACTCCCATTTTGAAAAAAAAAAAAAGTTAATGTAGACATTCTAGAAGCTTACAGGTTTACAGTCTTGATTACACATGCCTTAGCTATTATGAAGCATGCTACAATAAACACATGTGAGCAAGTGTCTTTTTGGCGTAAAGACTTTATTACCTTTAAATATATACCAGAAATGAGATGATTTGATCAAATATATAGTAGTTCTGTTTTCAGTTCTTTAAAGAACTTCCACATTGTATGTTTTACATAGTGGCTGTGCTCATTTACATTTTTCATGAACAGTTGATGAGTTTCCCTTTGCCTACATCCTCTTAAGAATTTATTTTTGTTTTTGTTTTTTCTAAATTTAGTCATTCTGGCTACATTAAAATGATACCAAACCATGATTTTAATTTTCATTTCCTTGATTTGTGATGTTGAACACTCTTTTGTATACATTTCTGTCTGTATGTCTTCTGATTACAAATAGCTTTTTAGCATATTGTCAACTTTTCAGACATTTTAAGGTTTTTTTTTGTTTGGTTTGTTTTCCTTTGGATTTTTTTTCCATTTTGAATTTTTTTTATTTTATTTTAAATTCCAACCACAGTTCCCCCTCCCACCTCTTCTCCCACCCCCCATTTACTCCTCTTAGCTCCCCTCAACTCCCCCCAGTCAACTCCCAGTCCACTCCTGCTCACAGGTAAGGGTTCCCGTGAGGAGTTAACATAGTCTGGCTGTTTAGGTAGAGGCAGGGCCCAGTCTCTCTCCCATGCATTAAGACTGAACATGGCATCCTAACATCAGGAATGGCTTCCATCAAGCTAGCTCATCTACCAGGTTTGGATTGTGGTCCTACTGCCAGGTGCCTCTGTGCTATTCCCAGCTTCACAACTGTCTCCCACATATGGAGTGCCTAGTTCAGTCCCCTGGACTCTCCACAATTGTGGGTCTAAAGTTCTGTCTATGTAGATTTCTCCTTCATGATCTTGACCTTCCTTGCTCATATGTTCGCTCTTCCTTCTCTGGATTCCCAGAGTTCAGCCTGGTTCTTGGTTGTGGATCTCTGAATCTGGTTCTATCAATTCCTAGATGAGGGCTCTATAATGATAGTTGGGGTATTCATCAATATGATTACAGGGGTAGGCCAATCCAGGCATCCTCTCTGCTATTGTTAGGAGTCTTAGTTGGGGTCATTCTTGTGGATTCTTGGGAGTTACCCTAGAAACAGGTTTCTGCCTAAGCCCATAGTGGCTCACTCTATTATCTTTTTTATTGCTCTTCCACTGCATCCCTCCCTGACTAGAACATCTCATTCCCTCCTGTTCTTATCTGCCTTCCCTTTATTCCCCTCCCCCAAGTTGGCCCTGTAGATATCATCCAATTTCTCTTCCCAGGTGATCCATGTGTCCCTCTTAGTCCTCCTTGTTACTTCTCTGAAGTCTGATTATCCTTTTCTTTATTCCTAATATCCACTTATGAGTAAATACATACATGTTTTGTCTTTCTTGTCATAACCCATCTTTGTGGGACTTCAGTCAGATCCAGCTGACTTGACTGGTTAGTACCTGAGAGGGGGAGTTGAATTGAGAAGACACTAAGAATAAGACAGAGGCACAGGAAAAAGTCAGAAGGGCAATCCAGTGAATACTGAATGTTCCAGGTTTATTCTTGAACATTCTTAAGTACTCCAACCAAAAGGGTAACATGGCAGAAGACTTCTTTATCATGTATAAGGAACAAACAGACTTTCTTCCCTTAATTCTCTAAACATCTGGTAATCACACCTTAAACTCAGTTTCTTGTTATCCAGCCTTTAGGGTCAAGAGTAACTACACCTCAGACAAAGTCTGTTATTATTTAGATAAGACAACTACTACCAAGACCAGACATCCTACAGTAGCCGTGCCTTAGACCTTTAGGTCTTATGACTTTAACCTCAGAAGACTAAGGACAGTTTTGAACTCTCTGACCTTAAGTCAAGATGAAGTCTAGCCATCTTTATGGGACCTGACACTTTCTGAGACTGGGTTACCTCGCTCAGGATTTTTTTTTTTTTTAGTTCCATCCATTTGCCTGAAAATTTTATGAGGTCATCATTTTTTTTACAGCTGAGTTGTAGTCCATTGTGTAAATGCACCACATTTTCTTTATCCATTCTTCAGTTAAGGGGTATCTAGGTTGTTTCCAGGTTCTGGGTATTACAAATAATGCTGCTATGAACATTGTTGAGCAAATGTCCTTGTGGTATGAATGAACTTCCTTTGGGTAAATGCCCAAGAGTGGTGTCACTGGGTCTTGGGGTAGATTGATTCCCAATTTTCTTAGAAACTACCATACTGATTTCCAAAATGATTGTACAAGTTTGTACTCCCACCAGCAGTGGAAGAGTGTTTCCCCTTACACCACATCCTCTTGTGTAATTTGCCCTCAGTAATTTTGATCTTAGCCATTTTGTCAGGTGTAAGATGGTATCTCAGAGCCACTTTGATTTGTGCTTCCCTAATGATTAAGGACATTGAGTACTTCCTATAATGTCTTTTGGCCTTCTGGGATTCTTCTGGTGAGAATTCTGTTTAGCTCTGTACCCCATTTTTCAATTGGGTTATTTTGTATTTTGATGTCTAGTTCTTTGAGTTCTTTACAAATTTTGGAGATCAGCCCTCTGTCAGATGTGGGATTGGTGAAGATCCTTTTCCATTCTGTAGGCTGACATTTTCTCTTATTGACAGTGTCCTTTGCCTTACAGAAGCTTTTCAGTTTCATGAGGTCCCAATTTCCCCAGCACCACTTATTGAAGAGGTTTTCTTTCTCCAATCAATTAAAATGCCTATCAGCAGATTAATTTATTTTTAAATGGTATACTTATAAATGTAATGAAATTCTGTTATTTGTAGTAACACACATGGGATTAGAGGCAAATATGGTAAGTGAAATGAATTAGGAATGGAAAGATAAGTACTCATTGCTATTACTCATATGCAGAAGCTAAAAATGCTGCTATCATAGAGGACTGTGGAGTAGGGATAATTACAGTCCAGGAAGAAAGGGAAGATATATTAGTGCCTTTTCTGTTACTGGGACTTATTTTGACTGTGGTTCCAGAAGGATGATGTCCATCATGGGTGGAAAGCCCAGGAGCATGGCATCAGAAACAGGAAGCTTATATGTTCAAACACAGCTACAGAGCAGAAAGAGCAAACTGGAAGTAGTGGGAGGATTTTAGGATCAAATCTTACCCCAGTGACATTCTTCCTCCAGCAAGTCTGCACTACGTAAACATGCACTCCCCAAACACTTACCAACCTGGGACCAAGTGTTTAAATGCCCAAGATTCGCTTTCAAAGCACCACAGAGGGAATATACAGTTGTATAGTGAGTCCCAAAATACAGTTTTAAATAAGAAAAAAGTTATAGAATGCCATATAATGATGGGATGACTTTAATTTATAACAGCATATATAATTTATAAATAACCAGAATACAGGAGTTTGTAGGCTTTCAACACAGTTCCATAATAGATATTTAAGGATATGGAAGATAGGCAAAGTCGTTACTCTGATTTGATCATTATCCATTGTACATAAGTCAATTATGACATTCTGCCCATAAATACAAATAATTATTGTGTATTAATTGAAAGCAACTATTTTAAAATTACATAATGGGTGGCTGTGATTTACTTAATCTATAGAAGCTTGTAATCTGAACTGTGGATCTCTCTAAACACTTTCTTGTTCTCCTCTTATCCAGTTCAAATCACTTGTCCTCAAGCTTACTGGGTTTAAATTAAGCCAAATATATTTCCTGGGTTTTTATCTATTTTATAGCAAAGAAATAAGAGAGGATATAAAAAAGGAAAGTTCCAGCAAATATAAACCTGTGTGTGTGTGTGTGTGTGTGTGTGTGTGTGTGTGTGTGTGTGTGTATCTTTATGGGAGCAGATTATTTATTCAAATGAAGTTTTAAATGGATCAATAATAAGATAAAGAAAAAGCAGAACTTCTCAGAGAGGAAACAAGTGGGGCTCATGGAGTAATTATCCTCCTTCCTGTTTTTTGTTGGCTTAGGCATGCTTCCCCAACTCTAAAGCTAGAAATACAGTGATCTAGGTCAGTGGTTCCCAGCCTTTCTAGTGCTGTGATCCTTTAATACAGTTTCTCATGTTGTAGTGATTCCACAAGCATAAAATTATCTTCATTGCTACTTCATAACTGTAATTTTGCTACTGTTATGGATCGTAATGCAAATATTTCTGGAGATAGAGGTTTGCCAAGGGGGCTATGACACATAGGCTGAGAACCACTGATCTAAGCAGTCATATTTCTTTGTTCTTTGTGCAAATTTTCAGGATATATTTCCAGTTGTGGGGCCAGGAATGTGGTATCTCTGATCCTATGGACTCCACAAACTTGGAAGTAGTTCCACACTTTGTGTTTCATTTTACTGTTTTAATAGAAATAGGAAGCCAAGTCTAAACAAATTAGCTTTCCTTCACTATATGAGAAGTCAAGAGCTGTGGTTTCCTACAGAATAAATACTAAGGAAGTATTTCCCCAAGATGACAGTGGTTTACTGACCACAAAAATCTTGAGGCTTTGTGAACTGATTCGAGGCTGGGACCTTGTAGGAGGAGCACTGTAGGCTAGTAGGTAATATCTGACTGACTAAACTATCTCCCCACTAACTATAACAAATCTGGTCCAAGAGGCAGCTGTAGCACAAGGGGAAGTTGCTTATGTGCTGTTGGTTAAGAAAAAGGTGCTGAGTTGGTAATGTGGCTTTTTGGGATAAAGACTTGGACTCAGAAATGCTGAATCCAAGTTTTTTCTCTACACTTACGTGAGAAGTCTTACCTGATCCTCCACATCTATGAAAAACATAGAGATTAACCATATATTTTTCCTAGATCTTAACAACTCTGAAGAGTTATCACTTTATAATACCAAAGGTGAATGCCTACCAAATAATGTTTTTTTCTAGAGTTTGTGTGGAAGTAGAACCTGGAAGAATTACTAAAGTTCTTCATCTATCAGACTCTGTTTGTGTCTTAGTTACTTTTCTAATACTGTAATAAAATGGCATGACTAAGGCAACTTACAAAAGAAAGTGTTTCATGTTACAAGCACTCTTTTCTTCCAGCCTGGTTCAGTAGCCACCTTGTCCCAAATGAATACATAGACGTTGTATTAATTATAATGCTGTTGGTCAATGACTAGGCCTCCTTATTGGCTAGCTCTGTCTTAATTATTAACCCATTATTATTAATCTAAGTATTTCTATGTGGTCTTATCTTACGGGTCAAGGCCTCACTGGTGTTCTCTCTTCCCAGGAACCACATGGCGACTGCTCTCTGACTACACTTCCCAGAATCCTCCTTGTCTCCTATTCCCACCTATCATTCTGCCTCATTGACCGAACAGTGCTTTATTCATTGACCAATAAGAGAAACATTTACAGAATGACATCTCCCATCAGTTTCATTTGGGGGGTTGTGGCTTCAGAGGATTAGAATCCACTATCAAGGCATCTCCTTTCTCGCCCTCCTCTATTCCTCCCCTGTCTCAGTCCTCTTGTTCTCCTACACCCTCCCCTTCTTCCCTTCACATCTCTTTCCCCAACCCACCCCACTAAGGTGCTCCCACTTTGCACACTTTTCTTGTCCCTCTCCCCTTCTTTGAGGCACTATGCAATCTGCTGTTGGAGTACTCCTTGTTTCTTAGCTCCTCTGGCAGTGTGGACTGTAGACTGGCAATCCTTTGCTCTATGTCTAAACATCATATATGAGTGAGTACATACCATGTTTATCTTTTTTGTGACTGGGTTACCTAAGTCAGGATGATTTCTTCTAGTTCCATCCATTTGCCTGCAAATTTCAAGATGCCATTGTTTTTTTTTTTCCTGCTGAGTAATATGCCATTGAGTATACGCCAATGTACCACATTTTCTGTATCCATTCTTCAGTTGAGGGGCATCTAGGTTGCTTCCAGATTCTGGCTTTTACAAATAATGCTGCTATGAGCATAGTTGAACAGATGTACTTATTGTATGAATGTGCATTCTTTGGGTATATGCCCAAGAGAGGAATTGATGGATCTTGAGGTAGACTGATTCCCATTTTCCTGATGAACCCCCATACTGGTTTCCAAAGTGGTTGTACAAATTTGCACTCCCACCAGTGACGGAGGAGTGTTCTTCTTTCTCCACATCCTCTCCAGCATAGACTGTCATTGGTATTGATTTTAGCCATTCTGATGGGAGTAAGATGGTATCTCAGAGTGGTTTTGAGTTGCATTTCCCTGATGGCTAAGGATATTGAGCACTTTCTAAAGTGTTTTTCAGCCATTGTAGATTCCTCTGCTGAGAATTCTCTATTTAGTTCTGCACCCCACTTTTTAATTGCATTGTTTGTTGTTTTGGTGGCCAGCTTATTGAGTTCATTGTATCTTTTGGTGATCAGCCCTCTGTCAGATGTGGGGTTGGTGAATATATTTTCCCAGTCTGTGGACTGCCGTTTTGTCTTGCTGACTGTGTCCTTTGCCTTACAGAAGCTTCTCAGTTTCAGGAGGTCACATTTGTTAATTGTCGATCTCAATGTTTGTGCTACAGGTGTTATGTTCAGAAAGCGGTCTCCTGTACCAACTCATTCGAGGGTAGCACTTACCTTCTCTCCTAGGAGGTTCAGTGTGGCTGAATTTATGTTGAATGTTTTGATCCACTTGGACTTAAGTACTGTGCATGGTGATAGATATGGATCTACCTGCAATCTTCTAGAAGTCCGAATCCAGTTATGGCAACACCATTAATTGAAGATGCTTTCTTTTTTCCATTGTATAACTTTAGCTTCTTTTTCAAAAATCAGGTGTTCATTAGTATGCGGGTTAATATCAGGGTTTTCAATTCAATTCCATTGGTCAACCTGTCTATTTTTGTGCCAATACCAAGAATCCATGAAAATCATAGTAGAGAGAATGGCAGGAAACAGGCAGACATGATGCTGGTACAGTAGCTGAGAATGGTGTGGGATTTTGGAACCTTGAATCCCATCCCAAGTGACACACCTCCTTCAACAAGGCTATACCTCCTAATACTTCCCAAACAATTCCACAGTTGGCAACCAAGCATTCAAATTTTTAAACCTATAGGGCCATTCTCATTCAAACTGCCACAACTTGTGAGCCAGCCAATATGCTGCCCATGTCTTCATTCAGGATAGATATGGTGTTTCTTTCTCCACAAGTAAGAAAAGCTAAGACTTATGCTCATGAGTTTAGTAACTTACCCAAGACCACAGTGCCAAACAGTGGCAGAGTTTGAATTAATAACTTACCCATGATGAAAAAAAATCAGTCTCCTATCTAGCCATCTATCACACCCTAAATAGATTAATGATATCTTTTAAAGTTGAACCACATGCAGATAATTGGAAGATGACAACTTTTATTTCTACTTGAGACACATTATAATATCAACAATATTCTCCTAAATTTTGGTGATATTCAAGAAGGTAATTTTGTCTGCAAATAGCAAAGTGTACATCTGTTTTTATGTGGTATAAGTGTGCCATTACCCAACTCAGATCTTGACTAACCTCTATGAATGGTGACCATAATCTCTTAGCTCAACTGGTAAAGTAGGGAAAAGACAAAACCAGATATTCTTATTCCCAGAACCAGTGATGTATAATTTTCCAGAAATGACAGGGAGACAAACAATATCTGAGCATGAAATGCTGCCATCAGCTCTTCTACTCTGAAGCTGACTCGGCGGAACTAAAATTTTTGAGATAAGCTGTTTTGAATTAAGACCAAGCACAGATCCAGCACAACTTATGTTGTAACTACTAAAAGCATGCACATCAGGAAGGGTGAGTCTCACTGAAGGCCTAGCATCAGGAAATGGCATCAATTAATACAATATCTTAACTTTTTTTTGAATGAGAAAGAAATGTTTATAATATGTTTGATATACAAGACAGTTGGGTAACATATGCATGGCACTTTTAAAAGGGAGGAAAAAAACAGGTTATAAAAGCTTTCTGAAAAATCAAATAGAACCATAACACAATAGAAAAAGTGAAATAGTGAAATTAGTTTTTTTTTTTTTTTTTTTTCGAGACAGGGTTTCTCTGTGGCTTTGGAGGCTGTCCTGGAACTAGCTCTTGTAGACAAGGCTGGTCTTGAACTCACAGAGATCCGCCTGCCTCTGCCTCCCAAGTGCTGGGATTAAAGGTGTGTGCCACCACCACCCGGCTGAAATTAAGTATTAAAACAAGAAAATTCTGTAAGGAAAAATTTCCCCAAATCCTTCAAATTGAGATTTAAAAGCATTAAAATTTCTATTCTTGTATTAGAGAATAGAAAGCCAAAACACTGCCCTTTTATGACATGGACTTTAATATAACAAGCAAAAATATTATTTGGAGAACTTGAGTCAAGAATAACACATATGGACATAGTCTACTTCTGAATAATTACCAAAATATGTGTAAACTGTGTTAGTATTTAGGCATCTGTACTGGTGTGTCCTTGGGGTCCTGACAGGATACGTTCTCAGCTGCAGCCACTAAGAGCACCTCCTGTCTACATTCACTATGTTCACTTTTAAAAGGTGAGCCTTACCCACCTCCTCTCTCTCTCTCTCTCTCTCTCTCTCTCTCTCTCTCTCTCTCTCTCTCTCTCTCTCTCTCTCTCTCTCTCTCCCCCCACCACTCTGTCCCCAGGGACTGGTCTCTGCCCCTTCTCTCTCCTCTTCAAATAAGCCTCCTATGTGAACCTTGTTGCACAGCATTGGTTCCCTGGCAAGGAAAGGCTTTCTTGGCATTTCCTCCTGCCTGCCAGTAGTTTGAGGCACACCGGGACCCTGGAACCCTGTCCACATACAACAGCAACAAAAGCTGGGCATGGTGCTGCACATCTTTAATTCCACTTGGGAGACAGAGGCAGGTAGATCTCTGCATTCAAGTTTACCCTAGTCTATAGTGAGTTCTAAGACAGCCAGTACTACACAGAGAAACCATGTCTGGAAAAAAAATCTATAAGTATATCTTCCAATGCATGCCAAGTCTTAGCTGCTATCCATGACTTCTTCATGCTTTCAAAACCAGTATCACATGGGTGACTCTCATACTTCGAAGTTTGGCTGCCAGTATGAGGTACAACCTTGGCTAGTTCTTGAACTCAGCTTCTGTGTGATGACCTTGAGGAACCACTTCCTAGAATTAATCTCAATGATGTTGGCTACTTCTTAATTACTGCTTGTGGTGTTTTGAAAGAAAATGGCCTCCAAAGGGAGTGACACTAACAAGAGGTGTGACTTCATTAGAGCAGGCATGGCCTTGTTGGGGGGAAGTGTGTCTCTGTGGAGGCAGGCTTTGAGGTCTAATATATAGACAAGCCATGACCAGTGAGACAGGCCATTTCCTGTTGCCTATGAGATAAGATGTAGAACACTTGGCTACTTCTCCAGTACTATGGCTGCCTACACATCACCATGTTGCACCATGATGATAATGGACTAAACCTCTGAAAATGTAAACTACCCCAAATAAATATTTTCTGGTGTAAGAGTTGCAGTGATCATGGTGTCTCTTCACAGCAATAGAAATCCTAACTAAGACACTGCTTATTTCTCAGCTGTAGCTAACAGTACCTATTGTTCCAGTAAGACAAAGGTTTTACTTTAGTGATTTTGGTCTCTTGTTAATCACAGATGCATCTTCACTTCCAGTTGACTGCCACAGATTCTTCACACAAATATCTTGGAAGAGTCTTTGCAAGCCAAATCTCCATCATCTTCACTGATTTCAACATTCTTATCTCCAGATCTCTGACAGAACAGCCCATGGAGCTGCCACCACTTAATGGTTCTTCAAGCTCAAAGTTAAAGTCCTTCTACAATTCTCCCTAAAAAACATGGGCAGGTCCATCACAGCTAAACCCCACTCCTGGTACCAATTTGTCTTAATATTTTGATTACTATTGCTGTGATGAAACACCATGACCAAAAGCAAATTCAATAGGAGTTTATTTGACTTATACTTCCATATCTCTATTCATCATCAAAGGAAGTCAGGGTAGAAACTCAAACAACAAAGATATGTGAAAAGAAGTACAATAGACTACTCAAAAATTGATTCATAGCCATAATAAATTTACACATTAAAATGAGCAAAAATCAACCAGGGAGATCTCCAGAGACCTACAAGGATGACACGATCTGACAATCCAGGCAATGGTGGAGAGGATAACTTTTGATTGGGTTTACTGCTACAGTGACAGAGAAGAGACTATTCTGGGTCTACAGATTCCAACTCGGTCATCATTTATTAATGGGTAATATCTACTTATAAACAAATATATTCAATATTTATCATTCTGTGCCTGGGTGACTGGAAATATTGCTGCAGTTCTTTGATGGACTTCATTTCTGCAAATCTTCCTTTTACTACTTCTAAGTCCTAGAAGTGTATAATTAATTGCAAAATTTTAATTTTCTTACTATGGTACCCATAAATGCTTTCAAGAAATCTTAAATATAAACAGTGATATAATAATATGTGATATAATTGCTCAACTACAAAAAATATTATCACAGAATGGACTTGCTATGTATGTTCCAAATGATATTAGTTTCTACAAATAATACTGTAAATGTTTTTAACACTGTTCACTTTAATGAGAGGTCATCCTAAAAAAATCTGGGTTTTCAGTCATAATCTTGAGACCTGCCTAAAGGAAATATATATATATATATATATATATATATATATAATTGACCCTAATTCCACAAATTTGTCTTTAATCTCCAAGTTTTAATTTTTATTGGAAATATATTATTTTCTCATACAATGTAACCTGATTATAGTTTCCCCTCCCCCTATTCCTCCAAGTTCCTCACACTTCCCCTTCTCTCCCCTCTGGAGCCACTCACTTTTTGTCTCTCAATAGAAAAGAACAGGCTTCCAAGAGATAACATCCAAACATGAGAAAATAAAATAAAATGAAGCAAAATACTATCATATCCAAATTAGAAACAGCAATACAACAGGCATAAAAGAGGCCCAAGGGCAGGCATAAGAGTCAGAGACTCATTCTCACAGTCAGGAGTCCAGTAACATTGTTATAAGTTAATAGCTATAACATATACACAGAGGACCAGGTGTAGAAACATGTATACCTTATGCTTGCTGCTTCAGTCCCTGTGAGCTCATATGCACCTTCTTTAGTTAGTTCAGAGGCCCTGTGTTATCCTGCTGTCCTCCATTTCCTCTCACTCTTACAATCTTTCTGCCTCCCTTTTCACAGGATTATTGAACTCTGAGGGAAGGGATTTGATGGAGACCTGCCATTTAGATTCTGTCTCCAGGTAATGTCTGGCTGTCGGTCTCCATCCTTTCCCATCTGCTCTCAGAGGAAGTCTCTCTGATGATGACTGGATACAGCACTGGTCTATGAGTACATTAGGAATTATTTTTTGTTAATATACTTTTAGACTAGCAATGTTCGGTTTTACCCTATGTCTCTGGGATATCTAGTCTCTGATTCTTAGTTACCCAAGAAGTGCCAGGTATGGTTTCCTTCCAGTGGAGTGAATCATAACTCAAATCAGACATTGGTCAGTTGTTCCCACATGTTCTGTGCCACCATTGCCCTAGTATATTTTGTGGGCAGGACAGATTGTAGGTCAGAGGTTTTATGGCTGGGTTGGTGTCTTGATTTCTCTTTTGGTAACCCTCAGAGTAACTTCCCACACCAAAGAGACCAGAATGTAGGGGTGAAGGCTCTATTTAAGCACCAGCTTAACTTCTCCAAGTTCAATGAGTTGTGTGGGTTGTTCTCCTTGTCAATGGGACCCCAGGTGTCAGTTTGCAGAGAACCACCTTTTGTCTTTTCAACAGTCTGAGTTGTTTCAGGATTTTCATGTGACTGCCTTGGTCAACAACTCAACTGAGTACAAGCAAGTTCAGCAGTCACTTTCCTGTGGGCCCTCCATATCTAATTTATACAGCAACAGTCAAATAGTTCAGGCAAGAGCTGTTTCTTGCCCAAATGGCTAGTCTCAACATATAGAAATCAAACTCCATTATGAGTTTCTTCGATGCCCATCCTCCTTTCTGATGTAATTGGTATACCAGGAGCAGTGTCTCAATGTCATGAAAAAACCCTAAACCATTTAAATGCCATTTTCTGTAGGTCTTTTCCCCAGGCCTATATCCCACACAACTTGTACACACCTGTAGCCATGCCCAAATGGGCATGGTCAGTGCCCCCAGGTACCTAGTAAGATCTCTCCCTACACTTCTGGGTCTGGGTTGCCTCACTCAGGATGATTTTTTTCTAGTACCATCCATCTGCCTGCAAATTTCAGGATGTCATTTTTTTAAAGCTGAGTAATACTCTATTGTATAAATGTATTGCATTTTCTTTATCTGAATTATAAGATAATTTTATAGACGAAATATATTTCAGAGAAAGACACAAAAGCTCTGCACTTCTGATATGCAAATAACATCTTAGATTTATTTTATGGAGTTTTTATGTTCACAGCAAAACAGAAAGTATAGCAAGTTCTCACATGTCTTCTGATCCTACACACCCAACCTTCTCAATATCTAACTCAATATCAATATATAATAATGGGGTTCAATTGTCATACCAATGAAACACCATCATCATCCAATGACCAATTGTGGCTCACTGTAGCTATTGCACATTCTTTGAATTTCAACAAGTATGTAATGACACATTCCCACCCTACAGAATAACATAGTAAATTCACTCTCTCTTAATTGTTTTATAGTCTGTTTATCTATACTGTGTCCCTCCTAATGCTTGACAACTAATTCTCCTTTTACTGTCTCTATGGTTTTGTCTTTTCAAGAATATTGTATAGTTGCAAACAGAGGATGTATCTTTTTCGGTTGCATTAGTGGTATTCCTTTAGGCTTTCTCTATGTCTTATCATTGTTCAGTGATTCAACTCCTTTTTACAGAACTAAATAGCATTCCATTTTCTGGACGTATCCATTCATGTACAGAAGGACATCTTGGTTGCTTCCATTTTTGGCAACTATAAGTAATTGAGCTATGAAAAACTCTGTGTACATTTTTCTTTTATGGAAATAAGTTTTCATTGAATTTGAACAAACAGTGTAATTGCTCAATAACATTAAAAAGGCATGTTCAGTTTTCTAAGAAACTGCAAGACTATCTTTCAAAGTGGCTAAGAACGTTGCATGTCTACCAGCAACAGGAGGTTTCTCTATCTGGTGCTGTCAGTGTTGTAGGTTTTGACCATTTTGAATCATCAGTACAATTTTGCATTTATATTCATGGTGTTATGTTAAGTATTTAGCTAATCATTTTCTTATTATTAAACTGTGAGTTTGATGAGAGCAAAGAATGCCTCTGTGATTTTTTACATCCGTTTTGATCATCCATTTTGTCTAGCTAATTACCTTGAGCATAATAGACTTTCAATGAATATTTGAATAAATTAGTCAAAAATCTTATCACTTCATCTTAATTATTGGCTTTTATTTTTACAAGAATCCATGACCCTTGGAGATGATAGGACAGAATCTGACCTACTTAGACCATGGCATGGGATACTAGTTCACCTGAAGGTGTCAGAACTCAGCAACATCTACATCCATTCTCAGAGGCAGCTGTCATAGTACTTTTCTTTTTCATACTGGCTTCTTACTCAAGCATTTCTTCAAGGCTTCATGGATGTCTCTATTTCTCAGGCTATAGATAATGGGATTGAACATGGGTGTCAGGATAGTATAGAGCAGAGAGAACCCTTTACGCAAGTATTGGGAAGAGTTGGCAGAGGGCACAAGATACATGGCAATCAGTGTTCCATAAAATACTGTGACAACAGTGAGATGGGAAGAACAGGTGGAGAAAGCTTTTCTCCTACCTGTGCCAGATGAGATTCTTAGGATGGCAATAAGGATGCATGAGTAGGAAACTGTAATGAGGAAAAATGGGACCAGAGTGACTGTGGAAGAGGTGGCAAATGCAATGGTCTCAGTCAGTGAAGTATCCATGCAGGAGAGATGGATCAGAGGGTTAAAATCACAAAAGAAGTGGTCAATTTCATTAGGGCCACAAAAAGTTTGTCTACAAAGCAGGACCATTGTGATGGCTGTGAGGAGGAAGCAGCAGAACCAAGATCCAGTAGCCAACCTTAAACAGACAGAGCCAGTCATCAGGATGGGATATCGGAGAGGCTGGCAGATGGCAAGGTAGCGGTCATAGGACATTACAGCAAGCAAGAGGCACTCTGTTGCAGCAAGGGATCCAAAGAAATAGAATTGTGTGAAGCAGCCAACCACTGAGATAGTCTTCTGGTTAGCTATGATAATCAGCAACATCTTGGGGACAATGTTGGAGGTATAGCAGACCTCCAGAAAGGACAGGTTCACTAGGAAAAAGTACATGGGAGTGTGGAGAGCATGGTTGCACAGAACTAGGATGACAATGAGGATGTTTCCAAAAACAGTTAGGATGTAGAAGATGAAAAACATTATGAAGAGGGAAATATTTAGCTGTAGAATGGAAGAGAATCCTTGAAGAACAAATTCCACTATCATCGTTTGGTTTTCCCAGGATAAGGTCATCATACTTTGTCTTCTGTGAAGGAGAATATATAATGATAAACCATAAAAGTATAGCTGGTTATAGTTTATGCAAAAACATGAACAGAATGGTTTTTTATTCTGCATTCTTTCAACTCTCTGCTCTGTGGTGCCTGAATGGGAGAGAATGAATTGAAGAAGAGAGTTGGGAATCTTTAACTCAGGTGAAAGAAAATAATTTAAAATAAGAACTGTGGTTTCATTTTTCCCTTTCCACCGACTTGGTTTCTTCACTTCATCAAGAACAGAAACCTATGAAAGAGAAGAATATAAAGCTAGAGGGAGAGCCATTTATTGCATACCCTTCCTGGGTGTATTCTGGTAATCTGGTGAGTTATAGACAGGAAGGAATATCTAAAATAAAGTACAACAGAGAAAACTAGGAGGATGTTTGTGAAATTACAGAGAGCATGGAGAACCAAGGATACAAAACAAAGAGCCCCTCCTACTTCAAACAGTAGCAGTATTTGTCATTTAAGAAATTTGAGGAACTGTCTCTTGTCACATCATTTTTCCTCTCCTTTCATCTTCTCACTAAGTTGTGGGGGTGTGAGGTTATTTCTAATTTGTTTCATTTTAAAGAGGCCGTATGAGTAGGGGATTTGAGAGTCTCAGACTCTGAGGTCAGAGGCTATGATGTCATAACTCAGGCATGTGAGTGCATTTTCTCACAATTTTAAACAGACACAATGAATACAACTTAAAAGATCTTACATAAGCCTTCAATAAGCAATACCCATTCAGGCACCACAGAACAGAAAAAGAAAAAGAAAAAGAAAAAGAAAAAGAAAAAAAAGAAACATTCTGTTCATATTATATCCAGAACCAGGCAGTGCAACCAACCACGAGTGTAATATATATAATTTGGGGACTTTTGAGTGAGTTAAGGAATCCTAACTTGCCTCTTCAGTCGAACTTTGGTGAAAGCCACTCACTAACAAGAAAGCATGGAGTAAACAGGGAGGCACTCCCCAAACCCTATTGTGGTTCAGCAGAGTCTGAGGCTGAACACACTTTACTAAATTTCAAGATGCAAATCCTGGATGAAGCCCCTTATAGAAATAGGGAGGGACCATGTTGTTGAGGAAAGCAAGGTGAGTAAAGTTATGAACAGACACCTATAGCACCATGTGATGTAACAAAGAGGTTGTTAACATGAGCAGCAGAAAGCCCTAAATAAAGCCAGGGATTCTGCTTTGTGAGTCAGACTTTAAATTTGTTGTCCAGCTTCTCTAAGGCTTTGTTTTTCATAATAAATTGCAATAAAAGATTGGGGCAGAATGTAAAAATATAAAGATCATACAAATGAAAATCACTGGAAAATGCTGGAAAATCACTGGCTATTCAGGGCTTCAGATAGTGTTTAAGTTTACTAAGGGATGCCCTGGCTTTGAAGGACCGATGGCATCAAATTCCATTCTTCTGCACACATTGCACTACCTGAACCGTGTGTGTTGATGGAATTGTGTGCTAACAATTTATCCTTCCCATCTTGTGTCTCACCTATAGACTTTTACTAATATACTGATTACCTTTTTCATGGTGCTGTAGAAACTTAGAGGCCATCCTATAGATTATGAATTCCAACTTTCTAAGGGCTTTATAGGATTAACCTGTAATGTCTGCATTTCTGACATCCACAGGCTGCCTAGCATCAAATGACTCAGACTCTGAGTTCATTGAGGGTATCCTGGGGAAGCCATAAAGAAAGGATTTTTCTCTGCCTGCTGCAAAGCATAGCTATGATCTGAGATCTCAGAAAAAGAACTGTAATTAAGACACAACACATCCAGACTCCTGAGTACCGCTGCTGCTAATAATGATACTCTGTCTGCCCCCAGAGGATCTTCCAAGTGCTGAAAGTCTAGGACTCATAAAACCATTACCAAAACTCATCCCCAGAACTGCAAATACTTTACAGGTGGTGTCACACTTTACATGGAAGCATAGAGACCTTGTGTAGCTATCTATGCTTATCAGCAAGCAGTGATGAAATTTAGACCCTCTGCGGATTTCCAGCTGCTAACAACACTGCCTGTCTGGGAGCCTGGCTACAAAAGCTTGTCAGCATTGTCTGACAAAGGTAAAAAGAAGTCCACAGGGCAGACTTCTACCTAGTTTTAAATTCAAAGGGAAAAAAAGACCCACTTTGGAGCATATGTAGTAGCATTCTCTTGAAATCTATATTGTCTCCTAGACTTGCTTTTGGGTTGCTTTATATTCTTTCTTTATCATCTTTTAAAAATCAGAGTAATCTATCATCTTTAAAATTATAACTGACATCACAGAGACTAAAGACAAGATCAATATCTTCCTGAAGGAGGCTTCATGTTGAGGGGTTTAAACTCACCCACTTTTTACAACTAAATTTAAGTTGCAGTTCTCTGAGGACACACAGGTGTCTTTTCCAACAAAGGGCCACTTATCTACAAGGCTCTTACATTCAGGGTTGAAGGAGAGAACAAACAGATGGAATAAGTCGGACTCACAGTGTCTCAAAGACAAACCTAGCAGCCTCCTTCTGGATCATGTCCAAGCTTTTACAAATGTGTCCAAAAATGATAAGTCTAAACCTCAGCCAATTAGAAATATACTGATGTAACTGATGTTTGCTTAACCAATTATGTTTTAGATGACCTAATTGCTCCTGAAACTCCACTTAGCTATGCTTAAAAGGTGCCTACATGTTCCTCCTGGGTCATCACCATTTTGTACAGGTGAAAAACCCTACATGCATGTGATATAATAAACTCTCTTTGGTGTTATAGACAAAAATTATAAGAACTGTTTTGGAGAAAATGCACACAAACCTTCTCTTTCTTCTCTACCAAGTGATTGTCCCACTTACTTGGGGCTGCTTCATACCCTGGATACAGTGCATAGAGTCCTGAAATGAGCAAATAGTTGGCTGAGGCTAGAGACTTGAGTACAAAGACAGTGAAGCCAAACTAAGAACTTGGACTCTAAAACGAAATGAGCTAGGTTCAAATCCTTTGCTCAACCACAAAGGTATTTGATTGACAGCAAAAATTTCAGAAAAAGAGCAACTCTGTTTCATCCCAATCTGTGTGGATGAGGCTTTCAAGGGCAACAAAGGTGGATGGCCTGACATCCCCATACTAGCTTGCAACCACTATCTCCTCAGTAGAACTGAGGGAACTCTAGAAAGTATGGGGTATGGGCTCTGATAAAGGACTCCTCTATTAACTCCTTACAGGCACTTCTTGACTACAGAACCACAAGCCCAACAAATTATGCAATGAGTGTGTACATCATGGTGGTGCAGGGCTGAGCCCAGAGAATACATTCCTAAGTGATAGTGCACCCCCTCCTTTCTTTCTGTATGTGTCCCCTCCTTCTCTTAAGCCTCTTAGTAATCTTTTTTTCCTGCACTGCCTCTTTCCCTCTCAGTTCTGTCCAGAACAATCAATGCTGTCATTAGGTAGATGAAGGACACCTTGGGGAAGATATCTGCTTCTATTTACTGGAGATATTCAACAAGAGCAGCTTGTAAAGGCAATTAAAAGAACATGACTCAGGGAAGAATGATTAAGATTGCTTGTTTTTATGAGACAGGTGCCAGATACATAGCCCAAACTGACCTTGAACTCTGTTTTCCTGCTGAAGCTTCTAAGTGCTGGGTTTATAGGTATGCTTCATCACACCTGGCTTGGATAGAAGGTTTTCACATTCTTTCCAAACTTGATTTTTTGTTGTTCTAACATGAAACATTCCATTTCTCCAGGAAGTATCCATAACACAAATTTGTAGAGAAAAGAAAGGTCTTATCACAACCAAATACTTTGTGAATTATAGGTTTTGCTGATTTCATTTTCAAGATTGAAAGCAAAACAAATGAGAATGTGAGATAAATTTAGGGATCATCTACAAAGAACCCGTTCTCAAACTAAAGGCAGGGGATAGGGTCATCCATGAGCAATGGATTAGTTCATTCAAAATGGATCTCACTATAAAGACAATGACTCATGTCAGGTGCTGGTCAAACAGGTAAGAATTTGATTTTGCCACTAATAGTTGATTAGGATAGTAGTGAATTGTATTCCAATGGAATAGATAAACTAAAAACTGGACAATGAATAAATCAAAGAACAGATTGGCTTTGCGTACCAGTACCTTGAAGGTGTCCACTCCTACTTTGTAGAGCCAGGCCACATAGATTGAAGCATATCCATTTACCCTAGATTTAAATAATAAGTATAGATATGTGGAATCTTGCTTTTATCCAGAAAAGCACCTCCTTGTGCACTCAACAAAAAGTCAGGGCTATGATTCTTGGAGGCCAGTTGAATTCTGACCCTGTTTTTCAACTTATTCCTTTGGGTAAACTGGAGTACCTTTGTGAGTAAAGCTGTCTCCTTGCCAGTGATGCCAGGAATTTCCCAAATGACTCACAAGGGAAATTTCTGTTTATTTTACAAAGTATCTTAAACCAAGGTGCCTTCATCACACAGGAAATCTCTTTGTTCCTTTGCTCTATGTTAAGCTTGTTCTTAGAGATACCGCAAGACTTTGGTAAAGAGCTTTATTTTTAAAACATGTGATTGTATTGTGGTTTATGAGAATGGGTTAAGTTATCACTAAGCTAAGTATTCAACTTGTTTATATCCTCTGGAAGTAAGATGACTTTGAATCTCCTTGCTATGGTAGGTATGATGGGGAACTGAAAGTGTCTACAATATTAAGCACGTATTGTTAAAGCCAGCAGCCAGGACTCTAAAGAACTTAGGGTCTTCTCAGATTGTCTCAGATGAAAAGAGACAATTCCCCAACTATATGTACTACCAAGTAAGACCCCTAATGCAAGGAATGGGTTTCATCCTATTGAGTCATTGTCCATAGTGGCCCTACCCCCCCCACACACACACGTGTGCTCGTGCAAATATTACATGCTATTGACATGCTGTTGGTTATCCTCCTCACCTTGAAAGAAAGGTCCTATTACTACAGGCACCACTTAATTATTCAATTGAGCATGGAGAACCTGAGCTGTTGCTGAACTAAATTTTATTTAAATTGGAAACAATCTCATTTTATATAACAATCCCAGTTCCCTCTCCCACCCATCCTCTCATGCCCCCCACCAACCCCCATCCCATCCCATCCCTCTTCTGCTCCATAGAAAGGGTGAGACCCTCCATGTGGGATCATCAGTCTGCCACATCATTTGGAGTATGGCCTAGTCCCTCCCCCATGTGTCTAGGCTAAGATAGTATCCATCTATGGAGAATGGGCTCCCAATATCCATTTTACACTAGGGATAAAAACTGTTCCACTACCAGAGGCCCCATAGATTTCCCAGGCTTCCTAACTGACACCCACATTCAGGGGGCCTGGTTCCATCCTATGCTGGTGTCTGAGCTGTCAGTCTGGGGTCCATGAGATTCCCCTTGTTCAGGTCAGCTTTTTCTGTGGATTTCCCCAGACTTGTCTTGATTCCTTTGCTCATCACTCTTCCTTCTCTATAATTTCACCCATATTTACTAGTGTTCTGTGCAGGTAGATTCTATATAGGCGACCACATGAGAAAAGCAATCATCAATCTCTCCCAGCTATGACTAAGCCCAAGACATTGGGCCAGCCATCCAACAAGATGAAGTAACAGGAAATGGAGCTTCAAACACTTAATAAATAAGAGAGAGAAGATTTCTATGCTATAAATGCAACAAATAATCTAACTCCAGATGTTTAGGGACAAATGGACAACTATGAATAATCAAAACAAGTCTCAAATTAGTACTCACATTGTAACATTCTCTAATAAAAGCAATTTAGATGCCATATAAGATAGTGATTTCAAAATAGAAATAATAAACATAATCAAATAAAGAGGATATTGATAAACACTACAATGAAGACTGTGCAAATACAATCAGATGAATGAAATAAAAAGAATTCAAGACATGAAACCAATTAAAATTTATTAAGTAGGTAAAATTACTGTAAAAACAAAAAATATATAAAACTTGAAATGAAAAACTATTCATGGATCACACTCCGCCCTCTGTCCTGCAAGGCACCCGAGCCTCAGTTGAGTCTGGGTGCTGCTCTGCTGCCCCCATCCTCTCCCATCAACCCCTGTTCGAATTTGCCTGAGCACAACCGGACAAGAGTGGACCTTCCCAGAACAGAAGGCCCACCCTGAGTCTGGACACACCTCACCCTTGTCAACACTCTGCCCTCTGTCCTTTGGCAGGCACCTGAGCCTCAGGTGGGTCTGTGCAATGCTCTGACTCCAACCTCCCCAATCAACCACTGCTCCATTCTACCTGAGCCCACCCAGGCAAGAGTAGACCTGCCCAGACAGGGAAAGCCCACCCTGAGTCCAGAGACACCCCACCCTTGTCCACACACCACCCTCTGCCATCCTGCTAGTGCCAGAGGCTAAGCCCTTCGCCTGCCACCAGAGAGAAGGAAAGACCCCACCTGCACTCACTGGAAGAAGGGTTGGGAAGAAGACAGAGTAAGAACAAATTCAACAACAGAAAAACCAATGTGACACCACCAGAATCTAGGGACTCCACACAAGGAAGATCTGAAAAGCCCAACACAGGGGATGAAGAGATGGACCTCAAAAATTAACATAGGAAGATGATAGACACCATTAAAAAGCAAACAGGAAAATCCCATAAAGAAATAGAAGAAAAAAAACAAGCAAAAATTACAAGAAATGGAGGAAAAGACAAACCAAAAAATTCAAGAAGTAAACAAATCTCTTACAGAATGTAAAGAAAGCCAAGAAAAAGCAACCAAACAAGTGAAGGAAGCACTTGAAACAGTTCAAGGCATGAAAGCTGAAATAGACACAATAAAGAAAATAAAGAACAAGGGGATGCTGGAAATAGAAAGGCTGGATAAATGATCAGGAACTAAATATGTGAGTATAATCAATACAATTCAAGAGAGGGAAGAGAGAATCTCAGTTGTTGAAGACTCGCTAGAGGACATACAGACATCGACCAAAGAAAATCTCAAGTCCAACAAATACTTAACAAAATATATCTAGGAGATATGGGACACAGTGAAAAGGCCAAACATAAGAAAAATAGGTATAGAAGAAGATGAAGAAATACAGCTCAAAGGTATGGAGAACATATTCAACAAAATCATAGAAGAAAACTTCCCCAACCCTACAGAATGATATGCCTATGAAAGTACAAGAAGCTTACAGAACACCAGACTGGACCACAAAAAGAAGTCCACTCGACACATAATAATCAAAACACCAAACATATAGAATAAAGAGAAAATATTAAGAGCAGCAAAGGAAAAAGCAGACCTATCAGAATCACACCCGACTTTTCAATGGAAACTTTGAAAGCCAGAAGGTCCTGGATAGATATCCTACAAACACTAAGGGAGCATGGATGTCAACCCAGACTACTGTACCCAGCCAAACTTTCAATCACTATAGATGGAGAAAACAAGATATTCCATGACAAAACCAGACTTAAACAATGCATATCCACAAATCCAGCACTACAGAAAGTTCTGGAAGGAAAACTCCAACCCAACGAAGACAACTACACTCACAAAAACATAGGCAATAGATAATCCAATTTTACCAAACACGAAAAGAAACAGGAAGGTGAAATACACACAGAATGACACCACCAACAGTAAATCCAAAACAAACAAGAAGCAACAATCAATGGACATTAATATCCCTAAATGTCAATAGTCTTAATCTGGCCATAAAAAGATACAGGCTGACAGAATGGATAAGAAGACAGAATCCATCCTTCTGCTGTTTACAAGAAACACACCTCAACTTCAAAGACAGGTGTTACCTCAGTGTAAAGGGTTTGGAAAAGATTTTCCAATCAAATGGGCACAAGAAACAAGCTGGTGTAGCAATCCTAATATCCAACAAATTAGACTTCAAACTAAAATCAAACAAAAGAGATGAAAAAGGGCTTTCATACTCATCACAGGAAAAGACCATCAAGATGAAGTCTCAATCCTGAATATCTATGCCCCAAAACAAAGGCACCTACATTTGTAAAACAAATATTACTGAAACTCAAACCACACATAAAACCACACATAAAACCACACACACACACTTATAGTAGGAGGTTTCAACGCCCTGCTTTCACCACTAGACAGGACCACCAGACAGAAATTTAAAAGAGAAACAAAGGATCTAACAGAAGTTATGTCCCAACTGGGTTTAACAGATATCAATAGAACATTCCATCCAAACACAAAAGAATATACCTTCTTCTCAGCGCCACATGGCACCTTCTCTAAAATTGACCATAGAGTTGGCAACAGAGCAAACCTCCACAATAACATAAGAATTGAAATAACCCCCTGTGCCATATCACCATGCTTTACAGTTAGAATTCAACAGCAATACAAATTGCAGAAAACCTACAAACTCAGGGAAATTGAAAAACACCCAGTTGCACCATTCCATGGTTGAGGGAGAAATAAAAAAAATTTAAAGACTTCCTAGATTTGAAGGAGAATGTAGACACAACATACTGAAACTTATGGGACACTCTGAAAGCAGTGCTAAGAGGAAAGTTCATAGGACTAAGTGCCCACATGAAGAAACTGGAGAATAGTCACACTAGAGAATTGGCAGAGCAACTGAAAGCTTTAGAGCAAAAAGAAGCAACTCACCACGGGAGGAGTAGAAGCCAGGAAATAATCACACTGAGGGCTGAAATCAATAAAGAAGAAACTAGGAAAACATTACAAAGAATCAATGAAACAAAGACTTGGTTCTTTGAGAAGATCAACAAGATATACAAACCTCTAGCCAAACTAATCAAAAGGCAGAGAGAGAGCTTGCCAATTAACAAAATCAGAAACGAAAAGGGGGATATAACAACAGACAATGGGGAAATCCAGAGAATCATCAGGTGATACTTTGAAAGACTGTACTCCACAAAATTCAAAAATCTAAAGGAAATGGACAATTTTCTGGATAGATATCACTTACCAAAATTAAACCAAGAACAGAAAAGCAGTTTAAATCCACCTATAACCCCTAATAAAATAGAAGCAGTCATCAAAAGCCTCCCAACGAAAAAAAAGCCCAGGGCCAGATGGCTTCAGTGCAGAATTCTACCAGAAATTCAAACAAGAGATAATACCAGTACTCCTCAAATTGTTCCATACAATAGAAGCAGAAGGGACATTGCCAAACTCTTTTTACAAGGCTACAATCACTTTGATACCCAAGAGGCACAAAGATGCAACTAAAAAAGAGAACTACAGACCAATATTACTCATGAGCATCGATGAAAAATTCTCAACAAAATATTGGCAAATCAATTCCAAGAACACATCAGAAAATCATCCAATATGATCAAGTAGGCTCCATCCCAGGGATGCAAGGATTGTCCAACATATGAAAATCCATCAATGTAATCCACCATATAAACCAACTGAAAAAGAAAAGCCACTTGATCATCTCACTAGATGCTGAAAAAGCCTTTTACAAAATCCAACATCCCTTCATGATAAAGATCTTGGAGAGAACAGGAATAACAGGAACATATCTAAACATGATAAAAGCAATATACACCAAACCAACAGCCAACATCAAACTAAATGGAGAGAAACACAAAGCAATTCCTCTAAAATCAGGAACAAGATAAGGTGGTCCACTCTCTCAATATCTCTTCAATATTGTACTTGAAGTTCTAGCTAGAGCAATAAGAGAAGAAAAGGACATCAATGGGATTCAAATTGAAAAGGAAGAAGTCAAACTTTCACAATTTGCAGATGATATGATAGTCTACATAAGTGACCAAAAAAAACTCTACCAGGAAACTCCTACAGCTGAAAACACCTTCAGCAAAGTAGCAGGATACAAAATTAACTCGAAAAAATCAGTAGCCCTACTATATACACATGATAAATGCAATGAGAAAGAAATCAGAGAAACATTACCTTTCACAATATCCACAAGCAACATAAAATATATGGGGGTAACACTAACCAAAAAGGTGAAAGACATGTACAGTAAGAACTTTGGATCTTTAAAGAAAGAAATTAAAGAAGATACCAGAAAATGGCAAGATCTCCCATGCTCTTGGATAGGTGGAATTAACATAGTAAACATGGCAATCTTGCCAAAAATAATCTACAGATTCAATGCAATCCCCATCAAAATCCCAACACAGTTCTTCACAGACCTTGAAAGAACAATACTCAACTTTATATGGAAAAACAAAAACCCAGGATAGCCAAAACAACTCTATACAATAAAGGATCTTCTGGAGGCATCACTGTCCCTGACTTCAAGCTCTATTATGGAGTCATAGTTCTGAAAACAGCTTGGTATTGGCACAAAAATAGACAGATAGAACAATGGAATCATTTTTGAGAACCCTGATATTAACCCACACACTTATGAGCACCTTATTTTTGACAAAGATGTTAAATCTATACAATGGAAGAAAGATGCCATATTCAACAAATGGTGCTGAACAACTGGATTCAGACATGAAGAAAATTGCAGATAGATCCATATCTGTCACCATGCATAAAACTTAAGTGCAAATGGATCAACGATCTCAACATAAATCCAGCCACATTGAATCTTCTAGAAGAGAAAGTGGGAGATACCCTTGAACAAATTGGTACAGGAGACTGCTTCCTGAACATTACACCAGTAGCGCAGACATTGAGGTCTGCAATTAATAAATGGGACCTCCTGAAACTGAGAAGCTTCTGTAAGGCAAAGGACACAGTCAGTAAGATAAAATGACAGCCCACAGAATGGGAAAAGACCTTCACCAACCCCACATCTGACAGAGGGCTGATTTCCAAAATATACAATGAACTCAAGATGCTAGCCACCAAAACACCAAACAATGAAATTAAAAAATGTGATGCAGAACTAAATAGAAAATTCTCCACAGAGTAATTTGAAATGGCTGAAATATGCTTAAGAAAGTGCTCAAAATCCTTGGCCATCAGAGAAATGCAACTCAAAACAACTCTGAGATACCATCTTACACCAGCCAGAATGGCTAAAATCAAAAATACCAATGACAATCTATGCTGGAGAGGATGTGGAGAAAAAGGAACACTCCTCCATCACGGTGGGAGTGCAAACTTGTAAGACCACTTTGGAAATCTGTACGGGGGTTGCTCAGAAAAATGGGAATCAGTCTACCTCAAAATCCAGCAATTCCTCTCTTGGGCATATACCCAAATAATACATGTCCATAAAACAATGGCATATGTTCAACCTTGTTCATAGCAGCATTGTTTGTAATAGCCAGAACCTGAAATGAACCTAGATGCCCCTCAACTAAAGAATGGATAGAGAAAATGTGGTACATTTATACAATGGAGCACTACTCGGCAGAAAAAAACAGTGGAATCTTGAAATTCGCAGGCAAATGGATGGAACTAGAAGAAACCATCCTGAGTGAGGTAACCCAGTCACAAAAAGAGAAACATGGTATGTACTCACTCATATATGAGTTTAGACATAGAGCAAAGTATTACCAGCCTACAATCCTCTTCACCAAAGAAACTAGGAAACAAGAATGACTCTAAGGGAAAAATGCATGGACCCCAAGAATGGGAAGGGGCAGGAACTTCTGAGCTAATTGGGAGCATGAGTGTAGGGGAGTGGGAGCTGCCAGAATGAGAGGAGGAGATGAGGAGAGGAGAGGAGGAAATGGAGGAGCAGAAATATTGAGTTGGGGGAAGAATAGAGAGAGAAGAGCAGGATGAGGGATTCCATATTAGTAGGAGCCATTGTAGGTCCCAGGAGAGATCTGGCAGATTTCCAGAGACCTACAAGGATGACAGGAATTGACAATCTAGGCAATGATGGAGAGGATAACCTAAATGCCCTTCCCCTTTTATGAAACTGATGACTACTTTTTATACCATCCTAGAGTCCTTATCCAGTGGCTGATGGAAGCAGAGGCAGATACCCACAGATACACACTGAACTGAACTATGGAACTTAGTTGCAGAGAGGGAAGAATGAAGATCAAAGGGGTCCGGACCAGGCTGGTGAAACCCACAGAAACAGATGGCCTGTACATGGGGGAGCACATGGACCGCAGACTGCTGTTTGGGAGGCCAGCACAAGACTGATCCAAACCCCTGAACAAGGATGTCAAGGAGGAGGCCTCTGCACTCTAGGGGGCCCCTGGTAGTGGATTAGTTATTTTTCCCTTGTGTAAGAAGGGACTTTGAGAGCCCATCCCACCTGAAGGGATGTACTCTTGGCCTGGATACATGGGGGATGACTTAGGCCCGGCCCAGGATGATGTGATGGACTTTGGGGAGCCCCCATCGAGGGCCCTACCATGCCTGAGGAGTGGATGGTGAATGGGGTGTTGGCCAGGGAGGGGCAGATGTGGGGGAGGGGAGGGAGAGGGAGAAGGGATTGACATGTGAAACAAGCTTGTTCTTAATTTGAACTAATAAAAAATTACAAAAAACTATTCAATAATTCAAACAAAATTTCAGGAGAAAACCTCAACAATAGAATAGATAGAAGGGAAGAGAGAATATTAGGTATTGAAATAAAAATAGAGCAACCAAAACATTCAGTAAAAAAAATGTCAAACTCAGATAAAAAGGGCAAAATATGTCACTCTGAGCCACTATAAAAAGACAAAAAAAAATACAAATAACAGGTATAGATAAGAAAGAAGCATCCCAGATCAAATTCATGGGAAATATTTCCATTAAAAAACCCTCTTATTTAAGGAAATGCTTACTTATTAAAAACATACAGCACACCAAATAGATAATACCAGAAAAGAAACTCTGTATATCCTAGAGTAGTCAAAACACTAAATGTACAGAAAAATAAAGTATATTAAAAGACATATGAGAAAAAAATAAACTCACATACAAAGGCAGACCCCCCCCAAAAAAATCAGACTTTTCGATTGAGACCATGAAAGTCAGATAGGATTAGATTTGTGTTCTGAAAGTTAGATAGGCCACAGATTTCAGCTCAGACTACTATACCAAAAAACTATCAGTCATAATTTAAGGAGAAAATAAACTGTTCCATGATAGGAATATAGTTAAAGAATTTACAGCATTTACAGCTCTACTGGAAGAAATACTTAGGTGGAAAGAGAAGCATACCCCAAAAAGTACATGGAACAAATAATTTCAGAACACTTAATCAAAAAGTTATATTAGACTATCACAAAACAACAAAATTACAGAAGTTTTACACATTGTTCAATAAAACTTAGTTTTAAATAATCTCAACTACCCAAATAAAATCACATAAACTTACTAATTATTTCAGAAAACAAGAATTTTTTGCTGACTCCAAGAAACACACTTCATGAACAATAATAGAGAGTACCTAGGGTAAAAGGGTGTGGAAAGGTATTCATTCCAAGCAAATGGAACCAAGAAACATACATTTAATATACAACAAATTTGACTTCAAACTGAAACTATTACATAGATATAAGCAGGAACAGTTTATCCTCATTAAAGAAATAATCAGCTATAGAATGTTACAATCATATATATATATATATATATATATATATATATATATATATATATATGCATCAAACACTAGAGCACCCAATTTAATTAAAAAATAAGAACATTACCACAGATCAACACCAACATAGTGATCTTAGTATCACACACTCATCAATAAACAGATCATCTGGGCAAAAAAAAATAGAGAAACTCTGAAGTTAAGTGACACCATAAATCCATGAAAGTCAGATAGGATTAGATTTGTGTTCTGAAAGTTAGATAGGCCACAGATTTGTGATCAAGGAATATGTAGTCAATTTTAGAGAAGGCTCCATGAGGTGCTTCGAAGAAAGTGTATTCTTTTGTGTTTAGGTAAAATGTTCTATAGATGTCTGTTAAATCCATTTGAGTCATAATATGTGCTAGTTCCCTTATTTCTCTGTTAAGTTTCTGTTTGGCAGATCTGTCCATTGGTGAGAATGTGGTGTTGAAATCTCTCACAATTAATGTGTAGGGTTTGATGTGTGGCAATCTTTATTAATGTTTCTTTTACAAATGTGGGTGCCTTTTGATTTTTCCTGTGATGAATATGAAATATCATTCTTCATCTGTTTTGATTACCTTTAGTTTTAATTCTTTTTGCTAGATGTTAGGATAGCTACACCAGGTTGCTTCTTATGTCTCTTTAATTGGAAAAATCTTTTCCCAACAATTTACTCAGAAGTAAAGCCTGTCTTTGAAGTTGAGGTTTATTTCTTGTACACAGCAGAAGGATGGGTTCTATTCTTTTATCAATTCTGTGAATAAATATTCTGTGGTTGGAATGCAAAACAAAATGAAAAATAAACAAAAAAACAAGAAAACCTTCAGGGCAATAGTTTTGTGAATTTTTGTAGACTTTGCAGATGAAAGCATACTTCAGACTGATATTTGGTGTTGCTGTTTTGATTTTTACTTACAACATTTATCTCTCACAAAAACACAGGCAATAGGTAATCTAATTTTACCAAACACAAAAAAAGTAGGAGGGCGAAATCCACACACAATGACACCACCAACAATAAATCCAAAACAAACAAGAAGCAACAATCAATGGACATTAATATCCCTAAATGTCAATGGACCTAACAGATGTATACAGAACATGCCACCAAAACACTGAATATGCATTCTTTTTCATAGCAGCCCACTGGGGTATTCTTCAAAAGTGACCACACATTAGGAGACAAAGCAAATCTTGAGAGATACAGAAAAATCATATCCTGAAGTCTTTCTGACCATCATGCACTAAAGATGGATAACAATAAAGGAAAAGACAGAAAGCACACAAGTTCATAAAAGCTAAATAACACACTAGTAAGCTAAATATGAATGAAGGAATATTGTTAACCTGGTTATTCTCTCTCTGTCTTTTTGTTAGCTTGAATAACAGTTTGCCTATCTTGTTAATTTTCTCAAAGAACCAACCCATTGTTCTCTTTATTTCTATTTTATTGATTTCAGACCTCAGGTTGATTATTTCTAACTGTTTACTCCTCCTGCATGAGTTTGATTCTTTTTGTTCTAGAACTTTCAGGTGTTCTGTTAAGTCACTAGTGTGAGACTTCTTCAAATTCTTTATGTAGGCATTTAGATCACCATGCATTAAAGCTGGAATTCAGCAACAATACAAATAGCAGAAAATCTGCATACTCTTGGAAAATGAATAACACACAATTGCACCGTTCCTGGGTTGAGGAAGAAATAAAAAAAAATTAAAGACTTCCTAGAATCTAATGAGAATGCAGAAACAACATACCCAAACTTATGGGACACTCTGAAAGCAGTGCTAAAAGGGAAGTTCATAGCACTAAGTGCCCACATGAAGAAACTGGAGAAAAGTCACATTAGAGAATTGACAGGACAACTGAAAGCATTAGAGCAAAAAGAAGCAAACTCACCAAAGAGGAAATAATCAATCTGAGAGCTGAAATCAATAAAGTAGAAACTAGGAAAGCATTACATAAAATCAATGAAACAAAGAGTTGGTTCTTTGAGAAGATCAACAAGATATACAAACCTCTAGCCAAACCAAAAGGCAGAGAGAGAGCATGCTAATTAACAAAATCAGAAACGAAAAGGGAGATATAACAACGGACACTGAGGAAATCCAGAGAATCTTCAGGTCATACTGTGAAAACCTGTACTCCACAACATTCGAAAATCTAATGGAAATGGGCAGTTTTCTGGATAAATATCACTTACCAAAATTAAACCAAGATCAGATAAACAGTTTAAATCGACCTATAATCCCTAATGAAATAGAAGCAGTCATCAAAAGCCTCCCAACCAATAAAAGCCCAGGGCCAAATGGCTTCACTGCAGAATTCTACCAGAAATTCAAACAGGAGCTAATTCCAGTACTCCTCAAACTGTTCCAAACAATAGAAGCAGATGGGATATTGCCAAACTCTTTCTACGAGGCTACAATCACCTTGACACCCAAGCCACACAAAGATAAGACTAAGAAAGAGAACTACAGACCAATATCCCTCATGAACATTGATGCTAAAATACTCAATAAAATATTGTCGAACCGAATCCAAGAACATATGAGAAAAATCATCCACCACAATCAAGTAGGCTTCATCACAGGGATGCAAGGATGGTTCAACATACGAAAAACCATCAGTGTAATCCACCATATAAACAAACTGAAAAAGAAAAACCACATGATCATCTCACTAGATGCTGAAAAAGCCTTTGACAAAATCCAACATCCCTTCATGATAAAGATCTTGGAGAGAACAGGAATAACAGGAACATATCTAAACATGATAAACGCAATATACACCAAACCAATACCCAACATCAAACTAAATGGAGAGAAACTCAAAGCGTTTCCTCTAAAGTCAGGAACCAGACAAGGCTGTCCACTCTCTCCATATCTCTACAATATTGTACTTGAAGTTCTGGCTATAGCAATAAGACAGTACTGGAATTAGCTCTTGTTTGAATAAAAGGGGATCAAAGGGATCCAAATTGGAAAGGGTGAAGTCAAACTTTCACTATTTGCAGACGATATAATAGTCTACATTAGTGACCCAAAAACTCTACCAGGGAACTCCTACGGCTGATAAACACCTTCAGCAAGGTAGCAGGATACAAAATTAACTCAAAAATTCAGTAGCACTGTTATATACAGATGATAAATCCAATGAGAAAGAAATCAGGGAAACATCACCTTTCACAATATCCACAAGCAACATAAAATATCTTGGGGTAACACTAACCAAAAAAGTGAAAGACCTGTACAATAAGAACTTTGAGACTTTAAAGAAAGAAATTAAAGAAGATACCAGAAAATGGAAAGATCTCCCATGCTCTTGGATAGGTAGAATTAACATAGTAAAAATGGCAATCCTGCCAAAAGCAATCTACAGATTCAATGCAATCCCCATCAAAATCCCAACACAGTTTTTCACAGACATTGAAAGAACAATACTCAACTATATATGAAAAAATAAAAAACCCAGGATAGCCAAAAAAACTCTGTACAATAACGGATCTTCTGGAGGCATCACCATCCCGGACTTCAAGCTCTACTATAAAGCCATCGTTCTGAAAACAGCTTGGTATTGGCACAAAAATAGACAAATAGACCAATGGAATTGAATTGAAAAACCCTGATATTGACCCACGCACCTATGAATACCTTATTTTTGACAAAGGTGCTAAATCTGTACAATGGAAAAAAGCATCTTCAACAAATGGTGCTGGCACAATTGGATTCAGACATGCAGAAAATTGCAGATAGATCCATATCTGTCACCATGCACAAAACTTAAGTACAAATGGACCAAAGATCTCAGCATAAATCCAGCCACACTGAATCTTCTAGAAGAGAAAGAGAATTACCCTTGAACAAATTGGCACAGGAGACCGTTTCCTGAACATTATGCCAGTAGCACAGATATTGAGGTCTGCAATTAATAAATGGGACCTCATGAAACTGAGAAGCTTCTGCAAGGCAAAGAAACAGTCAGTAGGACAAAACGACCATCCACAGAATGGGAAAACATCTTCACCAATCCCACATCTGACAGAGGACTGATTTCCAAAATATATAAGGAGCTCAAGAAGCTAGCCACCAAAACACCAAACAAGGAAATTAAAAAGTGGGGTGCAGAACTAAATAGAGAATTCTCAACAGAGGAATCTGAAATGACTGAATGACACTTAAGAAAGTGCTCAAAATCCTTGGCCATCAGAGAAATGCAACTCAAAACAACTCTGAGATGTCACCTCACACCTGTCAGAATGTCTAAAATCAAAAATACCAAGGACAATCTATGCTGGAGAGGATGTGGAGAAAAAGGAACACTGCTCCATTGCTGGTGGGAGTGCAAACTTGTAAGACCACTCTGGAAATCAGTATGGTGGTTGCTTAGAAAAATGGGAATCAGTCTACCTCAAATTCCAGCCATTCCTCTCTTGGGCATATACCCAAATAATGTACATCCATACAACCAGGACATATGTTCAACCATGTTCATAGCAGCATTGTTTGTAATAGCCAGAACCTGGAAGCAACCTAGATGCCCCTCAACTGAAGAATGGATTGAGAAAATGTGGTACATGTATGCAATGGAGTACTACTCAGCAGAAAATAGCAATGGAATCTTGAAATTTGCAGGCAAATGGATGGAACTAGAAGAAACCATCCTGAGTGAAGCAACCCAGGCACAAAAAGACAAACATGGTATGTACTCACTCATATATGAATTTTAGACATAGAGCAAAGGATTACCAGCCTATAATCCTCTTCACCAATGAAACTAGGAAACATGAAGGTCTCTATGGTATAAATGGTCCCCAGGAATGGAAGTGTCATGAACTCCTGAACTAATTGGGAGCATGAGGGTAGGGGGGAGGGATCTGCTACAATAAGAGCAAGAGAAGAGGAGTAGAGGAGAGGAAATGGAGGGGCAGAAATATTGAATTGGGGGAAGAATGGAGGAGAGAGAGCAGGATGAGAGATACCATATCAGAGGGAGCCACTATAGGTCCGAGAAGAGATCTGGAACCTGGGTGATCTCCAGAGACCTACAAGGATCACACGATCTAACAATCCAGGCAATGGTGGAGAGGATAACCTAAAAGCCCTTCCCCTAAAATGAGATTGATGGCTTCTCTTTATGCCATCCTAGAGCCCTCATCCAGTGCCTGATGGAAGCAGAGACAGACATCCACAGATATACACTGAGCTGAAATCAGGAATTTAGTTGAAGAGAGGGAGGAATGAAGATCAAACAGGTCTGTACCAGGTTGGAGAAACCCACAGGAACAATTGGCCTGAACAAGGGAGAGCACATGTACCCCAGATGCTGTCGGGGAGGCCAGTACAAGACTGATCCAGACCCCTGAACATGGAAGTCAATAAGGAGGCCTCTGCAATCCAGGGAGCCTCTGGTAGTGGATTAGTATTTTTCCCTGGTGCAGGAAGGGACTTTGAGAGCCCATCCCACGTGAAGGGTTACACTCTGGCCCTGGACACATGGGGAAGGGCCCAGGCCCAGCACAGGAAGATTTGGTGGCCTTTGCAGATCCCAGGTTGAGGGCCCTACCCTGCCTGTGGAGTGGTTGGTGGATACAGTGGGGGGTAGGCTTGGAGGTGGGGGAGGAGGGATGGGGTGAGGGGAGGGAGAGGGAGAAGGGACTTACATGTGAAACAAGCTTGTTTTGGGCCATCTTTTGGGCGTGGTACTCTGCAGCTCCCAACAGTTCCCCCTTTTTGTTTTAATATTATAGGAGTAGCAGTATCTATCTGTTGTCAGATTTCAGTCATCTCTGTCTTAGGTTCAACCCCAGTGTCCCTATCTTACCCATCAAAGAGTCACTGTGTCGCCCTCACAGGCTCATGTCTTAGGTCGAAGGGAACACATGTATGCTTATTCGCTCAGCAAAGGGTAGGTACCCGTCATTGAGCATGACTGATTCAGATACGAATCACTCACTCAGCAAGGGTGAGACAGACACCTATTTGTCTGTCAGCATGAATAACCATGCTTGAGGGGATTGTCCTCCTTCCACAGCAGCAAAGGCCTGTAACAACATGGCAGCTTGGGATTTTTGCGACTTCCTGATCCTGCATAGGCACTACAGGCAAACAAAAATGGCTAACAACATCATGGAAAACATAAGCCCCACCCCAGCCCATTCCTTAACTAAACTAAAGGCTTGCTTAAGAGTATTTAAGAGGGTATTAACAGTGGGCCGTCTCAGGCGTGTAGCATTCACGGCAACAATTTGTTGTGTTAAGGTGTCTGTCAGGTTCTCGAACTGTTGACTCCAATTTCCCTGAAGGTAGGCACTTAGCTGCCAACTCAGGTTGCTGTTCTCCGTGAAATTGTTGGCTATCCTCGAGGTGATACATAAAGAAGAAAAGGAATGAATGCATCCTATGGATGTTAAGGTTACTAAATCATCCACTTGCTCCTGCAACAGGTCCACTCTTTGGCTCACAGTTAGAATGCCAGCTTTTAAGTGGCCATCAATAGATCTTAAGGTAGTTAATGTTGTGGGTGTTTTTTCTACAATGTCATTGACCGTCTCAGTGTTTGTACCTGAGCAGCCATGGCAATGGCAGCAGTCGTAGCCACTGCTGCAGAAAGGGTTATGGCAGTAACCAATGCTGCAGTTGTGCCAAAATCCCGTTTGGTTCTGATGATTTCCGTAATGGGTAATGTTCCTGTATCCACTTTAACTGGAATGGGAACATACGTAGGAACCCTCATCCCTACTGCTGTATTAGCAGAACCATTCCAACATTCTGGGTGCTATTACCACCTGTACCAGAGCCTGAAGGAGAGCCTGAGACAACTGCCTGTAGAACCTCTAGTAACATAGCACCAGATAACTGAGAATTACCAAGAGGATCAAGCCAATTGCCGATCGAGCCATTTTTCATCCAAATACATGGATTAGAACTATTAATGAGGGAGAAGCATAATGCTCCCTGAAGTAACACATTAGTAGCCGAATACGGGGCAGTATCAGGGTCTAAATTTACACAAGGCAAGCCCAAATCACAACTAGTAGAAAAGAAAACAGGCAAAACTTTAGATGCACTATGAACAGGCAAGGGAATTGGCCATGCTTTCGCTATGGCCCACAGGATTTGTTCTCTGGCCTGGATTAGCCACGGAGTTGTCAAGATCAGCAGCAGGATCAATATCGGAGGCTTCATCTTGTTTGTTGCACCGCCTCATTAGTCTCTCTGGAATCCACACTGGGTCTTGCTGATCCTGGGGAAAAACACAAACAGAACCTCTTGCCCATGCTAACACTGGGTCCCGTCCATGCCATAGACCCGTAAAGATAACTTTCCATCTTACGTAGCCCTTCTGAGCATGTGCCTGAGTCTGGTGCCTATCAGCAGCAGAAAGGCCTTGAGAATCCAAATTCAAAAAACTCAGAGTAAAGAGAGCCAAGGATAGTTGTTCCTTTGGTGTTCTACCATAGTCTATTCCCCCTTTTTGTTTTAATAAACATTCTTTCAATGTGCGATGAGCTCTTTCAACTATTCCTTGTCCTTGGGGATTATAAGGTAGACCATGGTTTAATTGGACCTCCATTTGCTTACAGAAGGAGGTAAAAGAGTGAGCTGTGTAAGCAGGGCCATTGTCAGTCATTAATTGCTGAGGTTTTCCCCAGGTAGCCCACGCCTCAAGGCAATGTCCAATGACATTGCGAGCCTTTTCCCCACTCATAGGGGTGGCATGGATGATGCCTGAACAGGTATCCACAGACATGTGGATATATTTGAGAGTTCCAAATCCTGAAAAATGGGTTACATCCATTTGCCAAATTTTCAAGGACAATAGCCCTCTGGGGTTGACCCCCATGTTAGGGGGGTGCAAAAAGGTTATACACTGTTGACAATTCAATACTATCTGTCTAGCTTCCGCTCAGGATAGCTGAAACTTTGCTGCAAAGTTTTTGCAGATACATGGAATTGTTTGTGAAATTGCTGTACCCGATCCACAGGGGAAGCAAAAAAATACATATTCCCCTCTAGTACAGTGATCTATGATCTCATTGCCTTTTGATAGAGGTCCAGGCAAATTGTATGAGCCCAAATATGTTGTATAAAAAATTTCTGATCGCGATGCCAGATCAACTTTTGCAACTCCTGTAAGAGTTTGCAAACTGTACTATTAGGTTTGATAGGTCCTGCAACCTCCTGGGCCTTAACAGCATTCACAACATACGCCGAATCAGAAATTAGATTAAAGAAGAACGGGCAAGTTCTAAACACTTCAAGGACAATTTTACATTCAATAATCTGGGGGGAGCCAGGCTGATATTGAAATTGCACTGGATCCTGATGCTCTATCATATAGGCTCCACAGCCTATCTTGGATTCATCAGTGAAAATGTTTGTGGCTCCAGCAATAGGAGCTGCTGCAGTCATTTTAGGAAAAATGACTGGATGTTCTTTTTAAAATGACATTAGAGGGTGTTTTGGATAATGATTATCTTTTTCTCCTGAAAACCCGCAGCGCAGAGTGGCCCAATCATCCACAGTTCCACAAAGGATCTTAACTTGTTGAGCAGTATATGGGATTATGATCTTATTTGGTAGTCTCCTAAAATATTGAAGGCATTGCTGTATCCCATTTTGAGTCAAGTCAGCAACCGCTGCAGAATAGTATTCAATAGTTTTTCCTGGGGAGGATTTAGAATAAATCCATAGTAACGGACCATCTTGCCACAGCAAAGCTGTAGGCTGGGAGAATGTTGGGAGCACACACAAAAGAATATCCATGTTTTCTATTAGGCGTTTAAGGCTGCCATTTTGTAATTCTGTCTCCACTTTCTTTAAAGCTTCTCTGGCTTCAGCGGTTAACTGCCTAGGTGAATCTAATGCTGAATCACCATTGAGAATATTATACAATGGTTTCAACTCATAATTAGGTAATTTTAAATAACACCTTATCCAATTTATATCTCCCAACAACTTCTGAAAATCATTAAGAGTTTTTAAATTGTCTTTTCTAATCTCTGTCTTTTGTGAAATAACTGTATGAGGGAGAATCTTAGCCCCTAGATAGTTAATAACAGTGTCCTTTTGTACCTTTTCTGAGGCTATGACTAAATTACGCATCTCAAGTAATTTCACCAATTTTATATACGCCTTATTCAGCGTTTTATCATCTTTGGCAGCCAATAAAATATCATCCATGTAATGAACACATCTAATCTTTGGAAAGTCCACTCTCAAAGGAGCAATGGCCTCTGCAACAAACAACTGACACATAGTAGGACTATTGGCCATCCCCTGTGGCAACACTATCCATTCATACCGTAGATCAGGCTGTTCATGATTACAAGAGGGCAGTGTAAATGCAAAATGCCCTGAATCCTTGGCACACAAAGGTATGGAAAAGAAACAGTCTTTAATATCTATAGAGATGATAGGCCATGATGCAGGTAAAGAGGTTAAAAGTGGAAGACCACGTTGCACAGGGCCCATAATTTGCATCTGCTGATTAATAGCTCTAAGATTATGAAGCAATCTCCATTTACCAGATTTTATCTTAATGACAAAAATAGGAGTATTCCATGGAGACACAGAGGCTTTTATATGCCCCAGATCCAGCTGCTCCTGCACCAGAGTCCTAGCAGCCTCCAGTTTTTCAGAGGAAAGTAGCCATTGAGGAACCCATACCGGCTCCTCTGTTTTCCAGGTAATAGGAATACCATCCCCAGTGGCCCCTAGGAAAAACCCAGACCTAGATTCTTTGGTCTTGGTTGTGGAATAATAGGACTAGTTCGACCCTGCAGATGTTTTCTGAGCCCCCAACCTGGGACGTATCCCATTCGTTTCATGATATCTCGAGATGTTTCTGAGTATTCATTTGTGAGTTTGAAACCCATATCCTTTAACAAATCTCTTCCCCATAGTGAAATTGGTAAGTCTAACACATAAGGCTGCATGGTCCCTGAATGCCCTTCCTGATCTTTCCAAGGCAATTGTCTAGCACTCATATCAGGGGCCTTAGCATAACCCAAACCTTGTAAAGTTTGGGAAGAGACCTGTATAGGCCAGCCAGAGGGCCAATCTTTGGTGACTATGATGCTCTTATCAGCTCCAGAATCTAGTAAGCCTAGGATTTTCTTACCATCCACTATTAACTCAAGGGTCTGACGTTGATCAGAGGTCTAAAGCTAGGAAGGTTAAGTTCGATACAGTGGAACCAAAGCCTCCCTCTCCTCTCTCTCTGGTTTGAGCTGGAAACTTATCATGTAAATTTGTCAAAAGCAGTAGCTGTGCTATCCTGTCTCCAGGAGAAATGGCTGTAATCCCTCTAGGAGATTCTACCATGATCTTTACTACACCCATGTAATCAGGATCTATAACTCCAGGATGTACTCGTAGACCTTTCAAGGCTGCAGATGATCTTCCTATAAGCAAGCCTACTGTGCCAGGCTCAAGTGGTCCCTTAAAATCAGTGTCAATGATCTGAACCCCCATTCTGGGAGTTAATACGAGTCTGGTGGTGGAGCATAAGTCCAGCTCCACAGAACCTGTAGTGGCTCTCCTCGGTCTCTCGGATGTTGAAGAGAGGGCCAGGTTTCAGGACTCTGCTCCTGGTTCTGATCCTCCATGGCCCCATATATTTGTGGGCCCTGGGGTCGTGGGCCCTGTCGTCTGTTTTTTGGACGAGCTCCTCCATACCCCTGAACAAGAGGCTGTCCATTGATGTCTTTTACTGATCTACAATCCTTAGCCCAATGGTTTCCTTTTCTACATCTAGGGCATAGGCCAGGTTGCTTAGGGTGCAGGGTAGAATTATTGACTGTAGTATTTCCTCCTTCTGGGCATTGCCTTTTCAAATGCCCTTGCTTGCCGCATTTAAAGCAAGCTCCTGAACTTCCGCCTTTCTTAGTTAATTGCATCACAGCAGCTGCTAAGCCAGCATTGGTCAGTGGGCCCCCTAACTCCCTACAGACCTTCATCCAGACTTCAAGGCCTTTACCCTTATATGGAGTTATTGCAGCCCTACACTCCTTTGTACATTGTTCATAAATCAGCTGTTTGATCAATGGCATAGCAGCATCTGGATCCCCAAACACTCATCCTGCAGATTCTACCATTCTAGCCACAAAGTCTGAAAAGGGTTCCATAGGACCTTGTAATATCTTTGTAAGATTTCCACTGACCTCACCTCTGTTGGGCAGAGACCTCCAATCCCTAATGGCTATTTGGTTAATCTGATCAGACACTTGAGGGGGGTATCCTGTTTGTTGCTGTGCAAAACGTCCCTGACCAAGAAGCATGTCCACATCCCAGGCTGGATTACCAGCCGTGCAGTTAGCCGCACCTTGATCATTGGCAAATTCAATTTGGAAAGCTCTCCAATCCAAATATTGTCCTGGCGACAAACAAGCTCTTACCAAATTCATCCAGTCACTAGGTGTCATACAGAAGCAATTGAGTGCTTCTACTTGAGCAATTGTAAAAGCTGCCGTCACCCCATAGGTGCGTACCGACTCTGCCAGAACTTTGACTATTTTAAAGTCAATCAGCTCATGATATCTCTGTTGGTTACCATCCACAAAAATTTGGATAAGCCAGTGGTCAAGCAATCAGGAACTCAGTGTGAACAGTACGCCACACTTCCAGACAGAAGGTGGAGCAACCAGGAACTCTTACTTCCTCTTTCGAGCAGTAGGGGGGAGGAGCAATAGGGTGGTGCCCTTGCTTTACAGTCGCCATTTTAGGGTGCTGTTTTTCTGGACTTTTAAGGAATGTTTTTCCATGAGCTCAATAATCTCCCCCTCCTCATCCTCCATGAGGTCCTCATCCTCATATATCTCCTTCTCTGATTCTGAATCCTCTCCTGGTTCTTTTAACTCTTTCCTCAACTCTCCCAGAGAAGGATAGACTTGCTTCTTATTCCCTTTCCGTTTTTCCTTTCCAGCCTCATTTTCTGACTGTTCTGATCTTTCTTCATGAAGCATTTCAAGGGCAGCTTGTCCATTCGCTATAGCTTTCTTATTTCCCTCTTGATCCTCTAGACAGCTGCGTACTAGTTGCCATACTGGCCGAACACACGGCTTCAACATTCCTTGTTCCAGGCAAAATCCAGGTCTTTCCCTAACTTATCCCAACTAGCCACTGAGAGATTGCCCGAAGCTGCGAACCAGGGTGCAATGGTGTCGCATTCATTCAGGAACCTCTGCAACGTGGCTTTAGTTAACCTTAAATTTTTAGAATGAAGCAGCTCTTGAAGAGCCAGAAAAATTGGATGTGATTGTGATGATCCCATTGTACTTTTGTTTTAGTTTGTGCGCTCTGACGGTGTGCAAGTCAGATAACACCACCAAAAAACAAAAGCCCACACTGAAATGTTAAAAAGCAGCCAAATCACCACTATAATAGTGGGGTCCATTCACTTTACTCTCACTCTGCAAGTTAAAGCAGGAGCGAGGCATTTAACTTTCGGTTCGCTTTGGCTGCGAACAGTCTTGCTCCTATCCGGAGACTTTATTGCCTCTTTCCCGAGGTCCTTATTGCTCCTTTACCAGAGATCTTATTGCTGCATTCACCTCAGACCTTATTGTCCCACTTACCTTGGGAACTTACCGGCGCCACCCCGACTGTGAGAAGTTCTGTTTCCCCGTACAGGCCACCACTTGTCGCGTCCACCCTTGGCCAGCAAGAACGATGCAACACCGAGGAATCTTCTTCACACAGTTTATTCGGGAACCTTGCTTTACAGGGAGTGGCGCCCCGGGTAGAGGAAAACGGGGCCTGATATAGTCTACATCTACCAATCACCTAACCCTACGTGGCATGCCAGGATAGGTTTTCTCCAAGCAGATTTAAGAGGATACATGGCCTTTACCAAATTAGGAGTTGTTTACCACAGTTTACCGCAGTCGGGCTGGCGGAAGGCAGAAACTGGCGCCATCTTTTGGGCATGGTACTCTGCAGCTCCCAACAGCACAGACATTGAGATCTGCAAATAATAAATGGGACCTCCTGAAATTGAGAAGCTTCTGTAAGTAAGGCAAAGGACACCGTCAGTAAGACAAAATGACAGCCCACAGAATGGGAAAAGATCTTCACCAACCCCACATCTGACAGAGGACTGATTTCCAAAAAATACAATGAACTCAAGAAGCTAGCCACCAAAACACCAAACAATGAAATTAAAAAATGTGATGCAGAACTAAATAGAAAATTCTCAACAGAGGAATCTGAAATGGCTGAAAAACACTTAAGAAAGTGCTCAAAATCCTTGGCCATCAGAGAAATGCAACTCAAAACAACTCTGAGATACCACCTTACACTAGCTAAAATGGCTAAAATCAAAAACACCAATGACAATCTATGCTGGACAGGATGTGGAGAAAAATGAGCACTGCACCATTTCTGGTGGGAGTGCAAACTTGTAAGACCACTTTGGAAACCAATATGGCGATTGCTCAGAAAAATGGGAATCAGTCTACCTCAAGATCCAGCAATCATCTCTTGGGCATATACCCAAATAATGTACATCCATACAACAAGGACATATGTTCAACCATGTTTATATCAGCATTGTTTGTAATAGCCAGAACCTGGAAGCATCCTAGATGCCCCTCAACTGAATAATGGATAGAAAAAATGTGGTACATTTATACAATGGAGTACTACTCAGCAGAAAAAAGCAATGGAATCTTGAAATTCGCAGGCAAATGGATAGAACTAGAAGAAACCATCCTTAGTGAGGTAACCCAGTCACAAAAAGAGAAACATGGTATGTACTCACTCATATATGAGTTTAGACATAAAGCAAAATATTACCAGCTTACAATCCTCTCTAAGGGAAAAATGCATGGACCTCAGGAATGGGAAGGGGCAGGAACTTCTGAGCTAATTGGGAGCATGAGTGTAGAGGAGAGGGAGTAGCCAGAATGAGAGGAGAGGAGGAGAGGAGAGGAGGAAATGGAGGAGCAGAAAGGTTGAGTCGGGGTAAGAATAGAAGAGCACAGGATGAGAGATACCATATTAGAGGGAGCCATTATAGGTCCGAGAATTGATCTGGAACTAGGGAGATCTCCAGAGACCTACAAGGATGACATGAACTGACAATCTAGGCAATGGTGGAGAGTATAACCTAAATGCCCTTCCCCTATAATGAGACTGATGACTACTTTTATGCCATCCTAGAGCCCTCATCCAGTGGTTGATGGAAGCAGAGGCAGATACCCACAGATATACACTGAACTGAATTCTGGAATCTAGTTGCAGAGAGGGAGGAATGAAGATCAAAGGGTCCAGACCAAGCTGGTGAAATCCACAGAAACTGCTGGCCTGTACAAGGGGGAGCACATGGAACCCAGACTGCTGTCTGGGAGGCCAGTACAAGACTGATCCAGACCCCTGAACAAGGATGTCAATTAGGAGGCCTCTGCACTCTAGGGGGCCCCTGGTAGCGAATTAGTATTTTTCCCTGGTGTAAGAAGGGACTTTGAGAGCCCATCCCATGTGAAGGGATGCACTCTCAGTCTGGACACGTGGGGGAGGGCATATGCCCAGCCCAGGATGATATGGTCGTCTTTGGGAAGCCCCCATCGAAGGCCCTATCCTGCCTGGGGAGTGGAGGGTGGATGAGGTGAGGGGTACTGGTAGAGGGAGGGGTGGGGGAGGGGAGGGAGAGGGAGAATGGATTGACATGTGAAGCAAGCTTGTTCCTAATTTGAACTAATAAACAGATTTTTTTTAAAAAGAATTAAAGAGTTAAAAAAAGAATTAAAGAGTTAATAGTATAATTATTCCTTGTCGATTTTTCAGCCATGTATCTTGTTATTTTACCTACGTGACTCCTCCTATATTTACCTTCCTCCTCTTTCCTTAAGGAGGCCCCTTCTTTTCCTATTTCTCCTATCAAATCACTTGAATTCTGCTATTCTCTTAACCTTCTTACTACCACAGAAAATTTTGCAGTACTGGTTTTCTGAACTTGGATAAACTTTTAAGATAAATATGTACTCCAAACTCTTGTGTTTTAATTTTCTATTGCCATAGCAACCTAATACAAGCTGTGAGGCTTACAACACTGACACATTATTACTTTATTGCTTTTAGAGGCCAGAATTGTGAAATGTATTTTACTGCAATAGAATCAGTATTACAAAATCTGCATCCCTTTGGGGAGCTCTGGGAGGCAATCCATTTCCTTTCTTCTTATAGCTTTTCTGTGGATGGTTGGCTACATTGTTTGTTTGTTTGTTTGTTTTTCTTATGGAACTTGAGATCAAGCTCAGCATTCCATTGTACTAGCCAAGTACTCTACCACTTTACTATGTGCCCATCTCATTTTACAGCTTCCTGAGACGACATACATCACTTGGTCCATGCCCCCTCCCTTTGTCTTCAAAACCAGAAATAGAGAATCTTCAACTACCTTTTAGATCCTGGCATTCATTCTTGATTCCTTTCTATAGGAACTTTTGTGAATACACTTGACAGATCTTGACAATTAAAGCTATCTTTCCAATTTTGAATACTTAATCCTGTCTTCAATATCCTTTTTTGTTGTATAAAGTAAGATATTAATACATTTATGAGTTTCAGATACTAGGGCATGGTTATGTTGGGGTAGAGAGGCATTAGCCTATCTTCTAGAACTTTGGTAAGCAGTTATAGTTGAAAACATTTAGATTCTTCTACATTTCTACTCTCTCTGCTATTTCTTTGATGAAATGTACCTGTGTTCCAATACACAGATTTATTTAACATGTAGACCTTGTAGTATACTTAGTCTTATTCACAAGCCACCTACTTTTCAGACTCATGTAGACTTTAAAACTAAGTCTCTTGTTAAAATGGTGAATGCCTGAATGGCAACTTTGAATTCAGCACCTGTTCATAACTCTTCTTTCTCCCTCTCCCTTTCTATTCCATCCATTTTTCTTTCTAATGTCAACCATATTAATAATTATAATCTAGTACACAGTAACCTTATCATATTTTATGATAATAATCTTTCTTTGCATGAGTTTCATATTTGCTATATTAAAGTTAGTAACTCCAGAGAAATGAGTGGTTCCCAAAAGAATAGTGATACATTTTTCAAACTTCCCAGGAATAATCAATGTAAAAAAATAATTTGAGTAACAACCTCCTTTCTACATAAACAAAAAAATTATACCAGCACATGGTATTTTATGTTCTGACTGTGATGTATTACTTCTTGAACCAGGGCGTGGGAGTGTGATTTCTTTTGGCTCATGATTTCTTATCAGACATGATACAAAAAGGGGATATTTGAAAGGCACTTAAGATTGTATTTTATTGTCCTTGTGTCTCAGAAATTAACATGTGAGCTTATCAGGACTATCATCTTGGAGGATAAGAAACAGGTAGAGGGGAGTTAATTCAACCAAGTCAACTAATATAAAGCATCCTAGATTATGTCATAAAATAGAAATTTATTACTTTATTGGTTTGGGGAACCAAGATTCTGAAATGGTTTCCACTGTAATAAAATCAAATTATTCTTGAGCAAATTCTAGAGTCCTCATCCAGTGGCTGATGAGAGCAGAGACAGACATCCACAGAAATACACTGAGCTGAAATCTGGAACTCAGTTGAAGAGAGGGAGGAATGAAGAACGAAGGGGTCTGTACCTGGTTGGAGAAACCCACAGAAACAGTTGGCCTGAAAAAGGGAAAGCATATCGACCCCAGATGCTCTTTGGGAGGACAGTACAGGACTAATCCAGCCCCCTGATCATGGATGCCAATGGGGAGGCCCCTGCACTCCTGGGATTTTTAGACATAGAGCAAAGGTTTACCAGCCTATAATCCTCTACCCCAAGGAAACTAGAAATCATGAATGACTCCAGAGGGAGGTGGACTGGAGTTTTGCCCTGGTGGGTGGGAGGGACTTCGAGAGCCCATCCCACTTGAAGGGATTCGCTCTGTCTCTGAACACATGGGGAGGGGCCTAGGCCCAGCACAGGAAGATTTGGTGGACTTGGTGGAACCCTGGTTGGGGGCCCTACCCTGCCTGGGGAGTGGCGGGTGGATGGGGTGGGGGGTAGGTTGGAGGTGGGGGAGAAGGAATGGGGGTGGGGGAGGGAGAGGGAGAGGAAAAGTATATGTGAAAATATTAATAATTTAATAAAAAAAGAAAAAAAAAAGATTTGCAAACCACCTGACCAAGCACAACCAAGGCTGAGATGCATGAGTAGTAAATGTTTCCCACTTAAGGATAAAGAGGCTATATTGCTGATTGCTATGTATCACATTTGTGGCAATAATTTTAAAAAATGAAACTCTTTTTGTGCTGAAAAATGTTTATTGTCTCATTTTCCTCAATGAGCTAGCAAAGATTCTTTTTTCCTTTTCTATATGGTCTCTGTATTTAGTTAGTTGCTTCTTTGCTGTAAATAACATATTTTATGCAATCACATTTTCAATTCTTGGTTTTATTCATTGACTTCTTTTTAGAAAGTAACCTTGACATTTTTGGCTTTTGAAGCTATTATGAACCAGAGTGGTTTTTCTGACTTTTTTTCTCAACGTGTTTGTTATTGCTCTCTCTCTCTCTCTCTCTCTCTCTCTCTCTCTCTCTCTCCCTCTCTCTCTCTCTCTCTCTCTGTGTGTGTGTGTGTGTGTGTGTGTGTGTGTGTGTGTGTGTGTGTGTGTGTGTGTGTATACATAAAGACCTGATATCTGTATGTTGATTTTGTATCCTGCTATTTAGCTGAAAAAATTCGTAACATCTAAGAGTTTTTTGGTGGGGTGTTTAAGGTCTCTTAAATTTAGGATTATATCATTATTTTACTTCAATAGTCTTTTAGCTGTTTTTAGTACCTTTAATTTTTGAAAAATATTAATAACTCATGACAGTGTTCCATATGTTTGTTTATATGGATGTATGCTGAGAGATTAGGGATTTTGAATGAGTTTCATACTTGATGAGAATAATTTCCCTCCATTCATTTAGAACTTTGTTTCTCTCACTAAAAGTTTATACTTTTCTAAGTAAGTTTTTATACATTTTAAAGACGTTTTAATTTTTTTAAAAAAAATTTATACCTGAGTACATGTATGCATCCATACATCCATGATGGACCTGCTGACACAGAAGAAAGTGCAATTTCTCCTGGAGCTGGAGTTACAGGCAGTTGTCATTCAGTCTATATAGATGCTGGGAACCAAACTCTGATCCTCTTCAAGAGCAGCAAGTACTTTTAACTGCTGAGCCATCTCTCCAGACCCTCATGTATACTTTGTTTGTTCATTTGTTTGTAATAGCCATAGTGAAACTTTATTTTTATTGAAAATAGATTTTTATATAGTATATTCTGATTATGTTTGCTCCTTTCACCACTCCTCCAAGATCCTCCCCCTCTTTACCCATACAAACCAATACCCTTCCTTGTTATCTCATTGGAAAACAAACATATCTAAACTAATAGTAACAGTAGTAATAATATAAATAAGGGAGACAAGAACCCCTGAGCAAATTGGAAGCACAGGGGGGAGAGAGGAAGGAGGTGAGAAGGGGAGAAGGGGAGGGGAAGGAGAACAAGAGGACTGAGACAGGAGAAGTAGAGGAGGGCAAAAAACAAGATGCCTTGATAGAGGGAGACGGTACAGTATTGGAGAGAGGTCTGGCACAGGGAAAATGTTAGGGGATTCACAGGGATTGCCCCAACTAAGAATCTAGGCAGTGGTAGAGAGGCTGTCTTTTATGTCGTTCCCCTATGAGATTGATGACTACCTCAGGTACCATTCCTAGAGCCTTCATCCAGTAGTTGATCAAAGCAGAAACAGGCACCCACAGCTAAGCACTAAGCCATACTCCTGGAATCTAGTTGTGGAGATGGAGGAGGGATGAGCAAAGGAGCCAAGATGGTGCTGGAAAAACCCATGGAAACAGTTGGCCGGACCTAGAGCACAGAGACCCTAGTTGTAATGCTGGGGAACCAACATTGGACAAAACCAAGCCCTCCGAATGTCAGTGCCAGCTAGGAGGCCAAGACAGTCTATGGGACCTCTAACAGTGGAGCCAGTGTTTATTCCTAAAGCACAAATGGACTTTGGGAGCCCATTCCCTATGGAGGGATACTATTGCAACCCAGATACAGAAAGGACGGCCTGGGCTCTCCACCAAATGATATGACAGACTTTGACAGTGCCCCATAAAGGGCCTCACTATCCATGGGGAGGAGGTGGTGGGTGGATTTGGGGGGTTGGTGGGGAGCATGGGAGGATGAGAGGGTGAGGGAATGGGGGGATGAATATGTAAATATGAGTGTGTCGTGGCCTGGCATGTCCCAACCCCAAACTATGGAAGCCACAAGGTTCAGCCTGAGTGGGGGAGCATGGACTTGGAAATTCCTAGTAACCCAACAGCAATAAAGACCAGACACAGGCATCTTGTCATCTTTAGAGAGCTCTCAGTTCCATGCTGCAAAACTGCAGTCTCTCCTTTATTCAGCATCTTCCTGGCTGTAATCTAACCATTCTTCCCTGATCCTGAGACCATTTCTCTCCCATCTTCCTAGACCCTATCTGCAAGACTCTTTCAAATGTTCTTCCTCCTGTAGACCTCTCTGCCGAATCCCTCCTCACCCTCTCATAATTGTTGTTCTCCCATGGTTGCCTTTCCCAGTATTCATACACACACAAGCAAGCATTTCTCCGATAACACTTATGTTTGAGTCCCACACAATCAATGAAGACCTGCCTGATAGCAATCTCTGGACACCCAGGAAAGAAAATGGGCCACACCTCCTTGACTGCACTGGATCTAACTTGCTCCATTTCAACTGACACTCCAGCCAGAGCATGGGTACTGACTTCAATCAAGTTGAGGATTTCAATCGAGATCTTCAATTAAGTAAATCCCATCTAACATGGACTGGACACAATCCATTCGAGACTTTCACTATACTAACATTTCCTTCCTATAGGACCTCACAAGGCTATCGATGTCCCATTTCAGCAGGAAGTAATTTGGAGGATGCTATGCCCCCTTTCCCCCATTGTTGTCACTAAGGATAATGTACACCTAGTTAGGAATAGCTTCCTATTGTTTATGGTTGGGATTGGAAGGAGGTGTTCAGGCTTGGACACCTCTTTCAGATGGCTTTAGGGTTTAGTTAAAATAGACATAGTTAGGATGGGACATAAGCAGATTGTTGTATCTTCTTATATTTCACCTTTATGATTGTTAATTTTGGACACTTTACACTGTTAAGTTTTAATCTTCTTTTAGACTAAAAGGGGAATTGTAGGGAGACACTGTAACCATGCCACCTAAGGAGTGGCTACAGGTGTGCCTGACCACGCCTGCAAAAGAGTGTTCAGGGTGACATGTAGGGAAGGTTTAAGAGTGAGAGGCATGCATATGGAAGCTTTTTCTTCCTTTTCTGCATTGGCTTGCTGTACTTACTCCTGCCCTGCCGGCTGGCTAGGTCATTCTGTAAGTAAGGCATCTCCCTAACAAATACCCTTATATTTTTACCTGACTCCGTATTGGTAATTCTTCCATTATAAGTGCCTCTAAAATAAAATAAAAATAAATAATATAAAACAAGCCAATCTGATTAGGGCAGAATTAACAAATATACTGATAAACAAAGAGCCAAAGAAAAAGCACAAGAAACACATAGATGAAACACACACACATTGACATACACAAAAATCCCCGAAAAACACAATATTGAAGCCCAAAATATATAATCAAAGCACCTGCCAGGTTAAAAAAAATCCCAAACAAAACATAATGGGGACAAAAAAAATAACATTGAGTTTATTTTCTGTTGGCCATTTACTGCTGGCCATGGGGACTTCTCTTAAGAGTGACTGTAAATTCAGTGAGACTCCATTAGAGAAATTTTCTTTATTTGCCAGTGATTGTCACCTGGATATAGCATTTGTTATAGACATGGGGATCAAGATTCACTGGACTCTGTACAGGTGAAGTAAAGTTTATTTGGGAAGGAAACAGATGACTGCCACAGGTTCCTGCTCCAAGGATGCCGACCCTGCCACGCAGATGCTCTCTGCTCAACCTTAGCAGAAAGCAAGAGAGAGCTCCGAGCCCCAAACCTAATCCTTTTCACCAGGCACATACACACCTGTGACCACACCCTTTTGGTGCTACAGGTGTGGAGGTGGGTATCGCTATAAGTCCCCTTTCAGTCTAAAGAAGGTTGAGACTTGATACAAAACTATACACAATGATAGCAAATGTCAAGTATGCTGTAGGAGAAGGAAAGGTAAAACCATACACAATTTAAGACCTACTATAAGTGAAGCAATACAGAGAGCAATTGGCATGAACTACATGTCCAGTCCTAGGGTAAAGTCATAACAGATTACTACGAAGTTGTTCTAAATTGAAAGTTTAAGTCTTGTACCTAATAGTTCTATCTAGGAAGAGAGAACAATAATTGTGACAGTCTGATCTTCAACCTCATCAAAGACCTGAGAAGGAGGATAACAATACTAGGGTAGGCAGGAAGTGCAAGTGAGCAACTTCCAAAAGGTGCAAGTGAAGACAGAAACAACAGGCTACCTGGACAGTCACCCAAAGTCTTGCAGCAGCATAGGGGCAACCAGCTTTGAGTAAGGCCTAGAGTAACTGACTGACCAACACAGAAGCAGGGAGGTTGAAAGGCTGTCTTACCCTGACTTGGCAAGGTTTAGTAGTCTTCTTTAAGTTTATCTTCTGCAAGCTCAGTTAGGACAGCATGTCCAAAGTCAGTGGATGAGGTCATTAACCAAGGAGAGAATGAACTCCAAAAGGAGTGACATCGGTGCCCAACATACTCTCGGGAAAAGCTCGGTGCTGTCAGGAGCAATTGTGTCTCATGTCAAGGGAGTACTAATATTAAAACATTTAAATGTCTATAAAGTATTTGAAGATCAAATATCTATGTCTAACCAATCTCACAGGTATAAGAAACATGGGTAATTATAATCTGTAATTTTCAGAAGCAGTTGTACAATGGCTGAAGCTTCCCAAAATAATTTAGCAGGGACAATGACTTCAAATATATATATATATATATATATATATATATATATATATATATATCAGAGATAGAACTGAAATGTCTTAACTAGAGGTAGAACTGGAAAGTGCAATATGATAAAATATCCTAAGTTGTATCAATACACAAAATGTATATACATCATGATAGTTTTATATTTGTGTGCAAATCATAAACAGAGAAAAGACCCTATACAGTCAACATACAAGAATCTAACAATTTAGGTTATCTATATGTAATAGTTGCTAAAACTGGTTCACAAGAAGATATGTTAATCTACCTATATCCCATCCTAACCATACCTTTCCCACCCATACCCTTAAACATATCTAAAAGAGATACCCAAGTCTAGCATCACCTTCCATACTCAACCCTATACAATTTGAAACCAACCCTAAGCAGGTGAATTATCCCTTTTTAGCAATGAAAGAAAAGAAAGAAAAAGCCCAAAATACCCTTAATGCCAACAGTAGGGAAAGGGGGTGTTGTTTTCTTAGGATTAATTCCTGCTGAAATGGGACAACAATGACTCCATGGGATCCCATAAGGAAAAAAATTAAAGCAAGAAAAAGTCTCAAGAGGACTAGCTGTATCATTTATAGCTAGTCTCTGCGTGGCAGGACATGCTTAACTGAAGTTCTTGTCTGAAGCTCTGGCCAGGGTGTAATAGGAAGGTGCACTGTTTCATCTAGCTTGTCTGGAATTGTCTAGAGCAGTAATAGTCCCAAACCGGTTTTAGAATGGTGTTTGCTAATTTAAAGACATCAAGTTGAATCAAGTGGAATTGATGAAGTGGGGCCCCACCTTATTTCAGGCGAATTTAAAGATTGCTGTTAGGAAGCTTTTTTGTTCACTGTGGAAGACTTAAATACTAATATCAGCACAGAAAGTTTAATAGGTATAGGGTTGAGTATGGACGGTAACAGTAAGGATGAAAATAAGTATGAGGGAATAGGATTTTTGAAAGAAAACACAGTTAAGACAATAGTAGTCCTAGATTTTGTTTTCTTCTGTCTTACATCAATGGCCTTTTGATATGAGACAGAAACTTCCTGCAACAGATGGGGTCCCAGAACTGAAAAAAAGTAGACAAAATCCCCAACCCAGAAGTCTCAGTTTACCAGAGACTTAGGATAGAATTTAAAGGTTTCATTTTATTAGCAGATGAATGATATCCCATGTGTAAATTACATGATTTTCTTTTTCCACTAATCCATTGACAGACATCTGGTCTGCTTATAATTTCTGGATAGTATGAATAGAGCAGCAATGAACATGGTTTGGCAAATATCTCTGTAATAGAAAAATGAAGTCCTTTGGGCTTACTTCCAAGAGTAGTATGGCTGGTTGTTGAGGTGTATCTATTCCTAGCTTCTAGAGGAACCACCACACTGATTTTCATAGCAGCCATACAGGTGTACACTCCCATTAGCAATGTATGAGTGTCCCCCATACAATACATCATTGCCAGCAATAGCTATCATTTGTTTTATTCATCTTAGCCATTCTGACAAGTGTAAGATGAAATCTCACAGTAGTTTTGATTTGTATTTCCCTAATGACTAAGAATTTGAACTTGTAAGTGCTTCTTAGTCATTTGTGTTTATCTTTTAAGAACTCTCTATTTAGCTTTGTACCCCATTGGGGAGCATTATTTGTTTTCTTGATGTCCAACTGTTTTTAATCCTTTATATATTTTGGGTATTAGTTCCCTGTCAGATTGGTTAAAAAAATTTCTTATTCTGTAACCTGCCACTTAGTTGGATAGGTAGTATTCTTTGCTATATAGAGCCTTTCAGTTTCATAAGGTCCCATACTAATTGTTGTTCTTAATGGCTCTGTTATCAGTGCTCTAGTCAGAAGTTCTTTTCCCAGGACAGTCAGTTTAAGACTGTTTTACATTTTCTCTTCTATGAAATTCAGACCCTTAGCTTGAGGTCTTTGATATATTTGGAGTTGAGTTTTATGCAGGGTGATAAGTATGGATCTATTTTCATTATTCTACATTCAGCCACCAAGTTTTGCCAGCACCATTTATGGAGATGAAATCTCTTTTCCAGTGTGTATTTCTGGCTTCTTTATTTTAAAAAAAAACAGGTATCCATAGGTGAGCAAACTTATGTCTGGGTCTTCAATTCAATTCCATTGATTAATGTATCTGCTTATATGCCAATGCTATGCTGTTTTTATTATATTAGCTTTGTAATAAAACTTGAAATCAAGAATGGTAATATCTCAAGCAATTCTTTTATTATTCGGGATTGATTTAGCTATTCTGGGTGTTGGTGTTTCCATAGAAATTTGAAAATTATCCTTTCAATTTCTGTGAAGAATTGTGTTTGAATTTTGATGGAGATTGCATTCAATCTGTAGATTAAGTTTGGTGGCCATTTTCAGCAAATTAATCCACTTGATCCATGAACTTGGGATATCTTCCCATCTTCTGATAGCTTCTTCATTTCTTCAATGTCTTAAAGTTTTTATTATATAAGTATTTCACTTGCTTGGTTAGAGTTACCCCAAGATGTTTTGCTGTATTGTTGAGGCTATTATGAAAGGTATTATTTCCTTAATTTCTTTCTCAGTGCATTTGCCCTTTGCATGTAAGAAAAATGCAGATTTTTGCATATTGATTTTTGTATCCTGCTATTTTGCTCAAAGTGTTTTTCAGCTGTAATTTTCTGGTGGAGTTTTTATGATTACTTATGTATACAATCATCACCTGCATATAAAGATACTTTGACTGCTTCTCTTGCTATTTGTAGCCCCTTGATGTCTTCCAGTTGTCTTATTGCTCTAGCTAATACTTCAAGCACTGTACTGAATAGGTATGGAGAGAAAGGACAATCTTTTCTTGTTCCTGATTTTAGGGGGAATGCCTTGAGTTTCTCTCCATTCAGGTTGATGCTGACTATGGGTTTGCCATAAATCATCTTTATTATGTTGAGGTATGTTCCTTGCATACTTAGCAGTGATTAAAGTTGTCCTTAAAAACAGCCCAGGGTCAGATGGTTTTAGCACAGAATTTTTCCAGGCATGAAAAGAAGAGTTAAAGTCAATGACAATACTTTCCAAATTATTCCATAAAATTGAAACAGAAGGAACATTGCCTAATTTGTTTTATTTTTAATTTTTTTGAAAAAAATGAAACAGCCTAATTTGTTTTATAAGACCACAGTTACCCTCATACACAAAGCACATAAAGAATCACCATAGAAAGAATACAGACCAGTTTCTCTTACATTGATGTAAAATCTTCTCAATAAAATACTTACAAACAGAATCCAAGAACACAAAAAAGGGAGACATAAGGGAGCAGGAAGGTTGTGTAAGGGGAAGAATAGAGGAGAGCAAAATAACAAATGCCATCAAAGAGGGAGCCAGTATAGGTTTAAAGCAAAATCAGGCACTAGGGAAATGTCCAGAGATCTACAAGGATGACACCATCTAAGCAGCAGTGGAGAGGCTACCTTAAATGCCCTCCCTGATAATGAGAATGACGACTAAGTTATATACCATCCTAGAGCCTTCATCCAGAAGCTGATGGAAGTAGAAGCAGACACCCACAGCTAAACACTGAACTGAACTGGAATCCAGTCACAGAAAAGGAGAAGTGATGAGCAAAGTGGCCAAGACCATGCTGGTGAAACCCACAGAAACAGCTGACCCAACCAAGAGGGAGCTCTTGGCCCCCAGACTGACAACTTGGAAACCAGCATGGAACTGATCCAGACCCCATAAATCCGGGTGTCAGTGAGGAGGCCTCATAAATATGTGGGGCCTCTTGTAGTAGATCAGTACGTATTCCTAACATAGGAATGGACTTTGGGATCCCATTTCACATAGGGGGATACTCCCTCATCCTAGACACACGGGGGAGGGCCTAGGTCTTTTCCCAAAGGATATGACAGACTCTGAAGACCCCCCATGGAAAGCCTCACTCTCCCTGGGGAGCAGAAATGGTATTGGATAGGTAGGGTGTTAGTGGGGGGCAGGGGAGGAGGGGAGGGAGAGGGAACGGAGATTGACATGTAAAACAATCTTGTTTCTAATTTAAATTAAAAAATTTTTAAAACTGCAAAAAGATCATCTACTATGATCAAATAGGCTTCATCCCAGAGATGTAAGAATTGGTCAACACACATAAATCAATAAATGTAATTCACCATATAAAGACTGAAAGGCAAAAACCATATGATTATATTGATAAGGGCAGAAAAGGCCTTAGATAAAATTCAACACCCTTTGTGATAAAAGTCCTGGAGATATTAGGACACAAGGGGCATACCTATGATAAAGGCAATTTACAGCAAGTCCGTAGACAACAATCAATTTAAATGGAGAAAAACTCAAAGCAATTCCACTAAAATTAGGAATAAAAGGTTGTCTTCTCCATGTCTATAGTATTTGAAGTCTTAGCTAGGCAATGAGAAAACTGAAGAAGATCAAGGGGATATGAATTGGAAAGAAAGAAGTCATGGCATCTTTATTTGTGGATGATGTGATAGTACACATATGTGACCCTAAAACTCTATGAGGAAACTCAGAAAATTAGCTGGATACAAAATTAACTCACAAAATCAGTAGCCTTTCTATAAACAAATGACAAACAGACTGAGAGAGAAATCAGGGGAACAACACCTTTCACAATAGCCTCAAATAATATAAAATATCTTGGGGCATCAATACCCAAGCAAGTGAAAGACTTGTATATTAAAAACTTTAAGATATTGAAGAATATGTCAGAAATGGAAAGATTGTTTATGCACATGGATTAGTAGGATTAATATAGTAAAAATTACTATCCTATCAAAAGCAATCTACAGATTCAATGCAATCCCCCCAAAAATTCCAACATAATTCTTCAAAGATCTCAAAAGAACAATTTTCAGCTTCATATGGAAACACAAAAAATATATAGCTAAAACAATCTTGAATAATAAAAGAATTGTGGGAAGAATCACTAACCCAAATTTCTCTTGGTACTACAGAGCTATAGTAATAACAAAAAACAGCATGGTATTGGCACAAAAGCAGACACATTGATCAGTGGAACCCAACTAAAGACCCATACATAAATCTACACACCTATGGACACCAAGAATAGAAAACCCTCTAAATCGACATGATCAGTGCACATATAAACCCATGGATACTGAGGCAGCATGTGCAGGAATATCATATTACAGGGCTGTACCAGTTGGGTCCTTAACCTAGAAACTGTCTCCAATTGATAGCCACTTGCAAATGCAAACTTAATTTCCTTAAAGGGAGTATCACTGGGGAAACAAAGTACTCTTAAGTTAGGCTGCCTGCCCAACAATAGATGGCCAACAGAAAATGAGCTCAACAGTTCTTTGTAGGGTCATTGTCTTATAATGTCATGCCAGGGCTCTTCCTTTGTTTTTAATTTTTTTCTCTCTTTTTATTATTATTAATTCAAGTTAGGGAACAGGCTTGTTTCACATGTAATTCCCCTCTCCCTCTCCCTCTCCCTCTCCCTCCCCTTACCCCCATTCCTTCTCCCCCACCTCCAACCTACCCCCCACCCCATCCACCCACCACTCCCCAGGCAGGGTAGGGCCCCCAACCGGGGCTCCACCAAGTCCACCAAATCTTCCTGTGCTGGGCCTGGGTCCCTCCCCATGTGTTCAGAGACAGAGTGCATCCCTTCAAGTGGGATGGGCTCTCAAAGTCCCCCACATACACCAGGGCAAAAAGCCAGTCCACCTCCGGAGGCTCCCAGGAGTGCAGGGGCCTCCCCATTGGCATCCATGATCAGGGGGCTGGATTAGTCCCGTACTGGCCTCCCAAAGAGCGTCTGGGGTCGATATGCTTTCCCTTTTTCAGGCCAACTGTTTATGTGGGTTTCTCCAACCTGGTACAGACCCCTTCGTTCTTCATTCCTCCCTCTCTTCAACTAGGTTCCAGAATTCAGCTCAGTGTATTTCTGTGTATGTCTGTCTCTGCTTCCATCAGCCACTGGATGAGGACTCTAGGATAGCATAGAGAGTAGTCATCACTCTCATTCTAGGGGAGGGGCTTCTAGGCCATCCTCTCCTCCACTGCCCGGACTGTCAGATCGTGTCATCCTTGTAGGTCTCTGGAGATCTTTCTAGTTCCAGATCTCTTCTCGGACCTATAGTGGCTCCCTCTGATATGGTATCTCTCATCCTGCTCTCTCTCCTATATTCTTCCCCCAACTCAATATATCTGCTCGTCCATTTCTTCTCCTCTCCTCTTCTTCTTGTGCTCTTATTGTGGCAGCACCCACTCCACTACCCTCATGCTCTCAATTAGCTTGGGAGTTTATGCCACTTGCCATTCCTGGAGTCCATTTATCCCTTAGAGTCATTAATGATTTCTAGTTTCTTTGGGGAAGAGGATTATAGGCTGGTAAACCTTTGCTCTATGTCTAAAAATCATATATGAGTGAGTACATACCATGTTTGTCTTTTTGTGACTGGGTTACCTCACTCAGGATGGTTTCTTCTAGTTCCATCCATTTGCCTGCGAATTTCAAGATTCCATTGCATTTTTCTGCTGAGTAGTACTCCATTGTATAAATGTACCACATTTTCTCTTTCCATTCTTCAGTTGAGGGGCATCTAGGTTGCTTCCAGGTTCTGGCTATTACAAACAATGCTGCTATGAACATGGTTGAACATATGTCCTTGTTGTATGGACATGCAGTATTTGGGTATATACCCAAGAGAGGAATGGCTGGATCTTGAGGTAGATTGATTCCCATTTTTCTGAGCAACCGCCATACTGATATCCAAAGTGGTCTTACAAGTTCACGCTCCCACCAGCAATGGAGGACTGTTCCTTCTTCTCCGCAACCTCTCCAGCATAGGTTGTCATTGGTATTTTTGATTTTAGCCATTCTGACAGGTGTGAGGTGGTATCTCAGAGTTGTTTTGAGTTGCATTTCTCTGATGGCCAAGGATTTTGAGCACTTTCTTAAGTGTCTTTCAGCCATTTCAGATTCCTCTGTTGAAAAATCTCTGTTTAGTTCTGCACCCCACTTTTTAATTTCATTGTATGGTGTTTTGGTGGCTAGCTTCTTGAGCTCCTTGTATATTTTGGAAATCAGTCCTCTGTCAGATGTGGGGCTGGTAAAGATCTTTTCCCATTCTGTGGGTGGTCATTTTGTCTTATTGACTGTGTCCTTTGCCTTACAGAGGCTTCTCAGTTTCAGGAGGTCCCATTTATTGATTGCAGACCTCAGTGTCTGTGCTTCTGGCGTGATGTTCAGGAATCGTTCTCCTGTGCCAATTTGTTCAAGGGTTATTCCCACTTTGTCTTCTAGAAGATTCAGGGTGGCTGTATTTATGGAGAGATCTTTGATCCATTTGCACTTAAGTTTTGTGCATGGTGACAGATATGGATCAATCTGCAATTTTCTGCATGTCCGAATCCAATTGTGCCAGCACCATTTGTTGAAGATGCTATCTTTTTTCCATTGTATGGATTTAGCACCTTTGTCAAAAATAAGGTGTTCGTAGGTGAGTGGATTAATATCTGGGTCTTCAATGCGATTCCATTGGTCTATCTGTCTATTCTTGTGCCAATACCAAGCTGTTTTCAGAACTATGGCTCTATAGTAGAGCTTGAAGTCAGGGATGGTGATGCCTCCAGAAGATCTTTTATTGTAAAGAGTTGTTTTGGCTATCCTGGGTTTTTTATTTTTCCATATAAAGTTGAGTATTGTTCTTTCAATGTCTGTGAAAAACTGTGTTGGGATTTTGATAGGGATTGCATTGAATCTGTAGATTGCTTTTGGTAGGATTGCCATTTTTACTATGTTAATTCTGCCTATCCAAGAGCATGGGAGATCTTTCCACTTTCTGGTATCTTCTTTAATTTCTTTCTTTAAAGTCTCAAAGTTCTTATTGTACAGGTCTTTCACTTTTTTGGTTAGTGTTACCCCAAGATATTTTATGTTGCTTGTGGATATTGTGAAAGGTGATGTTTCCATGATTTCTTTCTCATTGAGTTTATCATCTGTATACAGTAGGGCTACAGATTTTTTTGAGTTAATTTTGTATCCTGCTACCTTGCTGAAGGTGTTTATCAGCTGTAGGAGTTTCCTGGTAGAGTTTTTCGGGTCACTTATGTAGACTATCATGTCATCTGCAAATAGTGAAAGTTTAACTTCGTCCTTTCCAATTTGTATCCCTTTGATCTCCTGTTCTTGTCTTATTGCTCTAGCTAGAACTTCAAGTACAATATTGAAGAGGTATGGAGAGAGTGGACATCCTTGTCTTGTTCCTGATTTTAGAGGAAAAGCTTCGAGTTTCTCTCCATTTAGTTTGATGTTGGCTATTGGTTTGGTGTATATCACGTTTATCATGTTTAGATATGTTCCTGTTATTCCTGTTCTCTCCAAGATCTTTATCATGAAGGGATGTTGGATTTTGTCAAAGGCTTTTTCAGCATCTAGTGAGATGATCATGTGGTTTTTCTTTTTCAGTTTGTTTATATGGTGGGTTACATTAATGGTTTTTCGTATGTTGAACCATCCTTGCATTCCTGGGATGAAGCCTACTTGATCGTGGTGGATGATTTTTCTGATATGTTCTTGGATTCGGTTCGACAATATTTTATTGAGTATTTTAGCATCAATGTTCATGAGGGATATAGGTCTGTAGTTCTCTTTCTTAGTCTTATCTTTGTGTGGCTTGGGTATCAAAGTGATTGTAGCCTCATAGAAAGAGTTTGGCAATATCCCATCTGCTTCTATTGTGCGGAACAGTTTGAGGAGTACTGGAATTAGCTCTTCTTTGAATTTCTGGTAGAATTCTGCAGTGAAGCCATCTGGCCCTGGGCTTTTTTTGGTTGGGAGGCTTTTGATTACTGCTTCTATCTCATTAGGGGTTATAGGTCGATTTAAACTGTTTATCTGATCTTGATTTAATTTTGGTAAGTGATATTTATCCAGAAAGCTGTCCATTTCCTTTAGATTTTCCAATTTTGTGGAATACAGGTTTTCAAAGTATGACCTAAAGATTCTCTGGATTTCCTCAGTGTCCGTTGTTATATCCCCCTTTTCATTTCTGATTTTGTTAATTAGCATGCTCTCTCTCTGCCTTTTGGTTAGTTTGGCTAGAGGTTTGTCTATCTTGTTGATCTTCTCAAAGAACCAACTCTTTGTTTCATTGATTCTTTGTACTGTTTTCCTAGTTTCTACTTTGTTGATTTCGGCTCTCAGGTTGATTATTTCTTGGCGTCTACTCCTCCTTGGTGTGTTTGCTTCTTTTTGCTCTAAAGCTTTCAGTTGTTCTGTCAATTCTCTAATGTGACTTTCCTCCAGTTTCTTCATGTGAGCACTTAGTGCTATGAACTTCCCTCTTAGCACTGCTTTCAGGGTGTCCCATAAGTTCGGGTATGTTGTGTCCACATTCTCATTAAATTCTAGGAAGTCTTTAATTTCTTTTTTTATTTCTTCCTCAACCCAGGAATGGTGCAATTGGGAGTTATTCATTTTCCATGCAAATGTAGGTTTTCTGCAATTCATATTGCTGTTGAATTCCAGCTTTAATGCATGGTGGTCTGATAAGATACAGGGGGTTATTTCAATACTTTTGTAACTGTGGAGGTTTGCTTTGCTGCCAACTATGTGGTCAATTTTTGAGAAGGTTCCATGTGGCGCTGAGAAGAAGGTATATTCTTTTGTGTTTGGATGGAATGTTCTATAGATATCTGTTAAACCCAGTTGGGTCATAACTTCTTTCAGATCCTTTGTTTCTTTGTTAAGTTTCTGTCTAGTGGTTCTGTCCAATGGTGTAAGGGGGGTGTTGAAGTCTCCTACTATAAGTGTGTGTGGTTTTATGTGTGGTTTGAGCTTTAGTAATGTTTCTTTCACAAATGTGGGTGCCTTCGTATTTGGAGCATAGATGTTCAGGATTGAGATTTCATCTTGATGGACTTTTCCTGTGATGAGTAAGAAATGCTCTTCTTCATCTCTTTTGAATGATTTTAGTTTAAAGCCCAATTTGTTAGATATTAGGATTGCTACACCGGCTTGTTTCTTGAGGCCATTTGATTGGAAAATCTATCCTTTTACTCTGAGGTATCGCCTGTCTTTGAAGTTGAGGTGTGTTTCTTGTAAACAGCAGAATGATGGATTCTGTCTTTGTATCCATTCTGTTAGCCTATATCTTTTTATGGGTAAATTAAGACCATTGACATTTAGGGATATTAATGTCCATTGCTCGTTGGTTCTTGTTTGTTTTGGATTTATTGTTGGTGGTGTCATTGTGTGTGGATTTTGCCCTTTGCTTCTTTTGTGTTTGGCAAAATTAGATTATGTATTGCCTGTGTTCTTGTGCATGTAGTTATGTTCCTTGGGTTGGAGTTTTCCTTCCAGAAACTTCTGTAGTGCTGGATTTGTGGATATGTATTGTTTAAATCTGTTTTTGTCATGGAATATCTTGTTTTCTCCATCTATAATGATTGAAAGTTTTGCTGGGTACAGTAGTCTGGGTTGACATCCATGCTCCCTTAGTGCTTGTAGGGTATCTATCCAAGACTTTCTGGCTTTCAGAGTTTCCATTGAGAAGTCAGGTGTGATTCTAATTGGTTTGCCTTTATATGTTACTTGGCCTTTTTCCTTTCCAGCTCTTAATATTTTCTCTTTATTTTGTAGATTTGGAGTTTTGATTATTATGTGTCGGGGGGACTTCTTTTTGTGGTCCAGTCTCTTTGGTGTCCTATAAGCTTCTTGTACTTTCATAGGCATATCTTTCTGTAGGTTGGGGAAGTTTTCTTCTATGATTTTGTTGAATATGTTTTCTGTACCTTTGAGCAGTGTTTCTTCACCTTCTTCTACACCTATTATTCTTAGGTTTGGTCTTTTCACAGTGTCCCATATTTCCTGGATATTTTGTGTTAGGGATTTGTTGGACTTGAGGTTTTCTTTGGTTGATGAATGTATATCCTCTAGCGAGTCTTCAATAGCTGAGATTGTCTCTTCTGTCTCTTGGATTCTATTAGTTATACTCACGTCTTTAGATCCTGATCGTTTATCCAGTCTTTCCATTTCCAGCATCGCCTCATTCTGTGTTTTCTTTATTGTGTCTAATTCAGCTTTCATGCTTTGAACTGTTTCAAGAGCTTCCTTCACTTGTTTGGTTGTTTTATCTTGGGTTTCTTTAGCTTCTTTAAGAGATTTGTTTATTTCTTGAATTTTTTGGTTTGTCTTTTCCTCTATTTCCTGTAATTTTTTGCTTGCTTTTTCTTCTATTTCTTTAAGGGATTTTCTTGTTTCCTCTTTGAAGGTCTCTATCATCTTGCTGAGATAATTTTTGAGGTCCATCTCATGCACTATGTTGGGCTTTTCAGGTCTTGCTGGAGTGGAGTCCCTAGATTCTGGTGGTGTCATATTGGTCTTTCTGTTGTTGAGCGAGTTCTTATTCTGTCTTCTTCCCATATCTTTTTCCAGTGAGTGCAGGAAGGATCTCTCTATCTCCTCTTGTTACTCTGTAGTGTGTGTGGGCCAGGAATTCAATGTCCGAAGCTCTGGATGGTCTTGCCTCTCCTCGTAGTCTGCTCACTCTGCAGGAGTTAGGCCTCCATAGGGATCCTCCTGGTCTGGTCTGGTCTGGTCTGGTCTGGTCTGGTCTGGTCTGGTCTGGTCTGTGATGAGTCGGCGGAAGGGGAAGGAAGAGTGTTTTGTTTTTAATTTTTATCTTATTGGGTTTTTTTACTTTACTTTTATTTTTTCTTCTCTATTTTTATTCAATAGGTCCTTTGCACATATACTATGGCTTCCAGTTTTTTATGAGAATCCTTAGTATGCAAATGAGAAGATCTCTGTTTCCTGTGCCTTCTCTTGTGTTCTTTTCCTTCTGTTCATTTGTTTTGTCTAATTCTGGTATGTTAGTTTGGGGTATATTATATTACATTTAATATACTATATTGCTTTTCCACAGAAATTTGCTTGTCTTCTAATGAGAGACAGAAATAGCTGGATCTGGATGGGAGGAGCAGTAGGGAGGAGCTGGGAAGAGTAGAAGGAGGCAAAACCATAATCAGGATATAATATGTGAGCAAAAATGTATTTTACTCCTTTTTGTTTTGTTATAGTTTGTTTTTTGTTATTGTTTTGTTTTTGTGGAGTCTACTATTTGTTGGTCTACTACTACTGAACATGAGACCTGCCCTAGAGTGATTGGTATACCCGGTGTCACGGTATTGCAGAAAACTGATTTTCCCTCTCTCATCAGATGTAACTGACATTTCAGTTGTTAACATTTACCTTAATGGCTAGTTGTTACTCATTCATCCATTATTTTAAAAAATATAACAAAATAAAATAAAACAAAACTTATCACATTGGTGTTGAACAAAACAACACAACTAAGAAATGGCACAAGAGTCATAGATCTGTTTGTTTGAACACTCAGGAATCCCATAAAAACACTAGACTTGAAGCCATAATATAAACAAATGCTGAGGACCTGTTGCAGACCTGTGCAGGCCCTGACATGCTGCTTCAGTCTCTTGTAGTTCGTATAAGCTTTGCTCATGTTGATTTAGAGGGCCTTGTTTTTGTGGAGTCCTCCACACCCTCTGGCTCTTGAATTCTTTCTGCCTCTTCTTCCATGGAGTTTTCTGATCCTTGAGAAGGAATGATAGAGACATACCATTTAGGACTGAGTGTCCAAGATCTCTCACCCTATGTGTAATGTTTGGTTTTGACTCTTTATATTTGTACCCATCTGTCACAGGAGGAAGCTTCTCTGATGATGACTGAAAAAGGCACTGATCAATGAATATAGCAGAATATCATTCAGAGTCATTTTATCATTGTATTCTTTCTTCTCTTCTCTCCTCTCCTCTTCTTTTCTTTTCTTTTCTTTTCTTTTCTTATAGACCAGTATTATTTGGTTTTTCCCTGGGTTCCTGGGATATCTAGTCTCAGGTTCTTGGGTATTCAAACAATGCTGAGTATGAGTTCCATCTTGTGAAGTAGGCCTTAAGTTAAACCAGTTATCAGTTGATTACTGCTATAAGCTTTGTGCATTTATTGCCCTATCTTATATTACAGACAGTACATCATAGTAGATAAAGGGTTTGTGCCTGACTTGGTATTTATATTTCTCTTTAGGTAGCCTGCATAATATCTTTCTGTACCAAAGAAACTAGAAGCATTGAGGTGAAGGCCCTATGTAGACACCAACTCAACATCTCCATGTTCAATGAGTTGTGGAGGTGTTGTCTTCAGCAATACAGCATCACTATCAGTTTGGTGAGAGCAACCTATATTTTTGGCAACAGCCTGGGTTGTTTAGAAATTACTGTGGGGCCCCTTTGGCCAACCACTCAATTATTTGTAATCCAGTCCTGAAACTGGAAACGTTATGGTTTTTTTCTTCTCTTCTTTTACCCTACAGGTCCTTTTCATATATTATGACTTCCAGTTTAGTGTTTTTATTGGATTCATGGGTGTGTAAATGAATGTGTCTTTGTTTCTTGGTCTCCTTCCGTTTGTTTATTTTGTCCAATTCTGATGTGTTAGTTTTTGTTTTATGATATGATACAATATTATATTATAATCCCATAGAAGGCTGTCCATTTTCTAATGAGAGATAGAAAGGATCCAGATGGGAGGTACAGTAGGGAGAACCTGGGAGGAGGAGAGGGAGGAAAAACCATAATCAGGATATATTATGTGAGAAAAAAATATTTTCAATAGAAGGGGTGAAATGTCTATTAGAGTATATAAATATAGCTCAGTCAACTTTGGAAATGGATATGATAAACTGTTACTCACATATTTTAAAATATGGTTAAGTCATGATAATAAAAACACATGTGAATATGTAGAAGAGATATTTGTAAAACAACAGTGCATGTTTTAGAATGGTACCACATGTTTGAAAATGGAGGGGGACTGGAAGGAGATGCATCTAGCAACTAGTCATACCTGTTTGGAGCTGATGAGTACTTTTTTACTCATAAACAGAAAATAAGGTTTTTCTTGAAGAATAGCACCATAACGCATTTGTAGTGTATAGGATAGACACCAAAGCAGAAGAATTTTTCTCTATTGGATCAAAAGAATGGAAGGCAGTGGAGATTCATTACTTTGAATAGCTCACACTTACCAGTGTATGCTCCTGGACCAAGCTTTGACACTGAATACAAGATTCATGTAGCCAGCTACAGCCAATGAAAGCAATCCTATTACTGGGAATTAATTTTTGCTAGCCTTACCTTTGAAGCCAGTTTTATATTATCCTTTAAACAGGAAATGTTCAACCTCAGCTATAATCTTTGTCCTTTCTTCTGTTCTTTCACTCATTGTTCCTCTGCTTCTTAGGTAACTATAAGAAAAATTCTGATGAAGCAAATCAAATTGAAAATGGCGTGAGTTTCAAATAAAACTTTGGTGCACACATTACTTTCAAATTCAAATATTTCATCCTGAAGGGGAAGGAGAGACTCAAAGTAGTGAAACTTACAAGGTACCAAACAAAATTCACAAAGCTCTTCCCCCAGTGGTTTATAAGCAACAAAAAGGCTATAGAGAAGAGACTTTTCAGTTGGATGAGCTGTATGCAGCTTGTGCTGGAGTTACTGAATGGGATTTAAGGCTTTGCATCTACCTTTGAGTCACTCATGATGCTCTAAGAAACCCCTAGCAAAAGGAAGCTCTTGTAAGTGGCCCCAGAAACACAATGATTTTGCTATGCTAGGCTACAATGGAATCTTATCTTTGGTAAGTGTCCTATCTGGATCAAATAGACATTTGTTTATGTTTCTCTTGGTCAATTCTCTATTGCTGGAGACACCATGACCATGGCAACTCTTATTAAAAAAGCATTTACTAGTCAAACTTTCACTATTTGCAGATGACATGATAGTCTATAAATAGTGACCCAAAAAACTCTACCAGGGAACTCCTACGGCTGATAAACACCTTCAGCAAGGTAGCAGGATACAAAATTAACTCAAAAAAATCAGTAGCCCTACTATACACAGATGATAAATCCAATGAGAAAGAAATCAGGGAAACATCACCTTTCACAATATCCACAAGCAACATAAAATATCTTGGGGTAACACTAACCAAAAAAGTGAAAGACCTGTACAATAAGAACTTTGAGACTTTAAAGAAAGAAATTAAAGAAGATACCAGAAAATGGAAAGATCTCCCATGCTCTTGGATAGGCAGAATTAACATAGTAAAAATGGCAATCCTGCCAAAAGCAATCTACAGATTCAACGCAATCCCCATCAAAATCCCAACACAGTTTTTCACAGACACTAAAAGAACAATACCCAACTTTATATGGAAAAATAAAAAACCCAGGATTGCCAAAATAACTCTATACAATAAAGGATCTTCTGGAGGCATCACCATCCCCTACTTCAAGCTCTACTATAGAGCCATAGTTCTGAAAACAGCTTGGTATTGGCACAAATATAGACATATAGACCAATGGAATCAAATTGAAAACCCTGATATTAACCCACGCACCTACAAACACCTTATTTTTGACTAAGGTGCTAAATCTGTAAATGGAAAAAAGATAGCATCTTCAACAAATGGTGCTGGCACAATTGGATTCGGACATGCAGAAAATTGCAGATAGATCCATACCTGTCACCATGCACAAAACTCAAGTGTAAATGGACCAAAGATCTCACCATAAATCCAGCCACACTGAATCTTCTAGAAGAGAACATGGGAATTACCCTTGTACAAATTGGCACAGGGGACCTCTTCCTGAACATTATGCCAGTAGCACAGATATTGAGGTCTGCAATTAATAAATGGAACCTCCTGAAACTGAGAAGCTTCTGCAAGGCAAAGAAACAGTCAGTAAGACAAAACGACCATCCACAGAATGGGAAAAGATCTTCACCAATCCCACATCTGACAGAGGACTGATTTCCAAAATATATAAGGAGCTCAAGAAGCTAGCCACCAAAACACCAAACAATGAAACTAAAAAGTGTGGTGCAGAACTAAATAGAGAATTCTCAGCAGAGGAATCTGAAATGGCTGAAAGACACTTAAGAAAGTGCTCAAAATCATTGGCCATCAGAGAAATGCAACTCAAAACAACTCTGAGATGTCACGTCACACCTGTCAGAATGTCTAAAATCAAAAATACCAAAGACAATCTATGCTGGAGAGGATGTAGGAGAAAAAGGAACACTCCTCCATTGCTGGTGGGAATGCGAACTTGTAAGACCACTCTGGAAATCAGTATGGCAGTTGCTCAGAAAAATGGGTATCAGTCTACCTCAAGATCCAGCCATTCCTCTCTTGGGTATATACCCAAATAGCGCATGTTCATACAACAAAGATATATGTTCAACCATGTTCATAGCAGCATTGTTTGTAATAGCCAGAACCTGGAAGCAACCTAGATGCCCCTCAACTGAAGAATGGATTGAGAAAATGTGGTACAATGGAGTATACAATGTATACAATGGAGTACTACTCAGCAGAAAAAAGCAATGGAATCTTGAAATTGGCAGGCAAATGGATGGAACTAGAAGAAACCACCCTGAGTGAGGTAACCCAGTCACAAAAAGACAAACATGGTATGTACTAACTCATATATGAATTTTAGACATAGAGCAAAGGACTACCAGCCTATAATCCTCTTCACCAAAGAAACTAGGAAACATGAAGGACTCTAAGGGATAAATGGTCCCCAGGAATGGGAAGTAGCATGAACTCCTGAGCTAATTGGGAGCATGAGGGTAGGGGAAATTGAGCTACCACAATAAGAGCAAGAGAAGAGGAGTAGAGGAGATGAAATGGAGGAGCAGAAATATTGAGCTGGGGGAAGAATAGAGGAGAGAGAGCAGGATGAGTGATACCATATCAGAGGGAGCCACTATAGGTCCGAGAAGAGATCTGGAACTAGGGAAATCTCCAGAGACCTACAAGGATCACACGATCTAACAATTCAGGCAATGGTGGAGAGGATAACCTAAAAGCCCTTCCCTAAAATGAGATTGATGACTTCTCTTTATGCCATCCTAGAGCCCTCATCCAGTGCCTGATGGAAGCAGAAACAGACATCTACAAATATACACTGAGCTGAAATCGGGAATTTAGTTGAAGAGAGGGAGGAATGAAGATCGAAGAGGTCTGTACCAGGTTGGTGAAACCCACAGGAACAGTTGGCCTGAACAAGGGAGAACACATCGACCCCAGATGCTGTCTGGGAGGCCAGTACAAGACTGATCTAGACCCCTGAACGTGGATGTCAATAAGAAGGTCTCTGCACTCCAGGGAGCCTCTGGTAGTGGATTAGTATTTTTCCCTGGTGCAAGAAGGGACTTTGAGAGCCCACCCCACGTAAAGGGTTACACTCTGGCCCTGGACACATTGGGAAGGGCCCAGGCCCAGCATAGGAAGATTTGGTGGACTTTGCAGAGCCCCCATTGAGGGCCCTACCCTGCCTGGGGAGTGGTGGGTGGATGGGGTTGGGGGTTGGTTAGGGGTGGGAGAGCAGGGATAGGGGTGAGGGGAGGGAGAGGGAGAAGGGGCTTACATGTGAAACAAGCTTGTTCCCTAACTTGAACTAATAATTTTTTTTTTAAAAAAGCATTTATTGAGGGCTGGCTTACATTTCATAGGTTTAGTCCATTATCACCATGGGCAGGAAGTATGATGGCATGCAGACAGATGTGGCACTGGAGAAGTAGCTAAGAGCTACATTCTGATATGCTAAGAGGAATTCTGGGAATTGAAAGGAGATTTTTTTTTGAAACCTCAAAACCCATCTCTAGTGACACACCTCCAGGGACAGCAAAACCACACCTTTGAAATAGTGCTACTCTCTGGTTACCAAACATTCAAATCTATGTGCCTATGCGGGTCATTCTCATCCAAACCACCACATTCCACTCCCTAGACTCAATAGACTTACAGCCATATCATGTTGTAAACTGCATTTTGTACAACTTCAAAAATCACCATAGCCTATCAGAGTCTTAACAATGTTTTAAAGTCTGAAGTTCAAAGCCTCTTCTGAGACTCAAGGCAATCTCTGAACTGTAACCCCTGTGGAATCTAAATGAAAAAGAAGACCACATACTCCCAACATGCAATGGCACAGAATATACATTACCATTTCAATAGTGATGGAAGCATAGTGAGTAAATACTGGACCAAAAAAGAACAAACACCAGCAGGACGAACTTCAAACTGTATCTCTATGTCTGCTGTCAAAGTGTTCTTCAGATCTCCAATGCCTTTCTGCTTTGTTGTATCAGCACATTTCTCTCTCTTGGACTGGTTTCATACTCTGTCAGCAGTGATTCTTGGAAGATATCCTATGACTCTGGCATCTCCAACATCTTGGGTTCTCTAACAAAAAAGGAGGCTTTACTTTCATAGAGTCACACAATGCTCTTTTTGGGCTTCCATGCAGGTACACTCCTGAAACATGCCTGGCCTCAGTGTTTGCATTGGCCAAGGACAGAGATTACAGACCCCTTTTTCATATCATTGACTCTACAGTCAGAACCACATGGCCAAAGCTGACAACTTCTGTTGCTTGCTGGGGCTGGAATTTGGTTCCCTGTTTAATACATTTGAACCAGCTTATGGTTGTTGAGTTTCCTTCACTGCTTAAGCTTTTCTTTATTTTCTTTTTACAGTTTGCAATCTTATCTGGGTGGGGTCTTGTCCTGAAGTCACCAGTACCTTTATTACAGCTAACATTTGGCTTTTCTTCAAACTTTTTATCTTTTTGAACACTGCACTTAGATCCATTATATTTCCTGGTATTGTTTCTCCTCCAAACTGTACATTTTGTAATTTTCCTTGCTCATTTTGCTCATTTTCATTATAGATCTGTATAATAGTGAGCACTAATAACCACATGACAGAGTTAATGCTAGGTTATCTTGAGATCTCCTTTGCCAATACCTGATAATGAACGCAAACCATACACAAGATGTGGTTATTGATGGTATATTATAAATGATAACAATGAAAACAACTCACGTGGGCACTCTGAGCCACCAAGATCCCAGATGCTTCCAAGAGGTGGCTGAACCCAAGAGAGAGAGTACACCTCCTCTCCTCTCTCTTTAACCTACCCCTCTACGTACTGCTTGGGCACTGTCAGCAGTACAGATATCCAGGATCTCTCCCTACAAATACCATTCATCCGAAACTCTCAAATTTAGCCTTGGTCAGAATTTTTAGGAAAAAGGGAGAAAGCAGTCATATTCCACCAAAATATCACAAGAATGATTTCTAGGCCATTTACTAATATTCTCCTTTGAAATTTCTTGAGCTGAGCCATCAGATTCTACACTACCAGCACCACTGTCTTCCACATTTCTACTAGTATGGTCCATTTAGCTATGCCTAAAGGATTCAAATGTTTTCCTAATCCAAAGAAATAACCCACTTGTAATACCAACTTCTGTCTTAGTTAGGGTTTTATTGCTGTGAAGAGACAACATGACCAGAGCAACTCTTTGTTTTTCTTTTTTTATCTTAGAAAGAAAAAAATTTTATATGTCAATCCCAGGTCCCTCTCCCTCCCCTCTTCCCCCGCCCCCCCCCAACTAATGCCCTACCCATTCTATACCCTTTCTGCTCCCCAGGAAGGGTGAGGCCTTCCAGAGGGGGTCTTAAAAGTCTGTCATATTCTTTGGGATAGGGCCTAGGCCAACCCCCCTATGTCTAGACTCAGGGAGTATCTCTCCATGTGGGATGGGCTCCTAAAGTCCATCCCTATGGTAGCGATAAGTACTGATCCACTACAAGAGGCCCCATAGATAGACCCCCTAAATGTGGGTGCCAGAGCAACTCTTAAAAAATAAACCATTTCATTGGAGTAGCTTGCTTACACTTTCAGAGGTTTGGTCCATTATCTTCATGGTAGCATGCAATTAGACATGATGCTGGAGTAGCTGAGAGTCCTACATCTTGAAGGCAAAAGGAAGTCATCTGAGACACTGGGCAGTATTTTGAGCATAGGAAAACTCAAAGCCTTCCCCGACAGTGATACAGTTCCTAACAAGGCCATACCCACTCCATCAAAGCCACACCTCCTAATAGTGCCACTCCCTATACGATCATGGGGCTTCAAACATAAAAGAATGTCCTCCAGTTGGCTGATAGACAAGAGAATATATTACAATCTCTAAAAGTATTATAGAGACAATATCCTATGTAGGCTCTGATGGCTATTGTATAGCCTTTGCTGCAGGCAGTAAATCATGCAATTGAGACTAAACTGTCTGCTCAAAAAGAACTTTGCTGTGTGTAAGGTAAGAAATTTAATGATAAAAAGATATGTGAATACTATTGTCCACATTGGCTTTGATTTGGAAAGGAAAATAGGGGAAGGGGGCATGGAGGTACCGGCTTGCTATTCTTATGACTGGCAGAATACAAAAGAGCATTAGGGATATTTAAAGCTCTATCTGGAATAAAAAAAATTGGAATCCATGAGAAGAATCAGATAATGAGGAGGATGAGAAGATGGTAAAAGTGACATAAGATACCCTTTATTTCTAGACTTCAACCAAGAGAAAGGAAAAAATCAATGATTTAGCATGCAGACAAAGGACTTAGCAATGGTTCAATATAGGCAACTATAATAATCATGGCATTATTTACATATGAACTGCTTCTATTTGGTGAAACATTTAAACAAGGGATAAAAGTCTCTTCTAGCCTGGTTCATGAGGCTTTGGGGCATGGGAGCTAATGGGACCAGTTGGAGTGCCATGAAGACAGAAAAACTAAATAATCCTTGTGGCAAATTTTCCATAAACTGATGTGATATTCAGTTATAGCCAGCCATGGTCCCCAAGAATATCAACAAAAATGGGGGAGAGAGGCAGTATTTGATGTCCACTTCCCTGGGCTGGATAGGACTGTGTTCACAGTAGATCTAAAAAAAAAGTTACTTCAATGTCTACCTTGCTACTGATATGGAACTTCAGTCACTTTGATAAGCCCTGTGATGGGACATACTTCTTATGAGGCTCTTGAATATCTGAATTACTTTAACTATAATGTACACTGGTTTCATAAAGTTCTAAAGCAATCAAGGGGGTAAAAGTAGAGCAAAGCAGATAAGGGATTGCTGCCCAGACAACCTGAAGGCAAATATGGCAACATTTATGTTGAGTCAGAGTTCCTAAGGCAAAAATAAATACCAAGCCAAGTGAATTATTTTGAGCTAGAAGGCTTTGGAACCTGAGCAACAATTCACAGATGACATAAATGACAAAACAGGGCATCAGCTTGTCCCAGGAATAGACAGTTACCTATCTCCAGTGCACCCCTGGAATGTAACACATGTCTATATTTTGTTTAGTGGTTTGAATATGAATAGTGTCATGGGCTCATATGTTTGAATGTTTAGTCATTAAGTAGTGGCACTATTTGAGAAGGATTAGGATGCATGACTTTGTTGAAATAGGTGTGGCCTTTTTGGAGGAAGTGTGTCACTGGGGGTGGGCTTTAAGTTTCAAAAGTCAAAGCTGGCCAAAGTGTTTTTTTTTCTTCCTGCTACCTGTGGATCAAGGTGCAGAATTCTCAGCTCCCTCTCCAACAACATGTCTGCCTGCATGCCACCATGCTCCCCACCATGATGATACTGGAGTAAACCTCTGAAACTGTAAGTGATCCCCAATTGAATGTTTCCTCTTTTAAGAGTTGCTTTGGTCATTATGTCTCTTCACAGCATTAGAATACTGACTAAGACACTCTGGGTGAAGGTGTTTGCCTATCACTGTCTCCTTTCTGCAGCCAGGTGCAAAAATAAGGACCAGACAAACTCCCAAGAACAAGTGACTTATGCTGTGGCATGGTAGCCCAAAGCTCTGCTGTGTAAGTGGGATAGTGAAATCTTTATCACCCCCCTCTGAGGTTCAGAAAATGGTGGAAGAAGAACAAAGAATACAAGACCTGGAGGAAGGTGTGGAATGTTGTTTAGCCATTTGATCCAAATTGAAATACTTCTTGGAGAAAAAGGGTTGATCCTAAGACTCAGAAAGATAATTAAACAAAAGCCAGGAAACTTCCAAATCTTACAGGATTTGTAAGGTCCCTTCTCAAAGTTATAAAAAAAATGTCAAATCATTGCTAATGAGAGGATGCTCTCTCACCAGCCAGCCTGCCTGGAAGTCATGCTCAGACCCCAAGGATACAGCTTATATGGGTTATCATCTACACAAAGATAGGTTTCCTAGTGATGCAGTCACCAATAAGTTTACTGGATCACTATATTACACCTGAGTGGAATATTTATATTGGTTTGTCATTGCTGGCCTATATTAAAGGAATAGAATCTTGTGCATATCTCCCTGAAGAAGGCATGCAAAGTGCTCTAGTAATGATGCTATAGACAACTGTACTAAAAAAAGGCCAGCTAATTGTATGCTATGTTTTAAAACATTGTGAACAAAAAGGTCCACCTGAAGGTCCATCTCCTAAGGTAGGTTGATAGACATAAGTCACAAGGATAAAATATTCAGGAAAAGTAAACTCAGAGAATTAATCTACAATGTGTACAAAATTAATAAAAATCCAAGACACAGATATTGGGGTTCAAGCTTCAAGCTGAAGATCAGAGAAGCAAAGCAACCAAGCCAGTAGATCTTACCTCTACCCAGTTGAAATGACAATTCTGTCTCCACAAATTCTCAGAGGCAAAAGGCTCTAAATTCATGTTTCCTCCTTTTATTCCTTTCTCCACCCAGTCATATCACTCCTGTCTCGATATCTGCTAGGATCAAAGGCATGAGCTCTGTTACTCTTCACTCTTGTATACATCAGGGTGGCCTTGAACTCAGAGAGATCCATCTGCCTGTCTCCTGGGTCCTGGGATTAAAGGTGTGTGCCACCACTGTCTAGTTTCTATAGCTAACTAGTGTGGCTGACTTTGCAAACTGATCTCCAGTGGCTTTATTAGATCACAAGCAATATTGTCATCATAACAATGGGCACAATATCTTTCTACCCAATTTACAATGAGAAGTTTATGTTAAATAATCTCAGAGGATTAGAAAAAATACAAAGGATCCTGTATTTTTAATGTCATCATGAATCCAGTGTGTCACTCCTGAATTTATTTCTTGATTTCCCATTATGCTAGGAAAAAAAAGCACAGAATTTTAAGGACATTTAGAGAGTTTCTCTACTCACTAGTAAATAAGTTCTTAAGAATGTGGGAATGGTTATCCTAAAAACCCTTGCCCTAAAATGAGATTGATGACTTCTCTTCATGAAATCCTAGAGCCCTCATCCAGTGACTGATGGAAGCAGAGACAGACATCCACAGATATACACTGAGTTGAAATCTGGAATTTAGTTGAAGAGAGGGAGGAATGAAGATCGAAGGGTTCTGTACCAGGTTGGAGAAACCCACAGGAACAGTTGGCCTGAACAAGGGAGAGCACATCGACCCCAGATGCTGTCTGGGAGTCCAGTACAAGACTGATCCAGACCCCTGAACGTGGATGTCAATAAGGAGGCCTCTGCACTCCAGGGAGCCTCTGGTAGTGGATTAGTATTTTTCCCTGGTGCAAGAAGGGACTTTGAGAGCCCACCCCACGTAAAGGGTTACACTCTGGCCCTGGACACATTGGGAGGGGCCCAGGCCCAGCATAGGAAGATTTGGTGGACTTTGCAGAGCCCCCATTGAGGGCCCTACCCTGCCTGGGGAGTGGTGGGTGGATGGGGTTGGGGGTTGGTTAGGGGTGGGAGAGCAGGGATAGGGGTGAGGGGAGGGAGAGGGAGAAGGGACTTACATGTGAAACAAGCTTGTTCCCTAACTTGAACTAATAAAAAAAAATTTTAAAAGAATGTGGGAATGGTCACTATTGTCAGGCACCACTGTCTCCTAAACACACTATGAGATGGATTGAATATTTTGTATTTATTTCCTATTTACTGTACAGGACATGTTGTGGATATGAAGATTTCCAAGACTTCTGACACACATCTGTCTTTGTTGTTTTTAGAGGCTCCTATGAAAAAGGCATCCCTACTTCTCATTGGCTCTCCCTCTGTAGGTTGTAGAGTAACTGCAGCATAATGTAGGCTTGGGAATACATTTAGAGGTTAAATTCTGACTCTTATCACAATTCCCTGGTCTAGTTACAGAAAACTGATAAAAGAATTGTCAGAAGCATAGACCCTGGAGTCTGGGGGAAGTATAGATTTTATCACATATTAATATTAATTATAAGACTCAATCAGTGACTTGATCTACTAAACCTCAAAATTTTTATGTTAAAAATGAGAATAATTGTGTGCCTACTGTATACATTAAATGTCTTGACATACATAAAGCATATAATAAAGCCCCAGTTATGTACTAAGTGTTTAATTTGAGGCATTACCAAAATATAAATTCAAAGACATAGCTATAGCCTAAATTCATGAGGAAAAAGAGATGACTCAGAAACTGTGCTAGAGGATGGTGAGCAGATGGAGTGAGTCAGAAGACTGCATGGAACATCTGTACTGTGACATCATCAACCCCATGACAGGTCAGTTTGAGGTTATCTTTGCCTAAAAATGGCTGTCAATATCAGATACATGAAAAAAATCTTTTTGACCACATTCCATTCTAGTTGCCTAGACGTTACTAGCTGCAGCAAGTGATACATTCCTGGGAAAACAGATACCCCAATTTCTTCACCTCCTCTGAGGCCAGCTCTAAGACTCATAATCTAGCAGCCTCATTACTCATGGGTGTGAGTATCAGGAATTATAATACCTGCAACTATGTGTGCAAGTTTTATGCTCCTGGGGATGTTTATTTGAAATACAAATAACAACCTTCATCTCTGAGGAGGGAAAGTTCTCACCTGAAACTGCTTAATTGTTCATGCTCCCTGAGGGCCCATATTCTTGTAACTTAAAGAAACTGTCCACAGAGAGTTACATTTTTTTATAACTCCACTGGTGAGCAAGGGAGGAAGTGAATACTAAATCTTAATTATTGGGCCATTTCTCATTAAGACCAGATAAATCTAAGCAAATATGTATTTCCCTGATACGTGATACTCTAAACTTTTAATGATGTCCCTTAGGCTTTCAGGCCAATTTAAACAAGGAGAAAATTATGAAAATTTTAAACATCTGTTCATGGAACTCATTATTATTATACAATCATCCCTCCTTACTAGCATAGTCTGAGATTATCCATTGCTAAGAGCTCTTAGTTTAATTCTTTTCTCACCAGGCTGCACAATGTTGGAGGATGGAGATATTTGAAAAAGATAAAAGATTAACTAACACCTCTATTCATACTTACTTTACTAATCTTCACCCTATAATTCACAAATAGGGTAAGAAGTCTCCAGAAGATACCTCAGCCACACCACTAAGGTGATGAAAGGGTTGTTCCATGTACGAGTTCTTCACCAGTTCAGCATGTCAGCGTTTTTGAGACGCCTTCTCGGTGACGTTTTTTTATTTCTTCGCTGACTCTAAGATTGTTTCATCATCTTTAATAACAGGCCTGTTGCAAATAAACACAAACACATAAATGGAGAGGCAGGGTTTCTCCACATCCTGTATTAAGGAGCAAAATCTCCTGGAATTCCTCGAGTAGACAACTCATGTGTCAGGCAGGATTAGGCCTTGGCTATCTCATCTATGAAGTCTTAGCACTTGACTTATCAATGTGGTTCTAAATGTCATTTTATGAACCTTTCAATTCCAAAACATCATAACATGCTGTTTTTTAGAGTCTCTTTTTTTCAACCACCATATTTTTGTTGTTGTTGAGAACTTATTACATGATCATGTTAATACATTAAGAATAAAATTTGACCAAACCCACCCCTCATACTCTCTCGCTTTCAATTCTTCCCTTCCTAAACTACTTATTCCCAACCAACCTCATGTGCTCTTTTCCTTTCTTTCTTTTAATTTCTTTTCTTTTCTTTAACTCACTGAGTCCATGTAGTGTCTTTGTACATCAGTTATAGAGCATGGGTAGGATCTCAATGGCTGCATCCCTGAAAGAAACTAACTCTCCTACTAGCCATAGCTAGTAGCAAATAGCTCAACTAAGGCTGAGATTTTGTGACACTCCTCTCCAAATCCTTGGAGTTTTTTCTAGACAGATACTATATTTTTGATCTATACTTCCACCGCCAACCTTGCGCTTCTGTAGTTTAAACATTTCCCATCTTTAAAATGATGATCACTAAAGCTTTATGTCCTTGAAGTTTTCGCACCTTTTACTGCCATTGTACTTAAGGTCTGATAATTATATTCAGCAATTTTCTGTTTTGAAGTCATCATATAACCTTCATCCAGTAACTAATGGAAGCAGATGCAGAGATCCACAACCAAGCACTGGGCAGAGTTACATGAGTCCAGTCAAAGAGAGGGAGGAGGGATTATTTGAGCAAGGGGGATCAAGATCATGATGGGGAAACTCACAGAGAGCTGACCCAAACTAGTGGGAGATCATGGACTCTGGAGGTCTGCATGGTGCTGACCTAGGTCCCCTGCATGTGGGTGACAGTTGTGTGGATTGGTCCATTTGTTTGGCCCTGGAAGTAGGATCAGTATCTATCCTTGGTGTATAGGCTGGCTTTTTGGAGCCCTATGGTGGGATGCCTTCTCAGCCTTGATGCAGGAGGGAGGGCCTTGGTCCTTCCTCAAATTTATATGCCAAGCTTTGTTGACTCCCCATGGGAGGAGACCTTACCCTTTCTGAGGAGTGGATCAGCAGTCAGGAGAACATGGTGGGGGGGGGAGCAGAAGGAGGGGAGGAGGGGGAACTTCATTTGGTGTGTAAAATGAATAAAAATTTAAAATAAAGGATAGATTTCTTAGTTTTAGTGTCTTCATCTATAACATGGTGATAATATAACCCTTAGTTGATTTAGCAATATAATTAATAGTATAGCTAAATAAATTTATTTAGGTAAGATACATAAGACATGGTCCATCTATTCTAAACAACAAAAAAACATTATGTATAAGTATGATTTTGACTCTATCTCCATCTGGTGGTATCATATAAAATTTTAGAAACACATTCTTTTTATTTTTTTTATTTTTATTTTTTTTTTTTTTTGGTTTTTCGAGGCAGGGTTTCTCTGTGGCTTTGGAGGCTGTCCTAGAACTAGCTCTTGTAGACCAGGCTGGTCTGGAATTCACAGAGATCCACCTGCCTCTGCCTCCTGAGTCCTGGGATTAAAGGTGTGTGCCACCACCGCCGGGCAAAAGATGATATTTTTATTTTACCTAAAGGTCTTCAAGACTCAGTACTAACATTGCTGAGAAGAATATATTCAAATGAGAATGCAGTTTTAAAATGCCTACTAGGGCTAAAGGGGAAAGAATGAAGTGAGACATGAATGTCAATCTGTAACATATTTTATGGCAAAGGGCCATGGTTTTCTGGCCACTCAGTAAAGATGTGGTGTGGACCAAGGTCCATTCAACTGTATATTTACTGAGCATTTACTGTATGTCTCAAATGTGGGTCTGAGTTTAGTAGATGATTGCATAAGTTATTTCATGTTATGCCTGATAGCAATACCCAATAGTCTAGATCTGTGTATATGATTCATTTGTGAAGATGGGAAAGAGATCTCCTCAGACTTCCCTGGATGGGAGCCTGAGCAGGCGACCCTAGTTAACCACTTCTCCACTGCCTCGCTGGATTTGTGTACTGAAACACCTGTAGATCAAACTGTCCACTGTCTTAGTGCCATCTAGAGGTTGTTAAACCCTGATGAAGATTTTAAGGAAGGACACTGAGTTGAGGTCTATGATGACCTGTGGGTATGCTTAGATTACCAAAAGCTGTGAGTCAGTCAACAGCCATTTCCCAACTAACACCTCAATAACTAGGCAAACCATAGAATCTATAACCATCTATATCCCCCAAACACATGTATACTCAGCCTCCAGCTGTATAATTTAAGGAAGTAAGGGGTAACCATTCAATATCTTAGATGTTGACCGATGTTTTCTATGGAGGTGAAGCAATTAACACTGATATTAGCAACACACAGGAATACCTATGAGTTTCTATGAATCCTTTTCAGCCTATTTGGATGGGTTTTTTAAAACTATTTCATCATAATATTCAAGTAAAATATATTTCACTATATCTTTAATATTTTATCCATTATCGGTTGTTAGGAGATAGGGCAGAATTGTGGTGGGTACACTGAGTTAGAATTCTAGCTGTAGAGCCTACTGTTCAAATGTGGTTATGAGGCCTCCCTATGCTTCTGAGTCCTCATCTATTTAAAGATAACCAAAGGAAGGGTGTGGTGATTTAAATAAGAATGGTCCCCATAGGCTCACATATTTTCATCAGAGAGTAGCACTATTTGGAAGGATTAGGAGCTACACCCTTGCTGGGAAAAGTGTGTCACTGGGGGTAGGCTTTGAGGTCTCAAAAGCCCATGCCAAGCCCAGAGCGCTCTCTCTCTCTCTCTCTCTCTCTCTCTCTCTCTCTCTCTCTCTCTCTCTATCTCTCTCTCTCTCTCTCTGACTCTGTCTCTCCCTGTCTCTCAACCTGTGGATCAGGATGTAGCTCTCAGTTACCTCTCCAGTACCCCATACCTGCCTGTGTGCCACCAGGAGCCAGCCATGATGATAATGGACTAAACCTCTGAAACTGTAAGCAAGCCCTCAACTAAATGCTTTCTTTTATAAGTGTTGTCTTGTTCATGATGTTTCATCACAGCAATAGAACAGTGGCTAAGATGGAAGGCTTTAAGATAGTGTCATGCATATATATAACTCAAGGCTGGCATGCAGGAATTATTTAGTAACTGATGTATTATGAGGAAAATTCAATATTTTTATTATTTGTTCAATGGTCATGTAGCTTCCTTTTCAGGAATGTCTTTCAATTTATTTACTTTCAAATTATTTACTATGAAATTTACTATGCAAACTCCATATTCATATTGAGGTTATAAAATGTCCTGAAATTTTTAACCCAGTGCCAGATACTTTACATTCTATTCTCTGTGACTCTTAGTTTTTCATAACTTCACATCTGCTTACTGCATTCTAGCTCATATCTTTTCACAAATTCTATGAATATTAAACATTGATCTATCATATTTTCTTTTTTAATAGCATTTTATTTATTTTTTGAAAATATCATATATATACATATATATATATGTATATGTATATATATGTATATATGTATATATATGTATATATATAATGTATTTTGATCATATCTATCTCCACCCCCTTAACACTCCTCAGGAACCAGCAATACATTTTCCTCGCAACTTCACATTAAAATTTTTATCTGTGTATTTATCACACTGAGTCAAATTAGTGGTGCCTAAATGGTTATGGGTGTGGGACATCTACTGGGGCAAGAGGAACATACTAGATGTCACAGGCAAAAATATTGAATCTCCTTCACTCAGCAGTCATCAACGGTCAATAGCCCCTCAGCTAGAGATTGAGTCTTGTGAGCTCCACCCCCACCCATGGTAGATTTTTTAATTAATTTTTAAATGTATTCTTCTCTCATGTATTACATCCTGACCACAGTTTTCTCTCCCTCCTTCCCTTCCAATCCCTTCCCCAGACCTTCCCCCAACTCCCCAAAGCCACTCCTTCTCCTTTCCATTCAGAAAAGGCAGGCCACCCACAGATATCAACCAAACAGGGCATGTCAAGTTGCAATAAGACTCAGCACTTCCAAGCATATTAAGGCTGGAAGAGGCAACTCAGTAGGAAGAAACGGGTAACAGAGTCAGAGGCAGCCCCTGGTCCCACTAGTAGTAGTCTCACAAGAAGACCAAACTGCACAGCTGTAACATATAAGAAGAGGGCCTAAGTCAGTCCTATGCAGGCTTCCTGGTTGTCGTGAGCCTTTAAGTGCTCAGGATAGTTGATTCTGTGGGTTTTCTTGTCATCGCCTTGACTCCTCTAGATCGTTCATCCCCTTCTTCCAGAGGATTCCCCTAGCTGCACCTAGTGTTTGACTGTAGGTCTCTGCATCTGTTTCTATCAGTTTCTGGGTGAAGCCTCACTAATGACAATTGGGCTATCTATGTAACAACCTATGAGCATAGCAGAATATCATTAGACATCTTTACACTGACTTTTTGCCAGTCATTTCGGTTCTATCCTAGGTCTCTGATGTATGTAGCTCTGAGTCCTGGCCTCCAGGATGTGTCAGGGTGGGCTCCCTTTCCTCATGGCATGGATCTCAGACTGGACCAGTCATTTGTTGGTCACTCCCACAACTGTTCCACCTTTACCCTAGCACATCTTGTAGGCAGGACAATTTGTAGGTTAAAGATTATGTGGCTCAGTTGGTGTCCCAATCTCTCCACTGGAAGTCTTGCTTGGTTACAGGAGATGGCCAGTTCAGTCTATGTATCCACTATTGTTAAGAGTCTTAGCTAGGGTCATCCCTGTAGATTCTTGGGGTTTCCATTACACTAGGTATCTACCTCACCACAAAATATGCCTTCTTTCCCATTTTCTCTTCTAGTGCTTTCTCCCTCTCTCCTCCCCCAACTGATTCCTCCCATTCCCATCCCCACCTACCTGCAGTCCATCCACAAAATCTATTCTATTTCCCCTTCCCAGAGAGATACAAGCATCCACCTTTTAGTCCTCCCTCCTTGCTACATAGCTTCTCTGGGTCTGTGGATTGTAGCATGGTTATACTTTACACCTAATAGCCACTTATAAAAGAATGCATACCATGTTTGTCTTTCCAGATCTGGGTTGCTTTGCACAGGATGGTTTTTTTCTCATTCCATCCATTGGCCTGCAATTTCATGATGTCATAGTTTTTAGAAGCTGAGTAATACTCCATTGTGTAAATGTACCACGTTTTCTTTATCCATTCTTCCATTGTTTCTAGATATTACAAATAATGCTGGTATGAACATAGTTGAGCAAATGTCCTTGTGGTGTGATGGAGCATCCTTTGGGTTTATACCTAAGAGAGGTATATCTGGATCTTGAGGTAGACCAATTATCAATTTTCTAAGAAACTGCCAAATTGAAGGAGGTCTTACCTGGTTACAGGAGATGGCCTATTCAGGCTCCTTATCCCCCATTGCTAGGAATCTTAAATAAAGTCATCCTCATATATTCTGGGAGTTTCCATTCACTAGGTTTCTAATCCTACAATTCCAGTTGTCTCTCCCAGTACTCTCTCCCTCCATCATCCCACAACCTGGTATTTCCTGTTGTCCCCACCCAAGTCCGGTCTAACCCTGATATCTACTATATTTCCTCTTCCCAGACAAATTCATGCACCCACAAGCCCTCCTTGTTTCTTCAAGGCTAGAATTTTAAAGTAGCTTGATCTTTTGTAGGTGTTGTGTGAGTAATCACGGCTACTATGCATTCCTTCATGCAACAACCATGTCATGGCCAGAAGACAATATATCACAGCACTCCTCCATAGCCTCTGGCTCCTACATTTTTTCTGCCCCCTCTTCTAAAATGTTCCATGATTCTAAATAGGTGCAGGTTGATATAGAATTTATCTTTTTTCCCCTCGGTTTCCTAGTTCATTTTCCAAAGCACTCCTCTGTTTTACAGGTTCACACCTGTTTTTCTTTAGACTTTCCCAGGTTCTTGATTTGTTCTCCTGAAGTTAGACTTTCTGCATGGTCTCTACCATTCCTTCTCACAATAGCTTTTTCCTGAATATGACCTATAACTTTTCTGGACCATGGGCTCATCTTCAAGACTAACATTGTCTTAATTACGGTTTCTATTAATATGAAGAGACACCAGTATCATAGCAACTCTTATATAGGAAAACATTTAAATGGGTGGCTTACAGTTGAGGGGTTCAGTCCATTATCATCATTGTGGGACATGGTGACATGCAGGCAGACAGGGTGCTGGAGAGGGAGTTGAAAGTTTACATCTTGATATGTAGGAAACAGGAAGCTAACTGAGACACTGGGCATGGCCGGAGCATAGCTGAGACCTCAAAGACTCCCTCCAGTGACATACTTCCTCCAACAAGGCAGATGCACCTACTCCAACAAAGCCATACCTCCTAATAGTGCCACTCCCTATGAGTTTATGGAAGCAATTACATTCAAACTACCACAAATGGGTTTCCATGGAAGGCTTTCTAGCACCTAGGAAAAATCTGGAACAGTTTCTGATTCCTTTGCTGATTCTATAGATTTGAGTAATTACAGAGGAAATATATAATATATCTACTCTCCAGATTTCTATACTCAGAAGAGTTTGCAAAAATTTGGAACTTGAATGACTTTCAAAGGTCCAAAAGGCTTGCTCCCAGACTGTACTGTTTGGGGTGGGAGGGTAGTATTTAGGAAACGGGCCAAATGGAGGTTACTGGAGACATGCCTTTAACATCTAAGCTCCTTATTTCTCTATTTTTTGCTTCTCAGCTGTCATGCATTAAAGAGGCCTCATCCAATCATACAGCTTCCCCCATGATAAACTATACCATTTCAAGCCTAAAACAATACATCCAGGAAACCACAGACCAAAACAGTAAGTTAAAACAAAACTTTCTTTATTAAAAGTTGATTATCCTGGGTGTTTGGTCACAGGAACAGAAAGTTTACTCACAAAGAGACCATGTATGCTGAGCTAGCCTGGGAGATTAGCTTCTCTCCACTAACTTTGTCTACTGATACTTTCTAGAAACTGCCAGACTTTCTAGGGCGTCTCTAGACTTTAAAATGGAGGATGTTCATCTCCTTTCCCATAGACAGGTAAGTCCAAGCTTTATGTAGATGGTTCATTTATGAGTATTTGCCATGCAAAGGACTTAGGTCTTATCAACCATCCCCCTGCTATTAGAATTTCATAATTCTGGCATCTCTGAACTTACTCACTTTTGGCCCCCTGCTACACACACACACACACACTTTGTTCTGGATCTATATGTATACCTACAACTATACCTATATCTATATATTTAATTGTGTGTGTGTGTGTGTGTGTGTGTGTGTGTGTGTGTGTGTGTGTGTGTATGGACAAGGTTAATTTAGGATGTCTTCCTGTGCCACTCTCCACATCATTTTTTTGAAAAAGGGTCAGTCACTGAACCTGGAGCTCACCGATTCAACTAGACTGCATGTGTACACAGGATCTGCCTGTCCCTTGTCCAGCACTGAGGTTACAGGCACACACTGTCATGTCCAGTTTTGTGTTTGTGTCAGGATCCAAACACAGTTTGTAGTGCTTGCATGGAAAGTGCTTTAGATTGAACCATCTCCCCAGCAAACCCATCTATGGGAGGGAATCCTGCCAAATTAAATCACTATATTGCCTTCAAAGTTCCAGAATGATCTTTCTAAAATACAAAGCATATTTTCTTATAAAGTTCTTCATTGGGCTGCAGTTTTAAATCAGTTAGAGAGAGTTTACTTCGAATGAGCAAGATCCTTTGTTTCAAGCACTGAAAAATTCAATATGTTTTAATTGACTTTAAGATGAATCACAGATGCCTTGTTTCAGAAATTGCATAGTAAGAACATAGATGAAACATGCCCTGATTCTTCTAGGTAGCATCAGTGATTGCTAAATAAATGAATTCTTGAACCATACCTTGCAGATTATTGACTGTCAAATCATGAACCTTATTTCTAAATAGTATTGAAATTTTCTTTTCATGCAAATCATCTCAACTAATACAATGGATCAAGTCTTGTGGCCAAAGGACCATTTGTCTCGGGGGGGGGGGGGGGGGGATCTGGTTTCTTTTTCTCTTTTCTTTTTAAAAATATTTTTAATTTTTTGAATTCATAATATAATTGCATCACTCCATCTTTCTTTTCCTCTCTCCAAATCCTTCCATATATGCCCCTTTACTCTTTTTTCTATTCATAACTTCTTTTTAATAAATTGGTGTTGCTTACAGCATATATTTCTAAATACACAAGCACAACCTTCTCAGATGGTATACTGTTACTTGCATGTATGTTTTAGGACTGACCATTCAGTATTGGATGACCAGTTGGTGCATCCTTCCCTGGAGAAGACTACAAAGCCTGTTTTCTTAGCTGGTGTTTGAAGAACGATTATTAACAAATGAAAAGTTTCTCAAATTTTTTTGCCCTTCTATGTTATAAGTATAGATATGTTAAATTTCGGTTACTGCCTATTAGGGATACTCTTTTCTACATCATGTGTCTCAGTTAAGGTTTCTATTGCTGTGAAAAGACACTATAGCCATGGCAACTCTTACAAAGGAAAATAATTAATTGGGATGGTTCTTTTACAGTTTCAGAGGTTCTGCAGTTATCCTCATGGTAAGACATAGTGGTGTTCAGGTAGACGTGGTGCTGGAGAGGTACCTGAGGCAGTATGTTGAGCATATGTCAGACCTCAAAGCTTGCCTCCACAGTTGCACACTTCCTTCACAAGATCACACCTACTCCAACAAGGCCACACCTCCTGATAATGTTACTCCCTTTGGATAGATTCTATCTCTTACAATCATAGCTTGAATTTAACAAACAAAAATCCATCATCCAGACTCCAAATCTCCTACAAAGCCTGTTCTCTTAATTACACATCTAAGAATACTCTTCATAGACAACACAGATGACAGGAGATGCCAAGGCAGTAAAGAAGTAAGATAGGAACAAATAGACTCTTCTTAGAGAATTATCCTTACTGTAGGTCTAGCTGGGTAATATTCTCAGGAAGAAGAGAGATCAAGGCTAGTATTTTGTATATTATAGAGTAAAGCTTACTAACAGGTCATGAAATGCATTTAGTGTGTTTCCTTAATGCTTCATTTATTTTTATTAATATACAACTATTGAGTTTTGCTACATTTTTCAAACAATGGCTCTTTCTATTTTACCTTCCAGCTTTCATGCCACATGTGCCCATTTGTTCTCTCCTCCCTCCCTTACCCAACCTTCTTCAGTATTTCTTATACCCCTGCCTTGGCATCTTGATCTAGTTTCATGGTCACTCACTCTCAAACCACCTCAGTTACTTACATATAATTGTTTCAGTTTACTAAAAAGGTGTTCCATTTTCATTTTCTGTTGCTGTGATAAATCACTTTGACCAAAGCAACTAAGGAAGAAACGAGTTTATTTCATCTTTCAATTCAAGGTCACAGTTTATCATTGAAGAAAGTCAGGGCAGGAACTCAAGCAGAAACCAGGAAAGAATGTAGTTTGCTGAATTGCTCTATGTCTCATGCTCAACTTGCTTTCTTGTACAGCTCAGGCCCCACCTGTCTGTGGATGGTGCCTCCCACAGTGGTCTGGACTCTCTACATCAATTATCAGTCAATATAATCTCTTATTATAATGGAAAAGTTTCCTTCTTTCCACTTGACTGTATGCTGTGTTAAGAAAGCAATAAGGACCAGCAGAAATGGGAAATATTTTAACTTGTCAAGAAATCTAATGTCGGCTCATGACTATTGAGTCAATGTGTATCTTTAAGAAGGAATCTTAATACAAAAAGTTTTAGATACACACTACAACCTTTGATATCTGGTACTCATGAGAACAAAATGAACCTTCAAATATAAAAATACTTTGAATGAAAGATACAGACTTTAAAATATCAATAAAATGGCATTACCTTGACCAGAGAAGGAAGACTGAAAATCCTATAAGGAATATCATCTATTAATCTTGATCATCATCTTCCGACTTTCACTTAAAGCCTGCAATGATAAAAGACAAAAAGTAGCTGAACATCTCTGCATGGACCACACAAATGCCAAGGGAGTCAGACCAATTGAAGAAGAGATGTGAGAAAGGGAAGAAGAGGTGAGTGGGCCCCACCTGAGGCCAATGGATCCAGTCTCACTGAGACTTCTTTCCTCATCCTTCAGTAGTTGGATAATGTGTTTTCCACTCTCATACTGCTCTCCAGGGTGGAATTTCTCATATAGTAATGTGACACTATCTACTTGTAGATTACCTTTTCCATCACCTTAACAAAATGTCTAGAGTAAAGGATTTTAAAAATAAAAGTTGGTGGGCATTTTTTGTTTGTCTAAGTTTGAATGTTCAAATCCAGCATGGGACAGACCCAGGACTTTGGAGATGCTGGGTGGCAATGGTACAGAGTGTGTAATGGAACAAAACTGCTGAACAAGGAAGTAAAAGAGGAAGAGGAGAAAAAGCTGGGATCCCACAGTGCTCTTCAAGGACACATTCCCAGAGAGCTAAGCACTATCCCACTTCCTAAAGTTTATACATTTCCCAATAGAACCTATACTTTCATATAAAAGAAAATCAAAAGGCCTGATTTTTCCATGATATTGAAAGTCTAGATATTTGTAGGATATCTGGTATCCGTTTTTATTCTAGCAAAGTCTCCAAGGCACAAAAGTACAGTGGTTGGAAATCCGAAGGCAAGAGCCAGACTATGTTTGCTCAAATTGCAGTTCTATCACTTACTGGCTAAGTGATCTTTCGAAAGCTACTTAGCATCTCTATGCTCTTATTTCTTTGGCATAATGTGATGGTCATAGTATTTACTTCCTGGCAGAACTCTGAGACCTAAAAAGCACTTACTTCAACAGCTGGCAAGGGTCTAAAGGTTAAATATCATGGCTCTCTCTGCCAAAAAGTCTGTACTTTGAATCTTTGAATCCCATCCAGTTTTTCAGTGAGAAAGTGTGTGTCCCTGTCAAGTGAGCTCACCGGTATTTTTATTTCTCTTATTATATTTTTTGTCTTCCTTGTAAGCCAGGTAGACAGGACAGCATGGTGGCTTTGAGTCTGGACATTGAAGGTATTATTTGGATAGAAATACTTACTCCATCCTGTGTGACTTTACGACAGTAACATAATATTTCATGCCTTGATTCTCTGCCTGTAAAATGGAGGTGGCAATGAGGATAACTGTGCTTCAAGGAATGTGACGAAGGCATGCAGTGCCCTATGTAAAAGCACCTAATATCTAAATAAGTTGGGTATATGAGTAAAGGTACCTCCAGCCAAGCCTGAACCTGAGTCTGATTCCAGAACACATGGTAGAAAGAGAAAACCAATACTCTGACCTCCATATGTTCTCTCTCTCTCTCTCTCTCTCTCTCTCTCTCTCTCTCTCTCTCTCTCTCTCTCTCTCTCTGTGTGTGTCTCTCTCTGTGTGTGTGTGTGTGTGTGTGTGTGTGTGTGTGTGTGAGTGAGAGAGAGAGAGAGAGAGAGAAAAAAAAACATACAGAGAGAGAGATGTCTCACACACAGAGGGGGAGAGGGAGAGGGAATAAGTAAAATGTAGTAACAAAAATTTTAAACAGTGTATAGTATATTGTAATTGCTAACTACCCACTGAACATCCAACATTCTCTATTTATCCTGTGCCAGCCCAGTGTAAACTATTGAACATTGGTCACTATTAATATGATAAACTAAAGATATACAGATTAGGGACTGTCAGTCATTGTTATCTCAATCTTGTGTGAAGAAAAATCCAATTCAAAGAGAGCCCCAGCTTCAGGCTTCTTCCCTTGATGAGTTCCAGGAATTCCAAAATTGGGGGTAGGGCCTGTCCCTAACTCTAATCTCTTCTTTCCATCCAGGCTCTCTGCCTTTGCTAGCCACTGTTTTGAGTCAGGAGAAATAACAGAAGGGGAATGGCAGAGTGGCCAGATGAGTGAGTCTCAAATTCTAGGCCTATTGCTTCTGAGTGACAAGTTAACCTCTGTTTCCTCGCCAGTAAAACAGACGATGGCACGTTCTGTCTGTAAGGGTAGGAGGTGAGGTCCAAGAGTAGGAGGTGAGGGAATGTGGTGCTATCTTAGAATTGCCTGGCACAGACTAGGCACTGTAGATAAATTTGCTGTTGTGTATACATTTTGTTGACAAGTGAATATTACATGTATTTATGGTGTGCAGCATGGTAATTTAGTCATGTGGAATGGCTAAGTCAAGCTATTACATATGTATTACTATACATACTTACCTTTTGGTAGTGAGAGCACTTGAAATCTACTCTCAGCAGTTTTCGAGTGTACAGTCTGCTGTTGTTAGCAATACTCACCATGATTGATTCTGCCTAGCTAAAATGTTTTGTCCTTCAGTAAATGTCTCTCACCATTATGTTGAGATTTTCTCCATTCAGTCTCAGTCCCACTGGACCGTTTCTCTCCACACAATTGGCCCCCCACAGCCACTGTGAAATAACCATTCTGAGATTTAATATCTATTTATAATTCTTTGGCCATTGGCTTAAACTTCTTACTTGCTATCTCGCTCTCTTAATTATTAACCCATAACTATTAATCTTGTATCTCCATGTGGCCTTATATTACAGGAGAATGTCCAGGCATCCTACCTTCAGCTACGTGAAGTCTGTCCTTTGTATTTCTTTTCCCTGCCTCTTTGTTCGAAATTCCTGCCTAGCTAAATCCTGTCTATTAATTGGCCAAAATAGCTTTATTCATCAACCAATAAAAGCAACACATATTTGTGGCATGCAGGAGGACAGCCCACATCACCATTGTAGTAGTATGGTCATTATTAACTTTACAATGAGTCAATAGCATGGAATCTACTTGACTAGGCTTGAGTAATCCCCCACAGAGACATGACTAATGATTACATTCTTACAATCCACCCATGGTCTTCTCTTGGTCATCTTGATGGGTCCTGGTCCAGCAGGTCACAAGAAAATGAGCCTAGCTGACCAAGGGAGAGAGGGAAGGTATAAAGTGGCCACACTGACACTATTCACAGGAACATCCATCCCTGTGTCACACTCTGAGATACCATGGGAGTGAGGGAGGACTGGTTCTTTGTGTCCAGGAACCCACTCCGGTGTTTCTTTCCCATCTGGTGGCATTCTCCATCTCTCTTCCCTGTTTTAAGGGAACCAATGGAGGCAGTCTTTTTCTATTTCAAGAGAGCTCAGTTCCAGTTTGGGAATCAAGTCACAAATCCTCTCAGAAATCCGTGCTAAGATGAGATCACTTCTATATATTGAGCACCAGAGGGCAGAGCACCACCACAGAAAAATCAAAATAGCAATAGCAAAGTTATTCAGGGAAATATCTCCAGAACCTTATGCAGTTAAGTACCCCCACCCCACCCCTGGAGGGGTAGGATCTTTTTTATACTCTCAGACATTGTTTATGCTGAAAGCCCTCTCCCCACATAATGCCCCCAAAATGTCTGAATGTGTTCAGAAATTTCTATCTCTGATATTCAGACATTTCTGTTGTTTGGTGAGAAAAAGGAGTGAGGTGAGGGAGTATAGAAGAGGATGCAGAAGACAGTACTGGGCTATCAGCTGAGCATCATCCCAAGCAAAGGAAGCACATTAGTACCTGGATAATGGGTATGTTCCTGTGATACAAAGGAAGAGAAAATGAAACAAATCAGAGTGAAAGACTCTTCCTCTCTGATGCTAGATTATCACATTCTAGACCCTCCAGGAAGCCCAAGTTCAAGGTGATCTTCAGAGTTAGTAATAGAGCATTTGAGTAGTCCTTTGAGGACTGGCATGACGTGGTATCATTTCTGAAGTTGTTTTCCCAATTTAAGCTAACTTACTGTTAAAGATCTGTTGGTCATGGAAACAAAGATCAAAGAAGGATTTAGAGTAGAAGGTAATAGCAATGGAACTCTTCGCACTCTGATGTGTTGAAGGGATTTAATTGATAGGATTACCTCAGCTATGTTGAGAAAGACCAGAGTAATCAGTTTTGTGGCTTCACTGTCACAACTCAGGTAAACATGATAAGAGACTTTCGACAAATAAGGAAGGAATGTCCTGGTAAGTACACAAAAACCTTGTATTTAAGGTCCAGCTTGCCCTTGATGTGCATCTCTGTTCTGGAGAAGTTACTGTGCTGCTCTGTAACTCAGTTTCTTACCTTTGAAAGCAGCAACAGAAGATAGTTTATTCATAGAAGACAGTCACCTACAGAGCTGTTTTGTAATCCAGCAGCTGTCTGGGACATGTCTAATGATTCCTTCTCAAGCCTCAGGATGGCATGTAGATGAAGAACAAGAACTCGGGAGTAACTGCTGAGATTGTCTTCCAAGATCATGGAAAGTGTGGGATGCCAAATTAATCTGATTCTGCTCTATTCTCAGATACACTCACACACACATTTCCCATTTCTGGAATTTAGTTGGTTCCTTATGGCACAGGAAACATAGCACATAGGAAGACTTACACAGACAGACAACTGGAGCAGGCAGCATTGTGAGGGGCTGCCCTCTGCAGACTGTGGAATATCCCCATCTCCCATCTATCTCAGCAGTGCACTGATTCTTCATTTGAAAGAAACCAATACTGGCAAGCATAGAAGGAAGCCTTGCTTAGATCCATTTGTTATTTGAGATGCCTTCAGAGGCTTCACAGACCAGTACCACATCAACCCTAGTCCCCCATCACTGCTACTTAACCAAACTGAGAAATGCAGCAGGAAAGGCTGTTTAGGAACTGGAGCTGGGGAATGTCAAGGTTCCAGTATCAGAAGGCTTTTGGGGGCCCTCTAGTCTAATTCCTTACTACAGAGTTGTGGAGTTTGTAGCCAAGAAATGAGTGACATACTCCAGATTACACAGGAGGGAGGTGACAAGGTTAAAACTTGGATCTTGTTCTGTCAATGCCACTCTGACGCCCTCAGCCTGGGACTGCATTATGAAGCCAATACACAGTGCCAAGAGACGTATTCACCATCTCCTATTCGCTAATACCCGAATGCCTCCACCAGGATGCAATGCCTTCAAGGACAGGGCTAGGAATAGATTAAAACACAGGCTCAGAATCAACCAGACCTAAAATTTTCACCAGTATCTACAATAGATGATAGATAGATAGATAGATAGATAGATAGATAGATAGATAGATAGATACATACATACATACATACATACATACATACATACATACATACATACGTATATAGATACATAGATAGTTACACGATAGATTAGATAGATACATACATAGATAAATGATAGATGATAGATACATACATACATACATGATAGATGATAGATAAATAGATAGACAGATACATATTTTCAGTCTATTTATCTGTAGATGTCATATCATATTCTGAGGATGTAAAGTACATGTAAAATAATTAAAACTCAAAATTATGAAAACAGCCCTATAAATCTGATGCTCACCTTACCTATGGCTGCTTTAGAGAGAGATTTAGAAGCTTGAAGCCACTGAACACAAATAATGTAGCTCTAGGCCCCATACTTGAATGGCTGCTCTACCACATTGTACTCAAAACTCCTTCACTTCCATGCCATACAACACAGATAACACAGGCACCTGCCAGAAGGTGACAACACATCTAGATTGCGTCTGCACAGTGTGTGCCAGACAGTCGGTCAAGATCTCCCATTGTCTTGAGACATGAGAAAATAACTCATGTCTCAAGCTGAACTTCTTTGGCAAACAGTATCTTTACTATGCCATGCCATAAATATAAATTATTACTCTTCATTGCTGGATTCTCTGTGATTGATACTAGCTTATTTTACAGCTAAAGGACATTACATCATTTGGGAAGATCCAGGAAAAGCTTGGCATGTAGATAACAGCTTTTTACCCAAAGAATCTCACAGATTTAGTGCCACAGTGAGAGTGGCCCATACTAGATAGTCTCAAACAGTCCTTCACCCAAAATGTTAATTATTCATAATGCCCTTAAATACTCTTCTATGATGAAATGTTAAGTGACACATTAAATATTCATCATGATGCACCTAATGCAAAGCCAAAGAAAGAGCAGAGAAGATCAAATGTGATTTCTGATTACATATCTTTAATTCAAGGCACTGCAAACCCCCAGGGGGCTAGGACTCTATCCTATTCTAAAAAGGAACCAGGAAAGCCAGTTCACAGCATCCCTTCATATTCTGCCAAAATATCTTTATAATCTTGGCCAAAAAAAAGTCCTTTCCTTTTTTTTCTTTTTTTTAACTTTTTAAAATTGAGGTATATATATTGCACCCACATAACCAACATCTACATCATAATATAGAATGCTTCTAGCAGCCCATAAGCTTTCCTTATGCTTCTTCCACATCAATATCACACACACACACACACACACACACACACACACACACACACACACACACACACACACACAGGTCATTATTCTGACAAGAAGTTGTTTTTAAGTGTAACTTGTATTCTTCCTGCTGTCATTGCTTTGACTTCTCATCATTTTAAATTTGAAGCAAGGCCAAGAAGTCATCACTGCCTATTGATTTCAAGTTGGCTGGAGTTTGGAAACATAGAAAACAGGAAGCTACTGGGGTTGTCCAGGAAAAGATGGTAGGGCTTGAGTGTGGAACACCTTAGACGGAAGGCAGGGCAGGGAGGTCTGAAGGGTGTTTTGTAAGTGGTAGCTGAAGGGCTGGAGAGGCGAAAGTGAAGGAAAAAGTGTGGTCAGGTACTGCTTCTAGATTTTGACTAAGGCATTATAGAGAATACAACCATGTACTTAGAAAAGGAAGAAGGCAGAAGGACGGGTAGGAAGCAGGGTGGGGTCAGGAGCTCTGATGGGACTTGCTGCCTTCAGATACATAGGAGGTATCCGAGTCATCTTAGACATAAATCATCTGCCTTTGTATGAATTTTAAAGATAAAGGCAGCCTGGTCTCACTCAGGGTAGACAGGGTAGGAGACAAGACCCAAGACACCCATGTAATTGTTCCTGGAGATGTTCACTCTTGCAATCAATATGCTCTAATTGGGGAGAGGAAAACAAACTCTTGTGTGATGTGCAATTCAGTCTTTACATTTAAGAAATCTCCCTTCAGTTTGGAATGCTTGTTTTCAAAGGTTCAGGATTCTCATAGGATGATACAGAGGGCCTCTGATTCTTCCTTTTGATTGAGTAGCTATCCCATTGGAATTCCAGTGGTCTCCACCCTGGTGTCAATAGTGTGTGTGTGTGTGTGTGTGTGTGTGTGTGTGTGTGTGTGTGTGTGTGTGTGTGTGTTGTATAACAGTAATAGAGGTCAAGAACTTGGAAGAGTAAGGAGAACACAAGAGGAAAGGGGAGATGAGGGATGGAAATAATGTAAATGCAGTACTCATGTATAAACTTTAAATGTTTAAATAAAAACCAAATATTATGTCAGGCAAAGTAATTCAAGGTCTATAATCTCACTGACAAAAGGAAGTGTTAACAATGAATTGATCACTCAGCTGTAGTTCCTAACACAGTGACATGGCTTAGGCATCCTGTAAGTGTTTGTTGAAAACATCTATAGAATGAAAGAGTCACCAAATAAATAGAGATATGAATAAATAAATTAATTTATCTTCAGAGATGTTGTAAATGGAGCCAGTTGCACTCAGGAGGGGACTCTTGACAAGTGTTCGTGGGAACAGAAACAAATACAATCTGCATCACACTTGACTTTCCACTTCCTCCACACTCAGAAAAGCTGCTTCCTCTTTGCAAGTATTTGCTTACCCAAGATTCCAGGGAGGAAGACTCTCCATGTTGGAAGCAAAATATCAGGAAAGTAGAGACAATTGTCAGGAGGCCTTAGTGAGATCGGACAAGATTTCCCTTCCAATGCATAGAAAAGATTTCCTTCAGGCACATCTCATAATAGCTACTGCCCTCAATTTGTTGATTAAAATCAATGACTGTGCCACAAATGACCATCTTGGCTTTGTCTCTCTCCATTTTCATTCAGAGAAGCACCCTATATCAAGGTTTGATCTTAGGTTCACATCTTGTAAACATTCATTGTGGCAAGTGTCTCTCAGACACTCAGACATTTCTAGAGAAAGCGTATAGCACAAAAGGCAAGGCTTCCTCCTATTGCTGAAGATCTAGTTGGAGCACTTGCCATGGTAGCATAAACATGCTAGGCTTAGCTTCATTCTCATAATTAGCCCTACATTCCTCTAATCTATGCTACTGTTTTAAATTATGGCATAGATGCTATTGTACAAAACACACATAACAAAAATCTACCACTTTACCTCTAATAAGAATACAATCCCATGGCATGAGGTATCTTGGTAGCATTGTACAGCTATCATCATCTCCAAAAAGTTCAACCTCCAACCTGTTAACCACTAATCTAGATTATTTATCTATAGACTTGGTAACTATGTGTGTAAGTGACTCCTGTAAGTAGAGTCATAAAATGTCTGCCCTGTTGTGACTGGGAGGCATGATTTTGAGTAAGGTAGTTGCTTTCTCTGAGAGTCAGTCTAGGGAAGGATTCACTGTGCACTGTCAGCAAGTGGCATACCTTGGTGGGAGATGGAGTAGGCTAAGTGGAGGACCGTAGCATCCACCTCAGGTTTCCAGAAGAAAACATTGTATTTGTGGAAAGGGTTTCAGGTCCCATAATCTACTTAATGGTAATCAGCCATATGGAGGAGTATATTAAAATTACCAGGGAAGAAAACATAATAGGCCCTCTCTCTCCCTGACAAGTACATAGTTTGAGGAAGCAACTCTCATTGTTCTATCTTCAGCACTTCAAAGTAGTGAACCACTGGTAGAAGCCAAAATGAGACCATCTAAGCATCTTATAAAGGGCTTTCACAAGGCTGAGCCTTTTTATTGGAGGTCCCACAAAAGAATAATAAAATGTGTTCTATCTCTATAATTCCCATGTAGCAGCAAAACTGGATTTTTGTGGAGATTTAAGACTGTATTGTTTCTACAGACCTCTTCAAGAAAACATAATACAAAATTATGAATAGAAATTGGCATATTTCCTCCAGGGCCTTCAAAGAAGCCCTTTTGTTCTCAAGAAGGAACACTGCCTGCAAGGAGGAATTTGAGCTGGAAGTTCTCCTCATCAACTATTAAACTACCTTCTTCCTTTAAGTAGTGTGAAAGAATTCTTCCTTGAATAAGTTCCCAAGAAGTCTTATTCCCAGGCAGGTGAACTTACCTGTACATTCTGAAGCTACACCATTTATAGGAACAAATGGCCTTAAGGTGGAGAAATGGGGCCAGACAGATCAGGGCTATAGTTTCTTACTGTGGCCAAAAGATAGAGGGTATCCCTATAAAATTACTATCAGTGATAATAACAAGTAACTATTATCTAACAATATTGCTAGCCCAATTTTTAAGCACTTGGTATGAATCTCCACAGAATCCTTGTATACATACTCATCAGTTTACCTCATTTTTATTACCATTGTAAATATAGAGGATTTGAATACAGAGAGTTTAACACATCCAGAGTCTCACGGGTAAAAGCAGTGCAGTCAGAATGCAAAGCTAGACCATGACTCAGGTGTCTTTTGTCTTGTAGACACCTCTACACACTCACCTCATACCAGGAAGACCAGGCAGCATGTGTCATCACTCCAAACACGGCCATTTACAATTCTATAGGAGGACTCTATAGATCAGATTTTCTGAGGGTTTCAAGTCCTCTGTTGAGGGGTTATGGGCATAGGGAGTTTGTTGGTTTGATTTTTGAAATAGTCTCTCTATATATCCTAGGCTTACTTCAAACTCCCAAATCCCCTGCTCTCGCCTCACACATGCTGAGGTTACACTCCTATGCCAGCATGTACAGCTCTGCTCAAGGGTTTCAAATGCCTAAGTCAGGCAAAGAAACTGCAACCCCACAAAAAATATGTTAAAAGACAACAGTGCTTGCCTTAAAAATAGTACATAAAGGTGCTTAAAGAGGCCACTTTTATTTCTTGTAAATTAGCACACAGTTTGCTTTAGAAATTTCATTTATTATGGGTTTAGACCATTTATTTCTGTGACTGTCAAGAAACAAAAATAGGAAAACTTGATATAAATGATGGTCAATGAATCACTCTTATCTCTGTCAACTTGGGATGCACAATACAAAGAACAGGGTTCCTTGTGTCCAGCCTTGAGTTATTCCTCTGACAAGATGAAGATGCTCTGTCTGCTCAGACATACATTCTCTTTCTGTTGTTAATTTGTATTTATTCTCCAGTCTCAAAAAAACCCCACATCTCTTTGATATAAACATCAAAACAAACAAATACTGTCAGTGATTCTAATGAGGTTTTAGATAATAGGTAGATTACCACAGTCTGTTGTTTTATAGCAAGGTTTACCCATCTAAATGGAAAAAGAGCTATTGTTAAACTCACTTTCTTCAGAACACAGTGTTACTACATGTTAGAAGATGGAGCAAATTCCAGAAAAAAACATTACTTGTTTTCTTATCTATACTATATACTGTATATCGTAACTAGCCATTATTTCTCCCTACTTATCTTTGTGTGGTTTCTCCAGAGCCTGTATGTACTTGTGATTGTTCAGAGGAGGGTGGGGGACAGACAATGTATGTCTCAGGTTTTTCTGGCTCTATTTGAGCTACTCCATCAAGAACATTTTCAATCTAAATGCCCCAAAGGAGACATTTGTCCTCAACTCTCCTCTGAACAGATTGCCACTACCTTAAAGTCATTTTATGCATATTCTGGTCTAGCAAATATAAGGCTTACCCTCCTGGTGCCTTGCTTGACTGAGAAAGGCATGTATAACAGAAATCAGAAGAGGCCACCCAGGAATTTTTGAAATTCATTGTCATAGACTTCTCATTGACTGAATATTTCAAAGCCACCGTAAAAGTTGAAGTGTGTCCATTATATTATCCATGGACCGGAACTAGTAATGAAAAAAAAAACATGTATGTGATCTTGACATTGATTCCATGTTGCAAACACTTGTGCACAACAAACCTTTCACTAAGAGCTGAGGGTGGAGTTGGATATCATTTTTGATGAATACAACAGAACCATCCAAGAGGATGAGATGAAGAGGGATATGTTTAGAATATTTGAGATTATAAGCAAATATTTTAATATTGGTGTGATACCTACACATTCCTTCTAAAACTAAAACAACACAAGGATCATGTTCTATTATTTTTAGATGTCAAAATAATGCTCAACATCACAAAAATGCAAATCAAGTCCATAATGAGATACCGCATCACAATCAGTATGAGGGCCATTATTAAAAGCAAAACACAAAATGGCTATTATTGATAATGTAATGAAAAGCTAGACAAGAGGTAAGATTGGAAAGTAAATGAAGAATGTGTTTAAGAGCCAAGAAATTGACCCATCAACTGTGGTAGATGTTTCCAAGAAGAGGATAGTGAACATTAACCATTGGATCTGAAGACAATTGATCCCAAGTGAAATGCGGAAACAAACTCCCTGCATAAACTTCATGAGGCAAGGTAGGTCCAGTGTCTTACAAGACTAGTAATGACAGTTTGTATGACTCTGCTAGGAGCAGGTCCAGAATCACAGGGACAGCAAACAGCATGAGGAATGAATAATATAATCCTCCACTGCTCAAAACGCTGGCCAGAGTGGTCTTACATCCTTGATGTTTTCTGTGGGTGAAAGGTCTGAGATACCCTATTGTGAAGATCTCATCTATGTCATATGCCTGCTGTAGTTCATCTGTCTGAAGTTCCAGGTATTTGGGGCAGTAAAATCTAGGTCAATTTATATGCAGAAAATTCTCTACATTTCTTAACCATCAAGGTCCCATATAAATTGCTAGGTCAGGCCGATAGCAAGTCAAGATTCACTAGGGAGCACTCTCTTCTAGTACCTTGTTCACCAGTCACCAGTGATTGATTGAGTCACTGATGTCTATTCATTATTCGCTCATTCATGGCTCATCATTCTTAACCCTTACTCAGTACAGGCATGCTAGTTGGGGCTATGTAGACCCATGAGCCATGATTCAAAGTCATGGATCTGTGAGGCATGAAAACAAGTGAAAGTTGTGTAGTGGGAAAAAAGATTGCCAGGAGGGAGGTAGGAAAAAATCGGAGTAAGGAGGGCACAGGAATAATGTGGGGAGAACAGCTGTGGGTGTGGCCACAGCTTATCTGAAGCTGTTGGGAACAAACGGAAGGTAGATGAACAGACCCCACAAAGACAAGAAATTTCAAAGTTTTGGAGTCAGAACAAGAACAGTGAGAAGGTTTACAAGAGCCAAGGCTGCCCAGGAAATTACAGGGATTGTTAGCAGAAGTCACAGTACTAATAACATGTATTGGTTGAATAATGACATTTCCTGGTGCTTGCCATGTGTCAGGCTCTTTATTTAGAAAAGACATTGTCATGAGTTGTTTAAATGCAGAAATCTCATTTTGTGTTTACCAGGGTCCTGAGAGGAAAGCTTCTATGTATAGACTCTGCAGTGTGGAGCGCATGCCAGACCCTCTGAATGAGACTTGCAGAGGGGAAGACTGAACGAAGATTTTGAATGATTTTGTGACCTCTGTCTGCATATCCACGGCAGATCACAGAGGACAGTCCCAGAAACTAGAAGAACTCCCAAAGGATGGTTTCCTATGCATTGTGAGCCCCTTCCTGCTCACTCCACCACCTACCCTAACCCCATTCTGGAGTCATAGACAGTGCTTTTCTCTCATTAGAAGCTACTGAGCAAAACCTCAGGGAGTAGGAGGTAGGGGGGACATGTGGAACACTTGTTTTCTCTTGTTTCCAGCGCACAGTTAGATAGTTGGAGCCACCCTTAATCACAGTCCTCAATCCTAGAATTTGTGAAGGAAAGGCAGGAAGATCACATATTTAAGACCAGCCTGGGCTTCCTTAGCAAGGCCTTGCCAAATATATATATATATATATATATATATATATATATATATATATATGAAGGGATTGAGAAGAAAGGAAAAAGAGAAAATGTGTTAGCAAGGATGTAAGGATGTGAAGAAATTGGAGCACATTTTCTCTGTTGATGGGGATGTAAAATGGTGTAGATGCTATGGAAAACAGTACAGCATATCCTCAGAAAAATTAAAAATAGAATTACCATATGATCTATCTATTTCTGAGTGTCTACCCAAAATAACCAGAAATCAGAGGCTCAAGCAGACACTTGTATTTGCATGCTCATAGCAGTATTATTCATAGTACCCAGAAGACATGTGGCTGGAGTCCACATGTCTTCATTCCAGAGCATTCACAGTCGAGCATCAATAGCCAGAAGGTAGGAGTGACCCAGCATCCTATTGGAGCTGAATGTCCCCTTTATTTCTTTTTCCCTGCTAAATTTATTGATGACATGCTCAATGATGGTAAGTACTTTGCCAGGCATCTGGTGGCCTGACTGACCCCCAAAATGTTTCTCTTGAAGTATGGGGAGCTGTGGCTACTCCACAGTTCTTCCTTTGGCCCATCGCTCAGCTGATCCAAGTGCCCTTTTCTCATGTATTCATGTGAGGGCTACTCATGCTGCAAAATTATGTTCATCTTGCCCCCAGGTTTACTGTCTTTTTTTTTTTTTTTTTTGCTATTAGCCTACTTGTGATTTCTTTTTTTATTAGAAACAAGCTTCTTCTACTTGTCAATCCCAGTTCCTTCTCCCTCCCCTCCTCCCCTGCCCCCCCAATTCTAACCCCTTTCTGCTCCCCAGGGAGGGTGAGCCCTTCCATGGGGATCTTCAAAGTCTGTCATATCATTTGGAGCAGGGCCTAGGCCCTCCCCCATGTGTCTAGGCTGAGAGAGTATCCCTCCTTGTGGAGAGGGCTCCCAAAGTCCATTCATATACCAGGGAAAATACTAATCCACTACCAAAGGCCCCCAAAATTGACCAGACCTCCAAACTGACTTCCTCCTTCAAGGGGTATGGAACAGTCCTATGCTGGTTTCCCAACTATCAGTCTGGAGTCCATGAGCAACCCCTTGTTCAGGTCAGCTGTTTCTGTGGGTTTCTCCAGTCTGGTTCTGATCCCTTTGCTCATCACCCATCCCTCTCTGAAATTGGATTCTAGAGTTCAGCTCAGTGTTTAGCTGTGGGTGTCTGCCTCTGCTTCCATCAGCTACTGGATGAAGGCTCTAGGATGGCATATAAGGTAGTCATCAATATCATTATCAGAGAAGGGAATTTAAGGTAGCCTCTCCACTAATGTTTAGTTAGATGGTGTCATCTTTGTAGATCTCTGGACATTTCCCTAGTACCAGAATTCTCTTTAAACCTATAATGGCTCCCTCTATTGTGGTTATCTCCTTTCTTGCTCTCCTTAATTCTTTACCTGACTAAATCTTCCTATTCTTTCATGTCCTCCTCTCCTCTCCTCTTCTCCCCTCTCTTTCTTCTAGTTCCTTCTACCCTCTGTCCACCATGCTTCCAATTAGCTCAGGAGCTCTTGTCCCTTTCCCCTTCTCCAGAGGACCATGCATGTCTCTCTTGATAGCCTATGCTGGAGAGGATGTGGAGAAAGGGGAACACTCCTCCACTGCTGGTGGGAGTGCCAACTCCTGCAGCCACTTTGGAAATAAGTATGGCATTTCCTCAGGAAAATGGGAATCAGTCTACCACAAGATCCAGCAATTCCACTCTTAGGCATAGACCCAAAAGATGCACATACATACAACAAGGACATCTGATCAACCATGTTCATAGCATTATTTGTAATAGCCAGAACGTGGAAGCAATCTAGATGCCCCTCAACTGAAGAATGGATAGAGAAAATGTTGCACATTTACACAATGGAATACTACTCAGTGGGAAAAAATGGAATCTTGAAATTTGCAGGCAAATGGATGGAACTAGAAGAAACCATCCTGAGAGGGGTAACCCAGTCACACAAAAAAACAAAAATGGTATGTACTCACTCATATATGGATTTTAGACATAGAGCAAAGTAGTACCAGCCTACAATCCACACTGGCAGAGAAGCTAGGAAACAAGGAGGACCCTAAGACAGGTTTACTGTCTAACTGATCCAAAAAAAAAAAATGCTTCTCATGGACAGTGTCAGCCAACCAGAATCATGAAGACAGAGCAGGAATTTGCCAAAAAAATGGGCATTTCGGGCACAAAAAGGAGGAGGAGTAGGAGGAGGAGGAGCTAATATAAGTCATTAAATTTTGAAAGTGCTCAGAGTCTCTGAAGAGAGGGAGTATTTTTTCCAGAGAACAGGGTCTCCTTATGAAGAGCTCTCTCTCTCTCTCTCTCTCTCTCTCTCTCTCTCTCTCTCTCTCTCTCTCTGTCTGTCTCTCTGTCTCTGTCTCTCTGTCTCTGTCTCTCTCTCTGTCTTCTCTCTCTCTCTGTCTCTCTCTCTCTCTCTCTCTCTCTCTCTCTCTCTGTGTGTGTGTGTGTGTGTGTGTGTGTGTGTGTGTGTGTGTCTTCGAACTCACAGAAACTCATCTGCCTCTCTCTCGTGAGTTCTGGGATTAAAGGCATGAGCTACCACTGCCCAGGCTAGATTGAGTATTTTAACTATGGTTAAAACACAAAGAGTCAGTTTGTCCAGTTCAGATCCAGCCTGCTGAGAGGTTTAGAGTACAGTATCCCTAAGCACAGTATCCCTCACTGGTTTCTCCCTTTGTAGCTCCACATCCCTCCCTTGGTGCCAGAGTGAGGAGACTGGATTAAAGAGCCAATTTGGCTCTTACTGACAACATTCGTGAATCCTGTTCATTTAGACTCTAAGTAAAATTTAGAGGCTGTGATGAACCAAACTAAATCATACATAGCTATAAACATGCACATACATACATATTTATATATGAATATGTGTATATACAAATGGAGTGCTGAGAATAGTACATGGAATACAGTGCAATCATGCATCACATAACACTTAATTCAATTGTGGGTCATATTTATGTCAGGGCCAATATTAAACTTAAGCTGAAATATTCTTTCCTCTAATGCTATCATAACCACAGTGACATCACACTCTAAGGCAATGCATTAATCACCTGTTTGAGGTGTTTCTGGTATGTATAATTAGTACTACTATGCCATCAGTCTCATATAATTATTTATAGTATAAAATTCTTGAGAAGTATAGTACATGATTCTTCTATTGGTTTGTTTTTTCCTAGTGGTGGTTTGGGTTTTGTTGTTGTTGTTGTTGTTGTTGTTTTGTTTTGTTTTGTTTTGTCTTAGAGTGTACTTAGAAAGAAAGAGCTCTGGAAAACAATGTGCCGTATTATCCCTGACGTCATTCATCACACCTTGAGCATCATGTTCTCTTTGGTTTGACTTAACCGTGTATTGTTTGGTTCATGGTGGCCTCTAAATGAACAGGATCTAGTGTTAATGTTGTCTGTAAGGGGCCACTGTGAGTGACTGGCCTAGAAACAAAATTTAAAATGATTAGGGACCATGAAGTAAAAAATCAGCGATGGCTTTTTCTCTCTAGTCAGGCATGTCCTATTTAGCTGTGATCTTGAAGAATTGCTAAATGTCAGAAGCTGTGAAGTCGCTGAAAGCAAGGACACAAACACAGCATCCAGGAGAGCTCATATCAGATGTGGAGTAACTGCTGATGACCTGAGCTGCACTGAGCCGCATCGGCATGAAGACTGTAAGGACAATGCAGAGTTTTCAATGCAGAAGCAAAGGGTGGACCTGATTTTGGTCTTGAATACGCTGCAAATACTGGGTACTTTAAGAGATTCTGGGCTCATTATTTATTCTGCGAGTTGATGTGAAAACAGAAAAAGGGGGGCAGGGACTCTAGGTAAGCTACTTGTGAGAGCGAATCCCTTTCCAGAAGAAATCTGCAGTGTGGGTAAGACCTCCCCATTCTGGAACGGATGCCTGAAAGGTTGGGTGTGCAATAGGCCACTCGCCTAGGTTTATGTAAATACTCGGTGAAGTTCACCTAATGACAAAATAACATAAAGGTGCATCTCTCAGCACCTCACTCCTGTTACACTCCTGATGGGGGTATCTACTGAGCTGCTCTCTGACTGTAGTCTTCATTAGTAAATTCCATAAAACCAAATGGCAGTGAGGGAAGAGGGATTTGGACTTACCTGGGACTGTGAGATGCCAGGCAGGATCAACTAAGGATTTCCTCCACCGCCACCAGGGACGATCGCTGTGAGGATACTCCTTGGATCTAGAGTAAAAGATGGACAGTGGTAAATTTGTACCGCATTCTGCCCAGACTACTTCTCCTTCCAGACACCTCTGTTTCTTCTTGGGTTGAGACTCAAAATGTGGTCTGTCTTTGCTGAGAAGTCCCCCTGAACTAGATGAAGAGCTTGCATTCAGCCCTCCATTGTCTGTCTACTACAGGGGCAGAGTCTCGTCGTGCAGCAGGGAACAGCCTCATCCTGAGTCTGGCAGATGAAAGGAGGCTGTTTCTGTACTCGAATCTCCTGGACTTACTCCTCTGGGCCAGAGAATTTGCTCGAGTGTCCAAAAAAGATCCTGAAATCCAAGATCCATCTCTCCGTCAAGAAAATGTCACCGAACCCCCTTAACATTTAAAAGAAGAGCTATCTTTCCCAGGATCATGGAAATAACTGATAGAATTTTGAAAACAAAATCAATTTTCAGCAACATAGCCTTTTCTTTGGACAGATTTATTTCATATTTCCAATGTGTAGTATTGAATTTTGTCACTACATTTCATAAAAAAAAAAAAAAAAAAAAGGCAGCAAGAGTGAGTTGTGAAGTTGGTATCCTCACCCTCATCTTTAGATGAGGAAGCAGCAGGAACCGTGGGGCTGAGACACAAGGCCTGTATCACTCACCAGCAGGTGGCGCTATTATCCATCATGTCCCAATGTTTTCCTGTTTGTTTTGTTTCTTTTCTTCCTTCTTTATTAGCAGAGTATTCTCTGCTTTCTCCTTTTTCACCTACCTGTCTCTCGAATTGCCAAATCTTGATGATTCTGTCTGAACTGCACATCTCAAAACGTTCTTCTCCCTTTTTTAGACTTCTAAAGAATATCAAACACATACATGGAAAGCAATTATAAATTTTTTAAACCTATAGATCAAACCCCATATCAAAGTAACCTGCCCCAGTCCTGGTCCTGTCCCCAAGAGACAGAGATCTCAACTTGAATCGTGAAGTCCAGTTGCTCCTTGACGTCCAAACAAAGTTGAAGTCATCAGGTAAATCCCTCATAGCTTGAAAAAAGTCTTCAGCCAGAGGACGTTTAAAGAACTTAATAAGATTAACTTCAGAACATCTGAGTTAACCTTGAGTGAAATCATCTAACACAAAGTCTGTTTCACAACAAATTTCTGCATGCCCCCTGTATTTGCACAGATGGGTATTTTGTAGACATGATGGCATGTGGAAACAGAAAATACTGGTAACATAGTTCATAGCTCAGTACCCATTACCTATGATGAGGAATGACACTGGGGCTTCAAGTCATGGCTGCTGCCAAGAATTTCAAGAAACTGTCCTATTCTATGTCCATGGGCCCCCAAAACAGGTCAAATTGAAAGTACAGTTTTTATTTACTAAGTTTCACTGTCAAATGATTGGAACTGTGCCCTCTAGAGCCACTCACTGAAAATAAATAAATAACCTCAATAGTCGGCACAGATAGGAATATAGTCGGGGTGAAACCATTTTCAACTCTTTTAGCTATGTCAGCTAGTATTTGTCTTCATAATCTACATAATAAGCTTGTAGTGTTTGCCCAAGGTTTTCCAATATACTTGTGTGCTGATGTCCCAGTGTAAGGCTGTTTGACTTCCTCGAGCTCCCAGCAAGCCTTCCCTACGGCTTTTTTTCTTGATCTTCTCTGTAGTTACACTGCAATTTTCTTCACCCCAACGGTCAACATTTATCTCGTCAGAGCCCTATACTCAATACCCATTTCTGAGTCCGACAGCAATGTGCCTCCCTCCGATTGCTTCCTTCTGAGGCCTTAGGTTTTTGGCATAGTTACCACTGGCCTCCTAGTTTTTTTTCAGTTCTCCTAGTACTCTGTTTAGCAGTAACTGGCTGAACCTTCCCCTTTCCTCCAACAGCTTCTCAAATACAGTTTCTGAGCATGCCATTATTTTTCTGAAAGATGTACCTCCTCCACCTTCAGTCCTCCTGCTCTGTAGATCACTTTCTTCCTGAAAGCCCTTTCACATACACACTCACCCAGCCTGAGAATTCCTTTCACTTCTCTCTTGATGGCATACTGTCTGTTGTGTTTTTCATGTCTTTGTTGTTGGGTGGAGCATGCTGTCTTAAGGTTTTTGAGACACAATACATTGGAGGCAACTTTGCTGAAAATACTGTTTGTTTAAAATGTGTCTGTGGTACATAGTAATGGTTTGGCCAGTCATATATTCCCAGGCAGGACATAATGTTTCTTTATAATACTGAAAATAGTTCTCCACTAATGTCTGGTTTCCAAAATAGGCGCTAACTACTGAAGCTCTGTAAGTAGCCTGTCTTTTGCCTTCGGAACATGTTTCTATTTTCTTTATCCCTAGTGTACTGAAATTTCAAAAGTATGTGTTTTGGTGTGGCCTTCTAATAAGTTATATTTGACCAGGCGGTGGTGGGGCACGCCTTTAATCCCAGTACTCGGGAGGCAGACTCCGGTGGAGCTCTGTGAGTTCAAGACCAGCCTGGTCTATAAAAGATAGTTCCAGGACAGCCTCCAAAGCCACAGAGAAACCCTGTCTCGAAAAGCAAACAAATAATAATGTTATATTTTGAGGGAATGGCTTTTGAAATTTTAATCTAAATATCTATGGTTTTGTTTTCCAAAAAGGCTATCAGGAATGGGAGATGGCTTAGCAGGTAAAACAGTTGTAGTGTAAGTATGAAGAACAAAGTGTAGATGCCCAGAACTGAAGCAAGAAGGATCCAGTGTAGGGAGCCGTCCCTGCATTCTCCATTACATTCGGTGCCTGCCGGATGCAGGCGCCTTCTTGCTTCAGTTTAAACTATCTTTTCTTGTCTTGTTTACCTCTCTATTATTCATAAGCTATTTTGCAATAAGTATGTACTGAAAAGTTATCAGGTGCCAGGATCATACTAAGTCTCCATGAATACAAAGATGAAAATAGTGTCTACATACTAGAAACCTTGGTTCTCTATTAAATCTTGTCGAATGAATGGATAAACCAATACATGATTGACAGCTATGGCATATGTTTCCCATACCCATGCCTGTCTGCTAAAATTCTACTCATTTATAGTCAACCTCAAGCCACAAATCTCTAACTCACGATGCAATTAGTTTAGTCACCTCCATCTCCCCCACTCTCTTAGTCATCTTCTTTATGCTGGTATTTAAATACTGAATCTAGATTACTTTGCATATGCTTATAGGCATGCTGTGTATGTCTCCCTCGCCTGATGGAGATCACCTGAGTGACAGAAATCACGACGATACCTCAATATATATATCCATTTTGCATAAAGCAAGAGCCCATTAAAACTGTGCTGAAAGTAAGTTTCTCTGTTAACCAAATTCAAGGGAGAAATGTTCGGTTGGTTATATAAGTGAGACTGAATTGCTTTATTCTTTCTCTTGACATTCAAACATTTATTAACCTACTTTGGGCAAGGCCCTGTGCCATATGCTGCAGTTCCAAAGATGAAGAAGGCACAGGCATGTCCTGAAATGGCTCACAGTCAAGCAAGCAAGGATACAAGAGTCCAAACAATTATAAAAGCAGCTGTTTGACCATTAACTGTACTGGGACCAGAGTGGCAAAAATTTAGACTCCTGTCTAAGAAACAAAGAAAGATGTTATGACTTGACAGAAAGAGGTTAGATGTGAAGGCTGAAGGGAAGAAATGGTTCCAAGAGAAAAACGGGATATAAAGGAAAAACTTAATAGATTTTTTTTCATTTTTGCCTTTATTGGAGGAGAAAACCCAGAAATTATCGAAGTATTTATTCTTCCAATATTTGGATATTTATTACAGATCTGTGGTACCAGGCTAAGTAGGTAGTTTTAGTGTGGATTGTCTAAAAAGTAGATAAAGGAGCAGAACATTTCAAATTGGAAAAGGATTTTATGCAAAATTGCTATAATATAGTCCAGATACATTTTTAATGGCCTCTAAATTCAGAGAAAAAGCTTAGAGAAGAACACATATAGATAACATATCCATTAGTCAGTTTCTCTGGAGCATCAACCATCCCAGAGAACATTTGGCAGGAGCTGCATTGCAATCAGTTACTGTTCGGATTTTCTGATGAGAGTCGGAAATGCTATTATTCTGAATTGTTGATTAAAGGAAGACTCACTCTGGTATGCTTTACATACCAGATGTGCAGGAGGTGAGGCCAGCTGCCTATGCTAAATGATAAGGGGCCTGATTTGTATTCTCTCTCAGAAGCAGGGCCATGTACTTCTCAAAGTAGCCGAGGAAGGAAGGCATTGGGGGTGTGTGCAGCACACACATTTAATTCTACTTCATGCCAGGCACCAATCTAGACAGTGTGCAGCATCTACTTTGCTTTTCATATTATGTAGATGCCTGGTGAGACAGAAAAATACTTTTTATGCCACAGCACTTATTTAGATTTATTTATTTTAGCGGGGATGTTGCCAGCCAGCTCTCACTGGAAACACGATAGTCACCTTGGAACACTCTGTTTAGAGAAAAGTTATTTGAGTAGCCTCTCCAGTTTATGTTAAATGTAAAACAAGCTGGTGCTTCATCCCTGAGGAATGTTATGTAACAGCACCTGCTTTGTGTGTGGCCATGTGTTCTCTCCTAATTTCTTTGAGTTTCTGGAGCTCAGAAGTGGAAAAGAACTAAGCAAATCTGAATTATGCCAAAAAGCTCCAGGAAGCAAAGTGGTGAGAACCAAATCCCTATATTTTGAGGTTCAGCTTTATTAGGACTTCTTTGAAGAGATGTTCCCTCAACTTAAAGGCCCATTCCACAAACCAGGCTTCTCTTTTTCTACAGGACCTGCATGGTCTTATAGACCATAGAAGAGGTTCTTGATAAATACTTGTCAAATTACTTTTAGCCCTTAATTCCTCAGTTTATGTCTCTGCTCCCCAATTAGCATTTTATTAATTCTCCCTTCACTAATCTTCCTAAAATAACCATCAAAAAGCTTGAGCAGATGTCACTCTCTTCATTTAACACTCAATTGTAAATTACTCAATGTCCTCAAATAGAAAATGATATCTGTCTCTTCGTTATAACCAAATACTGTAAAACTCAATCATCTAATATTTATGCCAAGTAGTTTAATAAGCCAAACAGAAGGAATAGATATTAAAATAATAGTTTCTAAATTTCACTATTGGAATCATGCCTACTGTCAGTAGATCCTATTTTTGATTTTAGTGTTAGATATCTTTGTAGTAAACTATTATAAATTTGTTTTTGGATGACATAATATTTGCAAAAATATTTAAACTAAAGTTTTTAACTTGGGATTTAGCTTACTTTGATTCAAAGTATTTTAAAATAAATATGACAAAATTGGTTTGATGGTTTTGGTAGATCCTAAAACCCAAAAGAAAGTCAGTCAGACAGAATTGATTTTAGACTGTCAATAATGTGTTCAACTATGGCTTGAAATAAATGTTTCAGTTCATTTCAAAATACAGTCATTATCAACTATGTGCCAGGCATCATGATACAAGCAAGAAATATAAGGATGTGGTACAAGTTCCCTGCCTCCAAGAAGGCAATATCAGACAAGGTGACTGAGGGAATGACTGCAATGCAGAGTCAGATTTAAGGGACCGATCTTTCATGGGATAACGGTAGTGCCCATTCACTATAATAAATGGGAGTAAAGGGTATTAATTCTCTAGATATAGGTGGTTTCTCTTCAGAAGTACAAAATGGTTCATTCCATATTATTCTTTTTGCATTTTTCTTTTTTTATTTTTCCCTTTTGTTTTGTTTTTTGTTTATTTGTTTGTTTTGAGACAGAGTTTAAAAGTCCTGTGTAAAAGTCCTGGCTGTCCTAGAACTCACCTTGTAGACCAGGCTGGCCTTGAACTCACAGAGATCCTCCTGCCTCTGCCTCACAAGTGCTGGGATTAAAGTTGTGAACTACCACTGCCTGACTATATATTATTCTTAACCTACTTGATCCCTCTACTACTATTATGTATGTTATCATATTTAGGGCAATAATATTTGGGTTTTAAAAGAGCTTCAGAAATCATTGGTGACCCTCAGTCTCATTTAGACCATCTGTCTGAAGGACTGGGGGGACACTTAATGACCAATAATCCTTGTCTTCTTGGTTAAGATATAAGTAAAATTTCCTCTTAGTAGTCTTAGAGATTATCAAAAATATTTTTAAATGTTATAGTATCTTAGCTGTGGTTTTCATCTTTTGGTCTTTAGAAGAATGACCAATGAAGAAAATCCTTCTGACCATACGAAGAAGAAATTATGCTGCTCTGTCAGAAAACTCCTCTACACTATTATGCCAAACAAAATATCTAAACAAAAATGAAGTTTAGCAAGTTTTCATTTTTCTGATATTATTACCTTTTAAGTATGTTCCAGGAACACTGCACTAAGCTTGTTACCCACATTATGTCAATTATGCTCAGGACAACTGTATAAGGAAGCTGTAGAGCCACAAGGATATAAGTTTTCTATAGATAAGTTGCTCCTTACTTGTTTCCTACACCGTAGTGCAGAATGGAGCCTAGCATCACACCACTGCTCATAATATTTGTGTACTAAGTCAAAGGATGGTCGATCAGATGTCAAAATTACAGTTAACAAAGGGTATCTTAGGACTCAACTCAGATGTGTCTGGTTTCTGAGACTCAATTTCTAACACTTGAGCTCTATTGTCTGCTCAGGCTTGAAGCTACATTTTCAGTCAGCTGTGAACAGGGGAAAGATTAGGAAGTCCCAGAGGCTTGGAATGAAAACTGACCCAGCTATTCTTTATAAGACTCTAGAATATGACAGAGCAGGAAGGTTGAGTTGGGGGAAGAATAGAGGAGAGCAAGATAAGAAATACCAAAATAGAGGGAGACATTATAGGTTTAAAGAGAAATCAGGCACAAGGGAAATGTCTGGAGATCTACAAAGATGACACCAAACTAACAATCTAAGCAACAGAGGAGAGGCTACCTTAAATGCCCTCCCCTGATAATGAGGTTGATGACTAACTTATATGCCATCCTGTAGCCTTCATGCAGCAGCTGATGGAAGTAGAAGCAGACACCCACAGCTAAACACTGAATTGAACTGGAACCCAGTTGCAGAGAAGGAGGAGTGATGAGCAAAGGGGTCAAGACCAGGCTGGTGAAACCCACAGAAACAGTTGACCTGAACAAGGAGAGCTCTTGGTCCCCAGACTGATAGCTGGGAAACCAGCCTGGGACTGATCCAGATCCCATGAATGTGGGTGTCAGTGACGAGACCTCAGAAATCTATGGGGCCTTGTATAGTAGATCATTACTTATCCCTGGCATAGGAATGGACTTTGGGAGCCCATTCCACATAGAGGGATACTCCCTGAGCCTAGACATAGCGGGGTGGGCCTAGGCCCTATCCCAAAGGATATGACAGATTTTTGAAGACACCCTATGGAAGGCCTCACCCTCCCTGGGGAGCAGAAAGTGTATGGTATAGGTAAGGTGTTAGTTGGGGTGGGGGGCATAGGAGGAGGGGAGGGAGAGAGAACTAGGATTGACATGTAAAAAAATATTGTTTCTAATTCAAATAAAAAATGGAGAAAAGAAAAAAGTAAAAAAAAAAAAAAAAAAGCTAGAATATGAGTTGAGGATTAGTCCTGCTGCAAAGGAGACTGGGAGCTAACTAGTCTATAGATTCCCTCAAATTTGGAAACCTCAGAGATACATTGCAAAAGCTAAAGATATTTGTATGTAGTGCATTTAAGTGGCACTTGAGATTTAGTAATTACTGGGCACTTTACACTTATGGATTCGGGAGCTGTGAAAAGTGGCTGTAAATTACACAGAACATACTTGTGGCTATAATCCTAAAATCCTGAAAGAAAATGATGGTAAAGCTTTAGAGTGATTTGAATGAGAAAACAATTGTCCAGTACTACTCATACCAGGTACAATCATTTCAATGGCATAGTGAGCCCCCTCTCTTGTCCTTCTATGTTAATACAGCAAAGATACTGAGAACTGTTTTTCAGTTCTAAGCTGAGTGCTTTGCAAACCTTAACTTATTTAACCTTCTTAACCTTTAAGATATGTGGTGTTATGCATTTGCACTTTACATACACATAGCCTGTCAATAATCTGTTAATCTATTATTTGAGAAGAAATGGGAGAACAAATAGCTCAGTAATTGGCCAGAATCACCCCACTCCTAAATGCAGAGGTTAGATTAAATACAGGCAATATTGCTTTAGGTCTTAACTCCTGGTGTGTATACTAGAAAAAATGGTATAGTCAGCCCTGTGTACATTTTAAAAAAAAAAAAAAGCAGGCAAACAAACAACAGCAACAGAAAACAACACAGTTCTCACTTAAAGTAGATAGTGAGAAATTGGCTTTTATTCTGAAGCCAAATATTAGTGACCATGGCCCAGGAATACTAATTTAGTTTTCCACAAATTTCATGTTCCAATGATATAAGATTCCAGTGAAGTATCCCGAGTAACCAAAGTAAGTCATAGATTTGCAGACATTTCAAATACATTGGTGGATACATCAAGTAGGTAACAGCCAAACAGGGAATCCTTTGCTGTAGGCCTCAAATGTTATCTGATGGCATTCTTAGCTTTTGAGTTTGTGAAGCTAGAGTCCGTTTATACATTCCAAAAGTACTTACAATGTCTTATATACATATACACATCATATATGTTGTTAGGTGATATACACAGATGGACTATAAAAGAATATTCAAACAGACCAATATAGCCCAAGGTAATTAGACTCTGAATCTGAAGCATCCTAGCCTTCCTAAAAGCACAAAATTCCTAACTACTCCACCAGACTTTGACGACAGTTCAATGCAAAATGTGGGCTCTCCTGGGAAGCGTAAATCACCAACCTAACTCCTATGCCTTCTGGAAACCTTAAATATTTCACTGTATGGCTCTACATGAAGAGTATGTGGCAATCTTTGCAGTTTTGTAAATTATAAATTCTTAAATTTGTAATGTTTTAGAACTTTGTAGTTTCAGATACTTTAAATGCCTTTATTAGAATCAGAAGAAACTATAAAATCAGTGACCCAAGTTTACACCCGCATTAATAAGCTGAAATCAAAGAGAAAATTAAATTCAAACTTCATAATAAGAAAACAATTACATAAAAATGGTCAAGGAGTTAAGAATCAATGAAAACATTGATTATTTGAAAATATTAATGAAATTGATAATTCCCAGCACCACCTGTACTGATTGGCCAGGCTAAACAATGTGAACGAAATTTTTTTTTCTCTATTTATCTCATCAGAAGGCTAGCCTGTACTAGCTCCCCCTAATCAAAGCTGGCTTTGATGATTTGCTCAAGACTAATAGAATTTGGTGTATGTGGCACTTATTTACTTCCAAACTATATTAGAACAGAGAAATTAACTTCCACCTGATTTCTCTTGAGATTCCTGCCCTGGAGGAAGACAGCTGATGAGCAAGCTGGCAGCCCATAGCCAGCATCAACAGCCAGCCTTGTGAGGAAGACATCTTGGACATCCAGCCTAGAGACTGACATGACCACACCCCTATGGCAGCTAAATACAGCTCCACTGAGGATTCCAGTGGTTCAGTTGAACTATTCTAAAACTTCTGAGCCGAAAACTAAATTGGTGGTTTTCAGCTGCCAGCATTAAGGTTAATTTTCTAGGTGACAATAGCAATCCAAATATTGATAATTAGAGGAGAAAATTTTATATTTCTAATCTCAGGAAAGAATGAGGGGGTATCACTATATATATATATATATATATATATATATATATATGTATGTATATATATATATATATCACACATGTAAAAGGGAAAATTTGGCAATATAATAAAATCATGTCAAATGTTTGGCAATTTACATGGAAAATTACTAAAATGTGCACAAGATATAAAAAATATTTTTATTTTTTATTAATTTATTTATTTTACATCTTGATCATAGCCTCTGGAAGAGAAAGGCAATAAAAAAATTAATAGTTACAAATCTACATAATAAGTGGGATAATTCAAATCTATGTTTGAAAATATTCCCATGAAGGAAACTGTAGTCCCAGATAGTTCAATAGTAAATTTGTCAAATATTTAGGCAAAAAAAATGATACTAACATTATATATAAACGTGGGAACATAGAGTTTAGGACTATCTTCCAAATGCATTATAGGAAGCAAGCACAAACCTGCTACTGAAGGAAAAATATACATATACGCATAACCTGGGGCTAGACATAGGTTGCTTCTTTTAAAGTTGTTGGAATCAGGGACCGGTAGCCTCCCATATTACAAACTATTGCCAATGCTCTTGGTTACTTTGCAGAACTTTATGGTAAGAGCTTATTCCTGAAGATACTACATACTTGAGTCATGGAATATAGTGAAATTAAGCTGCTGGCAATCAAGAAGTTTCACCACTACTAGTTGGCTTTCCTGGTATTCAAAGATGCCATATACACGACTAGAGAAGAAAAGCAGTCATCAGTCTTACCTAGAAAGGAACCCTGTGAACTCCAGTAATTTTTGGCCTAGCAGGACAGGCGGACTGGTGCAACAGTAGCACAAACAACATGGAAGTAACCAACTACTTTCCACTTGGCTTTAAGTTACCATACCTTGGTAAATAAAATATCTTCTTAATATCATTTGCATCTGTTTTTTTTTTCTGCTTCTCTTTACCTTCACAAAAGTTTTATGCTACACCATGCCAGCACTTGTGGTTCTTATTAAAAGCCATATTCTGACTTAATAATTCAGGACAAGGCTTGAGATTCCAGGAGTTTGTTGTTGCTTTGTTTGAGATTTTGTTTGTTTGTTTGTTTTGTTGATGTTTGTTTGTTTGTTTGTTTTGAGACAGGGTCTCACTGTACAATCCTGGATGGCCTGGAACCTACTAAGTAAACCAGAATGGCTTCAAACCACTATGTAAACCTTCTGCCTCAGTCTCCTGCATGCTGGCATTAAAGGTGTGTGCCACTACACCCGAATCTAAGAATCTGCATTTTTAAGAAGGTACTGGCGATGCCAAAACTGTTGATCAAAGTCTTGAATAGAGAGCTCCTTTGTGGTGTGCTAGCAGGACAATGGATGTTATTCTCTTCTCCTTGCAGGTTTGAATAAGTCAGAATGGCATGTGGCATCAGAGAAAGTTGAGGAAAAAGAAGAGGAAAGCAACTCTGAGTCTCTTCTCCATCTCCAGGCCCATCCTTCTTACTTCCCACTTGTAACAAATGACTCTGTTGCTGAAGCACTATACACACACACCCTGTGACACCTGTCTTCTAAAGATGTGTCAGAGTGGACAAAAGGCAGGATTACTCATAAGGTCATGACTTTCTGTGTTCCTCATTGCAGGTAAAACAACTGAGGCCCGAGGAGACATCTCAGTGTAGCCTTTTGAACGATAAACTAACACAACATAAAACACCACCAGTGATAAACAAGACTGCATACTGTAAGAATGTGGGTATGTTATTGGGGGTTTCTTAGTGTTTATGCATTAGAACTAGAAGTGTTCCTTTTATCTATACAGCTCTTGGTTGAACTCAGACTAATCTGGTGTTCCTCGAGGGCTCCCAGCTCAGCAAGTAATTTCCTTCCCTCTCACATCTTCCAGGTTATCTCATTTCACTAATGTTACCGTTTTAATTCAACAAACATTTGTTGAGAACTCATTAGCCAGGCTTTGTGTAGTCATTGTTGAATATCAAGAATAAGAAGCTCATTTCTTATTCTGGAAGAGACAGACATGCAAAGAATGAAACTGTGAGCTAAAGGAAAGGGATATTTATCATGGAGTTACTACATGCCGGAAACTGTAGCCTTTTTCAAAATGCCTTAATATAGGAAAGCACGAGTGCTTGGTTCTGCCAGGGAGAAAGGGATTGCTCCCAAGCAATTTCCTATGAAGTCAGCCTTGAGAAATGAGTGGAGTTTGTGGGCAGAAAAAGCACAGATCATCCATGCATTCTGGACAGGAAGAAGACAGCTTGAGCAATGGTGTCAGATGACATGATGTGTACCGGTCTTTGAGTGGCTCTGGGTGAAAGCAGTCTGAACTGCATTGGGGTCGGGAGCTTCCCTTTCCAGCTGCAGCCTTTAAGGTTGCTGCAGTGTCTTTGTATGCATTGTCTTCCCTTCTCAGCCAGAGCACTAATGACCTGTCAGTTAAAATGAGGGAGGCTTTGGACACACCTAGGAAGGGCTCAAAGAGATGTTAATCAAAGCCATTCTGAGAAAGTGATTAAAATTCCCAATGTGTTCTACAAGCCTTCTGCTTCTCCTGAATTTTCAGAGCAATTATTATCTCATTCTTTGGGAGCAGTCAGCTCTCCAGAGAGGCATCCTGAGCAGCCCTGACATTTCAGAATCAGAGCATGAGCTCCCAGCTGGCTGAGGAGCCTGACAGCTCCCTCTGAATCTCCAGCAGCGACCTGGCTGCTGCCCTGCGGTGGCCTCTGTTTTGGACCTGGGTTTCCTGCATTTCTCTGCTGGAACTCTCAACACCGCTGTTGTGGCACACACCCACACTGGCTCCAAGTCCCCTGGCTACAGAATGAGAGCCAAGGAGCATAGAATGCTCAGGAACAGATGTCCAAACATAATACTTTCCAAATTTCTGTGTGCATTTTATGCCCTCCAGAGGCTTGTTAAGAGTGCAGGTGGTTGCTTCCTAACATAAATAATCAGATTCAGGAACTCTAAAGCCAACCCTGAGACTTCCACTCTTCTTTTGGTGAGAAGGGTCAAGGTAGGATCTCATTCTATAACACAGACTCATCTGGAATGCATACCTTAGCACTCAGGACAATACTCGTACCTCAGCTGTCATAATAGATGTAAGCCTCCATGTCTGACTGGAAATCCAGTATTTTAAGAATAGAAACCAGGAATTTGGGTTTTGAAATCTCTGTGATCAGAGCATCCTCACAGAGAGACCTGAGCTCATCAGTGTCTGATGAGACAGAAAGGTGAGGTCATAGGGCAAGATTAAACACCATAAAGCACCTCAAGCCACATCAATAGTGTTGTTAATGCTCTTCCAGTCCTATTTGGGGTGACATACCCACAAAGGCTCTGCTCTTTCCAGAGACACTGAGGTCCTCTGTCTCACCACTTGCCAACTCTGGAGACAATACAGCCCCAAGAAGGGTTCTTCCATGTGGTTCCAAGGTCACTACCCTCCCTGCAGCAGCCTCTCTAACCCTGCCTCACACGACTGAGCAAAGAAATCTTTGAAAACCACTTGCAGCCTGGCTAATGATGTAGTTCTTCAAAAGGTGTCACCAGGATGAAAAACAGCTCAAAATGGCGAGTCCTCCTTATTTTACCAGCACAGCCGGGAGGAAGTTCCTGCCAAGCGAGATCAAACGTCTTGGGAATGTTTTGAAAAGCTGATGGAAACAAGGGTCCCTGTCACACTTCTGTCACACTCCACCCCAGCTTGTGGGAAAGCCTTTTGGAATCCATCTAGTCAGCCTCCGAGACTCCCAGAAGTGATGCCTCCTGCTGCACTGTCCTTTCCACTGCAGGCTGAAAGAAACATCCTCCTGTTTCTAAGTCAGCAAGGGAATGGTTAAAGAAACATCCAGGCTTTCCCGAAAATAACTGCAGTAGCTTGAAGGTGTTATCTAAAAACATGGCTCCCCAAACATCCCCTGTCCAGATCTGCCAGAAGCCTGAGCTGGGCACTGTTTAATTTCCTTCGTGCATCCCTTGGCTTCTGTGTAGTGGTCCAGGTGTCCTCTGTCTGTGGAAAGCTGAGCCATCTGTCAGGCACCTCTCTCCTGCTCCCCAGGTTTCCTTTCACCTACACATCTTGATTAGCAGATGATGGTTCTACTCTGATGTTTGTTTTACCCTTTGACAGATTTTCAGCCAACTAGCAAGAGGACAAGGGATGTTTCACAGAGCCAAATCTACTTTCCTCAGCTCCCCTTTCCAATATGCCCAAGAAAGGAACTGTGGGTTCAGAAACGAAGGAAATAATGAATAGTTAAGGCCAGGTCTTCCTTGCTCTCTACTTTGCAGAAAGTATTTGTTTGTTTCTCCAAGCATCACCAGATTGACACTAAGTGGCAGACTAAAAATAGACAGGGGATTTATCCTGTAGCTCAAAGCAAATACTGAAGTCAGAAGGCAGATTGTTTTCTTGGAAACAAAAAAAGCAAATTGAATCACGTGGCCATCTTTAATTCCCTAATCTTCCCCTGTATCACCCCTTATCCCCTTTATAAGTATTCCTGGAATTTAGGTAAAGTCTTAGGAGAGAAAATAAGATACAAAATTCAGAGATGGAAACAGCAGTGGGGACTAGGAGTGAGAAGGTACACATCCATCCTCAGATCACTCAGCCAAATGAACCACTTAGAGACTCAATACTAGGATCCAATTGCTCGATGAGTCAGTCACACGCAAAAAGAAAGTGTGATGCAGCAAGAGCCAGAAATTTGAAGTATCCTCACTCCCTCCTCATTTCTCTCACATTCTACATTCAACCCATAATTAATCTTAGAGTCTGACTCCCAAGGATATGTCAAACCCACCAATTCCATGGCTCATAGTTCCTCAAACCATTAGCATTTGCCTAAGTGACTATAGTAATACACCCCCGGTTGGGCAAGCTGTCCCTTCCATTCTACTCCTCACAAAGTACCTTGAGAGACCTTTCAAGAGTACAGAGTTCATGTTATTTCTCTGACAAACAGCTTTTAAGATATGCATCTCCCCTCTTGTATAGGCTCTGCTTTTCTATTCAAAGCCCAAGGCTGTGTATGATCTGGTCCCTATTTATTTCTCCAGCTACAGCTTTATGACTTCCTGCCTCAAACAGTGGGCTCTAGAAAACTACACATCTCTTTTTTATTTAAACATGCCTTTCATTTGTAGGGTACTGTGCATGTTTTCTCTGCTTGAAATGATCATCTGACATTTCCAATCACCTTCCATTCCTACCTGAACTTTAAATCTCAACTAAAATTTTACTTCTTCTAAACTACCCTTCCTAACCCTTAAAATGGTGCATGAAGAATTCTCCTCTGTGTAACCCCAGAAATTTATACATCCTATTTCTGGTTTGTGTGATCCAAGAGTGCAGGAGCCATGGCAACTAGGAAAGTTTGTTAGTCTGCCCATCAGAGGAAAAAGGAAACTCAATAGGGATTTTATTTGTCTGATTTTGATTAAGCAACAAGAGATTTATTTTCTCACGTATCTGCAGATCAAAAGCTCAAGATCAAGATAGCAGTAGTCTTTCTTTCTCCTAAATCTTTGTCTTTGACCACTTTCTCAATGTGTTTTTATGTATTCTTTGTTCTTCATGTGATAATCCATGGTATCGCTCAGTATATTCAAATTTTATACTTTCAAAAATTTTAATTGACATAATCATTATTCATATTTGAGGCATGTGGTACAATATAATTCAATACAAGTTGCAGGATGTGGCAGTCAAATTGGGGTAATCAGAATATATGCTATCACATAAAATATTCATAATTTCTTCAAGTTGGAAATATTCAAAATTCTCTTTTCTAGCTACTGAATGTACTAGGTTGCTATTACTAATACTTCCCATGCTTGCTCTCTGTACAAAACTAGAAGTTAATTATCTCACTGTGTATCCTTAGCTATCCTGGAACTCACTATGCTGTGTGGGATATTTGTACACTGTGAAGAGGTATTGCTGTGACTGGTATAATAAAAAAAACTGAAGAACCAGTAACTAGGCAAGAGAGGTAGGCAGGACTTCCAGACAGAGAAAGGAAGAGGAGAACTGAGATGTAAGAGAGAGACACTAGGAGACACAGAAGAAGCAGGATGACAGAATGAAGATGAATAGAAATGGGTCAGTTTAAGTTATAAGAGCTAGTTTTTTATAAAGCCTAAGCTAAGGCCAAACATTCATAATTAATAATGAGTCTCTGTGTCACTATTTGGGAGCTGGCTGGCAGGACAGAAAGAGACTCATTACACCAAACTAACCTCAAACTTCAGGGATCCACCTGCATCTGTCTCCCAAATGCTGAGGTTAAAGATATATGACACCATTCCTTGCCTACATAGATAATAGATAGATAGATAGATAGATAGATAGATAGATAGATAGATAGATATTAACTATTGTCTAATACTTGTCTGTCCATTCCCTTCATATGTCAACCTCTGTTAATTACTAGTCTACCTATCTACTTCTAGGATAATTAACTATTTTTACTTCTGTGTGTGAGTGAGAACTTGTGGTATTTGTCATTCCCTACCTGGCTCAATAAGGATTTTTTAGATAAGTGAATGCCTGTGTCTTTCTTTTTCATACTTAATGCTTAAAACACAAGTGTAGTTTACTTTTTGTCCCATAACCATGAAATTGTTCTTCTTAGTTCATGAGATTATGAGATTAAGGTGAAACTGGTATCTATTCCTTTTCCTTCCTTTAGTCTTCAAACTCTCTGCCTGTCATGGCTCTCTCTCACTTCCTCTCCATCTCCCTCCCCCTCTCTCTTTCATTGAATTTTTGTGGAAATGCAATATATTCCTTGAGCTAGACCCAGTCCAATTCAATATCTGAAAGTGACAGACAGTTTTTCAAGACTACAGCAATCTTGTCTACAACACTGGCTTGACTGTCAGTCAAGAACTTCTTTATGATAAATCTCCTCTTGTCTTAAACTGTCCTGATCATGACTCACCATTTCACAACTTTCTAGAGCATCTTCCAACAATACTGTGAAGTCCCATTTTGGCCAAGTCATTTTGAAGCCCTGTCATGGCTCCCCTACAAGAAATCAAGTCTACCTATAAATGGAAAATTTGCCATTAAATATTGGAAATGAATAAGTAAGAAGCACACAATTTAATTTAGGCCTGTTTATGGTTAGTGCTGGAATACACTGCAATAGTCCTAAATGTAAGAAAGGACAAGTATTAACCAAAAATGAAGAACTTATAAGCTGGAAGGACTTTAAGGCAAGGGATGGGGCTTATCTAGAATAAATGGTACTAGGCAGAAGTAAAACAAGTGATTTGGTTGCTTATGTTAGTTCCCATGAAAGAAAAAGTGTGTCTATTACTGGGATGAAATGGTTCCTATCAGGAAACCTCATTTAAAGGTCCCCTATCTCCAGAGGTCCCAGTAGAACAGCCAAGACATATCAGGCTTATTTCAACAGTGCCTTGACAGCTACTGATCAATGGAAGGAACTTAAATTGCCTCTTTGAGAGAAGCTATAAACTACTGTTTTGTTGGCTAAAATTTAGTATTTCTTGGTCTTTCTTTCATTTCATGTTTATAAATATTCCCCTGTTTGGTGCAACTACTGATATCCATGTTGCTGTGATCAAAGCATTGAAAAGGATGACACTTCAGAAGAGTTGAAAGAAAAGACAGAATGCAGACTTTCAGAATTGTTATACCAGAACCATTAGGTAACTTTCTTGGCCTTTGGCTTCTTATCCCACACACCACCATCACACTGGAGACAGGACAGTGAAGAGTTGATCATTTGGTAGGGATGGATGCTATGCATGTCACAAATCCATTCGGTTTCTTATTAAGAAGAGACTATAGAGAAAAATGAAATCCTCCTGAGTTAATCATCTTGGATCTAGATTACTTTTTTTCAAGTAAAAAAAACAAGTATTTAATTGACTATCTGGTAAGTTATACTCTCTAGACCACATTTTAGATGTCATTTCTCTAGCCTATTTAATCTGTTAACATATATTAGAAAGAGGAATAAGGGCAGTGGTGGCGCATGCCTTTTATCCCAGTACTTGGGAGGCAGAGGCAGGCAGATCTATGTAAGTTCGAGACCAGCCTGGTCTACAAGAGCTAGTTCCAGGACGGCCTCCAAAGCCACAGAGAAACCCTGTCTCGAAAAAAAAAGAGGAATAAATAACATGAAATAAATTTTTACTAGAAAACAAGACATAAATTTGCTCTAGGTTCTTTAAACATATAATCAAAAGCTAATTGCTTATTTTTAATTCCAAAGAATCCATTGGATATCCAATATATGCTAGTGTTTTATTAAATATTGATATAAATAAAAAAGTTCAGATAGGACTTATTATGTAATAAGGGCAATCTCTAAACATGTCAACCTAATGTCTTTAAATGCAAATCCCAATTGAAACACCATGGCAGCCACAAGTACAAGAAATAGCAACACCACATCATTTATATAGTAACAGCATGGGCTTGATATTTGTACTCTAAACATTAGGTGATAAGACCTGTTCTTGAAAAGTGTACATGCTTTGTAGCACACAGAGTAGCATGCAGTTGCAGAAATCAACTTCCCAGACCACTCTTAGACATCTATGCCAACAAGCACACATCTTGTACATTTTAGAAATGATCACATGATTCCCTATTGAAAGCAGAGTAAAGCATTGTGTCCCACCACTAGCCTCAGGCACTGCCATGGTACAGGAACAATAAACACATTCTGGAAAAAAACAGTACAGTCTTTGTTTCAGCACCAAGGACAGGGGTGCCACAGACACTAGACTGCTAAATTGCCTATGGTTTGGGAACTGCATCCCAGACTGTACCAGAAACTCATCTTTCTTCTGCTGTTTACTGGAGGTCATCCATGAAATCTTGAATATCACTTTAATGTTATGTGTCCTTACTAACCTGAACCCTGAGATGTAGAAACTATGTGCTTAGTGGTCCATGACAATGTTAGCACTGACATTCTCCTTCAACTACTGCCCATCTGCCTGGCTCTATATCTACTGTTTAAAACCCATCTGTCAATGTCAAAAATTGCCTTTTCATGTTACTGTTTATTATTTTTCTGTTCTTCTTAAAATCACAGTTCCAAGGGCTAATCCATGTGAATTCTATCAACACTGTAGAACACAATTCATCCCTGAGGCCAAGGTAAAGATTAGATATCTGGATTATAGCTTGAATGGAATTGACTAGGGACAATCAGATGAACAGAATGAGATGAAAGAGGACATGGGCTCAGTAAGCACTCTTACATGAGGAATTTTATGGTAGATTATGAGCTATGTGAAGACTGGAGCTCAGTCCTCTTACTATTCTATTTCAATTATTTGGTTCTGAGTAGTCATCTTTAAATATCCCTTAAATAAATGTATAGTCATTGTATGTATCTCCAAGACATATGGAATTTTATTTTATTGGAATTAACTTGTGGTCTAGAAGGTAAAACAGAGTTATGAGTGTCTAAGTACAAAACCAGATGGCTATGAAACACAGAGCAATTCAGTATGGATGTGTACAGTATTTATACCAAGAATGGGGGTATGAGGCAAGTGAGAATTCATATCAGTGGGGAAAATGCCAATTAAAATCAAGCAAATCCCTGTAGAGAGCAGAGGGGTCCCTGAATGAGTGAAGTCCTGAGTGAATATGGACTATTGACATGGGCACTTCCATGACAAACACTCAAAGCCTCAGACCCATGAAAAATTACAAAGCCATTTCTCCCAAATGGGTCAGTAAAGCCATTTCTCCCAAATGGGTCAGTCTCAAGAGGGATGGCAAAGCTTTCCTTGGAGGTTTGAGTGCAAGTCAGCCAGCGAACAGTGTGTACTAAAGCCAGTAACTGCAGCTTCCTTCTCCTTCCTTGTATGGTTACAGCCTGAAACTGCTCACCTACAGGGATTTCCTATGGGACTAGCTGTCCCTCCACCTGTGCTGTATATAATAAACAGGAATAGCACACCCCACCTAACTCCATCTTTTCTGTATGTGTCAATGTGCCTGCCCTTTCTTCATTCCTTTGTCACCACTAGTGAGGGTTTCAGTACTCAAGCCATGTGGGCCAGGATAAGTCCCCATCCTTGTGACCTGGTAAAACTTAATTTGTCTCTAATCTCTAATATATTTAAAATGGTGGATTACAGGAGACAAATCACTCCCTATTCACTATCTTCTAAAAAGAACTCATTAACTTCCAGCCCTCTGGTCCTACAAAACCAGTAAGTTTTGTTTGGCTGTCCATCTATTCCTGCCCTGGGCTAACTGGGACTTTACCAGCTGTAGAAGAGTATCTGGCTTAGCTACCTCATCCCAACTCAGAACTGATGCTTGTTGTTCTGATCCTTGAATCTACCTCTTAGTATCATCCAGGAGCCAAGAGACTTGCATGTTGCTTCTGGATCTACCAGTGCTCGTTGTTCTCTTACAATGCAGACACCACTGTATTTACCCTACTTGTCTGTCCTCCATCATTTCTCAGGGGCCCTGGGAACTATACAAACCAGATCAGCCATTTTCTTTCATGTCTCATGATATGCAACCTCTATATCCCGCCTCCATGAGTCCTTCTTCCTAGAGAAGACTCTCCTCATTTCCAAAGCATCATATGTGGAAATGCATCCAAACTCTCTTGAATAAAGCCTATTTCCTCACTCTTCCTGCTGTGGTTCTCAATATCCTGCTTCTCTCCACTCCCTGAGTTCAGTGGCATTCAACCGTAACAATACATTACGTGTATTGTTATTGTTAATACATTATGTGAGGAGATTATAGGAGCATCAGTGCCTGAACTCAACCCCAAACACTCAAATATGCACTTTTGATGGTGGTCATTCTGTTATTGAAGCATCCCAAATAGTTCTCCTGTGAGCCATGGCTAAGGATTTTAACTACCCATACTTCTCTTTTTATTTTATATCAATTTCTTTATTTTGTGTATGAGCATGTATGTGTGTGAGTTCATACATGCCATGGAGTCATGTAGAGGTCAGATGACAAAGTGTAAGAATTAAGGAGTTGGCTCTCTTCTTCTACTGTTTTGATCCCAGGAATAAAAACACAAGTCATCAGACTCGGTGGCAAGCCCTTTTAACTGCTGAGCCATCTCACTGGCCCTTGCTGCCCATATTCCTATAACTCCATTTCTCCAATAATATTTGACATCAATTCATAAACTCCTTGAAGGCAGAGAGTGTCCATAATATGATTCACTGACTAACTCAGAGTCAGTCCTTAATGAGCAATTGTTGGATTGAATTTTGCTAGATTGAATTGATCGCCACTAGAAAAACCATTTGGGCATTGTTCATAGGCTGCAACTAATCATAGAGACAGACGTAAGCAATGTGTTTCCCTCCTTTCATTCTCATGGGAAAGATGAGATTTTTTTGGCTTTCTCTCTGCTCATTTATACATACTCCTTGCTTATTTCCAAAAGAAGGAAAAGTTAACGTGATGTGACAAGCACCTGATACAAAGTGGAGCATATCTCCCCGTAGACAGAGTCATTTTATCTTCAAAGGATAATCTCAGAGCTCCACACCTTTCCCTTTGATTTGTGTTCCCTTCCTGCACATGGGGGAAATATAATGCCATATAAACACCACCTTTACTTCCAATAGGCCTCAGGTTTATTTTTTTCTTTGAAAAATGAGATGATTCATCTACATTTCCCAGGCATCTTCCAACTCTAGAATTCAATAATTTTGATTGCATATGAAAAGAACAACTCCCAAGGTAGGAGGGGTCAGTTCTTTCTTTCATTTCTAAAAAGTAAAATTCTGCTGGTCCTGAGGTTATAAGGGAGGGAGAGCTGACCCTGCCTCTCATCAGCTACAGCACTTGGGATAATGACCCCTGCACCTCACCTAGGCAACACAACAGAGCTGACCCTGATGGGGCAAGTGTGGACAAAAGAACCCTGAGGACCTGAAAACAGGAGAACTGGCCCTTCCCCTTGCTACTGAAAGAGGTGAACTAGTCAGAACAATAACTGGAGAGCTCATCCTCGTGGTAAGAATGAGGATGAGCAAGTTGGCTTACCAACCCTGCAACTACCCAGCTCCGGAACCAGGGTTATGAATTGGCCCACCCCAACATCCACCCTATCTATGATCAGCTGGAGCACGTGAAGTGGCCGGTCCTGCAGACCCAAAGCTGCAGGATCTCCACAACACAGGGCAATAACAGATACCCAAGAGGAGTCCAGGTGAGGGCCCAGCATTTGTAGTTGTAGAAGAAACCAGAGGCATTGAAACAGACCAGTAACTCTTTGCAATGAACACTTGTAAGTAAAGAAATATGGATAAAAGGGTTTACTGCATGAGTCACTGTGTCACACTACAGCTTCCGTGATAAGATTTTTCCTTTTATTCTCTTAAAGTTTATTTTATTGGGGGGGGGGTGTTGAAAGGGCAGACGATGGACAGGGAGATGAATGGGATCCAGATGCATAGTGTGAAAGACACAAAGAATAAATAAAAAGGAACTTGAAAATAAAAATAAAGTTATTCACCTTTGTTCTGGATTCTCAATATTTAGTGTATGTGTTCATATATGCACGTGCGAACACACACACACACACACACACCCTACATACACATCAGTGCTTGAGCCTGCTCCCTAACTGTGAGAGGTGTGAACTTCAGCAGAGTTATTCTGGTGTTGCCCACAGGGCTTGTGAACTTGAAAACAAAGCAGGTACAGTGGAAACCCAACCCACATCCTGTCTCTGCCCTGAAGCCTAGACAAGCAGACAGCTCTCCTCCATCTCCCACCAATTACAGAACCTATCAGAGAGTCTGGGCAACAACAGCTAAGACCTCTTTTTATTATCTGAAAGTTAGATCTATCTTCTAAGCAGAAATGTAAAATTGCAGCAATAAGTCAATATGCAAAGAAGCCTCAAACATCTTTAACAACCGAAATGCTTAACATATGTCTTCTTTTTGTGGTTTTATTTTCCTACCACGTATAAGCTTTCTTTTCCATGTGTTTTGGCATATCATTTATTCTACTCAACTTTAAACTTTATTGTAAATTTTCTTAGGTTCCTTAGAATATTTTATCAACTCCAGAATGGCAGGGGCTATCCGTTTTTTCTACATGCATACCTCTTTTCCACAACACATAGTACAAAAATGTGTGTTTAGTAGTTTCCTAGAGCTTCCATAACAAAGCACTAAAATTAGATACCTTGGAATAATGGAAATCTATTACCTTCTGGTTCTGGAGACTGGAAGTCTGAATCACAGGATTGGCAGGGCCAAGCTGGCACTGGAGGTGCCTCCTGGTTTCTGGTAGCCTTGAGCATCTCTTTGCTGCTCTGTCTGCATGTGAGAATTCTCTCTGAGTCACCAAACCATCTCTTTCATATGTGTGTCCCACTCTGTGTCCATGCCCATTATTATGAGATCATAAGTCCTACTGTACTAGTACCTACCCTGATGACTTCTTTTTGATACCTCTGTAATCTGTAAAGATCATGTTTGCAAATAAGACCACAGATACTGGAATAGCACAAGCCATAAGAAATGCAGACTTTTCATTTCCTTTATAGTAGTATAGAAATGGTTAAGGTTTCTTAGCTAGTTGAATAAATTATGATCCCAAGTTCTTTCCTTGCATGAAATATGCCATTGCCAGTAAATATAAATCTGTGTCTGCTTCTCAGGACCACCCATGCTGTGGTTGACTACCAAAATCTCAGAAGATCCAGAGGTAAGCTGTTTCAACTACTTCTCACCCTCCAAAGGTGAGAGACTTGTGGCCACCACTTGGTTCACCGCCATCCCATACACACACCCAAGGTCAGAGAATTTACTAGGAATATCCTTTCTCTATTCAACTTCGTAGGTAAAAATTTCTTATATTGAATACAAATTTCTCAAATTATCATCTAAAAGGTCAGGCAGAACTTGTCTTGGATTATATACAGAGGCCCTTCAGGAATTATAAAGAATGTGGAGGCGGTCATGTGTCTGATATGCTTTGTGTCCCACATCCAGAAGTTTACACGACCTCAAAAGACCTGAGAGAGAGCATTGCAGAACCCAGCAGAAAAACCACTTCCTGTCTTTGAATTCATGGAACTGTGGCCTGGACAGTTATGTCTCATTCCTGCTTAACTGCAGCATGAACAACTCATGCACTTGGCACTTAGTGATCTTGGTAAAGATTTCTTCCGTGATTCCCATGATTTAACGCTCAGAAAAAGTGTGAGAAATATTTTTATTGATAAGAAAAATAAAATATAATTCTAAAACTTGGGCTTAGCCATAGGTCAGGCTGTTTCAGAGCCCAGGCTAAGTCCACATTTTAGAATTCCATGCCAAGTGTCCTTTTCGTTATTATTACTAAAGTGTATCAAAATCAGGATTCACAACCTTCACTAGGATAATTAGTCGTACCAAAAACCGAGCATCCAACCCTGTCACACCTCTGATTATGTCCATGTTACACTAATAAAAAATTCAGTAAAGACTGAGGTCCAAATTAAATTTTATCTTTCAGAAAGATCTTGCACATTGGCTAACCTGATGACTCTTAGCATCTGGGAACTTGATATAGTGGGCCACTTTACAGTGATATGAGCATTTCTGGTCCGGTCTGTCCACTACTGCTAGGCATGCATTCTATTTTTATTTTTATCTCTATGAGTTGGCATCATGTATGCCTTTATGAGTTCTCGGGATATAGATATGAGCTATGAATTATATATAATTATAATCATTGAGTTTTTAAAAATACAGTAAACACTATATTCAATCCCTTCCAAATAGAAATTAATTCTACCTTTACAACAGCCCAATGAAATAGGTACTATTACTATACTTAAAATTGATAATTGGATGTTGTCACTCTAGTTGGTGATATAAACCTGGGAGAGTGGAGCCTAAAAATGAGGAAGACTAAATAAAGTCTTATGCAATAGCCAATAGCTCACTTTATTCAGAGAATCAGACATTTTTTACTCCAAGTTAAGGAGAGTCACCGGAATAAAGTGTACAATTGCAGGACAAGCTGCACATATCTTGCATAGAGGCATATAAATTAAAATAAAGGGCAATAGCCAACTGTAATAAATAATCTTAAATAAGCTAACTCCTATCTGTTCCCTCTAGGAGGGCCACAGAAGCACATTTTAGAGCAACCCATGTTATGGAGGAACAGAGATTACAAGACACTTGTCTTGCTTATTTGGAGTTTTCTCACTGGTCTCAGAAATCTCCTCACACAACTTCACTGGTGGAGCATGTTCCTACAACCAAAGAGTTAAACAAATGGTCATTTATTATAGTATATCAGAATGACATTTGCCAGTTTTAAAAGAAAGATTATTTATGTACTAACACAAAAAGATGCACAAGATACTGTAATGATAAAAGAGCAAATTGGATAATAACAAGAGAGCAATAGACAGTGTATGACCATTAGTGTCTTCACTGAAATTATTCCTGTGGATACTCACTCTAAGTAGGGAACCAATGATAGACCAAAGTAAGGATACATAAACCAGTAAGTATTATTGGGGATGCTTTCAAGAATATGTGTGAGGGGTTACATATAGGACCAGAAATGACTCAAAGACAACTGTGTCACCAAAAGGCCACCTCAGCTTGGATAACAACACATGAAAGCTGAAAACCTGGCCCTTGTTGCACAACCTACAGGTAGTTCAAGGGTCTGGAGAATCTCCTTTCCATGTACCTCAGTTGATCTGGGCCTCTCAGACAGCTCGATGCTCTCTGCTTCTCCCAGGCAGCTTGGTTGGTCTGCAAGAGTTCACACCAGTCCTAAATGTTGTGTACATTTGGGGAGGGAGGAGTCCAGTGAATCTGGTCAGTTTCAGTAGAAGCTGTTGCATTGTGTACTTCCTGAGCTTAATGCAAGATAGAATGCTTCACCTCCCTTTTGATATCCTCTGTCTTAACAAGCTTTCCTTTAAGATAAAAGATTTAGGTCTTGGGAGAAACATTCAAACCATGGGGGATTTTTTTTTTAATTTTATAATATCCAATTAAAAAACACAAGCAGAACACTGTGATAATTAATCTTGATTGTCAATTGATTAGGTTTGGGATAACCTAAGAGATGTGCCTGTGAGGGTATATAGAGAAAAGTTTAAATGAGGAGGGAACACCCACCCTGACTGTGGACCACATCATCTATGGGGCTGAGGTCCTGAACTGAATAAAAAAGGAAAACAGAAAACATAAGTGTCAGAATCCATCTCTCTCCGGCTCCTTAGTCTGGAAGACCTGGGACAACCACTATCCCTTTCCTGCCATGGTAGACTGTGAAGCAAAAGAAAACTTTTCTCCCTGGAGCTGCTTGCTGTCAAGTATTTGCTTACAGCAATGAGAAAGGCGATTAATGAAAATACACACAGAGAGATAGACCTAGGGGTGGGAAAATCAGGACCTTATTCAGGAAGCATATTATATTTTTGATTTTTTTTATTTTATTAGTTCTAGTTAAGGAACAAGCTTATTTCAAGTCCCTTTTCTCTCTCCCTCCCCTCACCCTCCTCCCCACCCCCAGCCCCCACCCCATCCACCCACCACTCGCCAGGCAGGGTACGGTCCTCAACGGGGGCTCTGCAAAGTCCACCAAATATTCCTATGCTGGTCCTGGGACCTACCCCATGTGTCCAGGGCCAGAGTGTAACCCTTCACGTGGGATGGGCTCTCAAAGTCCCTTCTTGCACCAGGGAAAAATACTAATCCACCATCAGAGGCTCCCTGGAGTGCAGAGGCCTCCTTATTGACATCCATGTTCAGGGGTCTGGATCAGTCTTGTACTGGTCTCCCCGACAGCATCTGGGGTCCATTGCTCTCCCTTGTTCAGATCAACTGTTCCTGTGGGTTTCTCCAACCTGGTACAGACCGCTTCGTTCTTCATTCCTCCCTCTCTTCAACTAAATTCCCGATTTCGGTTGCGTGTATATCTGTGGATGTCTGTCTCTGCTTCCTTCAGCCACTGGGTGAGGGCTCTATGATGGCATAAAGAGAAGTCATCAATCTCATTTTAGGGGAAGGGCTTTTGGGTTGTCCTCTCCACCATTGCCTGGATTGTCAGATCGTGTCAACCTTGTAGGTCTCTGGAGATCTCCCTGGTTCCAGATCTCTTCTCGGACCTTTAGTGGCTCCCTCTGATATGACATCTCTCATCCTGCTCTCTTTCCTCTATTCTTCCCCCAACTCAATGTTTCTGCCCCTCCATTTCCTCTCCTCTTCTCCTCTTCTCTTACTCTTATTGTAACAGCTCCTTCCTCCCTTACCCTCATGCCCCCAATTAGTTCAGGAGTTCATGCCACTTCCATTCCTGGGGACCATTTATCCCTTAGAGTCCTTCATGTTTCCTAGTTTCTTTGGTGAAGAGCATTATAGACTGGTAATCCTTTGCTCTATGTCTAAAATTCATATATGAGTGAGTACATACCATGTTTGTCTTTTTGTGACTGGGTTACCTCACTCAGGATGCTTTTCTCTAGTTCCATCCATTTGCCTGCCAATTTCAAGATTCCATTGCTATTTTCTGCTGAGTAGTACTCCATTGTATAAATGTACCACAATATCTCAATCCATTCTTCAGTTGAGGGGCATCTAGGATGCTTCCAGGTTCTGGCTATTACAAACAATGCTGCTATGAACATGGTTGAATATATGTCCTAGTTGTATGTACATGCACTATTTGGGTATATACCCAAGAGACGAATGGCTGGATCTTGAGGTAGACTGATTCCCATTTTTCTGAGCAACCGCCATACTGATTTCCAGAGTGGTCTTACAAGTTCGCACAGCAATGGAGGAGTGTTCCTTTTTCCCCACATCCTCTCCAGCATAGATTGTCATTTGTAGTTTTGATTTTAGCCATTCTGACAGGTGTGAGGTGGTATCTCAGAGTTGTTTTGAGTTGCATTTCTCTGATGGCCAATGATTTTGTGCACTTTCTTAAGTGTCTTTCAGCCATTTCAGATTCCTCTGTTGTGAATTCCCTATTTAGTTCTGCACCCCACTTTTTAATTTCATTGTTTGGTGTTTTGGTGGCTAGCTTCTTGAGCTCCTTATGTATTTTGGAAATCAGTGCTCTGTCAGATGTGGGATCGGTGAAGATCTTTTCCCATTCTGTGGGTGGTCGTTTTGTCCTAATGACTGTTTCCTTTGCCTTGCAGAAGCTTCTCAGTTTCATGAGGTCCCATTTATTAATTACAGACCTCAATATCTGTGCTACTGGCATAATGTTCAGGAAACGGTCTCCTGTGCCAATTTGTTCAAGGGTAATTCCCACTTTCTCTTCTAGAAGATTCAGTGTGGCTGGATTTATGCTGAGATCTTTGATCCATTTGTACTTAAGTTTCGTGCATGGTGACAGATATGGATCTATCTGCAATTTTCTTCATGTCTGAATCCAATTGTGCCAGCACCATTTGTTGAAGATGCTATCTTTTTTCCATTGTACAGATTTAGCACCTTTGTCAAAAATACGGTGTTTGTAGGTGCATGGGCTAATATCAGGGTTTTCAATTTGATTCCATTGGTCTATATGTCTATATTTGTGCCAATATCAAGCTGTTTTCAGAACTATGGCTCTATAGTAGAGCTTGAAGTAGGGGATGGTGATGCCTCCAGAAGATCCTTTATTGTATAGAGTTGTTTTGACTATCCTGGATTTTTTATTTTTCCATATAAAGTTGAGTATTGTTCTTTCAATGTCTGTGAAAAACTGTGTTGGGATTTTGATGGGATTGCATTGAATCTGTAGATTGCTTTTGGCAGGATTGCCATTTTTACTATGTTGATTCTACCTATCCAAGAGCATGGGAGATCTTTCCATTTTCTGGTATCTTCTTTAATTTCTTTCTTTAAAGTCTCAAAGTTCTTATTGTACAGATCTTTCACGTTTTTGGTTAGTGTTACCCCAAGATATTTTATGTTGCTTGTGGATATTGTGAAAGGTGATGTTTCCCTGATTTCTTTCTCATTGGATTTATCATCTGTATATAACAGTGCTACTGAATTTTTGAGTTAATTTTGTATCCTGCTACCTTGATGAAGGTGTTTATCAGCGGTAGGAGTTCCCTGGTAGAGTTTTTTGAGTCACTAATGTAGACTATTATGTCATCTGCAAATAGTGAAAGTTTGACTTCATCCTTTCCAATTTGTATCCCTTTGATCCCCTTTTCTTGTCTTATTGCTATAACCAGAACTTCAAGTACAATATTGAATAGATATGGAGAGAGTGGACAGCCTTGTCTTGTTCCTGACTTTAGAGGAAACGCTTTGAGTTTCTCTCCATTTAGTTTGATGTTGGCTACTGGTTTGGTGTATATTGTGTTTATCATGTTTAGATATGTTCCTGTTATTCCTGTTCTCTCCAAGATCTTTATCATGAAGGGATGTTGGATTTTGTCAAAGACTTTTTCAGCATCTAGTGAGATGATGATGTGGTTTTTCCTTTTCAGTTTGTTTATATGGTGGATTACATTGATGGATTTTCTTATGTTGTACCATCCTTGCATCCCTGGGATGAAGCCTACTTGATCATGGTGGATGATTTTTCTGATATGTTCTTGGATTCGGTTGGCCAATATTTTATTGAGTATTCTAGCATCGATGTTCATGAAGGATATCGGTCTATAGTTCTCTTTTTTAGTCATATCTTTGTGTGGCTTGGGTATCAAAGTGATTGTAGCCTCGTAGAAAGAGTTTGGCAATATCCCATCTGCTTCTATTTTGCGGAACAGTTTGAGGAGTACTGGAATTAGCTCTTGTTTGAATTTCTGGTAGAATTCTGCAGTGAAGCCATCTGGCCCTGGGCTTTTTTTGGTTGGGAGGCTTTTGATTACTGCTTCTATCTCATTAGGGGTTATAGGTCGATTTAAACTGTTTATCTGATCTTGATTTAATTTTGGTAAGTGATATTAATCCAGAAAGCTGTCCATTTCCTTTAGATTTTCCAATTTTGTGGAATATAGGTTTTCAAATTATGACCTAAAGATTCTCTGGATTTCCTCAGTGTCCATTGTTATATCCCCCTTTTCATTTCTGATTTTGTTAATTAGAATGCTCTCTCTTGCCTTTTGGTTAGTTTGGCTAGAGGTTTGTCTATCTTATTGATCTTCTCAAAGAACCAACTCTTTGTTTCATTGATTCTTTGTACTGTTTTCCTAGTTTCTACTTTGTTGATTTCGGCTCTGAGGTTGATTATTTCCTGATGTCCACTCCTCCTTGGTGTGTTTGCTTCTTTTTGCTCTAAAGCTTTCAGTTGTTCTGTCAATTCTCTAATGTGACTTTCCTCCAGTTTCTTCATAGCACTTAGTGCTATGAACTTCTCTCTTAGCACTGCTTTCAGGGTGTCCCATAAGTTCGGGTTTGTTGTCTCTACATTCTCATAATATTCTAGGAAGTCTTTAATTTCTTTTTTTATTTCTTCCTCAACCCAGGAATGGTGCAATTGGGCGTTATTCATTTTCCACGCAAATGTAGGTTTTCTGCAATTCATATTGCTGTTGAATTCTAGCTTTAATGCATGGTGGTCTGATAAGATACAAGGGGTTATTTCAATACTTTTTTAACTGTGGAGGTTTGCTTTGCTGCCAACTATGTGGTTAATTTTTGAGAAGGTTCCATGTGGTGCTGAGAAGAAGGTGTATTTTTTTGTGTTTGGATGGAATGTTCTATAGATATCTGTTCAACCCAGTTGTGTCATGACTTCTGTCAGATCCTTTGTTTCTTTGTTAAGTTTCTGTCTAGTGGTTCTGTCCAATGGTGTAAGGGGGGTGTTGAAGTCTCCTACTATAAGTGTGTGTGGTTTTATGTGTGGTTTGATCTTTAGTAATGTTTCTTTTACAAATGTGGGTGCTTTCATATTAGGGGCATAGATGTTCAGGATTGAGACTTCATCTTGATGGACTTTTCCTGTGATGAGTATGAAATGCCCTTCTTTATCTCTTTTGATTGATTTTAGTTTAAAGTCCAATTTGTTAGATATTAGGATTGCTACACCAGCTTGTTTCTTGAGCCCATTTGATTGGAAAATCTTTTCCCATCCTTTTACTCTGAGGTAGCACCTGTCTTTGAAGTTGAGGTGTGTTTCTTGTATACAGCAGAAGGATGGATTCTGTCTTCGTATCCATTCTGTTGGCCTATATCTTTTTATGGGTAAGTTAAGACCATTGACATTTAGGGATATTAATGTCCATTGTTCGTTGGTTCTTATTTGTTTTGGAGTTATTGTTGGTGGTGTCATTGTGTGTGGATTTCACCCTCCTGTTTCTTTTTGTGTTTGGTAAAATTAGATTATCTATTGCCTGTGTTTTTGTGAGTGTAGTTATGTTCGTTGGGTTGGAGTTTTCCTTCCAGAGCCTTCTGTAGTGCTGGATTTGTGGATATGTATTGTTTAAATCTGTTTTTGTCATGGAATATCTTGTTTTCTCCATCTATAGTGATTGAAAGTTTTGCTGGGTACAGTAGTCTGGGTTGACATCCATGCTCCCTTAGTGCTTGTAGGATATCTATCCAAGACCTTCTGGCTTTCAGAGTTTCCATTGAGAAGTCGGGTGTGGTTCTAATTGGTTTGCCTTTGTATGTTACTTGGCCTTTTTTCTTTCCGGCTCTTAATATTTTCTCTTTATTCTGAAGATTTGGTGTTTTGATTATTATGTGTTGGGAGGACTTCTTTTTGTGGTCCAGTCTGTTTGGTGTCCTGTAAGCTTCTTGTACATTCATAGGCATATCCTTCTGTAGGTTGGGGAGGTTTTCTTCTATGATTTTGTTGAATATATTTTCTGTACCTTTGAGCAGTGTTTCTTCACCTTCTTCTATACCTATTATTCTTAGGTTTGGTCTTTTCACGGTGTCCCATATTTCCTGGATATTTTGTGTTAGGGATTTGTTGGACTTGAGGTTTTCTTTGGTTGATGAATGTATATCCTCTAGCGAGTCTTCAATAGCTGAGATTCTCTCTTCTGTCTCTTGGATTCTATTAGTTATACTCACGTCTTTAGTTCCTGATCATTTATCCAGTCTTTCCATTTCCAGCATCACCTCATTCTGTGTTTTCTTCATTGTGTCTAATTCAGCTTTCATGCTTTGAACCGTTTCAAGAGCTTCCTTCACTTGTTTGGTTGTTTTTTCCTTGGGTTTCTTTAGATTCTTTAAGATATTTGTTTATTTCTTGAATTTTTTGGTTTGTCTTTTCCTCCATTTCGCGTAATTTTTTGCTTGCTTTTTCTTCTATTTCTTTAAGGGATTTTCTTGTTTCCTCTTTAAAGGTCTCTATCATCTTGCTGAGATAATTTTTGAGGTCCATCTCTTCTTCATGCACTGTGTTGGGTTTTTCAGATCTTGCTGGAGCGGAGTCCCTAGATTCTGGTGGTGTCATATTGGTCTTTCTGTTGTTGAGTGAAATCTTATTCTGTCTTCTCCCCATAACTTCTTTAGTGGGTGCAGGTGTGGTCTCTCTATCTCCTCTTGTGACCCAGTGGTGTGTGGGGGCCAGGAATTCAATGTCCACAACTCTGGATGGTCTTGATGCTCCTGGTAGTCTCCTCACTAGTTCCTAGTTCCTCGGTCGGTCAGAGGAATGGAAGAGTGGGGTGCTAGCAGATTTGGGGCGCAGGGAGCTCCTCCCTGCCTGGGCGTGTCTAACCCAAGCCCGCAGGCGGGGGGGGGGATGGTGGCGGTCGGGGTGTATGATGTTTGGGCGGGAGTCGGGAGCAGGGAGAGACTCACTCACCTAGTTCCTGGGTCAGTCGGCGGAATCAGCATATTATTTCTAATGTTAAAATACATGTCTGTGATTTAATTTTTTAAATCAGTGTGGTAATAGCCACACAAGTAGTAAACATCATGCTGGTATCTAAAACCTGACTTCTTGGTCAAAATGCTGAGATGGTACATGTCATTAAATCACAGCGTTGGTTGCCCTTGGTGTTCTTTGTGGGGTTTTGTTTTGTTTGGGGTTTATATTTTTTTTTAGTTCAAGCACTTCCTCCTCCACAGAAGTAGTCATAGATTAATGACTTTGTGCGGTGACTGATCTAGGTCAAGTAGGCTTAGGGAGGAGAAGGTGATGTGCTCATTCAGAAGTATGCAATGTCTGGTTCAAAGGATGGATATAGGCAGGGCTCTAGAACCCCTCTAAAGACTATAAATTTTGCAGCCTGCATTCTCTTCCCAATACAGGGAGAAATTTTCAGGGGAAAGAAAATTAGTGAAAGCAGGTCAGGTTCCTTTGGGTCACTTAACATAACAACTCAGCCTCAAGGAAGAGGGTTCTCTCCTGAACTGAAAAGTAAAAAGTATAAATGCCACTGAAAAATTCATAGGTCAAGATTTCCATCTGCAGTGAGTCTCCCCCAGGCCCTCCATGGGTAAAAATAAGTGCATCTAGTCAACCCTACCAGGAGAAGCCTGCACTCCACCATCAGTGGTCTTCCCAGGAGAGCAGCTCTTCATAATCCTTGCCAAGGAAGTCAAAAAGTCCTCGAGTTGGCTGAACCTTATCATTCTCTGCTCAAAGTATGTTCAATGCACCAAAATGTTTTCATTGTGTAGGGCAGGATTCAGAGTCAAGTCTGGCCTGGTGTGGTTCCATCCACTTTCATTATCAATGGGGACAGTGGCTTTGAGAAACTGCTACAGCAGCCATGTGGCTAGTTAACTTAGGGATCCTTTCTCAATTCAGAGCAGAAATCACACACACACACACACACACACACACACACACACACACACACACGGTGGGAGGAGAGAGGAAAGGGGAAGAAGGGAGGGAAGGGTAGGGAGGGAGGGAAGGAGGGAGAAATAATACCAAATGGATGAGGTTATGTTGGGGCTTATGCTCCAGCACAGTAGCTAGCCAATAGGACAGGTCTCAGAGTGGCTCCTCAAGAAAGTATGGGATAAAATTTATACAGGAGGCTTGCTTAGGCAGCTTGGTAGCTGTGATGCCTGGCTCAGGACTTTTTCATGCATACCTTCTGATCTTCTGCTCTGGCACCAGGGCAGTTCACAACCCAGTGTTTCACTCATACATATTGGATCGCTTTGCAATCAGGCCACACAAGATGGTAGAGTTAGTCACTGTCACCACCCTAGGAAGGTCATGTAGCAACCTGAGCTGAGCATTCTGTGCACATGTAAATTAGAAAAAGTAGATTTCCCAAGTCTGAAGTGATGGGGAATGTACTGTGTATGTTTATCTTATTGATTGTTAAATAAAATACTGTTTGGCCAATGAGACAGCAAGTTAGACGGAACTAGAAGTCAAAGAGGATTCTGGGAAATGTAGTAGAGAAGTGCTGATCCAGGCAAGAAGTAACATAGCAAGGAGACTCATATTTAAGCAAAGGAGAAAGAGGGAGGGTCCCTTTTTCCCGTTCGCCTCCTCCAGCGGCAGGATGTGAGCCACCGGCAAGGAGGGACACCAATAAAGCATCCAATAAGATGAGTCTTATAAAATATATAGATGTATGGTAATTGAGACTGAGCTAACAGATGAGAATTCTTGTCATTGGCCAAGCAGCTTTGACCCTAATACAAGTTTCTGTGTATTCATTTGGGCCCTGACTTGGACAGGTGGCTGGCATAAAGCGCACACGTGGCGGTGGGGCTCAGGCAGAAAGATAAATCTTTTGACAGAAAGATTTATCGTAACACTGAAGGAAGCAGGTGGCATAAGCATGCTAGCTTAGGATGTGCATCCTGCAAAAACCTGCTTTTCACTAAAGACAGAAAATGTGTTTGGTGTTGTTCTCTTTGCTGCAGTGACTGGTAATGAAACAGGAACCGAGAGTCAACAAACCCACATGGAGATTATTGGTAGAAGGGAGGTAAAGTCGGGTTAGGTGTTGGCCAACCAGGAGCGGGGGTGGGGAGGGGGGTGAGGGGCACCAGCTTAAAAGGGGAAGCTTGTGCATTTGAACTGAGTCCTTATGCAGTTCCATAACAAGTGATGTAGCCACGACACTCTGCATGCCCTGCCCATTGTCAGGAGGGTGGGGTCAGCATAATACCCGAGGTTCCAATAATCTCACCTCTTATTATTATTAAAAAGGTGGAGGGTTAAACCTGGCAAGTTAGGGAGTAAAGGCATCCATTCTCCTGCTGACCTGGGGAGCGCTGACTGTCTTTGGGGGACACGAGAAAGCTGGGGTACTGTTATGTCCTGGGGTAACTGGTTGCTCCATCACAGTCCTGGATGTTTGGAGCTCTGGCACCTCTTAGACCTATTTGGGTGGGTCCAATTCAGCTCCCTGGAACTTAAAAGATTCCTTCGAGTTTGTGAAAACATAAATATTAGACACATTAGCAGTATATTTATTTTAGAAGCAACTTGGCTGAAGGCATTAACGTTTTTAAAACTGACAGATACTTTTAGGACAACAAAAAGTACCTTAACTTTAACTTCACTGTTATGATGGTATAGTGGTATAGTTTGGTGTTTAGTACCCTGTTAGAGTTGGACTAATAGCTTATTAGCTAGTTGTTCCATTGTCATCTAGGATGTCTCTGACCTTACTCAGGAGGCACAAATGTTTGGTGGTCTTTGTGTCTCTAGATCCATGGCTTCTGGCTGGCATTCCTGTAAGAACAGCCAATCAGTTGGATTAGAAGTTTTGAATGAGTTGCTGAGGGTTACATAGGAGATTGATGAGAAAGGTGCCATTAGAAACAGGAGAATTTAGATCAGCCTGAGGACAGGAACGAAAGCGTATGGGGTTCCCAGCAAAGTGTGGTTGTAGAAGTGAAGCTTTATTCTTCTGAAATAGGAGGCAAGGTAGTTGATCTTGGAGTCCTCCAAAGCTTAAGGGAACAGGGTCCTGTTGCAGAAACTGTATATGAGGGGTGAGTCTCAGGTTTCGAAGTAAAGGGCTTGAGGTGGGATAAGTAAATCCAGTGGGAAAAGCCCTCAAGCTTAGCAGCTGTTGGAGTGACAAGAATCACCTTGAGGGGGCACTGCCATTTAGGGGACAGGGCTGAGGGGCATTGGTCTGGAGGAGAGAGAAGGACCTAGTCTTCAATATTAGTTGGGGATTTACAAGGGTTGGCACATGGTTGAGGTAGGGAGTGATCAGTAAAGTCCCATAGGAAAGAACAGAGATGAAGTAAAGGTGTAAGCAGGCGGTCAGGGAGAGGTGAGAGTTTAGATGAGAGGCCAGGTATTAGAGCCGGCTGCCCATACATGAGTTCAAAGGGTGAGATGAAAAGGGGTCATTTGGGGAGAGCCCTACGCCTGAAAAGAGCCAGGCAAGAGCTTTACCCAGTCAAAGTGAAGTTCCTGTGACATTTTAACAAGAACATTTTTTAAAGAACAGTTAGTTCTCTCTACCTTCCCTGAGGACTGAGAGTGATATGAGATATGAAAATGCCAAGGGATGTTGAGAGCTTTAGACAGGGTTTGGGAGATCTGAGAGGTGAACTCAGGACCATTGTCTGACTGAAGAGAGGCTGGAATCCCAAAGCAGGGAATAATTTCCCTGAAAAGGATGTCAGAGACTGTCTGAGCCTTTTTGCTAGTGGTAGGAAATGCTTCTACCCACCCCAAGAAGGTGTCAACTAGCACCAGGAGATATTTAACTCATCTGACTGTGGGCATGTGGGTAAAGTCAAGTGGCAGTCAAACCCTGGGAGAAAGCCCCTGGCCTGGTGGGTGGGAAAAGGGGGACTACAATACCTGGAGATAAGGTCTGACATCTGAAAGGTTTTACAAAAGGCAGTGATACTTTTTAAGAAATGTAAGTCCTCAGAAGTGGGCTGGAGGTGAGCCTTGACAAACTGAGAAAGAGCCTTACTGTTGGGAGAACTGGTGTAAGTAGGACAGAATTTGTCGAGTGTGTCGGGAGGTGACTGTGAGGATGTGGGTTGTAGTGTATGAACTCCCTGTGGTGGGTGAGGTAGCTCTGGGTCTCAGAGGGCTGCAACTCTAGCTGCTTCATCAGCCCAGTTGTTGCCCTAGAGATAATGGAGCTATCAGTCTGATGAGAATGGCAGTGAATAATCCCTATAGCTTTGGGGAGGTGGGAGGCCTTTAGCATGGCCATAACATAGCCTGAGTTAGTTATGGATCCTCCTTTTGTAGTAAGTAGCCCTAACTCTTTCCAGACAGCAGCATGGACATGAGAATATTAAAAGCATATTTGGAGTCTGTGTAAACATTTAGGGAATGTCCCTGTGCTAATTGGAAGGCATGGGTGAGTATTATTTCAGCCTGCTGGTTAGTAGTGTGGGCAGGGAGTGCCCATGTCTCCACCACCCTGGTATCTCATACTATGCCATAACATGCTCTTCAGGTCCCCTCATGTAAAAAGGAGCAGCCAACTGTGTAACAGGTATAGGTGGCCTGAGGTGGTGTGCCCTCCTGTATGTGTGAAGGATGGGGCAATAATTCCTCCAAGGTTTCAATGAAGCAATAAGATGGAGAATAGTTAGTATTAGGCTGAGGTAGAAGACTTGAGATATCGAGGGGTGGGCAGGATTGGTAAGTAAGTGTGGCATCTTCTACCAGGGCCACCTTGAGGGAAAGAATTCAGGAAGGAGGTAGAGTTTGTAAGCATCTGTAGTGTAGGTTAGGAGATGAGACAGGTTGTGGTGGGAGAAGACAGTGATGGGTGACTCAAAGGTTAGTTTTTTTTATTATTCATGAATAAGGAGCTCAGCAGCTGCTAAAGCACGTATGCAGGGCACCCACCCTTGGGTAGTTAGGTCTAGTTTCTTTGACAGATATGCTACAAGTGCAAAGAAAGGTCCTAGCTGGTGGCCTAGAACTCCAAGGACAGATCCCTCCTTTTCTGCTGTGTAGAGGGAAAAAGGACAAACTAGGTCTAGAAGATGAAGGGCTGGGCCCTGGAGAAGAGCCTTTTAGAGTTTCTGAAAGGACTTAGAGGTTCATGTGGAGATCCGAGAGCTGCCTCATACAGGAGACGAGCAAGGGGAGAGTAAGAGTGGATCCAGGAACGTAAGAAGCCAGCTATTCCTAGAAACAATAAAATAAAATAAAATAAAATAAAATAAAATAAAATAAAATAAAATCTCCTCTTTAGTAGAAGGAACTGCAAGAGACTGGAATAGGTTCTTTCTGTCTAAGGTAATAGCATTGTGAGTTGGGGTGATGGTTAGTCCCAAGTAGGTGACCTGAGGAGTAGACAGTTGGACCCTAGAAGATGAGACTCTATAACCCCTACTGGACAGGAGAACAGGGGTGTCAGTCTGGCTAACTTCTAAGGATGGGCTGCAAAGTAAAATATCATCTACATATTGTATTAGTTTAGATTTGGAGAGAGACAGAGAGAGCAGGTCAGAAGCCAGAGCCTGGCCAAACAAGTGTGGGCTGTCCCAGAAGCCCTGAGGTAGGACGATCCAGGTGAGCTGAGTGGAGGTATGGGGGTCAGGGTTAGTCCAGGTGAAAGAAAGCAAGGTTGGGTAATATACTGGAACTCCTTTATGAAAGCAGTGGAGTTAGAAGTATAGGAACCCAGTCTCTGTTGGAGAAAGGGACGTGCACCTTAACCAGGCCATCCACCCTGGACACTTCTCGAAAGGGGAGAACTGTAGCCGGGTCAGCTTTGGCAGGTTGAGAGCATGTAGCAGCTCAAGAGCAGGTAACTGGGGGGAGGGAGTGAAAGTAGGCAAGAGAGATGGGCCCTTGGAGTGGCCCGACGCTGGAGAGGAGGCAGCTGGAGGGGAAGAAGCTGGTGATAGAAGAGGTAGGCGGAGAAGAATCAGAAGGTGTAGTCGAATGTTGGGAACAAAGTGGTGGAGTTCGTCAGTGGAATCTAAGTTAGTAGAGGTTTCCTCAGGTTTAGCTTCCATGGCTAGAAGAACACGAGATGAAGAAGAAGGAGAGGAAAGAGAATGTTTAGCAGAGAGGGAGAGGAAAGCTTGGATGTAAGGTAACTCCTTCCATCTACCCATTCGCTGGCAGTAATTAGAGAGGTCCCGTAAAGTATCCAGGTCCAGAGAGCCATTAGGTGGCCAATTTGATTTATTATCTAAGGGTTATCTAGGCCATTTCTTAGTACTGAGGTAAGTGACTCTGGGTACTTTAACAAACAGCATTAAGTATTGGGTTTTTTAATTTTCTAGAAGACAATTTCTAGTGGAGTGGATGGGTTTATTTCCCATGGGTGAAGAAAAAAAAAAAAAAAAGACAAAATTCACATTCAGAGCTCATCAGCCGGAAAGCAAAGCCAAGGGAAAAAAAAAAAAAAAAAAAAAAGGCCCGAGAAGATTTAGAAGTCAATAGGACACAGAAGTCCAAAAGGCGGCAAGAAGGTTGGAGCCTAAACGATTACCGCTCAGTGAATGCAGTGATGGACCTCACCCATGGGAAATGTACCAGAAGTGATCGTCAGCAAGAGGGATCAGCCATAACCATGAAGATCACGGCTGGGGGTGGTTCCCTGCTTCCAAGAATACCAGGAGGTTGCTGGATGCTCAACAGTCAATCCTGCGGGTTCAAGGAAACCTTTACTCTGACAGAGGGAGGGGCTCCTTACTGAATTGTAGTCACTGTGGCATGTAGGGTCCCAGTGAACAGGTAAGATGAAAAGTGGGCCGTCAGTTCGAGATCAAGGTCCCTTGGGTCCCCACAAGCCCACCCGCAGGCAGCGGAAAAAGATTACGGGGAGAGCCTGTTCAAGTTTCAGCACCAAACAACTAGTCAACAAACCCACGAATTTATTGGTAGAAGGGAGTAAAGGGGGACTAGGTGTTGGCCAACCGGAAGCAGAGGGGGTTGGTGAGGGGCACGAGCTTAAAAGGGGAAGCTCACTCATGCCAACTGAATCCTTATGCATCCCCTGCTCCCCCCCCATAACGAGTGATGTAGCAATGAAATGGCCACCACTGTTCATGCCCCACCGGTCATGGGGGGGGGGGTCAGCATAATTTCCGAGGTTCCAGCACTTGGAAAATCTGGCCTCTCCTAGTCCGCCTCATTGTGGACTAAAATGCTGGAAATATTTGTTATTCATTTCTTTAAAGATATCTCTCTCTCCCTCTCTCTCTCTCTGTCTCTCTCTCCCTCTCTCTCCCTCTCTCCCTCTTTCTCTCCCTCTCTCTCTCCCCCTCTCTTTCTGTCTCTCTCTTCCTCTCTCTCTCCCTCTGTCTCTCTGTCTCTGTCTCTCTCTCTGTCTGTCTCTCTCTCTCTCTCTCTCTCTCTCTCTCTCTCTCTCTCTCTCTCTCTCGTGTGTGTGTGTGTGTGTGTGTGTGTGTGTGTGTGTGTGTGTGAACTCCTGGCTTAAGAGCTCACTAGAAATGCAGAACTGAGGTCTCACACAGGCTCCAAGGACTTGTAAACAGCTTGATATTTGAAAATCAGTGACACAGCTCTGGAGGTCCCTAGGTCTTCTCTGCCTCCACACATCCTTAGGAGGCACTGAACCTAAAAGGATGTCCTAAGACATTAGCACCCTCGTGGTACACTAAAACTAAAATAGAGAGAAATAAATTTGTCATTAAGTACCTGGGGTGAGAGACTGATCAAAGTCTCCCAGGACTTCAAGGGTTACCTCGCTTTTAAAAATTCTTCAGATCATCAAACTCCCAAAAGATGTAGGCAATGAAGAACCCCAATGTCACTGACACTGAAGTTCATGCTTTTCCTCATCATTGTGGCTGTTCTTTGTGAAGAAACTCTGCCTTAGGAAGGGGCCCCATGCCACCTTTCAGAGGTTACTAGCTGCTCCTGAGGTGGGGGGTTGTTAAGGAGTGTCCAAGATAAGGGCATAAACAGGTACTGGGCTTACAGGAATATAGGAGATAGAACTGAGCCAGTGCAATGATTCAGTGTGCCCAGGGGAAAAAGATGCCTGGGGCTTGAGGGTACTGTCTTCTCCTGCCTCCACTGGAACAGTTTTCACACTACCATTGGCTCTATCAGGCTGATGTAGCCAAAGCCTCACATGCAAGAAACAGGAAGAGGACCAAGGTCCACAGCTCACCTGGCTTGGCTTCCTTACCTGGTTTCTATGGTAGTCAAGCTACTAGTGCCCACTCAAAGTTGGGCATTCTTGATCCTGCCCAGGAAGTGCTTAGGGGTGTCTAATAAGTAAGTGGATCCTGTAACTAAAGCAGGGTTCTTTCTCAGAAACAATCAAATCCGGTTTGAAAACCCAGGAGGTATGTAGTCTGCCCAGACTCCTACCTCCTAACTCCCACCACTCACTGTCTTACCTCTATGGGCATCAGGTCCAGCTCAGGCCTGGCTCCTGTGAAGTGTTCTTTCTCCTTGAAGCATTTCTTCCCTGTCCTTGCCATGCACGTTCACTGGACCTAGGTTAGTCCCCTACAGGCTCAGCAGGCCTCAGAGACCTTTTCACTGTAGACAAGATTCGACTCCCAAAAAAGCAGAGAGGCCTGCACAATAATTACTTTAGGGGTTTTCAATAAGATTCAACCTTTACTTCCATTCCTATTTCCAAGATGCTTCAAGCAAGATCTCCTCTGGGAAGCGGTGAATGTAGCCACTGTATGAAGAAAGAGTTCCTAAGGAGCCGGAGTTTGGAGGCTGAAACGCATGAGGGTCTGGTCCTAGGTTCTTAGCCTCTGTGAGAAGGCTATTCAGGTCTGTTTCTGAGAAGAGGCAGAGGGCACTGAATCTGCCTTCTCTCTTCCTTCTCTCCCTCAAAACTTGCTCCGAGTCAAAATGTAAGATAGCATGTTAGCCCCTAGGCTGCTTGCCTGCACACTCCTGGGTTTTTGTTTGCTTTGTGAAAATTGATCAATAAATGAAGAAAGATGGCAGTAGCGAACTGTGAAAGTCTTTGGAGGCACAGAGCATTTCTCACTGAAGCATGTCCTACAGTCCTTGAGTGTACACAGCCTAAGACCAAAGAAAATAGAGGCCTAACAAGGAGGGGAGGGGCTATATGCAGAGGAGTTACAGTGAGTTGGCTCTGAAAGAAGATGGGAGCTCAGCTGTCTCCCTCCCCACCCTACTCATTCTTTTTCCTCTTAACCTAATGTATTCTCCTCTTCCTTATGCTTCTTATCCAATTTCCTAACCAGTTGCTTTGATGTTTCCTACTAAATATTTTTTCAAAGCTCATTAGGCAGCAGAGCATTCTCCCTGCACACCCAGAGAGCATTCGGCTGACATTTCTCAGTGCCTTCAGTGCTCTCTGAAGTCCTCCACCCTCCTAGTCCTGGAGCTCAGAGAACAGGCATCTGCCTACAGCAAACACAGACTTGGCTCTGTAGACTCAGCCCCCAGGGCAGCCTGTGTGAGACAGAAGAAAGGAGAAACTGCCTGTTAGATTCCCTTTAGCGTTGCTTACCTAATTAATGAACACTGTGGGCAGGCAAGAGAAATGGGTAACTGAAAGGAAAATCATAATATTAAAAAAATCACCTTGTTTTTACATTACAGTTTATATATAGCCCTCTGTTTCTCATTTTTCTTGTCTATTGTGTTTTTATTTCTGTACTAGTTTCCTACAAGCTGCCATAACCAAGCACTACAAACCCAATGGCTTAAAGCAACAGAAATCTATTTTCTCATGGTTCTAGAAGCTGGAAGTTTAAAATCAAGCTACCACTTGGGCCATGCTTCCCAGGAAGACTCTGGGAAAAAGCCTTTTGTGTACTTCCTCTTGGTTTCTGGAGGCTGAATTCTTTGTCATATGTCTGTATCACTCTATTCTCTGTCATTGCATGGCCTTTCTTGTGTGTAAACACTTGTATTATTTCCTCTTCTAGTGGTTAGTCCTTGGGTTTGGAGCTTACTAATTTGGTATGCTTATTTTAAGTAATTTCCATCTTTAAATACTGAGGTTGTATTCTGAGGTTAGTGTGGACATGTATCTACAGGAACACCATTCAGCCCAACCCAGCACTATCTTGAGAGGGCCCTTCTCCTAAGTAGGCTTTCTTAGGCAAATATTCAGCTGTGATCTTGGGTCCTTCTTCCTAACTTTTGATGCAACTTCTCATCTTTTCCAATCCTACTAAAATGTCCTTTCACAGTTCACTTTGTATCTATACACAGTATATTTTCTATTTGTCTTTGTGCCTTTTAAGTTATGTTCTCCAAAAATTTGGCCTTAACACAAACATTTGACCACAAGTCCTTATTCGGAAGATATTCCCTAAAAGCATCAGTATAGGAGTTGGGAATGAAGAAAGTCAGGAAATCAATATTTGTATACTTGAGGGAGTGCGCTCGGTTTCTTGGGGACCATCTAGCAGACTATGAAGAACACATTTAGGGCTGGTCTGTATAAGAGATCAGGAAGTTGAGGGATTGATCTCCCAACTGCCTTTTGTCATTAACTGAAAACTTCCCCCAGGAGCATCAACTTGCCTAGTCCCAAATGTGTGCTTTGCACAGGGTGAGCAGTGCCCTGAATCCACAGAAACCTATAAGGCCCAGGGAGTTCAAGATGATGCCAGTAAGTAGCTCAGGTAACAAGTTTCAAAGGAATAGTTACACACACACTGATGGCACATGCTGTGATCAGTGTGACAAGCTCCCTACATGGCCTGTCAGGTTCTTCTTAGTGGGTACTTAGTAAGTAAGTGTTGAATTGCATTGTCATGGTCATTTAAATAAAGAAGAACAATCACTCATCTACTACCATGCTCCTTGCACTGTGACAGAACTTAGAGAGGCCAACAGTATGTCATTTTGAGTTTGGTATAAAATCACTGCCTTAACAAACAGTCGCTGTACTGGATCTGGGAAGAGGGAGTCGCAACTGAGAAAATGTCTCCACCAGATTGTCTGCAAGCAGGTCTGTGGGATATTTTCTTGATTAATGATTGATATGGGAAGGTCCAGTCCACTGTGGGTGGTACCACCTCTTGTAATGTGGTCTTGTATTATATTACAAAGCAAACTGAGCAAGCTGGTAAGCAGTGTTCCTCTACGGTTTCTGCCTCAGTTCTTGCCTCCAGGTTCCTGCCTTGCTTGAGTTCCTTCCTTGGCCTCCCCCAGTGATGGACTATCATTCAAACATGGAAGTCAAATAAGCCCTTTCTTCCCCAAGTTGATTTTGTCAGTGTTTCATCACAGCAACAGAAAGCAAGCTAGATCAGTCAGACCAGCCACCACCCCTGCTCTTCATCCAACACCCCTGACTCCTTCCTCCAAACTGACCAGCTACAACAACAACAAAAATCCAATCATTTACTATCTCTGTACAGGATTTTCACCAATTAGGAAGTTAACATGGAGAACCTGAGCCCCAGAATTGAGTAAGAGCCAAAGAAAATACTGATACTACTGGCAGTGAGACCATTTCTATCCATCTTCCCTACTCCACTACCATCCAGACCACCCAGAACCACCCTTCTCAGTACATGTCCTGTACCAGAAACACTGTGCTCACCCTGCTCCCACTCTCAGAACAAACAGTTCTCTCAAGGTCTCAAATATGTTTTCTTTCTTTCTGTTGTCTTCTTAGGGTGAGCTGACACAGGGCAGACAATTCCAAAACAAACCCTTCCCAGTAGCCAAGCTGTCTGGTGAGCAACATTCCCCAAGGCCAGGCTTGTCAGGGATCAGCACATCTGGGGCTGCAGCTCTTGCCTCATGTCAAAGCCCTGCTTCTCTTTCTGCATACTGACAAAGTCCCTGTCTCTTTGCCTCCCTAGGTCCCTTGATGTGAGCTTTTAATATTCATCTCCCTCTCCTCCCCTCCATGTGAATTAAAAGAGCAACTTGCAAGGCAAACAAGAAGAAAATAGCAGATTGCTGCTGCTCATTAAAGCATTAGCTCGGTCTGATGAGAGCTGCAGATGGCCCCTCCCTGCTGAGGGTGGGGGAGCTGGGGGCACCCTAATTACAGTACCTTGAATGTGTGGTGAGCTCAAGGGGATGGAGATCCACTTTTCTTCCTGAAGCTTTACTATCTACTGGAACCTGAGCCTAGGCTTATCTCTCTCATTTCCTGACATGTAATCTTAGCGAATTCAATTCAAATCCTGGGTTTCATTTGGTTCCTCTATCTGAAAATAGGGGGTGGGGTGGTAATTTCTAAATTAACTGTAAGGCTAAATAAGCAAGTAAATATGAAAGGAATAATTCTCTCTCTCTTTCTCTCTCTCTCTCTCTCTCTCTCTCTCTCTCTCTCTCTCTCACACACACACACACACACACACACACACACACACAATTATTTAAATCTGCTAAACAACACTTTTAAACCTCAAAGCCAATGCACTCCTTGGATCACAGGTCCTGCTTTAGCTGGTACCCTGTTTCTTTTCTCCTTTTGAAGTCAAACCCCGTGGAAAGTCTCTATTTGCTCCAGGCATTTCCTCACCTCCCACTCCCGCTCCTCAGTGCTCAGCATCCTCCACATCACTCCCCTGTAACACTTCTCACGTGGCCAATAACACTGTTGCTAATTCTAACTAATATAATGTTAGTTGTCATCATCTAATTTGACCTTTTCTTTCTCTAGCTGGGTTGTGGAGCACCATCCTTGGAGCATAATAACCTTCATTATCATCTCCACCAGAAGCATTTGTGATTGCTCAGGAGATACATTCAAGATAGGGCTTTTTGACATTGACATTCCCTCACAGAGAGAAGGGATGGGGAGAGACATCAGACCCTCACCGGAGATCTCAGCCACTCCCCTGTACCCCTTCTGCCACATGAGAAGTTAACTGTAGAAGGTCCCATCTGTACCGCCACTAAGATGTCATTCGTGCCTGGGATGAGCCTTTCTGGTGATGCCAGTGTTTGGAGTCACCCAAACTCCTCTAGGCAGTACTTCATGGATGTGCTCTAAGTAATCCCAGTAAGCTGATTGCTTCACCAAGTTGGACTGAGATGGAATGGTTATTTTGTTCTGTCACAGTGCCGTATCTGAAGGAAGCAGACTGTTCGTGTCTCCCCAGAAAGAGTTCAGGAAACACACAGACATTCTTTACTTCTGTACCTAATCTGCCTTGACATCTAAATGTCACTACGTCTCGATCTTTCTCTTACATTTCTACTTGTTCTCCTTAGGCCACTGCCTCCATTTCTCATTAGTTTCAGTTTCCCAGACCCTCTTCTCATCATTGGTTTGTCTAGGATCTAAGAATCCTATTTATCCCCCCAAATTTCATCTTCTATCTGAGGCTAAGTAGCTGCCATCTATCAATCCACTCAAATTTATTACAAGAGTGTGACCCATCTGCCCAGCTTTTAGGGACCTTACAGTAACATCCTTCTGCAGCCCACTACCCCTACTTCTTTACCTGAAGGTCAGCAGCAGAGGGTTGGGTCTGTAGCCACATTGGGGTGGGTAAGTCTCCTGAGCATCTCTTAGGTAGGTGAGAGCAGCACAGAGAAGCACACCAAAACTATAAGCAGCTGGGAGCAGGACCCTGAGTCAAGTCCTCTGCAATCTGTCACTGGTGGAGAACAGAGCAGGACTACAGGAGGCAGAAAATCACAGGCAGGGTCTACAGAGCTGACATCCTCCCTCCACCAGCCTGCACTCCCTGCTCTTAAGGACCATTGTTTGGAGCCTAAGATCTGACAGGAGTAACATGAGAAAAATATCAGTCATGCAACATGGAATGGTTCCAGGATAACAGAAGCAGAAGTGTTAGGTATAGTAGAGTATTTGAGAGCTGCCAAAAGAAAGACCATAGTTTTCTATGTGTTGTCTTTCATTGGACTCCCCACTAGTAGCCACTACTACCAACACTGGGGTCCGGTGAGCCCCTGAGTATCTAACCAAGATTCACCTTCATCAATTTATTGGGGTCTTAGGACTGTCTTTTAACCCTGATCACACATACATTGCCAAACATTCCACCCAGTGTGGTGACATTTTGTTTATGCTATAACAAATAAAGCTTTCCTGAAGATCAGAGTGCAGAGCTAGCCACACTAGTTAGCCACAGAGGGCAGGCAGTGGTGGCGCACACCTTTAATCCCAGCAATCAGGAGACAGAGGCAGACAGATATCTGTTACTTCAAGGTCAAGCTGGGCTACACAAGATTGATCCAGTCAAAAAGAGAAACAGCTCACACAAAGGTGATCCCAGCACTTGCAGTGACAACCTTTAATCCCAGCACTAAGGAGGTGGAGACAGGAAGGGATATGGCCAGGCAGAGAGAGGAATATAAGGCAGGAGGAGACATGCACTCATGGCAGTCTGAGGCCTCAGTCTGAAGCAGGCAGTCTGAGGACTGGATCACCTGCCGTAAAGGAAAGAACTAGTAGTTGGCTGCTTTGCTTCTCTGATCTTTCAGCTTTCACACCCTTAATTCTCACTCTATATTTTATTGATAAGACCTATTAGAACTCATGCTACAATCCAGAGCTGCCTACAAAATAGCAAAATGTAACTGGATAGCTCTGTGTTCAAAGTCCATAAAAAAACCCTGCTTTTGAAGGTTACTAAAACTTTTTCTTTCTTCCAAGCTTTCAAGTCTCTCTTTTGAAACATGATAACTTTTATTTGACATTTAATGACATTCTAAGTAAAAAGGAAAATGTAATTATCACTGTGAGTTTTCATTCATCCATCTTTATATTGTATAATGTCAGCATCAAATGAAAATATGAGACCTGAACTCACAGATGAAGTCATTGATATTACAAGTTATATTTACTAGCTTGTATGAGCATCTAATATCATCCTTACAAGAATAAAGGGATGGTGGGTAGGAGCGCTACACAAATGTAAAAACTCTGTTTCCATTCTAAGCTTGCTAATGTGCACTCCTAGTATTGTGCTAATGAGCAGGAGAGAGCTGAAAGGTAAGCTAAGAGGTGCCCCGCCTCGCCCTGCATAAAATGTAAGTTGTTGGTGGATATACAGAAATGATGCATGAGAGCACTCCTTGCTTACTTGTGTTTTCTTAACACACTGTTACCTTCTTTCTGTGTGAATCTAGTTGTGGCTTGAATGGAAAGGATGGCCTCTGGGACTGTAATTAGCATCTTCGATTACTCGCTTATACATGCAGCATGCTGACTCTTGCGTGTGCTGTGTCATCAATTTCCTCACATGGTAATCCCACCAGAATTCTGTGTTTGCAGTTGCTCTGGATGGTTGTCTTGCCCTTGCCTTGTTCTCATTCTCTGGTTCTTTATCTTCATTCAGCTTGCAGTTTGTGCTTCCATGTGTAAGCCCCATCTCGGAAGTTAGATCCCCATTTGGTTCTAAGTCCCTGATTTGGGCATTTTCCATGGAGTCACGGTGAGGCACCCTCAACTTCTGCTCTGACAGGGCCCATCATATGCAGGAGTCTTCTCTTTCAGATGCCACTGCCTCCTGGTCAGGGCTGGAAGATGCAGACATAATGTTCTGTGTTCATCAGAAGATAAAACACCTACACACACACATGCACACATACATGCACGCACACATGTGCACACGCACTCGCACACACACTAATGTACTTACCATAAATACACACGTGCCACAAACCATATCCAGACTTCCATAACACACGTCCATACACAGACTACACATAGAAATATATACATACCACACATGCATTCACCATACCGTACACAAACACACCACATAAACATCCTACATACCAAACACTCCAAATACATACAACCATATCCTACACACATCATTCCCACATGCGCACGCCACCATCTTATTGTCCTCCCCCTCATGTCAACTTATTAACCCTGCACCTTCAAAGATCATATTGCAAAACCAGAAACTGTTTGCAATATGCAAACATTTCCTCCCATTTGGGACAATTCTTAATATGAGCTAGTCTTTTGCTTCTCAAATCTTTTCCTTAGGCTTCCTTTACGCTAAACTATTCTTGCCCCTTATTTCAGTAAATACACAATTCAGTGTCTCTTTTCTCCTCTACATGTGGCTATCGAATTTCCTCAAAACTCAAACCTTCAATATCAGCATTCTCCATTCTTAATTCACCTCTCTCTCAGCCTTGACTGATAGACAGCCCAAAGTCTGCATCTCTCAGTCTGACACCTACCAAAAAGCCTATTAACACCACTGTTGAGCAGTTTTCCTTTCAGCTTCTATTTCCTGGTCTCTGAAATGAGAAGTCTGGGCTGGACTATCCCCAGTTTAACTAGGGTTTCTTCTCACAAGCAGATTCTTCTTCCTGATTGACCTAATCCCACTGAAGCTCTACTGTGAAAATAGTAACATTCACATCAGCTCACTTCTGGGGTTCCTCCCACGCCTTTATTAAGGGGGATAGAATTGATTTTATACTATGACCTACAGACTTTTATCTCGGATCTTTGATATGTATTTTTACCCACCTCTTCAAAACAACGGACACCTAACAATAACAGGACGTCACACTGCCCATCCTGGGAAGCAAATTACAGGGCTGTCACATAATCAATTCTTATTGACTACATCTTAAACAATAAGCCTGTGTTCATACATTTGTTTGTTATCATCTTTGTGTTTGGGATCTACAAGAATTAGCTGATTTACTTAGTGCCAGTACTAAGAAGACTTAATTCTTTCCTAGTGAGTGCTAAACTTCAGGCTACTAGGTCCTTTCTGTAGCTACGTCACCTTAAACCCTAGAAACATTCTTCTGTTGCTTGCTTATTTGTTTTACTATTTTGGTTTTTGAAACAGGGTTTCACTACATAGTCCAGTTTGGCCTTGAACTCTGGATCCACTTGCATCAGCCTCCTAAGCACTGGGATTACAAGTGTGTGACACGATCCTGGCCAGAAATACTCACAATTCCCACCACTCCCACCACCACTCCTGAGTCTAATTCTGAAGCCTCTTTGTGGGGCACTGCATTTTCCTGAGTATGTACTCAAGCCAGCCTCCTTTTGCTTACCAGGAAGCAAACTACAGCTAAAGTGCAGCTCTTCTGGCTCATGGAGTCGACAGATTGGCAAACCATTCTGATCATAAATCACAGAGACATCTCAGCTTTTTATTCAATAACCACAAAACATTTTCTACCTGGAGGGGGACAAAAAGCAACATTTTGTATTCAATTTTAGAGTGGAGAAGGTATTTATTTTCAAAATCAGTCACATAGATTTCAATTATGAGTCATCCAAGCTCATTCTCCCCATCCTTTCCCTTCATCCTCTTTGTTCATTCAGCCAACCAGACCTGCCAGGCAATCTTCTTCCTAAATGTCTTCCTTTTCCATTCTCAAGTAATTGTATCTGGAATGTCATCATGGTCCCCTAACTCATCTCTGACTCATCTCTGCCTCTAGTCCTTTACACGACCCACTCTGCGCGTCTCTGTAACACAGTCTCCCCCGGGTTGTCTCCTGGAGGTTCCACCCTACTCCTATATCTTTACTGGTTAAATACAAAGTATCCGGGATCCAGCAGAGCTAATTGTGACAGAAGGAAGTGGTAGAAATGTAGTGAGACCAAAATTAAATAAAGCAGGCATCAAGTCCAATTCTGCTACTTGCAAGGTATGTAAATATGGGATATGTCACTTCGTGTAGTCTCAGTTTTCTGAAAAATAGGAATAATGGCATAGAGCCTCAGGACTGTCGAAACAATGACATAGAGCAATTCCTATAAAATGTCTGTTCTTTAGTGCACTGTGATTCTAATGCAACTTTCTAGAGTTAAACCAGTGTAAGCCCTCCCTCTCATCTTCAAGCTCTTAACCCTAAATGGCAGCATGCTACGTATAAAAGGATGTTTGTGGTGAGTCCACCACATCTCTGTCACCAGAACAGAGGCCTTTTGAAGGATGGATTCTTCCGACTTCTTTATAGATGTACTTAATCACAAACTTGGAATGCAACAAATACATAAAATTAATGTTGCCTCTGTGCTATCATTGTGTGGGGACACATGAAATATGTTTGGGACACTCTGCTTTGGAAACTGTCTAAGACTGATGTTAGTGCCTTGCAGGTACTTTCTGACTAGCTTTAGGCAGCAGAAGTATGGATTGGACTGACAATGAGAGTTTTAGCCTGCAATGCATCATTGACTTTGCTTTGCTGTCTTTTGCCTGGTTTCTGGTTTTTTCTCTAATTTATAACCCTCCCCAATGAATGCCATCTTTTTCTCCTTCCTCACAACATTCAGAAACCAGGCATTGTTTGGGAAGAAAATTCTGTGCCCTACAGGATCCATGAAGTGATAACAACCCCTTCTCTTCATGACCCACATGCCTGTCTGGCAGAGAAAGTGTGGTATGGGAAAAGACACAGCAACGTCCTCAGAATTGGAATATTCTATCCTGGGAGTGGGTCTTGTAAGGACTCAAAAAGAAAAAAAAAGCAAGGATCAGCATATACAGAGGAAGTTCCTAAAACATTCACAATGACAGGGCCCCTTCCCAACTTATATAAGCAGTAAGGCCCCACACAATGATAGAACAGAGGCAACCTTAATTGTATGTATTTGTTTTAAGTACATCTACAAAGAAGTCTGAAGACTCCATCCTTCAAAAGGCCTCTGTTCTGGTGACAGAGATGTGGTGGACTCACCACAAACATCCTTTTATACGTAGCATGCTGCCATTTGGAGTTAAGAGCTTGAAGATGAGAGGGAGGGTTTAAACTGGTTTAACTCTAGAAAGTTGCATTAGAATCACAGTGCAGTAATGAACCAACACTTTATAGATATTGTTCTATGTCATTGTTTCTCCAATCCTGAGGTTCTATGTCATTATTCCTATTTCACAGAAAACTGAAGCTACAAGAAGTGACAGAATGACAGAAGACAGTCTAATCAGATAAGCTGCCTGAAACTCATGTGGAGAACTCCAGTGATGCAGCTTCCAGGAAATGGTACCCATGCTAGGGTGGGCTTTTCAGTGATGTCCTGCCTCTGAGTCATCCATGCTCCTACAAGTAACTCCTCACCCATATTTTTATAAACAATCCCAATAAAGATAACTGTTCATCAAGCTGGACTTCGGGGGCATTGTTACTTTGGTCTGTCTTCTATACCCAGTCTGAAATGAGTAGATGCTTGATCTCCTTAGCAAAGGTCAAAGGTTCCAATTGCTTCCATTAAATGTATGTCTTCAAGTCCATTCCTACTTATTGTGCCAATGCACTATTTGAAAAGGAAAGCCCAATCAGGAAACTGGCATCCATTCCACCAAGTTAAAAGACATAAGGACCGGAGTCAGTGTTACAGAAGTAAAAATCAAAAGAGAGATGGTGCCAAAATAACAAACAGCAGGATGTTCTTTTTGACCCCATAGCTGGAAAGAACAATAAAGGTGTTACTTTAACCCCAACAAGGTGGCAAGACTTTGGCTGAGTGGTCCAGTGGTGATGGTCAAAGTACACGTGCAGACTCTTCTGGAGATGCTGCTAACAAGAGTGGCTAGAACAGATGCTCCTGGTTTGCCCAGTTCTCTTTGTCTGTAATTATCTGCCACCTCTACTCAATTGCCAGAGAGCAAGGAGACCCTGGAGGAACACCATTGTTCATCTATAAAGTTGACCCCAAAACCTACCCCATTAAACAATCTAACTTCAAGAACTTCTTTCTTTTCAAGTTCATCATTAAAGTAAGTGTGCCAGCTCCTCTTTCCAAAAAGTATCCAATTTAAGTTCTTGCATTGAAACTCTAGAACTGGAGCCATCCTTATCATTTACACCCTCCAGAACTGGCCTAGGAGGTAAAGAGGATGGCAATGCCTCTGGATCTGTGAGTTGACCTTCTCCATAGACCTTTTCTGCCTAAGCCACCACACCTTGGCTCAAACAAGGCCTGAAAATTCAATTGCCGCATGGAACTGCTTGTGGCCAATTGGTCATTTTTCATGCCACTCTTGAAGGTCACAGAAGTTGGAGATTTTCAATTACAAACAGTCTGGGTGCCAAAATGGGGAACTGCCAGGAAATGACAAGTGGTAGGCACAGTCTCCGGGATAGGGCACAGTCCAGCTGTGGTGATTAATGGGCTTGGCCTCCTTTGGTTGGCACCAACCTGTCAGTCCTTGATAAAGAGCTCACCAAACACTTTGCTGTTAAGAACCAGAATAGAAAGAATAGGAATGGTTTCATTTCTATCTGAAACACAGGCCTGGGAGTGACCTGAACAGGCAAGGTGAACAGCGAGCCCTGAAGGAAGCCAGCACCTTTGTGTCCTTCCTGCTAGCTCCCCTGAGACTTCCCATCTCCTTAAAGTAATCAATGCTGTTCACCTCAGCAAGAAGGGACCCCGTGAGGGACAAACAACATACAGAAGACAAATTAATTTAGCATCCAGGAGGTGATCCAGCAAGGAACAGATTGTGAGGGCATGGGAAGTCACCAGGAAATCGGGGTGTGTTTCTGAGATCATGGTAGCCATTTGGGGGGGGTTCACATGTGTATATGTGCACATGTGTACATGTGGAAGCCAGAGATCAACATAGGATATCTTTTCCAATCACTCCCCACATTATTTTAAATATATTTTATTTAGTCTTTGAGAACTTCATCTATGTAAAATCCACCCCAACCCCCCCCCCAGAACTCTCTCCCCTGATCCCCACCTCCACATCTCTTTCTCTCCCGACTTCATGTACTTTTATTAAAACCACTGCATCCAGTTGCTGCTATAAGTATATACATGGACATAGGGTCATCCACTGAAGCATGGACAACACATCCTGGCTTGATCCCTTAAGAAACATGATATTCCTTTCCCCAGCAACTATCAACTACCAATAGCTATTCAGCCAGGGGTGGAGCATCAGGAGTGATCCATGTTGCAATTTTGACTGGTTTGGTCTTATGCAGCCACAGTAGCTATGAGTTCATTTGTGCAAAAGGCTTGTCATGTTCAGAAAATAGTTTCACAGCAGTCCTCTGAGACCTCTGAGTCTTATAATCATTCTTTCTCCCTCTTTTTCAATCATCTCTGAGCCTTGGGGTGGGGGAGGTGTGATATAAATGTCCCCCGTTCATGGCTGAGTACTGACAGTCTCTTACTCTCTATAGTTGCATCCATTGTGGGTCTCTAGGAAGTATCACTGTGCTTCTGTGAATCCCATATTGATCATTTTAAAATTCCAAGTGTTCTAGGGATTATGTTTTCACCCTTCACACTCTCTGCTTTTGCCTTTCACCCTGAGAGCTGAGCCATACCAAAGCCTGGGACTGACCTCACTTCAACAAGGAGAGGTTCTGGGCAGATGAGGTGCTGGATTTATTCTTCTCAGGATTAAAATAGGGGTTCTCTTTGAAGCAACAGAACTGCCTGCACAGTGGATTGAAGAAAGCTTGAGAACAGCTTTGAGCTGCCTCTGGGTAGAGTGGACTCCAGTGAAGATGAGCGGGAGGTACTGACCACCTGCTATGCACCACCAGGACAACGGGTCCATCCTCCTTTCCTCCCTCTGGGATGTCATGATTGATGATCACATTTCTAAATAATCTGAGGTTTCTAGAACAGTAAAGGAAAGATCTTAATCTTATAGGGAAACAAGAACCCAAACCGATTAAAGCCCAAATCCCACTAGAGGACACAGGAGATGAGGGGGTCAAATAGTACTTAGGAATGCTACTGTCCTTAGGTAAGAGAAAGGACTGCTTAGGAAACCAGATTTAATAGTTCTTCCTTGTGGCTTTTTTTTTCACTGAGTGGACCACTGTGTGGATTTAGTGTATTCAGGAAAGGGAGACTGCTCAAGTAGTCTGTCAGAGAAAGGAGCTAATACCAACCAATGCAGATAATTCTGGTCCTACCATACACTTACTGTGTGACCTTAGGCAAGTCTCTTCTGTCTTTATGCCTCAATTTTTTCATCTGATTATAACAGCACCTACCCCAAAGGGTAATGTGAAAATGAAAGTATGGCTTGTGCTTACATAATGTAAAGAACAGTTATCATCAAAGCCGGAATACTCAATAAAAGAAAATCATGGCTTCCATTAGTCAGTTACCTCGTCAATGAGTATCTCAGATGACTTATTAGCTATCATTTTTTAAAAGCTGCATATTATATATAATGGGCTGGTTAGTAATTTCTCTCCAGTGCTATGACTTGTGAGGAATTTATAATTAGATAAATTAATTATATCACAAATTATAATTCATGATTTCCTACAGTAATTTGGTCCAGACATAAGATAAAACACAGAGAAAGAAGCTAGCTCGTCCATCATTTCTCCAGTAAAGCCTCATGGAGAAAGGGAATTGTTCACCAAGAAGCTGCATAAACAAGGGAATTTATTTTCAAACGACAGTGCCAGGCTGTTTTTCAATCCCAGCTTCAGGTGATTCATTTTATTTTATCTCAAGCTAAAAAAAAATAATCTTAGGGAAAAATAGTGAGAAATTTTCAAAAAGAACACAGGCATTTCAAGACTTATAGAAAGTGAGTGTCACTAGAATATGGGGTCAGGGACTGGATCCACTCTGCAGTTAGGCTACCACCAGAAGTGGTCTCTTATTGTGGGAGTTCACAGGTTATGAGGAAGATCCCTTGCCCCAGATAAGATCATCTGAATCCTGGTCTGTGCCAAGATGCCCTCTGTGTGTATTCACCTTCTTCCCAAGGTCAGACATCATAACTTTAATTTCTCTGTGTCTTGCACTGAAACGGTGACACTGTTGGCGATTAATGAAGAATTTGAGATGTGTAAAACTTCCCAAGCATAGAACATAAATTGCTTCATTTTCTTCTCAAGAAAACTATGGAACAGACTCTAAGCCCTGTTTTACAAGTGAGCCAACAGATGTATAGTGACTGCCTGTGGACCCAAAGTGACTCTGGGGCTCATGTGCGTACATACTGTACCTGCCTGATTTCCACTATGCATGCAGCAGCTACATAAAATTGCTCTGTTGGATAGGTGAATGGACAGTTTCATGGGGTGGACAGATGGATGAGCAGATGAATGGAGCTTCCATAAAAGGGAATGCAGAATTTATCCCTAAAAAATATCTCTCCCCCCTGTGATCAGGACTCCGTGAATAGCTCCTATGAGACAAGCCTCTGCCTTTTCCAGACATAGTTTTAGTGACCAAAACAGTACTTGGACTTGTTCTGGAATCTTCACCTTGACTCACAGTGCAGGATTAGCAGCATTCAGAACACCAATAAGATCTGTTACCATCATCTGCTTCTTGAGTGCAGTAGCACAACCTTGGTGCTGTAGAACCATCTAGAAGTCATCTGTCCTCTTTTCTGATACACTGGCATGTCTGCAAAACCCACAGAACCTTTGCAAGCCTTTATTTGGAACAAAAACAATGACCTCCACATTCATTCAAGGTGGTCTTCAAAAACAGAGTCAAAGAAGCCCAACAGAAAGCAGTCCATCAGGATCCGGACTCCGTGGCTGGAGCCAGCCTCATGGACAGATAGCCTGACAGGAGAAAAGCAGTAGGATTCCTGCAGAAAGATGAGTATTCACTCCAGTTTCCCGACCTCCAGCATTGTCAGCTGCTGCTTTCAGCCCTGAAGAAGAAGTAACCTTCTCCCCTTTCCTAGTTGGCAATGAATAAGCATTGGTCCATCCACCAGGCTCGGGCCTTGGTAAACAAGCCTCCATCTTACCCTGGAAATTCACTGGCTGAAGAATCACAGCTCTGAGCCAGCTTCATTTCCCAGCGCTGTGCAGCAGCATAGCTCCTGATGAAATTCCAGCAGCTGGGCACAATCTCTCTCTCAACAATGAAAGCGATTGGTGGGGGCAAACAATGGAATTTGCCATATTAATATTCTCTGCATTCTGTCAGGAGTGGGATGCGTACTGGGGGCTGTGAGAAGTTTATTCTCCCACAATCGGGAGGGGTGTGAACCTGGGATCTACAGGCTGAGGATGTGCTGGTCTGAAAGGAAAAGCCCCTGGGCTGACAGGCACTGAGCCTGAGAGAAGCAAGCAAGCTCTCCCTTCTCAGATGTGATAATAAATGAGCCCCAAGCTTCAGACTGGGGTACAGGACAATGGCTCTGTGCCACTGAGGAAGGAAGACTTTTCAGGCTTATAAAATAGAGAGTAATAATACTGTTTATGAAGTGCCTGCAGTGAATCAGTCACTGTGTTAAATCCTTCACAAACATTATTTAATTGTGAACTGCTATTAATCACAAAATAAGACCACACTCATTGTTTTTAAACTAATGTAAATGAACAAACTAGAAAACTAAATCCCTTGTAATTCCATCTCCCAAAGATAATCAGCATTAACACTCAGGCATTTATACTATGCAGTACCTCTAGTAGCTGTAGGTATTATTATGCATTCTGTAATTGAGCCGAGAGACATTGAGCATCTTCCAGATAAAAGCAATTGCCCCAGTAGAGTCATGAGTAGAACCCGGGTTCTTTCATTTGCTGAATGTTAATTAAGAATGTGTGCTAACACTGTTCTCAGAGCTAGGAATGGATGGCAGATCCACAAAGAATAGGCAGATAGGATTTTTCTTGCCATAAACCTTAAATATAGAATCAGAGTCCATTGGTGCACAAATAAGTGGTGGCTAAAATTAGAATGTAGAAAATAAAGGTAACATACATACTTTCATTTCAGGTGGCATTCTTGGGAAAGGTAGTAACTTGAAATGGATCCAAAAATAAATTGGGGGTGAAATAACAATTTCACTCATCAAACACAACCTAAGTGGTATTGGCTGTTGGATCACTCTTTTTTTTTCAAGTGCATCAAAATCCACAAAAGAAAGAAATACCTCTGATATATATTGTCATTCCTTTCCGTTGGTTTCTTGGGTTTTTATTTTATTTTATTGTTCTGGAGATCAAACTCACAGTTTCACATCACGATAGGCAAGCGGTCTTCCTCTGAACTATACCTCCAGCCCCTGCTGTCATTTTATTACAGGTAAGAAAACTGGAGCCAAGTAACTTTCACACTGCCACACAGCCCGGAAGTGGTGAAGCAGGAGATAACAGCCCAGGCCGTCAGACCCCTCATGTTATGGCCATGACTCTCCTCTGCCTGTGTTTGATGAAGCCTGGATGGCCAGGCACCATTCCCGCACAGATCCCCAGAGTGTTCAGACACAATGAACTGAGCAGGTAAAACGCTTCGTTGGAGCTGTGTTCTGCCTGTCAAGATCAGAAAGCATACCACTGGGAACTCAAACCAGATCAGGTAGAGTCCGGGAGCCACACAGAAAGATCTTTGGATTTCAAGTGCAGTAGAAAGAAACTGAACATTTTCAGCAGAGGAGTGCCAGGTGGATTTGCACTCTAAAGAGATTTCTTTGTTACTGAGTACAGATCTGAGTTCAGATCTGGGTCAGTTAGGGGTCCATACTGGAACAAGTTGACTCACACAAGGAGATGAAATCAGGAGAAAATGGCTGGTGTAAGATGTAGTTTTTCCAATTAAGGATTACTGCATTATAGAAAAACACTTTTGAAAAAAAACTGTTCACCTAGCAGGGTTGATCAGAAGGCACAAAGAATAACATAAGCTAGTCCACCATCATGAGCTAGAGTCAGGGAGGTAGTCTGTCACAAAGGCACAGAAAATACCAATACCCAGCACTTGGTGGATAAGTGGCTGATGTTTCCCAAGTTGTGCTCTAAGCCCTTTCTGCATACTCATGGAATCATCACAATGCTTGGGAAAGCTATTAGAATTAACTCCATTTTACAGACAGAGTGAGACAGGCCTCCTCATGGCCAGATAGCTGACAAATGGCAGAGCTGAGCCTTCGACTCCAGCAGGCTGACTCTAGACCATAGCTATTATCCACTCTGCTGACCTGCTTTTGAAAGATGTCCACTAATCCCACCAGCAGCCCAGAGAGCTGCCAGATGGCCAGGGAGCAAGCACATAGCATTGGCAGCAGTGGCCTACCATCATTTTCTAACAAGGGTGATTGCATTTAAAACAAAACTAAGACATGAGCAGTCCTCTAAGGACTGAATTTTACAAACTCCCATCTGTGAAACCACAGCTCACCCCCTCAGATTCATATTCAGTCTCAAGAAAGAACAGAGAGTAGGGCTGGAGGCTGCTTTTGGATGGGCATTGTGTGTGGACAATTTGAACAGTTTGATCAACTTGAAATTTAGAAAGAAACCTCCAAATGAACTGATCTATGACAGCAGATGAAGGCCGTTTTAACTCAGCACATAACTTTGAACTAAATTGTGACCTTTCTGAGCACAGTATGTTAACCCTTCTCATATGGATAAGATACTTCTATCAGAAGGTAAGGATTCAGCATGGAAGAAAGGTATCAGTGAATGATAAGGATGCTCTCAAGGAAGCCACGTTTTGGACAAGCATGCTTAACAACAGCTATCTTCTTTTATGTGTACTTGCCTTAGTTACCCAGTAAGAGTCTTCATACTGATGAGATGCTAGGTTGTATGTTAATCAGATACTCAGAACTCACATCTATTGTAATGTCTGTCTACACTGTGGAGATTAACTGGAGGAGAGACAAGTACATGTAGCATACAATTGAGAATTTAACCGTAAAAATAATGCTTTTATTGCTGCAGTTAAAGAGACTTGGATTCATGCTAGAAATGTTTTTAAAAGAACAAGGAACTTGACACACCTGCAGGGCTGATCCTGGAGAGGTGGCATCTTAAAGTATATATGGGAATTTTGTGAGGGAAGAAGGAAATCACAAGGTAAGGGTGGGGTGGGGACTCTAAGAAGATTTCTGCATGATGACAGAACATGTGTGTTCTGGTGTAAAAAGGAGGTTCTTATCAACTGTATTGTGTCCCCCAACAATTTTTATGTTGAAGCCCTGACATATTTTGAATGTGAACCATCCCCCAAAGGGTAACATGTTGAAATATTTGATCCCCAGCAGGTAGCCCAGTTTCAGAATGTTGTGGAACCCTGGGTGTTACAAGCCTCCAAAACTTAACACAACTGATGCCATGATGGAACTCCCATTCAGGTCTCAGAACCCAGCATGTAGTCAGCAACACCTGCCAAAAGAGAATGAAGACCTGATCAATCAAAGCCAATAGCTCTGGGAAAGGCCATAATTGTACTAACCTTGCTTTGTGGCTTCTGTAGTTCTGCTTCTAGCTAAATGTTCTTGTTACCTGTGGTATGTCAATCCATGGTATGGTTTTTTGCTCAAAAGCTCACCATGAGAAAGTCTCAAGAATGCACAATGAGGACCATTGTTTGGGTCTATATAGATGCCCCAGCCATCCCTGCTGCTGATCACAAGATAACAAGGCAGGAGATGTGAATGTATTGATTTAATAACAAACTGCCAATTATTCAATGGACTGCCCAGTCTACATCGTGTGGAATCAGCTCTGTAAATGTTTATTGATACAATGAATTAATGCATGAAGTGCACACCAGCCCAAGGTATGAGTAGAAGTGACATTTGATAAAGGCAGACAGGGAACAGATTAACACCTTGTATCTTCAGGTTGAATATCACCCATTTGTTTTACTTTAAGTTTTTCCTATTCCTTATTATCACTTAATTTTACTAAATATGATCTTTTATCAATAACTGGCTTCCCCCACTAAAGTTTCTTGAGTGCTAGACTTTGTTAGTTTTTTTCTTTTTCTCTCATCACCCACAGCGAGAACCTAGGGAACCTCTAGCAAATATGTGGTAATTAAATGAGCAAAAGTGGTTTCTTTCTTGCTAAATTCATAAAATTTTATCAAACTAACTCAACAAGCAGATTTAAGTAACATTAAAGGATTACATATGGCGTATTACATATATAACATACATATTTAAACATGCACATTAGCTTTACAACTAATAATGAGCTTTTAGGTGAATCATCATCTCTGTTTTTCACAATTTTGTCAAATGTAGGGAGCATAGAATCTATGAGTGAGTCAAGTCATGAGTGACTGTATATTGTTGACATGACAACCATGTTAAGAACTTTAGGGCACCAGGAGTTGGTGGCTCACGCCTTTAATCCCAGCACTGGGGAGGCAGAGGTAGGCAGATCTCTGTGAGTTCGAGGCCAGCCTGGTCTCCAGAGCCAGTGCCAGGATAGGCTCCAAAGCTACACAGAGAAACCCTGTCTCAAAAAACAAAACAAAACAAAAAAAAAGAACTTTAGGGCATTTGGCCCATGGAAAATTAACAAAACTGACTCCCTGTATGGATCGGGCTCAAAAGAAGTGTTTATGGAAGATTGATTAGTGTGTACAAAAACTGGCAACCTCTGCTTCCTCCATCTGGATGTTTACAAGCTGAGACAGCTCACCTACAAAGACTGGTCTCCAACTAAAGCTAGCTAACGCTCCTCCCTATGACATACCTAATAAACAGGCTGAGGTTCCGGGTTGCTAGTGACAGGAGGTTCCCTCCATCTGAGTGAGCACATCCTACATGATCCCAGGTGTTCTCTCTCTCTCTCTCTCTCTCTCTCTCTCTCTCTCTCTCTCTCTCTCTCTCTCTCTCTGTGTGTGTGTGGTGTGTGTGTGTGTGTGTGTGTGTGTGTGTGTTCTTTCTTCATTCCCTTCATTCCCTCACTGTCCCTAGTCAGAGTTCAAGGATTCAAGCCACAGTCATGGTAACCAGGTAGATAGAGAGGATCTTAGATTAAGGTCCAGCCTATCGGTGCTGAAACTGAGTTTCAAAGAGGTTATGTTTCACTTACATAAGCACAACTGGGACTCACATTCTGTTCTTCTAAGAACTAATCTAGTGTTCCTTTTGTTGTACCATGTTGTCTTCCTAATGGCTTTATTGAGTTATTATTTAATAATTCTACTGTGTGGCAATAAAAGAAATCTCTGCATTGCCTGCTGAGTTGCCAATGAGGACATCGCCTATTAGAAATCAGAGTTCATTGTACTAAAAATCAATAGGAACTCCACACCAAGATCAGGCCTGAGTCTCCTGAAAACTGATGTTGTCTCTTATTAGACATAACCTTGTGAGTTATGGCATTTCATTGTATTACCTTTCATGTAGCACAGAAATGGAATTAAGTTTTCATTATAATAATAATCTAATTTTGGGTCCAATTACAATCCTCTCTCCTACACTATTTTTATCTCCATTTTCACTTTAATTAATTGTGTATATGGATACAGAGCTTTGATTATTGGCTCTTTATACATAGCCATGGTAAGAAATATAGGCAATAAGCAATAACTAGCACTAATTAAGTGATTATCATATGCTAGGGACCAACTTTGCAGTTTACATACCCTAACTCATTTCCTCACGTCAAAATCAAAACCTCACATTGCCAGAGACACCAAACATTACAATATGTGGGTTTAGGGTCAGTAATTCGAACTGTGTAAGAAAGTTACCTGCCTTTTCTGCACTTCCCATCATCTCCCTGTGAGAGCCTCCAACACCTCTCACCTCAGGGATCTGTACACCTCTCTTCTTGGAACCCTTACTTCAAACCTTTCCCTTTTCTTGTTGAAACATGAGGTAGACTATATGACTCTTCAGCCCTAAGACCCAAGACTATTCCTTATCTCACTGAAACCAAATGCAAAAAAAAAAAAGAAAAAAAGAAAAAAACAAGGAACATGAGGCCCTACAAAATCTGGCTAGCCTCATTCATGATCCCCCCTCTTCCTCTCTCTACCATGTGGTCCATTGGCCTTCAAACTGGCCTATTCCAGACATCTGTGTGGCTCACTAACTTAGCATCTTCAGGGGTCAAACATCACCACCTCTAAGGGGACTTACTAATCCCCTGGCCAGCTTCTCCTTCTGCACTCCCTCAGCATTTGGTTTATTTACTCAGAGCAACCAATTAACATACTGTTCAGTTTAATTAAGTGTGGCTTATATCAAACTTCTTTAAGCCACAATAAAGACTTGGAAGGCAGGAATTTTATCTGCCTGATTCTCTGCTACATTCAAATCAACTAAAAGAGAATTTCTCATACATTGTTAGCCCAGTAAGTAAGAGAGAGAGATTTAGAGAGAGAGAGAGAGAGAGAGAGAGAGAGAGAGCTAGTACATGTGAGTACACACGCACATGCATGTGTGTGACCATAAAACAACCATAGGTATTGTTCCTCAGATGTCATCTATCTTTATTTTGAGACATTATCATTCTCCTTAAACTTGACAAGCAGGCTAGGCTGGCTGTCCCTAAATACCTGTCTCCACCTCTCCTGTACTGAAATAGTACTTGCCACATGCCCTGCAGTTTTTACCGAGTTCAAGAGATAAAACTTGGTCCTCATGCTTGTAAAGGAGAATTTGATCCCTGTGTCATCCCCACATCCCCCCACTCTGTCTTTTCTGAATTGGTAAGGGTATGTCGATGGAAGTGACATATTAAGACATAAAACATCGTGGGTTTTCTTTTTCAAATATATAACTATCCAAGATACTTTAGGCTGTGTCTATGTGTTCCTTACTGTATCCCCACTTCTGGAAAAGCATACCCTAGGAAGTTGAAAAGGGTTTGTTCATTGTATTGTTTATGTGACCCCTTGGTCTGCACCTGAGAAGCTATGATTGAGAAGATGAAGAGCTGAAGCCAAATGCTCCCACCCCCTTAGGAGACTGCTGCCATTTTCAAACAATGCATTCTCCGCATCTTTGCTTAGGGCTGGCAGTTTTCAAAACTTTGGGAGGTGACACACAAAGTGAGCGTTATTACAGAATGCTTCTCTGAAAGACCTTCAGACACTAGAGGTGGATAAGGAGCAGGCACCTCAGTGCCTGTGGCTGACAGACTGTATTTGGGACATACATGACATACTCATCTGAGAACTCCCAGAAATAACAGGCATCATGAGGAAATGTGCTGTGTAAGGTCAGCAGCTGAGTAGGGTTGAGTTTCATATAACATCATGGAATTCAGATTTGGAAGGAATTTTAGAATCATTTCAGCTAACTAAGCATTCCAACCAGAAGTGTCTTTGATTTTCATAGAACAAAAACACATGACTACTGCATAATTTAGTCTCCTTTTTCTCTCCCCCTGTAAATTAGATTGTTGTGAACCCACTGCATCTCCCACCCCAAAGTTCTCAGTACCGGATTTGTCTCTTCACCAGCTTTCAGGCTCTTGCCTGGAGGTAAAGCCTTTTGGTCCTCTCCACTTAGTGTGCTCCTCACTGTTGATGCTCCTGCCAAGTATTGTCTTGTAGTTTTAATTGTTAGTCTTAGTGTGGGGCGGCCCTCCTTCTCTTTTAGAAGGAAAAAGCATTCATTTAATTTCTAACCCAATTAAACCATGAGCTCATGCTCTGTGAGCCAAAAAAATGGGCTCCAGAGAACGAGCAGAATAGAAACTGCTAATGTTAACATGATTGCCCCCTTCTCCATCCAGGAATGACTAACTCTGGGTGAGGTTATTTGCACTCCAATGGCTTTCTTCAATTAATTAATCAGCAGGTACATATTCAAAAAACAAGCTTCAGAAGATGCTGCAGGCTACTGCCATTCTTGGGAACACCAGGGCAATAACTGAGTTCCAGAAGAGTTGCAGACACCAACAAACCCTGATGCTGCCTCCATTCACAAGTTCCTGACTTGGGAAATTCCATTTCACTTCAAAGATGGTGATGTGGCCTTATAATTAGCAGAACAGAGGAGAGGATCTTACCTGTTTGACTCCTAGGAGAAAGAGAAAAAGAACCTACATTCATGCTAAAATGTGATCAGTAGAACAGAAAGAGTCCAAAGGAGCACCGGACCCTATTCCAAAAGATGGGCTCTGTTCAGTGCATGTGAAGTGTTTGAGTCAGTCTCTCTAACCTGCCATCTTTAGTTACCATTTCTATAAAATAAGACAGCTATGCTGGAAGTGTTCCTGGCATATGTGTACCAGTGAGTGGCCCCTAAACACTTGTGAGTGCTCCCCTCTTTCTGTTTCTCTCATCAGCCTCCCACTACAACTTCATGCCAACACAGAGCATTACCACAGGAGAAACATTTAAGTTTACTGTCAGACAGGATATTGGGGGGGGGGTGGTGTTAGTGTGATCAAGAAATTGGAGATCCGAGCCTCTGACCTGGATTAAGAATAGCAAAACTGATATGCAATGTGGTACAGGCTGGAAGAAAAGGGGGTGTGAGATCTGGGGGTCAAACAAGAGAAATAGAAACATCTAGACTTGATGGAATGAGGAAAAAACCTTAAAATTGGAAAAAATCTTGCTATCAAGCTTACTAAAACTGAAATTTCTAGCCAGGCTCCTTATTTCCTGGCCAGAAATCAAAAAGGAAATGAGCTAAATGGAAAAGCAATATCCATAGAAGGGTAACAATACAAAAGGATGAGAAAATTTGCCCCTTGTTACAAAAATCAAGTCCCAAAAGATTGGCCATGGGCTAAAGAAAGGAAACATCCTGGTGAGATCTTTGGGGGAATGTGAGACTCATTATGACTTCCCACAACATATTACAGGGTTGGACTTACTCCAACACACACACACACACACACACACACACACACACACACACACACACACATCTTTACCCACCATGTACCACGCATGTTCTTGAACTGCATATACAGTTTTACAGTAAATAATAAAGGAAGAAACTAGATCCCCTCAAGGATCTTATCCTCCAGCTTACCATTCCCATATTAGCTACTGTAAGTGTACTGATAAGAAAAAATATGAATAAAGTTGTCTATTGAAGTAGGAGACTTGCCTAGCATGCACAAGGTCTTTGGGCTGGATTCCCAGCAACACACACACACACACACACACACACACACACACACACACACACACACACACTTTTTTACTATTGGGTGATTCCATACTACAGAAAATTTTCAATTTATGTTTTAATAATGAAGAAAAGAATTTAATGACTGCCCAGTTTGTTTTCTGTTGTTGTAGTTTTTTTAAAAAGTTTATTTCCTCTTATCCTTGGAGGTAGCAGTTCATCATTGATGGAAATCAGGGCCAAAACTCAAGGAAGAAACCTGGAGGCAGCAGCTGAAGCAAAGACCATGGAACAGTATTGTTTACTGGCTTTCTCAGAGCCTTTCTTTTTTTTTAACTCTAATGTATAGAACTTAATTTGGAAAAAAGTCGCATGAAAACTTTAACCCTTCCTGAAAATGAATCCTGGCTGTCTTCTTTCCTGAGGATGGAATCAGTGGGTGGGAGGAATGGGTTCATGCTTGGAAGGAACATCTGACAATATGAGCAACAGTTTCGTGGCATGTCTAGGCATGGCCTCCAGTCCCCATCCTGTACTAGCCCACTGTGAACATGACCGTCAGATGCCTTTCTTAACACACAGCCCATGCCAACCTGCCTAGGGATGGCACCATGCACAATGAGCTGGACCCTTCCACATAAACTAACAATTAAGAAAATGTCTCATATTTGAGAGCTGGAGAGATGACTCACTAGTTAAGAACATTTACTGCTTTCACAGGGGATCCTGGTTTGGTTCCCATCACCCACATGGCAGTTTACACCCATTCATAACTCTAGTTCCAGGGAATCAAGTGTCCTCTTCTGGCCTCCCCAGACACCAGGCTCACACTTAGTGCACACACACACACACACACACACACACACACACTATAAAACAAATAAACCCTTTTTAAAAAAGGAAGTGTCTCTTGTGCCTGGCCATGACTAGTCTATTGGGGGCAATTTCTCAGTTGAAAGTCCTTCTTCACAGGTGACTCTAGTTTATATCAGGTTGACAAAAACTAACCAGTACATTAACTACCTACATTAGTAAATAAATTTAAAACCCATCCTTTTATAGGGACAAATGCTCTATTCTCTGAAAGCATTTTTTGCATTTCTTTCTAGGATATCTGCAAATTCTCTGTGATATATCGGACATTCACATCCTCTGAGAGCCTCCTGAGAAGGAGCAAAGCTTAGGAAAGTGTTGTGTGGAGACTGTTTTTGCTCTACATTGCCACCAGCAAGCCTGAACTACTGAGGAGCAAATGTTTTCAATCATCTTCCATGGTGTGGAAAGGCTTATTTTCTCACAGCTGTGGGAAACAAAAACAAGTAACTGATTTCTTTCCTGAGTAAGCCAAGTTCCAATTGCTAACTTTTATCAGAAAAGAGTCCGATTAAATTCACATGTTCTTGTTTAGTAGTCTGGACACATGCAAAGACCATGTTCTGGATTTTGTCTTGCTTTTTCTCATTATAATCAAGAGAAAAAGCTAGACATGTGGGTACAGATGACCACCATACAAAATCTTGACAATGTATTTATTGCTGAGTCAGGACATTTTAGGGACCAGATGCCAAAAGTAAAATTCTCCTGAAAACATAAACTTTAGCTCTGCTATAGCCATTTCCACGTTAAGCCTCTTCCTCATTGCAGGTGGCTGTATTGCTTTTCCTGGATGTCTAGGGATGACTGGTCACTGAGAACAGGGTTTCCATGCATTGCAAAAGAAATGGTCATTGAAACTTTCTGAAGGAGCAGAGTTTGGAAAAAAGGAGTGGATCGAAGAAGTTTTACACACATCTGAGGAATAGTGCATAAATATTCCAAATGGAAGGAGGCCACAGATGTCCATTCCTAGGCTGTCAATTAATGCCCCAAATATGCTCAGCTCTTCCACAGAGAAGCACACTTGGAACACTAAACAATAATGGATATCAAAGCACCCTTAAGAAGATAAAGTAAAGAAACGTATATCCAGAATTATATTTCATACAGTCCCCTGAGGTTGAGGGAGTGAGCCCCCACCACCTCCACCAATTTCTACCTGCCTTCTGAGCAGTGGATCTTTTCAACTGTGGTCAGTACAGGAGCCTACACTGTACCATGTCATCTTAAGTAATTTGTCTCTATCCCATCCTTGTAGAGAAAAATGTAGTTAAATGGGCCTATTCCTCAGAAGGCAGAGCAATTTGAGAGCACCACTTTCTCAACCTCTAGGGGTTATGTAACAATATGACTTGGGAAATATTCATTATAACATAATATTCTTATACTAATTCTTGGTTTCTCCCCCTCCTCTGTGACTTTGAGGGCCTCCTCTTCCACATGGTATAGCTTCAAGGTGAGGTGGATGGCAAACAAGAATCTAATTATGATATGAAAAATAGGCTTCTGTATTAAGTCACCAATACATTGTGCAGTCAACATCAGTACCCTCAGTTCTTCCCTATCCATGGTTTTGTGTTCCATGAGATTCATACTACTTTTATTAGGTGAATTGTTATAATTGCACTTTTATGAACTATTATTGTTAATCTTTGGCTAGACTTAAGTTATCAGTTAAATGTATGGAGGGTTAGAAAGTATGTCATATGTGGAATACATAGTTCTTTTCAGTTTCAGGCCTCTGTGGAATATCTTTGACCATATCCAGCATACAAGGGGAGAGACTATTGTGGTTCCCTTGTCGGATACAGAATCTCCATAACTTATTTATCTTGTATAACTGAAGCGCTGAACCTCTTGACCACAATACCACTTTCCTCACCCCCAGCTCCCAGAAATCACCTTCCAGCTATCTATGATCTCAGCTACCTTAGATTTCACAATAAAGGAGACTGTATAGTATTGACCAGTCTCTGTCTGACTTGTTCCACTGACTTTACAGGTTCTCCCATATTATTGAAACTGATAGTTTCTTTCTTTTTAAGGCCAATAATATTAATGTAATATGAGGGGGGTTTTGTCCTGGCTGGTCCCGCCATCTTTCTCAGCCCCAAAGAAGCACACAGATACTATATTAATTATGAAATTGATGGCTGATGACTAGGGATTCTTATTGGCTAGCTCTATCTTAATTATTAATCCATTTCTATTAATCTATGTATTTTCACTTGGTCTTATCTTACCAGAGAAGGGTCAGGACCTCTAACTCCTTTGGCAGCTCACATGGTGACTGCTAAGCATCTCCACAGAGAAGAGAGTGATTTCCTGATTGTGCCTCCTTATATCCTGATTCTGCCCAGCTATGTCACTTCCTGTCTTTCTGTAAAGATCTCCAGACCTCTATGGTTAGCTAGTGAAAAGTTTCTGCCCAGCTATAGCACTTCTTATCTGGCCAATCAGCCAATCAGTGTTTTATTCATTAATCAATAAGAGAAACATATATACAGAAGAATATTCCCCATCATATTAATACATATATGATATATGTGTATATAAACTACATATATTATATATACATATATCTCATATATACCCTCTAGTCATCCATATTTAGGTTGTGTGCACATCTTGGCTGGTGTGAAATGGACAAGAAAACAGCCCTCACTTTGATGTACTGAGTTCATTTGTTTTGAATTTATATGCAATAATGGAATTTGTGAACCCTAAGGCAGCTTTATTTTTAACTTCTTTTTAGGAACAATCATACTGTTTTCTATAATGGAAACAATAATTCCCCATTAAATTTCATCCCACCAAGAATGTACAAAGGATCTCTTTTGTCCACATTCTTGCCAATATTTGCAATCTTCCATGGTTTTGGTAATGGCTATTCTAACAGTTGATATCTGATTATGGTTGTTTGCTTATTTATTTGTTTGTTCATTGGTTTGTTTATGTTGATAAACTAGACAGTAAACCTAAGGCCCTTACAAATGAGCCTAGGTAAGGACTCATCCACTGAGCTATACTCCCAGAACTGTTTTACTCTTTATTTTGAGGTAGGGTCTCACTAAGTCACCCAGACAAGCTTTGAATTCACTCTGTAACTCAGCTTGGCCTTGAACTTGCCATCCTCCTGCCTCGGCCTTCCAAGTAGCTGGAATTACATGTCTATGTTGCCATGTCCATTTGTCTTGGTTTGTTTTTGCTTTGCTTTTGAGACATGGCCTCACTGTGTAGTACAGGCTAGTTGTAAACTTTTATGTAGTTCAGGCTGTCTTCACACTTGAGATCCCCCTGCTTTGGTCTCCTGAACAGTGCTCATTAGGATTTCAATTTTCACTTCATTCATGTGTAGTGATAACTAATATTCTTCATATGCCCATTAGTCACTTGTATGTCTTTATGTTTTAAAAATGTCTAATTCTTATACCAGTAGGAGACTATGTACAGCCAATAATTTAGTCAGAGCAGGGCACGTGCTTTTAATCTCAGGATATTTATTTTTTATGTTTGTGCTGCTGGCTAGCTGCAACACCCCAGAGCAAGAAGCCCTGTGGAAAAAAATAATAAATCTTCCTACCAGCAGTCCTCCTGAAATGAAATGAGAACCCACAGCAGTGAGAAACTGTAAGAAGAAAAATGTCAGAACCTTTCAAAGCTCAGCTGGCATCAGAAATTGCACAAAATGGCACGGCACGTGTGCCTGGGAAACGTACTGCCATGCCTCCCTGGATGTACAGAGGTTCACAATAGAATCCTGGTTCAGTTTCTATCCCTTTGGCTCTGATAAAATACTCTGACAAAGGCAACATGAGGGTGGAAGGCTGTGCTTTGGCTCAGAGTTGAGACACAGTCAGTCATTACACGGAAGGTCAAAGCAGCAGACATCTAATGTGGCTGACAACGTTGTCTGTCATCAGCAAGCAGAGACTAACAACTGCTTGTACTCAGTTCGAAATCAAAATGGGTCTTCCCACATTAATGAACAGAATCAAGATAAAATCCCCCCACCGCCCCGTAATGCCCCAGAAGCCCATCTCCTAGAGCAATGGTTCAAACCTTCCTAACACTTCGACCCTTTAATACAGTTCCTCATGTTGTAACAACCACCAACCATAAAATTATTTCATTGCTACTTTCTACCTGTGATTTTGCTACTGTTATGAATCATAATGTAATTATCTGATATGCAGGATATCTGATATGTGACCCCCGTGAAAGGGTCGCTCAACCATCTGAGTGGGTTGTGACTCACAGGTTAAGAACTACTGTCATAGGTGATTCTAGATCCCCATCAAATTGACAACTAATGCTAATCATCACAGATTACTATAAATGTGATGTTAGTGGAAAATGCACTCAGCCAAACTCCACATTAGCAAGCAACACATCACTTGGGAAGTAAGAACATTAGGTGAGCTAGAGGTCTGCCTGAGAGCTGGCATGCTTGCCAAAAAATATGAGCTAAATGATTTATACTAGAAAGCTCATATAATCCATCTGTGTTATTAACATTTATGCTCACAAAGTAACTTTTTGAAAATAAAGGCAACCATATTGAGAAATTATAATAGGGCAGGAAAAGTCATGACTTTGTTTGATTTCAATGAAATACTTTTTTTGACAAAGGATCTTGATCTGTGGCCCAGGCTGCCTTCAAAATCACATCGGAGCCCAGGTTGTTCTCATTAATGATCTTGCTTCATCCTTCTTGATGCTAGCATCCCCATGCCAGGCCATAACCACAGTAATATGTGCAAGTTTTCAATAGGAGCAAATGTAAATTATGTAACTTGATGTTAATTTTCAAATGGAATCTTAAATATGACCCTTTAGAGGCTAAATTATTTAATTATGTGCTAATAAATGAATTACTTTTTATAAAAAAAAAAGAAATCCCTGAGTCAAGACACATGGGGTGGGCCTAGGCCCTATCCTAAAGCATATGATAGACTCTGATGACCCCCTATGGAAGGCCTCACGTTCCCTGGGAAGCAGAAAGGATATGTGATAGGTAGGGTTTTAGTTGGGGGGGTGGTAGAGGAGGAGGGGAGGGAGAGGAAACTGGGATTGACATGTAAAACAATCTTGTTTCTAATTCATATACATATATATATATGTGTGTGTATATGTATATAAATAACTAATGTCTTTTTTGTGGTCAGGTTATTCGGGTAATTTTACTGTAAAAGTGTATAAATTCCCAGGCCAGGACAAGGAAGATCTTTCCTTATATTTTCTTCTAATAGTAAGACAGCTTTTGTCTTACTTTTATGTTTTGAGCCCATGTTGAGTTGCCTTTTGCTCATGGTATGAGATAAAGATTCATTTTTATTTTCCACATGTAAATACCTGTTTTTTTTTTTTCAATAATATTACAAAAAGACACTGACCCAACCCAGTTTTGTACACTTGGTACTTTTCAGGTATCAGTTGATGATAGATGCATGGTTTTCTTCCTGGACTCTCTATTCTGTTCTATTGATCTACACACCTGATTTTAGGGCAACTTTGTACTGTACTGATTACTGTGGTTTTGTGATATATTTTGAAATGGAGAAGTGTGATACTTCCAGCCTTTCGTTTCCTTGTTGTTAAAGATTGCTTTGACTATTGTGGCAATTTTGTGGGCTCATATATATTTTAGAATTACTTTTTCTGATTCTGTAATGAATTGTGTGGTAAGTGTAATTCTTCCAATAGGAGAGGATGAGTTTTCCTCATAAAAACAAATCCATTCTGATTGCACAGAGAGGACCGAGAGGTGAGTGGCCAGCTTCCCATCTGGACCAAACAGCTTCTCAGCCCTAGGTACTGGTGTTAAACCCCGGGCCCGTCTTGCACCCATCTCAGCCACACTAGCAGGTCAGCAAGACTCCTGTAGGCAGATATACAAACAACACCTGCACTCCATCCCCAAACCTACCTATCCCGGGTGACCTCAGGTGCTCCCTGGGACACAGACATCTGCTTCAAAGAGAAGACTGAGAGAGCAGATTGAGAGGCATGGCTCAAGAGGCAAAGATACCACCAGCACCAATGGGAAGAGATAGGTAGATCTCAATAGGCAGAATACATTCAACAACCTAAAGAGCAATATGACAACACCAGAACCTATTGGTACTACATCAGGAAAACCTGAACGCACCAACACAGAAGAAGCAGAAGAAAATGGCCTTAAAAGATAACTTTTTCAAGATAATGGGGGCCCTTAGAGAATAAATGAAAAATTCTCTTAAAGAAATGTAGGAAAAGACAAACAAAAATTGGAAGAAATCAATAAATCCCTTAAAGAAAGCCAAGAAAAAACAATCAAAAAAGCCCAAGATATGAAAACTGAAATGAAGATAATAAAGGGAACACAAATGGAGAGAATTCTGGAAATAGAAAATCTGGGTAAATGAACAGGAACTACAGATGCAAGCATAACCAAGAGAATGCAAAAGATGGAAGAGAGAATCTCGGGCATTAAAAATATGATCGAGGAAATAGATTCTTCGGTCAAAGGAAACATTAAAGCCAACAAAATCATAAAACAAAATGTCCAGGAAATCTGGGACACCATGAAAAGACCAAGCCTAAAATAATAGGAATAGAAGAAGGAGAAGAATATCAGCTCAAAGGCACAGAAAAGATATTCAACAAAATCATAGAGGAAAACTTTCCCAACCTAAAGAAGGAAATGCCTAAGAAGATACAAGAAGCTTGCAGAATACCAAATAGAATGGACCCCCAAAAAGTCCTCTCACCACATAATAATCAAAATACAAAATATACAGAATAAAAAAGAATATTAAGAGCTGCAAAGGAAAAAGGTCAAATAACCTATAAAGGCAGACCCATCAGAATAGTACCCAAATTCTCAATGGAAACTCTCAAAGCCAGAAGGTCCTGAACAGACATTATTCAGACTTCAAGAGACTATGGATGCCAATACAGATTACTATATCCAGCAAAACTTTCAGACTTTAAGAGACCATGGATGCCAATACAGATTACTATATCCAGCAAAACTTTCAATTAACAAGATATTCCATGACAAAACCAGATTTAAACAATACTTATCCACAAATCCATCCCTACAGAAAGCACCAGGAGGAAAACTCCAACCCAAGGAGGTTAGAGATACCCAGGAAAGCACAGGCAATAGATAATCCCATACCAGCAAATCCTAAAAATGGAAACACCCACACACCACCACCAAGAAAAACGAAAAAGAAAAAAACACCAAACAAAACAGAAATCAACGATCAATGGTCATTGATATCCCTTAGTATCAATAGACTCAACTCACCTATAAAAAGACACAGGCTAACAGAATGGATACAAAATCAGGATCCATCTTTCTGCTGCTTACAAGAAACCCACCTCAACTTCAAAGACAGATAATTTCTTCAGAGTAAAGATTTTGGAAAAGTCTCTCCAAATAAAAGGATCTATGAAACAAGATGATGTAACTATCCTAATATCTAGCAAAATAGACTTCAAACTAAAGGTAATCAAAAGAGATGATCAAGGACATTTCATTGTCTTCACAGGAAAAAATGCATCAAGAAGTCTCAATCCTAAACATCTATGCTCCAGATACAAGGGCACCCACATTCATAGAAGTGTCAAGTGACCACTCAACAGGCAATCCGGCTAAGGTTTTCTTTATTCAGATACACCAGCCAAGCGCAAGCCAAAGCGAGGAGGAGGGAGCCGGGACCAGGGACAGCAGAAGGAGAGGGCATCCACATGTCCTCGGTCCCTTAAGAACCCATTTTACATCACCTTAGACTTCCTCTCACCCCACCCTCACGGGCGTGTTCTGGCACACCTGTCCAAGTTACCTGGGGCAGGGCTAGAGTGTCTCCCTACAATTCCCCTTTTAATCTAAAAGAGGATTAAAACTTAATAGTGTAAAACATCTAAAATTAACAATCATAAAGGTGAAATATAAGAAGATACAATAATCTGCTATTGCACATCCTAACTATGTCTATTCCGGTTAAGCCCTAAAGTCATGTGGAAAGGGTGTCTAACTTGAACACCTCCTTCCAATCCCAACTCTAAACAATAAGAAAGTTATTTCTGACTAGGCTTTCACTACCCTAATAAACAATAATGGGGAACGGGGGCATAGCATCTTCTAAGTTACTTCCAGCTGAAATGGGACGAGATGGTAGCCATGTGGGGTCCTGTGGGGAAAAAAAATGCTAGTACAGGGAAAATCTCTATTGGGTTATCTCCAGTCCATGTTAGATGAGATTTGCTTGATTGAAGATCTAGGTTGAGATCCTCAACTTGATTGAAGTCAGTACTCGAGGTTTTGGTCAGAGTGTCAGTCGAAACGGAGTGAGTTGAATCCAGTGTGGTCGAAGAGGTGTGATCCAATTCTTTTTCTGGAGCATGAAGGGATTGTCGTCAGGCGGGTCTTCATTAGCTGTATGGGACTCAAACATAAGTGTCATTAGAGAAATGTTTTATTGCACATGTATGTGTACTGGGAAAGGCAATCCTTGAAAAACGACAATTATGAAAGGGTGTAAGCCTTGAAAGAAAGTGCCAAGAAAAGACAAAGATAGTCCTCTAATCCTTCATTTATTCTGTATTACAGCAATTGGCTTCTTGATATAACACAGAAACTTTAAAATTTTGTTAAATAACATGCTTGGTTTTTAGGGGAGGAAAGCCAAATCCAGCCCTAAATCCAGCATCAATTAAATTGAATAGGGACTGGGAAATGAAGAGAAATAGAGTCATTTGAGAGACAGCTGTAAAGTTTACCATATGGCACGTTGCTTTTGTTTGATGTTTATAGCTACCTTCTTTCCTTTAGTATCTACTCATGTAGTGTCCTTTGACTTCTGGAGGTGGATTTCCTGTGAGGATAAAAACAAACTTCCCATCCTTTGGAAGGCTTTTGTTTAGTTCATGAGATATACCTCAGTAAATACCTGTCAGTCGTCCTTGTCGAGAGGGTTGTCTTTTTCAACTCGAATCTTGATCAATTTTGATGGTATCCAAAGGTTTTCTTCTCCTGTGGAAACAAATGCAAAACCCCTACCCCAATGTAACATGTCTGAGTTTCCATACCTAGGTCAGTACATCTTGTAAGTACATTGGTTGATTCAGTTCAGCAGATTTTTCTGTAGTCCAGTGTGTTTCTGCAGCTGTTTGTCCATTGTCATTGGCATTAAGAAAGTTTAGTGTTAATAAAGGATTATGTAACCTATGTTTGTGGGGTTTTGACTTACCAGCTTGCCTATGGAGCATCTCCTTGAGTGTCCTGTTAGACCTTTCAACAACTACTTGTCCTGTAGGGTTGTGTGGTATACCTGTGACATGCTGAATGTTATAATATTTGAAGAACTGCTCCATTTTTGTGGAGACATATGCTGGAGCATTGTCAGTTTTTATCTGTGCTGGTATGCCCATAACTGACATCACCTCTAGTAGGTGTGTAATAACAGAATCAGCTTTTTCAGAGTTGAGAGCAGTAGCCCATTGGAAACCTGAGAATGTGTCAATGGTATGATGCATGTATTTCAAAACACCCACACGCCACCACCACAAAAAAAAGAAAAAGAAAAAACCACCAAACAAAACAGAAATCAACAATCAATGGTCATTGATATCCCTTAGTATCAATAGACTCAACTCACCTATAAAAAGACACAGGCTAACAGAATGGATACAAAATCAGGATCCATCTTTCTGCTGCTTACAAGAAACCCACCTCAACTTCAAAGACAGATATTTCTTCAGAGTAAAGATTTTGGAAAAGTCTCTCCAAACAAAAGTATCTATGAAACAAGATGATGTAACTATCCTAATATCTAGCAAAATAGACTTCAAACTAAAGGCAATCAAAAGAGAAGATCAAGGACATTTCATTGTCTTCACAGGAAAAAATGCATCAAGAAGTCTCAATCCTAAACATCTATGCCCCAGATACAAGGGCACCCACATTCATAGAAGAATCATTACTAAAGCTTAAACTGCATATCAAACCCCACACACTAGTAGTGGGAGACTTAAACACCCTACTCTCACCAGTGGACAGGTCTGCCAGACAGAAAATTAACAGAGAAATAGAGGATCTAACAGATGTTATGACTCAAATGGGATTAACAGAAATCTATAGAACATTCCATCCTAACACAAAAGGATGCATCTTCTCAACGTCCATGGAACCTTCTCTAAAACTGACCACACACTTGGTCACAAAGCACATTTCCACAGACACAAAACATTCAAATAACTCCGTGTATCCTATCAGATCACAATGGCTTAGAGTTAGAATTCAACAACACCAATTCTAGAAAGCCTACAAAGTCATGGAAACTGAATAATGCCCAACTGAATCACTCCTAGGTCAAGGGAGAAACAAAGAAAGAATTAAATCTTTCTTATAATTCAATAAAAATGAATGTACAACATACCCAAACATATGGGACACTATGAGAGCAGTGCTAAGAGGAAAGTTCATAACACTAAGTGCCCACATAAAGAAATTGGAGAATAGTCACACTTGAGACTTAACAACACATCTGAAAGCCCTACAACAAAAATAAGGAAACTCACCCAAGAGGAGTAGATGACAGGAAATAATTAAATTGAGTGTTGAAATCAATAAAATAGAAACAAAGAGACCAATACAAAAAAATCAATAAAACAAAGAATTGGTGCTTTGAGAAAATCAACAAGATAGACAAACCCTTTTCCAAACTAAGCAAAAGATAGAGAAAGGATATCCAAATTCAAAAAGTCAGAAACGAAAAAAGACACTGAGGAAATTCGAAGAATCACCAGATCATACTTCAAAAACTTATACGCCACAAAATTAGAAAATCTAAAAAGAATTGGACAGTTTTCTGGATAGCAAACTGACAGCCAACATCAATTTAAATAGAGAGAAACTAAAGTGATTCCACTAAAATCAGAAACAAGACAAGGCTGCCTACTGTCTCCATGTTTATCCAATATAGTACTTGAAGTGCAATAAGGCAACAAAAGGAGATCAAGGGGATACAAATTGGAAAAGAAGAAGTCAAACTATCACTTTTCACAGATGATATGATAGTTTACGTAAGCAATCCCAAAAAAAACTCTACTCAGGAACTCATATATCTGGTAAACACCTTCAGCAACGTGGCATAATACAAATAACTCAAAAAAAAACAAAACAAAACAGTAGCCCTCCCATATACAAATGATAAATGGGCTGAGAAAGAAACTAGAATAACATCACCCTTTACAATAGCCACAAATATAAAATATCTTGGGGTAACTCTAAAAAAACAAGTGAAAGACCTGTATGAAAAGAACTTTAAGTCCCTAAAAAAAGAAAATGAAGAGGTTATCAGAAAATGGAAAGATTTCCCATGCTCTTGGATATGTAGGATCAACATAATAAAAATGCCAATCTTACCAAAAGCAATCTACAGATTCAATGCAATCCCCATCAAAATCCCAACACAATTCTTCACAGACCTTGAAAGAACAATACTCAACTTCATATGGAGAAACAAAAAACAAGAATAGCTAAAAAAAAAATCCTGTACAATAAAGGAACTTGCAGACGAATACCATCCCTGGCTTCAAACTTTACTGTAGAGCTATATTTATATAGCAATAAAAACAGCTTGATATTGGCATGAAAACAGGCAATGGATCAATGTAGTTGAATCAAAGACATTAATCCACACACCTATGAACACCTGATTTTTTACAAAGAAGCCAAAATGGTACAATGAAAAAGGAATATATCTTTAACAAATGGTGCTGGCATAATTGGATGTCAACATGTAGAAGATTGCAAATAGATCCATATCTATGGCCATGCATAAAACTCAAATCCATCTGGATCAAAGACCTCAACATAAACCAACAGATACTGAAAACATCAATCAATAAATGGGACCTCCTGAAATTGAAAAGTTTCTGTAAAACAAAGGACATAGTCAATAAGACAAAACAACAGCCTAGATAATAGGAAAAGATTTTCACCAACCCTACATCTGACAGAGGGCTGATCTCCAAAATATATAGAAAATACATACAAAATAGCCCAATTGAAAAATGGGGTACAGAGCTAAACAGAGAATTCTCACCAGAAGAATCTCAAATGTCCAAAAGACATTTAAGGAATTGCTCAGTGTCCTTAATCATCAAGGAAATGCAAATCAAAACAACTCTGAGCTACCATCTTATACCTGTCAAAATAGCTAAGATCAAAGATACTCATGACAGCTTGTGCTGGAGAGGATGTAGAATCAGGGGAACATTCCTCCACTGCTAGTGGGAGTGCAAACTTGTACAGCCATTTTGAAAATCAGAATGGTGGTTTCTCAGAAAATTGGGACTCAGTCTACCTCAAGACCCAGCCGTACCACTCTTGAGCACATACCCAAAGGACACTCAAGAAGACTTGCTCAACTATGTTCTTAGCAGCATTATTCCTAATAGCCAAAATTTGGAAACAACCTAGATGCCCCTCAACCAAAAAATGGATAAGGAAAATGTGGTACATTTACACAATGAAATACTACTCATCTGTAAAAAATGATGACCTCATGAAATTTTCAGGCAAATGGATGGAACTAGAAAAAATCATCCTGAGTGAGGTAACCCAGACTCACAGTGGGAAGGGAAAATTAGGTGAGATCTATGAGGCATATTGGGGGTTGAGGGGGAGGTATGGGGGAGTAGAGGGAGAATGAGAACATGAGGGAATGGGATGGTCGACAGGGGGGAGGGAGGCAGTGGAAAAGCAATGAAAGAGATATTTTAATAGAGAGAGCCACTACAGGCTTAGGGGAAAACCTGGTGCTTGGGTAACTCCCAAGAATCCACAAGGAGGACCCCAACTAAGACTGCTAACAATAATAGAAAGGATGTCTGAATTGTCCTCCAGTAATTAATAGAACCAGATGCAGAGATCCACAACCAAGAATCAGACAGAGCCCCAGGAATCTAGGCAAAGAGGGGGAAGAGAGAACATATGAGCAAGGGAGATCAAGATCATGATGGTGAAATCTACAAAGACAGCCGAACCAAGCTCGTGGAAACTCGTGGACTTTAGACCTACAACTGTGGAGACTCCAGGGGACCAAAGTAGGCCTTCTATATGTGGGAGATAGTTGTGAAGCTTGGACTAGCTGAGGGCCCCTGGCAGTAGGACCATGGTACACACCTGGTATGTGAATTAGCTTGTTGGAGCCCATTCCCCATGGTGGGATATCATGCTCAGCCTTAATTCATGGGAGAGAGTCTGGTCCCTGCCCCAACCGATTGTTCCACACTATTGTTGACTCCTCATGAGAGCCCTTACCTGTGAGGAGAGTGGACTGGGCGTGGGCTGGGGGGTATGCAAGGAGAGGTGTGAGAGGACAAGGAGGCTAGGAGGAGGTGTGGGAGGGAGAACTGTGTTTGGAATACAAAATGAAATTTTAAAAATATATATATAAATATTTTAAAGTTATTTTTTTAAAAAAAAACTCCTTTCCATTATATTGTTTTAATCTCTGTTTTTTCACTTCAGTAATTATTCTATTTTTCATCTATTGGTCAAGCATTCACTGTTTAAAACAATGTACATACATCTTCTCTTCTACATGACAAGGGCTCAAATGTTGAATACACAAGAATATACATACATATCATGTATATCTTTCCAAAGAATGAAACTTGCCATTCCAAACATAGCTGCTGAATTTGAATATCAGATACACCTCAGAGTTACCAGGAGCCCAAGACTAAGAGGAGAATAGGATGATTGAATACCACTCTACATACCAGGAGAATGAAATATTGTACACACATACACACACACACACACACACACACACACACACACACACACACACACACACACACACAATGAAAATGTTCTGGACTTTTTGCATCTTCATTTTATTTTTCTAATGGCATTTGTTTCATCACTGTCTTCCCTATGCTGCCATAACCAGAAACAACACAACCCTTAACATATGGTTTTCCAAGAACAAATTTTTGCAAGAGTGGGTTGGACTAAAAAGCTAATTCTTGAAGTTTTGTGGAGCAAGAATGTGCAATGTTTTACATACATTATCTGTAGCGCTCACAGTGTCCCTGAGAAATAATATAAACATTTCCATTTCACAAGTGAATGAACTAAAAAAATGAAGTAACTTTCCTGACATTACATATTTATTCCAAACCCAGGCCTATCTGTATCCAAATCTTGCATTTTGCCATTAGTCAACAGTCAATTACAACCAAAAATATTATATAATTTCTAAAGGTGTCTCGCTGAAAACTAAGGCATATTGAGTCAGAGAGAGAATGTCTCTGAATGTTTTGCATCTGACATTTTCTTAAAAGCCAACACTGGGAACTGTTTTCATCTTCTCCCTGCATCTTAAGGAATCACAGGCGCACATGTGAGCGGGGGTGGTTTTGTTTTGTACACTGCAGCAATTACTCATTTGGTGGGGGGATGCACTCAATACAAATGGGATTTGGAGCCACTGGGCTTCGTCAGATGCAGGTGCATTTAATCAAGTTTGAGCTGGCAGAGTTCAGTATAGAGATTTACATCTCAGAAAATGTATGGAAAATGTATTAGAAACAATTAAACCTGACAGGCTTTGGGAAACTTTTCTCCCTATTGATTAGAGGGCTCTCAAATCAAGCCTTTCCACTCCATTTCCAGGACTACTCACTAAGGCCAGACCCCTGTTATCTCTCCCCTATACTGGATGATGGCTTCCTAACCAGCTGCCCTGCCTCAGGCCCCAGACCTCTCACCCTAATCGCTTCCATTCTTACAGCCTATCCCAGTGCTGTCTTTAAAAATGATCTTATCAGTCACTTTCCCTGCCAATTTCCCTTGCTCCGAAGATCAACATAAAATCTTGTAACAGGGCACACCAGGCATTTTACTATCCGGCAGTAGCTTGTCACTCCAGTCGATTTTCCTTTCCAAACTCTGTTCTCTTCCTGTCTCACAAGCACATCTTGCACCAACCATTCTGACCTCAACATTCTACTCTGTGGCTTTTCACATAGCCTGGCTATGGGCTGCTCATTCTTCCTAAAACTGCCCTTCCTTTCTCCCTCCCCTCTCCCTCCCTCCCTTCCTTCTTTCCTTCTTCCCTCCCTTCCTTATCTCATTCTCTTAAAAATCTGCCTAAAAGTTGTCTCCCTAGCAACGTATGTCCCCTGTCAAAATCAGAAGCTCTCTTCTCTGGGATACCACTATCTTATTGCTGAGAAATCCTCCATGATTTCCTCCCATTGTAATACCTAATGACTTCTTTAAAGCAGTGATCTATTGTTCAAATGCGTATTTTCAGAGTCTGGCAAAGAAAATCCTCATCAAATGTTTATTAGGTAAATGTCTTCATTATTGTTGCTGTTTGACAGCATCTCAAGTGAATAGCTACAAACTTCAAAACTGAAAAGATGGCCTCCTATGACAAGGCATGACAAGGCTAACCTATAATCCCAGCACTGGGGAGACTGAAACAGAAGGGTCACCACAAGCTTGAGACTAGCCTGGAATACATTAGAGGGCTCTCAAATCAAATCAAATAGAGAATTTCAAAGCCAGCCTGAGTTACATGGAGAGCTCCTGTCTCAAAATACCTAAAGGAGAGAAAAAAGAAACAGTGTGCCTAAGAAAAACATAAATGCCCTACCTAAGAGAAGAAACAGTCTCTCTTTGAGTCTGTTGGTCCAGATAAAGTGGTAATGGGTGGTAGTCATTATTCACAGAAATAATACAACACAGAGACTATATCTGAAGATGACCTAAAATGTAATTGTGGTGACCCATATATAACCTTAGGACAAATTATGTTGATTAAATCTTTTATAATAATATTTTTCTTTTTCTTATGATAAAATTAGCATATGAATTATGGTTTAAAACAGACATGTAGATTAGTAAAAAGAGGAAGTTAAAATTACGCATGCTGCACACATCCAGGAAAAATCACTCTTTCAAGGAGGGGTGCCTATTTTTTAATTTTTCAGTGTATTTTAACTATTTTCTGTGCATTTAGGTTTATCCTAAAACATGACTATGAATCACTTTTTGTGTCTATATGCAATAATAAATTGATCTATTTCTATTTTTGGACATGAAAGTGCTACTATTTTTATATATTCTAACAGCTACAAGTACTCTGTGCCAAAAGGCCACAAAACATTATACTAATTTCCCACTAACTAGCCATTTTAAGAGTATCTATTTCTCTGCGATTCTTAGTAACTCTGGACATTTAGATAGTGATTTTTTAAGTAGAAAAATATAATCTACTATATTTTATAGTTTTGAAATGATTTGTTTTGGGGATGCCAGTGAGTGTTACATCATTAGCAACGAAACATAAAACTCTGCTGATTCATGTGAGCCTATAACCAGGGGCTATTCTCTTTGTACTATGTATGACTTCTGAGGTGGTTCGGTGCATCACATTCATGATGTCTAATGGCCCTGACTCTCAGAATCACCTACCTCTCTTTCCTGTGGATCACTGATTTCCTGGCCAACTCTTTATAGATCTGGTCCCATGTCTCCCCAAAAGTCCATGTAGTAAAGGCTGAGTTTCGAGCTTGGTGCTATTGGAAGGCAGTAGACACTCTGGGAAATGGGGCAACTGGGATATCCTCAGGTAAGAAGGGCGTGCTCTCAAAGAGAGCTGTGGTCTTCCTTTCTCTTTCACTTCTCAATCATGAAGAGAGCAGTTGGGCTTCTGCCATTAAGTGCTGCCTTGACACAGGCCCCAAATATTCAGGTCAACTAACCATGCAGGAGACTTCCAGAAATACAATCCAAAATAAACCTCTTTATGGGTTAATTTGCTCTGGTATTTTGTTTCAGTAATGGAAAACTGACTTACATGGGTATTTGGAGATTGCAGAACCTCCAACAAATGAGGGCCAGATGTTCAATGTAGTTCTTACTATTAATTGTCACTCAGATCCATAATCAGTCATTTGGGATAAGTGTGCTAATGAGTTTATATTCAGGAAACTTACTGCCTCTGGCAAAGGATTTCCAAGACTAAAATTAGAGGCAAAACCCTAAAAGATTCCCAACACTACCATCCAACAATTACCTGCCTGGGTGTTCACTTATCTATGTGGTTATTTTAGTTGACTTCTCAAACCCATCCCTGGAAATTTTGATTTGGGAGGCCTGAGATAGAATTTGTATGTTTTGAGATTCCATAGCTGATTCTGGCATAAGGCAAAGACTAAGAATCAAACCAGAATCTTCATCCTCCAGAGACAACCCTAAAGGATCTGAGTTCTTACTCCAAACAATGTCCTTGTTTGTCTCTTTTCTTCCTTAAACTGGTACTGGTAAACCTAAAGGTGTAAGAGCTAATGTGGCAGGTCCTTACCATGTCCTGGGCACTTGCTGAAGATTATCTCATTCTATCTTCATATTCCCATGAGTCCTAATATTCAGTGTCCCCTGAAAGAAAAAAAAATAAGCTAATATCAAACATTCACAGAACAGTAACAACCATAGTGGGACTGTAGTAGTACTTTAGTCAGAGCTTTTCTCTTTATTACACCCAAACATCGTTTCGATATACCATCCATATAAAGAGAATGTAACAGTAAATCTCCTAACAGACTTTCCAATGAGCCACATCCAGATGTTTTAGTTTTCAAGGCAGTTTGTATGAGCTGGGGAAATGCTGTGGATATCTTGAAACCTATTACTGGATACAAAAAAAAAAATCCCACCTCTCCAGAAACTTGCCCTTTTCTATTTTGCCCTATAAGTACTCTGTGGGTTCTGAGAAAGCTACTGTAAATCCAGACTGCTTCTGTAGTGGCCACAATCATTGCATCAATTCTGAAAGTGGGACTCGGTTCCAGAATCTCCAGATTATCAAAAGCAGCTGCACTCTGCTGAAAAAAATGGGAAAGTCCCAGCCAAAACCCACTACCCAGCCACAACTCCAGTTCCAGTTAAAGCACTTGTAACTTCAGAAATATACACACAAAGAAATTGAGAATATATCCTTGGATTATGACCTAATCAGAAAAGTGGTCTTCGGACCCTTGAAAAGATGGGAATTTCAAAATGAAGGTGTTAGGCAGCAATTTGGCAAGTAGAGCAAAGCTCCATGCATTGCTTAAGTGCCACAGAGCAGATGTATCTTGTCAAAGTAAAACAGAGTGATAAGATGGTGTACAGATTCAATCTCAGGCAATGGCCATCATTAGCGATGGTCTCACTTGTCTTGCCCATATGAACACAAGGTTTTTGGCATGCCATGGAATTGGAACTATTTTACCCATGCCAAAGGCAATGTTGGAGAATACTGTCCTCTGGGCATAACAACTACCAGCTGAATTGGCAGCTGAGATTACTTACAAGAGAACAAGGCCCAGTCTGCATGGAATGAGAAGATAGGAAGGATTACTTAATTCTCATCTGAGATCCTAGAGGCTGTAGCAGTCTATTCCTTTACATTGTGTGAAGATGTGTCACTGTGATTGGTTTAATAAAGAGCTGAGTGGCCAACAGCAAAGCAGGAAGAGGTTAGGTAGGATTTCCGGGGAAAGAGGGGACTCAGGCAGGAAGAAAAGCAGGATCACCAGCCAAATGCAGAGAAAGTAGCATGAGCAGTAGAGAGAGATGAGGTAACGAGACACACAACAGAATGTAGATTAAAATGAATGGGTTAATTTAAGTTATAAGAGCTAGTGGGGCAAGCCTAAACTAAGGCTAAGCTTTCATAATTAGTAAGTCTCCATATTGTTATTTGGCAACTAGTGGCAGAAAAAGACTTTCGACAAGCCACTGTCTCTTGTGCTCACCTCTTTTGCCACCCTCCTAGCTGTGTAATTCTGACCCAACTGCTCCATAGTCTCAGTAGGTGCTGGAGTGAATGGAGGTTAGATGGCTATAGGGAAATCATTAACCATGCTGAGGTGAGATTTTTTTCAGTAGTTCCCACACTTCTGCAAGAGATTTCAATAAATTCATTAGTTCACCAAGCTCTCTAGACATGGGTGAAATAATTATTTGGGCTGTTCTTGGTGCCCTATCTGGGGTGAATAGACATAGTTAACCCATGGGGTGGGTGGGAGATCCTGGGAGACTGATCCAGTGCACATTCACACACTGTAGAAAACAGCACACAGAGGCGTGGGCAGGCTGAATCAACCAACTGTCCTGTGCAACTCTTTCACTTCCTGTAACGTAACAGAACAGAGCAGTCCTGCCAAATGGCATCTTCCATGCTCACTTTTGATTCTGTTCTAGATCCTAACAGTCTCAGGGGCCTAACGGCAAAGGAGCCTATTCATGAGAAAGGTGTGTGTGTGTCTGTGTGTGTGTGTGTGTTCATGTGTATGTGTCTATGTGTGTCTATGTGAGTTCATGTATGTGCACATGTGTGATATATACATATATAATATATATATATATATATATATATATGCATGTGGAAACCAGAGGTCACTGTCAGATGTCTTCCTTGATCAGTGTCCACCTTATTTTTTGAGACAGGATTTCTCACTAAACCTGAACCCCACCAATTCAGCCAGCAAGCTCCAGGAATCTACCTGTCTCTGCCTCTCCTGAGCTAGGATTACAGGTCCACAACACCACACACAGCTTTGACATGGGTTTTGAACTTATATCTTTATGCTTATGAGGCAAGCACTTTGCCCAGTAAGCCATCTCCTCACCCCAGAAGGTACTAAAGAACATGAGTTGGCCAGCTTGAATGTCCATCCTTGTCACAATGGACATACCCAAGCTCCAAGCATGAAGGAGAAACAGTGTTTGCAGGGAGTCCAACACACTGCCCTCATAGCTACCTGCACTGAGCAGCATCAGTGAGTGTCAAAAAGCTGCCTTTTCTTCCACTCCTGAGTCCCTTTTTTGTTCTCACATCACAGAGAGGGGGGCAGTAAAGGATCAGAGTAGAGCCCCTGGAGGGAGAAAGATGAGGATATAGAGCTGAGCTGTAGACATTTTTACTTTCACAGGTGAGGGGGAAATGTCCCTGAAGTATCTGTTCCCAGTAAGCATTGTTAGGCTCTGTCAGTGGCTAGGGGAGGCTATAAACATACTTACAAACTGCAGATCATTTTGAGTTTGTTTTCCTGTTTCAATAACAAAGAAAAAATATACTTGGGCTTTTTTTCTCCCTCTCTTTCTGGACGTAGCATTAACTGGCTTCCTCCACAATAAGCCCCCAAATAGAATGAATGCGTGAGAGGTGGGAGCAGGGAGGACAGCCCAATACCAAAATTAGAACCAAGTCCTGGGAGGCAACAGAATCCTGGATTCTTCACAAAACCTGCTCTCCAAATCTGGCTCCCAAAGCACTGCTCTTTTGTTAAACTGGCAGTAGTTACCACTAGGAACCTCACCTGTGGCTCACACTTGTCAATCTAGGTCCCCAGCAAATGAATCAATCTTTTAAAAGTATTTGTTGCTCCTCCTATCCAGCATTGGACATTCCCCAGACCTCTAGTTTCTCCTCGGCTTCTCTCTGGCCTATTTGTCACTTCTTTTACCCAGCCACAATCAAACCAAGGGGGAAACAAGGCCAAGCAAATGTTGCCTTTATTTCACAACTGACAGGAATAGATTAGCTGAGCTCAGCCATTTTCTTCCTCTAGTTTGCTGTTATGGCACTGTTGGTGTTCAAAAATGATCTCTAAGTACCAAGTCATCTTTCTTGTTCTTCTGTTGATGGGGTACCTATCAGCAACCAGTATTCTTTAGGGAGGTGCTCTCAGGTAGAATGAAGTGCTTGCCCCTGTTCCTGTTCTTTCCATGGATCTTGAATCCAGCGGGGCATTAGATGTGAATGAACTTGTTTAGTTCAGCAGATAAGGATGCTGCCAGGAAAGTAACTCAGACCAATATAAAGAAAGAATGAACAAAGTGCTGGGTAGGCACTTATTCATTGACTTGAATTGAATTAATGGACCCAGAGCCAACTATAGGCACGTAACTGTTTCTGTAATGTGACCAGTTCACCCATTCAATTGAGAAGAAAAGCTGAACACCAATGTTTGACTTCCAGCAAAACTAAGCAAACCTTAGTTTAGAGAATGTCATATTAAATGTATATCATATACTGTGACAGATACATAATATTTTATCTAATTCATATTTGATTTAATTTAAACTGTTTATTGTCACCCCTTATCATAGATCAGGAGATTGAAGGCTCAGAGAAATTTAGGAACACAGAGATATAGAATTCAAACCTGCATCTTTGCACTAAAGACTCTTGAGTTCTTCCTGTGCCACCAAATCTCCTCTAGAATTTACCTGGACCTACTTTGCACAGATTTTACAGTATAACAACTTGGAATTTAAGTCAGCTTAAGGAATAATCTGTAAACAAAACAGAAGCAAGGACATAAGCATTTACTAAAAGAGGCACATATCCTACTCCATTGCACTGGGAAAACCTGTGAATATGAAAGTCTGTACTTCTTGTTTGAAGCAAGTCATGTTACTCAGTGAAATGTTATAGTAATTAACAATTAAGAAAATGTTATAGTAATTAACAGTTTTTAGAGATTTTTTGGTAGTTCCAGTATATTTTATAATGAAAAGTAATTCAACATAAAAATATTATGTTAAGAACACTTTCAAAACAAAGATGATTTTAAAGTTTCCTGGTAAATTAGAATTTTAAAGACATAACATATAAACGGAGTGATGTTGTTGCTAACTGGTATCCTAGAATTTGCATTATTTGAGGAACAATTAATGGTGTTCTAGTAAAAATATGGCCTGAGAATGTTATAGAAATTAACAAGAGGAAATGTGCTGAGCACATGCAAACTTTGGTTAACAACTCGTTATCATACCAAGCTCTCTAGAGTTGAAATATCATTTAGAGGCAGAGGAGCAACTGTGGGATTCTGGCAGAGGGAAAGGAGCCAACAGAAACAAAAGGCCATCAAATGATGCTTTGGGATCCATCAGATGCTAACATATCATTAGGAAAGATTTTTACCAAAATTAAAATGCTATGAATGTATCTGGACTACAAAACACAAACAGTAGAATGATTTGAGAGTCAGAACACAGTAATTATTACTTACGTGATTAGTAATCATCTTTATCAAAGAATATATATACATATATGCATTACATGATAAATAGTATGTATCCTTAATGTGTGCTATGTGTATATATAGCCATGTGTGTATACAGACCTTCGTAAACTAGGATTATATGTCTTGCTTCAGTAATTGATTACTATTTTATCTCAACTTTTATATATTAAACAACCAATTTAAGAATTTTAATAAACCATCCTTTCTCAAAAGTTAGTTTTCCCATTCATAGTCAATAACCTTAGCCTATATCAAGAAATAAATATACATAAAAGTTATCATTATAATTTATAAATGGGAAAATATATACAATTGCCAAGATGTGTTACTTTTTTGCTAGTTGCTCAATTTTTAGAAGTAATAATCATTGCAAATTAGTTATTCCATACTTCACTTAATAATTTACTTATGGGGCTGAGAAGATTGCTCAGCAGTTAAAGCACTTGCTCTGCAAGCAGCAAGTGTGCAGACCAAAGTTTGGATCCCCTGAATGCCCATAAATGCTAAATGGCTGTGGAGACCCACCTGCAATTCCAGTGTTCTCAGGGCAGAGAGGGGGTACCCTCAAAACAAGATGGCTAGCTAGACTAGTCATGTAGGAGACCTATGGGTTCAAGGGAAAGGCTCTGCTTTAATGTATAAGATGGAGAACAATCCAAGGAGACTCTGAACATCCACTACAAACTTCCACTTACATGTACCCACAAATACATTGATAACTGTACACATATATGCAAACATACATACACACAGGACAAGTCATATATACCACACACATACACATGAAAATGATAATAATGATTTTCTTATTTCATGTAAAGTATTAATTTACCTTTTGAAATTACCCACACACTCCATATTATTTTAATATTTTATGCTTAACACTTTGTAGATAGATAATAGACATATAAGTTGGTCATCTTCTAACTATCCAAAATTATTTCTGATGTCCTTTCTTCAAAACAGAACTCCCCAAAAGTCTGGTTTTTGAATGGGAGGCAACATTCAAGAAAACATATTAGATAAACATAGTGGTTTTCAGTAGTTGAACATATTTATTGTGGATATTGCTGTTCTTAGCAATCATTATCTTAATACTTTCAAGCTGTCAAAATCCATGCTTGTAAGAAATGGCAGTATTTGGGCTGGAGAGATGGCTCATCTGTTAAAGGCTAAGCTCAAACCAAAAATATAAGAAATGACAGCATTTAATCAGGATTTTACAATCTCTTCTGCATCTTTAAAACAGCTTGCAGAACTTTAGCAGCAATCAGGATTACTGTAATATTAATTGAAGCTCCATTTCTGAAGTTTAATGTCATTCTAGAGACAGAGAAATGACCTAAGTTAGACCACAAGAATAAAAGAATTGAACACTTGGTAATATTACTTCATTAACCAAATAAATATAAGCTGGATAAAAGAATGTTATTGTCTCTTTCCGGAAAGCAGCCTCTTTGGCCCACTCACATTCTAATCTAATCCTGTTCTTAAGTTTCTGAGAGTCTTCGTTGAGGGTTGAGCAAAATACACACACTAGTTAATGTCATAGCTAAGAGCAAAGCACCCCTATCACGGATTCTGTGCTATCCATCTTCCAGAGGGTGGATGAGGTGAAGCAGCCCCCAGGAGTTGCAAAGTCATGCAACACCCGCCTTCATATTTCTCCTATTTCTTCTTGTTCCCTATGAAAAAGTGGTTGATGATATTTTCACATCTAGTGTCACAGGCCCACAAACCTCTGAATCTTGCATTTCCTCAGGGACAGTATTGCAAATCAATTAGATACATTTCATATTTCAAATTAAGTTACCTGATTTCCAACATGTCTTCTGTCCTCTAAGAATGATACATTCATCTTCTTGGTTACTTGACAGAAATTGGGCTGACTAGGGCCGAAGCCTGTTCTCTGGCTCTGAATAATTAATGCTTAGCAGAAGGAACTTTGCCTGTCTCTGCCCTGTATTACACAGGACTTTTGTGGATTTGGTTGCATTAAACAAACATGAAAAGTGATGCAGATATATTTAAATTACTAATGCTTCCCTGGGTTTCTGTGAAGCTTTAGGAAGGGAACCGGGGAATGAAGCTGTAGGGAATGTGACTAGAAAGAAACTCTGATCTGTCTTTATGATACCTTCCTGTTGAAACGTATGCTTTAAATCCACCAAACAGTTCTGCTCACACATGAAAGAAGCATAATTATGCACGTTACATGCTTTCTCATAAATATCATATTATATCTGAGTATAATGCAGAGAATTAGTATGTAGAAATGGGAGAAAGTGATAAAAATGGTTGCAGAACTCTATTATAAAAAAATCATGTTCAGTTTTACCAGTGAGGTGGCTGCCTTGGTTAATAAAGGAGTTGAATAATTCATTAAATGTACAATTAATATCTATGGAGAAAATCCTACTGTGCAGAAAAGTCCAAATAAGTCACTGAAGAAAGAAATTATGAAAGATTATAGCCCTATCCGCATAACCTAAACGGAAGCTATCTCAAGAGTTTCCTAAATGTATTTTTGAACCTCACTGAACCAAGAGATCATCCACTCATCAAATAAAGAGTAACAAACTAGGTGAGCTGAATATACTACATTTCTTAGCCTTGTGAACAATTTTCTGTTACTATGTTTATTATCCTAGCAAAACAACCTCAGAAGACCCCATTTATAAAAGACGATATGAGGTATATAGTAAATATTTCTCTCCTACTTCCTTAGACTATGAGGATTCAGTAACAACTGAGTGAAAAAGGAGTATCCCAACATTCTAGCCATCCTCGGTATTTCCTTTGGCTCAAGCACACATCATTATCAAAAGTGAGCAAGCTGTTTGCTTATTAGTTTCTCAATATCCGGGCTTGATAATGTTACTGCACTATTTGTGAAATACTGAAGTACTCAGATGCACTTAAAACACTCTCGGTTTACATTTTTTAATGCAAGCATCTGGAATATGCTTTTTAGTTGGCACCTTTGACTCTTTTCTTCAGACCAAGGTAGCCCTAGAACCCTTCTCATAATTGAGTTTCAACCCATTTATTTAGAAATCAACTTTACAGTAGAATGCCAGGAGTACTTACAGATATATTATCTTCCCAAACTATGCAGCCAGTGTTATGAGGGCATAAAGAAGCACTTACACCCATTAACAACTGCATTGTTTCAGCACATTCAGCTCATTTAGCTCTTACACACTGACATTTAAGGATCGAAACGCTCTTAGATTGGTCAATTTTGTTCTACTAAGGTCAAGAAGGCAAAGTTCCTGTACCTAGTTCTGAAGCCTGAGTCCTGCCAGAGTTCCACCAGGGAGCCATCTCTCCTCGTTGTGATAGCGTAATGAGGAAACCAAACACATCCACAGTGTGAGAACATCCACTCATGTTCCACACTGGGATTCAGACAGCAGTAAAAATCAAGGTAGTTTGGCATTCCAAAGCAAAGAGAAATGGTTTGGGGGAGAGAAAGATTTAGGCAATTTACCCAAGATTGCTGGCTTGGGTAGCAAACAGAAGCTTGGTAGGGGTTGTTAGGAAATATTTTAGTTGTTTGTCTGATTGTGTGTGTGTGTGTGTGTGTGTGTGTGTGTGTGTGTGTGTGTGTGTGTGTGTGTGTGTGTTCTGGAGAGGACACATTCTCCTTCTCTTAGAAGTCATTAATTGCATGTGGCTATTCTTCTAGAGGTGGATTTTCTGAGATTTCCTCCATCTACATTTTTATGTCACCTGGTGTTGTCACTGTGCATGTCTTGTCATTGTCTTCTCTAATGGAGTTTCACTGAGTATATTAACCACACTGTAGGGAGGATGGTGTAGTTGGCTAACACAAAACAAACTCAGTGTTGGCTTTTGTAGACTTTTTGTCTCATTAAACCTTGCTTCAGTATTTTTTTCTTTATTGGTCTTTTGCTTGTATATCTTGGGGTTTTGGTTTCATGGTTTTGCAGGGTTTATGTGAGAGTTTGTTGGTTGGTTTGTTGTTTGTTTTTAAAGAGAAAGAAAGGAAGAGCATGGGGTGGGTAAGTAGGGTGAGTGTGGAAAGAATAGGAAGAGGAAAAAAGCATGATCAGAAAACATTGTATATTTGTTTTCATTTTAAAAATATTGCATGGGTGCAATTTCCTGTCCTACCTTAGAGATCCTGGTCCTCTGGCTTTTATACCACAACCCTTAGGCAATGTTCCCTGAGACTTAGAGGTTGTGTTGTAGGTTTGTCAACTGGGAACAGCCAAATGTTCTTTGTATTTAACTTTTGTGGATTTTTGTTCTGCAATGGTCTCCACCAGCTGTAAAAAGAAGCTTCTTGAATGAAGTGGTAAGCTACACTTATTTGTGGATATAAGAATAGGTATTTAAAATGTGGTTGGAAAATATACTGGTTTAAGAAAGTGGCAGTAGTAGATTCTCTTCTAGAGCCCATAACCTCAGTAGCTATGGGTAGCTAGGTTTACAATACTGTCCAGGAATTCCCTTTTGAGCAGACTTTAAGTCCAATAAGATGGCTGTTGGTTACACCTAAGATATAAATGCCGCAAATACACCCTTGTGTGTATTTTGCCATGCTGGTCATTGTAGACGAAAGTTTCTGTCCTGCCTGGTCCTGAAGCCGTTCAGTCCCAAATAAACACACAGAGGCTTATATTAATTACAAACTGTTTGGTGGATAGCTCAGGCTTCTTGTTGGCTAGCTCTTTCTTAATTACTAACCCATTTCTATTAATTTGTGTATCTCCACATGGTTTTGACTTACCGGTGATGCCTGGGCCTCCTCTTCTTTGGCAGCTGCATGGCTACAGAGTGAGTTCCAGGACAGTCAGAAATATACAGAGAGGTCATTCCTGTGATTCATAAGCATCACAGCTAGATAATTTTTTCTCTTTGCTGTTTTCACAGCATCTTAGAATACTAAGTCCTCAGTGGCAGAGGCTTCTGAACCAGTTTCCACTCATTGCCTCCAAGTCCTGTGTCCAAAGTGTAGTGTCTTCAGCAATAGAGTCTTACCTTCAAGTTCTAGGAGCCAACAGGGCAATGGCAATAGCCTGCATTCTTTTGGGAATCTCGTGCATCATTCTGACCAATGACTTAATGCAGATTTCCCATTGCCTGGCACTAGGATTTTGTTAGATAATCTATGATTCTTAGGGGAAAGCATCATCAGTACAAGTAGCATAATAACTTACATATTATATTCATTCTAAGTAAATATTAAGTGTTTCCCTATGACTTTTTCAATCAGTCTTCGTGTACCTTATCCCCCCTCCTTCCCTCTCCCTCTGTAATGTCCTCTTTCCCTCCTTTCCAGATAAATCCTGCCCCTTGTTTTCTCATTTCCCCCTACATAGAACTACTGTCCTGCTATCCTCCTCTCTAGAGCTCCCCCTACACCCTACCCTGTGGTCCCTTTTTGCTTTCCTGGTTTCTGCAATTGTTCCAGGTTATGAATTCACATTTAAAGACTCATAACTAGAATTCACAAATAAGAGAAAACATGAAGCGTTTGCCTTTCTAGTCTGGGTTATACATCAATTTACCTACAAATCTTACAATTTTGTTTTTCTTTTTATAATGCATATGTTACGTGCCACACTTTCGTTACCCATTCATCAGCTGAAGGACATTTAAGTTGTTTACGTTTCATAGCTATTTTGGATAGAGCAGCAATGATCAGGGATGAGCAAGTATATGAGGAGTAGGATGACAAGTCCTTTGGGCATATGTCAAGAAGTGGTATGACCAGGTCATATGGAAGATCTACTTTTAGCTTCCAAGAGAATTCTTTGAAGTGATTTCCATAATGGCTGTACCAGTTTGCAATCCCAGTAACAATGAGTGAAGATTCCCCTTTCCTTGTGTCCTCACAATCATTTGTGAACATCTAATTTCTCCAGCTTGTTGCTGACAAAACTGTTCTTTTCTCCAGTGTATACTTCTGTGTGTAAAACTTTGTCAAATATGAGATGGCTGTAATTATGTGTACTCAGGAATAGACCTAATCAAGGGTGTGAAGACCTTCTACAATAAAATCTTCAATTCCCTGAAGAAAGAGATTGGGGAAGATGCTAGAGGATGGAAAGACCCTCCTGCCCACCACATGCTTATGGATTGGTAGAATTAATATGAAAATGACCAACCTACCAAAAGCAATATACAGAGCCAATGCAATTCCCATGACATTCTTCACAGAAATAGAATACAAAACACACACACACACACACAGAGAGAGAGAGAGAGAGAGGGAAAGAAAGAAAGAAAGAAAGAAAGAAAGAAAGAAAGAAAGAAAGAAAGAAAGAAAGAAAGAAAGGAAGGAAGGAAGGAAGGAAGAAAGGAAGAAAGAAAGAAAGAGTCCTATATAGCCACAACAATCCCGAAGGAATGATGCTGGAGGGATCACAGTGTTAGGTTTCAAGGTAGAGTAATAAAAACAGCTGTGTAGTCTAGTTTTAAGGAAGGGGGCATAAGATTAAAAAACTCATTTAAGAGACAGGCAGACCCCTTGCTAGACATTCAGAATCATTAACTCACAATAGCATACCACAATTAAAGTTTTGTTGTGATTGTTCTATGAGTTTTGTTTTGCAGTACTGGGAACTGAATCAAGGTCCTCACACACCATAGGCAAATGCTCTATGATTGAATTATTCCCCAGGTCTTTATTCAAGTCTTTGTCATTTTTAAGACAGCGCCTCCTTAAGTTTCCTGGGCTGGTCTCAAATTTGTGATCTTCTTGCCACCCTCCTAGAGTGCAGGATTTACGAGAGTTTGCCACCACATCTTGTATGGGAGGTGGTTATGACATACTTCATGTACTGCTTGCTGCCCACTGGCAAAATTCCTTGTAGTAGTGATCTTATTAAGTATGGACCATGATGGTGAGGAAGGAATTGTTGACATACTCATTCTAGCATAGGGAGCCTATAGAGCCTCCTGAAGGAAAAAATCTTATCCTCTGCCCAAGGCCTCTCACAGCACCTAGATACAAGATTGTGGACCCCAAAGAGAAGGATGTCCAGGAAAGTGTATTGCTGTACTAGTAGATTGCTGATAAATCAGTAGAAGCCAAAGCTTTCAAGAGCAAAAACTTTGATATGAAAAAGGAAGTGACCATAGATGTGGCTAGGGAAATCAGGTAGGCACGGTGGGCAGGCTGAGGGAGATTCCAGACAGGGCAGCTAAGCCAGAACCTGTGAGCACAGGAAAAAGTAGACCATAGATGTCATTCATTTTAGATTCTCAGCATCCAGCTACTTACAGGCATTGCAGAAGGAAAGAAGTGGGGGAAGGGCATCACTTAAGGAACAAGTGAATTTTAAAAAGAAGAAAATTGTGGTGCAAGTCAAATAACTTATCCAGAAATTAGCAACATTGGGAAATACCCTAACCATACCACTAACTAAATTCTGGACTTTGGATATAATCTGCTTAATATCTTGAGGCCATATGGTCACTCTGCCTATAAACTGACTGTGTAGAGTAAATCTGAACAACAAAAAGTTTACTTTAACAAATGTTTTTGAGTGCCTATTATCTTCCAAGCACCAACTTCTGAAAAGGCTGGTAAGGTATTTCTAATTATGGGATGCATGGATGTTGGTTATACAGCATGCCCTTTGCCTTCTGGCTAGTTCTATAAGCCTTAAATATGGAAACTCATAGACGACTTGTTAATTCAAATCAAGAGAGGCCTGCACACACCTTGAGGGCCAGCAAAGACAATGGGCCTGCACTGCATGCCACCAGAAATGAAAAAGTCCTAATGTCTACCACTTTCCATCATATTTATGCTATACAGATAAAATAAACAATTGAAGTTACAGAGCAGCTATTGAATGCAAGGTAAGCAATCTAGTTTTCTAAATTTTCTAAACATGTATAATCTCATCTAACCCTCATAGTATGTAGCTTAGATATTTTCTTCATTTTGTGGGTTAGAAATGGAAACTGAGAGAGGTAAAAATAATTTCTCAAAGTTACTTTAGTTCCAGGTAGCTTGAATCCAAGGGCTGGGCTCTACCTGTCACACTGCAACAGCTTGTTAAAATTAGCATAAGAGTTATTGGTGTGGTTCAAGGCCTCCGGTTTCTGCTACACTATCAATGCTGGGCCCTCACTGGGACTCCTCTTGGGTATCATCCTGTTGTTGCCCTGTGTTGTGGAGATTCTGAAGGTTTGGATCTGCTGGACCAGCCACTTCAATGCTCCAGCAGATCACAGATGGGGTGGATGTTGGGGTGGGACAACTCATAACCCTCTAGGCTTTGGTAGTTACGGGGTTGGTCAGCCTGCCAGCTCTCTTTTGTCCTCATCACCAGGGTGAGCTCTCCTGCATTGTCTTGGCCAGTTCACCCCTTGCTGTGTTGAGCAAGTGGTGAGGCCAGTTCTCCTGCTTTCAGGTCCTTAGGGTTGGCTCTCCCACACCTGTACCCTCAGGGCCTGCTCTACTGTGTTGCCCAGGCAAGATGCAGGAGCCACTCTCCTGAGTGTGGCTGATGATGAAGGGGAGGGGAGAGAGGCATATCTCCCCTGCCCATACCACTATATGGAAGATAAGGGGCAGGACCAGATATCCCATATCCCTCAGTAGTTAGTAGGGTGAGTTCTACTGTGCTGTCCGGGAGACATGCAGGGCCCACTTTCCCAAGTGCTGCAGCTGGTGGGAGGGAGGGTCAATTCCCTGGCCCCCACAGGTGGTAGGGACAAGAGGGGAGAGCATCTTTCCCTCACCCATACCACCACAGGCAGACAAGTGGAGTGTGGCCTGCTATCCCACTGTCATACCCTCAGGCCAGCTCACCTGTGCCTCCATCTAAGGGGTCAGCCCTACTGTGCTGCCCAGGCAAGGAGTAGGGCCTGCTTTCCTGACTGCTACGTTCAGCTCCTTTGTCTGCTGCAAGTGAGGGACAAGGGATAAAGGGGGGCACCAAGAGATGAGTAGTGGGGACAGTTCTCCCAAGCTCTCAACTTTGGGGCTGGCTCACTAACACCTCTTCCACCAGCTCTACTGTGTGGCCAGGGTGAGGTGCAGGGCCTTCTCTCCTGAGTGCTGCTGCTGCTGCTGCTGCTGCTGAGGGGCAGGAGCAGCTCTCCTGCCAGCATTGTTAGTATAGCAGAAACCAGAGGCCTCAAGCCAAAGCAATGACTCTTTGCAATGATCACTTGCAAATAAAGATATATGGATAAAAGGGTTTACTGTGTGACTCACTGTGTCATGCTACAGCTCCCATAATGACATTGATTTTTCCTTTTTTTTCTTTTTTTCTTAAATTTTATTTTATTGGGGGGATAGGTGGCAAGGGCAGAAGGCAGATATGAAGGGATGGGGAAATGAAAGGGATGGAGATACATGATGTGAAAGACACAAAGAACAAATAAAGAGCATGTTAAAAATGGCATAATAGATAAGCAAGATCAAACAATGGACTTTTCTTTAAGCTGATCCCAAACATAAAAACATTTGACAGGAAATATATTCACAGCCGTGTTGAAGCTGGCTGACATCCTTCAGGTGAATTTCCAAATTTAAATGAAGTGTTATAGTGGTGGGAAAATCAAGATAATTTATCTTTATACAGCCAATAGGTGTGTGCGTGTCATTATATAGTTCATTTACATAACTATGTAAGCAATATGTCTCACTGTAAACTGGTTCTTCACTTCTAGCTCTGCCTGCCAAGCTTCGTGATTCAATCAGGAGGCATGCTAGAACCTCAGGGGGTGGGTAAGGATACAGGAGGAAGCTGAGAGTGATGAGATGTGGTGCAGGGGGGACAAATACAGCTTTTGAGCAGGTCCCCAAGGAGGGCGTCAACTTCTCAAGACAGAAATCCTCAAAAGAATGAGTGAAATGTGAGTGTTACCTGGGAAGATTTCCTTTCAAGCCATTAGATGATGGGAGGCCACGGGATGGGCATAGCAAAGGCAATACTGCTAGCTGGATGGAAGAAGCTGGCTAGCTGTGGGAGGCCCATCTAGCATATTAAAGACTGTTTACAGGGAAGGGTTCAGCTCCTAGAAAATCTAATAAGTGCTAAAAACAAAAACATTGTCTCAAGCAAGGCAGGTAGAGTTCAAAATAAGGCTTCAATCTCCATAGATAAAATGGAGTAATAGCAAGCCAAGCTCAGCTCTAACGTAATACAAACCACAGTGTGTGTTCAGAACCTCCTGAAGTTTTACAGGTGGTGAGGAGCCCACTTCAGACTCTCCGGGTTTCTCTCAACAAGGAAGAAGAACCAAGACTCACAGCCAGGGACGGCAGGAAGGAAGAAATTTTCTAACAGTTTCCTACAAGTTTGCTTAAAATGAGCTTTAGACATGACAAGTCTCTAATGTGGAGATGAAAATGTTCAATGTGTAGAGCTGCATCTGAGTGCGCTGGGGAAGGATGTATCACAACATGCTTCTGTTTTATGTGCATCCATTTTATAACCAAACAAATAATATTAATTGCATTGTATCTTGGATGTGATGAAGTACCCCAAGGGATTGTTTTCATGCTTTTGTCATCATAATAATTGACATTAATTCATTATAGTCTTTTATACACTTTCATTAATGTTATTATAAGTGAAAATGCAATAAAATTTTAATGCTATGGTATAGACATATTCTTGAATTGCTTTGTCAACACCATTGTAAAACCAATGAAAAGGTAATGACACTGTAAGATTAAGTCTGTAGTTTAATAAAATAGGTTTCAGTTTTCACCAGACTAGCAATACAAAAAAACCCCTCAATCAAATTTACCCCTGACTCTTTAGTGTTGCAGTCTCAGAAGTGTTTGCAAAAGCTTTTCAATTTCATGTTAACTTATGTTCAATAGTTCACATTAATGTCAACACAATCACATGACTGAAATAATTCCTTTTAGCTCTTGAAATAAAGAGCTAAATTGCAACTCGTCCAGGGCCTTACAACAAAGTACTTAACAGGAGACACATGAGGAAACAAATTACAGGAATTCTCTAGAAATGTTTAAAACATCCTTTGTCAAATCCACTTGGAGAAAAACCATGGTGACAGCATTATAGTACTGTTTGTAATGTTCCCCTTGCCAGAAAAATGTATGTTCACTGGTGCTCTTGAAGCTATTCCATTGTTTCTACTCGGTGTTGAATGTTGCAAAGACTCACATCTGCAAATGAATAATTGCTACATACCAGGAGCCCTCACAGCCTATCTCATCATTAACTGCATCCCATCTGTGATTAGAGGTGTTACTGTTGCCTGCTTCTTCAATAAATTAGCCAGAATCTGAAAAGGCCACGCAGGTGTCCCTGTGCCTGTCTGTTTTCTCTCAAGTGCAGAGGCTCATGAAGAAGGCACTGGCCTTCCTTAAAAGACTTGCTTTAACACCATGACTCTAACTATTGGGTTGGCTTATTTGCTGACAGGATTTTCATCTTCCCTGACAGAAATGTTTTTCTAAAAGTCACTCTACTGTGTGAGGACATAGATTACTAAGCCATTCTAAGGGACAATCAGAAGTCTTCTGAGCCCCAGTCAGGGCACAGATCTGTATCTATTTCTGTAATAATTTCCTCTGTACACACAGAGGCCTTTTTCGAAAAAGCAATCATACAAATTCAGGAGGATCCATTTATAATCTTTGCATTGAAGTTAAACCTAGTAACTCCTTCGTCATAGTCTATCATGTTTGAACTGATGTTTCATAATCATTTTTCTGCTGCCACACTACTTCAACAGTGTAGCAACATGACACAGAGAGTAGAAATATAAAGATGAATGACACAGACATCTAGGGCTTGAGGGAGCGTACTTCTCGATGTGAACCATGTTTCTTCATTTCCTAGCTACATTTTATCATTATAGTACTTGGTACTGTACAAGTCCTCTCTCACACTGTGCTCAGTTTCTCTACCTGTGAAATGGCATACTAGGAATACTGCCTGGCTTGAAGTACTATTGCTAGCTACTACCCCCCTTTAGTGCCTATTTGGTGTAACAGCTCTCTTTCTAAGTACTCCTTGAAGGGTAACAATGGCTGATAGGGAGATCTCAAAAGAAGTGACTTCTAAGCAGGGGTTAGAAGATGTAACTCACAGGTAGAATAAAGGCAGGAATATCCAGAGCACTAAAACATGAACCAAGGCCTGAGTGTGTAAGCAATGACCTGTTCAGCCCAGCACAGGGTGCAGAGATGCTGCTAGAATAGGTCAAGAGCAGGTTTCACCATCACGGCAATGCCAAGAACAATGTGATCAAATCTGGGTTTACAAAAATAACTCAGCTACATCCTGGAGAATGAAATACATAAAAGAGACTGAAAGTGGGAAATCTTTTATGAAACCATTAATGCAGCCTGAACTGGGATGGTGGTGGAGAAAAGGAAAAAGTAAAGGTGGAGTTGACAGGGGCTTGGAGGGAGAATGAAAGGCACTTGCTGACAAACTGGACAGAAGAGCTTTTCAGGGAAGTGGGGATGACTCTGTATTCTAGAACTCAGTAAGACAAACAGGAAAAGAGGCAAGTTGGGGAAGAAAGATAATGAGTTGGGTGCTATAAATACTAAATTTGGGTTTGTCTACAGGAAGAAAGTCAAGTGGGAGTTGGAAGTACATTTCTGGAGTTCAGGATAGACTCATTCAGGGTGGTGGGGAAATGGAAAAGTAGAGAAAATGGGGTGAAAGGGTAAAATTTTTTTAAAAAGGAAAAGAAACAAAGAAGTCTTTCATGTCTTCACAGTCTAGCTATTTCCAGAACTGGACAGTTAGCATTCCAAAATGATTCTTCTATAGCAACAAAACTGGCTCACTGCTGTGCCAGCACACATTGCATGCTCTCCCCTAATCTTTTCTTTCTTCTATTAGACATTAAGCATTCACTATGTGTCAAGCCCTGTTCAAGATCTGAAAGATACAAATGCAAAATATAATTTCAGTAAATTAATGCAAAGGGGGAAAAGCAGATAACAGACTACAGATGGAAAAGAGAAGAGAGGGTATTTATCTAAAATCAAGAAGTAATGAATTCTTCTATAATGAGATTGATGACTACCTTAAATGTCACCCTAGAGCCTTCACCCAGCAGCTGATGGAAGCAGAAGCAGAGATTCCCAGTTAAGCACTGAACTGAACTCGTAGAATTCAGTTGTAGAGAGGGAGGAGGGATAAGCAAAGGGGTCAAGACCATGCTGGGGAAACCCACAGAAACAGCTGACCTGCGCAAGTGGGAGCTCATGGACCCCCGTCTGATAGCTGGGGAACCAGCATAGGACAAAACCATGCCCCCTGAACATGGGTGTCACTGGGAGGCCTCTGGCAGTGGAACCAGTATTTATCCCTAGTGTACAAATGGATTTTGGGAGCCCATTCCCTATGGAAGGGTACTCTCTCAGCCTAGATACAGGGGGAGGGCCTAGGCCCCGCCCCAAATGATGTGACAGACTTTGATGATTCCCAGTGGGAGACATTACCCTCCCTGGGGAGTGGATGGAGGATGGGATGAGGGTTAGTGGGGGGAATGGGAGGTTGGGAGGGAGAGGGAACTGAGATTGGTATGTAAAATAAGATTGTTTTTAATTTAAATAAAAATTTATTTTTTAAAAAAATGGTGGGAAGAGAAGGCATTTTTCAACTTTTTGCATGAAGATCTAACATGATGGAGCAAGCCATGTGAAAAATCTAGAGAAAGAGCATTTGATGCATAGGGAAGAGCAAGCATGAAGACTCTGAGATAGAAACTAGCTTGGTGGGTTGATATGATGACCCTACCTAGCTTCAATAGGATGAATGGCCACAGATTCTACGCTAGTTTTTTTTTTTTTTTTTTTTTTGCATGTTAACTAAAAGCATTGAAATTTTGCCACAGATTCTGAATTCTAGGTAAGCTGTTGTCAATAAGGGCAAGGTCTATATTTAAAGTTTGTAAGGCACAATACCTAGTATCTGGGTGAGTGCTCTTTCTCCATTCTCTTATCTATGAATGTGGATTAGAATATTTACTAATCCTTTTGCAGTCTCAAATACTTCAGAGCTACTCCAGATGTTGCTTCCCATCTGGTGAGCAAATGAGGACTTATTTCTAGTCCCGCTGTGGTCAGTTGGAAGCCAAGGTTATGCATAGAACAAAATAGAAAGGCCAAATGCCAAGATTCACTTGCTACTGCAAACCTGATGGCTTTACTTAGATCTGAATGTTGAAGACTGCAAGACCAGGCAAATCCTAAACAGGCTCCGAGAAGCTGTTTGCTTTGCCACAGTTCTACATTTAAACATTATAATAATATTATTATTATCCCACAGGGGTGTCATGAGGATTAATGAGACATTATCAAATCACTTTGAGCTACTCCCCTGGGGGTACTTAATAAATGGTATGTGTTCCCCCTGACGTGCCACTTTTGACATTGATTTGTTGCAATGAGTTCTGCTGTCCAACAGGGCTCAAACGCACCCACCAACTCATTTCCCATAGGCGGCTAAGGAGGAGCCATCAAAAGGCAGTGACTTTCAGTTAAAATAAACATGAATTGAAAGCGAACAGTCAGCAATCAGAAGCAAATAGGCAGCTCTTAGAAATCCAGTATTTATTAAGTGCTCACAGTGATCAGCATGTGAGTTCCCCAGTGTGATATAATACTGCAAACACTGGATTTGGAAATAATCCAAGATTTTTGGACAGCTCTGTTACTAACTAGTTATGAAAGCAGAACAAATTGCTAAATTTCTTGGGGTCTCAAATACAGAATAAGGGCTGTCTGAACAAACCCATCATCAGAGTCCTCCAGACAAGGCAAACCTATGCAAGGAGTGGAAACAGTCATCCAGAAAGCAAGACACTTCACAGCACAGAGAAACTTGGGACCATCCATCACAGGACCATCCTCTGCTCTAGTCTCCTCTGCCATTGATTAATATTAATTTCAGTATTAATTCCTGCAAAGGGAAGAATAAATCACCTTCTAAGTCAGACATGGAAGTGCATGAAACATTCGGTCTTTAAAAATAGGGTCTTTGCCTCTCAGTGAGCTATCCTTGCAGCATTTAGTCTTTCTTATTCTTAGATTTATAGGAATATCTGCTCAACTGCTCTGCTAATCACCAGCTAACACAGTGTATATAAAATAATGAGGTGGCCATCACACAACATCTTGCTCTGAACTTGTGTGTTTAAAATGGACTTACAGGGTTGCCCAGTGTTTTCATCTGACAATATACTTAACTCTGCAGTGACAAGCATGGGGCTGGATGTAAGGTTGAAGATAAAGAATGGTAAAGAATCCAGTGCTTCTTATACCCCAGCAAGTGCTGGCTGTAAAAAGCTGTAGGGTGACTATACTGCCTGCTCAGTTTCCCCTCACTCCTCGGCAACACGAATAAATAAATTACCCAGAGACTGATTATTGGCGTTCAAGCTGAAGATCTGGGAAGCAAGGCAGCCAACCTCCACCTCTAGATCAGGCTAAAAGGGCTGATCCACACATGAGCTCTTCACCAAATCTCAAACAGCTGCCTCTCCTCAGTGTGGCTGAAGAACAAATGCCTGAGACCTTGCTTCTGTCTTACATATTTCCCTAATGTTAGGATTAATGGTGTGAGCTATTATTCGCTTTTAGATTGGTTCACTCTTGTGTAGATCTGGGTGGCCTTGAACTCACAGAGATCTGTCTATCCTGAGTCCTAGGATTAAAGGTATGTACCACCATGTCCTATCTTCTGGCTGCTGGGAATAAAGGTGTGTGCCTGGCTTCTATGGCTTGTGGATGACTTTGCTTTCTGAATACTCAGGCAAGCTTTAATAAATCATAAACAATGTATCACCACACTCCTCATCCCAGGTATCACAGTGTGGTACTGAATTCAACAGAAAAAAAATGTGCCTGGAGCAGACAGAAATACATACAAAGCATCAATTGTTGGGGAATTCAACTCAACTATTGAGTTCCCATGATTCCCAAGGTGCGTTGAAGGTTGCTAAGAACAGAATTTGGGCAAGCCCATTCTATCATTGAGTTTGGTGGCTGGGAGAGGTGGTAGCAAAGAATGGCAACAAATCACTCTTACATCAAATTGAATCATCAGCTCACTTCCAGGAATGAGTAGATGTCTAGACGTCAATTCCTCTTTTGCAAATGATTGCAATGATTCAAAACAGAATTTTGTAATGCTAGTGCTTATACTTGGGGTACCTAAAATATCTGGTAACAGAAATTAGGCTTAAGCCTAATTAAGCAACCACAACAATTTGGAGAAAAAGTTTAAAGGGGGTAAATGTTTTCTCTAGGCCCAAATCAAGCAAGAGGGGAACAATGAAGGCTTTTCCACATTAGCAGCTAAAGCAAGTCCCACCACAAGGGCAGGTGGCATTGTATTAAATAAAATCTAGGTTCCAGCCTGCTCATGTCTGTCCCACAGCAGACAAATAATTGAGTTATCTAACCACACAGATGAGGTGTGATGGATTTTCTTTAACATTCCCCTTCTTATTTTCCTACTGAAAGTAAATTGGACTTTTAAACTCAGGCTGCCCTCGCTAATCCCAACCAGGAACTTAGTCCTGATTCTGTCCAGGGTGAACCAGCCTTTACAAAAGTGAAGTCTCTGAATGCCTTTAAGGACCCTTTCTTTAGACCCCTGTGAAGACTTCAGACCCTATGTACCCATTAATTCAGTTGGGCTTCCTGTCCAAACACAATCCTTTACAGCACCTAAACACGGGGTTCTAGCAATCTTCTACCCTCCAAAATCGGGATGCTGGCCCCAGACTCACCTCTTGCCCACGCTAACCTCTTAGCCTTCGCTCTCTCCTCCCACAACATTCTGGGTCAGGAGCCCTGGCACCTCCTGGCCCTCCTTCCACCTTTGTCTGCTCCCTACTCTCCTGGAACTTGCCCTTCCTCCTGCCCAGGCAAAGTGTGAAGGGCCAGGAGGCCTGAATCCGAGGGCCGAGGTGTGGTCCTTGAACAGATCCAACAACCCTGAGATTGGGACTCGGCCACGCGCGGGAAGGGAATGCACGCTGTCCAAAAGCAAGTGCAGCCCAGGAATGAGGAGGCCAAGCCCAAGCAGCTGGGTTTTTCCAGGGCCGGTCTGGCCGGGTAGCGAGAGGTTCAGGAGGGTCTGGGGAAGAGGGTGCAAATTGGAAGAGATCCAGTGACAAAGAACCGCAAGGAGCGCGGCCGGGAAGCGGGAGGCGGGGCGCGTGCGCGGTGGGCGGGAAACCCGGGGGCGGCGGCGAGGCGGGCGCGCGCCCCGCGGGGAGGGGTGCGGAGGAGGGAGGAGGCGTCTGGACCGTGCAGCCCCGCGCGCCGAGCCAGCTCCAGACAGAGCATCGCTGCAGCCGCCGCAGCAACAGGCGGCGGGCCGGGCTCGCGGGGCGGAGGCGGCGGTGGGGCGGGGAGCTCGAGGAGGAGCGACTCGGGGCCGGCCACCTCCTGCAAGGAAGAAGAGCACCGCCGCCTCCCGCGCTCGGCCACCGCAGCCCTCCACCCGCCACCGCGCCCACCCTGCGCAGGACCCCGCGAGCGGCGGGCGCGCGCACCCTGCAGAGCCCCGGCCGCGCCGAGCTGCCGCCAGACATGACCGTGGTGCCCGGGGACCACCTGCTGGAGCCAGAGGCGGCGGGTGGCGGCGGTGGGGACCCGCCTCAGGGAGGCTGTGGTGGTGGTGGTGGTGGCGGTGGCTGCGACCGCTACGAGCCGCTGCCGCCCGCGTTGCCCGCCGCGGGCGAGCAGGACTGCTGCGGGGAGCGCGTGGTCATCAACATCTCGGGGCTGCGCTTTGAGACGCAGCTCAAGACCCTCTGCCAGTTCCCAGAGACGCTGCTGGGCGACCCCAAGCGGCGCATGCGGTACTTCGACCCGCTCCGCAATGAGTACTTCTTCGACCGCAACCGACCCAGCTTCGACGCCATCCTCTACTACTACCAGTCCGGGGGCCGCATCCGCCGGCCGGTCAATGTGCCCATCGACATCTTCTCCGAGGAGATCCGCTTCTACCAGCTGGGCGAGGAAGCCATGGAGAAGTTCCGTGAGGACGAGGGCTTCCTGCGGGAGGAGGAGCGGCCCCTGCCCCGCAGAGACTTCCAGCGCCAGGTGTGGCTGCTCTTCGAATACCCCGAGAGCTCGGGGCCGGCCCGGGGCATTGCCATCGTGTCGGTGCTGGTCATCCTCATCTCCATTGTCATCTTCTGCCTGGAGACCCTGCCCGAGTTCCGCGACGAGAAAGACTACCCCGCCTCCCCGTCGCAGGAAGTGTTCGAGGCCACCAGCAACAGCACGTCGGGGGCCGCCTCTGGAGCCTCCAGCTTTTCGGACCCCTTCTTCGTGGTGGAAACCCTGTGCATCATCTGGTTCTCCTTTGAGCTGCTAGTGCGGTTCTTCGCTTGCCCCAGTAAAGCCACCTTCTCCAGAAATATCATGAACCTCATAGACATTGTGGCCATCATTCCTTATTTCATCACTCTGGGCACTGAGCTGGCTGAGCGACAGGGTAATGGGCAGCAGGCAATGTCTTTGGCCATCCTGAGGGTCATCCGCTTAGTAAGGGTCTTCCGCATCTTCAAGCTCTCCCGCCACTCCAAGGGGCTGCAGATCCTGGGGCAGACACTGAAGGCTTCCATGCGAGAGCTGGGGCTGCTCATCTTCTTCCTCTTTATAGGAGTCATCCTTTTCTCCAGTGCAGTCTACTTTGCTGAGGCAGACGACCCTTCTTCGGGTTTTAACAGTATCCCGGATGCCTTCTGGTGGGCAGTGGTAACCATGACAACTGTGGGTTACGGTGATATGCACCCAGTGACCATAGGAGGCAAGATTGTGGGCTCTCTTTGCGCCATCGCAGGTGTCTTGACCATTGCACTGCCAGTTCCTGTAATTGTTTCCAACTTCAATTACTTCTACCACCGGGAGACAGAAGGGGAAGAGCAAGCCCAGTACATGCACGTGGGAAGTTGCCAGCACCTCTCCTCTTCAGCTGAGGAGCTCCGAAAAGCCCGGAGTAACTCCACCCTGAGTAAGTCGGAGTATATGGTGATCGAAGAGGGGGGTATGAACCACAGCGCTTTCCCCCAGACCCCTTTCAAAACGGGCAACTCCACTGCCACTTGCACCACGAACAATAATCCCAACTCCTGTGTCAACATTAAAAAGATATTCACTGATGTCTAATATACGATTCAGTTGACAAACTATGCCCAGTATTATGTGGAACGTGCCCCCTTGGTCTGTGTGTGCCCTTGATTTATACATTTCCAGACCATTCATCAAGGAACGGACGTGAAGAGGTGGAAAAGCACACTTCATCCTCCCTCTCCCTATTGCTTCATACTGTGTTTAAACAGGTGCCTGTTCTGCAAGTGGGCTGCATTCTCTCAGCTCTCTCTCTCTCTCTCTCTCTCTCTCTCTCTCTCTCTCTCTCTCTCTCATTCTCTCTCTTTCTCTGTGTGTGTCTCTCTCTGTCTCTCTTCTCTCTCTCTCTCTCTCTCTCTCTCTCTCTTCTCTCTCTCTCTCTCTCTCTCTCTCTCTCTCTCTCTCTCTCTGTCTCTCTCTCTCTCTCTCTCTCTCTCTCTCTCTCTCTCTCTCTCTCTCTCTCTCTCTCTCTCTCTCTCTCTCTCTCCTCTCTCTCTTTCCCCCGTCTTTTAATTTTGTAACCAACAAGCTTACATTAAAGCTTGGTTTCTAGTGCACGCCCTATGAAAAACTACATCCTGGGAGGAAATGAAACTAAAGTGTCAGAGTAACTGTTTAACCTCAAAATCAAAAGATAGTTGTTTCTTTACTAAGTAAAGGAGGCAGAACTTAAATGATGCTCCTGTTTGGTGGACCTTTCATTGTTATTTGACTGTTTAGTTTAATTATCCAGCCTTTGGATATGTGGACAGAAAGTCTAAAGCAATGACTTATAAACCCACCATGAATTTATTTTGTTTTTGACTGGTCTTTCAGTTTGAATCTCTCCTCTAAGAATTTGAGGTTCACAATAACTTTGAACCAAAAGGGAAATGGCCCAAATGTCCTGATCTGACTATTAACCCTTTGGAGTTTGCAAAGAATTTTTAAAGTATTACACACGAATTTCCAGTGAAGTTGCGAGTACAAGCCCCAACCAACATCTACAAAAGTCTAGAAACTCGTTTTCAGTGCTGCCAAGAGAAACAACAAAAATTCCTAATGCATGTGAGAGATAAGCTTATGTGGTGTCACAAGAAGATTAAAGTGGCAGACACCCCTTCCAGCGGAAGTTACTAATTCGGACCTGACTGATGCAGTTCCCATAGCAACCCATGTTTCCTGGGAAACCCGAAAAAGGTTGTCATGGCATCTTTTGCTCTTTAGCCCCACCCCCTCAGGCCTTGCCGTTTCCACAGTAACCTTTCCAGATGGTTCCTACTTACATGATTTCATAAGAAAAAAAAAAAAACACTATTTCAATAAATGGCATAAATTAAGTGTAAGACAACAAAGAAGTGAAATTAATCACAAAATGCTTTTACATTTTATATAAATCGTTTATGTTATCCCATAATGACTGAATCAAAAAGAAAAATGTCATCTTTTACATGTTACACTCAAACCACAATAAGGCAGGATCTGAATTAAATGCCAGTTATTTGATAACAATTTTTGAAGATGCTTCTGTGCAGTTCTTTCACCGAGAAATGAGAAGCCAACAAATGAAATGAAGACAGCAATATAAACATGTTCTGCACATAAGCAGGAGAAAGTCAGTGTACCCGAAGTCTTACTACAAGATACCTTCAGGTTTACTTGCTAACAAAGAAAAGGAAAAACATCCAGACCCCACAACAGAACTGTTGCCATCACAGCACTTGAAAAGCAAAATTAACCTCAAATATATGAGGGATGCAGATTTTAATGAGCGGATTATAGTCAGTGAAAAGGAAGATGTGGAAATAACCAGACCTTGAAAGAACACCTGCAAATTTCAGCCACATGCTGAGGGGTGCCAGCAGACAGACAAAATCAGGTGAGCGCTGAGCTATGTGTTTCTAAGAGTGGTCCTTTTTGCAAGGAAATGTCATTGATAGCTAGGTTTATATTTGCAAAATAGACAGTCTTACATTATATGCCAATTGCCTTTGAAAAGATCTCTATGAAATATTTCCGATTTTTCCCATGTTTCTGGTTAATTTTGGTTTCTGTTGTTCATTGCAAGAGGATACAGAAAATTCCCCTCTAAACAGCTTTCACCCAAGCTGAACTGAAAATTATTCCATTACTTTGACCAACCCACTTGGCTTCTGAACAATTTGTCTCCCCTTTAAAATGAATAAAAGGCAGCCCCTACAACTGCTAGGTTAGTATTCCAGTTTTAATTTACACAATTACTTAGTATCAGCAGGATAGTTCTTAAAGCAAATGCTTAAAATTGAAATAGAATTAGCATTTTGCTTCAACATAGTCATCTTTCTTTATGTGTGTTGGATAAATTGTACACACTGCTTTGGGAGGGAATGGCTCATAAGTCGTCTGTCCCTCTAGAGTACATAACAGTAACCTCATTTTTAAAGCTCATAAATCATTTCAGATAATCTCTCATAAGCCTACCTAACATATTTGTGCATTTGAGAGAGTGGGAAATAATTAATGTAAACTGTAACAGGAAAGATAAAGGAAATGTACAAAAAAGATAGAGGCAATAATTCTGTATCTACCTAGTTGTTGTTTGTTCTTTGTTTCTGAACAGGATTTTCCCTACCTTCCTTTGCTTGTATGACTTCCTTAGGGCTTTGATCCACATGTTGATCTAATAGTTGGTTTTCTTGATAGAGAGGCTTTTCTTTCATGACCCATTTTGATAATGTTAGACACATTAGAGCAATCACATAAAAGAGTAACATAAAGGTAACATTTTTGTTCCTATTTAGAAATGCAGACACCTTGATTAATTCCATAAGCAAATTATGTTAGCCCATATTTTTATGCTTCTTAAGTAAGAGGGGTTTTAAGGAGATCTTTTGTTTCCTAACCAGAGAAATAGCACAGGTTTTGAATCATAGCTCTCAGGTGATGTAATTGCTTCCCGTCGCCATATTGGAAACTCCTCAAAGGTTAGAGGTTCTGAATTTTGATGTGGGGATATTGATGTTTTGGGTGCTGGTGCCTAGCACAGAAAGTAGAGCCTTGTGTTTGTCAGGTGAACTCTCTCATCTTACGTTAGTATTCCCGGTTGTTACTGACGTGGTTGAAAGAAGCTGTTCTGCAGTCATACAGCTAGGTTTGTCTTCTGTTTCTACTGAATGACCTTGAGAACATTACATAACTTCTCTGTTCCTTGGTTTCTTTTCTGTAATATAAAAGTAATAAATAGTACTTCATACATGCAATATTAAATAATTTCATGACATATACCAAATTAAGAGATTACATTACTTTGTGATCACCACTTATGAACATTGTATAATTAATACAAAGCTTTGTGAATAAGAAATCAGTAATTTCCTTTGTGTAATAACACAATTAGCATTTATTATGGATCAACATTGTCCTGGACACTAGTCAGTTCTGTAAGGTAAGTGCCATTAACTGCATTTTAAAGAGGATGAAAACTTGATTCCGTGACTTCAAGCTAGCAAGACACCCAGCCACAATTAAAGCCAGATCATTATGACTCTAAAACCATTCTAGTTTTATTGGGTGTCTTGAAAGAGAAAATAAATCTCTTAGGCTTTTAAGTTTGATTTCAGTCCATGTTACTAGTTAATGCATAGAAACCTATTCTCTTCAGCACACTGAAAATTAACCCTTTCTTAACAGTAAGATATATATATCCAGGAGAATCAAACCTAAGTTATTTAAGTCAGACACAGATTAACTTTCCTTATAACATAATTGATGTATCTGAATTTAACCTTAGGAACCATTAACAGTAATGTTGGGGATACCAATCAGGACAAGGTTTCTCAGTTTTTATATTAATTTCCTGGTTGCATGTGTTCAATTGGAATGTGATAAATAGCATTATGTAAATTATTGTACTTTTCATACCCTTCATTTTGCCTAGGTTTCTGAGGAACCACGCCAGAAATTAGTATAAACATTTTGACTCTTGCATGAAAGTAAGAATTGATTACAACAGGATAGAAAGGAGGAGGTTCTTGGGTCACTGAAACTTATGCCATTAATGGCTCACCTAGCCACTCCATTAAGTCAGTAAGAGACTGTTTAAAAAACATTAGGACATATTTGTGTCATGTGTACTGGATGTAGCCCCTTCACCAAGGTTCTAAATCTTTTATAACATGAAATAGATAGTGATTTGAGATTTAAAGTAGCATGCTAATGAATGTACATTTGCCTGTGCCAGTTAGCTTTGCCAGCTACAGGCTTCACTGTTGAACTTAGCTGAACATCTTGAGTGTTGAAAAGAGATTCTTGTGAGTTATGTGGCTGGATCGGTCGGTCCAACTCAACACCACTGTGGGTGGATGTCTGTGCCCCACAGCCAGTGATCCAAAACAAACCATGGAAGCTAACATTTGTTACTTCTTTTTCTTGTGTGGTGTTTTAAATTCATATTGTGCCTAATTAAAACATCAATTATGGCAGCAAAACAAGACACCTACATGGAAAAGAAAGTGTTATTTCTAAGCTTCTAAGCAGAATTTCAGGATTGATCAACTTTTACATTCACAGTAAAAAGCATTTAAAGTTATGGTTTACATAAAACTTACATGTTATTCCTGTAACACACCAAAGCAACAGCTTTGTATGCAGCATATAGCTGTAGCATATATGACATGCACCAATAGTTTGCTCCTTTGAGAACCATAGCTATATTTTCTACACATTGAAATAGTTAACATTGTCTACAGAAGTTTCAAGCCCTTTCCACCTCTCAGCTGCGAATAGAAGTGATAACCCCTCCCTCTAAGAAATGCAAAGAACATGCCCTCGCCAATCGGAAGACTTAACAGAAACACTGTGAGAGAGAGGTGAGAAGTTCTAGACCTGGGAGAAGCTATTTAGGTAGGGATTGCATCTTAGGTGTTTTTTTCTTTCCTTTCTGTTTTGTGCTGGGCCCTTTCAACTAAGGAAGATAGAATTATTGGTTTATAGGGTTTTCTATGTTGTACTGAGGTGCATGTGCACATCCGAGTGTGTGTGTGTGTGTGTGTGTGTGTGTGTGTGTGTGTGTGTGTGTGTGTGTGTGTTTTATGAGGAACGATAAATCAGCGGGAGTTAAAAGAAGAATGGAAAGCGATACAAAGCCCAAACGTTACTCACAAATTTTAACTTCCTGCCAGAAAAGGATCGGTGTTGTGTAGCATTTGATATTTGTATTCATCATATTCTCAGCTTGCAAATACAGCCTAATAATTCCAACTTGACAGGTGTACAGCTGTTTGTCTTGGTTTTTAGTGGTGCTGTGGTCTAATTTTCTCTTGAAATTGCAAAGAAAATGTATTTACAAAAAAGTTACATGTGAAACAAGCCTGTTCCCTAACTTGAATTAATAATAATAATAATAATAATAATAATAATAATAATAATAATAATAAAAGAAAACAAAAAAAGTATTTTCATGTTCCCCTTCCCTCCTCTTTTTCCTTCCTCCTTTACCTCTCCACCAGACGCTTTCTCCTTGCACTTTAAAACGTGCACCATCATGTGCTTTAAAAAGGAGACCTGGGAAGGGGCTCTGCCATTTTCTCGAGCCATATTGTTATCATAGCGTATGTGAAGAATAGGAAGGAACCATGCCCTAGAAAATAAACTAGGGCTCTGGTCATTAATAATACGGCAGGTGAATGAACCCCAAATGGTGTTCCAGCATATCTGAAGAATGTTATAACTGTTTGGACATTGCTGACAGTGAGATTCCACCTTCATTTGTGGAAGAAAGCGTGGAAGTGGGGGAGCATTTCTCTTCCTGTGAGCTTCTAAGCTGGAACTGTCACAGTACCAAATCTCTGGGAATTTATGATGAAATCCCCACAAGCTTTTTACTAAGAAAGATGTCATCAAACCCATATTGTCTCTCACCTGGGTTTTTATTGACCCTCCTGAATGGCACCCCAGCTTCTATCCTGTCCCTTACTTCACTCTGTTCTTAGCATGGAACCCTCAGAAATCCTTTCTTCTCTTTGGTTTTTGGTTGGTTGGTTGGTTAATTGGTTGGGTTTTGGTTTTTGGTTTTTGTTTGTTTGGGGTTTTTGTTTGGTTGTTTGGTTGTTTGGGGACATGGTTAGCCCAGAACTCACTCTGTATGGCAGGTGCATTTTGAATTCATAGCAGTCTTCCCATGTAGACCATACAGTGGCCTGCTCTGCCCTGCCTATTTCCCTAACTCTTCTGGGCTTATTAGCCCTCCTGACACTTGATCCACAGTGCTCCTCTTGCTCTTTTTAAAATGTGGAAGTCATCTCTACCTTGTAGGGTTTGTGCAGGCTGCTCCTTCTGCATAATGTGCTCCAGCATTCAAACAGCATCCATATGACTCATCCGTCACCTCCTTAATGTGTTACCTTCTCATCACAGGCTTCCCTAACCAGTCTCCCTCCCACTGCAGGCCTATTTGTTTTTTCTCTGTTTGATCTTCCTCCCAATGTAGTATATATTTTGTCTATTAGAGTTATTAATTATTTTCTCTCTCCTTCCTTGAGGCCATGACCTGGATTAGTACTGAAATACTGTGTTCAATGGGTATTTATTGTAGAAAATATTGGATTTCTTGCATCATTTTCAATTCTATGGGGCTCAGACTCCTCACCATCCTCCTACAGATAAAATTCCTGCAGTTCTGTCTACTAGAAAGGCTTCCTCTTAGTGTAACATACTTCAGATTCCTACAAGAGGCTCTATGCATTTGTAGGGATGGAACCCCTTAATATAAATAACTTAACTATGGGTGTCATCAAGGGAGTCCACCTCCTCATACATGTGTACATAGACTTACTGGCCCAGATGGTACAGAAAGTCCCAGCAAACAAACGATGCCCCAGGAGACTTAACCTTTCTATTAAACAAAGATACTTCCATGATTTTAGATAACATTGTGACAGATGTATTTCCTTTGCAGGGAGTGTGATTCTCCTGATTTGAATAGAAATATTTCTCTATTCTCCTTTCAAATTGTCTCCAATCCTAGGCAAATCAGACCAGTGGATGAGGTGGATGTTTATTCCCCACATCCAGGTGTCACAGTTTTCTCGATAAATGTGTCAGCAAATTAAAATCAACATATGTGTGTGAGTTTTCATATGTAGGCCAACAGAAGTTAGAAATGCCTTTCAGCTTATCAAATAAGCCTAGATAGGACCTTATCTGAAAGTATCTTTTAGGTCCTCTTAAAGAGCTAACAAAAAACAAAAAGTAGACATGAATACTTTAATTTCTTATATTTTTCATGCTTTTAATTTTATTGCATGTCTATCTGTGGGTGGCTGAGTGGGTGTGCCCCACAATACAAGTGTGGAGGTCAGAGGAAACTTACATTCTGGAGTTGGTTCTCTCTTTCCCCTGTGTGGGTTGCAAGAATCAAACTCGGGTCTTCAGGCTTGGTGGCAAGTGCCTTTACCCACTAAGCTTTCTTGCTAGTGTCCATATGTCAGATTTCTAAATGGCCACATTTGCTGGGTATATCTACCCAGTAAACTAAAGATGCATATTTTCTCTGAATAAAAACTTAAGTTTAATTGCTTTATTTCTAGAGGCTACAGACCTTTTAGCTTCAAGTATTTTTTCTGGTTTGAGAAGAGCAGTTTATTATGATGTGGGTAAAATTTAAATATTTTACTTACATATTTAGATCTGTGGATTTTAGATATTTATTAGTAGTAGACTTAAATATACCTCATGTTATTCAAAGTAGTATTGATTAAGTTTCACAGGCTCTTTTTACAATGAATTTCCTGTTTTTTGACAATGCCCATATCTTTCATATTACTAACTTTAAGTATTGTTGTGTTTAAACCTTTTGTTACTTGCCAAGAGCACATAGCTTCCAAGACTTCAATCAGAAAACTGTACATAATAGAGAAAAAAATTTCTAGTCTTTGGACTTATTCATTACCATTTAGCTGCTAGAAATGTAAAGCTGGCTAATTTTCAGTCTTTTAATAGATGTCAAAGTACAGACATGTCCTGAGAACAAAGTTCTCATAAATCTACAGGTTTTACAATGACTTCAGCCCTCTCATCACATCCACTTTGTTCAGAGGGCTGAGTCTACATTTCTTTCACTTTGAACTTGATAGAATTATGAGTTGCTTCCTTGCAAATGAATAATTATTAAACGTTGACCATTCTTGTTCCATTTTGAGCAGATGTCTCTAATTATAGCTCATCATTTTCTATAATACCTCCTGTCTCATTTATGGAATTGGTTTTGATAATGTCTATTCATTTCTTTTCAGGCTAGGCCTTATCAACTAACATAAGCATTCTTATTACTATTCAGATATCACCTTTTTTGTTTCTATAGGATTACAACAATATTTACAATTATAACCCATTAAAATGCTGTATGATGTGTATATGTGTATACATGTGTGCACACATCTTGATTGATAGGTGTTTCTGTGTGTGCATGTGTATGTATGCAGGTATGTGTGCACATATGTGTATGTATGCAGGTATGTGTGCACATGTCTATAGAGAGCAGAGGTCAACTTAGGGTGTCATTTCTCAGGAGCTACCACTTCGTATTTTAACTAGCATTCTTGTTTGCCTGGGGCTTACCAAGCAGGCTAGACTGGCTGGCCAGTCAGCTCCAGGGTCTCCAACTGTCTCCACCTCCCCAGAATGGGTTTACTAGCACATACCACCATGCCCTGCCTTTTTACCTGGGTCCTGGTGATCCAGTTCAGGTCCTCATGCATCGAGTTCTTTACCAACTGAGTCATCCTCCCAGCGTTATTCTTATCAGTAATTTCAAAGGCCGCCACAGGAAGTAGTGGACACGTGAGATTTAAAATGCGAAGCCCAGTCACTTTTACTGAGTTGTAACAGTAGCCAAACAAGTGAAACTTAACAGAACCATCTCCAGACAAGTAGATAGGCCAAAGGCTCGTCAAGCAAAGAATAAGGACTTAGGTTCTAAAATGGAGCCTACATAATTAACATCATGCATGTTAATAGTGTTTTCTTCCTAATAGCAATTAACAATTAAACTGTTGGCATTTTCATATTTCCATAATAAAAACTAAGCATATTTTGAATATACTCTTACTTTTTTACTCAAGAAAAACAGTGTTAAAAAAAAGCATTGGCCATATGACAAAGTTTAATCCATACCACTAAGAAAAATGTTTCCAAAGGTGATTGCCCCACTCACAGTAGGCCTACAGGATGTTGCTTGATGAGTGAATAATTCTCCCATCAAAAACGCAGTGTAATTTCAGATCCTCATCTTTTGGTATTTACCCCAAGGTTCAGGGTCATCTGCTAAAGCCAGGAATGTATGTGAAGCACAGTCTTTTCCATGGGTCTGATAGATAATGTTCACACATTCAATCTAGATATAGCAGTCTCTGTGTCTTGGTGAGTTTCCTTTGTATTATAGACTAAGCAATGTTTGGACTACATCACCCTAGTTCCAACGTATCCTTTTTATTCACTAAGCATGCCTATATGAGGACCCAAAATGTGTTAGACACTGTGCAAAGTGGTTGGAACTTGCCTTTGTAAGACATAAAGTGTCTACTGTGTGCCACAGTCCATTCTAGACTCTGGGTAAAACTAAAAATGATACTGTCATTATCCTTTTATAGTTGTACAAATTGCTGTCAGTATTTCTAAGAGTTTTTCTAGTGGGAAGAGAGGAAGGTCACCAAACCTGTAGCCTTTATTTCTTGGTTCTCCACAACCTCTGATGGAGTAGTTTTTTATTGTCTTAATTCTTTAAAGATAACTGTGCATGGTCCTAGTTTAAGGATCATTAGATTTGTGATGAAAGGAGCTAAGTAGGCCCTAGCCCTCGCATGACTTTCTCCTCACTCCTCTTTCCTTTCTTCCCCCTTCCTTTCTCCTTGTCTCCTTCTCCCTCTCCCAGATCCTCACCCCTGCTCCTCTTCAATTAGCACCTCTCTAAGGACAGAAAGTCTGTTCACTTCAGAGAGTTCTCATTTTAGCTTACCACAGGAGGAGATAAAAGCAAAAATCATTGAGAAGATAATACACTTTCCTAAAAGTCCCTGTAAACCTGTCAGATGGTCTTGAGGATAAGGATAAATTCTCTCTTCCAAAAGCATACTATCCTGTTGGTTTGAACTAATGGGACTAATGGGTCATTATTAATTGAAAAATTACAACTAGCATAATCTGAAACCTTCTAATTTGCAAATAGAAGTCATTCAAAATATAGTTTACAGTATTTCAAAACAATGAAATTTTTTAAACTTTACAGGTCACAGTAAGAAAACCTAAAGTTTAAAAAATTAATGAATGGAACTTTTCTATTAACATAAATTATGTAATTTCAAATGCTAAGTATTCTGTAAATTATTGAGTCTTCTCTGTCCAACAGGTCCCTCAAGAGCCCCACATAAGGAACTGCAGAGTGAGCCTAGCCAGAAAGATGCTCAGTTTTAAACTGCTTGGATGAGAATGCAGTGGCTGTTACATGTTTTCATTCGGTTAATATTCAGAGATACATCTCTAACAAATGCTTCATGTGGAGGAAAGAGCTCAAAGCTGGAAGGCGCTCTTCAGATTATAAGTGGTTACAAATGATATCAAGCAGGAGAGAAAGAGGAACATTAAAAATAAAAAATTAAAAATTAACTGTTAAGGTATCATTCCAACCTGTTGACATTCTGGTGGAATCAAGTCACCCAAAAACTACAATCAATGTCACAGATAAAGAAAGCCTCACGTGTGTTTCTAACCAGCCAACTATTGCTGATTTATTTTTCTCATTTAACTACTGGACTGTATTTAATTGTGGAACATGTTCATATAGTCTGTGTTCTGGGTTAGGTTTAACCCTATCTGTGAGGGTGTGATTATACCAAAGGCTTCCATTGGTAGACTAGCCCATTCACCCAAATAAGTGAAGTCAACACTGTGCCCAGATGAATGGTATTAAAGACAGACTTGCCTAAAAGAAATGTGCCTTGCTTGATGAAACATTCTTTTATTTTTGATTCAAAATGATAGGTTAACAAATTAGATTTTAGGTAGGTTTTAGTTTACCTTAATTTTACAAAAAGTATATTAGTACTTATTCTGTTTAAATTGTCTGTGTTAACTAAAATTATAATATTTAGTTATACTTAGGCAATTCATATATATCAAATTCTATTTTATTTTCACAGGATATTTGGTACGGTGAGACAAAGTACATTCTTAAAGATATATATAATATCTCATCTGATATTTATAGCTTTTCCTTCAAAATTATATGTGTATAAGATTCTTTGACTCATTTTCTATTTTTATATTCTTTTAGAATGGAACTCTCTTTCAATTAAAAAGGGGCAAATTTTTAATTGGAAAAGAGACTTGGGAGGTCATAAAGATGGCATCCCATTTGGGAACATTTAACTTCTGTGCCATTATTGTATTTACTGTGACATCTCAGCAGAATGGTAGCTATTTGTATATTATTTCATAAGCCTTATGGAAAGTCAGACTGTGAACATTTATTATGTACACTTCGTTATTCATTTCCATAGTTTGTCAAAATATTCCTGAACAAGTGCAAAAAAAAATGAGTATTTTCAGAACTTTAATATAAAAGTATATCGGTCTCAAAGCCAGGATTATAAGTTTTCTGATGACCTAAAAAAATTCAAATGATGAATTTCATTAATCTATAAGAATCTTAACTAAACAGCTATTTACCTAGTAGCTTCCAAACAGGTAGAATGCAATCCAGGTAACTTTCTTTGAGGCAATGTCTAAAATGAATTTTTAATAATCTCCTGGTAATTTCTTTATGATCAAAATATATCACTACCATTTTAGTGAAGAAAAAGGGATGACAACTATCTTTGATTTGAGTGATGTGAGCCTCCAATAGAAATGGTTGTGACTGAAGTGAAAATATAGCCACCACCTTGTTTTTGTTAGTGTTCGCTCATATAGTAGAGATAATGGCACAGGGAATAGTGAGCTCTTTGCAATCATCTGAATCCTCAGAAATGATGGTCACAGCCCCATTAACAGTAAAGCAATCCTAGTGGATGGAAACAAACCAGGGGTTCTTAAATGTTCAGATATTTTTGTAAGGATCAGTAGGTGTTGCAAAATTATACACGAACTACCTTCATACAATGACACAACTTTAAGCAACGTAATATATGTAATAGTATATCTGTTTTATTATTATAGGCTACAGTTAGAATAAAGGCAAAACCTGGACTTTCAACCACACACACACCAAAGAAAAGCACAGAACCGTATCAGATGCATAACATACCAAAACATTCACATGATGACTGGTAAAAATAACATGATTTTAGATAACAGGATACTGGCATTCTTACCCACCGCCTGCCTCTGGGACCCCCAGGTAAGTCATCACCATTGCTAGGCTTTAGTTTCTTGAATTGCAGAGTGGGCATGCCAGGCCCAGCAAACTCAAAAGCCCTTTCCAGCTACCAAATCCTGTTATACACATTTCTTTAAAATGCTTTGAAGAATACTTACATACTAAGATTTTTATGCATTTCTAAAGAATAAAATGAAATAAGATTTAAGCCTTGAAAGTCTCATGAATATATCTCATTCTTCAAATTGTGAGAAGAGGAAATAGGATTCCTTCTCCTTTAAGATTTCACTCATCTATAATAGGATCATGAAAAATGAGGTGGGGGTGGGGCATCCCTCTGCAGAAGGGAAGCAGTTAATGAAATAGCTAACAAGACGGGGCAGGTATTGGTAACATTAATTGGATGTAAATGTGATTTGCACAGAGTACATGAAATGCTGAAATGACCCCAGGACTTGATTGCACATTATGAGACTAATGGTAGGAAGGGATGGGAAAGACTGGAGAACAGAAGTGTTTGCCTTATTGTCTTTTTATTCATTTTACTCATGGTTAGGTGGGGAGCTGCATTGCAGTGCTGGATCTGCCAGTCACTCGTTTGCACCAGGAAAGTCCCTTTAACTTCTCAGAACTCCAGTTTCTTAATCTGTAAAGTGAAGGGTTTAAATTTGAATTTAGTCATCTGCATATTTCTTTTCATCTTCTAATATTCTGTATCATTTCAGATTCTTAAAATATATGCATATATGGTACATATTGTTGATCCCTCCATTAGACACTATGATGCCACATAGTTCTCAAGTACCTGAATAGATTATGAACTCAAGCATGTATATTCCTAATACTGCTCTTTGACCTCCACAAGACCTCAAATACTTAGACCTCAATCTCATTCAGATGTGGCTGAATTATTAAAACTTGTCACTTCATCTTTTCATGTTGAGTTCATTCCCTAAACAAATGCCTTCTCAAGTTACTCTCCATAACTTGTTGTAATTTAATACTCAAATATATTGGCATACCAATGAACTATAGCTGACTGTAGGATACAATTTTGTCACATTCAAATGCCCTTTTGGTCCTAGAAGCTATTAACTGTAACATAAAAGAACATTCATAAAATTTTGTCACATTTAATTGCCCTTTTGGTCCTAGAAGCTATTAACTGTAACATAAAAGAACATTCATAAAATTTTGTGAATTTTTTAATACAAAGGAGGCCCGATGGAGCCATACTGTAATTAGTTTTGCTCAGGAGTGAGAAAAACATTCAGGGATAACCCAAACACTTCTGTTTGGCATTAGTGGACACTTGGTAAAAGAAGGGTTATATCTTTTGCACAATAAAGATAACAGGTAATAATACCCATTAAAAATGGGAGTATTTCTGGTGGCTGGCTTTAGTATAGGAAGAGATAGGTTAGAAGAATGCCAGAATTGGACACTAGAAAAGTTATTAAAATGGTAGCGGTCCATCGAATAACAGAACTATTTTGTCATACTGAGATTATTTGTCCAGAAAGTTAGTCTTATATCCCTTCCATTCAGAAAAGGGGGCAGATTTCAAATGCCTCTGTCATAATAGGAAATGTATATTTTGACTAGTGGAGCAATTAGCTAAAGCATTTAATCTGATAATTTTAGTTTTGTGGATCTGAATTTTCATCTTAGGTGTAATTTAGTCTCTTGCATATGTGATAGTGTCTGTGATCGTGAGGAATGATTTCATCACTTTTGTTTTTCTTTTAAGTTGATAAAATGTGCTAAGTGGTGATTCCAGCATACTGTGTTAATACTGTATCCTACAACCACTTGTGAACTGACCACATTAAACAAACCATAGTGTTTCTCTTCTCGTAAATCGTTTCTATGGTGTGATTGTTTCATGCTGGGGATGGGGGTGGGGGAGGTTAAATATTTAGTTTACTTAAAATGTCAAGATGTTATTCTTAAATGCCATAAAATTGTGTGACAATAAACCAAATAGAATATCCTCTTTTTCAGATGTGAGAGAACTGTATAGACTACTTTGGGGACTAGCCCATAAATGCTGTCATTTGTGTTTTTAAAAAGCTTATATATTATATATGTAACATACAATATATACCACATACAAAGGAAAGCAAGCAGTGTATGTAGTGTTTCTTGGAATCTACATGTGTTTATTTACATAGAATACTTATGCATTGCAAAGACCATCAACATAGTCTATTTAGTTTCTAAAACACTCTCCACATAAATTACTGATTACATTTGGAGTTTGGAGATAGGACAATTAAGGTTTTAAAGAATAAAATGACTTATCATAGATCATGTCCCTGTCCGTGGCTCTAAATATCATTCTCTTTACACTTTTCATGCTGGCATGTTGTCTGTTCTCTGTCACTGCCATTCTATTTCAAACTGAAACATCAAAAAATGTGTTGACATTTTAAGGTTTTAGTGAAAAGGAGTCATTGGGATTGTGTTAGACCTTCTTAGATAACTTCCAAACTGCATCTACCTTCATGAAATACCCAAAGGTTTTAATATTTAATAAATTAATATTAAGTCCCTGCACCCTAATCATACACCCATTCGTTCATTCATTTATTGCCATCATGCAAAACTATAAAATGTTCTTCATATATCTTTCACTTGCTTTATTAGAAGCCCATCATAACAACTAATTTCTGAACAGTTTTCTATAAAGCAACTGGAGCCATGCTGATTCAGTGGCACAGCAGTCATTTTTTTTAGCCTTTTGTTTTTGTATGAGTGGGAGAAGACAGAAGGGGGTGTGTATATTTTAAAGAAACTCTTCATTTCCAGTAACTTTATGGAAATACTGGATTACTATGTCGTAGGTAGCAGTTTGTTAACGTTAGACATAGGTCAAATTCCAGTAAGCTTTTCACTCATTTAGTAGTGTACTTAAGGATTTCCCCAAGTTATGTTACAACCCAATGACTTCTCAGTTTGAATATGAAGAACAGTCATGTTGCAATCCATGACAGGTACTACACTTTTTTGTTCTCAAACATCAGGTAGCCACTGGTACTGCTTTCCCTTGTAAATCAATAGTCTGTGATATGTTTTGTACTTCTCCGTGCAATGCAGTGTTAACTGTGAATATTTAAGTGAAATGTGCTTATTATACTGGCACTTAATATTTCCTAACACTTACTTCAGTTTTCCCCATCAAATAGGTAAGTCAATCAAGTATTATTTTGTATGAAATGAAGTAATAATTATTCTTAAAAACAATAGTATTCTAACTACAATGTCAAATCAAACATGCATTTTATATTTTTATATTCTTTTTTCTTTTGACATTGAGTTAGGTCAATTTACCATGTAGTAATATAAAGGTAGATTCTTATACCATGATATCTGCTTAATTTGAGGCCTTTTGTTAAGTAAATACCTATGAGTTTTGATTGTGTGATATTTTCTTGTGATGATTGTTTTTTAATTTGTCATTGGACTTGAAGTATTTATTGCAAATGTTAAAAAGAGAATCCAATAAAACACCTGGAAACGTCTTGTTGCAGTAATAATACCAAATGACTATTTGTTTCCTTTCTTCACACACCTCCTCCCTCTCCCTTCCCTCTGCTTCCCTCCTTCCATTCTTTTATTCCTTTGTTTCAGCAAAAGAAGAAACATCAAAAGCTAAGCTCTTGTCATCAGTTCCAACATCACTTGTCCTCCTTCACAGCAAAGGCTTCTAACATTCCCTAGTTGTTATTCCATTGCTCCTGTCTTTCAGTTCTAGAATACCAATAAAGTCTCAAGAACAAGAAATGGTTAACAATAATGCTGCACCTTTATACCTTATCCCAGTCATGGAGTAAATTATGGCATTATTTCATTTACAAATAATGATTACATTCATCTATGTACTGCCCTATTCAAAACACTGTGGAGGCATTATGGTCAGTGTGTAGATGACCCTATTTTTATCAGATGGATTATAGACAGTCAGAAATTCCAAAGTTTGTATATTAGGAGAGTAGTTATTTCTAAACAGAACAGTGAGTTGTTCAGGAAACTTTATTTTCACTATGCAGCCTCTCTATCTTCAGTGTTTTGTTTTGTGTCTGTTGTTTTTACATTATTACAGAGTCTAACATCCAGCAAGCAGCTAACCATTGCAATCATTTGTGCCCAGCAATGGTGATCTTCATTCTTTTTCTAGCAGCAGCTCCTCCTATGTGTTTGTGCTTTTGGGATGTGAGCAAAGGCTTCATCATCAAAACTCTAGTTTCCATCTGGAATTTTTCCTTATCTAAAACAAACAAAAACAAAGATATATATTTAGACAGCCTCACATGTGTGTGTGGTGATTGACTGTAAAGAAGAGAACGAAGTATCTATTTCTAAGCTTCCATTTTCTATAAGAAATAACTTTGTTTTAAGCTTTCTGGCTGAACAATTCTAACGGCCAACTCCATGAGCCACCATTTGTTTAATTATAGAGAACAAAATTTTTCAAGCTGTATCAAAGCTGCATCATAGTCTACCTATAAACAAAAATAATCCACTTTTTTTAACTTCAACATTGAAAAGAGTACATAAATGATGCTGTGCAGCTTCTGTTACCTAGGGCCACTAAAACGTCTTCTAGTTTTCTGAGCTTAGTTTTATCTGTCCTGTGCCTTTCTCCCCTTTAAGTTGACTTTAAGTCACAGCCAAAGGGGGCTACTTTATTTTGTTTTAAAATTGTCCCTTTTTGTTCACTCTAAGTGATACCTGGCTTGAATCATGCAAGAAGTCTGTCATGGAAACCAAAGAGCCAGACTAAAACCAGATGCCATTATTCTGTCAAAATTTAGAGTCAGTGAAGTTTGGGGCAGGGTGTTTGTTATTGTTTCCACTTGTTTTAAATGAAGCAAGAGAAAACGTAAATAATCCATAGATCTGATTTCAAAACCCATAATTGATAATAAAAAACATGAGCAGGTGAAAGTCTATGACTCATCCCATTTGGCATAAGAAATGCTTTTACATAAAGATGCAGAGCACATGTGTTCATGGGTACTACCATTTACTCTTCAGTGTCAGGTATCACTTGTGTAATGTAAACTCACTATGCTAACCATGGAAAGATGTGGCTATTTCCACATAAACTGAATCTACAAATAATCAGAGACTAAGTGGCATCTCAGAGACACTGGCTGTAATCTAGAAGTTGGACCACGAGGTAATAATTACACTTTTGAGGGCTTAGTTTTAAATATCCCTATAGAGAAGCTTAGGAGCCAGGTAGAAGAAAATGACTATTATCTTTGTATTTGTGGCAGTGGAGATGGGAATAATTGGGAAGCAGTTTTTGAGACAATTAATTTTGCCTTATAATTTCTGGAGGCAGATTATAAGACTGTTAGAATGTTATGTGTCCTACTCCCAAGAAAGCAATGAATTTGTGATTTTAATCTTCTTGTCCCTCTGGGCATATTATGCCAGCAAGAATGCTGTGCACTGTCAGGCTAAGCCATCAGCATATGTTGTAGCCAAAAAACAATCTAGCAAACAGTCCTCCAAAAACACATTGTATGTGTTACATAGTTAGGCCAGCTTAGAGGGCCCTTCTGGACACACCTCATAATTAGTTGCTCCTCATACTCAGAATGACTGAGTATGTATTAATGGGACATTACTGCTATCCTGTGGTTTCCAATAAATAGTCTTTAAGCACACACACACACACACACACACACACACACACACACACACACACACACCACAGACATGTAAGCAATCTGTAAGACACCAGAGTAGGTAGAGATAGTGACATACTGTGATTTTTTCTATCTCCATTGCCACAAATGAGCCATCCCACTCTGTCTGATTTTTGTCTCCACCTCTTCACTGAGCATTTCCTCCAGACTACACTCCTCGTAATGCTTCAGCTCCCAGCCTCCCCAGATCGCTGTAGAACTGGCACTGACTGGCACCTCCTTCCTTCTAGGTTTTTGAACCTTCACTCTTTCCATCTCTTCTCGGTCACTTTCTTATTCGTCTTCCTCTTGTCACCTCTTACATGCTGCTGCTCCCCCAAGGGTCTGATCCTTTCAGAATCTAGATTCTGTTTCTATACTCTCCCCACCACCTTAGTTTTAACCCTTCCCATAACCACAATCTCAGCCCCGGACTCTCGCCATCTCTCCACACTCCTAGTGTCAATTGATTTTGCAGCCATCCGCATGCCCTGCTCACATTCCTTTCAAAGAGAGCCTGCCACTCTACAGTCTAAACAGGACAGCCCTAAGAGCCATGTCAGCCCATTTTCTGTCCACAGTACATAACCTAAGCAACTTAGATCCTTTCTCCTTAGAACTCAGAATGCGGATTTAGAGATAGAAACAGAGAATTACAAAGTCATTGAGAGTTATAGCACACCATCATACCACTGTGCCAAAAGAAAAACGAAGCAGTCGTCAAGAACGGTGTTATTACCTAGGTGAAAGATGGAAAGTAGCTACAATTTTCCAACACAAATCTTCCAGTTAGGGGACACCAAACTCTTCTCACTGCCTTTGGAGTTTATGAGATTCATATAAATCTAAAAATTTGTGATGATACTAGCCAGCTCCATGGGTATTTCTGTCCCTCGGTGATAACTTATTTTTTATTTATTAGTCTCTTTGATAGAAACATCATCTGAAGTGTTCTCTGGGCTATGAAAAGTTCTCAAACATGGAATGTACAAGATAAGAGCACCACACACTCACAACCTGTCTTATGACCTTGGGGAATCAGACTACTGCTTCATAATACAACTGCTTAGAGTCCTGGGATCAATTAATCTCAGGCCTTTCCCTCACTCTTCACAATTCATTCCGTGACTGTTGCCACCACCTCCACCTCTGAATTGCTTCTGCATCTGTGATTTCTTGCCCATGTTGTGACAATTGCTTAAATTTTTCATATTCTGGACAATGTGAGTTCTCTTGATCACAAATAAAATGATCTTCCTAGCTAAAATATTTCAAATACTATCATTTTAGAATAAAGGCCAAACTTTTTCACATCTAAGACCTATTATGATCCTTGATGGGATACTCTTCTGTCTGTCATCCCATTTACTGATCCTATAGCCCAGAGTTAATCACATCTTTCAACTTTCCCACCCACACTGTTAGACTCAGTGAGGTGACAACTAATTATATTTCAAAACTTTCTGACACCTCCTCTAGGAATAGTTGTTAAGTGTCCCTCTAATGTGCCCCCAATAGCCTGTTGTCAAACTTAACACAAAATATAGTCATCTATTCTTTTGACTCCTTTACAAAAGTGTTGAACTTGTAAGCTGATTCACCTAGTCATCTTTGGATTCACGATGCCTGACACACAGGTGAAGTTCAATAAACATTAGCTAAAGGAATACTACACTGGGAAGATGTACTTCTGCCATCAATACTTTGTAGAATAATAATCTATGGGACCTCTAGTAGTGGGTCAGTAGTTATCCCTAGTAAACTAATGGACTTTGGGAGCCAATTCCACATAGAGGGATACTCTCTCACCCTAGACACAAGGGGGAGGACATAGGCCCTGCTCCAAACAAGCCAGACTTTGAAGATCTCCCATGGAAGGCCTCACCCTCCCAGGGGAGCAGAAAGTGGGTGGGATAGGGGGTTGGTGGGGGCCAGGGGAGGAGAGGAGGGAGAGGGAACTGGGATTGACAAGTAAAACAGCTTGTTTCTAATTTAAATTTTTAAAAAAAAAGGAAAAGAAGAATCAATTCTCTAATCCTGGCATGGTGGCAAGCTCTAGAGCAGGCAGGTTCAGGTACAATGAGAAAGGAGGAAGAGAAAATAAGAGAAGGGATGAGGTATTGTGGGTAAATAGAAAAGACTAGGAAATGCAAATGAAAGTGGGGAAGGGATTCTAGCTCTTTGCAGCCAGGGCCAAAACTTGTCTTGTACAGTTACAAAAACTGCTACACATTGATGCTTCCACAATTAGATGGATAAGACAAATGCGGTTTGAAGAAACTAGATAATTGTCTCAGCAGTTAAAACAAAACCTTTGCTTTGCTTTATTAATTTGAAAAATTAGTTCATATTTATTTATTATACACTTGACTAAAATCATAAAAACCTGCATTGGATAAAAATTGACAATATGTATCAGTAATAAATCTAACAAACCTTAAGTATTCTAATATAATGCATAATATTCATGTATTTAATTTTTATTACCGTGGAACTTAATAATACATGAATCCTGTCCACAACTATGCCTGACATAGTACTACTTCCTAAAATAATCTTTAGCTCGCCAAGGTGACACATACTCTTAATCCTAGTACTTAGGAAGTGGAGGCTGGAGAAGAGTTCAAGGTCATCCTCAACTACAAAGGAAGTTTGAGGTCAGTCTGAACTATAAAATATTGTCTCAAAAAGCAAGTGAATAGAAAATACAATAAATCAATAGACTGAAATCAGTAGAAAACCGTTTGAAAATGTTTCAAACTACTGTAATATTTGTATTCAATAAACCTCCACTATGTTTCTTGGGAATTTTCTCTCTTAATCTTAAAACATGGGCAGTGTTGAGGAAATTAATCTGTACTGATGTAAAATCTGTACTTACCCCATACAGTTGCTGAAGAAGGGGTAGTTTGTTATTCCAGAAACCTTCAGGGTCCTGATTGTAAGCTTTTTGGCTTAGAAACAGGAAATCAGATTTTATCTCAAGTGTAATTTTAACCTCAATATTTAAACATTTCCAGTAGTTTCTAGAATTCATACTTTAATCTCCAATCCTTTGAAGTATTCTGTTCAGATAAGGGCTCTTATGTTGAAACTGTAAAGGGTTCAGCCATTGATTTCTCTATAAATCCCAGTCAAAATGACTTCCAGTTCAAAACTATACACACATTCTCTCTGTCCTGCGTAATCTACTGGAAATTAGCCTACTTGAGGCTGCAAGCACCAAGCATAAAATGATGATGGCAAATGCTGGCAAGGATGTAGAGAAAAATGATACACTGTTGGTGAGAATGTAAGATAGTATAATAAAGACCTGTATTGAGGCTCCTCAAAACACTAAAACTAGATCTACCACATGACCTAGTTACCCCATGTCCAAGTGTATATCCAAAGGAAATGAAGTCAGCATATCAAAGAGATGCCTCCTCTCTCATGTTTGCTGCAGTACTAGTCACAGTGGCTAAGTTATACAATCATCCCAGTGTCCACAGGCAGATAAAAAAAAAAAACAAAGAAAATGTGCTAGCTATGCGTACACACAGTGCAGTAAAATGGGTGGCACTGAGGGGGCCTTAACTGCGACAAACCAGACAGGAAAGGAGAAGTACAATGTGTTCTCTCATCTATGTGGAAGCTCTACAAAAAAAAGCCAGCCTGGATATAGACTCATGATAAATAGAGACTAGGGAGATTGGGGGCAGAGCGCCCAGGAAGCCTGGATCAGGGCATACTGTATATGCACTGAAACCTCTCACTTAACTCCATTGATATATGCAACTTATATATACTACTGAAATAAAAAGTGACAGAGTAAGATTTAGTTTCTGGTAATTCAAAGCAAACAACTGCACAAAAGTGAAAATTGGGATTTTTCTATCCACAATAATAAAGAATCTGGATTATTGAGAAGAAAATACTAACTAACTAACTGCAAATGGGTCCCAATGCCCTATACATCTCAACTATTTCAGGTCTGTGAAGTGAGAGTTGGAGAGTCACAGAGTGAGATATAATTCATGTAACTGCTGCTGGGAATTTGCTCAATGACAAATTGTGAGGTGACTACTACAACAGGCTCCAGGAAGTTCAAAAGGGCAAAGCTCCTCTGTCCTAAGAATCGTTCATGGAATTCTCAGATAAATCTCTTCTTGTCTCTTTCCAGTGGGCATCTGTCAGCTGAGGAGCCTTTCATCTGGAATCCAGTTATGTGGTTTCAGTTTAAACTTCTTTCAATGTCTCTAAGATACCTAGCATTGCAGCGAACTTTGCATCTTCAGATGTACATTCTTATACAATCTGTTGTACTCTTCCATTCCCAGTTGGAATTGTTACTGGTTAAGTGAACTGACATCATCAAAGTCATTACTGTCAGAGTACATACTCCTCAACTGGCATCAACGTATCACAAGTTATGAATCTTTTTGATAGATGATATTGAACTGGTTTAAGAATCCAGAGGCAACAACAATTTTTTATACACTAGGATAGATAGAATGCTTCCTTGTGCTAAAAGGAACAGATTACATGGCAAGTGGTGTAGACTGAAGTAACCTTTCTAATGAAATGAGCAAACATAGATGTCTTACCACACTCTCTGAGTCACAGCAAACCTAAAGTTCAGAGGGGAAGTCTTCTTTACATTTCTTCTAATTTAACGTATTTCTTCACAATTCGCCCAACCCTCCAAGAGAAGCTCACAACTACCACAACTTTTAAGTCACATGACTCATAATTATGAGTCACAGGCTGATTCATCCTAGCCAATAGCTAACCCTCCCATCCTATAAGCGAGCCTTTAATTCCACTGGTAATTCAAAAGTGAGCTTGCAGCTGTTGTGTATCACCATTATTGTTAGTTGTTCAAAGCATTTCAAGAGAATCATCTGCTTTTTTTCTTTTTAACAAAGCTTTCACTAAAGTAAGAGCTTATCAGAGATTTATAGTGGGAATGCAGCAGTTTTAAATGGAACTTAAAATTTCAAGTTAATATTTTAATAATCAAGTCTTCATTTGGCTCAGCTTCACTTGTATTTTGGTCCAAACATCATGTTTTTAAAATATTCTCACTAAATCAAACACTACCACCCCCAAAAAGCCTTAGCAACACTCAGAAAAAATAGTAAGCCTGTTAAATTCTGAGTGTTAGAAAGAAAACAAAGTGAGTAGTGAAAGAAAAGCCCTGTCATAATGCAGACATCTCTGAGCTCTAAGCATCCCCAAAATATTTTATATAGGCTTCCATGAATTCTCTTGTCAAAACTTCAGAAAAAGAACAGGCTTCTTCTAGCTTCCAATTATCATTCATAATCTTCTCTACTGGGTGTCTGGATCTGCTCATGTTGGATAATTCCAGATTTACTTCAGAGTCAAAATAAGATCCTCTCCTCCCAACCCATGCTAGAGTTTGATGGGGAATGTACTTCTGTGTATGTTCATCTTATTGATTGTTGAATGAAGTACTGTTTGGCCAATGAGGCATCAAGTTAGACGGGACTAAGAGTCAAAGGAGGATTCTGGGAAATGTAGTAAAGAAGTGGTGATCCAGGCAAGAAGTGACATAGCAGGGAGACTCATATTTAAGCAAGGACAAGCAGGAAGTGATTCCTTTTCTCCTTCTCTCTTCCTCCGGAGTCACCATGTGAGCCCGGGAAGACAGGATGCTTGCCACTAGCATTCAGTAAGATAAGTCTTATAAAATATACAGATTTATCATAATTAAGACTGAGCTAGAAGATGAGAAATCCTAGTCATTGGCCAAGCAGCATTTGTTCCTAATATAAATCTCTGTATATTATTTTGGCCACCCACGTGGCAAGCAGAACTCAAGCGGGTGGCAGAAAGATTTATTGTAACAGGAGTTCAAAGATGTCTTTGGGAAAAACTGTTCTTAAAAGACCCACAACTGACCAGAGAACAGATAATAAGAGACTGACCAATGCTCAACCCTAAATAGAAAATCTATATCACCCACCTTCTCCTAAGGCCCAGGGATCATTGTGGAAGAAGGAACAGAAGATAGCAAGAGCCAAGACAGTGGATAACTACAAGTAAATTGTCTTCTAGACACAGCAGGTCATCTGCACATGTGATCTCACAGTAGTTTTGACAGCATAGACAAGACCAGTGCCAGCTCAAGCCAGACCAAATCTCAGTGTGGATAGGGGAGGTGGGCACAAAATCCCATTCTTAGTCAAGGAGCTATTGGCAACTGATGACTTCTGAGAGAGGAGTTATCAGTTTTCCTTAAGAGTATAGCCCCTGGGATGTTGGCCATTGGAAGGTTGCACACCTGAGACTGAACATAGACAGCACAAATTGGATTTGCTCTTTAAAAATAAAGAAGTAGAACATAAAATTAGGTGGCTAGGGAAGTGGATCTGGAAAGAGTTGGGGGAAGGGTGTATATGATTAAATCACATTGCACTAAGTTCTGAAATAATAAAAAACAAAGCTTCATAATTTTGTTGCTCACTGGTACCTGGGGGCCAAAGAATCAGCATTATTTATGTGATTTATAGACATTCAAGAGTTACAGGCTCTTCCCCAAGCCCACTGAATCACAAGCAGAACTTTGCTAAATTCTCCAAAGTGATGTAAATAGACAGGAAAGGATAAGAATCACCACTAGCAGATGTTGTCACTGTGCAGTCTCACTCAGCCATTCTACCTGCGAGCCACTAGACTAGGGTGAGGGTGTGAATTCAAATTAGGTTATTACCAAATAACCTGTCTGGCTCTTACATAAATATGTTTTCATAAAGTCCAAAAATATGGTGATAAAGGAATATTTTCATGACTACACTCTAAGAATTGAAAAATTGCTGATTCGTCCTATAGCTAACTCTCTCATCTTATGACTTGGGCCTTTAATTCATCGAGTAGTCAGAAGTGAGCACAGCCATTATTTATCACCATTACTGTCAGTTGTTAAAAATCATACAAACACTTTTCTATTTTCAACTGGATTCTACATCTCATTGTAGACTAGATATCTCTCATTACATAACCAAATGGCCCCTACCAACTCTTTTCCATCTGATTTATCACTACAGCAGCAAAGCCTAACAAAGCCTCAGGATTGATGTAGTCTTCTTTCTGGATTTGAATGAACTACAAAATTAATAATTCTAATTTATCAAATGACTGTAACCAATGACCTCGCCTGTATTTACTTACTGGAGCCTCAAAACAATGCTAAACTATAGATCCTGTCACCACCATTCCCATTTTAGAGATTTAGAAACTGATATGTAGACAAGGAAATAATTCCCTTTAAGTCTTGAGGCAGTAGCTGACCTGGAATATAAAAATCATGAAGTTATGTCATCGCCAAGTGCTTAAGATACACTTTTCTGTTTCTCCCAGCAGTCCTGAAAAGGGCTGTAAAGATGGATCAGTTAGTAACATGCTCACTGCACAGATGTGGGGACATGAGCTCTGTATGCAGCATCCATGTAAAGCTGGGAACAGAAAAATCCACCTGTACTCCCCGTACTGAGGAATCAGAGACAGGAAGATCCCTGGGGCTTACTGGCCAGCCAGCCTAGCCAAATTGGCAAGTTCCAGGTATAGTGAGAGACAGAGCCTCAAAAAGTAATACAGAGGGTGACTGAGGAAGACAACTGACATAAATCATTAGCTTCCATACATATGCACACATAGAAACATGCACACAATCCTACAAGAAAGGTATTGTAGACAGATAAGAACACTGTTGCAGCCTGTAAACAGTGATGCAGTGTTTTATAATGTCTTCTGTCTACCTTCAATGTTGCTAATCTCCCAGGTATTCCTAATGAGCTTGATGTGGCATCTCAACTAAATACAGTTAGAACTCAGGAGCTTAGTTTCCTCTGTCAGCATAATAAAGGTGAAAACACCACACTTCACACCTCTCCTTCCAACCACATGCAACAGTATTATTTTAGTATAACCAGCATGGTGTATTTTACAAGACTTGGCTTTCAGCTCTATCAATATATGTATATGTATCCTGATACATACAGGTCACATTATGTACATGTGCTTAAATTATGCATGAATATACAAATATCTCTGAAGTGATTGTTAGGAGGGCTTCCTCATTCCCTAGCTAGAAGCCATATTTGAGTCATTAGTATTCTGGTCAGAGGAGAAACTTCCCTTGCAGAGCCGTGATGGAAGGGACTGCAGTTTTGTGCACTATAAATAGCGATTTTATTAAAATGAAGAAAAATTGTTGAGAAATGGGAAAGGGATGGGGATAAAATGGTTGCCATGACAACTCAACCATTACCTCAGCTTTCAAAGAGTGGGGACCACTAAGTAAGAAATAGTAAATAAAGGAAAGGAAATAGAGAAAGCCTAAATGGTGTGTAACACAAGTGGAATGAGACAGAGTAGAGAAAATAATCTCCTTCTTCCTTCCTTACTTTCTTTTTTCTTTCTTTCTCTTTTAAGAATAATTTCAAATGAGTAATGAGCTAGGGAAACAAAGGATGGGTTTCATGAAGGGATGTCCCTCCTCGTGGAGCAAGGAGACCACCAGAGGTACAACTTGATCATCATCTTCATAGCTCAGCCACGGCACTATCCTTAACAAATGATGTATAGATAAGTGACAATTCCTTCTAAGAAGCAGGAATGCTCCTAGCATCCTCCTGAAAACGGCTACCCCTCCACCTGTATATACTTTTAGATGTTAATTCCAGAATTGCTATTCTCCACCCCCCACTCCTCACTCCCGGACTGGCTCCAGAAGATCAGAAAGAGTACTACTGACCAGAACTCCACCCACTCATAGAACATAGATTAATTCACATATTTTACTATTACTAAAGATACTATTAAGGACATATAGTATAAAGGGATAATCTTTATTCATCACTTCACAGATTATCATGTTCTTTCACTTTATCTCATTTACGCTGCAGAGCCATCTCAGCAGTGTGGAATTACTTCACTTAGGCATGAAACCTGATGAGCCAGCTTAGACAGAATAACCTAATTGCTAATTCCTATATGCAAAACTTCCCCATCTTTCCTGGGGAATGGATTTAGTGCTGATCATTTGCACAGTTTTTAGCTGGTCTCGGACACATATTGTGACAGTTCAGACAATTCTATCTGTTCATTAATTAGCACCTCAGGGAGAGAGAAAGAGAAAGTGTGTGTGTGTGTGTGTGTGTGTGTGTGTGTGTGTGTCTGTGTGTGAGAGAGAGAGAGAGAAAGTCAGAGACAGAGAGACAGACACAGAGACAGAGAGAGACACAGAGACAGAGAGACAGAGTGTGTGTGTGTATCTGTGTTAGAGAGAGGAGCAACAGACTCATTTAAATTCACATAAGCAATTCTACATTTCTTTTAGTGTGGAGGAAATAAAGATTAATCCAAGGTCATTTGAAAGACTTTGTAATGTGCTTTAAATAGGTTGAATTGTAGCAGATAATTTAGCATAGCAGATGTTTAGTATAATCCCCCCATACTCTGAAAGTGATAATGATGAAAGTTTGGGGGGCTAGACAAAAAACAGGCTCCAAATAACCCACACATAACCCTGCTGGAGTAGAGCCATGGTGCATACACCTGGGGTACCACCAAACAAGCCTCCTTTACCACATAGTTTTGAAGAAAAACAAACAAACAAAACTCATTTGGGCATAACAAAGGCTCCTTAAACTAGGACACAATGAAGGGTGAAAGGCAAGAGTCTGGGTGAGAGGATGCATAAGTGATCGTGACCATCAGCTTCCAGAATGCTTTTCCTGAAAAGGTTCATTTGCTTGGGGTAAATAAAGAATCAATGAAAAGAAGAGCAGCAGTCTGAACATGTTAGATTTAGTCCTCAACCGGGGAAGGGGGGTGCACACCTTTAATTTCAGCACTTGGAAGGCAGAGGCAAGTGGATCTCAATGAGTTCAAGGCCAGCCTAGACTACCATGAGAGTTCTAGGAGAGCCAGGACTGTTACACAGAGAAAGCCTCTCTCTCTCTCTCTCTCTCTCTCTCTCTCTCTATATATATATATATATATATATATATATATATATATATTCTCATGTGTGAAAACAAAAGAAAAATGAGATGCTTGGCAAATGACAGAAGTGCTTGTGTGGGTGGGGAGGGGAGAAGATGATGACAAACCTAGAGAAAAAGCAGCATTTTTGACTTGAAGAAATGGGTGAATGATACCACTGCATGATTAACTCAATCATCGGAATGTCCAACTTGTGACATCCATCATACCATGCATTCAATTTTGGTGTCTTTTGTTAATAAGAAGGCAAAACCTTCATCAGACTTTGGTATTTTGGAGTGAGACCTTTGGGTTGTTAACTGCAGGTGAACAAGAAGACTAGAGTTCTAGTCTAATGGAGCTCTGGCTTTATAGAAAGAAAAGCCCTAGTTAGGATGCTCTGTCTGTCCTGTGATGTTCTGTGCCTCCTTGGGGTTGTATAGAGGGCCTAACCAGCAAGAAGGTTCTCGCCAGAGGCAGCTGCTCAATCTTAAATTTCCCAGATTTCAGAACAAACTTTTTTTCTTTGTGTCATCAAGTCATATTATTTTATAGCAACAAATGAAAGTAGTCAATTTATGGAGCACACACATGCACACATAAAATAATAAAATACAACACAAATGCCATGAAAGGTGTACTATTGGTGTTACCAGGTGGGACTCTGCAATAGAAAAGAAGCAGTTACTCACAGGAAGCCTTGTGACAGCCCAGCCAAGCGACTGGAGGACAGTGTGCTGCTTTCATCGAATGGCCATTTTTCATGACCTTTGCCTAGCTAACATTTTCAATGTATTAGATACTGAATAAGTGTTTCACCTGAGCCTGATGATGCAGGCTTGCAGTTCCAGCTATTTAGATGTCAAAGCAGGAGCATCACAAGTCCAAGGTCTGTCTAGTCTATGAGTGAACCCAAGGTGAACCTAGACAACTGACAGAAACCTTGTAACAAAATAAAAAAATACAAAGAGGGTTGGAAATTTAGCTCAGAGGTAGAAAGCTTGCCTAGCAGTCCCCCACCAAAAAAAATCTTTTAATTCATTTTACTTATTCAAGTGTGGGAGCATATATATCTGTGCACCATGTGCATGCCTGGTGCCTATCAAGGCCAAAAGAGGGTGCTGAGTCCCATGGGGCTGGAGTTACAGATGGTTGTGAGCTACCATGTGGTGCTGGGAATCCAACCCAGGTTTTCTGGAAAAGCAGCCAGTCTTAACTACCAAACCAACTCTCCAGCCCCAAGTTAAAATATTTAAATGACTTCTATTTAGCTCAAATCCAGGAAATTCTGTATCGTGGCATCTTAATGTTTTCTTAGCGGTTGTGTTTACGTGGGTCTTCTCATCCTATCCTTTTCTGCTCCTGGCATCCATTTTTTAATTCCCTAACCTCTGGCAACCGTCCAACCTCTTTATCTAGTTCCAAACTTAATCCAAGCAAAGAAGATAGACAACCCAAGTAATCTTAGTAGCTCATCTCTCTCATTAATTCTTCAAACCTCTTAACGTTCCACAAAATCCTTTGAACTGCCCCCCCCAAACTCTTACTCTGCCCTGCCTAAAACTTCATGCAAAGATCACAGTGGCTTCCGGAAGCCTTTCATTGATGTTTACTTACTTGGCCTTATTTGGATTTTGACTTCCATGCTATTGAACCAATTTCTCATTGGTAATCCTTCCCTTTCATTTTCCCATGGCTCCTCTTTAGCTGCCCTTCCCTTCAATACCTGTCACTAAGTTTCACCCTTTAGTTCACTTCTACAGTTTCTCCCCATGTCATCACGTCTCTTCTCACGCTTTGACTCTTTGGGACTAAATCACACATTTCCATCCTTAGCCTACCTCTTATTGCCTCTTCCATTTTTAAAATTCTGCCAGTCCCTGCCTCTAGGATGAATCATTGACACATAACATACAAACTGTCTGAGCAAAGTATTTGTCTCCCTCAGTGCAGCAGCCCTGTCCTCTTGTGCCCTTTCTAGCAGATGTCACCAGAGCCTTGTCATCCAAGCAAAAACAAAACTGTGCTGCCATCGGTGATTCCTCCATCTTCCTCACCCACTATATTCTATTACTTTTAAAATACAAAATTATTCTGCTTCCCTCATCTCTTATTACTGTCTTGTCCAGAGAATTTCAGTAGCCTCCAGTTGCCTATTAATAAAATGCCTGCCTTTGCATTCCACTCGATCCACTGGTAGCTCAGACCTCTCTATACACAAGCCTGTTCCAATCATACTAGACTCACTTCAGTCTCAGACGCATGACAAACTTCCCTGCCTTCCCATGTGGATCCATACTACCCCTGATGCTTTCTTGTCCAACACACTAGAGAGTTTTCCTCACAATGGAATAACTTGATTTTAAATATCCATCAAAGGTCCATACATTTAAGACTCATTTGCTAGTCTATGGCACTACTGGGAGGTGGGAAAATCCTTTAGGAGCTAGTGTGAGGAAGTGAGATCATTGTTTGCTCCTCTCTCTATTAAATCCTACCCACGTGTCAGACTGTGTTGGAAGCATGACCGTGTTTTAAACTCTTTAAACCTCTCAGCAACCCTCTGAACAGCCATGTCCCTGTGTTATAGATGAAGAAAATGATGCAAGGAGAAGGCCTGTGGCATAAATGAGCACGAACAGCTAATGTGAGAGAGCTGTTTGCATTCATATCCAGTGCCCATGCACTACCACAGGAAAATGCATGTTCAAAAGGAAGAGATTCTGCGTGTAGGTTTTGATAATCCAGTCTCAAAATAGAAAGCCTGGGTCAGTTTTTACATGTTTCACCAAGCATGTACAAATGTGTATTTTCTTGTTTTTGCTCAATGGAGCATACATAGCAAGAGTCATTCTGCATTTGAATTCTGCTATTTAGCTTGTGTTTGAAGGTTTGTTGTTATTTCCCAGTCCAAACTTCCTGAGCAAAGACCATACTCTCCACCTTATTCTCACACGGACATCTAAACCAGTCATGCCACAGCAAGTGAGCCACATGGTTTTGTTTTGGTTTGCTTTGGTTTGGTGTTGGTTTTTTGAGACAGGGTTTCTCTGTAGCAGCTTTGGAGCCTGTCCTGGAACTCTCTCTGTAGACCAAGCTGGCTTCAAATTCTGCAGAGACATGCCTTCTCACAACCCCTGCTGTCTCTGCCTCCAGAGTGCTGGGATTAAAGGCATGCACCACTACTGCCCGGTGAGCCACACATTTTTGGATGGATTATATTTCCATGTTCAAGTCAGTACTCCAGTCATGCCTTCCTTTTAAAGTATCTGTTGCCTGCTTCTGCTCTCCTGACCTCCTGACACATATACACACCCTCACAAAGCAGCACTTCAGCAGAATATAAACAAGTCAAATTTGGATGTCAAAATGGACTTTTACATAGTTGTTAATTCAGAATAACCAGGAGGAGAGCAAATAAATATGTCAATGAGGTCATGCTATGAAATACCTGCAACCCTCCCTAATCTAATGTTCAAAGTAATGTTCTGAACAGCTCTTGAGCTACTCAGATTGAAGCCAAGAGCCATCAGACATGGCTGAAGATGGTAATACAGTAGGTAGCTACAGAGGTACAATATGAAAACCATGGGTACAGGTGCCAAGAGCAGAGCCTACAAAGCTTCTCCAAAAAAGGACAATCAGCAAAAGCACAGACACAAAGCCTGAGCCCAGCCATCTCATAAGCTTAGCTGCCAGTCGGGATTTTGCCTAGTGGTGGCATAGAAAGGCAGGCTCTAGACCAGTACCGGCCTCCAGCTCCTCCACTTGCGTCAGGCCAGCTACATGGGAGGCACACACCCCAGGGGTGAGGCAGGGACTACTTACTGACAGATGTTCTCTGGCTGATATTTAGGCATCAGGTTTTGTTTTTCCATCAGCTTAGCAGCTGAATCTACTGATATTTTAACTACCATCTGTGGTCCCCATGGCCTTGCAGTCAGTGCCTGCCACTCAGGCAGCAGCATGGCGAGATGGCACTGGCTCTGCTGCTGCCACAAATGTAGCTTTTAACTAAGTCTCTATCGTTCTATTTACCAATAAAGACTCAGGAGTCAGAGGTTGGAGTTAAAGCCTCTAGCTCAAAGAGACTGATAAGCAACCATCTGAACTTCCCTTTTGGCCGGAGACCCAGCAAGAGTCTCTCCAGCTGTCCCAAACCAAACTCCAAAACCCTCCCTACTCCTTCCTGTGCATCTCTCTATCCGTTTTCCTGGTTTCTCCATCCTCTCTATGGCTAATTCCTGCCAACTGGCTCCGCACCCTGATCTAAGGTTAATTTTATCAACACAGTCTTGAGTTTCACAGTGCAATCAAATATCCCTCAACAGTCAGGGCAACAGTTATTAGAAAGAAATGGGAGATGGATTATACAAGAGTGGAGGTACAGAGAGGGAAACAGATTCGGAGCACAATTGCCCCAGCATATGCAACTCACCTCACTTTAGCCACCAGTCCAGAGTACACATGTCCTTATAGCACCATCCTCAGCTCCCAAAAACCTCCTCAGCTGTCTGCCTTTCTGTGGCCTCCAGACCTGATGGTCCTGACCACTCTCACCCTGACTGTGCTCAATGTATCTGGTAAACAAGGACATGTACTGCTGTGCTCACAACCTATACATCTCTGCTTCCTCTCTTCAAATAGTTCCTTGAAAGTAAAGATGAGTCTGTTCTTGGTTCAGCATCCTAAGCACATGAAGCATATTCTGCTCCTAGAGCCAGGAAGTACACAAAGGCTTAAGACCCAGAATCATATCACTTATGCCACGTGACTCCAGCAGGAAGCTTCTCTGGCTCCAGGGGGACCCATCCACCAAAATCTCTCTTATCAGTCTGTGTCCAATCATATAAAGGGCATTCATGCTACCCAGGCTGGTCCCAGCAGCAGACCCAAGGCCCAAGCATCCTGACATATTGGAATATTCCATCATAAACCAAGGTGTTAATGAGGATTTAACACAATTCTGGCTGCTCATCCTGGAAGGATGACTGCTGAGCACATGCCAGCGGCAAAGGGTATGCTGAAAGTGAATAGAACAGAGCCCTGAGGCAGAGAAGCTAGAAACAAAGGATGCTCCAACCCCAACCCAATCACTCAGTGCTTGGAAGTCCCCCATCTCTCTGTGAGCATTCCACAGGCTCCCAAGTGGAAGCAAATTACTATAGATAATGAACTCTTTCTTACTAAATCTTCTTCTAGGTTAAATATAATTTGATCAAGCATCAAAGAGCAGTCCTACACCAGAATCATTGCCTTGGTCATTTACAAGGGTCCAAGGAGAACTCCTACATGGCCCATGTAGTTAAGAGATTCTTGGTGGCTCCTTTGCAGTCCAGGTTTTCAGCCAAGTCACAGTCGCTTTGGTTCTGACATTGGTAATAATACTATCAAATTTTTGTGAGACAAAGCTCCACCCTGAAGGACAGCTCTACAGCAGCCAAGAGCCAATGAGCTCTTGCCACGTGGCTCTGTCAGGGCTACTACACCTTTCTGTAAAGTGTCTTCTACCCAAGGTCATGATGCTATCCCATACCCTGATAAGGAAGCTGGCTCCCTTACTTAATAGTTTCAAAGAGTAACCCCAGAACTCACACTCCAAAGTTTTGCCTAGAATAGGGTTGCAAACCACAGTACTTCCTGGGGCTAGACATTTAGGCCTTCCTGAAATTGAACATGTGAATATGAATAGAGGAAGCAGCTACCACCCAGCTCTTATTTATTAGCATATAACAATATGAAGCTAGTTGATCAGATTTTTATATTTTTTCAAGAAAGCCTGTAAATACAGATTTTTATGAAAAAATCTCCCAGTTTTTATTAGCAATGAATGTAATGTTTCAAAATCACTCTGGAAGCCTACACTGAAAGACTATTTTAAGCACATCTGTGAGCAAGATGGCCAACTGTCACCCACTGTGGCTCACTCCAGTAGTTACCCACTGTGTCTCATTCCAGAAGTTCCCCATCATGGCACCCTCTAGATCCCAGGAACCTAACTATTGGACTGTGGCATTTTTAAAACAATCAGAGAGACTTACTGCTGACGAATGGCAATTTTTCTCCCTAGGATTTCCAACTATGGCTTCAGTTCTGCCATTTGTGGCTACAGGGCTTCCAAAACAGCATCTTCCTGTTCTCTTCTCTACACTTTGCTACTCTGGCCCCACTATTCCAGGCACGCTCCAACACACTCCAGCATAATCACATGATTGCCAAGCTACCTTATCTTTCATACCTGGTCTGTTCAGATTAAGAGGGACTCCCAGGTCACAAGGACTCATCCAACACTAAAACCAAACTCACTGAAATTCCTTAGCAGCTAAGGATTTAGCTCATATTAGTTGAAGGCATTTAGTGGCACCTCTACTCCACCCACACAAAGGCATCTTTGTCTTAGCAATAATTGTCACTGTTGTGAAAAGTAACATAGCATCCACCTTGAAAAATTTTCCCAGTCACTTGAATCCTTGAAGGGACTTCCCTGAAGTCATCCTTTAACATCTGTGTCGTGCAGGCCTCACCTGGCTAAACATTCCCTCAGAGAAGATAATCTATGGTCCAAGAATCCAACATTCTGAGGCATTTCTAATGCCTCTTTCCTAATATTAGGAGGATGTTTTCAATGGGTCCAGTTTAAGGGACCATTTCCGGAGGCTAAAATTTTCAATGATCATAAAACACTATGCGGGGGCTGGAGAGATGGCTCAGAGGTTAAGAGCACTGACTGCTCTTCCAGAGGTCCTGAGTTCAATTCCCAGCAACCACATGGTGGCTCACAACCATCCATTATGAGATCTGGTGCCCTCTTCTGATGTGCAGATAAAAATGGAAGCAGAATGTTGTATACATAATAAATAAATAAAATCTTTAAAAAAAAAAAACACTATGTGTAAACTATAAATATGGCCATAGCTCCCTGTGAGGGCCAAAAACAAACGTGAAAGCACCATGTGCAGGCTATAAGCATGGTGACAGTCACCTGTGGGCCAGATGCGAGGGGGAGCTACAGAGGGTCAGGGGAGTGACTACAGCCCAAAAGCTTTACCCTCCACAGCCACAAGCTCCACTCTTTGCTGAAAGGTTCTAGCTGCTTCTCTCAACTTCCTTTGTGAAATGGGGAACTGAAAATATGGCAAGCTTCTATAGAAACTGAGAAAGTCTAAGTGGGCTATCTTCTCTTCACCCTGCCTCTGGGCCCTTCCCCATAGCTCCTGGGGCTGATGTTGAGCCCAGCAGCTGGGTTTTCCCCTGGAGTGGTGAGTCACAGATGTAGCTTCTCTGGCACAGATTTCTCAGAAAGGTCCCAGCTGGGAAGGCCTTCTGGTGGCCGAGTGATCCAACCCAGCTGCCATGCCTGAGACAGGGCCCCCAGATGGTGCTAGGTGACAAAGAACAGGTCCAGGCTTGGCTACAGGACCTATCTGTCTACTCATTAGACTCAGGATGTGATTCATCATCACGGATCCTGGGAAAAGCTGAGCCCATCAAAAAATGACTTTAGTAAAGCTGAATTGGGGGAAGCATTGCTACTACTACCAAAGAGCACCCACCAATCATGGCATGCAGTTCAGAGGTGTCCTGGGATGTTGTATACCCACCAAGCAACAAAAGGCTATGCAAAAGATAGGCCACCCACCAGAGATGTCTTACATTCAACATAGAAGGGTAAGTAAAACTTTTATAGTCAAGCCAAACTTTCACTAAACCAAAGCATTGTGCAGAGTCAGGGTAGACCAGAATACAGACATTAACACCATGCTAGAAAACAGATTTGTCATTCCAAACAAAATCTCATACAAATGCATAGCATTGGTATACACCCAAAGACAGATCTTCATATCAACACCGTAATGGATTCAGAAAACACCCCCAGTGTTCCCTGTAACTCCATGCATAGCACTTTTCTACCAAATTATGGGGGCCTTTGCCTGCCATGGTTAAAAGCCAACACTCTGTTTCAACCCCTATTACTCACAGTGGAAGATGAGGCTGGTAGAACATGGTATGCATTCCCCAAGGGCATGTGGCAAAAATATTTTTGTTTTCAAACTCAATAGAATAAAAGGCAATCTTATAAAGTAAGCTTTCTATGTACTGTAACAACTGTGCAAACAGACTGTTCGTGAGAGCTGGAAGAGGAAGAGTATACACGTTCAATTCATTCCATTTTGACAGGGCCTCTTCCTCACTGCCTGTCCTCAGTCAAGTCACTCCAACTCCATTGGCCAAAGGCTGACCTAGAATACAACTGGCTTCCTGAAGCATCACCTGCTCAACTTCAGCATCCAGACTATAACAAGGCCTCCTCTCAGAATTGCTCATTCATTCTTCAAGCTTAACATAGCAAAACTCTGGGGGGGAGGGGTAGAGAATGGGGATTCTAGCCTGAAAAACCTTCTATGACCTGGAGCTTTGTCAGTCCAAGCCACTTTCCACATGGGGCTCAGCATTGTTTCTGCAGCTCTGACAACATAGTCATCAGCAGGAAGGGCTGAAATGCCATTGGAAGGGACTTCTTAGGGCTGTTGAAGCCAAGAGACCTGGAAAAGAAGAAAAGACTAGAGCAGGAGGCATGAGGCCCATACAAACACTCCAGGCCCTCACACCTGCAACCAAGTCTGACTTGCCCCTCCTCTCCTCCTCATGGCTCAAGGCATCGTCTGTCCCTCTGCTGTTCTCTCTTCTTGAAGCCCCTCCTGCAGGGAGAACTTTACATGCCTGATCATGTTCCTCACATTTCTCACTTTAAGGAAACCTCACTCACCTCTTCACAAGCTGCAAGCCCTTTCAAATGGCTCTCCCCAAAGCCACTGCCTTCCAATCAAAAGCCACACCTCCTAGGACAGCTTCTCTCTTCCACTTGTAAATCTGTCCCCTTCTATAATCACTTTTACCTCTTGGCATCTTCCCCACTGGCTAGACATCCAGACATCATCTTGATGCCCAGGTACCTGGATACCATCCACCCAACACCTTTGACCTTCTTCATCCCAGGCTCTCATAGACTGGTCTCATTTGGGCATTCCAATTGGAGCCACATCTTAGACTTTAACAAGATCTAAATGTATCACTCCTTGGAAATTCTACAATCAATCACCCACTTTCACCCCAACCTTTAGGCTTTCCTGCTTCTCATATCCCACATACTTGATCACTGGTACCTTGCTAGTGCTCTCCCCACATAGAACACTGTCATCTCCCAGCCTACCAGCCTCTGCCTGTTTCCATTCCTGCCAGTAGACAGTTTAGAGTTTTTGGTCATTGCTTGAAGTGTTTTCTTCCTAATTGTCTAACTCATATAAGCTCTTGTTATAGTTACTCCAGGAAAGCACCATCTGAGTGAATACATCTCTCTCTCTGATCTTCCTCCTTATCCTGCCCATTGTTTCTTCCCTTTGATATCTCCTTCTCTTCCTGGTTCTAATATGCTCTTATATCTTATATCTCCTACTTGTTCCTAGGCCTTGATTAATTTCATGCCACAAAGGCCTTGACTTCCAGATCTTCCTGAAGATCCAACCTAGGCCTGTTCTGAGCTGAAGGCGGGAATATCAAAATCCCCCTGCATTTTCCAGTCATCTTTCCCACCAACTTCCAGGCTCCATCCATCATATGGATTATAGAGCCTACAGACAGACTCTGTTTCCATGCTGTCTCTTCTTAACTAATACCCTGGTCTCTGATTTTGCAGAATATTTATGTATACTGTGTGAATATGTGTCACTGTGATTGGCTTAAGAAAGAGCTGAATGGCCAATGACTCGGCAGGAAAGATAGGTGGGATTTCTCTAGGGAGAAAGAGAGGGATGAGTCTAGGCATGCATGAGATGCCAGGGAGACACTAAAGAGGTCAGTCATACAGCACAGAGTAGAGGTAACTGAGCCACTTGGAAGAATGTAGACCTAAAAAATATGGGTTAGTTAAGTTATAAGAGTTAGTTGAGGGGAAAGTCTAAGCTAGAGTCAAGCTTTTATAATTAATAATAAGTCTCTGGGTCATTATTTGTGGGCTGGCAGTTCATAGTCTGAAAAGAAAGCTTGCTACACTCTGCCTGGACCGCTGCAATAATTTCTCTGCCTCCAGTAGTAAACCTTTCCCCATCCAAGGAAGAAACAAGGTTTGTTTCCTCTGCCAGTTAAAAAATTAAAGTGCAGGAAAAATCTTAAGTGCATCAACTAGTAGCAAGAAAGATCTCAAACACTGCCAACATTATCAACAAAAGGCTTATTGGGATGTGGAAACGCACTCAGCAAGGCCCATAGAGAGGAAACCCTTTGTGGAGCAGAAATGGACCTGAAATCTGGCCTTCCTGGTAAGCGGGGCACATAAACATCTTTGGAGGGTCTCCCCTACATTTGTGGTTGGTCAGTATGAACGAAGACAGACAGGCTTACAGATGAGCCAACAACTTCAGGTAAATGTTTCTTGGGCCCAGTCTTAAAGTCAGCAGACTGATAAACCTTCAGGTAAGCCCTCCCCGCAGGAGAATGAGCATGCCAGGCCTTAGTCTTGGGGCCGGAGGATAAGGAAGAAGTCAGAAGTTTGCCATCTTTGTTATCTATCTGTGATGCCCTCTCCCAATCTATCTGCCTATCAGGAATCTGTATAATTACTAATCCCTCACCACCAAAGCCACATGTCCCCCAGCGGTTGAGTTATCTTCCTTAGTAAGAAAAGGCAACCATGATGCCTACCTGCTTAAATTATTTAGTTTCCATACCAGCCAAGTAAAGTCCAAATAAACTTAGGAGAATCTTCCACACTGACCCTGAAGATCTGGCTCCCCCTACCCTCTCTATGCCCTTCTCTTCATCCTTTGCCAATTTTGCTCCAACTGTAATGAATTCCTTCACTGATATCCCTACATGGTCTCATAGTGATAGTTTCTCTACCAACTCGACAGAGCTCACTAGCTTTTCCTAGTCATTCAGTACTCCACTCCTAGGCTCACTCCAGAAGCCTTCTGTGGAACACCCCCCTCCCAAGTTCTGCACCTCGACACTGCAGTCTGCAGTTCTCCTGAGCCATACTGGTTCTCTGCTGGTTTGTCCCACCAATCAAGATTTGAGGGGTCCTGAAGACTGGCACTTGATCTTATCTTTGTTTGAGTCCCCAGTATCCACAGTCCAGAAGTGCTCAATACACACGTCATGAGTGAATGGACAGAGGAAGGTAGGAAGGATGAAAGGAAGGAACGAACGAAGGAAGGAAAGAACTGTTTTTCCACTAAGTCTCAAAAGTTGCTGCATTTCCAAAGAAGTAAAACTCCAATTCCTCTGGGGACTTCGGCTTTGATAGCACCCTTTATCATTTCCTATGCATCAGGAGACCTCAGAGGCAGGAGATAGCAGGTTGTGCTCAAGCTTCTTGCCTCTCCTCCTTCCCCCATGTCATACACTTGCTTCTTTTTCCTTTACGTAAGAATTTGATGAATGCAGGGTATGGCCAGGGAGTTAGAAAGAATCCCCCCCAAAAAAAAAAATCTATTTCTTCCCTCCCAGGCTTGTGTGACAGGAAACCCCTGAAGATTTCTGATAAAGCATCATGCAGGTCCCCTGAAACCTGAAAGTTAGCTCTAAGCACTTATCAAGAAAGCAAGCCTTGGGGGAGGAGTGAGAGTGAGCCCTCACCTGGAGTCAAACGATAAACCTTCCTGCCCAGTTTTTCCTTGTGGAGATGAAAGAAGAGGGAAGGGGGAGGCACTGAACAAATGTGGATGTGTGAACATGACATGAGACAAGTCAGAAGAGAATGTGAATCCCTGCCACCGCTGGGGAATATAAGAATGAGGATTAGAGCTGGGGGGAGGGGAGCATGCAACTTCAAGGTTAAACAAGAAAATTCCAAGCTTCCACAGAAACAATGTGGGGTATCTTTAATAGAATGGTAGTGAAAGGAAGAGCACCCCAGGTGCTCTGGAAAAGATGCTGAGTGAGGACCCTTCGGTTTAGGGTGACCCCAGGGTAGGGTTTGACTGTTGGTTGGAAATGGGAAGGAAAATGCCTATCTCAAAGCATTAAGTAATTTCCAAACCCCATAACAAGGCTTGAAGGCCAAGTGCTAAGGCCCCCTCCCCCCCACCCCCACTGTGTTTTTTAGAGACCCTGGAAAATGCTCTGTTACCTTTTGATGGTCACTGGGGTCTATGTTGCCATCTGGTGGTTGACTGGAATATGCATTTTATTGGTTCTGCCTGGCTGCCTGGTGTGTGTGGATGTTGGAGTCCCCTATGGTTTGGGGAAGGGTGGCCAGGAAGTTAATGGCATATCTTGAATTCTCCAACTTTTACCTTTTCTAAAAGATACGACATGTTGCACTTTTGATTGTCCCTTTCCCCCCAGAACAAGCAGAGAAAACAGAGCAGGTACTTTGTGTGTCGTTTTCCTCCACCATAGTGCTGAATTTTAAAATGTTACCTGACTGTCATGCACTAGATGCTCATACATTTCACTGAAACTTTTCCTCATAGCAATCCTGAAACAAAGATGACGCTTTTACAAGACACTTGATCACTGCACAACCTGTAAGCACACACTTCTCCTAACATGACTTAACTGCCCTCTGAACTGTGTTAATAGAAATAAGTACAATCTCTCTTTCTTTTTTTTCTCTGCTTCAGCTTTGATTTTTCTGCTTTTAATTTGGGGATGATCTATTTTCTTTACTCCTAACCCCTTTGCGATTGCTGCACCTTTTTGTCAATACCAATGTTCATTGAATTAATCATAAATTAATGAGTGGCTTCACAGTGTTGTGTAACAGTTTCCTCTCAGCAGGATCTACAGGCATTAAAGGAAAAGTCATTAAGACTTCAGATACAAAGGAAAAATGAAACCATGGGGTATTTTAGGACAGGATGTTTACATGGAGGTGAAACAATGGCATGTTCGGAGGGGAGGTAAAACATTCCATCCTGCAGAGAAGCCTGTCTGGACAGAAAGTAAATTACTCAAAATGGCTTTAGGAAGTCCCTGAAGTTGACCAGATGCACTAAGCTCCTCTCAGCAAGAGTGTATAAGCCATCAACACTGCTGACAGTCCCTCTCAGACAAGTTCCAGGAAACCAGAGACCAGCCAAGCAGCCTGAAAGAATCAGAAACCAGCTGAACTGCCTAGATGCCTGGAAGAGGCCCAGACCACCTGAGCCACCTGGAGAAGACACACTCCAAGCTGTTGAGCTGCCTGCAGACTGTGTAGTATGTTCCACATTTCCAGCCTTTGTGAGCTGCCTCTCATGCTGGGGTGGACTTTGGTGGTGCAGCTGTCTTTGAGTCATTTCTGTCCAGGTAGGTAATCCCTCACCCATATTCTTGTAAGTAACCTGAGTAAAACTCAATTGATTCGCAGCCTTGATGCATGTGGAGGAGCTTGGTCCTGCCTCAACTTGATATGCCATGCTTTGTTGACTCCCATGGAAGGCCTGCACCTTTCTGAACAGAGGAGGAAGTGGGGGGTGGGAAATAGAGAGAGGGAGGGGAAACTGTGGTTGGTATGTAAAAATAAATGAAAAAATTTAATAAAAAGAATACTCATTGATTCACCAAGTTGGACTTTGGTGGTAAAGGTGAAGGGACCAGCCACCCATTTCGGCAGCTATGACAGTAATACGTGCTCGCTATGTCCTTGCCTTAGTCACTAGAGGTTAGGTGCCTGCCTCGTGACAAGGAACCAATCAGAAGTTAGCTGGTGGTGCTATGCTTTACGACTCTGGGCGTACTTTACGGACAAGCACACAGCAATGACGCACAGAGCATAGTAACCACCCTGGGAGGGCCTATGGGCCATAACAACCAATTGGCCAATCAGCACAGGGCAAGCCCACCAAGCCTGGAGGCACACCAATCCTGAGCCTGGGCTTACCCCTAGACATTCCCCTTACGCTGCCCTACAAGATCGCTCAGCAGCCGGTTGGAGGGGTCTTTGCTAGCCATCCGTCATGGCGGGTGGGTGAAAGACCGGAGCTAACTTGGGGTTAGCTCGTTAAACAACAATAAAGCCTCATGCAGTTTGCATCAAGCTCTCGAATCTGCCTGGTGATTGAGGTGACCTCGGTTGTGGCCTGGGACCCCAGATACCTGAGCTTTCCAGGGATCTAACAAAGGGACTCTGGCCAGCTCAAGTGTGGTGGGCCTTGCCTTTCTCCATTCCCTCTGCCTTGCTAAAAACTGTTAGATTGTATTCTTAAGGCTAGTCCCCAAGGTCTGTTTCCTTATTTATCCAGTCTCTTTTCCTGAGGCTGACTACCAAGGTCCAGCTATTGAAGTATTGAAGTCCAACAATCAGAAGCCCCTTATGGCTCACCTAATTAATATGCTCAATTAAAATTAAACACCTCATCCTAGCATAGGATTTCTCCCTGCACCATTTGCCTATACGACACATCTGTCTCTCCTCTATCCAGAGGCAGCTTTTTGTCCCTCTGGGACAAATATCTCTGCTCCCTTTCCCTTGTTTCCTTCCCTTTCTCCCTCATCATCTGTCTCCTATGTTTGTCCCTTATCCTTGCCCTCTGTCCCTCCTTTGTGCTGAGGGCCTTGGAGGTCCTGAGCTGATACTTTCCCTTTCAAGTCATATCTATACTTTCATCTGCCATAGGCTCCCTGTCTAGGGTGAATAGATGTGTGTGTGTGTGTGTGTGTGTGTGTGTGTGTGTGTGTGTGTGTGTTGCTTCTTCCCAGGAAAAGTCTGTCACACAATGCACAGACACATTTAAATCACCAACATGCCACTTATCCACTGTGAGTCATACACTCACTTTGCTTGTGGTCCAAGTCTTTAAGGTGCTCATAGTTCAATATGACAACAAATAGTTACAGTACTGACTAAGCCCAGAGAAGGAGACAAGGGTTATGTTGAAGAGAAGATGCTCGTCTGAGCCTACTTCTCAGGAGCATCAACAGACACTGAAGGACCTAAATACATCCCAGCCCCCACACAGGCCATTCATCCTTACAGATGTTTGTAGTTAAAACTCGCTTACATCATGGTGGAGGCTTAGGTATATCTAGTAATCATGTGATTTAGAGAGCCTGAATCAACTTCAACAATAAAAAATGCATTCCCCAAGCCAATAGCTCCCCAAACTGACTATTCATTGGGGATCTTGTATCTTGAAGACCTTGGGACAATTAGAGGTCTTTAGAAATCTCTGGCTTAGGGTCATGCAGGGTCTGGAGGTCACCAGGGATCTCCTGGCATTATGGGGAAGTTCTGAACATCACCAATATCAGGTTCTCACTCCTAGACATTCTAGCTTAATTGTTATGAAAGGTGCCAAGAATACCAACAATTTAAAAGTTCCCTTAAGAAACCAAACTCCAGGCATATCTGGAAGCTGATCCTCATGGGCTGCTCAGGAGATAGATCGAATTTGAGTTTTAAGAGAGTACATCAAATCCTGCTGTCAAGGACTTGCTCTGACTTCAAAGGGCAAGCCTGTGATTCCCAAGAGAATCAACTCTGTTGAACTCTGAAATGGTCCACATCATGATAAACTTATGTCAGTTTATTCAGTGAACAATCATTAGCACAGACTTTATGTCTCCCTTAAACAAGTAGCCGGGCTGTGCTCTTAAGGATGTGCCCGGAAGAGAGCCATCTGCCATGTGCAAGTGAGTCCTGTGTGGAGATGTGGAGACAAGGTGTAGAAGACCAGGGCATGGTGGGAGCTCTGAAACAGGGCATTTAATACAACCCTTTGTAAGTCATTGCCTTTTGTCCAGCACACTACAAGAAGACCTCAGTCAACAACTGTTTATTGCACACCTGTCCTGCTAGGCACAAGACAAGCAGACAAGGCCCCCATGCAGTAAGGAAATCTCCCATAGAACACAGGTCCTGAGTAGAAACCAGTGAACAGGAGCATAATTAATTCCTCTGACATTCCAGAGACTTCTTCACTGCCGCCTTAAGTGTGTGGATTCTGAGTGAGCATGGAAGAGAAGGGAGAACGTTTTTCTTCTCAGACCTCTTGACTGTAGACTCCTTTCTGCTGCTCCTTTTTTAAAGTCCAAACAGGAAGCAAATCCCCAATCCCAAAATGTCCAGGGTAGACCAGAATAGGGGACTGCTTATGGCCCTTTAATGACTCATACATAGCGCCCCATCCCCATCACACTGTCTAAGATGCTCTGGAGTTAGCAGGGACCTTTTAGTCTCATTTCAGTCATCTGAATTTAAAAAAAAAAAAAAAACATAAAAGAGGAAGAATTGCCAGAGAATATTTCCTCTAAATATAAACAGCATTCCACTCTTGAGCATATACCCAAAGAATGCACATTCATGCAACAAGGACATATGTTCAACTATGTTCATAGCAGTGTTGTTTATAATAGCCAGAACCTGAAAGCAACCTAGATGCCCCTCAACTGAAGAATGGATGGAGAAAATGTGGTACATTTACACAATGGAGTATTCCTCAGCGGAAGAAAAAAATGACATCTTGAAATTCGCAGGCAAATGGATGGAACTGGAAGAAAGCATTCTGAATGAGGTAACCCAGTCACAGAAAGACAAGCAGGGTATGTACTCACTCGTCTACGGATATTAGACATAGAGCAAAGGATTACAACCTACAATCCACACCACCAGAAAAACTAGGGAACAAAGAGGACTTCAGGAGAAGAACACATGGTCCCCCGAAGAAGGGAAGGGGAACAAGAACCCCTGAGCAAATTGGGAACATGGGGGTGAGTGGAGGGAGGTAGGAAGAGGAAAAGAGGAGAAGGGGAGGTAGAGAACAGAAGGGAAAGGGAGAACTGAGACAGAGGAGGAATAGAGGAGGGCAAGAAAGGAGATACCTTGATAGAGGGAGCCAGTATAGGTTTGGAGATAGGTCTGGCACTGGGGAAACGTTCGGGATCCACAGGGATGACCCCAACTAAGGATTTATGCAGTGGTGGAGTGGCTGCCTTTGATGCCCTTCCCCTATAATGAGATTGATGAGTACCTTGGTTGCCATTCCTAGAGCCTTCATCCAGTAGCTGTTCGAAGCAGAAACAGGCACCCACAGGTAAGCACTGAACTGTACTCCTGGAATCCAGTTGTGAAGAGGGAGGAGGGATGAGCAAAGCAGTCAAGACCATTCTGGAGAAACCCACAGAAACAGTTGACCTGACCTAGTGAGAGCACGGAGACACTAGTCATAAAGCATTGGACCAAACCAAGCCCTCTGAATGTGGGTGCCAGATGGAAGGCCTGGGCAGTCTATGGGACCTCTAACAGTGGAGCCAGTGTTTATCCTTAGTGCACAAATGGACTTTGGGAGCCCATTCCCTATGGGGGGATACTATTGTAGCTCAGATACACAAAAGAGGGCCTAGGCTCTCCCCCAAATCGTGTGACAGACTTTGATGGGCACCCATGGAGGGCCTCACTATCCTTGGGGAGTAGGTGGGGGTGGGTTGGGGGGTTGATGGGAAACATGGGAGGATGGGAGGACAAGGGGATGAGAGGATTGATATATAAAATAAGATTGTTTCTAAAATTTAAAAAATTATAAACAACATAGAAATACTCTTAATTCTTTCTAATATCCTTTGTTTTATTATGTACTTATTTATTATGTTGTGTGCACATGTTGCATGCACATACCATGGCACAGGTGTGGGGGTCAGAGAATAACTTTTAAGAGTTGGTTTTTCACCAACCATCTAGCTGAGATGAGAGTCTCTCTCTTGTTGTGGCTGCTGTGTTACATACCTAAGGCTAGTTGGCCTTCCAGCATCCAGGTCAGAGCTTCTTAGAGATCTTCCTGCGTCTGCCTCCCATATTGCCATGGGGAATGCTGAGCTTACAGGTGCACTTTTATGTCGGTTCTGGGAATTGAACTCAGGTCATCAGACTTTATGCAGTTAGCGCTTTCACCCACTGAGCTATCTGCTCAGGGTTCAATTCCTTTGTACAGATACAATTTAACAAACAGTAGTCTATTAACTGCTTAGGGATGGACACCATGGCTGTGTTCAGTCTTTTCCTGTTACAGATCATAGAACAATGAAGACCTTGGGCAGATTTGTCATTTTGATATACTCAGGTGAATTCATAGGATAAATTTCTAAAACTTAAAAAAAAAACAAGGCTGTTGAGTTAAAAGGTAAATATAATTGTAGTTTTGAAAACTATTGCCAAATTGCCCTCCAAGAAAGATAAACCAGTTGGCCAGTTAAATTCCCATTAACAGTATTAAGAATTATTGCTGGTTTTCTATTTGGTTTGAGCTCCCTTTTCACAAACTTTGCCTGAACTTATCCCATGGTGTGTGCCTCTCCCTTGGATAGCTCTCACTGCTAGCATCAGTCACTGTTCAGTTTCTTCCTGGTTTGTTTTTATTATTATCATTATTATTATTTGTTTTTTCTTATTTTTTTATTTTTTTTTCAGATTGACTTTGGAAGAATTGTCCTTGAGTCTGCTGAATAGCAGGACAATGACTCAAAAGGTGGGCTCAAGCACTGTTGGTTAATTTTCTCATTACTATGCTGGGACAAAATATCCAACAAAAGCAGCTTATGGAAGGGGAAGGGGTGGGTGGTTAGTTAGGCTCATGATTTAAAGGGATATAACCCATCATGGAGGGGAAGTCACGGAGATAAGTATGAAACAGGTCACAGGGACCCAGCTCTGGGACATGCTCTTGTAGAGCACATTCAGGGTGTGTCTTCCTTCTTGGTTAAGCCTCTCTGGAAACACTCTTGCTGGCATACCCAAAGATGTAGCCCACAAGTAAGTCCTCTTCCAGTCAAGCTGGTGATGACTTTCAACCTTTGAAACCTTGCATCAGGAAGGCTTTCACTAACAAGGGATAGAGGTTGGGACAGAAAGAATGTCTAAAGTACAGAAGGGTTTGAAGTCGGCTTTTGCTTTCCATCAGGTCCTCTTGGGACTTACTAACACAGCCTCCTGGTAAACCAAAGATGTGTGGAAAGACTATTTACTCCCTTTGAAGCTCTCCTTTTTCCAGATTCCTGTCTGACTCCTGAATAGTCCATTGGTTGAGCCTCTCACCAACAGCATTACAACACCAGGGCAGGCCCATTTACTTTGTATCAAGTTTGCTCCATGTATGAAAACTCTACTAAGATTGAATGTTGTCCTCTTCTCCAAACCAAGGCAACCTCCTTCGAAAGAAACCACATCCCTACCTCACCCAAGCTTGGAGAGAAGGAAGCAGTCCTCAGCAACAACACCACAGACTCCTACATTTCTCCCACTATTCGACACGAATAGTCTCAATGAACTATTTGTATCCGAAGCCCTTAAATGATGGTATTTTTTAAAAACATAATCCAATCTCACATTATTTTAAGAGGACTTGTCAACCACTTTGCTTTTGCGATTGCTAGCAATCTTACCCCTTGTTTTTAACAAGAGTTGTAAGCAGGCTGTCCACTGTACTCCACAGTCCCTCACATTTTACAAAGCTGCATTATACAGCCCTGGAGGACTGTAGTTAAAGTCATCCTTAAAACCCACTCTTTATGGAAACATTTAAAACATTGGTTAATGAGCCACTGCTGGTGCAGCCGATGTGTGAGCAAGTCATATCCCCGAGTCAGTGCCTGAACCCAAGAATACCACAAGATTGAATGCCCAAAAGAGACGGTGATGAGTGTTTTTGTGATTTTAAGTCATGAAAAGTTACACCTTTACTTTTGACAAGGCTGCCCAGACAAAACAGAATGTCGAGTGGCATTTCTGTGGGCTGAATTCTCACACTTTTAGTGAGGCATATACAGCCTTTCACACTGGCCAGAAGCTGTGTTGGCTGTTACAGATGTTCACACGGCTAACAGAACATGGCTACACTCATCGTTGCATAATAAAAGCAATTTTTCAGGCAAAAAGATCCGCCACATGGAACCTTGGGGGTTGGGTGGGAGATATTTTGAAAGGAACTTCAAGACTAAGCATGAAGAAAAAGCAGGCACTGTGTGAGCCACTGCGGGTCTGAGAGACTGACTTTTTTACTTCATATAGTACCTTTAGTCAGCCCTGCTCATCCACCACTCCTCTCATTCCAGACCCTGTAGAACAGATCCACCATTCACAGCTGAGGCCCTGCCAGGGCTGCCCAAACCCCCACCTCTCACTATCCCTTTTGCCAAGGAAAGGACCCTTCCCTCGATGTGCTGGCCCTGAGAAAAAGTGAAAAGGTGGGCAAGGCTGTGGCAGCCATGCCTAGGAGACAGGAGTCACTTCCCGTTGGGGTAAGACATGCCACCACCAGTCACAGTGGGGCAAAGTGTAGCAAGAAGACCCGGAGAGGGGGTGATGAGCACCTATGGTAATTGGGCAAGCCTGGGAACCTCTGAGGTGATGTTTAAGACATTCTCACTTCTGGGGGCCTGCAAAGCTGCTCTTCAGGCACAGGGACCACACGGAAGGGAAGGAAAAGGAGGTGTCTAGATGAAGAGACATGGACTTGTGAGGTCAGGGGCAGGGCCAGCGATGTCACATTTGGCTGGAGGCCGACTGATAGGTGCCTCCTGGCGTTAGTAATATCCCACCTTAGTGCCTAATAATCTCTCCTTCCTTCATACTCTCCTATTCCTGTTCTGAAGCTGACCACAGTTTTTGCTGTGTGCAAGGTGCAGTGGCCCCTTGGTTAGATCCCAGTAACCTCAGGAAGACTGGGAATGTTGTTCTAGGGAAGGCTGGGGCAAAGGCTCGTGCTATTCAACTTCACTAGAGCTTCAGTTTCTAGATTCTGTATTTTTAGAATATGGAAGGAGGGGTATCTTAAGAGATGTGACCTCAGGTGACTGGAGGTGCTGGGGCTTGAGGCTTGACAGATAGGTGGGAAAACTCATTTTAAGCTCTCAAAATCTCACCTTCCCCTTTGAAAAGAATAAATCCCCCAGGACATCCTTTGAGGAGTGTGCAGGGGGAAGGGCAGTGCAGCTAGTTCAGAAACTCAGGCCTGCAGCTCTGCAGTCTAGTCTCCACGCCTCTCCTGGTGCGTGGGTGTAGGATGGCTTCAGGGACATCTTCAGATTGCTACAGCCTCAGTCGGAGCCTCAGTCTGCAGCGCCATTATGTGTGGCTCCCTCTGGTGGCTGATGGCCACACATGCAACCTACTCGGTGTGCTTGAGGAGATTTCCGTCTCATGGAGGAAGGGATGCATGTTTTTATAGATAATCTGCTAAAGGAGGTAGGAGCAGATTTCATACCCACAGCCAGACAGCACGGTCCAGGTTACTACTGCATACAGGTTAGCATGCACCTTCTATGTGCTAAGCACAGGGTTAGCAGGTAACATGGAAGTAACGTGTAAGCAAAAGAACCATGAAAGGGTTGGAGTCACAAGACTGAGGCAGAGTCTCCCCAGCACTGGAGATAGCCAGTGCACAAACCATGGTCCATCTCTGTGCTTTCTGAGTTTGAAGACCAACAAGCAGGCAGCTGGCCCAGCAGAATGAACACAGGGAGGGTGGCTGGAAATGAGGTCAGAAAGGTATCCAGGGACAGATGGTAGAGAGTCTTCTAGGCCACAGAGGACTTTGGCTGTGGTTCTGAGGGTGAGAACAGCCATTGAATTTTGAACAAAGTCAAAACACCACCCGATTTGCTTTTTGTTTTTTATCTCTCTTGCTTCTGCAAGGGGTGAGGGTAAGAGTAGGGCGCCCTGGGAGTCCACATCCAAGATTACAGTGTCTGGTATTGGACTTGCTTCACTGGCGGATTAGACACCCGATTCAGGTGGATTAGTTAAAGGCTACATCCTGGGGTTTGTGTCTGAGCAATTAAGGAGTGTTGCTACCTAGAGAGGTGGGGGAGGTTGGAGGTGTAAAAGCAAATGAGAATTTGCCAAGTCTTCACTGTCTGTTTAAGTATTGATGCTCAGTCACCCAAAGAGGGCTCTTCACCCACTCAGCCTACCCTGTGGGCTGCCTATTTGCTTGCTTGGTTTGGTTTGGCTTTATCTTAGATTAGTAAGCTTTCAGTGTAGCTTTAGCTAACCTCGCTGTGTTGGCCAGGCTACCCTCAAATTTGTGAACTTGCTCTCTCTATCTCCTGAGTGCTGTGATGATAGGCATGAGCCAGCAGGCCCAGTCCTTGTGTTTTTCATCTCTAAGGGCCTGAACTTCCTCATTTCTCCTCAAAAAAGAAAGCAGCAGATCCAGGTTAAAGAACAGAATCAGTAATTTTTTTCAGGCTACACCCAGCTAAATGGCAAAGTGGAAGGAAGTTGGGCTTCTAGGCAACTCAGACATTCCGGGGAGCGTTAGAAGAAAGTCTTTTCCCACACATGCCTAGGGGCCATCCTCTATATAGCACAGGATGACTCCAGCTGTGGCAACGTGTTGTCCCATCCTGCAGGGCAGGTGTCCTTCCTGTGCTCCATTCAGAAGCAAGATCCAGGTGGCATCCTAACACCCATCACGGGATGCCCATCTGCCCACCTTCTCAGGAGTGAGTAAGCCCCCTGAAGAGAGACAGCATCCTTAACTTTTCCTACTGCCAGCATCTGCCAGCTTCAGGGTCTTCACACCTCCCAGACCATATGGCCCTCACCTCTGGATATGGGGTCTCATCTTGAGAACACAGTCTCCTCTGCCACACAGGACAGGACAGGTAAGGACTTTGGTTGAAAATCCTTTGAAGTTTTTCTCAGATTTCTTTAAAGTGTTGTTTTTCAACTCTTCAGATGCTGACAATAAATTATTTACTCTTTCCCAAGGTCCTGACCCGAATGCAGTACAAACACTGACCCTGAGAAGGGACAGAGTGTTGTCCAACCTGCCACAGTCTGTGCGGGGATTGTGGGAAGGACCACCCCTGTCTCCCTTCCTTTCCCCACGATGAGAGTGGGCACCCTAAGGAACCCCACCTGGCATCTTTGTATCTCCTCACTCTATCTACTCTGCCATCCAGGGGGTCCTATTGTCCCCCTGATTTCAAATGTCCTTCCTTGATCATAGACTTGAAGTCTCCACCCCTAGAGCCTCAGCCTCCATCTAAGCATCAAGCCAGCATTGCCATGTGCTGAAGTGACAATGAAGGAACCTGTTACACCCCACCAGCTCCTACCTGCCAGAACTTCCCAGTTGTGGGGACTCTGACTTTCCAAAAGCTTCTAGCTGGCACTCTTGACCTTTGTCATCTCTGCCCTCTTTCTTCCCTTCCAACCTAGCTTTACTTGAACAGGTGGCTTGAGTCCACACCCTTGCCATCTCTCATCGGGAAGCAACCTCCCCCTGCCTGGTTTCCAGATCCATTCATTATACTACAATTCCATTACAAATTTCACATAAATTGCATAATGTTTGTCTTTCTGAAGATATCTTCGTTATAGTCATCCTTCTGAAACATGGGTTAGAGTCTGTCTATTGTCTCCCACCCCACATCCTTAATGGTTCCCTGTTCCCCTAGATACAATAGATCCAAACTCCTCATATGACCTTTCTCAATCTTCCTCCAGTGACCTCTCCTGATTCACTATTCTCCTGATTCACTATGACCTTCCATGGTGTATGTGCCATTATTGCAGCAAGGGGCCACATTCCTGGGAACAAAGAGGCTGTATCTGTGTTCTGTGTGATGTCCTCTTACCCTGGAATTCACTCATCCCCATAAGTTCTTATTGTGCAGAATAAGAATTGAGCACCCAGAGTGTTTCACCACTCCTCTCGGAATCTGATTTTTAATAAAAGGGGAATAGGACAATTAAAAAGTGCATACACAGCAAACTGATAGATAAAGGTACATCACATGAAGAGGCATACAGTATGATAAAGGGCAGAATAGTGAGAGCTGCGTGAAATAGATTGTTCTAGAGCACCATCTGGTTGGGAAGGAGGGAAGGAAGGAAGGAAGGAAGGAAAGAAAGTAGGGAGGAAGGAAGGAAGGAAGGAAGGAAGGAAGGAAGGAAGGAAGGAAGGAAGGAAGGAAGGAAAGATAGATCATGTAGATATACCTGCAAGTGCCCAAAACCCACCTCAGGCACTGCAGAAAGCCTGCAATTCCTAGCTACTCAAGAGCCTTAAACCCAAAAGGGGAGCAGCATTGCTTTGAGCCCACATGTTTGAGCCCATCTTGGACCATTGACCATAGCATATCTTGTGTTTAAAGAAACAAGCAAATGTGCCCAAACTTCCCAAATGCCCATCTTTTATGAACATTTTCTTTCTTAAATGCACTTTGCTGCTTGGCTGCCCAGCTTAAGCCAGCTCTCCACCCTGGGTCAGAAGAAGTTCTGGCCACTTTGTTTCCTCATCCAACCCTTTAGCATCTACAAATTCAACTAATATGTATGTACCAGGCTCTGTATCCCCCACAAGGGTGGGCCCAATACCCTTGGGAGACAGCCAGGTAAAGGCTTGTCTCTTCCTTCTGCCCCTGGATCCCATCTTTGTGGCCATGGGCAAGTCACCTTACCCCACTAAGCTTTGGTGTCAGTGGTTCCAGTGGGAATGAACACAGTATCAGTGTCTGTTAGTCATTGTCCTCACACATGCCTGGACAGAAGAGATGCATTTTGACCCTCACTCCCTGGTTCCATGCCACCTCCCTTCTTCTCCAGCTTTATGCCCTACTTTAAATTATTGAAGAACTTGGGCTTGTTTCTGGGAAGTTCACCAATCTTGAAGAGGGTATGGCTGAAACAGGAGTGATTCTCAGTCTCCAGTGAGGTAGCTCCACTCTTTCATCTCCAGCCCACTGTGCTGACCTGAGAGTCATGAATGTGACTTGTTCCAGATGCCCCCAGGGAAGGCCAGCTGCCAGGTGCATGCTCAGGCCTTCACTATACACCATCTGCAAGTTCAGGGAGATTTGCAAACCTGTGATGTAGAGTTCAGGGAAAAGAGGAAACCCTTCAAAGCATGAATAACCCTTAAAGATTGACTCTGCCTAGGTCCACAGATGCTTGGGGACTTCAACACTTCATGCCCAATTCAGGGAATACTCCGTTTTCTCTATTGTCTGGACCTTTTCTGCTTCTGCTGACCTAGTTGCTGCTTTCTCAGGCACGCGCCTGAACCTTCTCTACATGGCCACTGGGTGGCACTGTGGGATGATCCTGAAATAGCAGATGACCTGTAAGTAGGCGGTCCAAGTCTCTTACTTGGAGGTGTGCAGGAGGAGGGGACCCTCTTCCTCTTCCTCTCTCAAATCATTTTCCTTTCACTTTTCAGTTGCATCTCAGGAAACCATCAGCCATGATGGCTCAATTTCCTCCTTGATCCTCTAATTTTCCACTCCCTGTTTCAAAGACTGGGTCAGAAAGGCTGAATCTCTCCAGGCCCCTGATCTGAACTCCCTGAACAAAAATCTTCTCTCTCTCTCTCTCTCTCTCTCTCTCTCTCTCTCTCTCTCTCTCTCTCTCTCTCTCTCTGTGTGTGTGTGTGTGGTGTGTGTGTGTGTGTGTGTGTGTGTGTGTGTGTGTGTGTGTGCCCACCATACAAGTTTTCTCTCATTATCTGTTACTCTGTAACAGCAAGCATCAGGTATGAAAGTAGCAGTCAGGCTCATGCTCTGACCTGAAAGTTTCCTTTGGGTGTCTCCATCTACCCAGTGAGCAGTGCGAGCCCATTGTCTCCCTTGACGCCTCAGCACTGCAGACTCCCTTTGTTCTGCCCTTGATGGCCCTGCTTTGATGCAGAGAACATCATTATAATGCACGGAGCATCAGATTGGCACTGTTTTGAATTCTTGCAGTACTTGTTTTCTGAAGTCTCCAGATCCTTCCTTCCCTTCTAGACAGGTAATGGGAGAGCCCCAGTGGGAACTGCTGTCCTGGAGCTCAGAGACACCTGAGCTCAGGTCCCACTTTGTCACTAAGACCAAGTGACCTTGACCTTTCTGAGCCTCAGTGTCTCTCAGTAGGAGGTACAGTAGAACTAAGGGGGCTAGGAGAGATGAAGGGGGCTATGTCCATTGCTTACTTGAGGCTCCCATCCCTTAACTAAATAAAGCCAAAGCAATTGTCTTAGAACAAAGAGATCATATATGCATCCAACTTTCGCATTCTACAATTGAGTAAAGTGTGGACTAAGGAGGAAAAAGTCACATTCTCCATGTTATATACCTCATGGTTACCTAGGGAGTAGCAGAATTTGATCTGGTGCAGGCAGATCAGGGTCATCTCATGATTTAAAATGGCTTCTCTTGTACCTGCTTGGTTCTCCTTCTCTATTATCAGAGAGGAAAAGAGAATGACTGGAGGTCAGAGTAACAGCCAGGCACAGATAAGCCTGGGTGGAACCTAGATACTGAGGGCCAGTGTGTGCCAGGCTGCACTCATTGAGGTATGCCCACCTTTGAGCCAATTGGGCCCCATCTGAGTCAAGGTTTTTCCACCTGGAGACATTGATGCAGGTATAGACACTTGCAAACTAGAGTGATCTCAAAGAATGGCCAGGTTGGTACAGGACAAGAGAAGATGGTGAAGCCAGGATGTGCCACAGAGTCTATTGGTCTGCTGGAGTGCACAAGGCCACTATGGATGCAAGGAAAGCCACTCTTAGTTGGGCTAGACCACACACTAGGATATAAAGAAGGGACATAGTCTTGCCCACCTAGTGGAAGATAACATGGAATGTCAATGGGGCATCTTAAAACCTGATCTAGCCGGGCGTTGGTGGCGCACGCCTTTAATCCCAGCACTCGGGAGGCAGAGGCAGGTGGATCTCTGTGAGTTCGAGGCCAGCCTGGTCTCCAGAGAGAATGCCAGGATAGGCTCCAAAGCTACACAGAGAAACCCTCTCTCAAAAAAACCAAAAAAACAAAAAAAACTGATCTAATAGGTTCATGTCCTGGGCATAGAGTCAGTAGATGGGAACCAGAGAGAGGGCCAGAAAGGCTTCCTAAAAGACATAGCATACACTGAGTATTAGCAATCACTGGGTGGCAGAGTGGGTGTTAGGATTTGGCCGAGGGACTGCTAAAGCCAAATCAGGAAGACTTGCAGATTCCAGAAGCTACCATTGTCCATCACTGAGATGGACATTCACATGTGTGGGAAGCCACAGAGGTAGGAAGGTATGGACTCCAAGCCCATCTCACTTCAGATCTTAGCCCTATGTATCCAGATTAAGCCACTTGGACCTTCAAGGCAGTTTAGTGTACTTCCTGTATGGACTTCCAAGGTGGGGGTCATGGAGGACAGAGGACCATCATAGAAGGTTTTGCTTGCCTTTTAGGAAATGTTGGTTGATCACAGCAATACAGAATCAAAGGGGAGTTAAAGGGGTAACACGATCTGATTTGTACACTAGAAAGGTGACTACAAGCTGGGAAGAGGAGGTGGCCCACACCTTTAATCCCAGCACTTGGGAGGCAGAGGCAAGTGGATCTCTGTGAGTTCGAGGCCAGCCTGGTCTACAAAGTGAGTTCCAGGACAGTCATGATGGTTACGCAGAGAAGACCTGTCTTTAAAAAAAAATAGAAGAAAAACAAACAAACCAGAATGACTACAGTCACTTTAGGGAGAGGAGGGCATAGGGGCCCTAATATGAAGGCAGAGGACCAAAATAGGCTTTGGAAAATGTGACCATGCCTGGTAGTGGCTGAATCAGGCCAGACAAGAAGTGAGGTACAGCATGCAAGGATGCTAAGGCCATGTGTTTGGCTGGATGTAGAGGCTGTTTGCATAGAAAAGGAAGCATGAATCTTATAATGACTTCCAGGTGTCTGGATTAGACAACTGGGGAAATGGCAGTGCCTCACAGCACAAGGAACATGACAGAGAAGTAAGCCTGGGAAGTGAAGCTCATACAAGCCCTACACAGAAGACAGAGAACCCAGGGAACTTGTCATGAAAGCAGGCAAGTAGCCTGTGTTCCATGCTTTATCCTGCTCCAACTGGCCTTCAGATGGAGCCCTTACCGGTGTGAGCAGCTGGAATGCCATCCTGGTCACACTGAGAACTATCAAGGAGTCAGCAGGTGACACGAACTGTCTAAGGGATACATGGTGCCAACCTCAAAAGGAACCTTGAGACAGAAAAGCCAAGGGACAGTGAGTGAGTTTACCTGGGCATTGTGCTCACAGGCAGCTTATATCTGAGAACCCAGAGAATATCTGTCCTAACTGCTTGATGTAGATGACTCAATGCCCATTTATCATAGCGGATGGTAATACTGTCGAGGTCTGTGTTACACTGGTGTCTGCATGGGACAGGCTCCATCCAAGTGCTGTATCCTCCAGCCTCACCCTGCAAGTGCATGACTGAGGATGCTGAGTCGCAGCTAAAGCACAGCAGACTGGAATCAGGCCCTAGACCTGCTGGCACCTGTTCAGGGCTCTGACCACTGTGCCAGTTCATTCGCAGGGACATGAGGGAGCCCTGCAGAGCAGCCCAGCCTTTTAGCAGACGAACACCCTCTGCAGCCAGTCTTGGGTGAGGAATATGGGTCACAGCAGAGAACTCAGGCCAGGAGCCAAGTCTTGGGCTCCACTCCTGAACCCCTTGGAAGCAGCTGGAGTTCATCTACTTTCTACAGAAACTGACCTTGACTTTTCTGAGTTAAGTAGCAGACTTCTAAAGTCAGCAGGGAAGCACTCTACTCCCAAGGATGTTCTCCAATGTCCCTTGACACAGGGCCTGCAGGGCTCCACCACAGCAGCAGCAACAGCAGTGATGTTCACAGCTGACTCATCCCACTGGTGAGTCCGCTCACCAGTGGACTTCACCAACTCCATTCATAAGCTCCTTAAGCTCCTTGATCCTTTGAGATTTTAATATGCACTGACTGTAAATGTTAGCTTCAGTCTTTCGCCCCTCCCACCTCCCAACAAGGAGGTGGGGCTTGAGAGAATGCAGTGCTTATTTCACAAATGAACTCCTGAAAAGAAAGGTCAAGTGAATATCCCATGGACCACACAGCTCTGCACACCAAGACTGAAACCAGATGTTGTCTGGTCCTCTTCTTTCAGCAGGCTGAGCAATGCTTAGTCCAAGGCTGTGAAAATACGAGAAGCATTCACCAAGCTGTCACTGGAACAGACAAAAGAGGCTTGGCGTCTGGAAGCCCACACCACTGTTTCCAGTCCCGAAGTTAACATGTGTCCAGTTAATCATTGGCATCAACCCTTTCTAATGCAATCTTCCTGTCAGGTCACAATCCCTCCTCAGGATAAGAGGGTGTGCCTTCAGGGTTTTTGAGTTCTGATGGTCTGAATTCACATCCTAAATGGAGAAACTTGGTATTCAGTAGGCAGGACAACATGACAGCTTGTGGATTCACACCATTTTGAGTTTGGTCCCAACCATATGATTTACCAGCTACCTTACCCTGTCCACTGTCTGGTCCTCCCTGAGCTCCAGTGTCTTTCTCTGGATGCAAATAGCCAATTGCATCTTTCCCTAAGCCTGGCTTTAGGCAAATCAAATACCCACAATGCATCTCTGCCCTGCCTGCCAGCACACAGCAGCTACAGGAGCACCAAGAAGAGGTACTGGCCATACCAGGAAGGTGACAGCAATAGAATCATGGGGTCTTTCTGGGCCCCTAAACGGTGGTGGGAGAGACTGAGAATGGGTGCACAGGGGACTGGAAGCCCTTCTCTTCTGCTCCTAAGTTTTAGTACTTGGTTGCTGTATGCTTCACATACGATGAATTGCATTGCTTAACATGTAAAATTTGATACATTTTGACATAGGTATGTACCTGCAAAACTGACAGCACACTCAAGATAATAAACATAGCCCTCACCCCCCCCAAAGAAATCCCTTGGCAGTTCATCTCCCATTCCCTTCCCAATACTTCTAGCCAGGCAACTACTAACCTACTTCCTGTTTCTGTAAATCACAGTGTTTCATACCTAGAATGCTATATAAATGAAGCTGCACAATGATTCTGATACTTAATGTGATTATTCAATATTTATCTACATAAACCCTTCTTTTGTTAATTTTTATTTAAATTAAAAACAATCTTATTTTACATGCCAATCCCAGTTCCCTCTCCCTCCCATTCCCCCCACCTACCCACCATCATCCCACTCCAACCACTCCTCAGGGAGGGTGACGCCTCCCATAGGGGACCATCAAAGTCAGTCACACATCATTTGGGGCAGGACCTAGGCCCTCCCCGCTGTATCTAGGCTGAAAGAGGATTCCTCCAATGGGAATGGGCTCCAAAAAGCCAGTTCATGTACTAAGTATAAATACTGGTTCCACTGCCAGTGATCCCACAGTCTGCCCAACCCCCCCCCCAACTGACACCCATGTTCAGGGGACCTAGTTTGGTCTTATGTAGGTTCCCCAACTGTCAGTCTAGAATCTCTTAGCTCCCACTTGCTCAGGTCAGCTATTTCTGTGAGTTTCCCCAGCACGGTCTTGACGCCTTTGCTCATCACTCTCCCTCTCTACAACTGAATTCCAGGAGTTAGGCTCAGTGCTTAGCTGTGAATCTCTGCTTCTGCTTTCTATCAGCTACTGGATAAAGGCTCTATGATGGCATTTAAAGTAGTCAGAAATCTCATTACCCCTGTAAAGGGCATTTAAGGTAGCCTCTCCACTATTGCTTGGATTCTTAGTTGGGGTCATCTTTGTGGATTCCTGAGAATTTCCCTAGTGCTAGATTTCTCGTTAAGCCCATAATGGCTCCCTCTATCAAGGTATCTCTTCCCTTGCTCTCCTTCTCTGTACTTCCCCCAACTAGACCTTCCTGATCCCTCATGTTCTCCTTCCCCTCCCCTTCTCCCCTCCTCTTTCTCCTACCTCCCTCCCCCTCCCCCATGCTCCCAATTTACTCAGGAGATCTTGACCCTTTCCCCTTCTCAGGGGACCATGTATGTCTCTCTTAGGTCCTTCTTGTTTCCTAGCTTCTCCGGGGTTGTGGATTGTAGGCTGGTCATCCTTTGCTCTATGTCTAATATCCACTTATAAGTAACTACATACCATGTTTGTCTTTCTGTCATAAACTCTTCTTTTAGTGACTATAGTTACTTGCCATGCCCTGCTGTGGTCACCACAGTCTTTCCCTAAAGACAAGGCCTGACTTGCAAGCAGGAAACAAAACAAGGGAAAGGAGAAGTCTGCTGGGGGAGGTTATCTCACCAAGGAAAAGGAACAAGGGACACACCGGTTGTTCCTTTAGAACCAGAACTAAGAACTGGAGACCTGCAAAGGGAACTTGATGATCAAAGCCTATCTGACTTAATTTTCCAGTGAAACTAATTAGCTATCCACTCTTTACATCCCATTTAGCCCTTACCACATTGCAAAAGAGCTTTGCTTTCCTGTTGGGTAGATTAGGAAATTGAAGCTCAAAGATATTTGATAATCACTCAAGTCCCCACAGCTAAGAAGTGCCTATGTTGGGAACTGGACCCATGTTCTTTCCTACTATTTCATCCCAGCCCCAGTACTGTCAAATGCACCCAAAGAGGCACCTTTCAGGGCAACAGCTATTGTTGTAGCCTTTTCTTCTTTTCCTTCATTAGTTATTTTTCCCACTGTCATTCATGCTTAGGTCAGGCGTTAAAGAGAAGGGAGAAAGTGATATGCCAAGTGAGGGGACAACAGCAGGGGCCAGAGGAAATTCCCAAAGGGAAATGAAATTCAGACATTCTCTCCTCTCCCTCTCTCTCTCTCTCTCTCTCTCTCTCTCTCTCTCTCTCTGACACACACACACACACACACACACACACACACACACACACACTATGGAGAATCGGGATCCCAAGAACCCTGGAATCACGAAGATATGATTCAAGACTTAGACCCACCACTCCTTGACCTCATGCAGGTCACTTCCACCTCTCTCTGCCCATGTTTCCAATGAATGGTACTGATGGACAAGTCAGAAGACTATGAGGACTGAATGTTGTTCTTGGTCACAAGTGCTTAGCATAGCACCTGACACAAAGTAAGCACAATCCACCAGTTAAAATTATTATGAATTCTCCCGAAAGGGTTTTTCTGCTATCCACATCTTTTGTTCTACAAGTTAGGCAATGAAAATAAATACACACTCTTCAGTGGATATAAGCATGACAAATAGGAGAAACAGAGACCCACAGGGGAATCATCCAGAAGGAGTACATAGCAGAACATTGGAGAGTGTTTTTGTTGAATTGCTGAGACCATGAGAAGCAGGAAGAAACACAGACCAGTGGTTAGGTACAAAGAGAAACAAACTGAAGGCTGGGAGGTCTGAGGAGAGTGGACAGAACATTACAAATCATTGTTTATTAAGTGACTGTTGGATGCTAAACTCTTTATATGCAATTTAGCACCGACAGGTTGCCACCTTTGTAGTAAATTTAGTTATCCAATAACTGACAAAGATTAATGTTTGACAGGCAAAACACCCAGGCCAGACTGCATCGTTCATTGGCTACCCGTCTTCATAGCCCATCTTCCAGGAGTCAGAAGCCAAACTTGTAAGGTCTTAATAGTCATCAGTTTCCCTCTAAGCCCACTGCCTTCTCAGAGTACTCCCTGCAGGTCTAGGTCCCACTCTTTTTCTTTTCTCTTCTTTTCTTTTCTTTTCTTTCTTTCTTTTTTTTTCTTTTTTTTTTTTTTTTTTTGGTGAGGGAGGGGGTGTCGAGACAGAGTTTCTCTGCATTGCTTTGGAACCTGTCCTGGAACCAGGCTGGCCTCGAACTCAGGGATCCGCCTGCCTCTGCCTCCTGAGTGCTGGGATTAAATGTGTGTGCCTCCAATGCCTGGCTGGGTCCCAGTCTTAAACCCCATTCTACAAACTACCACTGGAGAGGGACCCCATCTCTTAGAACCACCCATCCCTTGCAGAGAAGCAGGCTTTCAGAGCTCAGATAAAGCTTTCAGAGCTTCTCATAACGAGGGTTGTCTTAGCAGGAAGAGTCTGTCCCACACTAGAGCCCCCTGAACACCGGAGCTCTGTGACCCATCTCAATGAGCTCCTCCATGGAGCACCTCTGTGGATAGTTCTGACAGGAGCCTGCAGAACTGAACTAATGAAGGCTTGGAGCTTTTTCATGGCTTGCAAGCCAACCTGGACCCCTAAGACCTTCCCATTCCCCAACTAAACCAAGGACTTCCTACATAAATTCTTCCAGAAACAGAGGGTATCCTACTCTACCCACCCCAGAGTGTCGTGAGCTGAACCCCCAAATTCAGATTACAACAACGTGGGCCAGCTAGTGTTGTCAGATCTGTGAGAGGTCGTTTGCCAAAAGCTGGCCCTTCCCAAGGGCAACTGTGTGTCCCCCAGCCTTCTCTATCCAGAGCCCTAGGGAAAGGAAGTCAGAAAGGCAAGAGGCCGGCCCTGCAGTTCAGTTGTTCCTGCGGTTCTCCCAACCCCCACCCGGTGGGGGGCAAAGACAGCGGTGAGTTTCTGCCTCACTGCAGCCAGGCCCGCACCTGCTGCTTTGCCCTGAGAAGCCAAAACTGTGCTGGGTAAGGTCAAGGTGGGGCTCGCGGCTATAGGAGGGGACGCAGGCACAGAAGAATGCCAGAGGGGGGCCTGGGGTCTGCAGATCCGGTCTAGCAGCATCTTAATAATAGAAACATATCTCCCTCGGGGCTGGATCCCCGCCTCTGGCCCGGGATACTTAGTATTGATCGGTTCATCTTCCTACTTCATTATGTTGGCAAGAACCTCTCAAGAGCTCCTCAACTTCTGCCCTCTCCACCTCTCCCAGCTAAGCTCTGCACGGAGTTCTGGTGGGTAACCTAAGCTCTGACAAAGAATGGAGCGTTTTCTTTGTGGTAGGGGTCGGGGACACCGGGGTCTAGCCCGGTGGCCAGCTCGGTGGCGGCGACGAGCGACACACCTCGCGGGCTCTGGCCCCCGCCGGCCCCTTTAATTCGAGTTCGCTGCGGGGCCAGGTGCGGCGCTGCGTGGCGCGGTGCGGCTGCGGGCGGCGGCCGGGCGCTCTGTACGCGCCGCCCGCGGGACTGCAGAGTCTGCTCCCGGCTGGCCGCCCGCACCCCGCCGCCACCACCATCACCGCCCGCTGCCTGGATTCTGCCGGCCCTGGCTGTCACCCAGGAACATGGAGGCTCGGGTACCCATCCGCAAGGGTAAATCAGTGTCCGGCGTTAAGCTGCGCGTGCTGCCATCCCTGCCCGGCTGCAGCGCCCAGAGGAGCTGCAGGGCACCCCGGTAGTCTGGGCGGACGAGCTGGTTCCGACCCCTGCTGTCAACCTGGAGGGTTATGGACCTGCTCCGGCCGCAGCGGGGGGGGGGAGGGAAGACTTGCCCCTTCAGAAGAGTGCATGGAATAGGCTCGGGGACCCTGTGGTCTGTGCGTGACATAGGGCGGAGGGCGCAGATTGGAGGTGGCTGGTGATGATGGGAAGTGCAGCTGACTGCATAGCCATGTCTGGTAAATAGTGGGTGGGTAGGACGCGAGTCACTTGGTCCTCCTGGTTGCATTTGCCTCTTGGCAACGGAGTAAAATAGGCTTTTCTGCAGTCGCTGTTTTTCCACTTGGCCTGGGTGGTGGGCTGCCGCGGAACCCCCTTGCCTAAGAGGAAGCTAGATCTGGGGCAGCTGCCTGGCGAAGCCTCCTCTGCACCTTTAGAGTTCAGGCTCCTGTGTTTTCCAGACGAGCCCTCGATAGTCCCTAAGCTGGACCTCGCTGGCACTAGCTAGGCTGCCCTCGGGCCCGCAGCGGGAGCCCACCGCACTGCGCAGGAAGGGGTTAAGGTGGTACACTCAAGCCGGCGGATAGCTGCAGGCTCCGGTCAGCCGCGCGGATTCCGGCGGGAGCGCGCCCGGCGGAATCCCGGCTGGAGCTCCTGGCGATGCGAGAGGGCCTAGACCCCTCCCCGCCCTGGGGCCAGCGGGATTGGGTCGGCGGGGGGCCAGCCCGGAAGCCAGCTTCCTCTAGGCTCCCTCTCTCCAAGAAGCCAATCCGCCTTGCAGCCAGCCAGGCAGTTTGAGCGTTTGTTCTGTGCTTCCCTGCGGAGATGTGAGTGATTTTCTCTTGGGAAGAAATCGGTGGTCCAGCGCCTGCCCAGTTCAAATGCCACCCAATCCAGAGCAAGGCCTGAGGCTCAGGGATCCCCTGAGGCCCAGGGATCCTGGAGGGAGAGTAAGTTCAGCGACCATAGCTATCCAGCATTCTACTGAGGCGATCTGGCTGTGTGCAGGGTCTCTCGAGCTGGGCAAGAGTGTGTGTTGGAGGAGGAAGGATTGCTTCTTCATGGGACATAGCTAAGGTCAGAGAGGAAAAGCCTCCCCTTGGGGGATAGGTGTTCTGACACCAGGGTGGAGAAAGCTGGGTGGCTCCTGGTGGCAGCAGAGGACTAAGCGGAGAAAAGTGCTTCAAGCTGATGGGAAAGGCTTACCCAGGAGAGGCTAGAAAGGTACAGGGCAGTTCTCTGTCACTAGCACCATGGAAAGTAGGCACGGGGGCTTGCAACTTGCAGAGAGGGTATCTGCCAGAGTCCTTCTAAGTCTTGGTTCCAGCTGCCTGAAAGCCCTGGTTTCCACCTTGCTGCTGTGTTTTCCAGGCAACGTCACACCTCCTGAGGACAGCCAGGAGTTCTCTGGCTTTTGCTGAGCTGTGCATCTTACCTCCTTCCTTCCAAAGACTTCAGACCCAGGCTTCACTCTTCTCAAGTCCTGAATGCCCCTTGCCAAGCATCCAACTGTCCCTCCAGCCCTATCCAGTCCTAGAGCACACCTCCAGGATCTGGAGCCTGCCCTCCTGCTCAGAATGACTCACCATTATTTCCAGCCCAAGTGAGAAGATGTGACAGGGAGTTGAGCTGCCTGTTTGGGTATCTAGGATTCCTGTGGCATCTGACCTGCTCTTCAAGGAAGAGAACCTCAGGCTTCTCCTGCCTGGACAGGTAAACCAATAAACCAATAACAGCCATATAGAGTTATTGAGGGTGATATCAGGGATAAAGACCCTGGACCCAAACACCCTACCATAAATACTTCCTGTAGTGCAGGTGTTGGCAAGACATTAGCACAGTGCCTGGCAGAGGGCTCTCTTCTTGCCTCCCCCCTATGGAGCTGGAGCCTGTCTAGGTCACCTGCCCCCAGTGCAGGCCATTCTATATTTGAAAGATTGTTCCCTGAACCCCACTGATCCCTAGACAAGTTGCAAAGTAGCTACAGTGGCAGGGATGGTGATATGGTCTTGTTTCTGAACTCTTAGCTAAGATGGGGGACACCAAGTACAGTTCATGTCAGGTTGCCAGTGACTGGTGGTCTCACATCCTTACCTGCCTTTGTCTTTCAGCCAAGCGAGGCTGTGTCTCCAGCTCTCAGAGGGCTCTGGGGCTCTCCTGCAGGAGCACAGACTAATGCTTCTGTGTTTTCTGGGGCCCAGTTACCAGCACCCTGAGCCCCCTGCTGCAAGCAGCTGGAAGGCATAGAGTAAAGTACTCTCCTCAGCCCCAATTATGACAGTGGCTACCGGAGACCCAGTGGATGAGGCTGCTGCCCTCCCTGGACACCCACAGGACACCTATGACCCAGAGGCAGACCACGAGTGCTGTGAGAGGGTGGTGATCAACATCTCAGGCCTGCGGTTTGAGACTCAGCTAAAGACCTTAGCCCAGTTTCCAGAGACCCTCTTAGGGGACCCCAAGAAGCGGATGAGGTACTTCGATCCCCTCCGAAATGAATACTTTTTTGATCGCAACCGCCCTAGCTTCGATGCCATTTTGTACTACTACCAGTCTGGGGGCAGGTTGAGGCGACCTGTGAATGTGCCCTTAGATATATTCTCTGAAGAAATCCGGTTTTATGAGCTAGGAGAAGAAGCAATGGAGATGTTTCGAGAGGATGAAGGCTACATCAAGGAAGAAGAGCGTCCTCTGCCTGAAAATGAGTTTCAGAGACAGGTGTGGCTTCTCTTTGAATACCCTGAGAGCTCAGGGCCTGCCAGGATTATAGCCATTGTATCCGTCATGGTCATTCTGATCTCAATCGTCAGCTTCTGTCTGGAAACCTTGCCCATCTTCCGGGATGAGAATGAGGACATGCATGGTGGTGGGGTGACCTTCCACACCTACTCCAACAGCACCATTGGGTACCAGCAGTCCACATCCTTCACCGACCCTTTCTTCATCGTAGAGACTCTCTGCATCATCTGGTTCTCCTTTGAGTTTCTGGTGAGATTCTTTGCCTGTCCCAGCAAAGCTGGCTTCTTCACCAACATCATGAACATTATAGACATTGTGGCTATCATCCCTTACTTTATCACCCTGGGGACAGAGTTAGCTGAGAAGCCAGAGGACGCCCAGCAAGGCCAGCAGGCCATGTCACTGGCCATTCTCCGTGTCATCCGTTTGGTAAGAGTCTTTAGGATTTTCAAGTTGTCCAGACACTCCAAAGGTCTGCAGATCCTAGGTCAGACCCTCAAAGCCAGCATGAGGGAATTGGGCCTCTTGATATTCTTCCTGTTCATTGGGGTCATCCTCTTCTCTAGTGCTGTCTATTTTGCAGAAGCTGATGAGAGAGATTCCCAGTTCCCCAGCATCCCGGATGCTTTCTGGTGGGCAGTCGTCTCCATGACAACTGTAGGCTATGGAGACATGGTTCCAACTACCATTGGGGGAAAGATAGTGGGATCCCTGTGTGCAATTGCAGGTGTGTTAACCATTGCCTTACCAGTCCCTGTCATAGTGTCTAATTTCAACTACTTCTACCATCGGGAGACAGAGGGAGAGGAGCAGGCCCAGTACTTGCAAGTGACAAGCTGTCCAAAGATCCCGTCCTCCCCTGACCTAAAGAAAAGTAGAAGTGCCTCTACTATAAGTAAGTCTGATTACATGGAAATACAGGAGGGAGTAAACAACAGTAATGAGGACTTTAGAGAGGAAAACTTAAAGACAGCCAACTGTACATTGGCTAACACCAACTATGTGAATATTACCAAAATGTTAACTGATGTCTGATGAAACCTATTGATGTGCTCACAGCTCAACAGGACTAATGCAGATGTTGCATAATAGCCTGCATTGTAGTCAGTGTTCCACAGTGTGCATCTGGTTCTGCATGGAAAGCAATAGTCGTGCAAGTGACTTTTGACCTTTTGATTTTTGATTTAGAACACAGAGTATTTATCATGGCTTTCATGAAATCTTCATCACTGACTTACAGGGTTCCAAAGATGGGAGTCACCTATGGAGCCAGTCTCAGACTGGAATAATGCAGCCCCCTCATAGCCCACACACCACCCATCGTAATCACCATCCTAGCTTCCTAACTAAATGCAAGCACACCTGGCGGGTGCATTCTCCCTACCACACCCTACTATCCCACTTTAGCCCACCTGTCCCCTCACAGAGGAACACCATCATGGCTGAGTTTGAGAGTTCTGGAGACTACTCCAAAGGTCATTCCCATTTTTGCATTGAAAAGAACAGACAGTCCTGTGTGTTAGAATTACTTTCTGTGTCATAGGCTGAGGTTTGTGAATTGCAGTTGCCAACTAGATGCTCCAGAGGCTTCTGTTTCGTAACGGAAATGCTGCATTCTGCTTTTTCTCTGCAGTATCAATGTGAGGAAAGCCCAGAGGGTGGGGGAGGGACAGTTAATACGACCAAATATGAGTTGTCAAGTTTTACATTTGTTCCCTTAGGCCTATGGGGAGAAGCTACCTAATTTTGGGACTTCTCAGTTTCAGATACCATTTTGCAAGCCTCAGGGTCACAGAACATGTTTGATTTCTTCTTTTACTCTGGAATTTGCAGACATATTCTTTCTTGATGGTGTGGCCCAGCTCCACTACACTGCAGTGGAGTATACCAGTCATGCAATAGAGCTGCATGGGTGTTCACTGCATGAAATCTCAATATTTAAAACACAGAAGATAACCTATTTTCCTAGTATCCTATTCAGTATTCATACATAGAGTATTAATAGCCTTGGGATGGTATTGAACTGGGTTTTCCCCCCACAGAAGGCAAAAGCCCTCCATCAGGGAAGCAAATAGACTATTTGGAATGGGGAACCAAAACTTCTGGCTGGCCCTCCAGCCCGCCCATCTCTGTTCTTTCAATGGGAGCAAAGACCCTGCCACACCAGGAGAATTGAACAGAAAAGTCAGAGTCTAAACACTCAGATGACTGAAACTTAAGAATTAGTCTAGTCAAGGGCATGACTACAAAGCTTACCAGGGCATTGATCCTGAGGACAGGCAGATCTGTGGGTTCAATGTATATAAATATATATCAGCTATCTATCTTTCTCATGTGTTCCTCTAGTAAGCTATAGAAAAATTGCATTTGAACATTGTATAAGCTTATGCAATATTTTGACACAGGGCAATTTATGCATGTGTTTGACTATGTGCACTAGAATATATATATACATACACAAATGTGTGTATATGTACATTATACACACACATATATATATATTCATTCTCTGGAGTTCAGATTCAGGAGCAAATCCATTGCTTGGTGGGTTGGTTGTATAAGAAGCCCAATGGGTATGGTAAAACCCACTGGACCTGGGTTTGCTGTCATTGCCTCAGACACACTCCAGTGTTCATAGACTCCTAGACATTAGAATTGTCTTTCTGCCCTCCATGTGCTGCAGCTTCAGTTTCCCATGGCTGAAGCTTGTCTTACTGAGTGCACAAGGGTCCTACAGCCCTCACAGCTCCAGCTATCCTGGGCCAGGCCCACCCCAGGCCTCCTCTCCACAATTCCTCTCATTAATCATCTCCATTATTATCCTCTCCTCTGTTTGATTCTCTATCATTTGGCTCTGCATCCATCATTTTCATGACCTGTCCCTGGGATGGATCCTCTACTTTGAAACCAAGGAGTAAAACTCCCTGGAACCAGATTCTGCTGATCTAGAGGAAGCCTCCTATTGGTGGAAATTTCCAAATTCCAGAACCAAGGGATGGATTCCCTACATGGCCCAAAGCATCGTTTTGATTACAAAACTCACACTCTTTCCCTAGCACACTGGGTAATAAGAGCTGACCTTAAAAAAAAAGAGCCAAAGGATGGGTAAAGAATTACCCCCACCCCAAGAACAGGTAAAGATTGAATGAGAGCTGTACAGCCTCTAAGTAAAGAATGTGTTGGCCCTAGGAAGAGTTGTGGGGGACAGCTTTTGCCTCTTTGTGCTGGGCTTCTTTGCCTTTTGACATTGTGGCTTTAATTCCCCCAACACAATGAATCATAGTCAGGCTGTTCAGCATTGATTCCAACCCAGGCATCACTGTTCATTAGTTGGTACCTACAGTTGTCTTAGGGGAGGGGGCACCAGCTCAGGGTGCTAGTCCAGGGTGCTCATTAGTTCCTGATCACCCACATCCCCAGGTGACTGCAGGGCATCCCATGCCAGGCACAAAGCCTCTGTGCTTCTCTTCTTCTCCTTTGGGGGAGGTGGTGCTGACCTTCATGACATGGGGTAGGAGGGACATACTTTGGATGTAGGTTAAAGCAACCCATACAGAAGTGTAGGTCAGGGGAAGTTACCTATTCACAAAATCCTTGGCCTGGGAACCATAAAATGTGTACACACATGCATCATAAAATAAGAGACACATCATTGTCACACACAAATATAAAATGTGCAACATACATGCAAAATATACACAGTCCAAATAATATAAAAAGCATACAAATAAAAGGTAGACAAAACATACATATGCCACCCAAGCATGAAATGTGCATACCAACACAATATCTGCAAGAGATGTATTTAACATGTGTGCAAATGCACAGCATACACTCATGTGCAAAATATATAAATTCAACTGGAGGACAATGGATAAATATACAAAATACATAAACGATTCTTTGTCATTGTTTCTGCACACAAGTTCAGCATATATACACAGAGTTATACTAGATGCACACACACAAAAAAAAACAGTACCCATGCCCAAGAACACTCACAAAATTCAGACATTGAATCACTAATCATGCCTATGCTTCTACATCTAAAATTTGATGGGCAAAGGCAAGGGATCAGGTTTAATTGCTTTTCCTTGCCCATATCAATAACCCTCAGTATTCTCCAAGGAGCATCTTCTTTGACATTCAGCCTCATTCCTGAGACAGAACTCCTGAGGTTTTAAGCAGAAAGATGGGCCACTGCATCAAGCACTGGAATCACCTGGCCTGACCTTTCACCTTAGTTGAAACAGCACTCAGGGTGCAGGGTGTGTGAAATAAGATCTAGCAACCCAATATGGGCTTCCTCGATATACCTTTTATTCCAGAGATAATTCACACAGATTACTCAAACTCCCAAATCTCCAGATTTGTCTCTATTCTTTTGAAGCAGTGATGGCTCAAAAAATTAGGATTCTGGAACCTAAACCAAGTTGAAATATCCCGACATTCTTTGAGTCCAAAGAACTAATTACCCAACCTTCCAAAGTACCTCTTTCTGAAGCCAGGTCAGAAAATTCATTCTCTATATGGGTGTGGCCCCTAAAATGAGACCCCTTTTCTTGCTCATGGCATTTCACTCACTCTTGGGCACAAGTCCAATAAAGTCAACTCTTGATCCCCATATATGAGTGTTCAATCTAGGCATGCTTCTCCCTGCTTCCGCATCAGTGCTCCCAGGGAAGCCTGGCTTCCCATTCAACTGTTGTGCCTTTATAAAATTGCAGACCAATTTAGCTGAAGTAAAATGTGATGAAGGACATTAACCTATGGCTAAAGGAGCGTTAACAATTTTTAGAGAGCCTGATTTTTATTCTCTATTCTAACAGTAGATTTAAACACTTTGTAAGATTACCCAGCATCCTAGAGCCCCAGAGGCTGCTTCTTCCTGCTAGTAGGACCAGGTGGGGACTGAGTGCATTTGGACAAAGGCTTTTATTCAAGATGGAAATTAGAAGTTGCATCCAGCCTTGGATCAAGCTTTGTGGGCTCTACTACTATGGTCCTGGGTATCTTACCCCTCCCTTCAGGGTTCTGTAGAAGAGGCAACAAGAGCAGAGAATGGGCATGTGGTCCAAAACTTATACATTTAATACACTGGGATTTTTGTTTCCAAAGCAAGATATCAATTTCCACCTTAGCTTCATGAGATGCCTCTGTGGCCTTGGGCTTGTTTAAAAGTTGGGGTTTCTGGAGTATTGAAAAGGAAGGCAATGAAGTTGTCAGGGAAAGAAAGTAACTGAACTGTAGGCTTTCTGAGTAAATTTATCAAGAACCAAGTTTTTATTGGTTAATTAAATTTAATTCAGGAACTCAAATTTAATCTAGTTAAGGCTCTATGCCTTCCTGGAACTTCAGTGGTGTATGAGAGTCAAGCCTTGGTGAGAAAAGGCTGCACTTCTAAGGGTCCTCTGCCTAGGAATTCAGTGCCAGTCACAGTGGTGGAGAGGAGGGAGAAACTGATCTTCCCAGAGAAAACTGTAAGAAGTATGAACAGCATGCGAAGGCCATAAGGAGAGCTCAGTGCTCTGACTTGCTAACCTAGGAGGGAGGAAGACCCCAGAGCTCTCCTGTGAAACCCCCTTCCCCTGTCATAACAATCTTCATGTGTGGGATGGGATGGCTGCCTGGCCTGAAAGAGTCTGACGTCTAGGCTACTACTCCTGGTTATACAATAGAGGTTCCTTTTGCCTTGATAAATTTTCCGTTGTCCAGGTTCAAACTCATGACCTTAATATCATCACTTGCCACCCGAGTCAACCAGCAGGAGATATATGCTGGGAGATATTATAGTAGTTATTGTGACTATCATCTATATCCTTTGACTTGGCCCTTGTTGAGACCAGTCCCCTCCCCCAGCTCCCAAAGAGCAGAAAGCAGGGACAGAAGGGATAAGGGAATCCCTAACCTAGTCCCTTTGCCCTTCTTTCTGCTCTCCTTTCCCCTAAACTCAGCCACATCCCTCATAGTTTGTGTCTAATGTTTTTAAAGAGGAAATGTGCAATAAAAGCAATAGTGACTGTTTTCTTTAGCAATAGCTCTTTAAAAAATCTTGCTCTCAGGACTGAAAAGTGATAGATAGTACATAGCTCATCAGATAATGTCCTTGACCTCTGGACATTTGTTCATAGATTTCTGTAGTTCTTCTTCCTACATGATCACATGAATGATTCCTGTCTGCTGAGGTCTGACCTCCTTCTGAAATGAACAAATTTACAGAGGTTCAGGATTCACCCAAGGAAAGCATTCTTTCTGTCTCTTTTTTGTGTGCACCTCTCTCTGTATGTGTCCCTGTACTCTGCTTCCACTGCCTGGCCTTCCTACCAGTTCTTTAGCAGCACCCTAGAAATGTCTAGGCACTGAAACTTTGCATTTGAGTGACCTCATGCCAGCCTATCTTGTTGACTTTGTGTTTGTCTGTCAGGTATAATGGAAGCCTATAGGAGAGCGCTTACTGATAGATAAGACTAAAGCATCCTGAGCCATTATAGAAGGTCCTTTCCATGCACTAAAAGCCATTACTTGATTCTTTTGCAGCCCTCTCCAGGGAGATGAATATGAGGGAACAAAGCCCTGAAGTATACACCTGGGATCAGTTACTTGGTCAGATTTGGGGATTGTCCTCTGACTCGCCTTACGATAGGCTGCCTTGCTCAACCACAGAGACTCTATCAGAGCTTTCGAGCAAAGTGAGTCTTATAGCTTTGGGTAGAGGTGGACAGGCACAGAGGTGTGGGTGGTCAGGGGATATCATTAGTGAAATAAACCCTACCTTGCACTCCAGGGTGCAGCTGTGCAAATATTTCACATATCACCAGGGTTTTGAAAAGGACCCCTTTCTTGAAACATCTGTGAAGTGAGCTACTAATGTTCAGACTGGAATCAGGGAAGGCTGGCGACCCCAGGAGCCCATTCCATTCCTTCTTGGTCTACTTTGCTCCACACACCCTTACATCACCTAACCATGGGAAATCTCAGGGAGGAGAGTGTCCTGGATGCTTTGCAATCCTGGTTATTAGAGGAGATATGGGAAAATGTGTGGTTCAACCTTTGTGATAAGAAAGTTAGTATTTCCTTAGTAGGCTAGTATGAACTCTTGCCTTAGTTAAGTAGAGCATTTAGAGAAGACAGAAGACCTTGCATGGCTCAGAGTTAACCTTCTAAACCTCAGTTCTTGGTGTATGGAAACAGAGGTGAAGCAGACCAAAGAAAACAGGCTGAATGATGCTGGCTGCAACAAAGTAGATGCAGGCACATCATAGAGTATCAGATGATGCCCTTGCTCGCCTCTTCCTACTAAAAGTATAGAAAGACAAGGTGATTCTTGTCAATAAAGGTTTTAGTTCATTGGGCCTGAGTTATTAGAGTTTTTCCATATATACATATACCTGTGTGTATATATGTATAGTATATGTATATATGTAAGCCATTATTTCAAAAATTACACAGATGTTGACCAATCTCAGTTTCGCTAGTGTGGAATAAATTTGGCATTCTAAGAAATAAGCTGCGTTTACTTGAATTTTAACATGACCTTTTTTTGCATTCTTTCCACCTCTCCAGTTCTGTGCTTTTTCTGCTTAAGAACCTATCCAGAAGGCACTGATTCAAACAAAAGAACAGGCTCAGGGTCGCCTCTTTCCCTTCCCTGCCAGGTGGCTGCCTGACTCAAGGATCAAAGGGAAGTGTGATCCCAGGGCCAGGTGCTTTCTTATCCTTTATTGTTTGCCTTGGCTGTCTGTAACCTCATCTCTCAAGACCAGAAAAGTTATGCCCAACTTTGTAGCTCTAGGGGAGTGGAATGCTCTGAGACTTAGCACAGGGCTGGTTTAGTCCTAGGTTTGAATTTCTTGAGTTTTTGGTGAAACTAAACCAGCATGCACTTGAGTCCGATTAGTGGGAGCAGAGTGCCAGGCCTAGAGCAACCAAAACCCACTTGTCTTCTTGGGGATGAGCAGTGTACACCATTCAAGAAACTTCTGGGTGGGAGCCTCAACATGCCCCCCTTGCTATCTTGCCTGGCAGTGTTAAACTCACAGGGAAACATTTTCCTCAGCCTCATCTCCTGCATTAGACTACATACACTCTACTTGGAAGTGGGTAGGAGGGATTCCTCACTAGTATCTGAAACAGTCGAGGTGATACAGGGGTGGCTGTCATCTCCCCACATTCCCAGAAGCTCAGCAATCTGGTCAAGTGAGCCATCATCCAGTAGTAGATGCCTTTAACCTTGACTTGGCATGACCAGCTGGTAAGTGCTGCAGTTGGCCTATCTATATGGTCTCCTCTCATCCTGCATGAGCCTCAGCATGGAAACTCATCTAACTTCCTGTGCTCTTCTACACTCCTAAAATAGGCAGATATGTTCCAGAGGAGCGTGCAGCTGAGAAGCCCTTGCATCATTCTACTGACGGATGCATAGGGCAGGTGTGATTACATAATAATGTGGACAGCTGCTGCTGCAGCTACATAATTAAGGGAAGGAGAGAAGTGGCTGGGTGATAGGACCTTGGGTAGCTACCCAGAGGACTCCATGCCATATCTCTGGATCCTTGTGAGAGGCCTCTAAGCCCTGCTTCTCCTTGAAAATGACTCCCAAGACAGTGCTGCCTTGTTTGCCTGACTGCATAAACACTCGGGCTGCAGAGAAAGCAGAGGAGGAGCTTAGGGAAGAGTCTGTTTTGTAGCAGACACTTTCCCTATCAGCAGCTAGTGTGACTGACTTCTGAACTTCCAAAGTGTAGGGCAGAGACTTTCACCTGCCAGGTGAGGCTAGAAAGGAGCACAGCAGCTCAAGGCTAAGAACTGGAACAGGGGAGCAGAAAGAGAGGCCTAGGTGGCTTCGGCAAGGGTGAGTCTCAGCTCCTGAGAGTTTGAACATGCTCCGTGCTTGCCCCAGTTCTGCCTTCACGTGGGAGCCAGCGACCCAGTTTCCTTTTGTTGTCGTGCTTGGATGGTTCCTTCATTTGAAGGGCTCCAGGAAGCTGGAAAGTCCCATGATTGAGCTCCAGCCTGCTGAGCAAACAATGCCCCAGCCAAATTGGCCTCTTCCTGGGTTTCTGCATCCATGCACCCCTCTCTCCCACTGAGGGTGATCTTGGAACAGCCAGGATTAATGGTGCCAACAAGCAAGGAGGATTCTCTTGTTTCCATTACAGACTGAGCTGTAAAGCTCATGAGTGGGGGCTGTTGTGTGCTTATGTGCTTATTATATAGGCCGTCTCTGGAGAACATATCTATATATAATATATATTATATATGTGTGTATAAACATATGTGTGTGTATTTATACACACAATGTTGAAATGGCCGCTCACTTAGGCTCATCCAGCACAGACTAATTAGGGTTTCCGCTAGCTTCTTTGCTGTTCATGCATGACTCTGCAGCTGCCCTCATGCCCTGTCTCTAAAAAAAATCACTGAAAACTCAAAGAGGAGAGGAAGATAAATAAGCCTTTTTGGGATCAATAGGAAAAGGAACTCCAAGGCTGATGGCAAAGCTTCCTAAAATGATGCTGAAAGGGAACTTGGGTCTCCATGGTGATGAGAGACAGGGAGCCAATAAGAGTTGAAGGCGGAGCAGGACTTGTGTGGAGGACTCATGGGAGTTGGAAGTCATTTAACTATTTGTTTGCTTCATGAAAATTTAGACACCAGCTGTAACTGCTTGCACAGGATGTATAGATGTTATCATTCTTGCTGACATATTCTGGAAGCTTTCAGCCCCACCAACACTGCCCCACCCAGGACTTCTGCAGCTGAGAGTTCCTGTGTCAGTAGGGTCTGATATATGTACATAGATTATATATATATATGTGTGTACATATGTGCCTCAATGAACATTGCCTGTTCACCTTACCATGGGTGTACATAGACTTCATAGAGCTCCACAGTCTTTTGTAAATATTGACACAAGTAAATAGGTATATAAATATATATTACTGAGGATTTATTTTAACATCATTCTGTGTGAAATGACAAAAATAAAATTTTTGACAGACACCAATGCTTTCTACGTTCTTTTCTTGTTTGGATTATTGTCTTTGGAAAATAGAAACGTGCTTGCCTTACTCTCCATTTTCTGAAGCTATGACGGCTCATCAGACCAGGGCTGCCCACTTGGAATGCATCAGGGACCACCTTGGCTGTATGCCCATTTTCCATTGACTGTAAGTCCCATGTAGACACTGTGGGACATGAGAAAAGCAAAAATGGGTTTGGGATCTCCTCCATTACATCAGCATCTTCTATATAACTGGAGAATGTATGGGAAAGGGGACTCCACTACAAAGTCCAAAAGGCAGCCTAGGGTTCATTTAATTCCTACTTCATCCACCTTTGTCAGCCCCATTGTCCTCACACCTGAACTCACTTCTCATTTGTAGCACAAGTAATAAAACCTCAGAGATACATACTGGGGTTCAAGCTGAAGATCAGAAATGCAAAGCAGCCAGCCACTAGAGAGTTCTTACCTCTACCAAGGCTCAGACCAAAGGTCAATTCTTTCCTCAGACTGCTTAGCTCCTGTCTCCTCCTGCCTTATATTCCTCTCTAGTGCTGGGATTAAAGGCATGCACTACCACTGCCCAGCTTCTATGGCTAACTAGTGTGGCTCCTGGGATTAAAGGCATGGACCATCACTGCCTGGCCTCTATGGCTAGCTAGTGTAGCTAGCTTTGCACTCTTATCTTCAGGCAAGCTTTATTTGCTAGATCATAAACAAAATATCACCACACTCATTACTGCGGGTGTCAAGTAGCTTGGACCAACTAGACACTCAGCTCTCAAATGTACTCCCTACCTTGGCCTCTCAAGAAGTAGCCATGACAATATAGCACTTGCCAAACACTCACATGACCGAGGTCAGTCCCCAGCACTGCATAAACCAAGCATGGTGGTACATGCCTATAATCTGAGCTTTCTGAAAGTAGAGGCAGGAGGCCATCCTTAGGTACATATTGAGTTTAAGGATAGCCTAGAATACATAACACCCTGTCCAAAACTTAAATTAAAAGGAACAGAGTGGGGCTTGTTATCTAGTTCTACAAGGCATCTCTTGGAGAAAGTTCTGGCACATATTGCTGAGGCACATGTATCTTCCTGCCTTTTAGGGCTAAGTGCATCTAGAACTGGACTTCCCAGCTTTAAGGTGGCTCAGAAACTGCCATAGTATAGAGTATGACCACAACAAAGTCTTTGCCCTTAGCCACCAGCAAGTACAACCTATTTCACCCAGTACCCATCCCTTATCCTGCCCAAGTATTCCGTTCCAGATCTCCCCATTTCTCCTCCTGACAGTCTGCCATGCTCTGTCCCTAGAAAACTAGCCAAGCTCTCCCTCCATTCTACCACACCCTCATTTCCTAATCTTACCTTCAGAAGGATGTGTTTCTGGGCAGCAGACACTGAGGTGACAAGGAAGAATATGAAAAAATGTGAATTAATTTGCTCTTGACACCCTCCATGGGGAGTACTTCTTGTGGCATCAGAACTTACAAGCTCTCTAGACCTCTGCAGAACAGACCATTCTGACCAACAGGATAAGATTCCTTTCTTCAAAGAAGTAGGAAATAGAGTCAAGTTCCCAGGCTAGCCCTTTTGTTATTCTACTCCACCAGATATGTAATTCCTGACTCCAAGGGGCTGAAAGGTGGCAGCTGTGGAGACGTTTGCCTGTCCCTGACTACTTGGGTCTTGTTATGGAAAGCCAGTAGGGAAGGAAGGAAAAGATAGTTTTTATGAGTGGGAAGTAAAACAGCCAGGCCCCCAGTAGTCTTTCCTGCTTAGAGTGGAGTGCTCAGATAGCTCCACATAGTACTCTCCAGTCAATTGATCATGCTGAGCCTTTTCTGCCTGTCCTGGAGCTCCCTCCCTGTTCCCCCTCCACCACAGAGGCCAAAGCCCTGGACTGTGCCCACCAGTAACTTCCACTTCAAAAAAGCATGGAAGGGTTGGAATATTTACTAGGGAGAGATCCCATCTAGTTCATGGCCAGATGAGCAGGGAAAAGCAACACTGCAGGGGTCCAACTGAGAAACAAAATGGTTCCTCTTGCCCTCATGAAAGAGAACAGCTCCAGTGCCAGGAACTGTGGTTTTAGTCTTTGACCTGTCCCTCAGAAGCTCAAAGACACTGAGGCACACTCTTATATCCTCTTTGAGCCTCAGTTTCCACACATGTACAAAATAAGTTGTGATGCCTGCCCAGTCTTTTGATTAGTTGAGAACCTGGTAAATCATAAAATGTCAATAAAAATAGATGAATGTATCTTTTCCCAGAATTCCATGTTGAAAAGACTCACAAAGGGCAGATACTGAGGACTATGGGGCATAAGCTGAAGAACTTGGGGCTGGGGAAATGCCTCAGTGGGTGAAATGTCTGCTGCAGATCCCCAGCACACATGGAAAAGCTGGATAACGAGGAATGCACAAATGTAATCCCAGTGCTGAGGTGACGGGCAGGTGGGTGCCTAGAGCTCACTGACTAGACAGTCTAGCCAAACTGATGAGCTCCAGGTTCAGTGAGAGACCCTGTTCAAGAAACAAAACAGGGAGTGATTAAGGAAGACACATCAACCTGTGCCCTACACAAACATCGTGTGTGTGTGTGTGTGTGTGTGTGTGTGTGTGTGTGTGTGTGTGTGTGTTAAGCATTTGCCAACCTCTTCCATTCTAAGGATTCCTAATCTAACCCAAGACTAACTGAATGTTTGAAACCTCTAGAAAGCATATGTGACATGCCATATTGCAACCATTTTCTGTAGAAAGTGTCCATAACTGTCTACAAGACCCCAGAATTAAAACTACTGTCCTGACCTAGATTTAGATGACTTCATCATGTCTCTAACGTCCAGGATGGGAAAAAGATTTTCCCACAGTTATTTCATTTATTAAAAAATAATGCTCAAATATGTGATGAATCCAAGGTGTTTCAGTGAGTGCTCACCTGGGTATGCAAATTTGATTTCATCTTTAGTAAGTAGTAAAGTTATATGCTTGCCAAAAAAAAAAAAAAGTGACACACTGGAAGACAAATGTCACACAATTTCAATTTTATGTGTAACCTAGAAATGATGAATTTATGGGAACAGAGAGCAGAATTGTGGCTATTAGGCTTCAATGTGGGTCTTTTAACAATGGGGAAACAATTGGTTCAAGGATACAAAACTGCAGTTGGACAAGAGGCATGGACTCTGTGAAGTCTTGAGGTCTACTGAGAGCATGATAAATATGGTTGATAACAATATGCTATATTTTAAAAGTTGTGAAATAGTATACTTTAAGTGTTCTCAAAACAAAAATGATAAATATGTGTGATATAACATGTTAATTGGTTTAATTTAGCCATGCCATTTTGAACATACTGTGTTCTGTATCATAATTGTGCATGACTTTATTTATGAGCTAAATAAATGAATGGAGAAAAAAATGCACCTAGAGCTTAGGATACTCTTATCCTATGCATCTGGGTGAGGAACTTACCCAGAAGTGTTAGCAGCTGCCACAGAGCCAGGCCAGACTTCACCACCACCCCCACCCAACCCCACCAGACATCTCTTTCTATTAATCTATCCTTTTGCAGTAGCTGTGCCAGGGCCTGAGCCCCCGAATCCAGACTTGAAGTGTCTCCGGGCTGGTTTAGCATAGCTGTCGCTGTCGGGAGGAGCACATGTTCAGATGTGAAATTCATGCTATTTAAATGATATGTAAATGCCAAGCCTGCATCTCTTTGATCCACTCTCAACCTGACTTTCTCACCATGGTTATTACTCCCTTTTGTTCCCTCAGGCTACCTCCTCCCCCCACCCCCCACACTCCTCTTTAGGTCAGTAACCTGCTGCTTCCACAAATCACTGCCTTATCAGGAAAAGATCAAGGTTCTTTGGCCGTGTACCTGTTCCATTCTGAACACTAGCCAGGGCTCTGGATGCTTAATGGTTTGTAGTGGAGTTAGGAGGAAGATCTTCCATCTGCACGGCTGCCAGCACGAAGGAAAAGCTGCCTCTCTCCAGGTCTGCTGCGATGGAAGATTTACACTCTCTGTTTTGCTGATCATTTAAGGAGCCAACAGTCGTGTGAGAAGGAAAACTGCTGTGACTCACAGAGCCTTCTTTCCTCACCTATCCTCGGCATCATACATAGTTCACTAATCTCTCAATACCTAGTACTCAATGCTGGTCCAGACACAACAAATCGCCATTGAATGAATGAATATCTACACCACTCTGTCACAGTGGCAACCAAGCTGTCCATGGTGTTGGTCCTGTACAGATAGGGTGATAATCTAGGACCCCATTACCGATATGCAGCTGGTCTGAGTCACCTGACTTAAATGGCCCTTGAACAAAATGCCCCATTTCCTAATGCCCTGCCCCTACATGTTCCAGAGATCTCACATCTAGAGCCAACTCCCACAGAAGCCTCATGGCCAAGCCTACCCCAAAGGAACTAGAGTTCTCCCACAAGACTCTCAGATTCTAAGTCTGAGGAAATGTATTCCTTGGGAGTTCGGATTGGGTTCCATTCTCCACTGTACAGTACATAATGGTTACAAAAACAAGGTATGTGGATGGTCTTGAGGGCAGCACAGTGGCAATAGGGGTATGTGGTGTCGTGCATGCGTCAAGGACTTACTTGGTGTGCTGTGTACTTCAAAATGTGCTTCCCAGGGGGTGTATCATTAATTTACCTGCAAGTCCTGTAAGAAGGGTGCTACCGTTTATATTTAACATAAAGAAACGGAGACTCGGGTTGTATTTATAGGCCAAGGTCACACAGCAAAAGAGCTAGCAGAGCCTCTGTATGCCTGAAACCCTTTCTTAATGAGCCTTGTAATCAATAGAATCCTTCTGTTACCATCGTCTTCTTGTCCATGTAACTGAGGGCATTCAAAGTCTTGGAGGAAGACAAATAAGAAAATGTCATCTGTGCTAAGCAACCTTGATAACAGTCAAACAAACCCATGTAGCCTGGCAGAGCTAGGTTGGGAAAGGGCTTGATTTGGGATTTAAGCCCATCATGCAGATGCCTGGAAAGTGGTGGCAAAGATCTGTGGACAGGGAAAGGCTCCAGCCTATAGAAGAAGCAGTGCAAGAAGTAGTGCACGAAGCCAGACCAGGCAGAATGCTGAACTAGAGCATCACACTCCTAGGGTGTTAGACAAATGAATCTCCTGCCAGGCACTGTTCACAGAAACAAGGCTTGGACCCCAACTAAGTGTTACCCCATTTCAGGAAGCAAAACCCCATTCAGGTACCAGTCAACTAGGAGTCCAAGGAAGCAGGTGACAGGAGCCTCATGTAAGGTACACAATCCAACCATCCAGCTCGGCATACCGAGCATTCCTACACCAGGTGGGACCAGAAATCTCTAAGAGACCAGAAGTTAGACAGACTCCTCAGTAGGCAGACAGGTAAGGAAAGGGGCCATAGCTAGCTAATAAAGGTAATGAATTTCCAATATGACTTCTTCCTTACCCTCCTGCTTTGAGACAAAAGCCTAGAAGCTTAAAACAAAGGCTTCCTTGGCTTTTGGCAGCCCCCTGCTGATGGACTAGCTCAAAACATTAAAGGCCAGATCAGGACCTGTCACACAACAGTTCTGGGCCCATTAACTGCCCTAACTTTCTCCAAACTGACCAACCCTAAATTAGGGGAGGAAAACTCTTAAAAGACTTTAAAAAAAAAACAGCCCTCAGAAGAGACTGGGTTTAGCAGCTTTAGAAGTCCTGTGTCCCCCAACCCACCCCTGTATGTCTGTCGTGTGCATGTTTCCTCATCCCCAGCAAATTCTTTTCTTCAACTGCTGGTTCTGTCTGGTGCCATCTGAGGCATTTGAGACGTCTCCCCAGTCACCTGTTGCACTCAAGAATTCTCCTGCCTTTTAATTCTTTAACTAGCAGAGAAAACGAACCCACTCAAGACCCCTAGACTGTATCACTAGCAACACAGTCTCTCATCCACAACTACTGTCCCGAATACTCCTTCCTCTGTAAGATGCTTCAAACTGTAGCTGTGGGTCTCTTTTCTACCTCTCTTGGTGGTGAAAGGGAACAGAACCACTTTGAGACACACATGTTACACACACACACACACACACACACACACACACACACACACACACACACACACACACACAGCAGATAATACAAAGTCCTGGATGGCTCTGAAAGCTGACAAGAATAAGATGGGCATTGTGTACAGTAAATGCAATGACTGAATACATGATTCAGAACTAACCAAGGTTGAAAGAACAGCAGCCACGTGCAGGCATTGTGCTCTGCACTTTGCCTGTGTAATCTCATTTAAGTCTCACAGCAGCACTATGAGGTCACTGTCGCTATGTGAATTTTTAGATGAGGAATTAAAAATGCAGGGAAGCAAATTAATACCCACTCATTCAGAGCTGATGAGAAGCATATTTAGTATTCAACTGCAAGACATCTGGAAATCACTGAATCCCAGGACATGAAACCATGGCCACCTTAATGGGGCCAGCACCCAGGTAGGAGTGACACTGCAGCAGCATCCAAGGACACTGAATCTCTTTCCCTGAGCCCTCCGGTATGTGGAAGCCTCCAGGAAAATACAGGAATGCTCCCACCCCGATGCCTTGGAGAAGAGTCAGGAAGTCTGGGGATTACAATGTGCAATAGAATTGGATCACCTTCCTTGGTATTTTTGTCAATGGTACTCATGAGGCTGCAAGGTGTGAATGAGCAATTGCTATATTAAAAGTTCCTGAAAAAGCCTTCCTCCCTTGGGCCTGAGCTCCTGTGAAAAAGAAAAGAAGTAGAATGGGGCTGCTGAGCCTCTTCCCAGGTCCCCTCTTCACTTGGCATTGTCAGGGTCCAGGAAGCAGATAAAGGGAATGCCTGCACCACCCTTTCCTTTAGGTCTAACCAAGCCTCCTGGCTTATAAACTGAGGTAAGAGCAGGAAAAATGCCTTCATGGAGTAATTATGAAGAAAAAATTGGGAAGTCATTTAACACATGCAATACCTGCCATGCAGTAAATGGTAACTTCTGCTCAAGAGAAGAAGTGCCTTGTAAACCAAAGTACCCAGCTCTGTGCCCGTGGGGCTGCACTGACCATCTCTGGTTTTCTGTCTGTGTAATTGGGCTCACTGAGTCCCAACTTCCCCATCTATAAAATGAGGTGACATCACTCACCTCCCAGATTGCTGAGACCATAAGGCCTCATATAACATACCTCCTAGGTAGCTGACTACCTAAACATCCACAGCAGCAGCAGTTCATTGCTGTAAGTTCTGGGGCCTGGTCACAAGTCAGCATTCATGGATGAGACCTATCACACCCCAGTGCTTCAATCACCTTTATATAGATTGCTAGTCTAGGAGACAATACCATTGGAGCTCCTGCTCTCGTGAGCTTGACTTGGCCTTCTGGGCGATGAATAAGAATAGAATATAGTGGTGGAGGGGGCAGACAATGCTTTTCGTAGTGCAGGTGGGGAAATCTTTATGGATAAGGTAACATCTAACTAGAGACTGTCTAAGAGGCCAGGGATAGCCACATAGACCTGCAGAGAAATAGTTTTCTAGGCTCAGAAAGAGGAGGGCTGAGTCACCATGGGAACAGAAGTGTGTGTGTGTGTGTGTGTGTGTGTGTGTGTGTGTGTGTGTGTGTGTGTGTGTGTGTGTTCGAGGCCAGGGTTTCAGAAGCAAACTGATCAAAGAAAATGAAAAGGAAAACATGAAGGAAAGTTGGGAGGGGACTTGGTGACACCTCATAAGGTGAAAACAGGATTCTAGGTTATGCTTTGGTGAGACAGGAAGTCATAGCATCTTTTCAACATATCAAATTCTATTAGGCTTGTCCTCCAAACTGCTGTCTCAGTCAGACTGCAGGGTGAGAGTGGAGATCCAGGGGAGTGAAAAGCAACTGCAATGACATCAGTGAATGAGCATGTCAGCTTAGATGGGGACCATCAAGAGGGTGGTAAGAAATAGTTAGATTCTGGTTACTTCCTGAAGGTAGAGTATAGGGGATGTTGTAGCCACGCCTGCTTAGGGGCTGGCTACAGGTGTGCCTGACCATGCCTGCGAGGGCGTGATCAGGGTGATGTAGAGTGAGGGATGTTCAGGTGGCGGGTTTCTGCATTCGGTTTCGTTTTCGGCTTTCGGTACAGACTGCTGCCTGCTGGCGGCTAGGTCACTCTGTAAGTAAGGCTTTTCCCTATTAAATTCCTTTTTATTTTTACCTGGCTCCATATTGGTAATTTCCCACATTAGTAGAGTCAACTGGTTTATTGCTAGACTGAGTGTTCAGTGTAAGGGAAAAAAAGACATTCAGGAGGACTCAGAGGTTTGGGCCTGAGACTCTGCTAGGTTGGAGCCATATTTTCTAGTGATGGAGAAACCCATTGACAAAACCAACGAAGGCTTTAACTTCCCAAGACACTCACGTAAGCTCTTACCATTTAGTTTTCAAGAGTCTTGGATGTGGACAACTGAGTTTTAGGGAACTTCCCTCAGACATAGACTAAATCAAGATTATCCCTTGCATGAAATCATACCATGAACATTTTGTCCCACCATAAATCCTTTGCCTTATCAGAAGTAAACCTGGCCCATCTTGGAAGCCAAGAGTGAAAGCCCAAGCGGGGATAGAGCCCAAATGGTCAGCCAGGCATAGTCCTGATTTAATTATAAGATCAATCTGACCAGCTGCCCTGCCAGCAGGAATGTCCCTGGGCCTCAACTTGGCCAGCCCCTAGGGTGCAGTTCCTGGACTTGTCAGAGGGAGTTAGGCTCACACACTGCTCCCTGGGCCCTATCCAGCAGGCTCAACTTGCCTTGTCAATGGCCACTCAGCATCTGACACACTTCCATTCCTATTGTGGCAGATGTCGGACACTATATTAGTGACTTAGTGCTATGACAAAATACCCGACAAAAACAATTTAATGTAAGAAGGGTCTGTTTAGCTCCCGGTTTAAGAGTACAGTCCATCATAGTGGGAAAGTTGGGGTGGCAGGAGCCTAAGACAACATGGCATCTGCAGTCAGGAAGCAAAGAGAGACAGATGCTGGTGCTCATCTCATTTTCTTCCCACACAGGATCCTAACCCATGGGATGGTGGGGCCACCTTCAAGGTGGGGCTTTCCTCTTCAACTAACCCTCTCTTACAAACATCCTGAGGCGCACACCCAGAGCTGTGTTTCCATGGTGATTCTAAAACTAGCCAAATAAACACTGAAGATTAACAGGACTTAAAATTTGTGGCCCGAGTCTACTGAGACTAGAAGAACATCTCAGGTTCCTAGGAAAGGGAAAGAACCATGAATAGTGGGCTTGACTCATCTGCAACTGACTGAGATGCAGAGTTGGGGTAGGGGAGCTCCAAGTGCTGATTGGGAAACTAAAAAAGATAGCTATTACTAGACCAGGGAAACAGAGTTCAGGGAAGGATGAGCTCCTGGGTACCTGGGCATCCTAGAATGACAGAGCATGTTCAGTTGCAAAGTGTGTTGGAGGACCTGGCTAGAAATGAAGCTACAGAAGACTGAAGACTGTAGAAGTTCATCACACCAGGATCAGAAAGAAGGCAGAGGAGTCCAGTCTGTATGATCGGGTACCAACCTGGGGCTCCTCCTAGAGTTCCCATCACTGTTCTCAGGGCAAGCATGTCCAGACATTGCATCTCTCCCCAGCTCCAAAATGGGTCCACAAATGGTCCATAGATCCTCTCCTAGGATAAGTGTCATACACATTTTCCAGCCCAGCCACAGTTCTTCCACCAGGCCATCTTCCTCTGGGACTCCCTAAAGACAATGCGTATCTCTTGTTTCTTTCTTTTGTTTGTTTGTTTGTTTGTTTGTTTGTTTTTTTCTTTTGGTTTTTCACAGGGTTTCTCTGTGTAACTTTGGAGCCTATCCTGGCACTCGCTCTGGAGACCAGGCTGGCCTCAAACTTACCTGCCTCCTGAGTGCTGGGATTAAAAGAGTGTGTGAACAATGCCCGGCTCGTATCTCTTGTTTCTATCCAATTGTAAAACTATTCTTGTGGCTTAGGTGAGCTGGCACGGCTATGAAGAAATGGAACACGAGCAGGTAGAGCCCTGAAAATTTGTCTGACTCATACAAATAAGAGGTCTGAGGCCAGCGGCACAGATATATGTGGATAATGAGGACAAGGGCCCAGAATGTTGGACATACAGTTCAGAGCTGTCATTATTTATCCACATGTCCCCCTACACCCCAAAGCCCATCCCCTGGTCTCAATATCTGCTTTTCTACTAACAGAGCCTGATCAGCAGCTCTCTCCAACTTCCTTGATCTCTCGTTCCCTTTACCTGAACTAGTCAGATTAATGCCCTTATAATGAAACATCCGAGAAAAATCAACCTACCTAGAGGAATATGGAGTTTGGGCTCATGGGTGTCAGAGATTTCAATCCAAGATCACTTGTCTGTGTCACTTTGAACTTGGAGCACCACAGTACATCATGACTAAAGCATGGTGGCAGAGGGAACTACTCAGCTCAGGGCAGCAGGAAAGCAAAGAGGTATAGAGAGAGGTCCTTCAAGAGCACTCTCTTCAATGATATACTTTCCTCCCACTAGGCTCCACTTTCTAAAAGCCCCACCACCTTCCAAGTATTTCCACATATGAGCCAAACCATGTGACAACACTCAGCATCTCCCTTAGCTTGCTGGATGATAGACTGAGATGTACTGACCCTTCCCAGGAAAGCTCCTTGCTCCTGGAGTAAGAAGTATGAGGCAGTTCCAATGTACTCTGCTATTTCAAACACACATCAGTATGTGTCCAATCCACACAGTGGTTACTACACCCTCTTAAATAGAGGGAGAAAATGGGCTTCAACAAGGTTTTGTTCACCTAGAAAAGTGGAACCTTAGACCTAGGTGTGTGTCTGCTGTTTTCTCTCTAACAATCCAGGCTTGCTAGTTTTGTAAAAATTGACACAAGCCGGAGTCATTTTGGAAGCAGGAACCTCAACTGAGAAAATGCCCCCACCAAACTGGCCTATCAGCCTATGGTGCCTTTTCTCAATTGATGGTTCTCAATACTGCAAGGCACAGCTCACTTACGCAGTGCCATCCCTGGTCTGGTGGTCCTGGTGCTATAAGAAAGCCAACTGAGCAAACCATAGGAATCTAGCTAGTAAGCAGTGTTCCTCCATGGCTTGTGTTTTGGTTCCTAACTCCAGGTTCTGACACTGAATTCCTGTTCTCACTGCCCTCAGTGGTGGAATAATAAACCCTTTCTTCACTCAAGGTAATTTTGGTCATGGTAGTTTTATTTATTTGTTTGTTTTAATTTCTTTTTTATGTGTGTGGTGTTTTGTCTGTCTGTATGTCTATGTACCACATTCATGCAGTGCCTGAAGAGACTAGGAGAGACCTTCAGATACTCCTGTAACTGGATTTATACGATTTATACACACTTGTGAGCCACCATGTGGGTGTTGGGAATCAAACTCAAGTCTTCTGGAAGAGCAGGTTCAGATCCCTGAACCATCTCTCTAATTCCCTGGACATGGTGTTTTAATGTAACAATAGAAACCCTCACAAGGACATCATTACACTGCAATGTAGGGCTGAAGTGTGAACAGGGGTTAGTTTTACCTCCTGGGCCTCAGCTTCTTCTCTTGAAGAATGAAGAGATTGAGCTGTGCATAGAGGTTTCTCTGAAAAGCCAGTAGGGCAGTATTATTTCCAGATCAGATGTAGATTCAGATTCATTTGCAAGCTGAGTGAGGCTGAGCCAGTTCCCTCCCCCTGTGAAACTGGGCCATGCTACCTGTGAAGCACTAGTGCAAAGACTCACTGACATACAGCTGGAACCATCACTGTTAATCTTCCTCTGTTCCTTCCAGTTCTACAAAAACTAGAACAAGTACAAACCCAAGTCCAGTTTCCTCTGGATTAATGCTCCAGAACACTATCTTCAGCAAGCGTCATTTGACTCCACTCAGCAGCTCATGAGGCTGAGCCCCTTCCTTTACCTGAGGAGACCCAGTAACAGCCCACAGATATGTCTACCCTCTGCTCCCCAGTGTACAGTCAGAAAAGTCCCAACAGCCCTACCTCTGCCAGCTGGGAGGAGGTAAGGGTGAGAACCAAAAAGAACCTTGCTTTCCACCTTCTGGGAGGGAGGGGTCTCACGTTCTCAATATAGTCTGAGCCTTGCAGTAGCAGAGAGGTGTGAACCATTATTCCTGTCTGCAGATGATGGAAGTGAAGCCCAAATACACAGAGAACTTTGCCAATGTAACATATTCAATTGGGTGGAGAGACAAATGTAAACAAAGGGATCTAAAGCATTTTCATGCCCTACAGCCATCCTGGGAGGAAGAGCTGACCTACTGATGAGGGTCTGAGACCCTGTATGTTCCCTGAACTGCAAAAAGCAGAGCTAACAGAGGAATGTGGGCTCTGACTCTTAACCAGACACCTGAAGCTTCCCTACCAGGCTTGGGAATCTTTGGAGTTGATCACAGATAGAGTAATCTCTCAAACAGCTGCATTGCTGTAAGTAACACAAGTGCCTGATCCAGACTAAGGTCAGAAAGTACAATGACAATTATCAGAGAGTGGACATCTTTAAAGTGTCAGTCACTCTGTGTGAGAGACTTTGTGTGCAAAGCTGGAGACAACTCCATTTCACAGATGAAGGGGCTACAATGAGTCGCTGAAGGTGGTATAGCTAGAAGGCTCTGAGCAGAGCTGTTGATGGAACACTCCTTGCTGACAACCTTCTGCTCCCAGCTTAGATGCCACCATTGCAGGCTGGTCTTTCCTAAACAGCTTTTCCATATAAGCAGGACTCCGTGTTCTTGGCATCTGTACTCTGTTTATTTTCTTCTGAACATTCATCACAACCCACAATCTGCTTCACGTATTTATTCGCCTGTTTATTTTCTGACTCTCCCACCAGAATATAAGCTCCAAGAGGACCTGTCTTGATCCCTATAGAGTCTCCAGAATGAAGCCTAGCACATAAGAGGCACTCTTTGAGTGTTTATTGAGTGAACATAGATTTCCAACACTGGCCAACAAGAATCTAATAGGAGAGCTGTATGTCTGGCTGAGTGTGAGTATGCCAAAAGGAAACTAGTGATAAGAAGAACAAGGGTTTTGAAGCCAGCCAGACCTTCACTCCAAACTCAGATAGACCAGCAATGTGGTCCTGAGCAACCTTGGGCTTTCTCACTGGCAAAGTGGATTAGTTTGACTTGCTATCAAGGGCTGCAATGCGACTTAAATAAGATAATGGATTGTGAATGCCAAGAGTGGATCCCAGGGTGTCCTGTACACAGCAGCTCTCCCTTCTCTCCGCTAGCAGTGAGTATCCAAACTCCAGGCTAGGAAAGGTCAAGGACCCTACTTGGGTTAAGGTGGCTGCTGCTGGCCCAGCCTGGAGCTGGTTACTGCACCCCCACCCCGTGCATGCAGCAGCCAATTTCAAACTATGTAAATATGCCAGGCTGCCTCCTCAGCAAGGGAACAGCTATACTTAGTGCAATTTGCATGTATTTTAAGCTGACTTGTTCCAGGCAAAGAAGCCGATTCATGAATTTAATAACATTCACAGATTCCCAGAATGTCAGCACTGGAAGAGACGTCAGAGACCATCTAGCCTAGCCCCTCCTTTGGCAAAGGGGATGCCAAGGGCAGTGGTGTGTCCAAAGTCATGCAGCTGTAAGGTAGATGGGCTGTCACGGACCCTTGGTTTCCAATCTCAAGTCCGGAGTTCTTTTTGATACTGTCCGTATGTCGTTCTATCCATTCCCAGCACTCATTTAAGCAGGGTATGGTTTTCAGTCTTGGACCTTCAAGGTTGCTGAATATTCTAGCTCAAGAGAAGTCGAGCCTTTAAGGTAGCCTTGAAGCAGAAATGAGGGTGCAAGGGTGAAGGTAGATGAGGGAGTCATTAGGGGACAGGCCATACACAAAATACAAAGCAATACAAAGGAGACCAAGTCCATAAATCCTGCCACGGCATGGAGTGAACACACAATGAACTCTTCTAAGCATTCCCCACTCCCCTGAATAGTCCATTAAGATGATGTATTAGATCATCCAGGGATTTACCTAGAGCATATTTTTAACTCTAGCCGACAGCAATTGCATTTGCCTGTCCAGTGAACCTTCTCCCTTCTGGTAACTGCCCATGGTTGTTGCTTTATGGGAATAGTCCCTCACTATAGAGGGCACTGGGGCTGTCAATCAAAGAGCCTTAAGGGCCCTGCCATAGGGCTGGGCTTGGGACCTAGATCCAATCTATTCTTCAGTTCAGATGTGGTCATGTGACCCAAACAATTGTTTTAAGGGAGTGAGATGTGTGAGCTAGTCTCCTGGGAGAGAGAGTGTTGTTCTTTGCTCTGTAGCAAGCTGTGGGAGCTGTGGGATGCTGCAAACCCAGTGCCAACAGCAGCTGCCTTTGCAGCCCCAGGGAAAGTGTCTGTGAGAGACATCAGCATAATGGAAAAGAGAAAGAAGCAGAGACAGTGCACTGGTGCAAGCGTCATCGACAACCAGCTGCACCAGCTCTACTCCCCTGAGCCGCCTTGTTTCCTCAAGATGGCTTGGCTTGGGTTTCTTTGCTCAACTCTGAAATACCCCTAACAGAGGCTCTAAGCCACATCATCTCTTGAGGTAATAAACCCTATGAATTGACCTCTAGCCATGTAAGAATGCACTGTCATGTAGGAGAAACCTGACCTTCTTAAGCATGGAGAAAGTTTTCTCATCTGTACCTGGAGCCTACTCTGTGCTTGGGCGGTAAAGACTCAGTCATTTAGAGATGCTATTTTCTCTAAAATTATCATCATCATTATTATTATTAATTATTATTAGCCTAGTTTGTGAATTAGGCTCATGATGGTCAAGTACATTTACCAGGGTCACACAATACCTAAATGTCAGAAGTGGCCTCAAATCTATGTATTTTTCACTCCAAATGCACTAAAGAAAGTATCAAATGATGGTAATAAAGCTGTAATTATGAAGCACTCTCTGTATGCCAGGCACTATGCGGTGCACATCCATATATCAATTACTCCTCTGGATAACCTTGAAACTTGACAGCACATAAATCTGAGGTTCAGGGTGTTTTGTTGATTCTCTTAATAGTTAGGAAGATCTGGGGCTGGTTCTCACCACAACACTGCTGCCCTTGTCTGCTGGATTTTGAGGTGATATTTGCATCTGTCCAGACTCTAACTGAACTTACAGAGTCAGCTAACAGGGTTGGTCTCTCCTCTCCTGCCAACTCCTTACCCTCAGCTTCTGTCTCTGTGGGCCTAGAAAGGACCTCCTGTCTCAGAGCTGGCTCCAGTTTTTAAATTAAAGGTTGGATATTAGGTTATTCACATATTTTTTTTTTTCAGTTAGACAGAGCTGCCCAGGCACAGACACTATCACGTGGATCCTCACACTCAGAACCTTAGGTCAGGTGACAGGGCTACATCAGAGACTCCTTTGTTCACTGTTTTCAGTAAGGGTTAACAAAGTACCGCCCAGAGGTTGACCATGGTGCCCTCCACATTCCCATCTGCAGCTCTTGGGGCGCCCCTCTGCTCTGGAACCTTACCTGGAGGTTTGCTGGGCTGTGGGTCTCTGGAGCCTGGGCCATGGCTCCACCACATTTATTTACAGAGCAAGAATGGTGGTGCCTGCCTGGAACACTGGCACACTGCCCACCTTCCAATAATAGCTCTGTGACCTAGGCCAGAGAGGCTCCATATTTGGCAGAGGGAAGAAAATCTTTGCGCAGAGAGCAGCAGAATGGTCGAGAACTGCTGTCCTTTGTCAAAAATCCCTCTCCTCGGGCTCCAGGCCACAGTCTCTGGGGACACTTCCTGCCCCCTGACACAGCCCTGGATGTCCCTCAGAGCAGTGAACAGTTAACAAAGGACTGGTTTTCTGCTGGCTGTGGCCTGCCTGAGATGCCAAGGGAAAATGTAGGCAATCACCTGGCAGGCACAAACTCGGTCTTTGGTCACCTAGTTGTCCAGACGGCTTCTCAGGGTGGGATTGGCCTGATAATGCCAAGCCTGCCCTGGAAGGAAACATCCAGAACATCAGACACAGATGGCTCCATCAGGGCTGAGCCAATGAGATGATCCTTAGTGGCCACTGGGGTTGTTTTGTCCAAACCTTAGCCTCTACTTTGACCATGAGTGAGAAGTTACACTGTTTTGTAAGTCCAAAGGTTCTTTGAGCCTCATGAGAGTCTACCTTCCTCCATCCTTGTCTTTTGTACACCTCCGAATCTTATCACCAGATCCTTGAGTGATGGCAGACAGCTTGTGGTAGTGGACAGAGCACCAGCTTCAGGGTTCAACCTGGTTTGAATTCCAGTTTTCCCTGTGCAGCCTTGAGTAGGTAACTTCACTTTTCTGAAGAACTTTGTTTCTCTCGCCTATATGAAAAGGATGCTGCTGCCTGCCTCCCCTGGCCAGATGGTTATAAAAATTAAAAAGTGGCTGTATTCAAGCTGTCTGATATAGATTACTGCTCACTAAAAGCCAGCCATTATCACTTGTTATTGTTCTCAATTTTTACTCTGTTAATATCCAGTCTTCCTCCCACCAGACCTCATACCCTTCACAGCTGTTTTCCTGGATAAACATTTCTCTGTGCCCTCTGCTTATACCTTGTGTAAGTCCTTGCCTTCCTGAGGCTTTCTAGAGATATTGCCACATTCCCACATGCCGAGTCCAACACCTGCTCTCATCCTTAGGCTATTTGACCAGGGATATTTGCCTTCTTCTCTAGCCTCGGACTTTAGAAAGACTTCTGCATCACCATCCACGCACAGCAAGCCATCAGAGTGGTCATGAACACTCACACCATATGTGAGAACGAACTCAAAGTGGATCATAACCCTGAAGGTCAAATAAAACCAGAAAACTCCTGAAAGGAGACCAAGGAGAAAAGTCACCACGGTGTCCCATCAGGAGAGGTGGTGCTGAAAGCAATCCATTCCGTGAAATTGGTAAGTTGAACTCTGCCAAAATGAAGACCTTTTGCTCTGTGAAAGAGATAGTTAAGATTGAAAGGACAGGCCACATGCTGGGAGAAACACTTGCAAGTCACATATCTGGCAAAGAACTTATGTCTAGTTTGCATTTTTTAGTAACTCTCAGAATGGTGAAAATATCGTGACAATTGCAAGCACTGCTTCAGCTGTGAAACAATTGGTTTCTCACATGCTACTGGCTGAAGACTATGCAGCTACTTGGGAAATAACTGTTTCCTACAAAGCCAGGCATACAGATAACCTAGTAATCCCACTCTTAGAGGTTGCCCAAGAGAAATGAAAATGTAAATGCTCACACAAACCATTGTGTGAATAACGATAGGAGCTTTGTTTGCAATCACTGAGAGCTGGGAACAACTCACATTACTGAATAAGCAAGTTGGCATGTTCAGCAATAAAATGAAATGAACTCTATACACACAGTGACGTCAATGAATCTCAAGTGCATTTTGCTAAGCAAAATAAGTCAGACCCCAAAGCCTATGTATCATATCTCTTCACTTATTTTTCTGGAAAAGAGCAAACTATGGGGAAGTCTTTTCTAGGGGGTAGAGTTGGGCACCCTGGAAGGAACTGGCTATAGAAGGATGACCAAAGGGAATGATTCAGGGTGATGGACCCACTTTGCATTTGTCAGAATTCACCACAAAAAAAGTGAAAAGGTAATAGAACTAAAATGGATAGAAGTGGAGATGCTCTAGGAAGCGAAATGAGCCAAGCTCCAAAAGATAAATGCCGCAAATTCTTACCTGAAAAATCTAGACTAGAGGTAAGGGAAAGTAAAGGGAGCCTATTTGGAGGGAGGAGAGAGAGTAAATAGACTCAAAGTATATTCGATATACATGCGACAATGTTTTGCTTTATAAAAGTAATATATACTAGCAATCTATTTCAATTTTTAATATTGAAATTATAAATTAAATAAAAATAATGAAATACCAAATAATTTATTTAAATGCTCTCAAAAGATGGCAAACAGGACAAAGGAAATTATAAAATATGAGAGGAAAATAAAGATTAAAAACTAATTGTATATGCCAGGCAGTGGTGGTTCATACCTTTAATCCCAGCACTCAGGAGGCAGCGGCAGGTATATCTCTATGAGTTCAAGGCCAGCTTGGTCTACAAAATAAGTTCCAGGACCCTGTCTCAAAAAACTAAATAATAACAACAATAATAATAATTGTATAACACAAGTATTCAAAGACAAAATGAATAACATTGCCATTTGCAGACAGAATAGATAAGTAAAACTGATAAAGAAATTTAAAAGACAGCAAAATAAAACTTTCCTGAAAAACCTGCATATCAGAAAACAACAACAGCAAAAGTACATAGCGTTTCCAGAAGCAAAAAAAAAAAAAATGAAGAGCAACTTTCTACTGAAAGTATTGAACTTTAAGGACAAAGAATCATAAAATATTCAGAAAGAAAGAAGTTACACATAATGTGGAAAATGTTATTTCTTGGTTAAGTTGTTAACCACTTGCCCATGTTGGGTGTGAGTTCCTTGAGGTGAAATAATGGACAGAGCAAAGTTCTTGATCCAGAGAGCATCTTTACAGTAAGAGGAATGGAGTAAAGGGGCAACAGGAAGCACCCCTTTTCCACAATCTAAGTGATGAGGAGCACTAATCCACTGTGTTCAGACAAAGTGTGCTAGCATGGGGTTTATTTCCATTTCATACTGTATGAGAGGTTAGAAAAAGCCTCCTGGATGAGGACGCTTTTCAACCCAGACCTGAAAAAAATAAAGAGGAAGCAATGAAGATATTTTGAAGAGAGAGTATCCCGAAAATTAAGTGAATAAGGAAAACAGTGCTAAGTTGGGATGATGCATGCTGCTTCAAGGATCAACAAGATGTAGTTAAGGCACAGTGAGCAAGTGACTGGTGGCTGGCAGAAATGAGGTCTGAGAGGTCACCTGGGTAGGACAACGTAAGGTCTTATAAAATATATTTATTCTAAATATGATGGAAACCATGAGAGGCTTCTGGCTGGGCAATGGCACAGTTTGATTTTAGAAGAAAAACTGGATATTTTTGTAGAGTAGGATAAAACAGGGCAGGATCGAAGCAAGAAATTAGTAAGAAGGAAATTACAATAGTATAAGGTATTGTTGGGTTTCTTTGTAATTGATTATTTTCAGTCCTTTACATATTCTAGACACTAAACCTTTATCAAATGAATGGTTGCTAAAAACATTTTCTTCCATTCTATAAGTTGTTTCTTCATGCTGTTGCTTCCCTCTTAGTTTCATATAACTCCATAAATGTTCATGGAGATGAAAATACTAACTACCTTGATACAGTATTCTCATACTTTATGCATATATGAAATTACCACATAGCACTCCCAAAATATGTACTATTAAAATAACAATACTTAGTAAAAATAGATACAAGAAAAATTGTGTGAAAGACAAGTGTGATGACTAGTCTGAGATAGTACCAGTGGAAGAAGTGTGAAGGGACCTCGGTTTGCTATATTTTGAAGATAGGGTAATTGTCTTAGCTTAAAGACTGAAACTGAGGTGTGAACAAAACAGAGGGGACAGTGGAATAGCTGGGGAGGTCAGTTTGGGTCACCATAACTATCAGAAAGGAAATACCACAGGCTTCCCCTCACCTACACTTGGTCTCACAGACAGGGCAGTAACGGCCACAGCTGTCAGCTTCTAAAGAGATGAAAAGCATCATTAAAGATGACCAGACATCCCAGCACTCAGGAGGCAGAGGCAGGCCGATCTCTAAGTTGAAGGACAGCCTGGTCTACAGATCGAATTCCAGGATAACTATCATGGGCTACACAGAGAAACCTTGTCTTTAAATTAAAAAAAAAAAAAAAAGACAAACCCAAAAGGTACCCAGACATGCCCTCTCCCCCCAAGAGATACCATCATGCATACGAAATTAAGGGACCTTCTTCAAAAGAGAAAACAACCAACCTCCGACAACAATTCTTACAACCAAATAGTAAATCAAAATAATTCAAAGAGCAAATTTGTGGCTAAAATCTAACAAGCCCTGCCAGTGAGCACTTCACAGTCATCCACAGTCCACAGATTAAACAATTAGAAACTATAACTAGAGAACAGAAGACGCGTGTTAATAAGCCAGGCATCATCAAAGTAATGCATTGAATAAATGCTTATGCTAGGGAAGGGGAAAGAGCAGCGTGATAATTTCTTCATCTTTCATAACAAGTGTCTAAAATTAAAAGCTTTCTTGAAATTTTATTCTACCTTCTTAATGTTTTTATTTTTCTTAATTTTGCAGGTTATTTTAGGAACCAATATTTCTTGTTTTTTAAAAAAAAAAGTCTTTCTGAGTGATGACTACTCTCTATGCTATCCTAGAGTCCTCATCCAGTGGCTGATGGAAGCAGAGACAGACATACACAGAAATATACTGAGCTGAATTCTGGAACCTAGTTGAAGAGAGGGAGAAATGAAGAACGAAGGGGTCTGTACCAGGTTGGAGAAACCCACATAAACAGTTGGCCTGAAAAAGGGAAAGCATATCGACCCCAGACGCTCTTTGGGAGGCCAGTGCGGGACTAATCCAGCCCCCTGATCATGGATGCCATCGGGGAGGCCCCTGCACTCCTGGCTTTTTGCCCTGGTGTATGTGGGGGACTTCGAGAGCCCATCCCACTTGAAGGGATGCACTCTGTCTCTGAACACATGGGGAGGGACCCAGGCCCAGCACAGGAAGATTTGGTGGACTTGGTGGAGCCCCGGTTGGGGGCCCTACCCTGCCTGGGGAGTGGTGGGTGGATGGGGGTAGGTTGGAGGTGGGGGAGAAAGAATGGGGGTGAGGGGAGGGAGAGGGAGAGGGGAATTACATGTGAAACAAGCCTGTTCCCTAACTTGAATTAATAAAATAATAATAATAATAATAATAATAATAATAATAAGAGAAAAATAAAATAAAATAAAATAAAATGTTCCTATGTCCCAATGTGCCCATTCATGTGCCTCCTCTTTGTGAATATCCACGCAGATAAAAACTTCCCTCAGATATTTACCTTGAACTTTTAGTATGAATCTTCGGGGATTAGTATGAATTAGGTAAATTTTTTCAAGTATTTTTTATAATCAACTGTTTTTATATAAACAAGGGAGAAAAGACAATTAAATTTAAAACTGAGTAGTAAACACAGTCTCAGAAGGCGAGTGAAGAACAATACACAAAATCTCAGAGAGAATGGAATGGTACATAGCCATCATTTTGTGCCAGCTTTCCTAGATGCTTACCAGGGCCCCATAGGAGGAAATCATTGGCCAAGCCCATAAGGGAGTCCTGGGCTCCCCGGTGCTGAGGAAATTCTGTACCACTGAGGTCCAGAGTTGGGTCTACCAGAGTTGGGGCCAGAACAGAGTATGTATTATAGAAGGTGGGGAGAAGGATATTGGCTGTTTTAGTCTTACTATGGACAATCCCCACTTCCTCTCATCATCTGTGATATTAGTATATATTATATGTTGTATATTGTATATTATGAAGCTAGAAACAAAGCAAATGCACTGAAAACTCTACCACACAGCTGCAAGACACTTGTGTGATCAATCAGCGCATTGGCTGTCAGGAAGACACTCAGCCAAGCCTCTCCCAAAGTCCTGTGGACAACTTCAAAAGTCTCCAGGCAGCAGGGTCATGGAGGCTGCATGGTGCCAATATTGGTCCTGTCCCGATCAGCATTCTCAGTGGCCTTTTGGATGAAGAAATGGATGGCATGCTTATCAAACCTGAGATGGCATGAAGCCACAAGAGACGTCAGTGTCCATCTTCTAAAAATCCTTAGGCTTAAACAATACGCTGAAGAATAACAAGATCAGCTAAATAAATATAAGATGGGAAATGCCTAGCTTGGGAACATTTCTCCAGGCAAAGACTATGAGACTTGCATTGACTCATCCCCTTGTAAACTAATCAGATTCAAAAAGCCATGACTTGCAGATCCTCACACACCCTGTCCTCACTTGAGCTTTCTAAAACATGCTGTCTCTTCTGCCTAAACATCCTTTATCTTTATCAAAGTATACACTCTTCTATAGATAAATGCCAGTCAGCAACTTCAGACAAGCGCTCTACCCACCACTACTGCTCTTCTATATTGTCTATAGTTATTATCCTGAAGCTGTTACAGCCCTTTGTCTATTTGCTACAAGCTCTTTTGCCCTCTGTGTCCCTATCACTTAATACAACACCTACTATACAATAACTAATGAATAAACACCTGATAATGAATGGATAGAAGAATGGATGAAGAGCATCGGGAGATGCAAGCAAGGCCTAGAGACAAATGGCCCACATTTTGTGACCACATTCTCCCAACACCACAATCTCCCAATGTTAGAGGCCTTGTCACTAATTCTGAGCTCAGAGACAGAATCTCAGAATGATGGTGTTTTGAGATTTCTAAGCAGAGCCAAAAGTTATAAGCCTGGTGTTCTCACAGATGATGAGCAAATGGGGTTGGCTTCTCCAAGCAAGGTTCCCCTCATGGGTTTCCAGAGCAATCACATAGATCTCCACCTGGCTTAAAGACCTGCCATTGCCATCTTGAATTGTCAAATTTAGAGCAAGGTTCTTGGAATTTTCATTTTGTACTGGGCCCTGCAATGATGTTGTGGATCCTGACTATGACCTTTTGATGAATATTGAAATCACTGATTTTTTAATCTCATCTTTGCCAATTCATTGAACAAATACAGGCCTATGTTCTTTGTAGTTGCCATCAGAAATGCCTAAGACCTAGCCCCTTTCCACTTATTATTTTGTACATACACACTTGTCCATACCTTCACATTTTTTCTACATCTTTCATTTTTAATATTGACATCATATTCTAAAATGTAAATACACTATGAGCTTTAAGCCAAGCTCCAATGTCTGGGTATTTGGGTGGCTTCCAGTTTTTATAAATAGCATTTATAAGAGCAACTAAGTACAAATTCTTTTCTTTTGAGCTTTTTGTTTTCCTTTTGAGTTTATTCTCAGAAGTGAAATTATCAGGTCAAGGGTTAGAAATAATTTTATGGTGCTTAAATATTACTAGATTGTCCTCTCAAAAAACTGGATCAATTTATGGAGTACTCAACAATATGTATATGTAACTGCTTTTAAAGTAATGAAATAATCATTTCACTAGTTTAATAGGTGCATAATGATTCTTAAAATTGAAAATAGTTAAATGTTCAGCAGTAAGCAAACAAGGTTTTCAAAGCATGATAAATCTTTAGACTTATTTTAAATATGGTCAATAAAATCAGTTCTTAAAGATGCACACATCCCCTGGCCTGGCTCATGGTCAGCCCTAATTTCTAGCTTCCGTTCTCTTCAGTGGCCTTAAGCATGGTACTCCCAGTGGGTGGTATTTCTTAACCTCATTTTTGCACTACAGAGGCAGACAGGGCAAGGTGAAGCCTTGGCATCACATCCTTTCCTCACTGTGGCCCTGGCCCTTACCTGTGAGTGGGTGATGATATCTGATGGGGAATGTACTTCTTTGTATGTTTATCTTGTTGAATAAAGTTCTTGTTTGGCCAATGAGACAGCAAGATAGACAGGACTAGGAGTCAAAGAGGATTCTGGGAAATGTAGTAGAGAAGTGGTGATCCAGGCAGGAAGTGACATAGCAAGGAGACTCATATTTAACCAAGGAGAAATAGGAAGTGTCCCTTTTTTCCCCTTCCTCCTCCAGCGGCACCACGTGAGCCACCGGCAAGAGAGGGTGCCAGCGGAAGGCATCCTCTATAAGATAAGTATTATGAAATATATAGGTTTATGATAATTAAGACTGAGCTAATAGATGAGGAATCCTAGTCATTGGCCAAGCAGCAATTGAACCTAATACAAGTTTCTGTGTATTCATTTGGGCCCTAACTCGGGCGGGCAGCTGTCTTAAAGCGCACTCATGGTGGTGGGACTCGGGTGGCCTTTGGTGGAAAGATTTATCCTAACAGATATCAGCCAGACTCACAGTGTTGAGAGAAGAGTACATATGATTTAGGTGTTGTCTATTGTTGCAATGAAACACTGACCAAAAGTGACTTGTGAAGGAAAGCATATAATTGTCTTACACTTCTCAATCACATTCCATCGTTAAGGAAAACGCAAGGTAGGAACTCAAGCCTGAACCTGGAGATAGAAACTGAAGCAAGGACCATGAGGAATGCTGCTTACTGGCTTGCTCTCCATAGATTGCTTAGCCTGCTTTCTTATACACCTTCCCAGGAGTAGTATCACACACAGTGGACTGGGCCCTCCCATTTCTACCATAAATAAGAAAGTGTTCCACAGATATGCTCATAGGCCTATCTGATAGAGGCAGTTCCTCAATTGAGGTTCCTTCTTCACAGGTGACCCTAATTTGTGTCAAATTGACAAAAACTAACTAGCACAATGACATTGTATAGTGAGCAGGCTCTCTGGAAGCCACCAGGGTAGTTGAACTGTTAGCTATACAATCACTGTTCAACCTTGACTTGCCAAATGCAATCTCAACCTTCCTCAAAGAGGAAGAAACAACTGTGACCCCAATCTGTGAGCATCCAGCAGAGAAGAGGCCAAACTGGTAACCATTCTCACCTCCCCTGAACTTAATAGTGATATGTATTTATTCAGCAAAAAGATGATAAAGCACAATATGTTGTGCACTTTTCCGTGTGTTTGGTGAATTAACCATTTAATCACCTAGTCAAGTGGCAAGGAAGGAAATGTCCCTATAATAGATATAAAATAAATAGAAGTTGCAAAGGTTGAGTGACTCTCTCACCCAGATGTCTAGAGATGAAATCAGGATTCAAGCCCAGGCTGTGTTCTCTAGTTCAGAGTCTGCACACAAGTCCTACACATTATACTATGTCCTGATGAGTAGAGGAACTCCAGAACCAAACAGACCCTGGACATCACATATTGTAAACCCTTCTTTTCATTATTGTTTTGTTTTGTTTTGGAGTCAGGGTTTCCCTGTGCAGCTCTTGAAGTCCTAGAACTCACTCTGTAGACCAGGCTGGCCTCCAACTCAGAGATCCACCTGCCTCTGCCTCCCAAGGGCTGCGGTTAAAGTCATGTACCACCACCACCCAACTAAACCCTTCATTTAGAGATGGTAACTAAGGGTCCAGAAGGGAAGTCATTCCAACCCAAAGTGTGCAGTAATTGGGACATATGAACCCAGGCCTCTGACTCCCAGCACAGCTCCAAATCACACCTCACTAGGACAACACCATAGTCTTTGAATCTATGACTGGGCTAAGATATTTGTCCTGCAGTTTCTATGAGATGACCCTCAAAGATCCCAGTCCTTAAGACCCATGTGCAAGAACGGAGCAGTCTCTGTGCTGATGGAAAAATCAGACGAGACAGGTCAGCAGCAGACAAACCAAGCTGAGACAAGTGCTTTCTGGACAAACACCAACCCCTATTTTGCTCTGACAATGGAGCAATTTCTTTCAGGTTATTTCTGTCCAGAGGAGTCAAGGGCTGGACAGAGAGAACTAAATCATACTTGTCTTAAAGAACCTAATGCAGAACGACAGAGGAAGGTGGATTCTCCAAAACCCATTCCATTGACCCAGGAAAGGCACTTTCCACCAGGATCAGTGCCAGGTTGGGCCCTCCAATGCCCCTTCCCACTAGTTCTCCCCACCCCAGTGTCAGCTTCCCCACAGCCAACCCTTCCATCAGAAGCCCACCCAACTCTCTGAGCAGCTCTGTTGCATCCTCCACCTCTGCTGCTGTGTACCTTCTTTGAGTTCCTGTGGTTATAAATAAATGATGTCTAGATTGATTGGAGGATTGGCTTTCCCTCCCGCACCAACCCTGACCTCCCATTTCTGAAATCTTGCTGCCCACTAGCACCACTCAAGTTTCGCTTGACACTGGGACATTAGTGGAAAGAGTTCCCACCTGGGAATGTAAGACCACTAAACCTGGAGTCCGGAAAGGGGGTTCAAATCTTGGATTTGCTACAGATTCTGCATCCTGGAGTAAGGCAGTCAATTCTCTAAAGCCTCAGAAAATGGGATGTGAGCTGCTGAGTACTAATTTTTTTAGAGACCTTTGTGAGAAGTAAATAAGATGGGTGTGAAAAGACTGTGAACTGCAGTGCCCAGTGCAGCCCACACAGCTATTCCACAGTGCACGTGGCCCAAGGAAAATCCTGGTGATTCCTCGTCCTTCACTTTCCGCTTCCACGTTAGGGACAGTCACACCTGTTCTTCTCCCTTATTTCCTGATGCTGTTCTGGTAGGGAGACAAAAATGGCATATACATAAGGATAATGTTGAACAGTATAATCTCTCTCTAATATTATATTTCTAAAGATTTATTTATTATGTATACAGTGTTCTACCTGCATGTCTCCCGCAGGCCAGAAAAGGGCACCAAATCTCATTGCAGATGGTTGGGAGCCATCAGGTGGTTGCTGAGAATTGAACTCAGGACCTCTGGAAGAGCAGCTAGTGCTCTGGACCTCTGAGCCATCTCTCCAGTCATATTACATGTTTTTTAAATGATGCTGAATCAGAAATTTATTCTACAAAAACACCAGGGAAGAGATGAGAGTCATGGTGCTAGTAGCAGATGCTTGGACTATTTGTGTTTTTACGTGAACCCTTTTCTTTCTACAGTGACAATGCATTGATAATTAACATGGTGAAGGAGAAAATAAAATATTTTTATTAAGCTTTTTTTTTTTAAGTTGTTGAAACATGTTGTTCGCAAATCGCTCAGACTGTTGGCTGCATGAGGGAGTGGGGAGGGTTGACCATAAAAACAGCCAGTCCAGGAGCTACAGAGGTACCTGCTTGTGACCCATTACAGAGGTACCTATTTGTGATGTCATGACAGAGCTAGAGGGAACTCAGAAACTCCTACTCACCCTCATTCCCCCAAGTCCCATTTTCAAGACAGAAATTCTAAAATCAAAATAGGGGGAAAGATTTATATGAGATGCCAGGCATTTTAGTTCCTGATAACATAATAGTTCTCTGTGTCTTCTCTGATGTGGTACAAATAAATCTTGTCTGAACATCAGAGAGAAGGAGCAAGCCACTGCCACACCTTACCTCCTTAGCATCTCTACAGACAAGAGAGCAAGTTCGTTTCTCCCTGCTTGGGTCCTGTTTCCGCCCAGCTACCTCACTTCCTGTCTATCTGTACAAACTTCCAGATCTCTATGGTCAGCTAGTGGCGATCTCCATTCTCTGACCTTCACGGTTCTTCAGACAGGCTTTCTTTGTGCAAGCAAGATATCACCACATTCTGGGGTCTGATCTGTCTGACCCAATCACCACTGCCCTCACCACCTACCATTACTCTCACCACCAAAGTCGGTGCCTTTCTGCTCATTGACTAGTAGTGATCTGAATTCCCAGTTCTCTGTTCAACACATTGGTGAAGAAATCAGATTCAATGAATCTTGTTCTACCATGCCTCTGTTCAGAAAATAAGGTCATTGCACATCCAGTGGCTGAGGAACAAAAACCATAGAATTGGAGCTTAAGGAAATAGCTTCATCTCTCAAGGAAGACGACTGAGCACAGGGGCCATGTGTAGCTTACACGTTACACAGCTAGCTTGTGGAATTGCAACATCATAAACCCAGTTCTTTTTATTTCTGTTCAGTGTTCTTTTCCATTATATTGTAAAACTCACCCAGGTGAATGAATGAAACACAAGTAAATAAAGTATTGTAATTCGGTAACTGTTACAGACTGAAATTTCCAAAGCATTTAGAACTATGTCTTCATATACAAACAATGGCTAAGGGGTACAAAGATATAATTCACAGGAGAAATAGAAGTAGCCAACAAAAAAATTTTCTTTTCTAAGACATGCTTCATGTAAAGAAAATTCAATCCCTAAGATATGACTGGGCAGGGAAATGTGAGATGCCTCCATGTCTTAACATTATAGATCTCTGTATTTTTAAATTTATTATTATAAATATATTGGAATTTTCAAAAATCTTAAGATAAAAATAAATAATAAAGTAAAAATAGAATAAATGTGATTTTAAAAGCATGCATTGCTTTAACATTTGGAATTATCTTTAGTAGTGTTTGTCTTTGTCCATGACCATCAACATGCTTCCCTAAGAAATAATCAGTTCATGCCACTCATCAAAATTAATTACAGGTATGTCAAAAACTAGGTGTGAGAAACAATTCTAAAATATTATATTATGGGGCCAAAGAGATGGCTCAACAGCTGGGAGAGCTTGCTGTTCTTCCAGAAACTCAAGTTTGGTCCCTGTAGCCAGGGTTAGCAGCTCACAACTATCTATACTCCAGCTCTAGGGCATCCAACACCTTTTGGTAGCCTCTGAAGCCACCTTCACACATCACACACACACACACACACACACACACACACACACACACACACACACAAATAAGAATATTCAGATTATAGGAAAACAAGAGAAGGGCTTCGGAGATAACTCGGTTGATACAATGCCACTCAGTGTTTAAGTTCAATCCCACAGAGCCCACGGGAAAAGCTGAGTGGAGTGGAGTGTTCTTGTAATACCTGTGCTGGGAAGCAAAAGCAAAGAGATTCTTGGGGCTGATTGGCCAGCCAGGCCAGCCTATTAGTGAGTCTAAGGTCCTAATGAGAGATTTTAACTTAAAAAAAAGATTACAAAGTGTATGCCTCCTGAGCAGTGACTGACCTCTGACCTACCCACACACACATTTACATGTACACACTTGAACACACAGAGAGAGAGAGAAAGAAAGGAAGGGAGAGAAAGAGAGAGAGGAAGGAAGGAAAGAGGGAGGGAGAGGGAGGGAGGAGGGAGGAGGGGGAAGGGGGGAGGGAGGGAGGGAGGAAGAATGAGTTTAAAAGAAACAAAGAGAAAGGAATGGAAAAACAAAAGAGAACACATTTGCAATCTTGGACTAGGAGGAAGATTTCCAAATGAAACATAATACTCCAAACCATAAAGGAAAGTTGACAAATTGCAACCAAATCATTACAAATTCAGACTTCCCTACAGTAAAATAATTTTAAATAAAAGGGCAGAAGAAAAGATTTGTAATGTGTATATAAAACAAAAAGATTAATTGGCATACTTTAAGCAATAATTTCAAATCAATTATAAAAAAATCAAATACCTAACAAACATAAAAGCTGGTAGAATTATTTTTAAAATTCAATAAAAATGAAATTCAACTGACTTATACACCATTTTAAGACCCCCTACCTCATTTATAATCAGAATACATGACAAAATGGCTAAAAATCATAAGCTATGTGTGGTAAGGAACACTGTGAAGACATTCTTCCTTTAATAACAAACATGGAAAAGGTCTCCAAAACTGTTGCATGGGAAAATCATACAATCCCATTTATGCCTAAAGCTTCATATCTGTTTTTGTTTAGATGCATACACATGAAATATGTGGGCAATATTCCAAAAGAAGGTCCCTCACACTGTTAACAGCCTAGCAGCCGGTCCTCCAGAAGGAAGAAAAAGGAAGGTGGCTTTACCTAAGGTGTATACGTCTTTAAATCTTTGTAAAACTAGATTTCTGTGTTCTTCTATTTTAGATGGGAACAAAGTTAGGCAAAGGAAAGATTGTTGTGGCCATGCTTTTTTTTTTTTTTCCTATACCAAGCTGAGATGAAAATGAGACAATTCAGAATCATCAGGAAGCTTCCTCTGAAGTGCAAAGGCTGGCTCCTGCTTAGACTGTCCTAGGAGTGTTCCCCCTGCTGGCAAGACACAGCTTCAGATCCTTCAGGGTCCCTGTGTGCCACCTCTGCTTCTCCCTCCCCTTCATGGCTCCCCTGCCACTCAAGTTATTCTATCCACCCAGGCTTTCCTAGCTGTTCAAGTATGTCACTAATATGCTTCACCAACAGGCAAGGAACAAACACCACTGATCACGATCTAACCCAGGTACGTCAAAGGGTTTAAGGTGAAAAAGAACAACTTTAAGCACTGCATAAAAACACATGGCAATGCTTTCACCTTGGACCAGGAAAGGTCCCAGGACCCTTCAGTCAGATTTCAAGTCCTGTCTGTGCAAGAAAGTCCAACTGATGACATTTCAAGAGAAGAAACTTTATGGCGTAAACTGGGGACCACTTTCACAAGAGAGATGAGAATTTCCCCCCAACAGGGTGTTAAAAGATGTCAAACTCCCTCTTGATGACAGGTAGAACTCTAAGATCTCTGCTAAGGACAGCAGGCAGCATGGACCTCTCCAGGCTTTCCCCAGGCCTCCGAATAAAATGTTTTGACTCAAAAGAAAAAGAAAAAAGATGTTAGCCTCAGGATGCCTGGCATTCACTGGAACACATGAATATACAGGGTCTTTCACCAAGAGTGTTCATTCCTCTCAGGCCACCCTAAGTGCCAAGGTGGACACCTTAGGTTGTCTACTTTTACCAGCCAGAATTCCAGTCTCTAAGAAGATCGCTGACCACAAATCAGCTGTTACACAAAGACAAACCAAAGTTTTAGGTGTACATAGTAAAAGCAAATGTGGTCCCCGCCTTTAATATTTCCAATCATGCAGAAACCTGGGACTAAAAATATTCACTTCAGAGAAGCCAGTATCAGGCAAAGACATTTCAGAGTAAAAGCTGGATGGAAGCTGTGACTCAGACATGAATTTCACCACACTGAACAGTGTGGAGTGTCAAGATGGAGACAGAGAAGCAAGGATGTCATTGACACATAGGACTACCCTAAGGGTTCACAGAAGCTTTTCAAACAACAGCAGGCCAGGGTGCAGCCAGAGACCCTCCACTGCAAGCCTCAGGGGTCCTTATAACCTTGGACACTTACAAAACCTGTTTCTCACAGTGAAGAAATCCCAGGGTACAGATTATGCTCAACAGGAGAGGAGAGCAATGAAAACCAGCCTGATCCAGTTTAACTCAAAATTATAACTTAGAATAACCCATGTCCCTGAGAAATATCTTCAAAGAGCCAAGCCCTTCACCTTCAGAAGCACAACCCTTCCTCACTGTACCTTAACTGTGTCCTTATGCTCTGGAGGATAATTCTACTCTCTTCTGTGGCCTCTGAGATCCCCAAATCCCGTGGTGGATTCCTCCTTTTTAGACCCACTTACAGACATCTTCCTGTACTCCTCTATCTTTCAGCCTGCTACTTTTGAGCTGATCCTAATGGCCACTTCTTGCAACCTCAATCCGTTTATCAAGTAGTCTGATCTAATTTCTGTGCTCTTCATCCCTGCCTCTGGGACCGCTCCCAGAATCCACACGACTAGCAGCCCTCCCCACATCCTGGCCTCCTACTCTGGTATTGGCTAGGGCTGTCACATAATTCTCACTTTCACATTAGCCCAGGCAAGGGGCCTCAGCAGGGGCCTACCCCACTCCATCAATGCATGGTATCAGTGAATTAACTCATCACTAAACGCCTTCATTACCCAACAAACTTCTGGTTTCCCCAGCCTCCTGCCATTTTAGCCAGGGCCACTGCCTAATAGTCTTTAGATGCTAGAGAAAGGGGAAGTCACTCTCTAGTCACAGAAGAACTCTGGGGTCACGGTGGAGCATCTACACTACTCTGGAGACTTAAAGAGTACAGGTTGCTCCACACACACACACACAACTTCCTCTGAATACACAAAACACATGCCTGTCACACAAACCTAGCCATTTAGACCAGAGCACTGTGTCAAAACACAATGAAAGCTGGAGCATCCATGTCAGCATTCCCTCCCCCAAATGTGGGTGCGACACATGCCGTTTGGCTGCCTGCCCAGGAAGCTCCCCATCCTCTTCAACCCCATTCACCACCCACCAGGAGCCTCCAGGAAACAAGCACCCAACAAACTGACAGTGGCCACAGGCCACCCCACATCCCCCTCCCCGGCCCAGAAAATCCCATTCAAGGCAGACAGGGCTTCTTAACAAACAATTAGCTTGAATTTTTCATTAGCTGCTACTTCCTTTGCAGTTCCTGCCTCCAGCCCTTCATATCTCTAAGCTATGTATAGCTGGGGAGGCCCTGGACAGTCACAGAGGAGAGCCCAGCGGATATGTGGGTTAAAGCATCCATGAACTCACCTCTGAAGCAGACCCCTAATGAAGCTGATTATAAATTAAACCCACTACAACATGTGGCCTACTTCAGACAGGCATTTCCGAGCACACTAGCAAAGCTTGCCCTGTTGCAGGCAGCTGTGCTGTTGCCTGCTAAGGATCACAGCGATGGGGAAAATGGTAAAAGTGATGAAAACAGGGCAAAAGGTCTTTCACTAGTGCATAGCACTGCTTGCAATGCACCTTTGTGTACAGACCTCATCCTGGCAGCCAAGCATCCCAGAGAGGCCACTGTGGCCATTATCATCTACCTTAGGATTATAGAAGAGGCTTGAGCATCTGGGGTAAAATGACTTCATCCAAGGGACACAAAACGAGTGAGTGGCTAGGGCAGAACTGAAGATGTACTCCAATCACATTTCCTTGCTCAAATCTCAAAATGGGGAAATTGGATCATTTCCCCTTTCCTCCCTGAGCCAAGATCTAGGAAATACTGGGTGAGTGGATGGGTGTGTTCAGGGCTGCTACTGTCTGCAGTCTCCTTGGGGATGGTTGAGAGGAAAGAAGAGACAGAGATACAGAGAGACAAATACCTCCGTTCCCACATATATACAGACTGAGGGAGGATCGAACACCACACACATAATCTTACAAGGGTCCCCTAGTGACCTTTTGAGAGGAGGTGTCTAGGTTCTGGTGCTGCTTCCACCACCATGGCCAGGAGTAGCCACCTGAAATCAGCAAGACAGGCTTCTTCCAGGCTGAATGTTTATCCTTTGGGGTCCAAACAGAAAGGCAGTATCTGGAAGAATAAGAGGGACTTTCTAGACCCACTCTCCAACTCTTGAGAGAAGACCACCTATTTACAATCCATTTAGCAATCTGCCTGATACCCTGAGTTCATTCCAAGTTACCTCAGACAGAAGCAGAAAAAGAACTGGTGATCCTTAAGTTGTTTTGGTTGCTTATTGTCTCCTACTTATCAGTGAATGAATATCAAGAAGAAGGCCAAACCTTTTATCCCTCACTACACCTCCCCTTCCTCCACAAGCTTCAAACCTACCTCTTGGGAAACACCATGCTCTTACTGTTTTCTCTCCTTGCTTGAACTTGATTCAAGTACTTGCTGAAGTCAATCTTGTCCTCTCTATGAATTTATGGACAATATATGAGCTGGCTTGGGCCACATGCTCATGCTCAGAAAACCAACACAATGGAGGCAACCCTCCACCAGTGTGATACGAAGCAAACAAATGAAAACTCCTCGGTGGGTATTCAGGTGGCCCATTGTGACATTTACTCTGCATTCTTCCAAAGAAGGCTCATTAGAATCCAGCTTTAATATCCTCCAGCAGTCTCCTCCATACGCAGCCTCTTACTGAGGGTTCCTCATCCCTTCATCTGGATCCTCTCAGATATGCCACCTGCACAGAATACTAAGTAATCCCACCTATCTTTTTATCTTCCATCCAGTATGCAGGATGGTATCTTTCCACCTACTATTGGCAACTCCACAGCCATCAATCCACAATGTTGTCACAAAGACAGAGGCAGAACACCTGCCCTGCCATGGACTTCACTGGGCACCTCCAGACCATTCTTCCTTGCCTCTTGACCACTCTCTAAAGAAGGTATTACCCCCCTCACTTTTCCAAGTTTGGGAAGAACAGGTCACCAGCCACTGTAACAGACAACCACTGGCCAAGCTGGAAATCAGACCTCATTCAAGCACCTCACTTGATATCATATAGGAGTGTGCATCTGTCCCCAGAGTAGCAGAGTGTTCACCAGAACAGCCTGAAGCTGTACTCGGCCTGAAACTGGCATCCTAGCATCTCATGACAGAGGTGTGGTAGAAAGCTTAGGGGTATGGGAAAGGTGAGTGAAAATAAAACAGAAAGCAGGCTGAGCGGGCTCAAGAGCTCAAGAGCTCAAGGACCATGTCCCATGAGCTGCATGTGCTGACTTGAGATAAAGCAGATTTTTTTCACCTAAGGTCTCCTGAAGGGTGAAAGCTCAAAAGCAGGACAGTCTGGTTCCCATTTCAGACAGATTTCTCAGCTTCTCTATAGTCATAGGATGACTTGGCTAACAATCCAGAAAGACTAAAATAATGGCCAAGGGCTGAACCAGGACAGGTGACATGAGATGCTTAAGATGCCTGAGAAACAGGAGAGATGAGAAAAGGACAGAGTAGAATACCTCCAGAGCTCCTCTGGGGCAGCTGCCACCTCACCTCCTCTCCCCAGAACCAGCTACTCCAAGTAGCCAACCTACAGAGGGTATAGCCCTGCACTATGGTCTCTGGCAGAGAATACAAATCTAGCCTCACTGAGCCACAGGTGGGGGCAGGGCTCACCTTGCCAAGGTCTGGTCAGGAGCTCTGGAAAAGAGGATGATACCTGCATTCCTGCCCTGAAGTCTCTGCTGGGCATCTCTGCCCACGGAAACCTGTGACATAGTTACAGTCAGTCAAGCAGGGGAAGCAAGGGGAGCTGGGGCATGAATTATTGACAGCTTCACTCTCATCTTGGCCCAGGCTGCTTGGCCGAGCAGAGGCCCAGGGGAGACTAAAGGCAATCTATGGGCATTAAGCAGTATTCTTGAAGAAGCTGGAGGTAGAGGTTCCTGATTATCAGTGGGCCAGAGATGACTTGTACCTCATGTCCCTTTTGGGGTGCACAATATTAGTCAATTGAAATTAGAATAATTGTTAAGGAGCCTAGCTGACCAAAGCCCTCCTGGCTAAGCCCAACCAAGATGCCCCTTCTTCTCTGGCTGCCTCCCAGTGACCCAAAGAGTTGGCAGCCAGAATGTCACTAAACTCCCACAAGCTGCTCAGTAGCCTGTCATTACAGAAGCCAGCTGTCCTTACTGAGCTCATTCAAGACATCCAGTCTGGTCCTGCAGGGTACCAGAGCCAGAGCCTGACCCCTGGACCAGCCCTGGAAGGTGGTTGGTCACACATTGTCCTTCCTGGGCCAAATACAGAGGACTACAGAGGATATGACACTTCCCCAAAATTTCCATGTCACCCCCGAGGGAAAGGCAAGTTCACCATCCTCAGCTAGCTTCACTAGTGTCCACCAGGAAGGAGGAGACCTGGGCTGCACTGTGGACAAACAAGGCTAGATGAGAAATCAGAAGACTCCAGTCTGAGCGAGAGTACACCTGGCCAGCCATGGCCCTGAGCCTCAGTTTCCTCCCTGGAGCTGGAAAACATCTTCAGGAGAGTCCAATAACAACTCAACTCGGAGCTATTATTTTTACAAATAGACTTTCGCCAGCCCCGCTGGCTGAAGCTGGAACTTCAACGCTCCCAGAAACTGACAGCTCCACATCCAAGGTGGCAGGCCACCCAGCCGTGTGACTTGGCCCCAAGATCAGAAGCTTTTTATATTTTCACATTTGTCCTTCCAGGACACATGGTGCTAGACTCACCCTCTCTCCCTCCCTGCCTCCGAAGCTAACTTGACAGCCCAGTCCTGAGTCAAGGGAAAGAACCAAGATGGGGAGGGGGACAAAGTAGTTCCTGACGGCCATAGGGTGGTGACAACAGTGTAGACAGCCCCACCTAGCCCACACCCTCCTGAGGTTCTGCCTTGAGGCAGGCATCTGGGGCCCCACAAAGAAAACTAGAGGATGAAGACAGAATTCCCCCTGTGCACTTCCCAGAAGCCCACCTCCTCCAGCCCTGTGGTCAGACCTCCTGCTACAAAAGGGAGCCAGCCCCACAGGCTGACAGTCCAGCTACTTCTCCATTACTTTCCACCTCTCCCCCCACCAAGTTCATGGCAGCAATCCCAGATCTTCCAGAGGAGGCACAAAGTTAGTGGGCTAAGTGTGGAGGGAAACAAGACTAGGAACAAGCCACCACATATCAGAAGTAAAAATGATCCTTTTGTCTCAACTCTATTTCTTAAAGAGGACACTACCCGCTTTTGGAGCTGGGAGAATTCTTGCTTGTACAGAGCTGTCCCTCATTACAGGACTCCAGAATGTATGTGTCTCCTTCTCAGTGTTTTATAAAGCTGGTCCTCTCAAGGTAGAATTATAGCCCCCAGACTTTTTGTGGTCTCCAGGGAAACAATAATGCCCCTTGCAGAACCACCAGCAAGGAGCAAGCCAATTAACCAAGCCTCTTAACCAATTCCCTCTTCCATGGCAGTTGGTGCTCATTGCACTACAGCATCCCCATCAGGGTTTCAGTGCAAAATGCCTGGCGCTAGTGAGTGTGCTGAAAACAAGGTTATCTAGTAAGGCTAACTTGGGAGGTTCCCAAAACTTCAGGGGGTAGAGCGTCACTGGAGGGAGGAGATCAGAAGGGATGTGGCTTTGAAAGTTATACCTCTCTTAGTTTCCTCCTTGAGCACTGATTCCTGTTCACCAGAAACCAACAGCCCTTTCCTTCACCCTCATCCACCATTGCGATGCTCTGACTCACAGTACGCCCAGAAACAGAGCCAAATGACCGTGGACCAAACTCTCTGAAGCCAAGAACCAAAATAAAAATGTCCTCCTTTAAGCTGTTTACGTCGAGAATTTCATCATAGTGGTGAGGCAATTGACTAGTGCGGTGGTCCCTTTACAATTCAACTGACAGACCCCAGCTGTCTCACCAAAATGTCTGTCAACAAACTATTTCTGCCTATCAGTCAGATTGACCACCTGCCTGCTTATCCCACCAACCGATAAATGCAAGATCTCTCTAGGGCAGGAAATCCTTGAGCGAGAGCATAGACCTGCATCCAACCATGTTCTCTGGGAAGTCAGAGCCTCCACAGCCCATGGCAGATTCCCTCCTTGGGGAACTCTCTGTCAGTCCCCTTAATACATAGGCACCATGGCTTCTGGTTCCCTTTCTCTAGGCTTTCTCCAGTAAAGCCCATCCACCAGCTCTCCGATTCTCCCTGATTCAGCACACATTTGTCATGACCTCAGGGATGTGTCAGTGTGAGTAATGACCCGAGCATCCTCCTTGCAGACATACTTCCTGCAGGTGGGGACCTGCAGGGGCAGCACTTCTTTATTCTCACCTAAGCAAGATCACAGGGGCAGCAAAGGCTCTTCAGGTGTCCCTTCCCCAAGTCATCCCTGATTGGCTTGGAATCTGAGACGTTAAAGACCTTTTCTTCCTATTCTCCATCCTTCCCTCCTTGCAAGCTCTGGTCTTCTTCCACACAGTTTATTATCCATCTCTCCATCTTTGAACTATCCGTCTGTCTGCCCAATCAACCATCTACCTATATTAACTCATTTACTCAATATTCAATAATTATTAAACAACAAGTTGTCACAGCTGACCATTGTCAGTGAATCATCATTAAGTAGCCCTGATTAAATACGCTTTAAAGGAGTCTTTTTTTAATATACCACCAGAAGTACAATGACTCCATTTGTTCTACATACTTGTATTGGCCATCCACTATGTGTCAGGCACTATGCTAGAAGGCATTTGCTAGAAAGGATGTGTTATCTGAAACCAAGGGAAAGTAGGCAAGCTATTAAAGTATGGTCCTACTTAAGGATGGTGAAGGGCACGGTATGTCAAAGAATGGAGTAACAATAACTAGCATTGGTGTGGATCTCAGCAGGTGTCTGGTACTGTTCTGAGTACTGTTTATACATTAACTCATTTTCTCAGCAGAGTGGCACTTATTTCAGGGATGGGAGGAGAGTTGTGCCCAAACTGGGCCCAGGACAAACAAGAATAAGTCAGGTAGAGAGAAACTGTCTGGGTTTCAATTGCTGTGGTGGTTTAAAAAAGAATGGCCCTCATGGGCTCATTTGTTTGAATGTTTTGTCACCAGGGAGTGAAATTCTTTGAAAGGATAAGGATTTGGAGGTGTGGCCTTGTTGGAGTAAGTTTAGGGGCCATTAGGCCATTAGGGGTGGCCTTTGAGGTTTCAAAAGCCCATTCCAGACCCTATCTGTCTATCTATCTATCTATCTATCTATCTATCTATCGATCTATCTATCTATCTGCCTAAAATCAGAATATAGAATTCTCAGCTACTTCTCCAGCACCATGTCTGCTCCCATGATTCCTGGCATGATGATAGGGGACTAAACCTCTAAAACTGTAAGCAGTCCCCAATTAAATTCTTTATTTTTATGAGTCAACTTGGTCATGCTGTCTCTTCACAGCAATAGAACAGTAACTAAGAAAGTTAGCCACAGGGATCCACAAAGAAAACAAAGGTGGGAAGTCTAAAAAGGAGGCTGAAGATAAGGACAAAGGTACCTTCATCCTTTTCTTGAAGCTCAGCTACCACTATGCAAGACAAACAGGGCTCATTTGGTCTTCATTGGGTGGCAGAGAGTTGGTTCATCATCAGTCTACTGAAGATTTGTGAAAATTCTGTGGTTACTTCTAAAATGCACAGAGAGAATTGCTGGACCAAATGGTCTTGACATTCACTTCTTACTTTAATGTCCAACAGATAGGAAAGAAAAAGGGACAAAGAGTCCTGCCCTAGTAGCTTCCAAAAGGTCAACATTTGTCATAGAGCTAGATCAGAAGAGTTAAACCCTATGAGAGCCCTTCCAAGTGGAGTGGAGTGTACATCAACCAGACCAATTTTCAGGATGGACGTCTCATACCCATAGCTTCTGGCAGCCCTTGGTTGCTGACACTCAGAGCTGTTCCCCTCTACAAGTACTGCCTTCCCCAACAGGCACAATCATCCTTTAAAGATACTCCCATACAAAGCCCTAGCCCAAGATGAAGTAGGAACCTCTCAGAAGGGCCATCCTTCTCAGAATCTCCTATAGGGTTGGCTGGAACCCTAACTGTGGCACCTTGCCATCATTCTATCAATCACCCTGTCCAACAAACATCCTGATTGAAAATCTTTATTTCAGCAAACTAACCTGTGGTGATGGGTCACATTAATCTAGGCCTTTTTGTGGTGCTGCCTGAGCCAGTCTGCCCTGGCAAACTCTCCCTTCTCAACTAACTCTGGTCCTTATTTGACTGCACTGGTAAGGAGACCTGCTCACTGTCCCTTACACACCATTTTGTCAGTACTTCTTTATACCAGAAGCCACAGTCAAACCTCTCTGATCTGCAACTGGCTATAAACTTAACTAACCTGGCCTCTGACTCCATCGCTACCAACACCAGGGACCTCAACCCTTTCCTCGGCACATCTTTTTTAAGAACCTGTTTTGGTTTATTATTATTATTATTATTATTATTATTATTATTATCATTATCATTATTATTATTATTATTATTATTATTATTATTATTATTATTATTCCAGAAGTCTTCCTAGGCTACCATCTCTGAAATTTGAAGAGTCCAGAGTCTGGGGCACTTGAACTCCCATAGGTGGATATGTAGCCATGCTTACGGGTTTCTTTGAAGTCTGTATTTGTGTCTCTACCATCAGGAATGAGTGCTCTGCTTCTCCAATAAAATGAGTAAGAGTGGAGATTTGTCAAGGTCAGAGTCCTCCATCTGTCTCCTCCATGCCCTTTGCTTAGCAACCACTTGATTGCCCACAAAAGTGACCAGTGCAGGATCCATGGCAGCTCGATAACCCAGCAAGAACTCCAGCCACCTACTTCTAGCCCTGTATTTCTGTCAAAGACCTATGAACATAGTCCCTCTAGAATTTCTGGGGAGCAATTAGGACAGCTACCATCATTTCTGTTCTAGGGTTGGGTTTGTGGCTCAATGGCAGCCACTTGTCTAACACATACAAGGGTCTAGGTTCAGTCCCAAGCACTGAAGTGTGTGTGTGTGTGTGTGTGTGTGTGTGTGTGTGTGTGTGTGTGTGTGCACGTGTGCATGTTTATCCATTGTAACACTGTATAAATGAAGATCTTACTATCATAGAGGTGAAGAACCTCGCCCAAGAACAGCCCAGGCCGCATAGCTCCTTCTGTCACACTTTGCAAAGAGGGGGCAATGCTGCCATGCGTGATGCGTGGGAACTGAAGAATCTGGTCTGCAGTTGAGCATCATGCTCCTGGCAGGCTATATGGCCCTCACCCACCCAGGGGGCTGGATGATGCTGGCAGGCATTTGCGGGGGCATTCCAACTGCCATTCTTTTCCCAGATGGCCATGTACACAGAGCTCTTTCAATAGACATAGTCACCAGGGAGGCCTAGGGAGTCACAGCCACAGGAAGGACCTGCAGAGTCCTCTAAAGACAGTGCCAAAGACTAGACCCATCTGCTGAAAACAAGGATGTAACCAAACACACCACTCAGCAAAGGCTTGGGTCCCTCCTGACCTCACTTAGACCCTGGTGAGGGCACCAAGGACCCACAGACTCATGATCCTTACTAAGCAGGACAAGGAGGTGAGAGAATGCTCACTGATGTTTCTCTAGCAGCATGTGCACTTTGGCTCTGGTTGGTGGCGGAGCCCTGTGAGAGCTCAAGGCATCCTTCCTGTTGCAATGAGGTGCACCGATGGTTCCATAGCCAGCTCTGTGCATGACTGAAGGAGCCTCACTTTCCTTTGGCAGACTTTGGGATTGGTAGATGTTGGCATTAACATCAATAGCAGATAACAGGAACAGGCCTGACCCTGTGCCAAGCTACCCCCAAATTCGGGGCCTTATAGCACCCCCATGAGGCAGGTATGATCACTGTGCTCTTTGCAGCAGAGGCCAGGAGGTAGGGAGAAGAGGAATAACTTGTCAGGATGCCCAGCTAAAAGGGAATGGTCCAGATTCAAACGCAGGCTGCCTTTGTGTTTAGTGTCTTTACGGCAAGACTGGCCACGAGTTCGGGGTATTTTTTACTCTAAAATACAGTCCCTAACCCACTTTCCTGGCACCCTACATGCAGGCTTCAGTGATGGCATCAGGTGAGTTTCTGGAAGCAAAAGCTACCGGTTGATGGTTTGGGCCTCTGCTGCCTGCAAGGTACAGATTGGGAAGTGAAAATGGCAGCAGGGCTGCTGTTCCCGTGCAGGAGGGGTGTGGTGGTCAGAGAGCCGGGCCAGGGCGCCTAGCCAGGCATATTGCACTCAGCACCAGCCGCCCACTGCCACCCTGCCTCTCTCAACACGACAAAAACTGCAGCATGCTCTGGGAGCCCAGCTCCGGACTACAGGAAGGCAATTGAGCGAGGACGCGGGGGCGGCCACAGAGCAGCTTGCTCTCTGCAAGCCACATTCATACCCACGCAGTGACCTCTGCTGGCCCTGCTGGCCCTGTGCATCTGGGTATGGCCTCTTGGGAGGCAACAGCCACAGGGACAACCGACTCTCCTACCTCAGAGTGTTTGTGTTTGGGGGAATAGGAACCCCTTAACTTTGTCCTCAGTTAGACCTGTCTTGTCCAGTTACCTTCACAAAGTGGGAGGAAGGCAGAACCCCATAGAGCTGCTGAGATACACAGGCTGAGCCAAGAGGAGTGGAATTCTGTCTGTCTATACTGTTGCAGCCATTTTCCATCTCTGTAACTGCAAAGATAATCCTCAGACCAGAGTCACCTAAGAACTGAATGTAGTGTGGTGTATTAAAGTTCAGACGGAGTCACAGGAATCCTGAGCCCTCCCCACCAGTACAAGTAAAGACCCCATGCTACCTACAGGCTCCCCAAGAATCATGCTGTGACCTGGATTTGAACAAGGAACTGAGAATAGAAGTTGTGGGGAAGAGTAAAATGGGTAAAAAGTTTAAAAGGTGCCCACATACTCAGGACTGTGTGTGATGTCTGGAACTTCAGTAGCCTTCTCTTGCCCATGAGGAGACAATTTGACAACAAAATCCCTGAGTGAAGTAGGAAACAGGGAAGAATCCTGTTCTTTTGTTGCATTATGGGGATGTTAAGTTAGCCAACCTTGGTGATACTTTTCTTCCAGAGGTTGGGCTTTGTTACAATAGAAAATACCTTCAGATATATTCAACTCCAAAAATCCTTGCACAGAGAGCTACCAGCATGTTTCCTGAAGTAGCACACATCTATCCTTCATGCCCATATCCCAAGGACTATCAATATTTCTTGCCTTCATTCATCTTTCTACATCTGCACTACCACCACCACCACAGGGGACCCCTCATTTACCTCTTTCCTGGTCCCCACTTGAGCCTTTCCCTCTTCCCCACCAACAACCCCAGAAGCTGTTGTCCCTCCTGGTTCAGACCCTTGAATGACTTCCTGTTTTTCTTAGACCTACACTTGTGTTTTTTCCCACCCGGCCCTGTACCTTCTTCCTTTTTCCTACCTCTTCTGTTTCTTTGGCTGCACATCCTGCTTCTCCCTCACTCTCTGCTCCAGCTCTACTGGCCACCGTAGCACCTCCTGAGCTCCACTGAGACACTCCTAACCACAAGACCCCTCTGCCTTTTCTGGCCCTGGCCCCTCCATTGACCTGACCTCCCTGGTACCCAGCCTCCATCCTTCCCAAACACCACCAGAGACCATGTACTCTGGTCCAAAGCTCTGCATTCTTTGTGAAACTTTGACGGGAGATGGTCTTCTGTATATATGTTTCTTAATCTACTGAGCTCTGCTTTAAAACATTCACCAAAGTCTGCAGTTGCCCAACTCTTAAGATTATTTAGTCACTTCTTGTCTCCTTGACTAGACTAGAAAATGAACTTCACAGGTCAACGTCTCTTGTTCATGCCTGTCATTTAACCATGACACTTCATGTGCTACAAAAAAAAAAGTGCATGGTCAATCTGTCATTGTCAAGTAATGAATAAACACACACTCCCTTTTGGGGAAGGGAGGAGGGAGATGGGTACTGACCATGTAGCCCAGGCTGTCCTGGAACTGGAACTGACTAGCTCAAGCTGGCCTCAAGATCCTCCTAACTCATCTTACGTCTAGGCTTACAGGTGTGTGACAGCACACCCAGCCAGTTTAAAACTCCTTGGAATTTTGGGTAAAAACTCTTTTTAGAGCAATGCTCTTCTGCACAGAAAATGATTGTGGCAGATAAGACTCAGGAAGTTTCATACAAATAGATGGAATTCCTGTGCATACTCCATGTGGGTTCCAAGAAGGGCCCAGAGTCAACCAGGGCATGGGTTATCACCTCACAGAGTTCCTGTCTGGTTAACTTGTTCAGTATTTCCCTCTCTCATCATTCCTGACCCAGTTCCCCTTTTCTTCTCTGGGCACTAACAAGACAATTGACAACAGGGCATCATGGTGCTCTATCCCCTCCTGGGGGCCACCTGGGGCCTTCCTGAAGCTTCAGTCTATCAAGACAGAGAAGCATCCAATCGACACTGACCAGAGGCTGGAACAGGTAGCTCTGGATGACCCTTCTCACTAGTCAGCCAAAGCATGAAGGTCCCATGGAAAGTTTCAATGTACAATGGCTGCCTCATAATTGTCTCAATTTCTCCAGGGCAATCTACATCCTCAGAAGCAGGTACTTTCAGGAGGCTAATAGGGAGAAATTCAAGTTCCATCTAAAAAAGCTAAAAATCCTATAGCTGGCCCTCAGCTCTCACCCTCAAGACCACCTGGCTCCTCTCTAAGGAGAACAAGTTCCATAGCCAGGGTAAAGAAACCGAGTCCCTACAGTGGAGGTCAGGACTCACAAGGAGTCCAGGGTGTGTCTCAGTGGCTGAAGATGGATGCACACACAGATGCACAGACAGCTCTTCCCAGTTTCCAGAGAGGAGTGGAAGACAGAGCTGACTGAGGTCTCTGGAACTCTTCTTCCAACAGGGGAGCACAAGTTTGCAGCTCCCTCCCCAGGCTGGCTGGACACTATCATTGGAGCTTCTGTGGCCACCGGTGCCCTTTTTGTCTTATTCTTTCACCTCGGATATCCCACGGTAAATGCCATCATCAGAGAAGCTTCCTACATACTGGTAAGTACAGAGATCTGGAAACACCGGCCTTTTCCTGAGTTCAAGTGGCTGATCTCAGCCAGGCAAGCTGTGGCAAGGGCCAGTTGGGAGGGAAGAATATGGAAGAGAGCACTCTGTAACCTCTGAAATGTACTCTCTGAACCTCACTCCTTTCTACGCCCTCTCCCCACGTCTCCTAGCTTCTCCCTCCCTCCTCTCTCTCTCCCTGTCTCTGTCTCTGTCTGTCTCTCTCTCGCCTTTCTTTACAGAAAGTCTTTCTATTTAAACTGGGACAAGAATGTTTTCCAACACTCTAAAATGTCCTTATATTAAGGAAATTCATGGGGAAGAAGAAACCGAGCTTAATTTCTTTAAAATGCAAAGCAGACAGAATTGATGTCAACAACCCCACCCCCATCTCTCCTCAGAGCCCTCAGAGAGCAGGGCCCTGGCTCACATCAGGCAGCAAGGCCAGCATGGACATAGTCAGACCCAAATTCTCAGTCCCTCTTCTGGCTCCCAAACTACACTCTGTGTCATGCAATCTACTTGGAAGAGAGATTAGGGCATAGGAAGTGCTTTTGAAATCAAAATAACATTTCCTCCAGCAGCCCTAGGGTGCTCCTTTTCTCCTTGTCCAGGCTGGACCTCAGCTAACCCACACAGATCTTCATCGCAGCAGACTTGTCACTCCAGGGGCTCCCATAGGCAGAGTCAGCTCGAAGAGGGTTGCACTTGAAGCACATGGAGTCCTGTGTCCTTGTGAGCAGGAGAACAGAAAATGACCCAGAAAGGGTTGGTTTTGCCCAGTGGGAGTAAACAGAGAATTCAGAGTCATTGAAATTCATTTTTCTGGATCATTTTCATAATCTGATAAAAATAATGAAATGTCTCCTCCAAAATGTGTATTCACAACAAAAATTTAAAACTTGCATTCAACTTTAGTGAATCCTTTGAAATCATGTTAGTATATATCTTTGATCCTATACCACCCTCAGACTCAGGCAGGACGATACCCTGAGCCTTAGGCCTTCAAGGGCTATGCTCTGATCCCCTCTCCCAGTTCCTCCCTAAGGGGCAAGGGGCTGCTCACTCCTGTGCCATTCTGAAGATTCCTGGGACTCAATTTCAGGGCCCACATGGGCCCCTTCACTTGACACCTATCTGAAGGACAGGTCTTAGCATGTTGCTTATCACCAGTCTAATGGTATCTGTTGGCAACACTGAGATTTCAGTGTTCACACTGTGCACAGGACCCTGCAAAAGACAGAAAAATACAAAGCTAGACCCACCCCAATCCCCAAAAGCCATGAACACAGAAACATGATTGCATATAAAATGGAGAGATTATTCTGGATTATCCAGTAGGTACAACATAATTACAATCGTCTTCCTAAAGACTATTCCTAAAGAGGGGGAGGAGAGCTAGGGATTTAGAGAGTTTCCATTGTTGGGTTAGAAGGTGAAGGCTGAAAAAGATAGGCAGTCTCCAGAAGCTGTAAAACGTGAGGCCTTTGCCCTGGAGCCTCCAGAAATAATGTAGACCTACCAACCCCTTAATGTCAGCCCAGTGAGGTCCAGATCTCTGACTTACAGAAATATAAGAGAATAATGCTGGGGGATGGAGGGTAGCTCAGTGGCTAAGAGCACTTGTTGCTGTTGTAGAGGACCAGGTTTAATTCCCAGCACCCTCATGGTGGCTCACAGGCCATCAAGAGTCCTAGTCCAAGGGATGTACATACATATATACACACATGCCTGCAGGCAAAACATTCATACACATAAAAGTAAAATAAATAAATCTTTAAAAACAAGAGAGTAAAATTGCATTGAATTACAAAGTTTGACATAACTTTCCACATCAGCTGTAGAAAATTTAGACACACCCTCAAGGGACCAGACAGGGAAGCCAGGCAGGTTGCAGACTTGGAGCAAGAGACACAACAGTGTGTGGTGACTTGTGCTCTGTATTGGTGACTTGTCTTATTGTGACAAAATACCTAACAGAAGCAACTTAAAGAAAATATATTTATTTGGGATCACAATTTTTAAGCAGAGGTGTGTTGGGACTGTGAGGGGCTGTCCAAAGTCAGGGAGCAGAGAGAAATGAATGCCGGTGATGAGCTAATATTCTTTTTTCGTTGTTCATTTGTTCTATTTGGACTGGGATCCCAGCCTAGGAAATAGCACCGGCCACATTCAGGATAGCTCTTCCCTCCTTAGACATGCCCAGAAGTGTATCTTCTAGGTGATTCTCAATCTTGTCAAGTTGACAGTGACTATTAACCACTACAAGTCATTCCTTGTCAAGTAGACACACAAACATCACTTTAAACCATAGAATGCACTAATGATAGTGTTTGGTTTGTGTGTGTGTATATGTGTGTGCACACGCACACATGTGTGCGCACATATGTATGTTTATTTTTCCATAGACACGCTCCTTTTAATTTTCATCTCACTTTAGGATAGATCTTATATTTTTATTTTTTTTCCTGGCATCAATGGAAATGGTATTTTCTTATGTGTATCAGAATACAGTCCTCATTTTATAGTGGTCTTCTTTTATGTTAGAAGGAAATGATCTTTTCTTCTTCATAGTGCCCATAATTGCCTTTGTCCTTCGTGATTCCTTCCTCCTGACGTCAGCCAAGTCCCCGTGTTCCTTGACTTCCTCCAAGTCCTCCAGTTTCCTTACCTCTCTGTTCACCTGCTCTCAGTCCCACTTCCCTCCTAGTGGCCTGGATTCTAGACATCAGGAGGCAGGGAAAACACTCATAGGGACCTTGAGGCCCACGGTGCAGTCAATGTCCCCAGATGATGCCTTATCCTTCCGCCCTGTATTACTTTAATGCCCTTTCCCTGCTCAGGACCTTCTATATTCTCTAGTGCCTTTAGTCCTTTGCCTGAAACGTGTCAGATAATATTTAACAAGAGGCACTTTGCATTTGCCAAGGGACTTTTATGCATCCTTCCCTCTTTGCAGCAGGTGTATAAAAATGATTATTCTAGTTTTCTTTTTGTTGCTGTAATAAACACCGTGACAAAATGCAACCTCGGGTGAGGGAGTTCACTTCATCTTATAGGTCACAGTGCATCACAGAGAGAAGTTAAAGCAAGAACTCAAGACAGAAATCTGGAGGCAAGAGCTGAAGCAGAGACCATGGAGGAGTGATGCTTACTGCTTTGCCTTGTCTTGCTTGCTCAGCTTACCTTCGTATACAAGCCAGGCCCAACTGCCAAAGGATGGCACCTCCCACAGTGCTCTGGGCCCTCCCACATTAATCAGCAATCAACAGAATTCTTCACAGACATGTCCACATGCCAAACTGATGGGAGCAACTCTTCAATTGAGATTTCCTCTTTCCAGTCATGTCTAGGTTTGCATCAAGTTGACATAAACTATGACACTGGTCTGTTGTGTTCACTTCACAGCCCAAGACACAAGCCACATTCTTCCCTCAGGCAGTGGATAGGTTGTCATCCAAGTCTGCCTTGCAGTTCAGTCAGCTCCATGGTCTTTTTATCAAATGACCAAATGCATATAATGGAATATAAGGACACATACTGTCATATGAAATTAGATTCCAGGGCTTAAAGAGGTCTTGGAGTCCAACTGCAAAGCTGGCCACTGACCCAGCCCCATGATCTCTAAGCATGGCCAACAGCAATTTTCACTACAACTGTCCCAGGAATTCTAGGACAAGCAGACCAGTGGGAGTGAATGACAAGGTCCCTATAGGGTTACCAGATCTCATTTAAAGAGTGTGTGTGTGTGTGTGTGTGTGTGTGTGTACGAGCGCACATGAGTGAGAGAGAGAGAGAGAGAGAGAGAGAGAGAGGAGTGTGTAATGTGTGTGCGTATAGTGTGTACGTATAATGACATCCAGCTAAATTTTAATTTTAGGTAAATAACAAATATGATATAATTATGTACCAGATACTGTATGAGACATAGTTATTTTTTAAGAAACTCATGTATCTGGATTTCAGATGCAGCTGAGTGCCCTGCATTCTTTTAGAGGCCCTAAGACCCAGCACTCTCTGTGGCCTTAACAGTGCAGGTGGTAGGGAGGTGAAGTTCCCTCCATACACCACTGGGGGTATAGGTAGCCTGGAAAGGTTGGGAACCAAAGCCCTTTTACTTGGGGCTGCCCTGTCTCCCTTGAGGTCAGAGAACAACTTGTTAAAGTCATTTCTCTCCTCCCACTTTGATGTGATTCCCTGGAATCCAACTCAGGCTTGGTGGCAAGCACCTTTTATCAACTGAACTATTGTGCCAGCTCTCCCCTAACAGTCTCTTGTGCCCCAAGTCACCTTATGACACTCCTATCTGCACCTTTTCTCAGGTGGCACTATCTTTCCACTGCCCATGAAACAATCCTAGTTCAGTAGACTCTCTTCTGCCGACCCCAACACATCTAAGTCTACAGTTCGACCAAACCCAGGCCAGGTCTCCTGTGTCCTCAGATAGCATTCAGGTGACAGTAGTCAGATCCCCAGACCAACACTGATACTTTGGATCCTTTATGGCACACCACAGAGCCTGTCCCAGTGGAGTTGATAGCTGGCCTTTTGGTGAAAGGATCTGGCTCTAAAGCCAGAACAGGAAGCCAGAGGACTCTCTTCTGTCTCCATTCTGATCCCCAGGGAGTTGGAGGAACATTTCCAAGTTCTCAAAGGAAACCTAAGCAAGTGTTCATTTTTTTCTTCTTTGAATGCTACAGAAGAGGAGAGCCCTGTTAAGAATCAATCCAGCCTGAGGATCCAAATGGACTGAGGAAAACAAGAAATAATGTCTGGAATGATGGGTAGAGTAGTGATATTACAAAAGTAAGGAGGTTTCCAGAAACTACCAACCCGTCTGCTGGAGGAAGTAGTCCAAGGACCTGGCTACTGTGTGGGACAGTATCGAGGCTTCTAAGGTACAGACCAAGACCTTAAGCATGTCACTTGCAAAGCTGAAGAAAAGGGCATGTGGAATACCTAGAGAATAGGTGGTGGGATACAGTTGCCCCAGATCTCTTTATTTGAGGGCTACCTCTGAGAGGACATTTAGGGAAGAGGCAAGAACAAGCTTTTGTGTGTCTACCTTGACACACAAAAGCTGTGCCTCATTTCTTCCAACTCAGAAACTCTGGTTCCTTGGGCCACAAGACTTTCTTCTCATAAATGGAGTAATAGCAACCCTGGGTAGCCACTGTGACTGTGGTTTGCAGTGACCAACCATACCAGGTCCCTGCAGCATGACAGTCTCTGACTATGGGGACAGAAAACCACACTGCACCCTGACAGAAAAGCCCATCAGTGAAACACATGGGCACAGACGGTCAGACACATTTCGCAACCGTGTCCCAGACACCTGTGTAATATGGGGCATTTCCTGAATCTCCTTGTGCCTCAGTTTCCTCACACACTAAACAAGGCTCATAAAGCCTTGTAGGGATCAAATGACTAAATGGCAACCTCAGAGTGATTCAATCAACAAATGCCTATTCTGTGCCTTGGTATCACTAAGAAAACAACATAAGATAACTGTGTGCAAAGGATGTAAATAGAGAGAATAGGGAAGGGGTGGCATCATTGACTAAGTAGCCAGAGATGACCTGATGGAAGTGGCTGAGCAGACACTCATTGTCTAGCTGACACTCATTGTCTAGACACTCAATGTCTAGCTGACAAGTGTTCCAAACAGAGGGAACAACAAATGCACAGGCCTTTGGGATATTTAGGGATCAACAAGGAGTCCAATGGGAACAGAATAAGCAAAAAGCACAAAACTGGATATGAGTAATGGCATCTGGGAATGTGGTGGCGAATCTTGGTTGTCAAGTTGACACAATTAGGAAGAGGCTCGCTTGAAGAATTGCCTCTATCACTGGACTGTGGGCATATTTGTGAAGCATTTTCCTGAGTGATAATTCACATAGGAGGGCCCAGCCCACTGCAAGCAGTACCATCCCTAGACAGGTGGGCTTGGACAACATAAGAGAGGCATTTAAATGTGCGCCAGGAAGCAGACAGTAAACAGTCTTCCTCCACGGTTTGGGTTTCAAGCTTCTGTCTTCAGTCCCTGCCTTTGCTTCCCTCAATGATAGACTGTAAAGTAGAAGATTAAGCAAACCCTTTCCTCCCCAGGCTACTTTTGGTCAGAGTGTTTTTGGGTTTTTTTAAGATTTTATTTATTTATTATGTATACAACATTCTGTTTCCATGTATATCTGCACACCAGAAGAGGGCACCAGATCTCATAATGGATGGTTGTGAGCCACCATGTGGTTGCTGGGAATTGAACTCAGGACCTCTGGAAGAGCCGTCAGTGCTCTTAACCTCTGAGCCATCTCTCCAGAGTGTTTTATGACTACAACAGAAAAGCAAACTAGGACAGACAGACAGAGCTGTTGAAAAGACTGACTGGGCACCAAGTGACATGGGTGATATTGAAGGACTTGACAGGGAGGAGGCATAGTTAGATTTTCACAGATCATTTTTGGCTACTGTTTGGAGAATACTTTGGGGAATGTAGAAGAAATGCAGAGAGAACAGCCAGGAAGCTACTCAAACAGCTCAGTGTGGTGTAATGGGCAGAAGCTCGGCAGCAAGAAGAGTGTCCTGATCGAGTGTTATAGGTAGAGCAACATTTCTGGTGAATAGATTCGGGAAAGAATGAGGAGCTGAGGGACCCACCAGAGGTGTCCATCTAGACAACCTAAAAACAGGGCAGGCACAAAGACTGGTAAGACGTCCCGAGAATCTGGTTCTGTGAGAATGTCTGAAGATGTGTTTTAGACAAGCCTGCTTGGCATCATAGTAGAGACATGGAATGGGCAGCTAGGAACACAGGAGAGAGTTCCAGGATGAAAGAAGGTTGGAGTGACCAACATGCTATAGACAGTAAAAGCATGGGACTGGGTGAGACACTGAAGGAGACTACATGGCTCACCATCACATGCAACTCTGAGAACTGGAAATAACTAGAAAGGGAGGCTGAGCAGGAGCTGCCAGCACTATGAAAACAGCTACATGTGTAGCTCTGATTTGTTAATGGTTCCAATCATTGTTAGTGGCTGTTTCCAAGCAGCATAGGTCTTCGAGAGTGAAGGATGCTGTCTGAAGCCTACAGAAGGTAGCTGGCTGATGGGTATGAAAATTAGATAGACATTCTCCCAGGTTAGTTTCTCTTCAAACCAGAACAGAACCTACAGCCCAGGTACATGCGTAGAGATAAAAGATTGGGGGGAAGTGGGGAGAATGACCTTGCCAGGGAGAGGTAGACAGTTTCTAAGCATAAATGACAAAGAGGAGGGGGAAAGGGGCAAAACACAGTGCTGCACCCTTCAGCCACCCTCTTGAACCAGCTGAATGACAGAGTAACCAGAGACAATGAGGAGGCAGAAATGTTTTTATCTGCTGTCTTGATTTTAAAAGATCGACTATAATCACATAATTAGGATGTCTTGTTTTATGGAAGGATGAAAAGCCATATTTGATTAGGACAGGAAATAATTAAAGTGGTCCTTAGGAGCTATGTTTTATAAGCAGATGGCCCCTTTGTCTCTATTCCTGAGGCATATAGGAAGCCATACCTGGCAAAGGTGTAAGATATTGTGTTTAGATATACAGAGTTTGGAACACACCCCTGAGGCTTGTGGTGAGGTGAGTATAGAAATGGCTCTTAACACAGAGGCAGCCCTCCAGGTACAGAGCCAAAGACTTTCAGCATGAGATGAAAAAGCTGACAACCAAATGACAAAGTAACAAGGCTTCTAATGTATCCATGATGGAGATAAGAAACTGTCAAGACCAAATTGAAGGACTTCATACTCCAAGAAGAGAGATGGGGAATAGTTGAGCATGTGGATCTTAGAGTTGGTGGTCGTTGAAGAGCAACCCACATGCTGTAGAGATCCCATGTCTATGATAAAAATGACCATGCACCTTTTACTGAGCATTCATAAATATCCATTAAATCCTTTGTGTAAATTATTTTTTAATTCCACCATTAACCTTGGATAGTCAGAATATTATTTTATACCTTTTTACTAACATGTTTAGACTAGCCAAGGGGTCATTCACATAACTATTAAATATCTAAGATGGCCCTTGAGTCTAGGTTGGCCAGCTGTGGAGTCCCCAATTACAGTCATGTACCACTACCTCTCTTCCCAAAGTTGCCACACTATCATCTCAACTTCCTCCCATCTCTCTTCCACTATTTTCTTTCTGGACCTTCTGGCTGGCTCCCAATTAGCCTTCAAACCCACTTACCTCAAGGGAAAGCACAGTGGCAACTACATGATGGGTGCTCAATGAATACTTCCTGAATTGAATTACCAGGATAAACCTTGAATTGAGTTCACTGATTAGGAGAGTGAAGAAGCTCCATCCTACAAGAAGAGAGAAGGAGGGAATCAAAGACTTCAGTGATTATAGGGACATCCCAAGAGAGACTGTTCCCCATGACTCTGGAAACCTTCCAAATCCACCAGTGGCCATCACTGACCTGAGTATCAGGAGACTGATTCATATGACAATCCCCATTCTGTCATCATGACTGTTTCAACCCAGTGTCAAAGCAATAGGTCCTCTACCTTAGGGTAGAGGACATTTTATGTTACATTTTTCCCTTTATAACTCTTGTCTGCTGACAGTCAGCAGGGCGCCTGCTGAGCAGCTTTGTCTTTGGTCTTCTTGTCCACAAAATATGAGCTCACAATATACCCTAGCCATGCCCTCTAGCCATTTTTTTCTATTAAAAAATTCTGGTAATTTCTCATCCAGGGGACTTACAATATCAACACAAGAAACATCAAACATACTCTACCTACACCAGAGTTATATTTTCAAAGCCCTAAATCTAAACCAGTAGGTGGACATCAAACTTTTAAACTACTGTCATAGCCAAGAGACAGCCTTGGGGTGTGTGATATACACATAGCAAAATATTATTTCAGTAATATTGCAAAGATTTGGAAGGCCTACAATACATGCTTGAAATTTGAGCAATATCCTAAACTCCTAGAATATACTATCATGACATCAAATTCCAGAGTGGTCCTGGGAGACACTGTGTCAAATGGTCTGAAAACAGAGTTCCAAATCAAAGTCTTTAACAATAAATAGTTCTGTTAAAGACCTTCAAGCCCAGTCTATGGCATGCTGGCTGAAGCAGTATTTTAAGAAATAACTCTAAAGAACTGTCAAAGTTTTTAGTAGCACACCATTTTGTGTGTGTGTGTGTGTGTGTGTGTGTGTGTGAGAGAGAGAGAGAGAGAGAGAGAGAGAGAGAGAGAGAGAGAGAGAGAGAGATGCAAGATGCAATGCCCACGATCTCAGCACCAAGGACAGAGCCCCCACACAATCAGGGTGAGATGTCCAGTTTCTCAGCTTTTATGCCAAGACAGTTTTGGTGAGTTCAAAAATGAAACCACAGAATTTTAGTGCTAGAAACCATTAAGAAGCTCAACATTTTTGTTTTATAGATGAAGATCTAGGTCCTTAAAAGAAAATAAAATGGCCTGCTAAGCACCCCAGAGCCAGGGCCGTAGAATGCAAGCCCTCTAACTCCCAATTCCTCACTCAAAGCCAGCACCACACTGAGCCCCATAAATGCCCTTTCCCTGCCTTACTGCATTAAGCTTTCCCTCAGCCAGCATCAGTCCCAAGGTTGAACATATCAGGAGGAAGGAGAAAGTAGGAAATACAAAGGAAAGCCATTCCCATGGTTCCCCAATCAAAAGAGCTTTTCTTATTACCTTCTGGGAGTGGGACCAGTTGGAAAGTGGTGCAGGTAATGAAGCAAAAGTAAGTGGGTGGCTCTTGCCAAGGACCCAGCTTGGGAGAATGGATGGCAGAAGGGAAGTCCCAGACAGCCAAACTCAGGTCTAAGAAACTGTAGAATACCCCATCCCCAAACTTCAACTAGTCCACAGCACTTACTAACACCCTAGACAGATTCACAAATGGCAGGTTCTTGGTGTTAAGCCCAGGCATGGCTCCTGATCTCAGAGGGGCACATGGCCAGGCTGCCTGAGTCATCAGCAGCACCATGGTGAGAACAAATCGGTGGCTCTTTCATAAGGGAATCTCCTACATAGAAGGTTCAGGAACCATAGGAAAAATATGCTATGACTGACAAACTGACTTGCAGGGCTAGAGAAGTTGCTATAGGTAGCAGGTCACAGAAGCCAAAAGTCAAGCCAGTGTCTTTCTCCACAACCATGAACACACACCCTTTATTCTCACTTCAGGTGTTTGGACATCTGGGTAACAACAGTAGCCATAAGAACACAAAGAATGTTGGGTAGTCACACAGAGGCTATACAAGGCCACCTGACGAGCTGGCCATAAGCCAGATAAAAGCTATTGGGATCCTCAACCCCATTTGGTCATTTTGTGTATGTGGATGTACACAAACCTTGCATGAACACCAGTGAATGAGCTCAGAATAGCAATTAACTCACAAGAGCTGGAACTGTCCAATGGGTCACAAACTCATTCAGAGCTATACAATAGAAACATTGAGGACTCATCCAAGGTATTTTAATTAAAATATTTCATTAGGTTACTCAGCTCATATGGACATTTGCATCATTAAGATTCACCCATTGATGGTGAATTCACTCCTTCCAAGTGTCTTAGTTCCATCCAAGGGAGCTTAGATGGCCTCAGGCACTCTAACCTGATTCTCCTCCTCTCTGCTACTGTTGCTCACTGATTTTTTTTCTTCCTTTTATATATGTTTTATTTAATCTTTGAGAATTTTGTACATGTATACAATGTGTTTTGATCAAATCCACCCCTAGTGCTTCTCCTCAAACTCCTCCAAGGCCCCATCACATCTCCCTCCCAACCTCACATACTCTCTTTTTTGTTGTTTGTTTTTTATTCAAATTAGAAACAATCTTATTTTGTTTATCGATCCCAGTTCCCTCTCCCTCCCACCCTCCCATCCCCCACAGCGACCCTCTTCTGCTCCATAGAAAGGCTGAAGCCTTCCATGGGGGATCAACAAAGTCTGTCACATCATTTGGAGCAGGGCCTAGGTCCTCCCCTGTGTCTAGGCTGAGAGAGTATCCCCCTATGGGGAATGGGCTCTCAATGTCCATTCATACACTAGGGATAAATACAGATCCACTACCAGAGGCCCCATAGACTGCCCAGGTCACATACTCTCTTTTTAACCACTGAGTCTGCCAGTATATGCAGTATATGCCATCCCCTGGAATATGGGCAACCTACTCATAGAAGCATCCCTGGGGAAAACTGACCCTCCTTCAGCCATCAGCTGCCAATAGCTACTCTGTTAAGAGTTGGACTTTGTGAACCTCTCTCCCATCTGTGCCGCAGTTTTGATTGCCTTGACCTTGAACATGCTGGTCTTCCATAGGGGATTCTCCTCTGTGAGTTCATGTGTGCAATAGGCCTGTCATGGCCAAATAACATGGCTGTGCAGCCACCCTTTGCAATCTCTGGCTTTTATAATCTTTCCTGATAATCCTTGACCTTTAAGAGAAGGGTGTGTGTTTGTGTACACATGTTGCCTTGTGCCATTCATTCATCCGTCCATTCATTCATTCATTCATTCATTCATAGACATAGGGTCTTTCTAATCTTGTGGCTTTCTTTTTCTCTTTGTGTCTTTCATTATAGCCGGGTATCTTGACCATTACTTTCTTACTCTGTCAATTATGTATCATAAGATCACAGACTACTTCCACAGACCACTGCCTAAACTCAACGGGCTTTGAGTCAGTCATATATAATTTCTTGCGTATCTATGAGTCAGTTAGTGTAAACCAGTCTTGCTCTCGTCACTGAGGGTCTGCTGGTAGTTAGCTGACCCAATCTCTAAGGGGGGCCCAGGAATGTGGTCTTAGTTGTTGCAATGTCGCACCTAGCTAAGAATTGTGCTACTAAAGAAGAGAGTGCCAAGATTCAGGAACAATTTTGCCCTGTAACAGATGGCTGTCATTGAAGAATTTTGAGAAGAGGAATGACAGTTCAGATTTGCATACTGAAGCAATCACTCAGGATGGTGTGTGTATGCAGACTGAGTGATAAATCTGTGGCCTCAAAAAGACTGTGAGTTAGTAATCTTTCCTACCAAGCAGAATAATATAGCTAACTGTCCTCTCCCCACCTCTTGCCCACATACACTAAAATTTACTAAGAAAAAGGCTGGTGTCCCCTACCCTGATAAGGCACTAGATCTCCAGGAAAGTGATCCAAATGCATCTGGGTTCTTCAGCCTTTTCTCAAAGGACTAATGCAGACATATCAGAATAGGCAAACCATTAGCCTGTGTTCACTAAGAGCCACCTGCTCCATGGGAAATACCAGGTCAAGGGATAGAGGCATGGGTGGGTAAACAGCTGACATCCTTTGCTTATGGGATGAGAGAGGCAGACCCCTCTAACCCCAACCCAACCAAGACAGCTTTATTTACAGTAAGAATATTCAACTGTGACTCAACTCACTCAAAACATCATAGCTGTTTCCTTTGTTTTCTTCTGTTTGTTGCCATGTTTTTTTATCATCAATGTGCCTCTCTTTGTAGAAAGGAGGAAAATAAAAAGCCAAACACCCAAATAGCTTCTATGCTGTAGCTCTGTTGGCAAGGTGCGACCCATAGTCAGTGAGGAAACCAGCCAATTCTTGCTAAGCCCCAAGGAGAATGCTTTTCGATTCAGGAGAGACCTCTTTCCCACTAAACCTCTGCAACAGGAGTTACCAGTGTTTGCTCCCTGCCTTGGGGGCTCTCTCCATCCTATTGGTTAACCCTGGGCTCCCTTCTCCCCCCCCCTTCAGGCAACCTTTTCAGGTGCCTCCCTCTTGCCAGGAGCTGAGGAAGCAAGGATGACTAAGCCTTGGCTAGGGGCCTGGAGCTGCTCATACTGAGAGACCTATTAGGACCAGCCTGCTCTGGCAGTAGGAATCTGGCCAGTGTTGAATGTTCACGCGCTTTTGGCAGATGGAGATGGAGGGGTCTGGGCCAGGAGGGATGCCTGCAGGGACAGAGCTTAGAAGAGAGTTCAGATTGTATACTGCCACCACCATCCCTCCTGGGAAAAGCCAGAGAGAGAAATAAGTGTCCTGGCCTGCCTGAGGACACAGACCCACTATTTTCCAGTGACTAAAGCACTTCCCCTTTCCTCCTTGGGTTCCAGAGCCCTGGCTTCCAGCCTCACTCACCACTTGGAAAAATCTGTGAATGAACAGAGTCAGGAGCCTCCCAAAAAGAATTCAGGACTAAGTATAGGCATTTTCTGTGAGTAAGCCCCCTCCAGCATTCTAGTGACAATGCACTCCCATGGTTACACCCTTCCCCGTGCTACATCTTTCCCAGAGCTGGGTCCCCAACTTCCTACCTTGTTGTTCTCCAAAGGCTGCCATTTAAGTAAGGAGCTTCTTGTGAGGGTCAGACAGGGCCCCTAAGTAAGCCTGCTATGAGACAAACCTCCATCTGCCTTCATCAGCCTAGATTCTAGTGGTTCTCAACCTTCCTAATGTTGCATACAGTGCCTCATGCTGTATGACCCCCAACCATAAAATTATTTCGATGCTACTTCACAACTGTAATTTTGCTACTGTTATGAGCTATAATGTAAGTACCCTGATATGCAGGATAGCTGATATGTGACCTCAGAGGGATAGAGACCCACAGGTTGCGAACCATCGGACTAGAAACTGAGCTCTCCAAATCTGATCTATGATGATTTTTGTTTGTTTGTTTGTTTGTTTGTTTGTTTCAATTCAGTTTAATTAAAGTCAGTATTACCTGAAACTCAAAACTAATGTTTGTCTATCAGGACTCCCAGGTGGCCCTCTCCACCAGACCAACTCTCCTTCCCTGCAGTCCCTTGGAACCAACCTAAACAGACAGGAGGTGCCATTATCCTTCAGGCCAGGAGCCGGGCCTTTGCAGTGAGTCTAAGATGCCACTCTGCAGTCTCAGGGCATCAATATTTCATGTCACCGGAGCTGTCTTTGTTTTTATGCAGATTGCTCAGGCTGCCAGATGGGCAAAGGCTGGCAGCGTCATCCATCACCAAGCTGTTCCCTCCTCGGCAACCTTGCTGACTTCCAGAGCCCCACAGGCTGGCCTCAGCTGTGGCCTCTCACTTGGTCTGCACGGTGGGACACAGCCCTATCCTGAACACTGTGAGGGACACAAAGGAAGACAGAGGCCAGGCTCTTGCCGTGGGGGACTTGCAGATGGAAGGATCTCATGACAAGATGAGAAACAGCTGGTCACTTTGGTACTGTGTCTAATAGCTTTTATTTCAAGCCAAAAAACCAATGCCCCCCCAAAAAAAACTGCAGGAAAGGCTAAACAGGGATATTATCCCCAATTTGCAGGTGTAAAACTGAGGCACATGAAGACTAACAGGATTTCTGGAGGCCACACTGTGTGTTGGATAACAAAGCTGATGTAAAATGATCTCCAGTGTCCCAAGGTCTCACCTCTAAACTGATACTACTGAGTGATGAGCTCAGCCTAGTAGAACCTGGCTGGACAGGGTGAGGTAAGGCAACCTGCCATGATCTGCATGGTCCCTGGGGTCTGGAGTTATTTCTTCACATAGCTGGGCCACTTTATACAGTTAGCAGCCTCTTCCAGGCCATACTAGCCTTTCCCTGTCCTCAGTGTTTGAGCCTACATATGGGGACCTTGCAGTGACTAGGTTCTCCAGCATAAGGCTGTGTCTTGCTCTTTCCTTATATCAAATGGGGGTGATACCCCAGTTCTGATAACAAAGATATTCCCAAGTGGACATCCTGCACTAATGTATGCACACCAGCATTTTGGGAGACCTGGAGGATGGAGTATAGCCACTTGTGCCCAACTCCCCCAATACTAAATTCTTAGCTAAAGTAACAACTTTAAGGTTCCTCAATGTATTCTCCTTTCTAAAATTTCTGCCAGCTGGAGCTGGAGAGATGGCTCAGTGGTTAAGAGTACTGCCTGCTCTTCTAAAGATCCTGAGTTCAATTCCCAGCAACCACATGGTGGCTCACAACCATCTGTAATGAAATCTGGTGCCCTCTTCTGGCCTGCAGACATACATACAAGCAGAACACTGTGTACATAATAAATAAATAAATCTTTAAAAAAATCAAATTGATTAAAAAAATTTCTGCCAGCTAATCCCATACTCTATGTGCAAAGAAGCTGCTTGGTGCACAAATATCTTTGGATGCAGAGAGATTGGAGCAGGTCTACACAGGCTCTGAACAATAGATAAGGGAATGTTACCCTAACATTCAGATCTGACCTTGCAGAAAACAGTTTCTTTTTGGATTCACTCTCCCCTCCCCTCAGGCTGCCTCTTCCTTTCCCTTCCAAGCCTAATTCAAGAATATAATAGCTGGAGTAATGGGGGCTTCTCAAAGACTCCACAGCCCTGCTCATCCTTTTATCCCAGAAACTGGAGAACAGGAGTTTGTATCAGAAGACCAAGCCTAGATGGAAGCCTGAGAGGCCTCAAGATCTGATAGGGGAGTTCATTTTTCATGGCTCAGTGTCCAATTGGTCAGACAGAGGCACTGAGCCACTGGCCCTGCTCCAGGGCTGAGGGCAGTAAAAGATCCAGAGGTCAGAGTGGAGAGCAAGGAGATCAAGTTCTCAGGTGAGAACAAAATGGGACCATGTCACTTGCCTGCTGGCTGCAGAGGAAAAAAAACAGAGGATCCATCCAGATGGGGGACCAAGGTGATCAAGGAGGTCAGACCTCTCACCCAGGCAACACTGGAAACACCATGACGTTTAGGAAGTCTATGTCTTGAGAAGCTTGCCAAATCCAAGGAATGTAGAACCAGGAGCCAAGCAGGCAGGACTCCGGATTCTATCCTTCATTCACCTGTTATAAATATTGGACTTTATGAAAATATTTCTCTGAAGAAAAGATGATGATAATGACTATGATGCTGATAAGGACACACCTTTCCCTGGGTGTGAATGCTCTGCCTCTTGGATCTCAACTCCTTCCTTCCTGGTTATCCAGCTTCAGGCTCAGTCAAGTTATGTAGTTGCCAGCAGGCACTCTAGTTGATAAACCAACTGTGTTGTTAGTAGTCTTGAGTATGTGGTAGCCTGTGTAGATGCTACCCAACTGTCTTAGTTTTCTATTGCTGTAACAAAACACCATCACCAAGACAACTTACAAAAGAAAGCATTTAATTAGGCTTATAGTTTTATAATGTTAAAGTCCATGGTGGCAGAGCAAATTCATAGCTGCAGAACGGTTGAGAGTCTACACCTCAGTCCACAAGAAGACAGAGAGAGAGGGAGGGGTGGGAGGAGAGGAGGGTAGGAGTCTTGAAATCTCAAAGCCCACCCCTTGTGACACACCCCCTCTAACAAAGCCATACCTCCTAATCCTTCCCAAACAGTTCCACCAACTGAGGGCCAAGTATTCAAACATATGAGGGTACGGGGGTCATTCTTATTCAAACCAGCACACCAGCATATACACCCTCCTTCCTATGCTCCACACTTGTGACTTCCTATGTCAAACGAAAATTGCTCTTCTGGGCTTTAACTGAATCACCCTCAAATGGTCCGCTCTCCATGGAACACCTTCCTTCCTGCGCCCTTTTCTCAGTCTGGATCACTTCTTCTATAACTCAGATGTGTCTTTGTGAAGGATCTCTCACTGCCTTCCTGGGGCAGTTAGTTCCTCTATCTCTGTCCCGCAACCACCTGCCACCCTGCTTGCAGTACACCCCTTCAGCTCGTGAGCACAGAGGCAGTGTCTTCAAGCCTGGATTCCCAATTCAGCTCTGCCATCTCAAAACCTTGAGCCATTGAGCTTCTCTGGTGACTCAGTTTCCTCATGAGTAAAAACTGGAATAATACTAGAAACCGCACCTCTTGCTGTGGGGCTGAGTGAACTAACACGGGCAGAGCATTAGGCCCTGCCTCTGCTGCATCATGGGTGCTTGAGACATATTAATTGCTCTGGATAGTGTTCATGAGTGCTGTGACCAGCTTCAGGCTGTCTCCTGCATCTTTTCTCTGTGACTGTGTTTGCACATGCAATTCAAATATATTCATGGTTTTTTCTCAATTGATTCTTTTAACAACAAAAAAAAAAAGAGTAGAGAAGATATAAGAAATGAGAAAGGTGGGGTTTTCTCCACCCATAGAAAGTCTGCTCCCCACAAGGCCTCTATTCTCTCCTTTTATTCAGCTGTGATTCCATGCCAGGGTGAGTGGCACCCTGTGAGATCACTGGTAACATGGTGCCAATCTCCAAGTCGAAAACTGATCATTTCCATTGGAGTGCCCTTTGGACTGTAAGCACCTTGAAAGGACTTCATTGTAATTCAAGCATCCATCAAAGTTTCTGCATCCAATAATTAACGTGATGGATGGCTTATCTTAGTTATCAACTGGACCGAACTGAGAGATGCCTAGAAAATTGGAGAAGCACACTTCTGGGTATGTCTGTGAGGACTCTTCCAAAAACAACAGGCATGTGGATCCATGAACCCAGATGCAAAGCTCTTCTCTGAAAGCGGGTGATGCTGTCTTGGAGGCTGGAGGCAGAAGGGTAAGTTTGCCAGCACATGCCCACTTGACCTTTCTTTAGTGGTTGTGTCATTTGCTGATGTCACCTGTGGTCATCACACTCTGCATTCTTCAGCTTTTGAAGACAGACTTGCACCAGTGATGCTACAGGGAGTTTCCAAGCCATTGGTCTGGGACTGAGGCTACATCATTGGTCTCTCCTGTCCCATGGTTTCTAGATTCTTAGAGAAGTTACTGCTTTCCCCAGATCTCCAGTCGATAGCCAGCCATGGTGGGACCATTCAACCTCTGATTGTCAATCTAATAAAATTCCTCTTAAAGTTAATAAAGCCCCTCCTCTTATAGTTACATTTACACTCGGTTTGTTCTGCTCCTCTGGAGAACTTTGGTTAATGCAGCCAGTTTGAATAAATGAAAATGTAACCAATTAATAATTGCTACAGTCTCCAACCCTTCCCCATCCTGTTAGACTAAAATCCAAGTGTATTTTCAGGATAAGGGCAACTGAGTCCCATCCAGATGGAGCCCAGACTCCCACATGAAAAGAGAAATCCCAGTATCCCTAGTGAGTCACTCTGTGGCCTGACTAGGACTGAGGAAAAAAAGGAAGGGGCCACTTGACACCAAATAACATTCCATGCAAAGTATGGCAGGAGGCCTGGGGTAAAGGCAGGAGGAGGGTGTGCAGTCTATGTTCTCAGCCTGGTGATGACACTATGGTGCCACCAACAGCAGTTGGTCTGTCTGTTTCTGATACCAGGTGTTCACATTTCTCCCAGGCCCTTGGTGCCCTGCAAGCTAGACAAGGCCTTTTCTCGGTGACCATCTGTGCATAGATGGCATTCTGGACATCGAAGTAGATGACTGACAGCTGAGCCTTGATGATACACTGTAAAGGGCTTTATCCTACTGACTGAAGACAGACAGTTTTTACCTGTGCTCATCTACAAGACGCCCCCACAATTCACTTGCCACCTGTAAGCCTGACAACCTTGGAGCCCACAATGGAAGGACAGAGTCAACTTCTGAAAGCTATTCTCTGATATTCACATGCATGCCATGGTATACACACACACACACACACACACACACACACACACACACACACACACACCATACAAACACACATAACAGCAACAATAACAACTTAGGCTTATTCCCTAAACCCTCTTGTGGCAAAGTCTTCTGGAGGCTAGCATTCATGTAGAGACCCAGTCCCACTGTCCAACGCCATCACCTGCATGTTGTCACTGGGTTTAGGAAAGATCCCAAGTTAGTGACTGACTCAGCTTTTGGGTACATAGGTGATGTGTGTGCCTACAGTGATGAGGCTGCTGGTTGCCCTTAGCTCAGCTCACCCTGTGCCCTGCCCCCTACACTCTGAACCCTGCCCACCCAGCAGAGCTGGATATTCTCTCTTGAGCTTCCTTCACACACAGAGCGGGCCAGGGAGATCTTGTTTCACTCAAGGATAGAATTTCTGAATCCCAGGCATCTGTTCACCAGCATCCTTCTTGCCAGTCCTCCTGTTGACCCTGAGACCAGCACATCCCTTCTGCTATGGACAGATGACCCCACCAGGGCTGTAGAGGCTCATGCAGACCTAGACACACCTTGCCCTCCATCACTCCTGCTGGTAAGTGCTGAACCACGTAGTTTTCCTTTGGTTCACTCTTCAGTCTCTTTAGTTGGATCTTAACTCCCATATCAGTCTCCAAGTGTCATTCTCCTAGAGGTCTTGAGGCATTCTGGGAAAATCCAATTGCATGTATGGCAACAAGTGTCAGCCAGCCAAGCTGGCTCACTTCCCAGCATGCTCTTAGGAAACTGCATTCTTCTTATGGTCTGCTTTCCCAGCTGTTTAGCTTGGGGCATTCCAGGAACACTAACTTCAGTGTGGGCTCTGACTTTCGGTGAGGAGAAAGCATAGCAGGTTCACCATATCCTCACCCACTCTGGAATTTTGCTTCAGAAATGCTAGAGTCCTATTGGGAAGCCCCTCCATAGGCTCTCTAATTCAGTACTCCCCATGCAAGCCAACAGAAGAGCAGACCTAGGGAAGGTCGAGGCAGAACTTTAGCCAGGAAGACACTAGCTTTAGTGTGTTCTGCTGGACACATGGTGACAGCTCCCTCCACCCAACCCACTATCTACAATTCTACTATAGGTGCTCCCTAAATGGTGCCTTTGTGTCCCAAGCAATGAATTATTCAACAAATATTTTCTTTCAGTGTTTCTTCTGTGCTTGAGAACATATTGTTCTAGGGCCTGGGGTGATACAAGGATATGAATCTTTCTCCCAAATCTCTCTGCAAGCATTTGTTAATATTTCTGCTTTACTGATTAGGGGATTTAAAAAGAAAGAGATGAAATAACTATCCCAAGGTCACACAGCTTAAAGAGATCCCGAAAACAGCCAGCCATAGTAGCATACACCCATAATTCCAATACAAGAAAGCTGAGGCAAGGACATCGTGAGTTCCAGGCCAGACTGGGCTGCATAGAGGAAGCCTGTTTTAGAAGAAGAAGGAGAAGAGAAGGAAAAGGAGGAAGAGGAAAAGGGAGGGAGGTAAAGAGGGAGGGAGGGAGGGAGGGAGGGAGGGATGGAGGGAGGGACGGAGGGAGGGAGGGGAAAGGGAAGAGAAAGAAGGGGAAATAACTTTGAAAGACAACTGTGGGAAAGTTTGGAGATACCTACAAAAAAATAAATGGCAGTATTTGGCATGTTGTATCCAGTGTTCACATGAGGACACAGGACTTGCTGGCCTGGCCCTGGGTCATCTATCAGGAAAAGGGAAACAAAGGAGAATGTTCGGAGAGTGACTGCTGTCCAATGGACCAAGAGCCAAGCTCATTGTCCCCTCCATCCCTTGATAGATGTCACATGAGTCCACACAGCTAGAATTGGCTGCAGATCCCACCACAGCACAGGAGTCAGAGGCACATGCAGGATGCGTGCTGTATAGACTAGATGAGATGGATTCCCCTGGAGACCTCCACCTGGGATGCCTGGATCCATACCAGCTGCAAGGGGAAGTGCCCTGGTAGCTGCATAGGGACAGAAAGGATTGAGGAGCCCACAGCAGACCTCTAGAGGAGAGGTAATGTCTGAACAAGCCATGGTAAGAGGGAGCAGGAAGGATCAGACAGACCAGGACATCATGAAGGCAGTTATAAAAGGCTTTGAAAAATAACAGCACGAAAGGGGGGGCAGAGATGAGACTGAAGCCTTTACCAGAGTAGTGAAAGACTAGGGCATATCCTAGGGGAAGGGAAAGACAGAGGGAATTCAGGCCATCACAGGAGCGAGGCACAGCCCTAGGAGTACTCTCAAAACCAAGCCAACAACTGGGAGTGGGGAGCACACTTGTGACCTCATAACTCAGGAAGCAGAGGCAGGAGGATTTCAAGTTTAAGTTCAACCTAGGCTACATGGAAAGACCTTGTATCAAAACGATGATGGTGGTGGTGGTGATAATGATGACAATGATGATAAGTATTCTATGAATAAACAGACCAAGGCAGCCAGGCCCCAGCTCCAATGCATGCCAGAACCAACTTCTACATAGTACCTGTCCTGTGTCCAGAATTGTCCTAAGAATTCACATGTTAGTAGCCTCCCCATCATAGAGACGAAGAAGCACAGAGATGAAGTGGCCTTCACAGGGCCACAAAACCAGCTGTTCACACAACTGGAACTGCCAGCTGACTTCAGCATCCCTGCTTGTGACCACAACACTAAGCAAACTGCCTCATTGGAGGATAAAGGAAAGAAAGGGTAGGGAATGATGCTAGGTTAATTTACCCATGATGAATTGCACCATGTTGCCAGATCTGGGAAGATGAAGGACCCACCGTCACCCTTGATATAGGCAGCAGCACTGGCAAGTGTTAGGCTCAGGTGCAAACACAGGACAGCCTGGTCCCTGCCTCACCCTTTGCTATCCTAACCACTCTAGATGGGAGGTATCCTCACCTGTAAATGAGGCCAATAATAGCAGTCTTCCCATCTCAGGCCTACCTGTTGTGTAGTTCAAATGAAAACAAATTTTATAAAAAATTTTAGGAGTTGTGAAGTTGTACAAAGCTTCATGGGACACCAGAGTTGAAGGGTGGTGGGAGCTTCTGGCTTCTTGTGCCTTAATTCCTCCATCCCCTTCATATAGTGACAGATTTGGCCAAGACAGCAAGTCTTTTTGACTGTCATCTCACGTGTACTTCTGTCAACACAGATCAAAGTGTCCCAAGTGGGATGGCAGGTGTTTATTAACAGCAAAGAAAGAATACAGGGAGCTAAAGTGACTTCCCTGGTGTTACACAGCTAGTAAGAGGCAGAGACCAAACTGGAGCTCATAACCCTGGAGAACATGTACATGTTCCCTTCTCAACTGACAAAATGGCCTTGTGAAATCACCAGCTCAAGACAAGGGTGGCCAGAGTAAAGAGTTACATAGTCATATCCCCAATGTTATAATTTTTCCTAAACTATTCTTTATTGCATTCTTTGGGAATAGCTAGAAGCAACTTCAAACTTATTGGGAGAGGAGGTAGGCAGGAGAAGTTTTACAGGAATATAGCCCCCACCTTACATGCCTGTCCTGTCCTACCTGAGGCAACTCAGTAGGGGTGACCAACAGGGAGGTTCAGTGGGGCTCGTCTAAACCCCTGAGAGGACAAACAACAGGATACAGAGTCTGGGTGGGGACCTGCTTGAGAGCAAGATGTGTGTGCAGACAGTTCTAGGCTCTGCCTCAGTTCTCTGTAGGATCCCTTCTGGCTCCACACTTTCCCATGAGCTTGTTGGGGAGTAGCCGACACTGGAACTCTACAGACAGACAGACAGACAGACAGACAGACAGACAGACAGACAGACAGACAGACAGACAGACAGCCCATAGTTATTTTGGTCACTGAGTTAAGCTGAAACTGCCTCAGTGAAGATGCAGTGAGCCAGCCCCCCAGCTTCCAGCACCAAAGCTGCAAGAAGGTATGCAGTACACCAGGCCCAAGGCCTCCCCTTATTTCCCCTGCCATCTAGAAACTTCATCTGTCACCATAGAGATAGATATACCCTTCTATCCCAGGCAAACAGAGAGGCAATATGGAGCCTTAATGCACAAAACCATGAATCCCATAGGAAAGAGTCCAAAAGACCTTTCCCCTAGCTGACTTTCAGGGCAAAATTATTTTGCCCCAAGACCAGGAGATTCCAGTACCCACAGTTTTAACGGCAGCTAAATTGTAAGCTCCACATTGCTACTGGAATGAATTATCCTGGGCTCATTCTTTTCAGCATTGCTGCTGCTGCTCAGGGTTTAAATGAAAGAGCTCTTGCCTGCATCTTTCCATCCCTTTAGGAAGATAGCTTTGTCCTTGAGCAGTCCTCACGGCGAGAGAGACATGCTGCCCACGCTGTGCCCATTGCCACTCTAACAAGGAAGAGAGCCATGTGACCAGCCATCTGAGCCCCCTACAGTCCTCCTTGTCTTCGTCAATTGCTCCAAGCAACAGAATATTCTCCTGTTCCAAAAGGCAAAAAGATTAGATTGGAGAAAGAGGTCAGGCACCCCTGGAATAGAAACATCTGTGCAGTGTGGGTGGTGCTGCAGGAGTCCGCCAGTGTGTATCTGCATATTTTCTCAGACATTTTGGGAATTGTGTATGTAGTATACATGTGTCTATGAGTACTTGCACAAAAAAGGCATATGTGTGCCTATGTGTGGGCATATGTGGTTCTGTGTGTGTGTGTGTGTGTGTGTGAGAGAGAGAGAGAGAGAGAGAGAGAGAGAGAGAGAGAGAGTTCCCAGGCAGAGTGAATGAACCCACCTGAGCATCACCCATACCAGTTGGTCTGCTATTGTGGAATTGGAGGCTAATAGGAAGAATATTGAGTTTGGGATTAAAACATCCAGGTGTGAGTCACAGTTTCCTAACATGGACTTTCTGGACTTCATTGTCTATCTGTGTTAAATAAAGATAAGGATCCCTACCTATGACAGTAGACACAGCCAGGTGCAAGCCCTGTGTGGACTTGATATGCATTGTCAATCTGAGTGTAGGAACTTAGAGCGATCACCTCATCCATTGTGGCAGGATAAGAAGAGACAATCACATCACAGCACAGGGAAATAGAGATCAGGCCACAGAAGTCTGCCTCTGTGCCTTCCCCTCACTGACCGTCACATGTGTCTGAGGCAACCTCTGGAAGGGCTCTGCTCTGCACCAGTAAGTGTAGAAGATGTACCAAGAGAGGGAAAGGAGAAAGGACCAATATCACCCTTACCTCTGACCCCTGACCTAAGACACCATCACACAAGATATGCTTCTGTGTAACCTAACTGCCTCTCCACCAACTCATGAGGCAGGGAACAAGAAAGCCACCTTAAATCTGAGGAACCAAAGTCAAGGAACCATATCAACCTGTCCTTAGTCACACAGGCAGCAGATGGACAATGCAGGATTAAGAGCCACCCTGAAACTGAGAGCTGGCCCTTGTCTCTGCTCCCTAAGTCTGTACTAACAGCCACCCAATGTGATAGTGTTTTGCTGAAGAGAGAAAAGGAAGGCATAGTCTTGAGAGCCAGCCTGGAGAGGACATACAAGACCTGCAGCTAGCTGTCCATAGAAGGTGAAAGAGGAAAATTAAAGATGAAAAGAGCACCGAGGCAAGGAATTGCTTCCAGCAAGACAACAGCACCCTCTCCTGTCAGGCCAAAGCAGCACCACAGTCAATCTTCCACCACCTTTTCCAGCAGTCCTCCACTCAGAACTCCACAAGACAGTGAAAACCCACTCCAAGTTAGCCCTGCCTGGAGACTCCCTGGTCCCCTCCACCAACTGACAGCCATGCAATATCTGACAATACCAGTGACAGATACCTGTGTGTTGACTCTCTCTGGGACCTGGGGTCCTGAGGTACAGTCTATGCAGTTGTCTTTGCAGATGACTCCTTGCAGTCACTGTCAGATTCCCTGACAAGCTGCTGCCATACCTGACTGTGGAGGAGGCGTTGGGTTGCTAGGAAACCAAAGACAACCCATCTGGAAGGCCAAGGAATGGGCTCCAGACCCTTTTTGCTTAGTACAGCTCAGTGACCTTGCAAAGTTAGACCTGCCTGCAGCCCCAGCACCAGACACAGACATCTGCATGACTGTTCTAGAAGAAGCCTGTGGTGGAGTATGCAGGAAGTTCAAGGTTTGTCATGACAGAGAGCATCACACCACAAAGACTCATCAACATCAATGCATGGACCGGAAGTGTTAAGAGTACAGGGGAAGCTGGGAACACTATGGTCTGTGCAAAGACAGATCAGACAGACTTCGCAGGATCTAGATAATGTGCCTCAGGCTATACAGCAAGTCTGTCTGACTCGGAGAAGGAGCAGTAAGATGGTGCATTGAGATACCCTAGGACAGTGAGTGGGCTAGCCTGCTCCTGAGTGCTACATGCTGTGGGATACAAACATGGCCACCCTCTGCAAAGGAAACATGGACCAATAGTACTGTGCCCAGGAAAGCATAGCCAAATGTCTACAGAGTGCTCAAGACAACAGCAGTATCTCCACCTGGCACCCCTCAGGCAAGGTTAGAAGAGTGGCCTGCACACATGGTGGCCCAGAAGGAGAAAGCACAGTAAATGTGCCATGGGGAAAGAGATCCATCTGCACACTGCACTGTCAGCGCTGTACCGGGCAAGGGTACAGATTATTAGAGGAGCGGACGTTGGGATCCCTTCAGCCATAGGTAAGAGCACTGCTTGGAGTCAGAACAATTCTACAGAGACCTTGGAGGGCCAGGGGAACAGTCTTCTACTATTAGATGTCATAGGGAACCTCACACCAGCAAGCAGCTTAACAATGGGAACAGCTCCAAATATTCTCAGCTCTGGCCCTAATGGGGGCCTTTTCCCACCCAGAGAATGATTCCCCCGCCCCAGGCTGTGAATCCAGAGAAAGAACCAAACCCATCTCAGTTACTATGAATGACCATTGAAATAAAGTGAATTATCTCCAGAGGAGTGGATTTTCCCACACCACGTAAACGGCACAAGGCAGAGGTGAGCCGGCATGTTATTGCCAGAGGCTGCATTAACATTTCAGACATTTCTGAGCTAGGGTAACCTCCACACTGCCCGATCCCCAGAAGCAGCACTCCTCCAGGGGTCCAAGAACCACCATCATCTCAGGTCACAGCATTCCCTCTTGCTAGTAAATATTTCCTGATCCAATACAACTATCAAGATAGTGTCTTCTAGACCCAACAGAGGCAGAATTTCAACAATGCGATAACGCAAATGAGATCTACATAAAGACCACACCAGTTGACATTTCCCCCTCATGGATGGGGAGATTTTCACAAGGCCCCACCCCTTGATGAAGAGTTACAGGCAGTCAAACAATGGCTCTGGGAGAAGGATAATCAGTTTTCTCCAGGGTTAAACCCCTTAATCAAGTATTCAGTATCAAGTAAACAGCCCTAAACACATGTACATATGAGCAACACTAAATAGACTTTGTAGATTATATGTATTTTATCTGTGTAATAATGATTATAAAGGAGATCATGAATTCGACAGAGAGTGGGAACATAGGAGAGATAGTACTCATATGTGAAACTCTCAAAAAAATATTTTTGAAAAGTATCTGCTGAACCCTGACAATGTGGGCTGTCTTGGAGCTGTGACACGTGAGTTCCATGTAATAGCACACATGCAGTCTGCAAAGCAGCCCATGCCACTTCCTTTGGTCCTTACCCAGATCTTGAAGAACAGCGGCAAAGCCTGCACTTTGACTTTTGTTTGCCAGCTTTCTTTCTATCCTTAAGGATTCGGCGACAGAACCCAATGCACACCAGAGTTAAAGCATGCAGCCTGATGCTTTCTGAGAGTGTATACACCTGTGATGTCATCATCACCCTCCCTCTAGGAAGTCAGTGGAGCCTACTTCCTGATTGCTCCTTTCTTTCCCTCCCTCACCCCAGGCCACTGCTGATCTGCTTTCTATGGCTGTCAATTGGCATTTTTTGAGGTTTTGTATTCAGGAAATTATTCTATATGTTCTTATCTGTCTCCTTTGACTCAACCTATTTTCTTATTATAGTTGACAACATGGAGGGTTGATGAGATACTGCAAGCAGGTATCGATCCCAAAGCAGTCTAGACAATACAGGTGTCCTGGCTTGCAGCCCAGTCTGCTGCCTGCCACTCATACTTACCACTCCATCATTCAGTCACCAGACATTCACTGAGCTCTTGGGTGAGCTGAGTCCTATGAAATCAGACATGGCACCTGCCCTCGGGAACTTGCAATTCCTCCTCATCTTTATTCACCCACTTAATTAAGAATATGTACCAAATAGTTGCTCAGTGTGGTTGCATTATTGGAAGTGATGCTGTCCCCTCAGCCATCCTCCTATCTGCCACTTCAGACTGGACCATGGTCTGGTGCAGGGAGTGATGAGAGGTAAATCCTATCCATCAAGAACATGAAAAAAAAAAAAAAAAAAAAAACAGGAGAAAAGCCCTGTGAGCATGGCTATACCTTGGGTACTTGTGAGAGAGTTTAGGTACTAAGGCTGAGCCTGTGGGTATTGTCACTCCACAATGAGAGCCAAAGAGTATTCAGTGCAGCAGGCCAGGACACAAGGAGGCAGCTGAAGCTGGGCTGGCCAGTGTAGGCCAGTGATAAGGCAGGTTTTAGACTGTCTCTACGTGAGCAGGGAAGATGACAAAGGAGGAAAAAGTGGGCAGTGTAGAGACCGGTCAGGCAGAGCAGTTGGGAAGGGTGTAAAGCTGAGATTCCTTCTGCATATCCTCACACTCCCCAGCAGTTTGCAGTATTGGTGGGTGAAGAAGGGTGGAGGAGAGGCCAGAGGGTAGTTTTCTACGCTTAAAGTTAACTTAAAACTTACAAAGTGATTTCACTGTTACACCCTATGTAATTCACAAAATATTCTTTCTTGGTTTTACCTTTTCTTTTGGGGTGGGAGTTCACACATGTGAGTTTAGGTACACATGCCTGAAGAGGAATTATAACAGGACACAGAATAAGAAGGATGTTGGTTATTTATTGTGGGAAATTACTTACACCGAAAACCCAGGTTAGTCACTGCAGCCTTTCAATACCTGACCGAAACCCCGAAAGAAAGCATGTGCCCTCTATCTCAGCCCTTTATTCCACACGCCTTCTATGTACCTGTGACCATGCCCATTTGGGCTCTGTGAGCGGTACAGGTACGAAGAAATCTCTCCCTACACATGCCCTATGCCAGAGGACAGAGAGGACATCTAGTGTCCTGCTTTATCTGTTTCTGCCTTATTCCCTTGAGACAGGATCTCAACTCCGCATGCAGACCTCATCACCTAACTCGTGTTCATGGACTATAAAGTGGGAAGAGGCACCCAAAGAGCACTGAGATCCTGCAACTCTGTAAGCCTAGCTCCCCACACCCCAGCCCCCTCTGGTGTAGTGGAGATGGCTCTGGGCCAAGAGATCACAACAGAATGCACAGGACTCTGCAGCACTAGCTACAGGGTTGTGGAAAGTCACTTGTCCCTATGATACAACAGCGCTATCTTCTGACCTTCTAACTGTTGCCATCCAGTGCGATAAGGGAATGGGAAATCACTTTGAAGAAACTACAGCACTGTACGCAGCAGGGATTCCCTATCCCCTGTAAAGTAACTCTTCCAAGGCCATGGTCACAACAGATGCCACCTCAGGCTAGGTCACTTACCTCTCCCTCTACACTCACTCTAGCCTGCCTGGCTAGATGCTCTTCAATGGAAACTGAAGCTGGCAGGAGCCTGAAGAGAGAATGTTCATTTATGTCCATGCATCTCTAAGCCTATGTGCTCTTGTCTTAACCTTATCCCAAATGCCACCTGCACACACGATGGGGGATGAGGGAGGGAGGAAGAAAGAGAGAGGATTATGTATTTGCTTTTCATCAAAAATTATTCACCTTGGGCTAGAGCCAAAAACTTCCATGGGCTAGTGACTTCTAAATTTCCTGTGATGTGGAAAAGTTGGCAAACACAGCAATTGATATACTATAACCATCTTTCTGCCAAGCATTTCACATATGTACCACATTAACTATACCCTCAAATCTCTCCTTCCGGATGAGGAGACGCAAGGACACTGTAGATTGGCCAACCTGCCTCCACCCTCTAATTCTTCCTGACAGAATCCCAGACCTCACCACTTGGTCCAATAGATAGTTATGGAGTGGACAGAAAAGAATAGAGCTTGGGGTATGCTTAGAAGATGTAAACAAAAGGATTCATAAGAAACTGCCTGTTGGCTGCAAAAGAGAAGAGTTAAGAGCGGCAGTGGGTGTGGGAAAGTGCTGGGTAGAATGGCAGACTTCACATGAATACAAAATTATACTTTTATTATCAAGGATCGGTAACTTTCTCTTTATGGTGACCCCCTTTCTGCCACCATTTTTGAAGACCCTCCTATTCTGGAGACATTTTGCCCTTCATATTTTTTGTTCATGTGTACAAACTCTGAGGAGCAAACGCAATATCAGGGAATAATGTTGCTAAAAGCACCTTGTTCCTCCTCAAGGTAATGCTAAGTCATTGTTTAAGCCACTGGTATACCTTGCCTCAATAGTCAAGAACCAGCTTCTCTGACTCCCATATAATGAATTTCTCTTTCTCCACAGCTTCCAGAAGGCAACAAAGACGGGGGTCTCCATGCTGCCTTTCTGACTCCCTAGAATGGATGTGTGTGGCTGGAAAGAAATGGAGGTTGCTTTAGTCAATTTTGATAACTCAGATGAAATCCATGAAGAGCCAGGCTATGCCGCAGACTTGGACCCAAAGGGCCGGCCTAGTAGCAGTCCCTTTCCCAACTGGAAAGTCCTCATCAGTGACAGCACCAACCTTGAAACTGCCTTCTCCAAGATCCCAGGAGAGTTTGTGGATCCCCCGGGGCCTGAGCCAGTGGTCTTGAATGAAGGAAACCAAAGGGTGATCATTAATATTGCTGGGCTGAGGTTTGAGACTCAGCTCAGAACTCTCAATCAATTCCCAGAGACGCTCCTGGGAGACCGGGAGAAAAGGATGCAATTTTTTGACTCCATGAGAAATGAATATTTCTTTGATAGAAACCGACCTAGTTTTGATGGAATCTTATATTACTACCAGTCTGGTGGGAAAATTCGGCGGCCAGCCAATGTGCCTATCGATGTTTTTGCTGATGAGATCTCCTTCTATGAACTGGGTAGTGAGGCCATGGACCAGTTCCGGGAGGATGAAGGCTTCATCAAAGACCCTGAAATACCACTGCCTACCAATGATTTCCACAGGCAGTTCTGGCTTCTCTTCGAGTACCCTGAGAGCTCCAGTGCAGCACGTGGTGTGGCTGTGGTCTCGGTTTTGGTTGTAGTCATCTCCATCACCATCTTCTGCCTGGAAACCCTCCCAGAGTTCCGAGAGGACAGGGAGCTGAAGGTGGTCAGAGACCCCAGTATCAACACAAACAAAACAGGCCTCTCTCAGACCATGTTCACTGACCCATTCTTCATGGTGGAGTCCACCTGCATCGTGTGGTTCACCTTTGAGTTGGTGCTCCGGTTTGTGGTCTGCCCCAGCAAGACTGACTTCTTCAAGAACATCATGAATATCATTGATATCATTTCCATCATCCCCTACTTTGCAACCCTCATCACAGAACTGGTCCAGGAGACAGAGCCAAGTGCCCAACAGAACATGTCCCTGGCCATCCTGAGGATCATCCGCCTGGTAAGGGTCTTCCGCATCTTCAAGCTCTCCCGCCATTCTAAGGGGCTGCAGATCCTGGGGCAGACACTGAAGGCTTCCATGCGAGAGCTGGGGCTGCTCATCTTCTTCCTCTTTATAGGGGTCATCCTTTTCTCCAGTGCAGTCTACTTTGCTGAGGTTGATGAGCCAGAGTCCCATTTCTCTAGCATTCCTGATGGCTTCTGGTGGGCGGTGGTCACCATGACAACTGTAGGCTATGGTGACATGTGCCCAACCACCCCAGGAGGGAAGATTGTGGGTACTCTGTGCGCCATTGCTGGTGTCCTCACCATTGCCCTCCCTGTACCTGTCATTGTCTCCAATTTCAACTACTTCTATCACCGGGAGACTGAGAATGAGGAGAAGCAAAACATCCCAGCAGAAATTGACAAAATCCTCAACAGTGTGGGCTCCAGAGTGGGGAGTACCGACTCTCTTAACAAGACCAACGGCGGCTGTTCCACCGAGAAGTCCAGGAAGTGACCAGTCTGGGGCTTCCAGAGTCTCAGAACCTCTTTCTCTCTCCCTCCTCTCACTTTCCCAGATGGAAATTGTGTTTTGTGGCCCACAGGCCATCTCTGACTGTCAGCTGTTTTAATAAATCCATAATTTCAGTTCTTTTTCCTGGGCTGTTTGTTCTCAACGCCTCCCATGATTTCACCGCCTTTCCTGTGAAAGTTGCAGTTCTGTCCCTGCGCTGGAGCAATGGGCATTGCCTGTTAGGATGGAAGTGGAGAAGCCAAACCGGCCCAGGTCTAGCAAATCAGGATCTGTCTTTTAACTAGTAGAGATTAAGAAGTATGGGGTTCAGTCTTCTTTAAAATGATGCTTTTAAAAGACCAAAACTGGGCTGAGGTGGGTAAAGAGCTTGCTGTGTATTAAATGTGAGGACCTGAGCTTGAATCCTCAGCACCTACATAAAGGCTAGGCAGGCATGGCCTAGTGATCCCATCGCTAAGAAGGCAGAGACAGGAGATCCCAGGTACAAACTGGCTACCTAGACTAGGCCAACTGGCAAGCTTCAACTTCAATGAGAGACCTTGCCTCAAAACATAAGATGAAGAGTGTTGAAGAAGACACCTGACATCAGGCTTTCATATGTACCTGCACACAAATGTAAACCCTTATACATGTGAGCATGTATGTATGCACACACCACAGAGAAGCAAAAAGTAAAAATAAAGTGAAATTTAAGTAAGTAAAATAAAAGGCTGGGGCTGTAGCAATGAATTGTTTAGTAGTAAGGCCTGTTGAGCACTGCATAAGCAAGTCCATCCTCTGACATTGTATCACTGACTCCTACTATAACCTGTACAGCATGTTCGATTATTACCCCTGTTGCCAGCCTGTTTGGCAGGAATGAGTGTATTCTAAATGGGCAGTTGTGCCCCTCCCTTTGGCCAGCAGTCTCTTCAAAGTACTTCAAGGAATTAGAATCTCACCCCAGGAGTCTTATGTCAGGAGAAGGAAAATGCTGAGCCCTGGCACCAGCCAGACAGAGAACTGGTCCCCAGAAAGAGATTTACAACTTGTCAAACCATCTTGCAAGAGAGACTGGACCCCAAAGACTGGCTTGGACGGCCACTGTATTTATTATCTTTCTCCACCTTCCCAATGTGGCCACATTAAAGAACTTTTTTTCTTGCAAAAGCCACAGTTCGTACCTCAAAGGGGATAAGAGTTTATTCTGGAGCCAAATATGAGTGACTGTGGCTTGAAATGCACAGACTCAGGTTATCCCAGATTTCATATTCCAATGTGACAACTATGAAGTTGTATCATAGCAGAACATAGAAAGTCACAAATCAAGACATTTTCAAACATGTTGGTGAACATATCAAGTAGGGCATTACAGCAAAGCTGGAACAACTCTGCCATAGGCCTCAAATGTATTTGAGGACCCTTTTGGACTTTGGCTGATAGAAACTAATAGTATATAATGATAAGGCATCTCAAAGGATTTATCTGAGGGAGATAAGATGAGTCCACCAGAGAGGGTTTGCCTCCAACTGTCATGACCTGAATTTAGTCTCTAGAACTTAGAAGACAGGCAGAGAGAACCAGCTACTGTAAGTTGTCCTTTGACCTCCACACACATGAGCACTATGGACTGCAAGTGCGTGCGCGCGCGCACGCGCGCACACACACACACACACACACACACACACACACACACACACAGGACACTCAATAAATAAATGTATTAGTTACCTTTCTATGGATAGAATAAAACACGGTGACCAAAGTAACTAATAAAAGATGAGTTTGACTGGGTTTACAGCTCCAGAGGATGACAGTCTGGTGGTGGCAGAGTGAAACCATGGTAGCAGGTGGCTGGAGCAGCAGCTAAGAGCTCACATCTGGATTCTCAGCAGGATGCAGAGAGTTAACTCACAAGAGTCTTGAAAAACTTCAAATTACTTCTTCCAGTAAACCCATACTTCCTAATCCTTCTCAAACAACTGGGGATCAAATATACCAGGCTTATGGGGTACATTGCATCCAAACCACCACAATAAATAAATGTTAACAAAACAAACAAACAAAAAAACTTGGCCAGGCTTTGGTGACACAAGCCTTTAATCCTGGCACTCAGGAGGCAGAGGCAGGCAGGTCCCTATGAGTTTGAGGCCAGCCTGGTTTACAGAGTGAGTTCCAACACAGGCTCCAAAGCTACACAGAGAAAACACAAAACAAACAAAAATAAGTTTTCCCTTGCTAATTGAAGGCATGTTAGGTCAGACCCAGGAGTAAGCAAGGGATGGCTATTAAAGGCAGCACTACAACCTTCCACAACCAGACTTGTTAATCTGGTCATCAGCTTTGCAGAAGGTTCAGTGAAAGGTCTGGTTTCTCCTGGGAACTTGCATTCACACACTATTAATCTGTCCCTTTTAATCGGCTTATTGAGGATGAATGGTGGAACCCAGCTTGTTGGGGCTGCCAGAGCACAGGCTCTGACTCTGGTGACTCTGGGAGCACTCCCGGTTATAGATGAACAAACCAACATGCCCTAAATTGACACAGGAACAAGGGCAGTCAATCTCTGACCTTTGAGTCTTGCATTCTTTCCCTTAATGGAGAGGATTTGGGCAGGTTAGGGAAACAGTGAAAGGAGTCTGAAATTGATTTTCAACCTTCTGTTCAGGAACACTTGTCCCCAAACTCCTCCTAGCCTATGAAAGTGGTACACATCCTGCCCCCTTTGTTTTCAGCACTTTCCTTGGACAGTGGACCTGTGTGTGTGTGTGTGTGTGTGTGTGTGTGTGTGTGTGTGTGTGTGTGTGTGTGTGTGTGTTTCTTTGGTTGGTTTGGGTTTGGGGTTTATTTGTTTGTGTATGCCCTTTACCTGGCCACTTCCAGGGAGCAGCACAGACACTCTCCAGAGTCCTGAGAATGAGTGAGAAATGTGCACAGAGGACAGCTCCAGGAACACAGACAGGTCTGCCACCTCAGGGTTCATCCCTTTTAGGATGGCCAGGAATTGGCCAGTAGCCTGTGGAACAGCTGGAGAGGAAAAAGCAGGCATGTGTCCAGAGGCCAGGCTTACCCAAGGATGACAGGTGGGTCAGGCTAACCTGAATTAAAACATGGCCTTCCGGAGAAAGGATCAGCCCACCAAGCTCCCTGGATGAGAGAATCAGAGTCCCAAAGGACAGGGAAGGAAGCCTGTCCATCCCAACTGTCCCAATACCCAATCACTAGCCACATAACAAAGGTAAGTCAGTGCGAGTACTATGTCCTACGTGACTGCTCAACCCGCAGTATACAATTCCCTGGTGTATATCAGAGTTCTTCAGAAAAAGAGAACCAAAGGAAGATGGGTAGGCAGGTATGAAGATCTGCATAAAAATATTTGTATATACAAGCTCATGCACACACCTACAACATTATATATGCAGCAATCCCTTTTATGCATGGGCAGATACCATTCGAGACTTCCAGCAGGCAAGCTGGAAACCCAAAAGAACTGGTTGCATAGTTCCAGTATGGAGGCTGGCAGGTTCAAAACCCAAATAGAACCCTCAAAAGCTTCTTTGTATGTTGGATTACAGTTAACACAGGAACTCACAGCTGGACAAATTGCAGAGAATAAGTGTCTGTGGAGTACTTAGCCAGGAATGAGACATCTCTATCATTCATCCTTCCCACAAGGCTCAAGGAACATCATCAAAGAAGGGTGGAAATTCTAAGAGTCAAAGAGGACTAAGGTGAAACAGTGTCTCTTAGATATGACAGGACAACTGCATTCCTAAACTCACAGCAGCTGTGGTTGGCTGCCAAAGATCTGACCAATCAACATTCCAGCACAGAGTGAGGAGACCCTCATGAGCCCCCACTCTATCTGAAGAGCTACGGACAGCTGGTGGCTGCTAGAGAAGGGAGTCAGTTTTCTTTGGGGAGTATGTTCCCTGGTAAATTAATATGCTTCAGTGAATGGCCCCATACCTATTCATATATGGGCAGCTCAAATTTGTCTCATTGGGGGATATCAATAGAAGATAAACAGATAGACAGACAGACAGACAGACAGACAGACAGACAGACAGACAGGTGGATGGATAGATAGATAGGCTGACAGACAAAAAGAAGGGAGTAGAAAGATGGCTCAGTGGTTAAGAGAGCTTACTGCTCTGGCAAAGACCTGAGTTCAATTTCCAGGTCTGGCGGCTCACAACCCCCTGTGACTCCAGTTCTGGGAGACCCAGTGCCCTCCTCTGGCGTCTGTGGATGGACCCCTGCACACATGTGCACAGGAACACACAAACATGCACAAAATGTGTGTACTTTAAAACATTTTGAACAGCTAGAGGGTTCTGACTGGAAAATCCCCTAGACTTGAAATCAAAGACCTGTCTGTATTCTTACTAATTAGGTAATTTTGTTCTCAATAGACTAGTTTCCTTAAATAGGAAATAGAAATTTAGATTTAATAGGGGAGAGCTAGAAAGATGGCTTAGCAGTTAAGAGCATTTATTGCTCTGCCAGAGGATCCAAGCTTGATTCCTAGCACCTACATGGGGGCTCACACCCCCCTCTAACTCTAGTTTCACAGACTGTGACTCTCTTTTCCAGTCTCTGCAGGCACAAAGAATGCCTGTGGTACACAGACACACATTTAGGCAAACACCCATACACTACAATAAAATAAAATAAAATGAATAATTTTTAAAAAGAAAAACTGAAGCTGGGTGGTGGTGCACACCTTTAATTTCAGCACTCAGGAGGCAGAGACAGGTGGATTTCTGTGTGTTTAAGGCCAGCCTGGTCTACAGAGCTAGTTCCAGGACAGCTAGGGCTACACAGAGAAACCCTGTCTCGAAAAAACAAAATCAAAAAAGAAAGAAAAAAGAAAAACTGTCTCACAGTGACGATTTCTCCCCACTCTAGCCCCCAGCCTCCCAGAGGGAGCAGGAGAGGAAGTCCTCCTTTTTATATCCTTCACTCAGTGGCCAGGCGTGTTCCATGGGATCTTCCACAGGCAAAGAAATTGCTATTTCTTTTATCTTTGTTTTTCTTCCTCCCATTCCCAATCTCCAGCACCCCTGAGTACTAGGGAATTAACTTGGGACCTCATGCATGGTAGGCAAACGTTTTTTATCATTGAGTTACATCCCCAGCCCTCCTTTCCCTGTTTATTTTGAGACAGGGCCTAATCAAATTGCCCAGGCTGATTTTGCACTCAGTTTTGTTGCCTGTGTATGTATTGAACCCCCTATCCTCTTGGCCAAGCCTCCCGGTACGCTGGGATCACAGGCCTGGTGTGAGTTCCTGTCTCTGATTCTTATACTCCATCTCTTTGAACTTGTTTCTGAATATGAAAGTGGGTTGAATTACACTTGTCTCACCAAACTGCAGGGAGGGCTCAACATAAATTATTTTTACTCTATAAATGTCCTTTGGAGCAGTTACCAAATGAACTTGCCTTTATAATCCTAGTCAGATCACAGCCCTTGGAAGAAGGAAACTGAGTCTAGGGAAAGAATAAAATTGACTCATGGGCTGGGGAGATGTGCAAACCAAGGTGTCTTTTAAGTGTCTGATAAGCATAAAGATCCAGAGCCCACGTTTAAAAAAAAATCCAGTGTGGTGGCATGCACTTATGTTATCGGTGGGGAGGGGGCAGAGGCTGGCAGATTCCTGAGGCTCTCTGTCAGACAGCCTAGCCCACTTGGCATGGACCAGGACAATGATAGACCCTATCTCAAAAAAAAAAAGTAGACAATCTATGAGGAGTAACATCAGAAGCCATCCTCTGGCCTCCACAGGCAAAATTGAACACATATGCACAAATGCACACACATACACATAAAATAATTACATCACCCAATGTAGGATGCAGACTGTAGCCAAGGTTTGGATAATATCGTGACTAATAAGCAAATACCCTATTTCAGCTAATTTACTTCAATCCCTCTTCTTCCCTACCAAACTAAAGGTGCTGTGACATAGTCCCGCGTAACTCACTCCCCAAGGTTCTGGAACATTGGACAGGCTGGTTGGAGTCACCTCTGCTGTCCAGCCTCTCTGGTCCACACTTGTATCTACTGGTCTGAGAAGGGCATTTTACAAGACTGCATCACAGTCACCTGGGCTCAGACCCAGTTTCTCACACTGTCAGCTGCCCTCACAGACATGTCAGAAGCTCACCCTGATGACCTCCTCTGCCTTACTCAAGTCCTCAATGGGAGTCCACAAGCTGAGGCAGGACTATATTAGGCAAGTGACAGGAACTCGGCCCCAACTGAACCAATTTTGTTCAGATTGTGTGGCCCCTATGATTGAGAACTGCATGTAGAGTGGCTGCATCTGGGGACTCAAATTCCACGACAGAGCTCTCGTTTCCTCCTCTCATCCATGTTCTGCTGGATGGTCTCCATGCACCCTGAAGCAAACATTCTCCATGGGGCAGAAGGACTAGCAGTCCTCAGTTCGGAACTTTATCCCCCTTTACCAAAACAGAGAATATACATACATACATACATACATACATACATACATACATACATGTGCATATATGTGGGGGGTGTACACATGATTTCCTTTAACAGTTGATTCCTCATTTAAAATGTTAACATTAAAAGGTAGGCTTTTGTTTTGTATAGTCAAAGTGCCTGTTTTTAGCTTATAGTAGGTATTTAATATTTGTTGAATTAATTGTCCCTTTAAGCCCTCTTTCCCAACTACCCTAAAAGAAACCAAACTGAGTTAAACTATGGTAGGTCCCGAGAACTCCCTGGCCAGACAGCCTAGCCAAAGAATAGTCTCCTTCAGTGAGGGACCCTGTCTCAAGACAGCACAGTGGGGAGCAGTGTCTTGCTCTGGCCTCTGCGTGCACACAGGAGCAAGCACCTGAACACTCGCAGGCATGTACCACACACACTTGCAAATACATGAAGCAGGGGCACCAAAATCTTGGTAATTATTGAATGCAGGTGGCATATCTATGTAGCACGTTTTTTTACTATTTTTATGTACGCCTGAAATTTTTGTGATAGGAAATGTTTAAATCTCTAGCTTCCACTGGGACCCAAGCTTAGCTTTATCTAGGGAGAGGGAATCTTAATTGAGAAAATGCCTCCATCAGATTGGCCTGTAAGCAAGTGTGTAGGACATTTTCTTGACTAATGATTAATGTGGAAGGTCCCAGCCCACTGTGGGTGGTGCCACTCTGGTCCTGGACAGTGTAAGAAAGCAGGGTGAGTAAGCTACAGGGAACATGTCAGTCATGAGTGATCCTCCGTGGCTTCTGCTCCAGGTCCTGCCTCCACGGTCCTGCCTTGAGCTCCTGCCTTGGCATCCCCTGATGATAGGCCATAACCTATAATAAACCCTTTCCTCCCCAAGTTGCTTTTGGTCATGGTGGTTATCACAGCAAAAGAAACTTCAGACAGGCCACCCAGGTAAGTACAAATAGCAGAGGCTCCTCTCCAGATCACCACCTCTCTCCGGGGTTCCTGACCTCACTGCAGGGAGTTGGTGTCTGGGTTGGAGACACTACCCTAGAAGTTATGTGAAAGTGTCCCTGAGAGTGCTGGCTTCCTACAGAAGTCCTTTTGCTAGACTGGGGCAGGGAATGCACCTCCCAAGAAGCTTTTGTATTATGTCCCCTGGTGCATCCGATGACTTACTGTCATAAAGTCTGTGGCTTTCTCTAAGTGGTGAGGAAGAACTCTCAACCAGGGAAGGAGCCCACAGGGTATCCTTCTCAGGCTTAGAGAACAGCTTCCTGCTCTGCCCCACCCCAGCCTGCCCCCAGATTGCACTGACAGACAGGCAGAACTCAGGAGAGCAAGGAGGAGGAAACCCAAAATGCAGTGAAGCTTTTTCTGAGGGCCCTTCCATGTCCTTCGAGGGCTTTCCTTCAAGAGGCTGTGGACCAGCAGCCTGGCACTCCCGCTCCCTCAGTCCTGGCTTCTTGCACTGCCCAGCAGTTGTAGCAGCCTCTGCCCATCTCAGCAGGCTCAAAAGAACAGAGCAGCCCCCCCTCCTCTGCTGCCCAGGAATAGGTAGCACACGCAGCCCAGAAGCCAAGGACCCACCCTTTCCCTCCCTATGGGATGCAGGGTGTGGGGACGGAAGAAAGCTCACAAGGTGCCCTTCCCTGCTCAGCAGTTGATTGGAGCCTACTGAAAGATGAAACATACCCATCCACCCGCTTGAGTGGAGTGCTTGCTCAAAGGCCCTTTGAAGGGAAAGGAAGAAAGACAGCCCAGTCTCCCCAGGGACGGCTGTCAGGGGAACGTTTGCCCTCAAACAGAGAGATGAAAAGGAGCTGGAGGTGGCAAAGAGCGCAGCGATGGGGAGAAGCAGATCAGACAAACTTTTGTTATGGAATCTCAGGGGAAGCGGAGGTAAAGGCTTCCTTCGAAATGTCACGGGATAATGAATGCTATTTTACTCCCATTGCAGAAGTGTCAGTCAGCAGCTTCGGGAGAGAAGGAGTGATTCTCCTTAGGAAAGAATTCTAGATGATCTTGTACTCCTCAGAACCAGAGGAGTGATGGCTGAGCCTTCTTCTCCAGTCTCCATGGCTCCTGTGTGCACCCAATATAAATATGACCATAAAGAAGTAATAAAATCACTACACTCAGGAGATTTAAGCGAGGTGCTCTGTGAAACTGTTAGCAAGCTGTAAGGGTGCTATGCAAAACCAGAGTTAGTAAACCGTGACTTGAGTCTTAAATGAATGATAAATACCCTGTGGGTGATGGGTAGAGCCTAGGATAAAAGCCCACCTGTAACTTGTGAACCTTCCAGGGGTCACAGCAGCATCTCTGAGTTTTATAACCAGCACAGTGTTGAGTACATAATAACTGATCAAGAAATAAAGGGCTCATTCATGGAAGGACCAAGCAGCCCTGTGCCTCCCAAATTGACCTTAGTTATGGCCCACCTACTTGGAAAACTGTGTTTTGGTGGTAGCGGTGGGGTGTGTGTGTGTGTGTGTGTGTGTGTGTACTCAAACACATGTATGGGCAAGTGCCATGCATGTGAGTATGTTTGTGCATTCCCTGTGTGTGTGCAGGTCAGACGACAACCTTGAATGACATTCCTCAGGTGCTGGCTGTTTTTTCACACGGCCTCTCAGTGACCTGGCACTCCTTTCCAAGTAGGCTGAACTGGCTAGCCAATAAATTCCAGGAACACGTCTGTTTCTCCCTGTCTAGCCTGGGACCACTGGTCTGAACTGGCATGCCTGGTTTTGTTGCTGCTGTTGTTGTTGTTGTTGTTGTTGTTGTTGTTGTTGTTTTGGTTTGGTCTGGGGTGACTTGGGGCAGAGTCCAGAAAAGACTATAAAGGATTTCAAGACAGGGGTGGTACCTGCAGTAGTTAGGCCCTGGTCCCTGAGCCTCAGGGGGCTGGAAAGGGTCCAGAGTCATAAGCTGCTGTTTGAGTGGTTGGAACCCTGGGCAGAGTCGTATTCTCTCTTAGGGCCACAAATTGACCATCAGTGCTCAGGGCATATTCATGTTGGTCAACTTTGAGGCTGGCAATTGAGGCCAGGTGCCAGCAGTCAAGTTCCCAGGGAGGACTGTGATGTCAAGTAAACAGAATGCTCTCACCCTCAGCCTCATACATTCTTCCTGAGAGGGCCATCACTGAGCAAGAACAAGGAGGGATTTGCTGGGTTTTTTCCTGTTGTGTTTCAAAGGACCCTTAGACATGCTTCCAGGGGAGATCCCTAGAAATTGGAGTCTGTGAGGCCAGCTTGCCTCCATGTCTTCCTTCAAGGTCTAGCCAGAGTGCACAAGGATCTCAGGAAAAACTGGGGGAGGGGGAGTTTGACTGTTAGCAGGGGTGAGCAGAGTGGAACAAGAGGGTACAACAAAGGTCACAAAGGACCAGGAACTGCGAAAGTATGGCACTCCCACAGCAAGGACAGACCAAAACTGGAAGGGACGCATTGCCCACTTCTGAGGTAACTTCCATGCCACTGTTCTTTTGTTTGTTTTCTTGAGAATGGGGTCTCTGGGTCTCATAAATTACAAACTATGTAGCCAAAGATGACCTTGAACTTCTGACTAGAGGCATGCACCACTACTGTCAGTGTTTTGTAGTACTGGAGATCAAACCCTGGCCTTCTACATTCTGGGCAAGCATTCTACATCCCTAGGGCTACCCAGAAAATTTGATTTAAGTAACTTATTGGCACTGAATTTTTTATTTAAGTAACTTATTGGCACTGAATTTCATACTCAGGCCCCAAATTCTCTGTGTTTTTCCCCCCTTCAAAATCCAAGAAGAGGATACCTGGTTCCCTAAAGTGTGCTAGTAACTCTAGCTTTGTTAGAGTACAAACATGAATCTGATGTTTTCCGCCAATATTCCTCAGGTTCCTGCTATGGCCAGATGCTCAATATGTTACAGAGGCAGTCAAGGAGGGGCACTTTTTGCCCTTGAAAAAGTAGATATGAATTACACCCTCCCTGTGAGTAAGAGGCCTCTCCTTGCAGTTTAACTTTCTAATTTCTGATCTCTCCCTGTGAGTTTATAGGAAGCCAACTCATGCCTACCCAACCCATAACAACTACAACTCTGACCTTTCGTAGGTCATCCCTGGACATGAGAAGTGAGAGTGTAACTGAAGATATTCACTTTCTGCCCACTGAATGACACATGGCAACAACCAACTGGAAGAGATTCTGAAGCCTGGGAGTGAAATTGGTTCAATGTTAAACATAAATGCACATCAAGGAAGTTCTGCATGGAGCAAGAAAGGCAAAATGATGGTCTTTGATATCCAGAGAACAAACACCAAGAGGTTGGACTTTGCATTGTGGCCTTGTTTCCAGAGAGAGACGCAGACAGAGATATGAGGAGAGAGACAAGTACCTGAGACAACAAGAAGACGGGATAGGAAGGGAAACTTTCTTGCTAGGATGCCTGAAATCACATGTGAAGAGAGTAGAGGACCCTTTTTTTAGTTTAAAATAAGTAGAAGGAGCAAAGTATACAACCTTCTCTTTGGAGGTGGATAGAGACATGGAGGGAAAGAGGGAGAAAAGGAAAGCAAGATGGTTTCTTGGAAAGGAAAGGGGCTTGCAGATGGCTTGCAGAGTGCAGGTCTAATCCATGCTGCAGGGTCTCGGGTTGGAATATTTTAATAGTGGTGTACCATGTTGATTCTCACAACACACTATGTGAATGTGTGTGTTAGATGTTTTACATAATCTAAATTCGAAATCTCAGCTTTGGTGCATGGCTATGACCAAGGCACTCAAACTCTTAGTGATTCAATCCTGTCAACTGTCTTGTGATTCATTGTAAGGAAATTAAGTAAGATGTTGCCAAGTTTGCAACAAGCCTGTCCTTCATGGCCAATGTGTCACAAGATTGGTCCCCAGCTTGGAACTTTGGAAGGTAGTTGAAACTTCACAAGGCAGGAGATTTGGAGCCAGTTGAAGCCACTGGGAAATGTACCCTCAAAGGAGATTATGGGATGTCAGTATCTTCCTTCTTCTCTTGTACCCACACCTAGGGCTAAAGTGAAGGGGCTTTCTCTGTCACAAGATCCCTCTATGATGTACCTCAATTGAGCAAACTGGTAAAATTCAAAAACTCTGAGAGCAAATAAACATATTCTCTTTACAATATGATTTTAGATATTCTATCATGATAGCAGAAACTGATAAAAAATCAAGCATAAAGGTCCTTTCATAGTACAGGCACTAAATAAATGGTTGGGTTTTTTTTTCTCCCACATGAATTCTCAGGAAGCAGCTAAAAAAATAAGCATACTCCCTCCTGTCACTTGGTAACTGTGTGCCTGTCAGAGTAGGACAGTCCTAGCAACAGGTCAGAGCAGTGTGAGCCCCAGATTTTCCCTGAAGTAGGAGTGATGACCTCCTGTCTCCCCTGTGACACTCAATGCCATTCTCAGAATAGCCTCCTAACACAGGTGTAACCATAGCAATCATCCGTGCTGTGGATCTGAGTCATCCATTCCACCAACATTGCTATCCATGTGGCCCTCACAACACCCCTGCACACTGTTCGGAGAGCTGGAGTACTGCCCTGCTTTAGTGTTGATGTAACACAGTCTAAAGAACTCAAAGAATCACCTGTGTCCCCTGGCAGCCTTCCCTGAGGTCATCGCTGTCCACCACTGAGAAGGTCCTGCCAAGTGCACTTTACCAGAAGCCAGCATTTGCTCTAAGAGAAAATTGGAGAGAACAGAGAAAGGGTCCCTCCACTGTCCCAAAGGATTTGGGCTCTCCTGGGGCTGAATGTGTGGTCTGCACCTCTGGGAAGTGTGGCTATCAGAGTGCTAAAGCTGTTCTGGAGGGTAAAGAAAGGGATTGCCCCTAGGACACATCCTTGAAGGGTTCAGCAGCTTGGACTCTCTCCATCGGCTGGCTGATAGGCAGCCCTAGTGTGGAGCTCAGAACTCCCCTTCCAGTCCTCTAGGCCACAGCACAGAATGGGGTCTCTCTCTCTCTCTCTCTCTCTCTCTCTCTCCTCTCTCTCTCTCTCTTGTGTGTGTGGTGTGTGTGTGTGTGTGTGTGTGTGTGTGTGTGTGTGTATGTGTGTGTGTGTGCCATGACTGCTTTTCTGGATGTGTGATAAGACTTGACTTTCCAGGTAAAAAGTGTCTGGAATTCACCTCTTGGACATTAGCGGCTGGAACTCATATGAAGGTTACATTCTTGTGGGGAGTCTCTGGCTATTGACTGCTGCCACCACACATGGTCCTTGAGCATTCTTGCTAGATTATGAACGCATGAACTCATACTCCTTCACTAGGACGCATGCTTTTGTAGTCACATCTCCTGGCTCTGACTTCCTGCCTTTTTAAGCTCCATTGTGATTGCATGGAAGCTGCTGAGATACTCCAGGCTAACCTCCCCATCTCCAGATGGGAAGCTTAGTCACATCTGCAACATGCCCTTTGCTATGGAACACATGCAGTGGTTTGAGGGATTGGAATACGGGCATCTTTGGGGATCTTACTCAGTCTTAAAGTCCTCTCTCATGTCCAGGGTCCCTTCTTGAGATCCAAATGGTCCTAGAGGGGGTTTAAGTGGAGACAGAGGCTCCCCATCCACCTGCCTGTGACCTCCTTGGGTGGGATGACATAGAAAAAGAACCTCCTTCCTACAGAGCCTTCTCCAGGCATGACCCTTCTCTGTGGCTGTTGCAGGCCAAATTCAGTAGAATTCTACCTCTTGTCTCTAGCACCAATCTGTCCCAAACTATACAGGATGCAGGGCCTGAAACTAAACCAACACCACCCTCTCCTCCCTGTAAAACCCATCTCCACCATCATGTTTCTCCATTCTCAGGGAGAGCCATTTCTATGAAGAGAAGGGGAAGACTTGGCTTCTAGAGCTAAAGATGGGGACCAGACTCCATCATAAACAGGCAAGGGAAGGAAGGAACTGCTTCAAAGCTCTGGAAACTACAGAGTTCCCCTCATGGTCCAGGACTGTCACCTGAGCCCAGTGGGAGGCTGGTCTCCATGTGGGCAGGGAACTTGTCACCAAAACCAGAAATCCCAGATGAGAGTACAGCCTTGAAGCCAGAGGTCACAGAGTATCATCTGGGAGCCTTTGCAGCTGCTCAGAGGCTGGTGAAGTCCAGGTGTTCCATCTAGAACAGCAGACAGGGAAGCCAGATGGGCCCTGCTCTGACCATGGGGTGAACTGGATTTCTGGAGAAGAGAGCACACACATTTGGAGTTCTCAGAGCCCAGGCCACAGCTGCTCCTCTTCTTGCCGTTCAAACCCCTATCCCACAGCCAGGCTCTGAAGCAGACCCTGGATGGGAACCACAGCATCTGGAGCAACAACTAGGACACAGGGCCTGACAGAGATTTCTGTGCTGCTTGTTGGAATAAATAACAGTCTGGCAGATGGAATCTGATTTCAGAATTACCAGCTTTTCTAGGACACTGCAACCACTGAGAGGACAATGGGATGGAATGTTTAAAATGGAAACCCAAAATATGGTCCTCCCAACAAACCTCAGCAGGAGAGAACTTCCGGTGGCTCTCACTACCTGCTATAGTTGAGGTTTGGCGTTTCCCCCAATGGACCTGTGTGTAAGGCTTGTTCCTCTGCCTGTGGGGCTAATGGGATCAGGGGACCTTTAGGAGGTGCCTAGTGAGAGAATTATGGCATGGGATGTGTCGTGAAGGGATGTTGGGACCCTAACTCTTTCTTGTCATCCTGTCTTTATTTCCTGGTTTCTACGACATGAACAGAGATTTGCTTTGCTACAAACTCCCTGAAGAACAACACATTCACCAACCAGAGACAGAAGCCTGTGACATCCCAAATAAGCCTTTCCTCCTCGTAAGTCAGTTTTCTAGGGTTGTTTGTCCTGGTGACAGAAAGCTGGCTGACACATTCCATAAATCTCTGTGTGGATGAATGACGATGCTTCATTAGCCATCGTGGCTCTAGCACCTGGTGCTAGGCACACCCAAGAAGGATCAGATGAGATGGAAAGGTCCTTCAAGAAAGTCCAGGTTGCACAACCCCCAGACCTCAGGTCAAGCCAGCTATGTGAGAAATATGGCAGTCTCTCTAGCCCACCTTTTCGCCTTTCTAGTCCAGGGACCTCTGGCTGGCAGATGTCCTACCCAGGGACCTCTGCCCCTGAGCCCAGGCAGGCTAGGATTCCATCCATAGAGTGGTGATTGATGGTTCAGGCTGACAGACATGATGAGGAGGAAGGACATCTCTTGTTGGATGCCATTCCAAGGAAGCATCTCTTCTAGGATTCAGGAATTGACAGAAAGAGGTCCAGGAGACATATGTGCAGACACCCACTGGACTCTGCAAGGATTGCCTTGCAGGCTGTGCCTCTTGTCCCTCTTGGATCCAAATAAATCCAAATAAACAGCTGGTCTAGATCTACAGCCAGGCTTGTCCAGTGATGGGCATGCCTGTGTGGACTCTTATGTCCAGTTCCTCTGTTTCTTCAGCTAAAGACCATTTCTGGATGGTCTAGATTCCTAATCTGTCCCCTCTCTGTGGGCTGTGCCTGGGACTTCTCAGGAGTCCCGAGGACTCAGGAAAGCACTTGGGAATTCTCTATTCTTTGCTTATTGTCCTCTTGCATAGGGAACATGCATCCAGACTTGTGCCCCAGAGAGCTGGTATGGAGACTATGGCTGGGGTGGGGTCACAGAGAAGACCTTACTTTCAGATCTTCCCATTTACCAGTTCAAAGCTGCAGGAGCTATGGCTGACCCCTGGCACTGCCAGACACATCCAGGCTTGTCTGCAGAGACTCCCTTGTACCCTCTCATGGGCCTTAAGAATAACGCTCCAAGAGCACAATTATTCTAGTCTTAATGCTAAACAGAGCCCTGGGAAAGAAGGTTCTCAAGTATCATGGCCTGAACTTGGAAACCAGTGATGAAACGTCAACCTTGGCAATGAGAGACTACCATAGTCAGAGGAGACATACCAGATTACCACACAGAGGAGACAACCAAGGCCACCATAGCACTCAAACAGCAAAGACAACTCCACTGAAAAGAGAGAAACACCTCTGCCTAGCTCACTCAGGCCCAGCCCTAGCACTAGTCCCTAATCCCCATATGGTCCCTTGGGTGGGATGCTAGCACTGTGGAGGAACAGGGCAGGCTCCCCTGCTGACCTGGAAAACCAGTGTTGCCTCTGAATACCTTAAGACACACATAATAAGCCGGGTGTTGGTGGCACACGCCTTTAATCCCAGCACTTGGGAGGCAGAGGCAGGTGGATCTCTGTGAGTTCAAGGCCAGCCTGGTCTCCAGAGCGAGTGCCAGGATAGGCTCCAAAGCTATACAGAGAAACCCTGTTTTGAAAAAACAACAAAAAAGACACACATAATAGACACATTCTCACCTGGATAGCTCAGATCAGCACTCAGTCTCAGTATTGCAGCAATCCAGAAAGATCGGAGAGGGAGGACTCTAGAGAACAAAGACAGAAAGATAGGTTAACCAGAGATACACAGAGTTGGGGATGGAGGAAGGGACCTCCTTTCTTATGTATCTCCTGAAGTAACTGCCACTATATTTTGCATGAGGTAAACAGTCAAGTCTATTGTCTGGTTGACCACTGCTCCCAGAGTCATCTGAAGTGGGCAAGAATATCCCAGTTATAAACAAGAGTCTCAAGGCTAGCTTTTGAGGTCTGGTCACTAGAGGGCGCTCCAGGACTAGTGCTGACTCCTGGCCTGGAACGTCCAGGACCAGGCTTATTCACACAACATTCATCTACAGAACCTCTATGCCAACACTAAATGCTGTAAGAAGTTAGAAATGACTCATCTTTCTTTAGAAAGCCAAACAATGTAAGCAAAGAATAGGGCATTCGTGTTTACCCAGTGGTAACTTCTCTCTCCTGTTAGTGCATTGCTAACCTTTCCTATCTGTGTCCAACTGTTGCCTTCTCATTGAGCCTACCCTTCTGGCCTCACCTTAAGGCTCAATGTTCTTAGCTTGTTCAAAGTCCCCACCCAAGCCCACGGCACTGATACCCATATGCACTTTCTGTTTGTTTGTTTTGGGGTGTTTGTTTTGTCTAGTTTGCAGGGCTAGGAATTGAACCCAGGTCCTCGTGTGCATTCTGGGCAAGTGCTAGACAGGGCAGCTTTGCTCCTAGGCCCTCATAGATTCATCTTTTATCTCCGTGGTCTCTGCTTCTGCAAAACACAAGCTTTGCAACATGGGAGGGTCTTTCTGTGTTCTCACAAATGGACACAGCGCCTAGAGCAGTGTGTCACATTCTAAAATGAATAAAACGAGTGACAGTTTGGGGTTAGGACTCAGCCATCACTATTTCTGTGGCTTGGGGAAAGAGGGTTTAGGTATAATAGGCACCTTTCTCAGAGGAGCTGGCATAAGGATGAGGAGCATCCTGAGACAGAGAAGGCAAGGAACACAGAATGCCTAGGGGACAGAAGAGGAAGGCAGAGGCAAGCTGTGTAATGCTGGGTACGACCCCAGCAGATAGACAGCCCAGATGTCCCTCTTGGCATCAGGACTGACCCCTCCCTGCAATTGCTGCAAGCTGTGACCCCCAGGGATGACCAGAGCTGCCTGACAGGGGCCAAGCTCTGCTCAGCTGCCCTCACCTTTCCTGAGCCCCTACTTTCTGCTCTCAGTGTGAATGTCACTGCTTAACACCATTCTGGACTCTGCCATGGGGCAGCCTCTGCCATTCCTGTCTGTTCTATTCTCCCTTCTGCCACTGGGAAGAAACAAACCACACAGCTCCAGGAAAACAATCCATCATTTTGTCATAACATTTCCATTTCAAAGACTTCCTTTCCAAGCAGCTCCCCGGGCTAATGCTTCCTCTTATTAGCATGAGAACTGGCAAGGAGGTGAGCTGGGGAGGCAGGAGGGCTGGAAATGGACAGGAGGCCTGAGGTTTTTGCTGTCAGCTCAGGGCAGGGCATTGTGTGCATCTCTGTGTCTGTGTGTGTCTGTGTGTCTGTCTGTGTGTGTGTGTCTGTGTGTCTGTCTCTGTGTGTGGATCTGTGTGTCTGTGTGTCTGTGTGTGGGTGGGTGGGTGGGTCTGTCTCTCTGTGTGGGTCTGTGTGTGGGTCTGTGTGTCTGTCTCTGTGTGTGGATCTCTGTGTGTGGGTCTGGGTGTGCATGTGTCTGTGTGTTTGTCTCTGTGTGTGTTTCTGTCTCTCTGTGTGGGTCTGTGTGTCTGTCTCTGTGTGTGGATCTCTGTGTGTGTCTCTGTCTCTGTGTGTGTCTGTGTGTGGGTCTGTGTGTGTCTGTGTGTCTGTCTCTGTGTGTGGGTTTGTGGGGGGGGTCTGTGTTTGCATCCTTGCACTTTTCTCCCACTCACTATTCATACCATTCTGATAAAGGTATACATATCACAAAGGCACAGATGCTCACAGGCTCACACTGAGCCTCTGTGTTGTGCTAGGAACTCAGCCCCACCATTCAGCTAAGGATTCAGAGGACAGACAGACTCCCCACTGTCCTGAAGCATCTCAGTCAGAGACAGATGTATAACTATGACTCAGAAATGCCGCTTTAAATGGCGCTGCTGAGTGACAGCCCAGGAAGCAAAGGAGGGGGTATCATCCTAGAGCAGATGATATTTAAGTTGGTCTGAAGCCTGAGGAGAGCTGAAGGTGAGAGAAGAGAAGGGCAGAGCAGACAAAGGGGACAACAGAAGGAAACCCAAAGCCCTGCTACTGGGTGCTGGGTGAGGCTGTACACAACAGCCACCAGCCCCTGCTGTTTTCCCTGCAAACTGCTCTACCACCAGACATAGGTAGCAGGAAGTGTTTGTGTGCCAGCCCAGGCCTGAACAGCACCCTCCATCCCCTGGAACACCACAGATAGATGTGCTTGTGCCCTTCCTTCATCCCTGGCAGATCTACACTCAGGGGACCCCGTTGTAAATAGTAATTCTCTAAAGGCAACTAGCCCACCCTCACCCGCTGTCCTCTCAATGCTACCAAGACTAAACAGCAGCCTGATCAGGAACATCCCGAAGCCAGGCAGTTTGATGTGAAATCTGGAAGATACAAAAATGCACGCAGAAGGCTTCTAGTGTGGAGAACATTACAGGTAGAGCATCGGCCTGAGTTAGCAGCACAACCAAGGCCACAGCTTGCCATGCAAGCCACACCCAGAGAACCCCAAAATGTGGACACTATGCCAAGCTTACCATGTCCCCACCATCAGCTCATGACAGGGAACACCACCAAGGCCAGGTGAGCACTATGGGGTGAGACTGTTGGATCCAAGCCTTGTGTTTATGACAGTCACCACATTCAGACTTTCTCTATGGTCTCCAAATGAGATTTGAGTGTTTAAAATACAATTGTTAGATGTAAACCTCTAAAACACAGAACAGGATTTTTGTAAGCTTATCCAATTACTCTTTTACTTCTTTTTTTTTAAAAAAAATCTATACAAAGACTGAAAATAATGAACATGACCCAATTCTGTCTCACTCTTCACAAATAGACAGTATTGGTCCTGTGTATGAAAAGTGAGATGTAGAGAAGCCAGATCTAACTCATTCCCAGAGATGAACTTCCCTTCCAGCCCCCTGAGGCTTGGGGACCAGGGCCTAACCACTGCAGGTACCACCCCTGTCTTGAAATCCTTTATAGTCTTTTATGGCCTCTGCCCCAAGTCACCCCAGACTCTCAGTTCCCCAGGGATGTATCTGGAGTCATTCCTCCAACACCTCATCCCCATAGCCTAGTTCTGCACCTTCCCTGTTAGAGGCCAGACCTGTCCCTCTACAGACTCTCCCGGGTACCATGGGAGGGTGGGTGGTATCTCCACTGCCCTGATCCCTCATCTTTTCATGTTTGGTCACTTCTGAGAAAGACCCCAAAAGATGCCTCCAGGTGGCCAATCAGTAATAAAATCCTACCATCGCCCCCACTAGAACAGTCAAGAAGAGCCACACTCCCCTCTTTCGTCTCCTCTGAGGTATCACTACCCAGGCAGGAGCTTCCAGCCCCTGGCACTCTGCCTGTCTTACCGATCCTCCTCTATTTGCCAGTTGTCAAGGCAAAGTGGAATGGGACTAGGTAGCCAGGGGCCTCCCCCAAGTCAAGGTCTTCGCAAGAGGGAACGAGTTGACTCCACAAGTGAACACAAGTCTAGTCCTTCGCTGTCACTGTGTGATATCACATGACTATAAAAGGCTGGCCCTAGGTGAGATAACAGAAGTCTGAATTCTTATATTGTCCTAGGGAAATGCCAGTCAAAAGAAGGCAGTACCAGCACTGAGATGGCTCAGTCAATAAAGCACTTGCTTCTCAAACATGAACACCTGAGTTTGGGCCCCAAGACCCTTGTAAAGATGATGGGCATAATGGTACACACTGGAGGCAAAGGTGGGAGAATCCCTGGGGCTCTTTGGTCAGCCAGTCTAGACTAATTGGTGATCGAGCTCCAAGGCAACGAGATGTACTGTCTCAGAAGTGGACAGTGTTCCCGGGGACGATGCCCAGGGTGGTCCTCTGACTTCCACATGCGCACACACAAGCACACACACACACATACACACACACACACACACACACAGAGAGAGAGAGAGAGAGAGAGAGAGAGAGAGAGAGAGAGAGAGGAAGAAGAAGAAGAAGGAAGAAGAAGAAGAAGAAGAAGAAGAGGAGGAGAAGAGGAGGAGGAGGAGGAGGAGGAGGAGGAGGAGGAGGAGGAGGAGAAGAAGAAGAAGAAGAAGAAGAAGAAGAAGAAGAAGAAGAAGAAGAAGAAGAAGAAGAAGAAGAAGAAGAAGAAGAAGCATATGTGTGAAGAGTACGTTCTAGGAAGTCTTCCCCTGGAAGCATGTCTGCTGTTCCCCAAGGTGACTAAGGGTCCATTGAAACACAACAGGAAAAAAACCAGCAAATCTCTCCCTGTTCTTGCTCTGTGACGGCCCTCTCAGGAAGAATTATGAGGCTGAGGGTGAGGACATTCTGTTTACTTGACATCACAGTCCTCCCTGGGAACTTGACTGCTGGCACCTGGCCTCAACTGCCAGCCTCAAAGTTGACCAACACGAATATGCCCTGAGCACTGATGGTCAATTTGTGACCCTAAGAGTGAATATGACTTTGCCCAGGGTTCCAACCACTCAAACAGCAGCTTATGACTCTGGACCCTTTCAAGACATTTTGCATTTCCCATCCTTGTTTGAAACAGAAATGAAGTCCTACTCTTTGTTAACCTGGAGATATTCTCTCCATGGCCTGGGTGTTCTCTACTTAGCCCTACCACCACACCCTTGCCTCTAATCCTCAGATACCCTCCCCTAGAACTCTCTAGAGTAGAAAGACAGGTGGATAACACACACCTGGTCTCCTCCACCTCAGCTCAAAATAGCCATTCCCTTCATGAAATTTTCTACACACCAACCATATCCCTATCTCTCCCCAACTCATTTGGCCACAACTCCACCCACATGGTACATGGCAGGCCAAAGCCCAACCCCATATTAGTGCAGAGCTCCAGTGCCATTAAAAACAAGAGAAAACAGTCTTTGAAGAAATGCAGTATTTATTGGGAGCTTTCCACTTAACAAGTTGAGTGTGGTGGCGGGGGGCGGGTTTAGGGAAAATATGGTCTAGTGTAGTTGTATAATCAGATAGCCTTGGCCAGCCCAACTCGATTGTTGGCCCTGTCAAAGACACTGTAGAACTCCCGAATGAAAACATCCCCCAGGATCCATATGTGGGAACCAAGCTTGAAGCCACTGGAGCAGGAGTCCAGTTCCTGGAAAAGTCAACAACTAAGATGTAGTTGGATTCAATGACAAGAGTTTTTCTACCCCATCACTCAATTACTCTCTATTGTCTCATTTCATCCTTGAAAACGCCTTCCCAGGTAAGCAAAGGGGATGTGATTCATCATTCTCAACAGGTGAAGACAGTAGGGACTGAAGAGACGGATGGCTCAACACTTAGCAGCACCTGCTTCTTGCAAAGAACCAGAGTTCCCAGCACCTGCACTGGAAGGCTCAAAAATGCCTGTAAGTCCAGCTCCAGGGGGATCTTATGCCCTCTTCTGGCCACTAAAGGCAACTGCAATCACATGCGCATATGCCCACCCACACCCCAACACACACACACATTAAAATAATTAAAAATAAAAATAATGGACTCAGGAGGGTTCAGGAATAAAAAGCAACATTTGTTGCTTTTCCAGAGGACCCAGTTTCCATTTCCAGCATGCAAACAGTGGGTCACAACCATTGGTGACTCCAGTTCCAAGGGATCTGATACCCAATTCTGATCCCCATGGACACTAGGCTGGCATGTACTCCATACATATGTTCAGGAAAAATACTCAGACACACAAAAGAAAATAAAAAGTAATTTTTTTGTTTTGTCTCTTAAGACAGGGTTCTGGCTGTCCAGGAACATAGAGCAGGGTGGCCTCAAACTCACAGAGATCCTCTTGCCTCTGCCTCCCAAGTGCTGGGATTGAAGGTGAAAAAAAAATCTTTAAAAAAATAAATTGACTTAATCTGAGGTTATTTGGCGAGGTCCTATGGCTCTGAGTCCTGACCCCATGAACCGTGCCCCATATCTAACATCTTACCATCACACTGAATATCCATTGCCCTAATCATCATTAGTTTGGGGTACTCAGGATCAAGCCATGTTGAGACTAGCAGTCCCCACAACAGCCAAAATGAGCTATGAAAACCCTGGATAGAATTCTAAGCCACCAGGGCTTGGAAGCTTGAACAGTGGATGGAGGTCTCTATGGGTGGTTTGGGTCCAATCTATACCCCTCCTCCAAGCCCTTGGTGGCCTTCCTGTTTCCCTTTTCTTTCAGCAAGAAGCAATAGTGGCCACACAAATAGGCTCAATGATAAATGCCATGGCCCATTCAAAAGGCCTTGTACTCTTTTCGGGTCCATGCCACTCATCCTCATCAACTTCACTGACTTCCCCAAAGTCCCAGAGGAAGGAATGCTAGGTGGACCCAGAGCATCACTCTCCTGAAGCTCTTACTTGGTTGGTATAGGCCGAGGGTGGCAGTGGGAACTTCCTGCCATGGATCTCAAAGACAATTGTGGGCATGATGCCCAACCTCCAGCAGTTGATTTTAAACTAAGTGAAGAGCAAGAGATGTCATTATTGAAAGAGGCAATGATGGTGTAGAACTCCATTCTCCACAGTGTGTGGCTCTCCTCAGAAGGAAACACAGACACTCTCCAGATGAATCTGGGTCTCAAAACATGGTCCCCTTTGAGGGATCTGCTTTCAGCAACACAGGGACAGACCCCAGCATGGGACAAAAAGAAGCTTGCCTCCATGTCTTCCTTCCAGGTCTAGCCAGAGTGCACCAGGATCTCAGGAAAAGCAGGGGGGACAGGGGGTTTGACTGTTAGCAGGGATGAGCAGAGTGGAACAAGAGGGTACAACAAAGGTCACAAAAGGCATTGCCTCTCCAAGGACCAGGAACTGAGAGAGTATGGCACTCCCACAGCAAGGACAGACCAAAACTGGAAGGGACGCATTGCCCACTTCTGAAAAAACGGGTTCACCCAACATCTGTTTAGAAAGGGGCTCTTGATTTGGGGGGGGTCTCTGGAGGTAAGGAGAGGGCCTGACCTTACCTGGCCATACTGGCCCTGCACAGCCCCAATGGCCTGCTGGATATTGAGGATGTCTCTGCCAGGCCCTGCCAGCAGGGCAGTGCCTGTGTCCAGAACAGCTGTGCAGCCACCTTGACAAGCCACCACTTCATCATTGATTGTGATCCTGGAAGATTAAGCAGAGAGACTTTCACAGTACCAACCTTTATCCAGCTCTCTCTCCCTGGGCCCTTCCCACCCCTGCCAGGACCTCAGGGAAGGAAAGAGGTCCAGACCCTTTTTATTTTCTTTTGAGCCTCTTCTTGGCACCCCCAAAACTTTCCAAACTCAGAGAAAAGACTGAACTATTTCCCCTCAGTTAGTGGCTAAGTTGAGAACAGCTCAAATTGCAAGGGTCCAAATAAAAACAAAACAATCCTTTTGCGTGCCCTTCCCTGAGCAGACTGAGGATTAACTAGTTGCCTGAGGATCCAGCTTCAAGTTTTCTCTGCCATTTACTTGAAACATGTCTCAGATGAATATCCAAACATTTGTACACTTGGCTTCTTGTGAACAAAATGGGCACATGAGCAGTCCCTGAAGCAGCTTAAGGATGCTCGAGAGGCTCAGACCAAAAGTCCATAACCTACACACTGAGGACAATACCAGCACCCACCTCCTCCAGGCTGCATGGGAACCACTGAGGCAGCCATGCAACCACACAGCACAGCGCCTCCCAGGCAGTAGGCAGTCAGTGAGGCCAGTGCAGGGTAACCACTTGCAAAGGATGCTGGCCTCACAGCTGGCTGACAGAACCAACCAATAATCCCGGAGGCACTGGGTAGAGTTCTTCTCGGCCCTGTGTTCTAACTCCTGAGCCCCCATATCCACACATCAGGGGTCAGCCTCTCGAGGGGGGGGCCCATGTGAGGTTCTGTTCACCCACCTGTCCACTGTGAACTGCCAATAACCCTGCACAGTCACAGGCACCCAGTGCAGTGAGCCTACGAAATAGGACTGATCGATGGCCCCCAGCGTGAGCATGCTCCCCTGGTCATTCCTGGAACCAAGAAAGGCCTTTCTGTGGCAGCAGACACCCTGCTGGTGAGGAGTGCCCAGTTCCCGCCCCCCAGGCAGATGAATGGAGACCCAAAGGCCTTCCACTGACTCCCACCCTTCCCACTTATGCTTTTCTCTTTTCCCGGTCACTTTCCTGCTGTTCCCCTGGGGCAGATAGAACTTTTCCTGTCTCCCTCTTCTCTTCTGTCCTCTCTGTGTGTCTCTGTATCTCTTTACCTCTTTTCTCTACACCCCCCCTCATTTCCCTTTCTATTAAAACTTCTCACTAAGCTCTGTCTGCCTGGCGTGTTTGTTCCTACTTCAGTCACCCTCACCTGCCATGGAATCTGCCAAGGTTCCCCTCACATTTTATCATAACCGCCCTTGCTAAAATCTATCTTACAGCTTGTCTTGATTGTGGATGTATATGACTACATCCTGACCTAACCTCTGCATATAGCATGCCTAGTAAATATGCATGGAGTAAATGAATGAATGCCTATCTACATGCATGATTGAATGAAAGGTACCACCTTACTCTTTGCCTGGGGTCCCCTCTCCTCAACTGTCCAGCCTCTTCTCCTGGGGGTGATCTCTTTCTCCTTTAAGAGCAGGAGGGCAAAATAGGAAGCACCAAAGCAGGCTCCCTGGGCTCCAGGCCTGACTCAGACACCAGTTCCTGACTATACATCCCTCTTTTTCTGCCCCTGATGGAAGGAGATGCCTGGACTCTATAGGATTGAGGATCTCAAAGACAATGACAAACGATGCCTGAGATCCTGTGTCTTTGGAAGAACATGCTAAAAGCCCTCATCTAGAGATGGGAACAGGCTTTGCTTTTGTTGTTGTTTGTAGTACCAAAGATTGAACCTGAGGCTCAGCACATGCTAAGCCAATCCTCTAAAACATCCCCAGCAAGGCTTTGCTTTTTTTCTTTTTAAGGTATAATGAAAGTCATCTTTGTCTTAGTAAACTCTAAGTGACTCCAGTCAGGTCACTGGACAAAAAGTAGGTGTGTCTGGAAACCTGGATAGAGATGGTTTGGATGCTGGTGGCTACCATGACAGGCAGTGTCTCCAAGGGGCAGACATTCACCTCAGCCAGCAGTCCTTACCAGGTATAAAGTCAAACCCTTTTTGGTGGGTGCAGTTCCTACCTGCTCATGTAAACGGAGAACAGGTCCTGGGCAACCAGGTGCCTATTCATCATGTTGTCAAATATGGGTACTGAATACTTGGAAGCAAGAGAAGGGTAGGACAGCCCCAGGATGCCATCGAATGGAGAGTAGATGAAGATTTCACCCGGCTCCTGAGTACTCAGGCCCACAGTCTGGTGGGGAACTACAATATCAGAGATCTGCAAAGTAGAAGCAAAAATTGTCATGATGACTTCCACCAGGGAGCTTTTGCAGCCAGAGACAGAGAAGTTCAGGAATGGAGCAGCCAGCCTGGGATCACAGGTCAGTGTTAGCATCCAGCCCTCGCTGGCCTTTCTTCCTTTTTATACATAATGCAGGGTTATTTTCAGCTTAAGAGACTGGAGTGGGCTGGGTCCGCCACAATTTCTGCTTGGCTGTGAAGGAATGGTCTGAGGAGGGAATGGGGAAGAGGAGACAGTGTTTAACGAAGACACAGGTTTCACATTGGGGACAATCCCAAAGGAAATGGAATGGTGATTGTCCCAGTACTGCCTGCAGAAGCAGCTGCACCTTTGCCTCGGGGTCCTTTCTCAGAGGCATCTTGGAAGCATAGACACTCACAAAGCAGGTGCTGTGTGGGTGGATGCTGTCACCTGCTGACCGAGCTTGAACAGTTTTTCCCTGGCTCTCAGTCCTGTATCTGATAAGTGGAATGATAGTGCCTGAATCTCAAGTCAGTGCCAGAGCTAAATAACTGCACACCTGCTGAGCATCCACTGTCTGTTTATTGAACAGTTATTGGCACCATGCTAAAGAAAGTTGTTCTTCATTTGCCCATCTTCCCAGAGGGTAGATGTGCCCATCAGCCTGCTCTGAGCCACACAAAGGGCTAGAGCAGGTCTCTTACCTCTGCTCTGTCCCATAAAATTAATCAACTTCCACCCAAGACAGCCAATGTGAGCTTTACAATCTGAAATCAAGCCTGCCATACAGACTACAACTGCCTTGTACATCTCAGTACAAGAGAAGGAAATCATCCCTTTTGGCCCCAGCTCCCACAACTTACCACGTGCCCCTTAGCTCACTTTGCCCCACAGGCTGGGCTCTGCCCCCCTCCTCAACTGCTCCAGCTCCTACCCATCCCAGGACTCTTGCACTTGCTCTTGTGCAGTGCTGACCCCAGATCATCACAAGCCTGGCTTCTGGAAGTAGATCACTTGGGTTCCAGATTGCAGCAGGCCACCATGTCCACCAAATCTCCATCTTCTGATTCCCAAACACTCTCTTCCACACTCTCTTCCAGTTTTGTTTTCTTCTTAACGCTACTCAATGGTGTTCAAAGCCATGTGACTACTCTTCTGTGCATAGGCCATGCTCTCACAAGGCCACCTGAGTGTCTTTTGCTAGAAAGCATGAGGCAAGCAGGTCTGCCACCCTCTTGTCCACCACTGTGTCTTCCTTAGAGCAAGCATTCTTGGTGTGAATAAATGAACAGTGGCTAAGTGCTAAGGAATAATTCAGTTCTCTTTCTTTCAACCAACAAACTATTTGCCAAATGTAAGTCCCTGCCCCTGGAAAACCTTCTATCCAACAGGAGAGACCAACAATGAATTTTTTAAAGCAGCACTATAGAACAGGTAACACCGAGCCCTCGGGAGGAAAATAAATCATGGTGAGGTCATAGGTAGTGTGTGATTTTATAAGATGGTGGGAGACCTCTTTGAGAGAGTGACATTCTGCTGAGAAGCAAAGGCTAAGGACAGAGCAGGCCAGGGAGCTAGAGGTGACATGACCATAGACAGAGTAAACTGAGTGACACAGGCCAAGTCTGGCCAAGATGCAGAAATGAACACCAGCAACTGGGGGAAGCACTCAAGTGGAGCTCTGAGAACAGAAACAATCAACAATGGAGGAAGGGAACATCACACAAATGGCTATCAATGGGAATCCCTCTCAGAACCCTCACCCATTGAGCCATCTAGTGGACAGAACCCAAGGGATCCTCATTCCCACCAAATGCACAGACCATTGGAATCAGGCTATCCTGGGGGAGAAATGGGTACAGAAAAAGCTTGGGTGAGTCCAGGTCATTGCCACCTCACTTACTGTGACAGTGTCATAGCCCAGGAAGCCCTGCATTCTGCCAGTGCCATACTGGACAAACAGGGGCTTGCTCAGGTTCTGGAAGGTGAACGACTTGGATGGGTCAAAGCGGTGATGGTTTTCTGCAACAAAGACCCAGATTAGTGGATCCTTAGTGTCCTTTTTTGCCCTCAACATTCCCAAGCAGAGTGGAAACCCTCACTAGACCTTGTAAGAACAGGCCTATGTATTAGCCTTTCTCTCTGTGGAAAACAAGCAATCTAGTCTCTCTACAGCATGGTCCCATAGTTTAGTCAAGAAAACCCAGCCCACCCCACCCCCACTTCCAAGCCTGTATAATTCCAACACAAAAGAGAAGAAAACCGAGGTGTCTGGTTTCTATGCCCATTTTCTCTGTTTTCTGAGTAACTTCAGCCAAGACCCTTCTCTTCTCTATACCTCCATTTCCTCATGTGGGAGGCTGGAAAGGAAGGGACAAGAGGGGTAGGCAGGGTGGGAAGTCACTCACGGCAGACTCTGCTGCTACAGTAGACAGACGGCACCCAGAGTTCCGAAGAGCCTGTGTCAAATACCACCGTGAACTCCTGGGGTGGTGTCCCGATGTAGATCGTTCCAAAGTACTCACTCTAAGGACAGACAGCTCGGGGTCAGAGGCGTAGCCAGGAGTGGGGAACACTGGGGAGGAGTTGATGCTAGGCACAGAACTCCTGCAGGTCTTGTGTTTTCTACTCGGAGATGTGAGAAGAGGGGCATCAAGGAGGAGAAAAGAAAATGCCATCCCCACTACACAGGGGTGGGCTCCTCTTCTTCCACCACTTCTGCACTCCCGCCCCAAGCCCTACAGCAGTGCTAGAATCAGCTCAGAAGCACACCATGGACCAGAACTGAAGTTCTACCTGGGAAAGAGACCAGGTTACCCTACCAAGGCAGGGAGAAGGTAGCCACAGAGGTGGGGCACCTGCTGAGAGCAGAATCCCAAAAGCCCATCCAAGCTCCCCCACCAGTGCCCTTGAGGCTGGGATAGTACTGTGACCTAGATATGGAAATGAAAGCACAGGCACAAAAGTACTGGTTGTTTACTGCCAAGAGTGATGGGGAGGGGACTCCAGAAAGGAAAAAGACACACGACAGTATTCTTGCCTGGGTGGGAAGAGGAGAAAAACGCAACCCATGCCTTAGAAGCTGAAGACTGAGCACCTGCCATCACCAGATCTGATGACCACACACTAGAATGTGGTTCCCCTGATCCAGGGAAGCAGGCTATATGACTAAGGTCGTTTGAACTCAGACCCATCCCAGCAGGGCTTTTGGAGCCCTGAAGAACAGAGGGGCTGACTTCGTTGGATCTGCTGGCCCATGGTAGAGCTACTGATGTCAGGGCGGTGGCCTCCATGCCTCCATGCCTCCACAATTCCTGACAGAGAGAATGCTCTGGCAAGGCAGGAACCTAGGAACATGAGAATTCATCCCTGGGGAGGCCTACAGAAACACTCACATCTAGGTAGTTGGTCAGAGGTTCATTGGCCACCATCCCGGTGTTGGAGTCCTTCTCACTGAACTCCGACTGGTGTCTGCTCAGAAAGTCCTCCAGCAGTCCATGCTCCTTCAGGGTGTTCCTCAGAGATGTCCCTTTGTGCAGAGGGATCCTGAGGAGGTGGAATGAATTCACAGTATAAGGGAGACTGGGCTGCATGAGCCATCCCCCACCCTGTTGTTCTCAGCCCAGCCCTGGCCGACATTCCACAGGCAATGCCAATAATATTTCCAAATGAAAAAATCTTAACCCAAAGTAAAATAATAGATTCTATGTTGATTTACAGGTCACTGTCTAGTTTCATTAGATACAATCAATACTCTGATACGTCTCATTCCTTTTCTTTTCCAATGTGGTAGAGACTCACTACATTTGTTGTATGACTCACTAAATAGTATGTCTTTTTACTCACAGTTTGAAAGACACTAAGCACGCCATCAGTTACTCGGTCACCAAATACTCACTGTGACCTTACTGTGTGCCAAAGCACAGAGGACACATAGTGAAAAGGACACAGAAGGAGCCCTCCACACAGAGAGAATCATGTCTAACACTGGCACCTGCTCCTAGCACTGATACCACCCTTTGCCAACCCCTTTTCTTTTCTCTCTGATAGTGTTTTCACTAAAGTGGCTAAAAATTCTTTAGCGATTTCCTCAGAAAGAGCAGGGACATCAAAATTAAGGTTTGGGATAATGAAGTCAACTGGAAATGGAAAATAAAATAGACTTAAAGGGGAAACCACAGAAGAAAGAGTTCTAGACCTGGTTCTGCCATATTCCTTGGCAACCTGAAGACTGCCACAGCCCCCTGAGCTTCCATCAGGAGACTCCCTGAGTCCTCTGCACTTCCACTGGGAAGCTGTCAAAGCCCTCTGATCTTCACATTGGAGAGTCCAAGTGCCTTTATCTTCAGGTTATCCTATACAATAGGGTTAATCCTGCCTTTCCAACACTTTTTTATTCTTTATTTGACCATTTTCTTCCCTGTAGTAGAACTTTGTGCATCCCACAGTCCCTAAATCTTATGACAACCATGTTGCCCTCCTAGAGCTGATTGAAAGACACCTTGAGATTACAGAAGCAGCAGCTTCAGGAGCCTCTCTTTCCAGAGGGAAACCAGTTACAAACAGATGTAGCCACTACCTTATGCAGAGTCAGGAGGACAGCTCTGCCTGGAATTCACCCCCAGGGTCCTCAGCTCCAGCTCTGTCTCTTGTATAGCTGCCCAGAAACCTTAGCTCTGGAAAAACTTCATTTTCAAGACATGCCCCCTCCTAGAAAGCCCTCACCGGACAAAGACACTCAGTCAACCTCTTTTCAGGGATCCAATCCAGAAGATATTCAGTCATCTCCATGTTTGGGCCTTGACAGAACAAACAAGAGCACCTGGGTTGGGGGTGGGGGCAGCAGGAGTGCAAGCCCAGCCAGGCTGAGCCCTGGTTCCTCCATTACTAGCCACATGGTAATGGACATTTCAGGAACTCTCCCTGAACAATGGTGTCATCTATAAAATGCAAGTCACCCAATCCATGGCAGTATAAGTGATGTCCTAGTTTGGAGGAAAACTTACAGACCTCTCTACAGGAGCCCTTACTCCAAGAAATCTATTTTAATGAATGCATACATAGCTCCCATGGTATATCCAGCACTATTCAAAGCATTTTATAATATTAACCCATGCAGTCTTATAACAGCCCTAAAAGATGAGCAAGATGACCTTAATGTCATAGCAGATGAAGAACTAAGGCACAGACTATCCAAAGGGTGAGAGAGCTGAGGGCCAAATTCCAAGTAGCTTGGTTCTAGAAACCATGCCTTCCTTTCCCCAGGCTTCCTGTCTGGCTCCCTGTCCTAAGGATCACACTGAATGCACAAAGACAAGAGTGACAGAAGTCCCTCTGGAGTCTCCCCAAGGGAACCAAGGTCTGGAAGAGCAGCCATCCACCTGCCCACAGAGCCTCCATGAGATGTCTTCCCCAGGGCCCAACATTCACCTGGTGGCCACATGGCTCTGAGAGACAGCAAAGACAGCCAGGAGCAGCACAAAGCACCTCATTCTGGATATCAGGCAAGCACCACTCTAGCCAGTGCCCATCTTTGCAGTCTTTATAGAGTGGGGCTCCTTCTGGCTGGATGCCCAGACTTCAGAGGCACCCCCAACTTCAGACTATTCTACAAACATAGTGAGATAGCACCCAGACCAGCCAAGACCCACATTGATAAGAGCTACAAATTCTATCATTTTAAAGACTTCAAAGTTGAAGGGTACATAGGCCTTCAAGCTGGGAAAAGTCAACACAGGCCCCTCTACACCCAGTTCCCCTCTAGACCAGATCCCTGAGCTAACACAGGTGGGGCTGTTACCAGGAACTATTTCATGTTCTGGCCTTCTGCTCTGTGAGCAGCCAGGCCCCAAAGATCCCCTCCTTTGCCCCTCCCTAGGCCAGACTTCTGATTCCCATTTCTCCCAGGCCAGTTTTCCAGAAGGGGCTTGGTCTAGTCTCAAGGTGGCATCTAAGACCAAGAATGCTTGTCTAATCTATCACCCCAGTGGAGGAAGCTCAATGTTGGAGCTCCAAGTTCCCACAGAGAGCAATGTCTAAAAGAGAAGGCTCGATCATCCCCAGAGACACAGTGTTGAAAGAAAGGGATGCTGAGAAAGTGAGTGACAAATGCCTGCTCACTGGAACCATGGGGAAGACAGAGTGGAGCAGCAGACACATGCCCCACAGGAAGGGATAGGAGAAATATGGCAGCCACGTACAAGAGGAGCTCAGGGAATGTTTGAGTGAGCACATGAATGAATGAGTGGCATTGCCACTGCCCTGATAAGCAACAGAAAGTAGCTGGTGATGTCTGTGTGACATGCAGCAGATGAGGAGACAGAAGTTCAGAGAGTCATGTAAAAAGAGCTTGGCCTCATCTGAAATGTCCTGAATTAACATCTCCACACTCCACAGCAAGACTAATTCTGCTTCTAGGTCTTTCTTCCCAACCTCCAGCCACCCCTTGAGACAGTCACAGTATGTGCAGTGGGTCAAACCTGCAATACTAAGACCCCCCCCTGAGATTAGGTTAGCACCTTCAGAAACGATGGAGGGAGGCAGGCCTGACTGTGGCTCCATGTTGCCAATGGCCTAGCCTGACCCAGTGGCAACCTCTCAAGGACAATGACTACTGGTGTTAGGTGTAATCACCTCTCCCACTGGAAGGTGACCACAAAGGCAAGAATCAAAGACCCCTTGGTGCTATTTGCCTTTTATTCGTTCACACAGTTGGCAACCATCTGAGAACATTCAAGTGCATGCTGGAACACTGCCCCACAGAACACGATGCTAAGAGAGGCTATCTGCAGGAACAAGCCACAATCTAGAAAAAGCTTTTAAGAAAGACCATGATAAGAATCGAACACTCACTAACTGGCACCACACAAAGACATATCACCTTGGTCTAGACGACTTGTGTCTGGGGACTCACTCACAAAAGTGGCTGAAACATCTCAGAAGCCAAGGGCACCCCTTCCTCAGTACTCAGATTCCAGCACTGCCAAAGCCAACTGAGGTCAATTTCTTAAACATCTTCTATGTACCTGCACTAGACTGAAGCAGACAGAGCAATTGTCATCTCAGCCCCATAGGGAGTCCACAGTCAGGTGAGCACAAGTGGGAATAATAGAGAAAATTCAAAGGAACACACACACACACACACACACACACACACACACACACACACACACACACACATTGCAAGGTGGCAGTGAAAGTGTGGGTTCTAGAAAAAGACTGTGGCCATTGTCGCCCTGAATCCAGGGCCAGCTACACAGTGGTATGACTATGGGCGAATTTCCCTACCCTTCCATGACTCAGTTTCTTCTTCTAAAGGTAGAGACAATGATACTGATAGGGTCATGTGGTATCAGGTACTAACATCCCTTATACCACGGAAACAAAAATTTTCAACAAAACATTTGCAATCTGAATTAAGAGCCCATAGAGAAGACCATACACCATGATCAAGTTGGTTTCATTCCAGGGGTGCAAGATTGGTCCAACATACATAATGAATGCAGTATAACACATGACTAGGCTTAAGGACAGAAATCACATAATCATCTCAACAGATACAGAAAAGGGCTTGGGCAGAGAGCAACATCCTTTCATGATGAAGGTCCTGAAGAAACTCAGAATATTAGGAACACATCTCAACATAAGAAAGGCTATGTATGGCAAACCTAGCCAGTACTGTCAAGTGAAGAGGATCTGAAAGCACTTGTTCTAAAAATCAGCAAAGAAACAAGTGTGCTGTGGTGGTTTGAATAAGAATACCTACTATAGGCTCACAGTCATCAGGGAGTGGTGCTATTCAAAAAGGATTAGAAGGATTAGGAGGTGTGGCCTTGTTGGAGGAAGTGTGTCATTAGAGGTGGGCTTTGAGATTTTCAGAAGCCCAGGCCAGGTCAGTTTCTCTCTCCTTTCTCTCTGCCTGCAGATCAGGATATAGATCTCTACTATATCAGCCCCATGCTTGCCATGATGACAATGGACTTAACCTTTGGAACTGTAAGTGAGCCCCCAATTAAATGTTTTCTTTTATAAGGTTGTCTTGGTTATGATGTCTCTTCACAGCAACAGAACAGTGACTAAGATGGGTGCCCACTCCCCTCCCCTACCCCTTGTTTAATATAGTACTGGAAGTCTTAGCTGGAGCAATAACACAAGAGAAAGAACTAAAATGGATACAAACAGGAAAAGAAGTCAAATGTTTTGTATTTGCAGACGACACGATCTCTTCTTAAAATACTGTGAAGACTCCACCACCCGCTTAGACCTGACAAGCACTTCTAGTAAAATAACTGGACATAAGGTTTGTAAGACCCCCGGAAAGCTCAAGCCTCCAGGATCTCAGCCCAGGACCTCGGCCACCCCAATCACCAGGCGGAGGTGAAAGCTTGATGCAAACAGCATGAGGCTTTATTATAGTTGTTAAACGAGCTAACCCCATGTTAGCTCGGGTCTTTCATCCACCCGCCATGGCAGATGGCTAGCAAAGACAGCTCGAAGTGGCTGCATAGAGATCTTGTAGGGCAGCGTAAGGGGAGTGTCTAGGGGTATACACAGGCTCAGATTGGTGTGCCCCCAGGCTTGGAGGGCTTGCCCTGTGTTGATTGGTCAACTGGTTGTTATGGCCATCGGCCCTCCCAGGATGGTTGCCATACTCTGTGTGTCATTGCTGTATACCTGTCCGTAGAGCACACCCAGAGCTGTAAAGCATAGCACCACCAGCTAACTTCTGATTGGTTCCTTGCCATCAGGCAGGCATCTAACCACTTAGTGACTAAGGCAAGGTCAGATAAGCACATGTTCGGCTGTTATGGCTGCCGAAATGGGGAGCTGGTCCCTTCAGGTCAACACACAAAACTCAGGGGACTAGGGAAAAGCTCAGTCAATAAGGTGCTTGCATTCGAGCATAAGGACTTGAGTTCAATTTCCAGCACTCACATAAACGGCTGGGCCTGGAGGCTCAGTAGCTCATGCTTGCAATCTCAGCACTGGGGAAATGGAGGAAGGTGGATCCCTGAAGTTTGTCTGCCAGGCAGCCATTGAGTTTCAGGCCGATGAGAGATCCTGTCTCAAAAGACAAAGTGCATGGCTCCTGAGGAACAACAGGCTTCCATATATATAGCCATACACGTGCACTTCCATCCAAACACATGTATGCACTTACACTCATATAAACTCACGCATGTACACCCACAATACATACACAAGAGCACAGTGACTTTTCTCTATGCCAATAGTGGACTTACCCAGAAAGAATTCAAGAAAAAAAAATCAATTTACAACAGCTTCAAAAAAAAAAAACTATAAATAAACTTAATCAAGGAGTCAAAAGATCTCTTTAATGACAACTTTAAAACATTGAAGAAAGGGCTGGAGAGATGGCTCAGAGGTTAAGAGCACTGGCTGCTCTTCCAGAGGTCCTGAGTTCAATTCCCAGCAACCACATGGTGGCTCACAACCATCCACTATGAGATCTGGTGCCCTCTTCTGGTGTGCAGATATACATAGAAGCAGAATGTTGTATACATAATAAATAAATAAAATCTTAAAAAAAAAATTGAAGAAAGAAGTGTGAGAAGATACTAGAAGAGTAAAGACCTCCCATGCCCCATGATCATGGGTTGGCAGAATCATATTGTAAACTTGAGGGGGGGAGTACACAACAGGGGGCAGGCTTTGAGGGTTTATAGCTTCGCACCACCCCAGTTCTCTTTCCTTCTGCATGGGGATGGAAATGTGAGCTGCCAGCTTCCTACTCCTACTCCCTGTCATCAGGACTCCAACCTTCTGGAATTGTAAGCCAAAATAAATTCTCCTGAAGTTTCTCTTAGTCAAGGTGTTTAATCACAGCAACAGGAGAGTAAGCAATACAGCTGCTCCCTATTCAGTAAAGGAAATAATCAGCACAGCGAAGAGACGGCCAACTGTATATCCAACAAGAAATTAATGTCTTCAGCTTATAAATGGGACTCTTAAAGTTAAATAATAAAAATCCAATAAATAGGCTAATAAATTAGTTCTCAAAGGAAGAAATGCAAATGGCCAAGAAAAATGGTTCAACATCCTTAGCATCAGGGGCATACAAATTAAAACTGTTCTGGGATCTTATCTTACCCCAGCCAGAACTATCATCAAAACAAACAAACAAATAAACAAACAAACAAATGGGCTGGAGATATGGACCAGGGGTTAAGAGTGTAGATTGCTTCTGCATAGGGCCCAAGTTTGGTTCTCAAAGCCAACACGTATGGCCTCCACAGACATTGGTATCAGGTTTCCACACACACACACACACACACACACACACACACACACACAATTAAAAACAAAAATAAATCTCAGGGAAGAAATGACAAAAAGAAAACAAAGACTGGAGCAAAGCAAATGCTGGAGAGGAGGTAGGGAAAGAGGAACCATTCTACAGTGCTAGTGGGAATGTAAACTAGTGCCACCATCATGGAACTCAGTGTGGAGGCTCCTCTGAAAACTGCAAATAGATTCACGTGTGATCCAGTTATAGCACTCTATACTCTGAGGACTCCAAGTCATTATAGACAGAGACACCTGCTCACCCATCTTTAGGGCTACACTATTCAAAACAGCCGACCTATAGGATTAGCCTAGATGTCTATCAGCATAAATAGATAAAGAAAATGTGGAATAATAAATACAAAGTGGAATTTTATTCATTTGTATAGAAGAATAAAATCATGAAATTTGTAGGAAAATAGATAAAACTAGAAACCACGTGATATAAGCCAGGCTGAGGGACTGTAAGAGAGGAAGAAGCCTAAAGGGACAGGGAGGGAAAACATGGGAGGGCAATAGAATGTATGTCATGAAAACAGAAGGGGGTGCTGTTGGGGTGGAAGAAAAGGATGACGAGAGAAGGGGGGAGGGGAGAGGGAGCAGTGGGAAGAGTGGATAAGACAAAGTATATAGATAAGTATGCATGAAAGTGTCACGATGAGTCCCATTTCTTTTTTTTTAAAGTAAAAGAGAGAGGGTTGGAGGACCATCAGCCACTTCCTAGGGTTTTCTCATAACCAGTGAGGCCCTAGAAGGTCCTGAAAGTATTCAGAACATGCAAGATGTCCTCCTCCTCCTCCTCCTCCTCCTCCTCCTCTTTTTAAAACTTGTTTCTTTTGTTGTTGCTTGCGTTTGCTTTTATTTTTTCCTTCTTGACCCAACCCTCTTAGTTCTCTCAGCCCTGTCTGTGCAATAGATGTCTGTGTCCCAGGGGGCTTCTCTCAGTCCTGTCTCTCAGTTCTCTCTCTCAGTGTCCCCCACCTCTCTCTGCCCTCTGTGCAGTAGATGTCTGAATCCCAGGGAGCCACTGAGGTCTCTGGGGATGGGTGGGACTGGGGGCAGAGTGGGATTTGTAGGTTACAGAGTCCCGCAGGGTGGGGGCCATTGGTGTGGCCTGCCTACAGGAGTCTTTCCTTCTGACCTGTTGGCGTGGCTGAGATGGGTATGAGAAGGACCTGGGGTTTTGCCCCAGGACCAAGGGCCTGGTGGATGTGTGTTCCGGATGGGAAGCAGATCACTCACCTCTCAGTCCTCTGTGCAGTAGATGTCTGTGTCCCAGGAAGTCGCTGAGGTCGCCGGGGATCTTGTTTTTGCCTTTTAAGACAGAGTGTAGTATATCCCAGGCTGTCCTTGAACTCACTATGTGGCTGATGATGGCCTTGAACTCCTGTTCCTCCTGGGATTGCAATTGTGTGCCACCATGCCTGGCGTTGACCCCTCTTTCCTTGCCATTACCAAAAGTGTGCAGCATGGTTGCTGTTGTGTGTGATCTGCGACTTAGAAAAGGGAAGCTCAAAAGAGTAAAATTGTTCACCCAGATCCCAAATCAGAGACAGCGGCAAAAGAGCCCATTAGATTACTGCAGCCTCACTGAGCAGGTGACAAAGTCTGGCCCAGTGACACTAGGCATGAGGGGGTAGCTCAGGTGCACACTGGGGCCAGGTGGGTGGTGTGAAAAAATACAGTAGCTGATATGAGGGAAATCTGCCAGAATTCTTCCCTCCATTTTTACTACAGTAATACTGAGCTTGTATTCCAAGTTTAAAAATAAACATCAAAAAATGTAGTGAATTCAATCCCCTTCTTTTTTGGTCAAATTAATTTTTTTTTAATTCTTCACGAGTAAATATCATGCAGACCAAAATATCTGCAGGTCAGACTCTAACATCTACACAGCCATCAGATGGTAGACTTCAGATAATGGTGGATTTGGGTAGATGGAGACAGAGAGATGGATCACCAGCTAGCTCCATGAAGACAGCCCAAAACAGATTCCAGGGTTTTCCATTTTCCAAGAAACACCAGAAATGTGGATTTGGGAGCAAACATGCAACTTTAAAACAGGGGTAAGCATTAACTTTATATTATACAGACAAAATAAGATAGGTAGGGCAAAGCCCCGGCCCAATAACAACCTAGGGACAGGCCCCTTGCCTTAGCAAAACCTAGACTAAAGGAGTGTTGCCCACCACCACCACCCAGTGCATGATGGAATCAACTAGGGGGCTCTCCAAGAGAGGAAAGGATGGGGGAAAGGAGGCTGTGGAGGATAGGCCCAGCTCAAGTGCAGCTCTGCAGGTATGACTGAGCCATGACACACATCAGAGAATCTGACATTAGACTGTGCCTATTGTCTTCTGTACGCCCTTACCTGAAGATGTTCAGGAAGTCCACGTCAGTGAAAACACTGCTCACCACCCAGCTATGCTAATTAAGGAGAGCTGTTTCCTGAGATGAATATGTGTTAAAAATATCAAATATTAATCATCAGCAACATTAATATATAATAATGCTTGTTTCTCTCTCAACTTCCTAGCTGACATCCGGCGTAAGTGCATTGAACCTAAGGCTTGCTGCACTGTGGGAATTAGAAAGAGCCTCTCTTACAGTCTTCACCCGAACTGAACTGACTGGCTCCATGGGGCAGTTCACAGACTGGAGGGGTTGCCACGAGAAATAAAACACTGGATGAGTCTATTTAGGGTAAAGTCTAAAACTCTAAAGAAAAGAAGAAATCCAGGCATGTTATCAAGAAGCATCCTGTCTCAAACATCAGGGAGGAGGCAGGAGCATGCTCCCTTCTTTCTGCTTCTTTACTATCCTGGTACCTCTTGGTGTGTGTGCGTGCTCATAGAGGGACCAGGGTCAAACCTGGGGTATCCTTCTCAGTTGCTCTCTGCCTTGTTTGTTTTTCAAATATTTACGTGTGTGTGTGTGTGTGTGTGTGTGTGTGTGTGTACGTGTGTGCGTGTGTGTGCGCGCGTGTGTGTGCGCGTGCGTGCGTGCGTGCGTGCGTTGCGTGCGTGCGTGCGTGCGTGCGTGTGTGTGTGTGTGTGTGTGTGTGTGTGTGTGTGTACTATTGTATTCACAGAAGTCCAAGGGTAACTCTTAGGAGTTGGTTCCCTTCTACCACCTTGTGGGATCCAAGGGGTAAACTCAATTTGTCAGGCATGCACCAACTCCTCTGCTCACTGGCCCACTGTGCCAGCCTTCCTCTTTGTTTTTGTAACAGGATGTCTCACTTTTACCTGGAACTTGCTGATTGATTCAGCTAGGCTGGCTGAATCAGCCCCAAGGGCCAGCCTACTTCGGATCCCCCAGCACGGCAACCACAAACTTTCACCATCGCACCCAGCTGTCATTTTTCTAACACAGGAATCAAATCTATGACCTCCTGCTTGCACTGCACAGGCCTTACTGACTGAGCTAACCCAGCAGCTGTGTTGACCCTTGTTCTAATATGAAGTCCATACATGAACTGGGGCTTTAGCAAATGGGAGCTGCCTCAGCTCTTTGCAAAGCAGTGTCGATTTTTTTGCTATTTGTTGAATTGATTTCCTCCAACTGTTGGGTTGACTGACTTGCTAAGGTAAGGCTTCTAAGAAGGTCACAGGTACAGAACTACCATATGGGAGTAACAGCTCGAGAGCTTGTGAGGGGCTTGGGAATTGCAATTGAGCCCTGCTGGTAGCCCCAGAATCTGCCCTGTGTCGCTTGCCATAGTTGGAATCTGCTATGGTGAGGCCTGTTTAAGGAATGTGTGCTCACGATAGAGTTGCTCTGCCCACAGTCTGGGAAAAGCTAGGGTGGAGGTCAGAGTGCACCCCTTTCTAATCTCAGCTGTTATCAGGTTCCACCTCCAGGAACCTGTGCGTGAACTTGAACTTGGCAAGGAATGAACACTATCTGAACACACTGAGGTTTCTTGCTGCTAACTTCAGATTTGGGGCCTTTGAAACACATCCAAAAAGCTTTTCTATCCTTCCCAGCTCTTTGGTTTCCTCCACTAAGGAAAGACCCCCCAAACTCTGGTGGTTTAGTGAGGACACAAAGGCTCCAGAGGCTGGGCCAAGGATCCAAGTGCTGACTCTTCAAGATGTCTTCATAAAGAAGAAAATTAAATAACTGGCCATCCCCATGCTGCTTCCATGTGGTGGATGACAACCTGAGCATTTCCATTACACTAGCATTTCTTCTTCACTGCAACCCCAAGAGGCAGGGGCTGTTGTTGTTGTTGCTATTAATAGAGGGGGAAACTGAGGCACAGAAAGTTCAGTAAACTGACCAAACCAGGAAGTGACTGAAACAGGGCTCAAACTTGTGCAGGCTGTCTTGCTCAGCACTGGACTGCCCCCAGTCAAGAAGCAGACACAGAGACCACAGCAGCTTGCTGAGCAACCAACCAGCACCTGAGCCAAGGAAATGGGAACTGCAGGTGTGTCTGTTTACTTAACCTTTGGGCTTTGCTTTTGTTCCTGGGCTCCACTCTGGCTTTCTGTCAGAGTGTGCGAACAGCTTCTTGTCTGTCAGTGCATCTCCCTGCCTAGGCAGCCAGCTATAGGCCTCACAACCGTAACCCTGGCATTTAAGAGGCAGAGGCAGGAGGGTTGCCGGAAGTGTGAGGCCCATCTGGACTACATAATGAGTTCCAGGGTATCTGGGGCTACCAGAGTGAGAGAAAGAACTTTCAGGGAGATGGGCATTGAGTCACATGCCTAGTGTGACCTGGGCCACTGATCTTCCGGGGACCCGAGCACTATGCTATTCTTTCCAGATGAGCAGGAGAGATAGGGAAGATTGCAGCAGTGCCAGCTGCACAGAGTAGGGACACATGGCCCTTTCTGTACATGTGTTGAAGGGAAAGTCATTGGGGGAGTTCACTCTTGCCCATCTGAAATTTGTTTGCCTCCATGGTCTAGTGGCTCTGGGTTTCTGGAGCTAAACACCCCGAGCTGGGGAGCAGGGTGAGAGAAGGTATGCTTCACATATCACACAGCCTTGTCCCCGCCCAGGGCTCAACCATGTATGATAAGATTCTAACAAGAGTACACACATCCCCAGAACACAGGGTTTGGTGCCCATTAACTGTGTATCAGATTCTCTGTTCCTGCCAAGGTGGACAGGGCAGTGCCCTCCAGGGAAGAAAGAAACAATCCTTGCCTTCATTTAAAGATACCATAGTCTCAACAAACCGGAACCCCACCTGACCTGCCATGCGAGGTCTAATGCTTTGGTGCTACTGATCTCACGTAGACCATTGCAACATGAAAACTTCCATTCAAGACATTGTCTGAGGTGGAAAACCACAAATCCCAAATATAAGAAGAGATAGAGCATCCCTTAGAAACCACAGAAGATTGTTCCAAGACCCCCAGTGGATGCCAAAATCCGAGGATGCTCAAGTCCCTTGCAGAAAACGGCACGGGGTTGGCACGTACCTATGCACACCCTGCAACATGCTTTAGCCTTTCCTGGGTCACTTAAATCTAACATAATGCAATGCCACACCGTCATACGTGTTGTTCAGAGAATAACAAGAAAAAATACACACGTTCAATGCAGATACACTTTTTAATGGTTTGATCCACAGTTGGTGGAATTTGCATGAAGAACACCACCAGGGGTTGGATGGTGACTAGATGTAGCTTGGCTTACAAGATAGGCGGCTTTAGTTAATGAGGTGCTTATTCTCCTCCCCTCCACAACATGAGTGCTAACTCACCATTGGAAAATGCTCATTCCTGTTTGAAGGGAAGCCAAGCCATTTTTGCAATACACAGTGGCCACCTCCCCCGGCAGGAGGCGCTGAGGGCCTCCTCGTCATACCACACCCAGTCCTTCCTTCAAGGGGACACTTTTCCTCTCTTTTTTCAACTTTGTGGTTCTTAAAGTTTTTAAAAATAGCTGTATTGTGGTATGATTCATGCAGCCATGCTTTGCCCTCATAAACTGAATGTCCCAGTGATGCTGTTATACAGCCACCTCTGCAATTTAATTTGTCACCCCTAAAGAAACGTGGACCCTTAACTATTACTCCACATTTTTGTGCCTTCACCCCACCCCAATCCTAGCCAACTATGACCTACTTTCTCTACCTGTGGGTTTGCCTGCTGTGGACATTTCAAATAAATCGAATTGTGCAAATGTGGCCTTTATGTCAAGCTTCTCTAGTCCAATGATTTCAAGGGCCACTCATGCTGTGAAACGTGTGTGTGTGTGTGTGTGTGTGTGTGTGTGTGTGTGTGTGTTCCATGTTTGGATATCATATTGTACTGATCTGGAATGAAAAAGAACTATTTGTGCCAGGGCAGTTCTTTGCTTTCATTGCCAATCCCTGGTCTGGGAAAATGTCCCTTAAGACACCCAGAGTGTGCCCCAGGCCAGTATGTGCTTCTCTATCTACATGGCAGGGTCAGACTGTTATTTTTTTTTAAATAGATTCCCAACAAAGTTTCAATGTTGACTCTTGGGCTGGTCTGAGAGTTGATTTGGATTCATTACACAGGCTCAGCCTGAGCCAGTGTCCAGCCCTACAGCCTTTCTCCCTGCTGTGATCTTTCTCTTCAGCTTTAGGGGCCTCTTGCCTTCAGGAACCTCTTCTCGGCAGTGATAACCGCATAGAACAGTAGCTAATTGGTTTTTACCCGGACCTCACTCAGAATACTAAGGACCACACTGAGAGGGGTTCAAAGCTGAACAGCAGACAGAGGAGGCTCTGGCAAGCAGACCTGGCAGCATATGCCATGGCACGGTCTCTGCTCTGGCCCCTGCCCTTCTGTCCTGGAGGGATGCGATCTCTAGGCCCTGGCTAACCAGAGACTTGTGAAGATGATGGAACAGTAGCAAATGAGCAACAGCCCCGGTACTGAAGGAGCCTCAAAGGCGGCTCTGCTGGCCCTGCTACATCCTGGAGATTCACAGACAGGGGAAGGGTGAGCTTATTCACATCTGCTCTCTCATCCCAGAGAACCTGTGAGCAGGAACATTACAGCACCTGACCTAAACTCTGCAGGAAGGGGATAGTGGGTTCCAAGGCTACTTCTAAGCTAGGGCTGAGCCCAAGTGTTAAAAAAGCATTGTTCTTGTGGTCCTTCTGGTGTCAGGCTTCTTTACAAGTACTGTTCTGGACCTCCAGTGGCGTCCAAAGCAGGGTGTATCGGAGGAACTCAACTTTTAACTTTCTGGAAGCACCCTGTCTTCATCTAGCCTTCAAGCTCCTGCTGCTTCCACTTTGCCCACGAGAGGGCGCCAGACACCAATGGTTGAGGACTTAAGATTTGGGCCTAAGCATAGTCACTGAAATCGTGGATGGATCTTGAAAGGATATTCTTCTAGATTACGTTCATCTTAGGGGCATACTATCTTTATACTATCTTTATTGGAAATTTCTGAAGAGCACATTACTTAAGTAAAGAATACATTTTCCTAAGCCTCCTAACCTCCCCACTGTTTGCCCTTCTGTCTTTTGCATCACCAAGAGAAATGAGGCAGAGGCTCAGTACTCATTCCTCAGAATTATGACATTAAACATGAAAATTAGTGAAGTCACGTTAAATTTTTGATCATCCTATGAGTCTGCAGGTGGCCTGCTCTGAGGCTAGGAAGGCAATGTGCTAGGGAGTGCCCCAAGGCACACCAGGGTCTTGTTTCTGAGGCACTGAGGCACTGACTGTTGCCCACTCAGGGTTGCTCTGTGAGCAGGGAGGGTCACATGCTGGAGGACAATACCCAAGGGCAGTGAGTGGAACTTGGAGATCTGTGAGACAAGGAGGATCGTGGGACCATTGACTTGGAAAGGAACTTCACAGCTAGAACCGGGGCCTGGAGCCCAAAGTGTAAGAGCTTGTAGCCTCACACAGGGAAGGATGTCAGGTCAGTAGAGAAGGGAGGAAAGCACAGAACAGAACCTGTGCTGGCCAAGGCCCAGGCTGGTGGACCCTGGAGTAAGGACTGAGCTGAGAATCGTGGGAGGGTTAGAGGACAGGAACCCTGGGTCTTAGAAACTGCAGAGAACGCTCCTTGAGGCTCCTTAGAAGGTGTGGGTATGGCACACTGTCCTTTCACATTCTTTTAAAGGTTTTTTTGTTGTTGTTTTTTTGTTGTTTTGTTTTGTTTTGTTTTTTCCAGCTAGCTGGGGATGTGACCCAAGACAAAACCGTCAGCTTACTTAAAGGGAAACTCTGTTGTTGCAACTTGATTGCTCCAGTCTGAACTTTGTAGACGGCAACATTTTGTCACAGTGTTGTTGGACACCCTTTATCTAGACCAATAATTCAGATGGGGCAAGTCAGCAGCCATCTGTGTGTAGAGAAAGCTCCTGGTGTGCCTAGGGTCAGGCTCCTCAAGGGTTTGCCAGCTCCCTCGCTGACACAAATTACCTATCACTAGGCACACATGGCCTGCTGGGGTCAAATATCTGGCATAAATCCAAAGGGACTGGATTTCAGCTCTGAGAGTTGAGGTAGGCCCATGCTAAGTCTACTCAATGGAGCTTCCCCAGCTCCCAGCCCTTCCCAGCAAACCTCATACACATATACCCAGAGCCCTCTGAGCTACCTCTCACCCCTAATTCAAAGACACCCTGAAATCCTCTTGCTTTCCAAAGGTGCCCTGAGAAAAGCTGACTTTGTGCCATGGTCCTAAAATAAGGAGCCAGTCAGTCAAAAGAAAGATGAATGAATGTCCCTCAGGTTTTCCCTCTACCCCCACAGGACCTGTGACTTAGTGATGCACCCAAGGGCCAGTGCCCAGGAAGGTGTGATTTAGGAAGGAGGGTGCATGCAGGAAGGGGCAGACAGCTGGGAGGAACACAATGTCACAGCTTCAGGCAGTTTGAGCAGGGCTGGCCAGCTTCTCAAGGCCACAGCGTCGTCTGTGCTCACCAGTGAACTGTTCCATAGTGGGAGGTATGCAAATCTGCTCACACATTGCAGTGGACAGGGTGGGAATGGAGCGGCTGCAGGGAGCTTAAACACACAGAAGTAATGGTGTCGAGGTCACCCAGTAGGGATCCTGAGCCCAGGCAAACTAAAAGTTGACGTTCTTCAAGTCCCGGGAACAGCGGTACCTGCCATCCAGAAACCTGGAGCACAGCAGGCTGCGTGAGCAGGGACAGGCATGGTGCTGGCGTTTCCTAAAGAAAGGGATCTAGAGAGAGGAGGAAGCAGTCCATCAGCCATAGGAAAGGCCTGCAAATGTCTCCTCAGACAACCACTCCAAGGCACGGAATAACTGAATGACACAACAATGTCACACAGCTAATTCATGGAGGAACTAGGATTTGAACCCAGATAAGGCTGATGCTCTGTCCATGGAACACCTATGGCCATGAGCATTCTCTCTCTCTCTCTCTCTCTCTCTCTCTCTCTCTCTCTCTCTCTCTCTCTCTCTCTCTCACACACACACACACACACACACACACACACACACACACACACACACACATACACGCATGCAAACACTCTCACCCCTCTGGTAAGTAAATCTCTCTGCTTACCCCTGGTGTCCTCAGCTCTGTGGTCGGGACCTATGTATAGCTGTGAAGGGACAAACACCCTCTTTAAACAGTGACTGACATCAAAGAGCATTGCTGAACACCCAAGGTTTCCTCCAGTTTGGAAAGGGTGCTTGTTTAATATTATATGTTATATGTTATTATACGTGAGGGCATAACCAGGAGAGCGTGCCTGTGGAGATCAAAGGACTTGTGAAGTCTGTCTGTCCTTCCACCTTTATATAAGTTCCAGGAATGGAACTTGTTTTCATAGCAAGTGCTTTTACCTGCTGAATCATCTCACCACCACCCCCAGTGAGTTTTAAATAGAGTGATGAAGAGACTAGGTCCAGCAACAGACTACCTGGGTTCGAATCCCAGACCTGCTGTTCCCCATATCTCTGACAACTGACTACCTGTTTACCCTTGCCTTGTTTTGACTTTATCATCTATAAAATGGGCTCATAGCTCCTACCACATATGGCTCTAGAGAGACTGAGAGCGTGTGTTTATGAAAACTTACTGTGGACAAATGGCCTGCAGGAAGCGCTCAACATTTGTTTTCTGTTAATGCCTATGTCCTTATGGGAGAGTGAATCATTCTGAACCATCTTTCATAGCCTGAGGCAACGGGAATGGCAAAGGGGTTCAGCTTTCAGCTTCCTGAGCCCACGGTGTAAAGAACAGATCGATGGCCTTGAGGGGTTCTGGGAGAGATTGCTGGAAGATTCTCAGATTCCACCTGAGCACTGGAGCCTGTGCAGACAAGTCACAGAGCTTGAAAAACTGCTAAGGGGGGGCTGGATGTGGCTGTAGCCCTTGCCCCTTAATGGCCCCACACTCCAAAGGCTAGAGAGAGGCCCAGAGTTGGCTGCTTAGGGCACAAAGTATAGCAAGTATACTTTGCTCCAGCCGCCCTGAATAGGAAGTGCTTTATGTTCTTAAAGAGAGTCTGATCCTAAGAACAAAGGACAATTGGGAGCCCATTGAAATCCAGTCTTTTCAGGGTTAACCACCCTGCTCCCTTCAGTGTGTCCATGCAGAGGCATTAAACACAGCAGGAAAGAGCTGAGCCATCCCTCAAAACCAAGGAGGCTGTACCCCACACCAGTGACTTCAGAAAACTCTATTCTAGTCCCAGCTATCTCCTGGACTGAGCCTTGAGAGAGTCACATGATCTGTTGTTGTTCCCCAGTTTGCTAATGAAAACCCAGGAATGTTTTAAATTTCAAATCATAACTGTGTTCCCCCAGCCTGTCCATAAAGGTGCAGGTATACAACCTCAGCACCTAAACCAATGCCCAAACAGTATCTCATGGCTTAAGGAAGGCTGCTGCCTGCTTTCCTTCCTTCAATGAGGCCGGATCCACCATGGAGGGTGCAGTATTAATCTTCCCCACATGGTCATCAGAAGCCACATACTCCCTGGGCTAAGCTGGACCAGGCCCCAGGATCCCTGTCTGCTTGCCCATGCTCATTCACACACATGCCCATCCAGGGCGAGGAGAGTACCTTGTGGCTTCCTGGGTGGCACTCCTCTCCTTCCCGCCCCAGTGGGGTGCACAACCGCAGCCCCCGCAGCCACAGGCTGATAGCACAGCATGTGCCCGGCCCACACTGGACATCTCGGTCACAGGCCTACAGGAGAGAGAAAGGGCCAGCCCATTAGTGCCACCCAAAAGAACAAAGGAAAGGAAACTCTAAGCCATCCTTGTCAAGGTCTGGAGGAAGTGACTAAGTGCCTGGGATTAACAGGACAGGTTGGCCTGGGCTGTAATACCACCGGTGTCTCAGGCAGGACACTCTGGGCTCAGCAGAGCACCAGACCTCAACCTGGGGGACCATCCCAGCTCAGTGATGTGGCAGTCCCCACTCCCTGAGAAGACCTATGTTAGAAGGCATAGCTTTTCTAATACCAGTCGACACTCATAGGATTGACTGAATTAAAACTCTCTGGATGGGGGAGTGGGGGAGTCCTTTGTGGTCCAAGGCCCTGGATGTTCACTGCTGAGTTCTCTCTGAGAGAATTCTCTCTTTGTCCTCCAGCACGCATTTCTGGCTGCCTCTCTGCATGTCTCCCACTGCCTAACCCACAGGGGCCTGGTGGACAGGTATCATCCCCAGTCCTTCTCCACTGGCCTCTCTCAGCCCCTGACATGGACCTTTTTGGTTTGGGCTGTTTGGATCTGCTGGGTGACTGGGTAATGCCTATCTAAGGAAAGGTCAAACGAGCCCATTTTACACCAAAGCCAGGGTCAAGAGAACAGGTTGGGCCTAATGGAGAGATAGACAACCAGACCACTGCACAGAGGTCAAGTGGCTTCAGAGCTGAAGTTTGAAGCTGTGTTTTGATTCGTTTTTCTCCAATGGTAACCACAGAGTACCTTCAGGCTGCCAGCACAGAATATGACAGGACCCAGAAGCTCCAGGCTTTTCCAGATGAGGAGCTAAAGATGCCAATAGAGAAGGTCCAGGTGGCAGTCACCAGCAGTTACTCTCTAACCCAGCAGGGGCACTTCTCACACCCAAACCATCCCCTTAAGAGCCAAGGGTGAGGGAAGTAGGTCCCACTGGGACTCTCTCCCCTGACAGTGGTGGGCAAGGCACTCTGGGAGATTGGGCCCTACAGCCTGGACTGTCACTATCTAAGGAGTAAGGGAATGTGGAAAGGTCAGGACTTGGTGTCTTTCTGGTAGTCAGGAGAGGGACATCAAAGGGACATTGGAAATGGAGGGCAGCGAGGCGCTCCCCGCTTCCCCTCAGCACTGTGTTCTGACTGCTCATCTTGCCGTTGTTCATTCACTCTGTCTGTCTGACCAGCCCTCTTCTCTCATTGTGCTCTTTATGAAGGAACATCCCACCTCCCTTAGGCCTCTCTGCCTATTGCCACTCAGGGATAGATGCTGGAGCTGGCTTGGTGACCCTGACACTGAGTGGCTAGCTCATCAGGCTGTGTACTCCCAAACTTGACTCTGTGTGGCAATCCTCCCTTCTGTCCTGGGTCTGACACCTTGGTCTTCAGGACAAACACAGAAGCTCTCAGCAGTGACTCTCACTAGATGCAACTCTGCCTCCACAGCATTCGCCTGCACTGTGTGTCATTTTGAATGGAGTCTCTTTCCTATGAAAATGACAATGAAGTTGCCTTTTCTGTGAAAAAGAAAATCTATCCAATTCCAGGAATTGACTGGCATTATCCACACTTACCTTCCATGTAAAGGGTTGGAGGAGCTGGAAATAAAAGCTAATTCTCCTTTTTTTTTTTTTCTTCTGACTTCTACCAGGAAAACTCCCAGAAGCCCTGTGGTTTTGTTTGGAATAAAGATGGTCCTGCGTATGACACAGCATGTGCCTATATGACAGGGACACAAGGTACAGTGGGACATCTGAGAGGATACCACACTCAGTGAAGTGTTCAGTGGCCCTGGGCTGACTCATTTGGGTTGTGTTCTGCCAATGCTTGTGCCACCCATCTTCCCCGGGGAACTCATTACAGAGTGAAAGGATGCCTTTGACACATTCTTCTTAACAGCAAAAGTAGATCTGGGTGGGACTCTGTGTGCTTCTGCCCTGAGCCACACCACCATGCTCTGTGAGGTAGCATGGAAAGTAGACCAGACATAGATGAAAACCAAGGTACACACAAGACAAATGGGGCTTGGAAGCGAGCGCTAACCCACCGTATAAAGGAACTTCCTATGGCACACACCAAAGAACTTCATTTTACTGAAGACTCGATGTCAAAATCCCAGTGCCCTCCCAATGTATTTAAAACTATATTATAATTACACATAGCTTCTCAAAACCCAACTCTCTATCAGAGTGAGGTCTGACCCATCTGAAGATCACATGCAACCCCATTCCAGGCAGAGACCATCTCCCAAATCACTTTGGCTTAGGTGAATTGGAGCAGCAGAGCCTTCATGGTTCTCAGGTCATATCCCATGCAGAACTCTGATCTTGGCCCCTAACCCAAGCCTATAGAGAAAGCTAGAAACTTACCCCTGTGATCACCGCACAGTGGGACGCAGTTGCTAAGAGGAGCACAATGAAGACTTGCACGGTACCTCTCATCATTACTCGGGGTGAAGAACAAATGCTGTGCACTCCGGCGCGTCTCACTTCCTTCTGCCCTGCCTTAACTGGGCAAGCTGTGCAGGCCAGGCTGTCTTGCCCCTACCTCTTTCAAATTTATATGGTCAGATCCGGGGCTGCCTCTGGATGCCTCATCTCTCTCTTCCCTCCCATCACCAGCATTATTCAGATGAGCTCAGAAGCAAAGATGAGACCTGAATCTCTAACCACATCACATCACCGTCAGAACTGATAAAAATGGACACATCGGGGCACTTTGACAGTTGCTCTAACTCTTCCAAGAGCACCACACTTCTAACAGTTGCGTGCAATTCACTTGCTATCCATTTCTGTCTGCATCGTTCTTCCTGCTTGGGTCAGGGGAATGGCTTTAGTAATGAATTAAGAGATTTGCTACATTGATTTTTCCTCACCCACACTGAACCATGCAGCCTACAGGAATGTTTAGTCTCTCACACTCAAGCCCCCAAGTATTGTGTGGGCATTGACCCTGGATTCAGCACAAAGGTGGCTGGGAAGACAGAGGGTGAGGCAGTGTCTGCTCCTGTCCTCTAAAAGGTCAAATTTCCCAAAATGGGAAAAATACTTCTGTGGTGTTGATGCTTCTCACGGATATGCAGACAGGTCTGCTCCCTAACAGGCTCTAGACAAATACCTGTGTGCTGGCGAGTCTTCGGTGTCTAATTGATTGGCTTCAGAATCACTATGGAAACACACCTCTGGGTATGTCTATAAGGATATTCCCAGAAAAACAAAATCAAGGAAGGAAGATCCACCATGGCTGCGAGGAACATCCTATGAGCTACAGACTGGGACTAATGAGAAAGAGAACTGAGCGCTGGCATCCCTATGCTTCCTGACCACAGATGCCATGTTACCTGTCACCTCATGCTCCTGCCACCTTGGTATCATGATGGGCTGTACACTCAAGCTTCAGGCCAAAATAAAACCTTTTTTCCTTAATTTGCTTCCACCAGCAGTGGAAAAGGAATGCCCCTGGTACAGGAACCAGGAACAAAAGATAAGAAAGCACACAGGTTCTACCCTGGCAGTATCCTGTAGAAAAGGGAACTTGAGCTGGGCTGCTGCTAAAAGAAGCCATGTTGGTGGTCTTCCTGTAGCACGGGTGAGCATGAGGGCGGCCTTAACTGCAAGCAAACACAGTGGGCTCAGATGGCAGGCTGATGGGAAAGTAAGTGACTCTGAGTATAGCTCTTCTCGCTAGAGGGAAGCCCCTAGTCCCAGCCTACAGACAAACAAGACACACTGTGAAGGGACCAGCCCCCCATTTCTGCAGCCATGACAGTAACACGTGCTCGCTATGACCTTGCCTTGGTCACTAAGAGGTCAGATGCCTGCCTTGTGACAAGGAGCCAATCAGAAGTTAGCTGGTGGCGCTATGCTTTACGGCTCTGGGTGTACTTTACGGACAAGTGCACAGCAATGATGCAGGAGCAGGGCATAGCAACCACCCTGGGAGGGCCTATGGGCCATAACAACCAATTGGCCAATCAACACAGGGCAAGCCCTCCAAGCCTGGAGGCACACCAATCCTGAGCCTGTGCGTACCCCTAGACACTCCCCTTACGCTGCCCTACAAGATCGCTCGGCAGCCAGTTCCAGGGGTCTTTGCTAGCCATCCACCATGGCGGGTGGGTGAAAGACCCGAGCTAACATGGGGTTAGCTCGTTAAAAAACAATAAAGCCTAATGCAGTTTGCATCAAGCTCTCGAATATGCCTGGTGATTGGGGTGACCGCGGTCATGGGCTGAGACCCCGGAGGCATGAGTTTTTCCGGGGGTCTAACAACTGTTGGGTCCTTTATTGGACCATCCATTTTATCTCCACAATAATAAAAGCTAGTATTTTTCCAACATGTGTTTTCTAGTACGTTAATACAGGACATGCATTCCTAATCCCAAACTCTAAAATCTAGACAGCTCCAAAATGAAGAACTTCCTGATATAATGTGACATGTGGAAGGTTCTACACAGTGGAACCTTGTTGCATTTGCAAAATTACTTAAGATACTATAGAAACGTGCATTTAGACTATGTGTGTAAGTTGTTCATGAAACAGACAGAATGCAAGTTTACACTTACAGCCCATCCAACATATACCATTGTGTATATGAAAATATTCAAAATTGGGGAGGTGACCTTCAAACCTGGGGCACTCCAGGTCTTAAGGATTTCAGAGCAGAGGTACTCAGTTCACAGGTGTTACATGGACAATTGCTTTCCAGGGTCCTTCGTGCTGGCATAGGAAACATTAAGAGGAAAACACAGCCTGTGGTAGATTCATCTGCAATGTCATTTTCTCAAAGCATCTTGTGGAAATAGGATTCTCACACAGAAATGTCATCAAGCATCCATGACTAGTGAGAGAAGAATCCCAGTGAGGCCTGGACACCTTGGCTGGTCGCCAGGCCCACACAGGCAGACACACTGACTTTGAACCAGATTGCTTGCTGGCGTCATGACCTTGAGAATATTGTTAATCCTCAGAGCCCCAGTTTTCTGAGGACCTCCAGTTTTCACCATCTCCCCTAGTTCCTTCCCAGAACACACAACTACCATGAGGAAATTCTAACAAGGGAATCTTATAAAAACAGTGGCACTGACTGAAAGCATTTTCTTCCTCTTGTATGGTTGTGCTTGAAGAAGAGCTGGCTTGATGAGTGGGCATGAGGGACAGCTGGTGTCTCAATGGAACTCTCAGAAGAGACCCTAGGGGCTTTAGAAAGATGTGACATCCCTTCTTTCTTCAGAAAGTCAATTAAGGGAGCCTTCACTGTGACCCTCCCCTGTGCAGGACCTGGAACTGCTGGGCACGGGAGCAAATGTCCTATAGGTTGATCCTTAAGGATTCAAAGACCAGAAGATGGAGGTGGGGTGAATTGAGAAGCAAGTTGGAAGGACTAGGGGAAATGACGCAAAATGCTAAAAATATGGGTTCCCTTATGAGAGAAGAAGGCTGGTAGAGGATGTGTGTTGGACAAACTTTTAGCAAATTTCTATACCAAAGACATGGTAAGGACTGGTGGGCAGCAGATAACATGCAATAAAGGGCTTGTGTGAAAAAGCCGTATGTATACAGATCATGAAGATGGAGGGAGGGAGGGAGGGAGGGGAGGAGGGAGGGAGGGAGGGAGGGAAGGAGGGAGGGAGGGAGAACCTGTGTGTATGCTGTATCTGGGGATGTATCTGGGGACAGGATTGGCAAGGGTAAACCCTGACCTGGTTTAAGCTCCTGAGATGTCTTGAGGTCACCTTCACTGTTTTACAAACAAGGAGTTCTCCTTTAGCCTTCCTTCTTGGGCCTCAACAGTGGCCTTGTATAAATGGCTGACAATGTGTCGCTTCTGTTATTGGTTCTCCTACTGAGGTGGCTGTGATAAATTTTAAAACAAAAACCCAAAGTTAACAATAGAACAAAGGGAACTCAGACATCCGGACCAGTGGTTCTTAACCTGGGGCCACAGTGCCCCAAGGAATGCATGAACAGGATTCAGACCACCAGTGAACTTGGGCAAAGAGGAAAATTTTGTTTTGATTTTTACTAACTTCTAACTGAATTTTAATGTGTTCTTCTATTTTAACTGAAGGATAAAACCTACAAAATGATTCATAGAACTCATGACTTCATAACCAAGAAAAAATACTATTATTTTAATATTATTATATTACCACAAACACCTTAAAATATTCCTTCTGCTCATTACCTCATGGAAATTGTGGTACCTATCAGAACATTTCTAAGTTGGGTTCCTGACATATTAATTAAGAAGCATAAGCCACATTATAAATATGTTTTAACAGAAATTTTTAAATGATTATTAATTTATAATATAAATGCATGATAAAAACATAGGAACTCAAATATATGGAAATGAAACAACACATTAATAAGTAAACAAACAAACAAACAAAAACCAGTCAGAGCAGTCTGGTGACCCCTGTCAGAGCAGCCACAGACACTTACATCAGCAGTGCATGGAAAGAATCCTGACAATTTTGGCTGGATTTAAACTTTTCTTTCTTTAACCAGCTGTGTGATTTCCAAGTACATATTTATGACTGCCTTGCCTTAACAGATATTTTTGATAATTATGTTTCAGTATAATTGATTTCCTTTGTAATATTACTTTATACATCTACAACCATTAAACCAGAACAGTCCATAAGCATTGATGCATGGTACCAAATGTTGAGAACTCCTGAGGTAAACAGTGTAGATGTAAAAGAGAAGAAAAGGGCTGGAGAGAGGGCTCAGAGGTTAAGTGCACTGGCTGCTCTTCTAGAGGTCCTGAGTTCAATTCCCAGCAACCACATGATGGCTCACAACCATCTGCAATGATGAGATCTGGTGCCCTCTTCTGGTCTGCAGACAAACATGCAGACAGAACACTATACATAATGAATAAATTAATCTGTTTAAAAACAAAAAGAGAAGAAAAACGGACTTGGTATTGTATGTAGGGTCACAAACTCAGGCTAGCCATCAAAGAGAACCTGGAACTACACAAAGTCAATGCCAAGAAAAAAAAAGAAGTGATGGAAGAGGAGAAGAAATCAGTTAGAACAAGAAGAAAAGTAGTCTCCAGGGACCAGACAGAATAGGGACTAAGAGTTGGAGAGTATCTTAATATATTCTGTTGCTGTAACAAAAATCACCTTAGACTGGGTGATTTATAGACAACAAAAACCTACTGCTCACAGTCATGGAGTCTAAGGAGTTCAATATAAGGGTGCTGGGAAGTTCAAAATCAGGATGCTGGCCCACACTGCTTCACAGACAGCATCTTCTTCCTCAATGCAAGCTCTCTAGCATCTTTGCAAGGACAGCAAACCCATCTCTGAAGGCACCATCCTCTTAACTAAATCATTACCCAAAGGCTCTGCATCTCAATATGATCCCATTGAGGATTCGGTTCCAACATAAGATTTTAGAGAAATACAAACATTCAGTCTGTGGTAGGGGCTATATCCACCTGGTCAGTGCCTAAAGTGCCATCTCTAAGGCCTCTTCCCTCACTGTGCCCTTTTGTGTCTCTCAGCACAGGCACCTATTCTCTCCTCTCATGCTAATGTCTCCTCTAGGTTTTCATATTTTCTCTGAAGTCTCCTCTGCATTTTCCCACCCCTTAAATGACTTTCCTGAGATTGCAAACTCATCCCAGTGCACTTCACTGCCTCCAAGTGCTAATTATCCCGAGTATGTGCTCCCAGTCCACTTGGCCAACCGCCTCTTGGACACCACTCCATGTTGATACCTCTCTAGTACCCTAACAAACCCGTGTCCCCTGGCACCTCTTTCCATCCACCCTTCGAAACTCATTCTCATGGCTCATAACTGCAAATAACAGAATAGAGCCTGGCTGGTTTAAGTGGAAAAGCAATTTTAATGAGGCTGTTAAGAAGCTCATTGAATTGCTGGGTGTCTTGAGAAACAGGATGGAGCTCTGTGTTCAAGAACAAAGCCCAGAACCACAGCACAGAGTTGCCCAATGAAGACCACACCTTCTGAAGCCAGATCCCTGCTGACATCCAAGCCAGCCGCCTCTCCCTGCGTTTTCTCCATTCCTATGGCAGGCTCTTTAACATACCATGTAACTGTGGATCCTAGTTCTCAGCCCTACCTTCTACAAGACCAGACTCACAGCTGCATACAGAGAGTTCAAAGCTCCCAGGCAAATGCAAATCTTGTCTGCACACTGCCAGGCCCTCTCTGCTCAATTAGTGGTCCCACAGTACACTCGGTAGCTGAACCCGTGAATTTCCCTGTCTTCCTGAGTCATTGATCTCATCAAGTGAACTCCACAGCCTCTTCACTTTCCATCTTCACTGCTGTTATCTCTTCCATTCCCGCAAATGGACCACCCCTTCAGTCTAACTCCTCTGCCATCCATCATCCTAGAAGCCCAGAGAGCCACTTTTGCCTCCTGGAGTCACCTCAAGGACCACACACTGACCTCAACATCAAGCCCAGACCCTGAGCAGAGTCCCAGGTTTTGAACCACCTTGCCCAACTCTCTTTTCAGCTTCATCTGTCTTTCCGCCTAACACTCAGCTTTCAACAAGAAAGAACTGCTTCAGCTCCTCACTGGACTTCCGTTAATATCCCTGATCTTTCCACATCCAGGTCCCTACTCACATCCTGGCCAGGGGCCAAACACTAAGTTTCTGTCTTGATCCGGTCACTTACTCGTAGTATAAATACAAGCAAGTCATCTTTTCTCTCTAAATTTTAGTCATTGCTCCCCAAAGTGTTAGGACCCTGCAGTGACTAGATGATAGTTTTCAAAAGATATGTCTTTGTTTCATTACAAGCTGTAAGGTTTTTAAATTAAATTAATTCTTTTTTTTAAAGACAAAGTCTCTCTGATCTTATCTGAAAATAGCATTGAGGAGCCTGAAAGGTGGCTCAATGAGTAAAGGTTTTTTTCACACAGCCTTATGTTCCAGAGTTGTCTTCTGACCTCCATGTGCATTCTTTGTGGGTGGGTGTGGGGGGGGGAGTGTGTATGTGTGCGCGCGCGCACCCGCGTGCACGCACACGCGAGCGTGCACTCACACACATACATGGACATATATACACACATACACTAAAAATAAATACAAATAATTTTTAAAACAGTATTGGGGGCTAGAGAAATGGCTTCGTAGATACAGAACTTGACACATAAACAGGAACACCTGAAATCAGATCCCCTGCACCAATGAAAAAAAATGGGCTCAGCGTATGCCTATAACCTCAAAATTGGGGAGGCCCAAATAGGAGGGTCCCTGTGATTTGCTGGCTGGCCAGCCTGGCCAAACTGGCAAGCTCCGGAATCAGTGAGAGATTCCCTCCCAAAACATGGTAATTGACCTGTGGCCTCCCATACATACCCACATATGTGCTAGCACTAATGCACATGTACACGTACACACACACACACACACACACACACACACACACACACACACACACACACTTGGCAAGGGCAGGGGAGAGCACTCTGTTAAATCCCAGTTACCACCTCACCAATGGCTGAGAAGCTTTGTTGGCCACAAGAGAACTTGGACCTCCTGGAGCTGCAATGACTCCCAGCCTCGTGGGACAATGCTTAACACTAGCGGGCAAAGAGGAGAAGTGCTAACATTCAGGAAGTGTGGTGAACAAGAGGAAGACATCCTTTTCTGAAGCAGTTTGGAAAAATTTCCCACTTTCAGTGCTGTGTGAGACAGGCAAGCAGTCAGCATTTCCTAGGTGGTCCCACCTGGTCCTGCTTCTTCTAGGTATGGCTGGAACTTGAACCACGGAAGCAAGTATAAGCAGGAGGGTGGGCAGAATGTCCCCCAGAGGCCTGAGCCACTATTCCTGTCCCTGGGTCTGTGTTGTGTGTGCTTGGTCCTTTATGGCCCTTGGTTTTCCATCACAGCAGGCTCATCTCCAAATCACAGAATGCTGCAGCCAGAAAGAGCTTCCAGATCACTGGTATAGTCTCCTCAGCTTGAAGGAATCTGGAAGACTCACTTGGCTGCATAGTAGCCACCATAGCAGGACTGAGGATGCTGAGTCCTACAGGGATCACCCTCTCTCCTAGCAGGGTGCTTCCTGTGTCCAACCAGGGCTGAACCAACTTGTCCTGTGTACCCAGGACAGGTCACAACCAAAACTGACAGGCAGGTAGGCAGGCAGGCAGGCAGACAGACAGACAGACAGACAGACAGACAGACAGACAGACAGACACAGAGAAATAGTTCCTGTGTCTCTCTGGCAGCTTGGTTAAATATGATTTAGTTACTAATCCCTTTGTTCTGCCCTTAATCAGGGAAACTGGGGGGGGGGAGGGGAGACCACAGCTAATTTTCTGAGGCTCCCTGGGTTGACTCACTGTGGAACATGTGGAAAACAGCTCCCTTCCCGGGAGGAGTGCAGTGACTATTCAAACTCCTTCAGGGAGGCTTTCTTCTCAGACAGCTCATAAAGGAAATGGCTTTTACTGTCCTGCACTAGCCAGGGCCTGGTTTTCTTGGTCCTTTGTTTAACAGCATCCTACATGGCAGAGCAAGGAAGGGAGGATGAAGACAGATACCCCTGGGTGTCTGTGCTGGTTTTCTTAGCTTGTCATATTCATCTAGTGGCCTAAGCAACAGAATTTTACTTTTTTTTTCTCCCTTTGGTTTTTCTCGAGACAGGGTTTCTCTGTGTAACAGCCCTGGCTGTCCTGGAACTTGCTTTGTAGATGAGGTCGGCCTTGAAAACAGATCCACCCACATCTGCCTCCCCAGTGCTGGGATTAAAGCACACACCACCACTGCCCAGACAGAAATTTACTCTTACACAGGCCAAGAGTTCTGAAGTCTGAAACAGAGATAGCCTGCAGGCCATCTTCCCTCAGTCTCCAGGGAGAATGTTTCTTTGCCTATGCCAGATCCTGTGGCTCCTGGCATTTGCAGCAGCGTCTCTGTTACCTCTGTTGTCTTTCCATGGGCCATTGTTCTTCTCTTTTTCATAAGGGCACTTGCCTTATGGGCTTTAGGGTCATGCCATAAGGGCTTTAGGGTCCATTTAGGAGCCAGTCTGTTGTCACCTCCAGCAGTTCTACAACTGGGTGCTTTAGGACGTTAGCTAATTACCCTCAATCAGTCTCTTGACATCTGCACCAACTCTTTGCCGCCACATCCAATAATGCCTCTTTGAACTCTGTGGCCTTTTGAAACTCTCTTGGAGCAATTCTGTAACACACGTGTACACACTCAAATATCACTTCTGTCCACTTGATACCCTTCATGCTCTAGGCATCTCTGTGCTATAGGAGAGCAGCCTGCCCACTGGCCCAACATACAAGTTCAGGAAGTGAATCCCTCCTCCTCGACAGAGAACCAAAACAGGAGTGATGAGAGACAGAGAATAAATGTGGCAACCTAAGAAGTTTCTGACCTCTTTCCTGAGGGTCCAGAAAGAACCCACCTCCAACATGAAGAACTCATTCTCTGTTGGCATTCCAACTCAGGTCCAGCTCTATCCCAAATGAGTTTTGTAAAAAGGTATTCATTTCCACGGGGAAAGTGCTTCTAGCTCAGCCATTTTCAACTATCTTGGCTCTAACAGATCATAAATTATAACCAGCAGCCATAAACATGAACATGTTTACAGAAACTGCCAGAAATTGTCCTGCAATAATATTTGCTCTTGTCACATGGCATAGGCTCTGCTATTTCCTATTCTAGTCTAACCCAGTTCATCTTTTAATACAACACACAGAAGGTTCACAGTATCTCTGTCACAACCAACTCTGCTATATAACAGGAAACCTGCCATACATAATAGGAAGCAAATTGAAGTGGCTGAGTTACAATTAAACTGTGTTTACAGGAGCAGGTGGTGGCTGATATTGGGCTAGGAGTCGATCTCTTATCTGTGGAGCCCATTCTGAATTGCTCTACCAGTTGTGAAACACTGCTATGGAGGCCCCAACCACATCATGTATCTGGCAACTGCTGTTGGTGCAGAGGTGCACATGTGAGCTGCGTTGGCTCAACCATCAGGAAGTGGAGAGTTTAAAGTCCATGCTCGGGACAGTGGTTGGATGGATCAAAGGAGGAGAGTGTGAAGATGCATTCTTCCATGCCACAGTGACACATTAGAGGGTTGAAACCATCTGGAGAGAAAGGTGTGGGGGGTGCGGAGCCACTGAGAATAACAAAACAAAAAGAGGAAAACAACTGGGGCCGGGTGGGTGAAGTGTTTGCTTCAAATGCCAGCAGCCCTGAGTTCCATTCCCAGCACAGTTCAATTCTCGGGTCTCATTCCCAGCAAGTGAAACTCAAGTCCTTCACCTATCAAGTGTTGTGTCCTTCCCCATGATACAGGTTACAGCCTGGGGTCTCTTTTCATGGTGTCTAAGGGAAGGAGGGACTGGTTACTACGGGCATGGTTTGGTGGCTGTCTGTTTTGATGGATAGATTAGGTCATATGTTCATTTTTCCTACTATTCATAGCTCTTCTCACAATGAGTCTGACTTTAATCATGATCATGCCCAGCTTTGCACAGGCATATGTGGTTAATAAGGAATTCTTCCTGAAAGTTCACCCGAAGGACAGAGCTTGTCTTACTGCAGCACCCCAAAGTGAAGAAAACACATATTATTGTTCAGAGATATGGGTGCATGTAGCCTGATGTGGGTGGAGGTTCCATTGGGTTCAGAGGTTGCTGGGTCATTCGTTTGGGGAGGGGGATATGCGAAGGTGAAGGAAATAGGCTGCTAATTACATTATTACAATAGGGGTTGTACATAACCAAAACTAAACAGGACCCCTGCTAAGCTACCTCCCATGCTGGCAAGCCTCAAAAGTGTTTGGCATGGGTCCAGCACTCTTTGTTGACCCACATAAGCTAAGACTAGGTGAGCACTTTTAAAGCCAGAGCCAACCCACTTTGATGGTTAAGATGACAGCCTCCAGTTAGACTTCGGCTGAGGGAGGACAGACTCAGGAGGACAGACTCAGGAGGAAGTTCCCAGTTAGTAAATGGGTGGTTATTGAGAAAGAGATGCTTACCCAGATGGAGATCTGGGCATCCAAGGAGATGCACCCCCATAGCGTGGGAAAGAAACAAACCGGAGCATGCTCCCTAAGGCAGCCTAGAGTCCAAGAGCTGGAAGGGAAGAAAGTGTTCAATACTACTGAGGCATACACTCAGACATGGTTAAAATTACAGGATATGGACAGGGTTATTCTCTAATCCTAACAAAACCCCTTGACAGTACAGGCTGACTTCCTAGAAGACCTGGGCGGACTTTAGCTCCAAAGGCACAAGGCTGATGCGATGGCCAAGTGAGGAAGGACCTGAAGCCGAGTAACAGTGAGAGCCAGCAGGAGACGGCTTCCCTGCCAGCAGGCCAGCGCCACCCTGGATGAGAGTTCCAGTCCCCTAGGCAGTTACTCCCACCTGAAGCTGTGATGGGTCCATTAAGTGGCAGGGAACAAAGATAGCAAAAACAAAAACAAAACCTGACCAAGCTTGCTAAGTACTTGAAGAATTTGGTTCTATCTGCACCTTGTGGGGCCCCAGCCAGGGCTAGGACACAGGAGAACAAAGATGCCTAGGTCTCCAGGCATGAACGCTTGGGTTGTTGGACTTCAGCCTGCACTAAATGTGTGAGGAAGGTCAGAAAGAAGTCAGGACTACACTCAGCCTGACCGGCAGAACACAAACTCAGTGGGGGCTTAAGCAGTGTGGTCCCTGGTGTGTTGCTGCCTCTGCTTGGTATCTGAGAGCAGAAAGAGACAGGGGCACAGCAGCTGTCCTCTCACCAACTTCACTCCACCAGACCAGAGGCAGAGCCCCATAAATCCAGGTGACTAGGCATGTGCCCTTCCCTTCCGTTTCTGCCAGCTGACCTGTGAGGAAAATTCCACTACAACCTCAAAGTCTTATAGAGGAGAAGGGCTTCTGTTAAAATGAAAGTTAGCAGGTATGTAGAAAATAAATGGATATAAAATAAATATTTAAAGAAGTTTAAAGATATAGCCAAAAAAAGAGGCAAGCAGTAGGATGAGATTGCAGAGACAAAAAAAAAAAAAAAACTCATTTCCTGCCCTCAGTAGCTACCACTTCATCACCACAGATCTTGTGTGCCCCCACCCTCAAACATATGCATATGGGCAGTGCTGCCTATCGGGGACATTGTGTCTTCTGACATGACAGGCTCAGCTTTCTCACAGCTAGACCCAGTCCCAATCTTTGTTGATAGGAACTTTTTCAAATCTGGAGCCTTGACTATCATAACCCCCAGAAAATGTTCTGTGTAGATGCAGGAAGCCAGAGGACCAGGAAACACATTGGGGAAAAGAGTTGGAACTATTCATAACCATATTCATTGAGCACCTACCTGGTATTGGCCCATGTGACCTTCTCAATAACCCCCCATGGAATAGGTAGCCTTGTGGAAAACAGGGTTCAGAGTGGTGGAAAGAACATCACCTTTGAAATCAGCATTTGGACTCAACCCTGGTCCACACTACACAGCTTAGGGACATGCCTAGGTCAACAGATTCCTATCCAGCAAATATATCTGTTGCAGAGGCATCAAATCCCATAGTGAACAAAAGAAAAGTTCAGAAGGCTACTGGAATGAACAGATGAGTGGAGATCACTCAGCAGGCATAGGAGAAGCTGTCTCAGCCTGATAAAGCTGTTTATAATTGTGGGGCACAAGCAGAGGCCAGTGCATGTTGGGAGCAGTAGGATGCAGATTAGAAGTGACATCACAGGTGATGAAGGAATTAGTGTTTTAAGAGACCTGGGATGGTGAAACGGCTCAGCAGGTAAGTGTCAAACATGGTAACCTGAGTTGGATCCCAAGAACCCAAGTTGTCGTCTGACCTCCACATTACACCCTTGCATCTGCACATGTACACCCAGAGATAAATAACTGCAGAAAAGTTTAATTTAAAAAAAAAAACACATCAAGAGACCTTCAGCCAGGATAAGATAGATGGATAGGGCCCATCCTGGAGATTCTGGGCAAACTATCGACTCTTTCCACAAATGGAGTGAACAGAGGAAGAGCCCAGACTCAACAGAGCGGAATGAAGTTATAATGGATAGACTCTGATGGCATTTGGGTCCTAGAATAGGTAAAAAAGAAAAGAGCATGGTGAACATTGGCCCAGGAGAATTGTGTAGATATGGATGTTATTTGCCACTGTGACACACGCCGGGATGAAGATGCATCACTGGTCCCAGCAGGAAACATAGAGCCCAGCTGAGTTAGTTACTTTCCTCATTGTTATGACAAAATACCTAGGAAAGGCAACCTAAGGAAGGGTTTAATTTTAGCTCACATTTTGAGGACACAGTTCATCATGGGAGGGATGGAGTGGTGGCAGGAGCAGGAAGCAGCTGCTTACATGGAATTCACAGTGAAAATGCAGAGAGGAAAAGCCTGCTGCTCCCATAACTCTCTCCTTCTTTCCCCTCCCTTTTTATTCAGCCCACAACCCCCAACCATGGGAAGGTGCTGTCCACATCCAGGATGGATCTTCCCTTCTTTGCCACATCTCTCCAGAAATGCCCTCACAGACATCCCCACTGTCTCCTAAGAGATTCCAAGTCCAGTCAAATTGACAATAAAGTTTAACCATCACACCCATCAATTGAGGGTTGTCCATGAAGGTATGGGTGTTACACAGGCTAAATACAAATGGTCATGCAGGACCCTGGAGCTAGGGATAGCAGAATGGAAGAGTTACTGCCACCACTCATGGAAAAACAACCTGGAACCAAAGGGTGAAAGTCTTATAGCAAACGTCCCTTGAGCAGATCTGTAACCCTTCAGACAAGGACAGCCCACCCAGGGATCTCATGAGGGAGTGTGGCAGCAAAGTGAAAGCCCAGTTTTGAGGACTCCACTGACCAGACCCAATCAGAAGGCAGCACCAGAACCAATGCTGCAGAGCTCCCAAGTAAGCCTCCCAGGACATAGAGGAGGTCAACGGTAGACAGTGGACTGGAGAAGCAGCTAGACACTGGAGGCTAAGAGAAGACTTGGAGAAGTAGAGCCAGTGTGGCCCTGGAGCAAGTCAGTCCCTGCTGAAGTTGCAAACAGCTAGAAGTTCTTTGGCTCTGTTTGATTGGACATCAAGAACAGGCTAGAAGCAGCTCACTTAGTGTAGGAAGCCCAGAACACCAGAGGGCTTCCAAACCCAGAGACTTGTAGCTCTAGGCCTTGAGAATTAGACTTGGGACTCCAGGCTTTTAAAGCCAGCTATTTATAGTTCTAATGTCTCAAAGCCAGAGACTGATAGCCCTGGACTTTTAAGGCCAGAGACTCATGGCTGTAGATACTTGAGTTAGAGGCTTTTTACTCTAAACTTTGAGTGCCATCAGCCTTGGACCCAGCAACTAATATCATAGCTCCAAGCTACAGGTATTGGCACCCTCAACTCTTAGACACCAGTGACTCTCTGGAACTCTTCCAGTGACTGCAGTCTAGTTCTGCTGCTTGGCATTTGCAATTTCTTGCTTCCTGCTGACTCAACTCTTCACAGCTTCTTGCCTGATGCAGTCTCAGCTCTCTGCCATCTGCACTTTGTCATCTTTTGGACTCTCTGCAGTCTCTACTCTTAACAGTTTCTCTAGAACTCTTCAGTCACACTCCATTGGTAAGCAGGAAAAAGAAATCCAGGATTTTGCCTGCTGTTCTTGCAACCAGCTCAGCACCATCAACCCACAACAGAGACAAAAGTCCATTCAGGAGAGGCTTGTATTGGGGCCTTATTTCTCAATACAGCATGGATAACATCTAGAAAGAAGGCTCTCCAGTTGATCAGGGAGACTAAGGAATCTGGCTGCTTCTACAGCAAGAAAGGGGCATGCTATCCTTATGCCCAGCAGCCAGTGTCACCAATCACAGGCTTCACATGTGTGTAGCCTCCAGTCTACCATTCAAGGGCATTCTGTTTAATCTCAGTGTAGGTACTGTTTCTCTTGAGTGGAGAGGGAATCAAGTACAAGTGAGGTCACCTAGAGGTCACTAAGGTTAATCATGATCTAAGCGAAATTTCCAAGTGACTGGAGCAAGGCCTTGTCAAACAGAGTCATGACTTCAGTTGCAGCCTTGATCACAGCAGTTTTCACATCTGGGGTGGTGTTCCCTTGGGGTGTCCATTAAGTATTTGCAACAGCTGGGCTACCATCATTATAGTCTAGCTGCTAACCAAAGGAAAACTACTTGATTGACAGTCACCCTCTCTGGCTTCCAGGCACAAAAGTGTGGTCTGACAGTCAATCAAGAATCAAGCAGCTTGGCCTATGAAGGAAAAAAGACTGAAGGATGCTTACAATAAAGACCTGCCATGGCATTAACATTCTTCACATCATTGAAAGCACCTAACTCCTAGTCAAATACCCTTAGGTAGGACTGCCTGTCTCACTCCTAGTTATGTGACCTTGGTCCATCTATATAACTTCTCTGGTCCTCAGAGGGATGTTGAGGACTGGACAGTCAAGAATCATCAGTGGAAGTCAATGTGATGCATAGGTGTGACTGTGATGCCTTAGAGAGGGTACCACATGGCAGAGGGATGAGGGGAGCCTGGAGCGGAGAAGTCATCATAGGCATTTAGAGGCTTCTTTCTCTGCCTAAAGCATGTTCCTCTCAATGTCTCTCAATAAGTCTCCCCATTGAGGGGGAGGGGCTCATGTAGCCCAGGTTACCCTCAAACTCACTGGAGGCTGGCCTTGAATTACTGATCTTCCTGCCTCCCTTTCCCAAGTGCTGGGGTTACAGGTACATCACTGTGCTCAGCATTGTGCATTTTATGAGTTTTTTCCCCCCATGTTCTTCATGTGAAAAAGCAAGCACCTTAGTATACTAGCCTCTGTGAGCTGTGTTTCTGCCCCTAACGGGGGAAGAGAGTGAACAAAAAATAGTGAGATTGTGCCTCTGAGAACCAGCTGCACCGGTGTCACCACTAACAGAAGGAAGAAGTCAGCCTAGAGGAGGAGGCTCAAGATGAGATGGAATACAGTGTTGAGAGGTAGCTGGAAGAGTCTGAGTCAATTTGCTGGACATTCAGTAGTGGTACCATGTGAGAGGTTGTGCTCAGGACTAGAGGCCAGATAATGGGGTAAGGCTCAGCCTTTGTACACAAGGACAGCCACCACACAAGAGCACAGGGTCCCTCCTCAATAGAGCGGTCTTTCTAAGTAAGGAGTGTGTGATTTGATCAGGTGTGTTGGAAGGGGTCCTAGTAATTAGCAAAGACTCGATTGTTAATGAGGGAAGGATGAGAAATATACTGATAAACCCAGTGTTTAGGGCAAAATTTTAATGCAGGGACCAGTCAGACCAAGTTAGAGACTTACAGGAGCTTATGGAGGTCTGCTTGCCTGGCCTTGGACTTTTAGCTTCTGTGCATGTGTTCCTAAGGGGTTGTTTGAGAGGAGCATGGTGAAACAGCTTCTGAGGTAAACACTGGTAAGGGTTATTCCATATGTGGCAGCTGGGTAGTGTTATTATAGCAGTTGTGATGAAACTTTCAGGGTCCCAAACCACTAAGAAAAGTCATAGCCCTCGATCATAGTTCTCGGTGAAGGCATACTTGTCTCCTCGACAAGCAAAACCCCTGAAAATTAGGTTACCCAGCCCCTTACCTCCCCTACACAGCATACAGCAGTCTTACCTCCTCCTCATAGACCTGTCAACATGGGAAAGCTAAGAGACATACCGAGGCCTGGCATAGCCAGTTCCCATGCTTAGCAACAATAAATCCAAAAGATCACCTAGAGATTACGGTAAGAGAACTGCCATGAGGAAGCAAATGGTCACTTGCTAGACCCAGGGAAGGTGCCTCAGAGTTTCAGAGCTTCATAACCAACTTGGCTGAGTCACACAAACACTCAGGAGTTAAAACCCAAGATGATCTCAGTATGATGCAGATTGAGTATCAAGGCAGACAGAACCTATTTACCACCCATCAGAACTCCACGCCAGGGTCTTACCCTGGAGAGGACATTACTTCCATCCAGTGGTGATTGAATGCAGCAATAAACAAAGCTGCCCAGGGACCGCTGGAATGCAATGCTTTAGCCTGATGATAAATCTGTGCTAGCCAACATCCCACTACAATTAGTCAGCCTCACGCCCCTGCAATTCCCCCCGGGAGAGGGGAGCTGGACCAGTTCAGGAGCTTCACCACTTCTCATTAAAGAATAATCCTTCAATTTCTTAAACTTCATTGAGAGTACATGGGTTATTGTTATGGTATTATTATCTAATACAAACTTACATGGCCTTTCATATATTTGAAATGTTTCATGAAAATAAATAAAAGCAATTAAAAACAATTCCTTTGGTGGCAGACTAGAAAACTTCCCCAACATGGTGGCATTTGCAACTTCCTTCTTTCTCTCCCCCAAATAAAATTTGGCAGCTAAATGCGCATTTCTTTAAGGAGTGAGATTGGGGGGGGGGGTATTTCCATACAGTCTAATTCACTGTGTGGCCTGACAACCTGAGCCACATGCACAGTATCGGTGGCAGGTCTCTGTCACTTGCTGTCCCTGAAGGAGCGGGTGCCTAGAAATCTCAGACTAGGAGGGAGTAGGAAAAGGCAGGAGAGAAGAGAAGATGTCTGTGGCAATGCCAGAAGATCGACATCTTGACTTGAATCGGAAAATGATGCTCCCAGCCTCTCCTGGGTGCCCCATGGGCTCTTCCCGGGTCAGGTCGCAGGGTCGTTGGACGACACCTGTATTGATTGGAGTCTCTTTATTCAAGAAAACACCAGGGCAAAACACAGGCCAGAGCTAGGTTATAGAACCCAGCAAGCCCGGCCAGAACCAAAAGGGCCAGGGTCCCCACGTGCAGTCCCTTAAGAAGTTCCCTTACGTCACCCCGGCTTTCCTTCACCACGCCCTTATGGGCGAGTCCCGGGTCCATCTGGTACCTGTCCCAGGACTATTGGGCGGGGCTAGGGTGTCTCCCTACAGGCAAGAAAAAAAAAATACCTCTATTTAACACAACTTTCTTCATTTATTCCTGCCCCTTTCATTCTATGAGAAAACAAGTGAACAAACAAACCCGAAGCCTTCTGAGTAGTTTATTCAACAAGAACTTAATGTACAGTTTACCCTGTGATTGAAATTAATTCAGAAATAGCAAAGAGCTTCGATCCTGAGGGCAGTGCTGGTTGATTCACAACAGCTGCTAGAGAAGTGCCTTGAGACTAGGTCTGAAGCCACCTCTAGGCTCAGTGGGAAGGATGCCAGTGTTAACTGTTGATGGCTGCCCAAGGTAGTGGGAAAATGTTGACATCCATGAGTGTATTTCCTAACCAAGGGAATCTACAAAGAAACTACCCATTTATGCTTAAAAACATTAATGAGATAAAAAAAAAAAAACTACAGGTCCAGAATCAAAGGAATTTCAACTCCTAGGAGGATCCCCAAGATTCTATTCTTGCCTATGATCACAGAAAACAATTCAAGCAACAAGTTCAGGTTTCCCTGTCAGAATCACACTTCATCCTTTGGGAGCTGCCTGTGGACTGATGCTGTAAAGATTAGATTACCAGTGCTTTTCTCTCCAACCTGAATAGTTCACAAAATAAACCAACTTTTGCTTGAGTGTGGTGGTGCATGCTTGTAATATCAACACTTGGAGCACGGAGGCAGGTAGAGTTTAACTCCAACCTGGGCTACATAGCAGACCCTGCTATGCATGCCTTTAACTACCAGCTCTGAGGAATCAGAAGCAGACAAGATCATGGTGAGTTGCAGACCAGCCAGTTACATGGTGAGTCCCTCAAACAAAATGACATACTGGAATCCTGTCTCAAAACAAACAGAAACAGCAAAATCAACTTTTTCAAAAAGTCATTTGGCTGGACAGAACTAGAAAAAATGATCCTGAGTGAGGTAACCCAGACCCAGAAAGACAAATATAGTATGTACTCACTCATATGTTGATGCCAGACATAAAGCAAAAGATACCCAGCCTACAATCCACAACCCCAGAGATGCCTGAACCTTCTTCCAGAGACAGATGGAAGCAGATGCAGAAATCCACAACTAACCAATGGACCAAGCTCCTGGAGTAAAATCAAAGTGAGAGAGGAGTGATAATATGAACAAAGGAATCAAGACCATGATGGGGAAACCCACAGAATCAGAGATCACTGACTCAGGTCTGACAAATGGGGAACCTGCATAAAACTGAACTAGACCCCCTTAATATAGGTGACAATGGTATGGCTAGGACAATATATAAGGCCACTGGCAGTGGGTCCAAGATCTAACTCTAATGAACAAACTTACTTTCTGGAGCCCATTCTATATGGAGAGATACTTTGCCCAGCCTAGACACAGGGGTGTGGGGTGGAGAGTTGCCTTGGTCCTGCCTTGACAAGATGATGGGACAGACTTAGTAAACTTCCTAGGGGAGGCCTTACCTGATGGGAAGAGCATATGGGAGGGGGGGTGTAGGGAGCAGGAGGAGGGGAGGGATAAAAAAATGGCTAAACCTTGAACTGAACTGAAATCCAGTTGCAGAGAAGGAGGAGTGATGAGCAAAGGAGTCCATACCAGGCTGCTGAAACCCACAGAAACAGCTGATCTGAACAAGGGAGAGCCTAGATGCAATGGCACACATCTGTGATCCCAGCGTTCCTGCAGTGAAATGGGAGGTGGAGGCTGGAGAACTGCCAAGGGAGAGCTGATGGCCAGCTGGCCTGGTGTGCACGGTGCAGTGGAAGAAACAACAGGAGACACCTTGTCTCAACAAGGTGGAAGGTAAGAACTGGTTCCCAAAAGCTTGTCCCTGACCCCCACATAGGTGTCATGGCACATACATGCCTGCAGCCACACATCAGGACATATGAGAGATAGGGACAGGGGAGGAAAGATTAACAATAAAACTTTTTAAAAGAATTGTTTAAAGGCTGCCTGGTAATTCCATCTTTTTAAATACGAGTCCCTTCTAGAAATATCACCACACTCTAGCCATCTTAGATAGAGGTTATATGACCTAGACGCATGGGCCAACATGACTTCTGTAGGATCAGAGATTTTCCCCAGGGTTGAAATAGTCTTGATTCTTTCCTAGGTTGATGATTATTCTCCAAACGTGGTTCTTTTCAGCTCTGAGAAAAATAATATCTGGTGGCTTCGGGTCATGGGCCAGGGTTCCCATCATGCCCACAAAGAGAATAGTTTCTCAGAGGTGATTGGCAGGTTCCCTTCAGGAACGGAACTAGAGTGATGGCAAGAACCCAGCCACCCTAACAGGGATGTACACATCTCACCAGTTCCGAATTGGCTGTGGACATGACATGAAGGGGTCTCTGTGGAGTGTCCTTTGGAAAGACCACTCAAAGTATGGAACCATTTCTCTCCTTCCCTCTCCCTCCCTCCCTCTCTTTCTCTCTCTCTCTCTCTCTCTCTCTCTCTCTCTCTCTCTCTCTCTGTCTGTCTCTCTCTCTCCCTTCCTTCCCCCCACCCCTCTCTCTGTCTTTGAACATGATAACAAACCCAAGCTAAATAAACTCTGAGAGATTGCAGAAAATAAGAACTACTGAAAGAATGTCAGTGTCTTTGGTCCTGTAAGACCAAAACAGGAACAATGTACCTTACAATTTTAATGGGAGACTAAAACAGAGAAAAAATATGCCTTGCAGGCTAAGGTTTCTGTTTGGAGTTAAAGCTCCTGTCTCTTAGATCTCATGTAAACTGCAAAACATGTTTTTCACCCTACACTAATGCTGTAATTCCATTCACACGCTGCAGAGCCTTACTCTCTTACCCTCGTTCCTTCGCCCTCACTGTATTTGTCTAACAATGTGTGTCACCCAACTCTCTCGCCCCTTGAACACCTTAACTCTGTTAGAAAAAGGACCTCAAGAAGCCATCAAGGGCTGTTCTCTCAAATCCCAAGTTAGGGTGAGACAACCTGCTGGCCAGTTCCAGTGTGCCCCCAAAATATAGCTTGCTTTATTGGACAATAGTGAACTTGGTCTTTCTGTTCACGATTCTCAGGTTTAGCAACACAACCCAGAAACCAGGTCTGGGACTAGACATGGGAGGTGCAGGGGGGAATTGGGCAGCACCTGCCTTGAGAGTTCATAGACGCCGCACTGGTGATCTTTACTGAAGTATGGAAACAGCCTGTGTGGTTCCATTTTGCCTGTGTGTGCATGCGCCCACAGGCCTGAAGGGGGCGGGGAGACAGCTTGAAGGAAAAGAAAATACTGACCTTCTATTTTAACATGGTGAAATTGCCCGTGACTGGGTTGTTTTGATTTTCTCAGTTTTCTGTTTGAGCACATTTAAACCAATTAAATCTTATTTTAAATGATTATAAAAGGAGGAAAATCAAAATGTAAAACAGAACCTGAGTAGTAAGCTATTTAGAGCAGTCTCATATTCTGGGTCTTCATTAGCTGACGTTCTTAGCCACGTCATTTCACTCTTCCAGGCCTTTAATTCAGTCTTCCTTTAAATCACTTAAGTGCTGTGTGCTCAAAACAAAAGGCCAGACCTACAGTTTCACCGTTTCCAGAGCAGAGGTTCTTAGCAGCCAACCAAAGACAGATGGTGCTAAGAAGAGATTCTTGGTTTCCTTTGTAGAGACTGAAAGTCTAGAGAATGAAACTATTCCCAAGGAACCAGTAACTGGAGTTAGGTGACACCCCCCTTACCATCAGAACAGCTGGAGAGAGAGAAGACAAAAGCCAGTCCAGCAGAAAGACACCAGGTCCTTCTGTGGCTATGACTAATGTAAGCTAGCACACAGGAATCTGAAACTTGTCTCCACGTGCAGACAACAGACCTATTCTGAGGCCCCTGTGAGTGCTTGTGTGTGTGTGTGTGTGTGTGTGTGTGTGTGTGTGTGTGTGTGTGTGTGTGTGTGTGTGTGTCTGTCTGTGGTTTTTGGGGGGATGGGTCCAGTCCAAACTGTGCTGAGATGAGAGAATAGGTGAAAGTGCCTGCTGACCAATGAGACCCATGGCCTAGTGAAGTAGCCAGACTTCAAGGTACCAGGATAGAAGACGTGGGGCAGGAGGATATTCGGGGATGCAGCAGTGCATGGCTAGGCCTTTAAGGACACTGCACTAAGCAGAGGAAAAGAGGTGGCAATATCCACAGTGCCCCAGAGGCGCCTGCCAGAAGAGCAGTTCCAGCCAGCTCCACTCTGCCGTGTAAATCTCGCTCCAAAGCACTCAAATTAATTTCAATAAGAGCTCCCTGGAGCTCCCAACTGTGTCACCCAGACTCCTCCTGTCCTTAAGAAAAACAAGAAAAGGAACAGGCAGAATTTGTCAAGAAATTAATTGAAAACAGCAGCGAGAGGCTCATGAATTTGTAATAAGATAGTAATTGGCTTTCTCAAGGGCAGACTCAAATGCTCGCTTCTTGCCATCTGGGGCCTGCTGACCCAGGGCCCCCAGGCTTCTGGGAAAAAGACTCCCTGCCACCAACAAACAGCTGTTCCTTGGCTAGCAAAGGAACTGAAATGTGCACCCTCACCCCTACCCCACCCGTGTGTCAGGCCAGGAGCCAGACACAGGCTTCAAGTAGTATCTAGGGTGTCTCTTTCAAGAAAAAAAAAAAACTAGGAAAATGCCTCTGGGTGTTGTGTGGGTCTCAAACAGACTCCTCATCTATTCATTATGTTTGGTTCATGTGTTCGCACTGAGTAATGCCCTTTTTGTGCAGACGGTTAAACCAAAGCAGAGCCTAAGCACTTTACAACTGGAAGGAACCACGGAGATTGACCTCAGACCCCAGAGCTTACCAGGGCCCTTGGGACTTAGGTGCAATGCAAGCTTGTCATTTGATGCAGGGAAAAGTGGGGCACTGGTAGCTCACAGGACTTGTCAAGGTCATGCAAACAATGGGAACACAGGCCTGCTGTCCCTGGCTCACTGCCCTGTTGCTCCTTCTTCTATTTAACAAACCCGTTATGAGTTGAAGAGACAAAGATGAACGTAAGACACAGTTCCCGGCCCCAAGAGACTAGTGGGGAAAACGGAGCATAAATGACTGTGATGTTAAAAAATAATACTAATAATCCAAGCCCTGGCAATGAAGCCGTTAGAGAACTGTGTGTGCTGCCAACCTCATTTGGGGCATTGTTTCACAAGCCTACCCAAGAACTGCTTAATGACCTCGGGGACTGTATCTTCCTGCAAGGCTACAAAGCCTCCTCTTTATGAGGTTGCATGCTACCTTGTAGATCTTGTCCAGTAAAAATGTAACTTATACTGTGACTAGAATAATAACGCAGATAACACCAAAGACTATAATTTGTTTTGATTCTTCAGTTTTTGTTTCACTTTTTAAATTTTTAATTGTGGTAAAATGCGCATAAAAGTTCCCACTGCAGCTACTTTTCATTGTGTGGTTGGGTGGCTTGAAGTACTTGACAGTGTTGTGCAACCATCACTACCAATCCTCGTGGAGCTTTTTCTGCCTTGCAAAACTGAGACTCCATCCAGTGAATAATAACTTCCCATTTCATCCCGTTGGCATTCTGTCTCTATGTCTTTGACTATTGACTCTTCTAGGTACCTCACGTTAAGGGGAACTAGATGGTATTTGTTCTGTATTATTAGCTTATTTTATGTAGTCCCCTTTCCATCATGTTGTAGTATATGTGGGAATTTTCTTCCATTTAAAGGCTAAAATACATTCCATTGTATGTTATTCATCAGTTTTGCAATTTTACTCACCTACTGATAGACACTTGGAGTGTTTCTATCATCTAGTTATTGTTCTGATTAGTGTTTTGTCAACATGACACAAGCTAAGGTCATCCTGGAAGAGGAAATCTTGGTTAAGGAAAGGTCCCCATAGGATTAGCAATAGGAAAATCTGTGTGGCAATTTTTTTTTAAGATTTTATTTATTATATATACAACATTCTGCTTTCATGTATGGATGCACACCAGAAGAGGGCACCAGATTTCATAACGGATGGCTGTGAGCCACCATGTGGTTGCTGGGAATTGAACTCAGGACCTCTGGAAGAGCAGTCAGTGCTCTTAACCTCTGAGCCATCTCTCCAGCTCAATGTGTGGCAATTTTTTAAACCAATGATTGATATGGGAGGACCCATCCCATTGGAACCATGCCATCCCTGGACAGGCGGCCCTGGGTGTATAAGAAAGCAGGATGAGCAAGCCAGGGGCCAGAGGGCAGCAAGCAGAGTTCCTCCATGGCCTCTGCTTCAGTTCCCACCTCCAGCTTCTTACCTTGAGTTCTTGCCCTGACTTTCATGAATAATGAACTATAAACTTTAAGTTGAAGTGAACCCTTTCCTCCCCAAGTTGCTTTTGGTCGTGGTGCTTATCACAGCAACAGAAAGAAAGCTAGGACACTATTACAAATAATAATTCTATGTACATGGATATACACAACTATGTGGGCAAAACTGCTTTCATGTCCCATATATATATCCAGAAATGGAATTACAGAATCACTAAGTAATAATCTGTTAGTTTTTTGTATTATTTTATATTATCCTCCATGGTGGCCTACCATTTTACTGACAATTTTTCCACCTCTTTGTCAACCCTTATTTTCTGACTTTTTAAAAATAGTACTGTTTACATGTGAAACAAGCTTGTTCCCTAAATTGAACTAATAAAAAAAATTTAAAAAATAGTACTGTAATGATTCTGATGGTTGTGGTCTCGTTTTACAATTCCCTAATGATTAATGATGTTGAAAATCTGCCCATATTTGTTAGCTATTTGTATACCTTCTTGGAAGAAATGCCTATCCAAGTTTTCTGTCCATTTTTCAAATTGAGTACTTTGTTGTTGAATTGCAGGAGTTATTTGTATATTCTGGATATTAAGCTGTTATTAGGTTTATGTCTTGCAAATGTTTTCCCTTGTAATTGGGTTGCCTTTTCACTGTTGACAGTGCCCTCTGATGTACTAAAGTTTCTAATTTTGATATGGTTCAACTTACCTATTTTCTCTTTTGTTGATTACACAATGGATCTCATACATTAGATCAGGAGATCCAATGCCATGAAGTTTTCATCTTAGGTATTTTTTTTGTAAGAGTTTCATAGTTTTAGCACATACATTAATCTTAGATTCATTTTGAGTTTGGTTTTATATATGGTAAACAGGTCCAGCTTGATCCATTGCACGTGGATATACAACTTCCCAACATTATGGTGAAAAGGACTTTCTTTTCCACTGAAGCAACTTGGTATTCTTGTCAAAAATAATCAATTATATATGCAAGGGCAACCAGTCCTTTTAGGTTGGAAATCACTTTCTATCATTTCCTTTCAAATGCCTGTAAACCCCTAGTTCCCTCAAATGCACTTTGAACCATCTTTCCTATCTTACTGATACCTTCATTAGTTCCTACGTCCTTGCCATGTGTCCTTTTTATATTTGTAGGAGAACTTTTTTTTTTTTTTTTAACTCTCAAACCCTGTGCTTTAGCAATAATGTCCAGTGTTGTAGGAGTTAGGGTGAAGGTCACTTCTTGGATATATGCAAAGCTTGTCTCTTTTGAGATTAGCCTTGTGAATTTGTAGGCTCTGTTAGGGAGAAGCGGGGTGTGGGGCACATATTTCAGATGCTGGGAATGGCAGGAAACAGATTTTCCATCCAGTATCTCCTGTGTCTTATCCAGTGGGAGCTAACAGCCAACACAGAGAGCGCCCAGGAAAGAGCTCCATGGCTCCCTCTCTGCTGGGCTGCCAGCCCCTCCCCCAGTTCCCATGGCACACTTGCCCTACCCCACAAGCTTGAAGGGCCTAGGCCTTTCCATCACAATTCCCTCCAACTCTCAGTCAGTTTTAACTAGGGAACCGCATTTCCTGGCTGTTTCTGCCCACACAGAGCATTCATGAAGTATTTCCTGACAGACTCTGAATGTTTCCAACATCAATCACAGGACAAGCAGCAAACAAGCATGAGACAGAGCAGCCATCTCTGTCGGATCCAAAATGATATTAATGAGGAAGAGAAGATGAGACCTGCAGTCTGGAAGTGATCTTGGCTTTGGCTCCAGTCAGGTTCTTTCCTCTGGAGGCTGTCTCAGTCTCAGGTATGCATATTGCTTAGGTTTCTGAATTCACAATGCTGCAGTCCCCTAAGCCTTTTATCCCACAGCCACATCATCCCCTGGGGTCTCAGAGGCCACTGTGCTCAGACAGTCACTATGGCTGGACATGTTGGATGCTCAGTTTCCCACAGCCCATGGCCTCTTCTTTTCCCTTTCCCCTAGGAATCCATTACAGAAGCAACCAGGGGGAAGCTCAACTCACTGAGCCCTAACAACTGCTGAAACCCTTGGCCTGCGGCTTACCCACCCCTACTGGAGCTTTAGCTGTCCAGACTCCTGCCCAGGACCCTCACCTGTGGCTCAGCCTAGCCAGCTAAGAAAGGGTACCTCCTCCTTGATCAGAGTGAGGCTGGCTAAAGCTGGTCAAGGACAAATGAGTACTATAGAAAGAAGGGGGGAATGCATCATTTGCAGGCTTGAGGTCAGCCATTTATGTCTGATTTTACCCTTTACTAGATGACCTTGGGCAACCAGCTGCTGAAAATTTCCTATCATAACCTAGCGACATCAGTCATCTTAACATTTTAGTACAACATACTTCATGTTTGTGGTGATGCTGGTGAAAACATCCTGCTGCATTGCCAATCATATAAATATACCTATAGTTTTGTACAGTACTTAACTACTTTGTGAAGGTGATAAATGAGTGTGCTGTTAGCCTATGTATATACTGCACCACACTTTCTCTTATTAACTTGGAGTGTGCTCCTTTATAAAGATAGTGTGGTGTGTGGGGGGGTCTCTCCTGTTCTGCCTCACGCATCTATTATCCATCTCATTTTTTATCACAACACTTTCTCTCTTGCTTGATTTAATCCTACAATGTTTGGTTCATCGTAGACCCTAAATATACAAAACTATGAATGTGAGCAATAAGAGGCCTTATTATGACAAAATTAAAAGTGACTTAGGACAACAAAAGTGAAAGAGTCGACAGGAATCATTCACCAGTCAGTCATGTCCCACAGCACCTTAGCTATGAACCTAGAGTACAAGAGTAAGGACCACAAGCTGTGAAGGGCCTGCTTCACTGAACAATGACACAAACACAGCTTAAGAAGGGGCCATGTCAGTGCTGGCAAGACAGATCAACAGATAAAGGCCTTTACCATCACTACTGGTTGTCTTCTGACCACTACACAAGTGCAATGGCATCTTCGTATGTGTGTGTGCGCGTGTGTGTGTGTATTCAATGCTTAGCAATAATCAACACTTAACAAATGTTAGCTATTCCTTTAGTGTAACATAGTAGTTCTTCTTTTATCTTTATGTGTATATACATAAAAAAACAATGTCAGGCAGGCATGGGGGCTCCTGCCTGTAATCCCAGTACTCAGAAGACTAAGACAACACACACACACACACACACACACACACACGCACACACACACACGCACACACACACACACAAAGCTAGAAAGAAGGAGAGGAAGGAGGGTGAGAGGAAGAGAAGGAGGGAAGGGAAAGAAGAAAGGGAAAAAGTATCATAATGAGGGAATAAGGAGGTGGAGGACGGGCCAGAGAACTTGCTGTGTGTCTCTGATGAAGACTTTCCCCAGCTCATAGAGAGGTTGCATTGTGCTGTTGGAACACTCAGGCAAGTGCTTAACAAAGGAATACTTGCTGAGAAACAACAGTGAATGATTTTGTTCTGTGCCTGCAGTGTGAGTATACAAACTGAGATAAGCACAAGCCTGGAAGGATTTATTTATTCTATATTCTCTGGTCTGGTAAATGAAAAACTTTCCTTAAAGTGATCTACACTGTTTTCAGATCAGCCCTCCCCACTTTGACAAATGGGATTACAGTCATCTCACCTTTCCTCTAGCAACGGAAATACCAACGTAACATTAGTCTCCTTGCTTCTGACTTTCTCCTGAAGTAGAATGCCAATGCCCCAGAATTAATGTGGCAATTGATTTACTGTGTGGTGTCTGAAGGCACCTGCTCAAATCCTCTGGCTCCTGGGAAGGGAAATGAGAAGGCAGCCTTGGCCACTTTATGGGACTGACTCACTGGCCTGGGATATGGAAGCTGGCTGAGTAGACAGAGTTGCAAAGAGGCTGACTCACTTGGGATGAGCATGCTGAACTGGAGATGGCCCCAGCCATGAACACTTACATTGTAGGCCCTCAATGAGCCAGCTAACCTTCCCATACCTCAGTGACTTTATCACAACGTGGAGGTGGAGCTCTCTCCCAGGATGACTGTGGGCTTAAAATGAGATAAGAAGTATGAACAGATATGCTTTGCAAAAGTTGGCTTTCATCTCTAAATACACTTGTGAACATCAGGTTCACTGAGATCTGAGAGTGGAAAACTGCAGTGGCTAAGCATTTTAGAAAGTGTCTGCCTTGCTGGGCATGGTGGCACCCTCCATGGGCTATGGTGCTGGAGCAGTAGGTGAGAGCTTTACATCCTGATCTACAACCAGCAAGCAGAGAGAGACAGAGACAGAGAGACGGGACAGAGAGACACAGAGAGAGAGAGACAGAGGCAGAGAGAGACAGAGACAGAGAGATACAGAGGCAGAGAGACAGAGAGAAAAACACACAGAAAAGAGGCAGGGAGACAGATAGAGACACACATAGAGACAGAGAGACACACAGACAGAGGCAGAGACAGAGAGACACACACAAAGAGACAGAGAGACAGAGACAGAGGCAGAGACAGAGACACAGAAAGACAGAGGCAGAGACAGAGAGACACACAAAGAGAGAAAGAGACAGAGAGAGACATACAGAGAGGCAGAGAGAGAGATGAAACCTGGCATGAGATTTTGAAACCTCAGAGCCCACCCCCACTGACACACTTCCTCCAACAAGGACACACCTCCTAATCCTTCCCAAACAGTTGCACACCTTAGAGATTAACCATTAAAATATGAGCCTATGGGGGCCATTCTCATTTAAACCACCACACTTTGGTGACCAGGACCATGTAAATAGCCTGGTCTACGTACAGGGCCCTTTCAAAATATTTATATAAAGAAGAACATCTCCTTCACCACCTCCTTTGCAAGCAAAGCTCAAGTTTACACAGGACCTCAGCTCAGAGGCTCTGGTTTCCTTCTTCGTTGGGCAGCAGCAGTGGACATGGGTTGGTCATGTCCTGGCTGCAGAGGTGTTTCCAGTGCTGTGGGCAGATGTGAGCACCTCCATGCCTGCAGTGAAGGTATGTTCTTCATGTGGAGTATGGAGCTTTGTGAACAGGAGCTCAGGCTGAGCTCTTTAGCACTTCCCATATTGCCTAGGCTATGAGCATCATTTTAGTAATCCTATTCTGTCATCCAGGGTCAGCTATTACTGCTTACAACCCAGCCTGATTCCATTTACCTCTGATAGTACTTCTTAAGATCCTAACAACAAAAACAGCTTTCATCTATTCTGAATTTGTAAAGTGCCTGAAACCATGCATCTGTGTGTGTTCTCTCTCAGAATTCTAGGGCACCAGGAGGTAACACTATTCATATCTTCACTTAGAGTGGAAACCCATCTGAGATATCAAGGTTCTGCAGGACTTGCCCAAGGTCTCACAAGAGGTTAATGAGATACTGTGATCATAGATAACTCCTTGAAGCAAAATGTGGACTGTAGGGTAGAAGATTGTGGCAGCCAGGAAGAAAACATACTTTGCTCCATAGTGGAGTGGGCAGAACTGAACAGGTCATCTGCCTGTACAACAGTGGCTCTCAACCTCCCTAATGCTGATACTTTTTTTGCTCATGTAGTAGTGAACCCCAACCATTAAATTATTCTCATTGCTACTTCATAACTAATTTTGCTATTGCTATAGATTGTAATGCAAATATTTTTGGAGATAGAGGTTTGTCATTGGGGTTGCGACTCACAGGTTGAGAACCACTGTCCTACAGCATCCTCTTTAAAGTAAGAATCGGTAATTCCTTACTGAAGGTGTAGGAGGTGAGATAAAAATATAGGATGTTTTCTGCACATCAGGGATTCTGCTAGGGCAACAGCAAGGGTGGATGACAATGGTATCTGTTGTTAACCCACAGATAGAACCTTTGTAACCCACCTTGGACTCACAGAGGCATGTCACTGGGTAGAATGACACATAGTCAAAGCAAACACAAGCCTGCTTTTGGCTAAAAGCCTCAGTGCACAGGCCTGCCCTGAGAAATGCATTTAATACAGGTCATTTCTTTTCCATTTATTTTCAAGAACTCATTTCACTTACCCAATTCCAAGCCCAATATATCTTAACATTAAGTCTTATTTGATGTGTGATGCAGACAGTCTAATTAAGGCCAGGGTATTTTATCAGCTCCTCTAAACTGTCTTTTCTCTGGTCTGCAATTTTTTTATGCTGGTGTTGATCATCTTTTTATTCATAAGGGCTTCATTCCCATTTGTCATGGTTGGATTAACTGGGCATCTAATGAAGGCTTGGATATAGAAGTCTGCGTCTCATTTATCCTTGGTAGCAAAATTAATAAAGCAACGGGAAGATAGCTTCCTGTTCTGAAATGTTTTTAGCCAACCTTGACTCATCTAAAATATATTTCAGTGTGTCTTCTAGAATCGGGACTCAACGCAGCTGTTGGATACAGTGCACAACTTTATCCTTCATTGACTGACAACCCCTCACCTCACTCCCTGCCCACTCCATGGCATGGAGAAGAGCAGCCATCAGCCTATTTTCTCCCAATACACATTTATTGAATACCTTCTGTAGCTGAGGCTCAGATATAAAACAGGTTCAAAGAGCTGGGGAAATGGCTCACTGGTAAAGACTTGAAAGCATGAAGACCTGAGTTCAATCCCCATACCCATGTAAAACTGCCAGGCATGGTGGTAGATGCTTGTAATGAGAGACAGAGACAGGAGAATCCCTGGAACTCACTGGCCAGCCAATCTAGCCTAAATGGTGAGCTCTAAGCCAACAAGAGATACTGTCTCAAAGGATGTAGACAAGGTTACTCAGGATGACACCACAACACAACACATATATGTGTAAACACACATACACACATCTCACACCACACACACCTACACACACACACACACACACACACACACACACACACACACACCATAACTATACACACACAAGCATGGCACATATGTCTATAACAATTTAAAAAGATTCAAAGTCCAAGTTAAATAGGTCATGTCACCACATGTCACCACAATGTCCAATGGAAGAAACTATCTTAGCCAAAGACTAACCCTGGAACAAGCTGGAAAGCTCATCTGCTCTCTCCTCTGGGAGGGTATCTGTAGTGATATATTATTTATGATTTATTAAAGCTTGCCTGAGGATTCAGAAAGCAAAGTCAGCCACAAGCCACAGAAGCCAGGCACACACCTTTAATCCCAGCAGCCAGAAGCTAGGAGGTGGTGGTACACACCTTTAATCCTAAGAGTCAGGATTAAGAGATGGATGGATCTCTCTAAATTCAAGACCACCCAGGGATACACAAGATTGAATCAGTGTAAAGGAGTAACAGATTGGGGGGGGGGGTTGTTAGGGGAGGACGTGAGGGAGAAAGGAACTGGGATTATCATGTAAAACAATCCTGTTTCTAATTCAAATTTTTTTAAAAAAAGAGTAACAGATCACACACCTTTAATCCCAGCACTAGAGGGGTATAAATGATAGGAGCAAGGTCTTCAGTATTGACTAGGAGGCATTCATTCTCCATCCACGCTGAGGAGCAGCAACAGCCTGAGGCTTGGTGAGAGCTCCTGGAGATGGAATCAGCCCTTTCAGCCTGAGGTAGAAGTAAGAAGCTAATGGCCAGCTGCTTTGCTTTTCTGATCATCAGCTTAAAGTTGAATTCCAATATCAGTCTGTGGGCCATTTATTAATTCGTGTTACATTAATCTTTCCAAAAAGGCCTTCTGTTAACAAAAAGTCCCCAGACATCTGATAGCTTTGACTTGTGGACTTCCTGGATACATGAATGTACCCATTCACCAGGGATGCCATAATAATGAACCACTAACTGGGTGGCTTACCCACGAGTCTGGAAGATAGAAGCCCCAAATCAGGGTTTTGGCACAGTAGCTTTCTCTTGAGGACTGTGAGGAAGAACTATTATGTTCCAGGCTTTTCTCCTTGGCTTACAGACATCTAACAGGCAGAACCTCTGTCTTTCCCCTGTCTCTTTATATGAAGATGTCAATTACATAAGCTCAAGACACGCCTAATGTCTTCATTTTAACTTGACTGACCTCTATAAAGGCCCTGTCTCCAAACAAGGCCAAATTCTAAGGTATTTGGGGGTTAGGAACCTCAGCGGTGAATTTCTTAGGTAGAAAAGTTCAACAGTGCATCTCTCTGAAGCAAGGTTAACTATGGCTCCATAGCATCTGGAATATTGGAGCTCCAAGTCAAACTGAGGTTTAAGTTGTGAATTAGACACCTCTCCTCTCTGCACTTTATTTCTTGTCTAGAGTAAGAGATGTGGACTGGGTTTCCACCACCTCTGCCCCTGAGTTCTAGGACTGTGTTCTAGGCAGCATGGGGGCATTATAGGAGGGGAGAGGGTAACAGTTTGGTGCCCACACATTCAAGCAGCATTACCCTGAACTGGCTGGTTTTGTTCCAGTTTTGACAAGTTTCTCTGTGCAGCCCTGACTGGCTTGGAACTCTATCTAAAACTGACTAGCTTCAAAGCTGTGGCCTGTGCCTCCAGAGTTCTGGGACTACAGCTGTGTGAGACCACACCCTGCACTGTCTTCTGAGCTTTGCTTTTTTTTTAACTGTAGGAGAGAGATAATAATATTAGCTGCTATTTTTTAAAAAGGATGTGGGGATTAAGGACGAGTTGCTCAGCACATAGTTGTCAGTTCCTCCACACAAACCACTAATGGCATTAATATCATGTGCAGGAGTCATCTGTACATTGAGTCTCAGGTCTCAGTGGTATCCACTGCAAACCAGCAAGACACCTTGGCCCCCAGCCCCCATCAGGACCTTGTGCTACACTTCAGACTGAGACGATTGAGCTGGCAAGACTTTGGTGATCCTTGTGCCATTCTTCCCCCCTCCTTCCCCACCTCATGTCCTGTTCTGCTTCACTCCTTATTAAAGTCTTTAGAGAAAGGGCTGGAGCATCAGATGTATTTTTTTCTCACTGTATTTTATGATTTTACATAAAATTTATGGCTTTATATAAAAAATCTAATAATAAAACTGATAGAACTATCTCACTTGGCAGAGCTTTATCAAGAAGCTATGGAGATTCGGCTTCTCCTGGGGATACAGACTGGTGTCTACAGCTATCATTTGATGCTGTTACTTTAGCATCTGGCATCATCTGGAGCATAATCAACCTGAGGAAACAGATTTTCTTATTTAAACTGACTCTCCTAATGTGCCAGCCCCTCTTCCATAAAGTAACCCATACTATCCTCCCCACACCTTCAGGAGACAGAAGACAGGGCCTCCCATGCCAAAGGCCCCCAGAGGCTCAGAGATCCCATGGGCAGCCAGTGCCCTGGCCTGGATTCACATGTACACCTTTGACTCCAAGGCCACCCACCAAATTTGATATTTGACACTCCTTACCACTCCCTACCAACTCAAGAGGCCTTAGGCTAGGCTCTTCATTGTGCAGTTTTCTGTGGCCTTGGTGCCCCCTAGTGTTGAATTAAGGCTCATTGCACCGGAGGCCTGTGACTAAGCACTTAAGTGATCCAAAGGCCAATGTGGGTGGCCCTGGGATAGCACATCTCTCTGCTCCCAGAGGACAGCTATTACCCCCCCCCACACACACATTAAAGATTGTTCTTTCTTTTTTTGACAGGGTCTTTCTTTGTAGCTCAGACTGTCTTCAGGGCTACTTACTATACAGTCCAGGTAGGCCTCAAATTTGAAAAAATCCAGTGTGCTTTACATTGGATGCCAGCATGGCCCAGCAACACTGTAGTTAACAAGTCTGGCCCTCAGGAAGACCCTGCAGGGGTAAGAGCAGGGGAAACAGCACCAAGATAGTATGTAATGTTGCGGTTCTGACCCGGTATGTTTTCCCCACTCTCAGCTGGAATATGTGGGCTTTGGCCGTATTCTCTGCTGTACGCACTAGGGACTTTCATTTCTCATGGCTTGTTTTGGTGGGAGGGGAGACATCAAAGAAATTAAAGTTAAGCACTTAACATCATCTAGAATCTCCTCTAAAAAGGAGATCATGAGGATGGGGGAATAGGCTTGAAGGCAGGGTGATAGACATGTGATGTAAGACAGGACATGGGAACTTTGAGGGTAGAATGGTACAGAAAGTCAGCAGGGAGATGGGGTGGGTGTGGGGGAGTTGAGAAGGAAGCTCAACCATAACAAAGTGTTGTAACAATTCCTCAAGGAAACCTGTTGCTCTGTGTGCAAACAAAGACATTAAAAATAAAAAGTCACCAGGAGTAAAAGTCACCACACCTTTAATCCTAGTACTCTGGAGGAAGAGGCAGGCTGGTCTCTGAGTTTGAGGCCAGCCTGGTCTATAAAGTGAGTTCCAGGACAGCCAGGGCTGTTACACAGAGAAACCCTGGGGCAGGGTGGGGATAAGGTGGGAGGGTGTCTCCCCAGGAAGTGATTAGCCAGCTTTTGTTTCTCTGTGAGCCCTGGGTGCAAGGATGGAGAAGGCATTCTTTCCATTTCTGTAGAGTAAATACATGTCAAACCTCAACCCATTGAGGACAGTGATCTGATAGGGGTGTTTAGGATTTTTCCCATCATTCTAGAAATGGCTTCCAGAATTCAAAACTGAGAACAGAGTCACAAAGTACCCTGAATGCTAAAGAAGGTAGAAAGCAATCCACAGTCTCACTTCTACAGCTTTCCTGCCCCTCCCCCCATCCACCTGTGCAGGGCAAAAGGGATGCAAGACAGAAAAAGAGACAACAGCCTATCCCCTGTCACTTCCCACATACCAAATACCCTCCTCTTCCCCTTCTTCTCCCCCCCCCCCGGCCTACCTGAGACCTTAAGAAGTGGCTTGATCTGTATGTAGTAGCCTTTCTGAATATCCTTTAGTCACTTATCTGTCTTTGAGACCATCTGAGACACCCTGGAGAAATACCAATGCTGGAGCCAGTGTTCACCCTGATTGCTTCAAATGTGGTCAGGTGTGTAGCTCTAACAAATTCTAGTTTCTTGCAACTATTGCAAGCAAAGTAAATGAATACTTACTGTCATGAAAAGGTATTTATAATAAATGCTGTGAAGAAGCTCAGGTACAGAATTCAGAATTGTATATACAGTATGTATGTCGATTTGGTTTTTTAAAAAAGCATTAGAAATAATACATTTGCAAAGATGGCCACATGGAAAAGATATTTTCCAAAATATCCTTACGGAACTGCCATCTCTGCAGTTAGGTAGGGCAGTGGGTGGTTTATTCTGAAGTTTTTAAACCAGGCATGCTAGTGTAATCCCAGAACCTGAGAAGTGAAGGTAGAGTGACCAATAGTTCAAGGCCAGCCTCAGATACCTTGCAAATTTGAGGGCAGTGAGGGCTATATGAGATGTTGTCTCCAAAACAACAAAAAGGATGTAAGACCCCCCCCCCCCGAAAAGCTCAGGCTTCCAGGATCTTAGCCCAGGACCTCAGCCACCCCAATCACAGAATGGAGGTGAAAGCTTGATGCAAATTGCATGAGGCTTCCTCTGGGTACAGATCTTTATAGGGCAGCGTAAGGGGAGTGTCTAGGGTTATGCACAGGCTCAGGATTGGTGTGCCTCCAGGCTTGGAGGGTTTGCCCTGTGTTGATTGGTCAACTGGTTGTTATGGCCCATAGTCCCTCCCAGGTGGTTGCTATGCTTTGTGGGTCATTGCTGTGCGCTTGTCTGTAAAGCACACCCAGAGCCATAAAGCATAACGCCACCAGCTAACTTCTGATTGGTTCCTTGTCAGAGGCAGGCATCTGACCTCTAAGTGACCAAGGCAAGGTTATGGCAAGCACGTGTTTGGCTGTTATGGCTGCCGAAATGGGGAGCTGGCCCCTTCAGGAAATACAAATTTTAAAAATCAAAGTAATTTTGAAGTAATAATACTTGGTCTTCATTATCACCCAAAACTGAAACCTATTTTCTTCTGCTAAATTGTTCTATGCCCTAGCAATTAGAAGTATCAACGCTAAGTGTGGTGGAACACGGCAGTAAATAGCAGGACCAAGAATTCGAGAAGCTACCCATGTCTTGACATGTTAAGATTCTGATACTTTCCCAGCATCCACTTTGGGAATTCAACCTGTGCCATCTCTTCCCTGTAGTGCTGCATGTGCACCCCTTCCCAATGGTCCTTTGTCTTCTTGGTGATTGCCTGATTGTCCAGATGAGGCCCTGCCAAACCTGTCGGGTTTCTTTAAAACTTAAAAAAAAAAAAAAAAAAAAAGGTCCAGCTCTGGCTAGGGGGGAGTCGTTTGAACCGAAATCCAAAGGTTAAAAATCACTAAGACCAAGTGCTAGGGCAGGAACAGAGGCCCTGGGTCCCGACTGCAGACCTCGCTGGCAAGCCGAACACCAGCCACCAAGCAGGTCACGTCGCAGCAGTTTTGACTTTCCTTAAAGGGCGCGGACGCAGCGCCGCGATGAATTTGGTCCCTCTGGAGACGCCGTCCGGGCACCAGGCTCGCTCAAATCACGTGACCCAGGCTTTTGGCGAAGCAGGAAGCGTTTTGCTGCGGGATCCCGGAGTGGGGCGGATAGCGGGAGGGATGGAATCGACTTTGGAGCAGCATTTGGAGGACACGTGAGTAGTGCGTGCGGCCGGTCCTGCGCTTCGGACGGAGGACTACGAGTGTCCGCGGAAGCGTTTGGGGCACTCGGGTTGGCGAACGGGTGACGTCTGCAGACACCCGGGCCGCGCGTGACTCCAAATAAAGTTTCGCCAGACTCTGCGCTTCCTTATGGAGCAAGAGTCTTGCGGGCCCAAGCCAGAGAGGCCCAAATCACCTGTCGCCTTGAAATCGTCCGTAGGGTCGGAGTAGCTCTTCAGAAGTTTGGGAAACCGATTAAGTTGGGGAAAGGATGTAGCAAATTGAGCCCTGCAGTGCGAACCCACACGCATACCTCCCCGCGTGCGTAACCCACCAATTACTCCGTAAAGACATCCCTTAAGTTTTTCCACTATCTGTGTAATATGTGAAGTTGGGAAGTGTAAAGTGGCTTACAAGAAGACACCTCCCCTTTAGCTTCTTAATCTCCTCCAGGAGCAATTCCTGTTACTTAAGATCTTTAACAGTTGTTTTAATTGAGTTGCTATCCTAGAACATGTTTCTATACCAAGGACAAAACCCTATAGATAACTGCAATGTTTGTGGCCCTATGAAGCCCAGAGGTGCCTGGCACACTCCGTTGTGAGATAATGGTTTCTTTATTTAAACAACTCGTGGCTTTTCCTTTGGAAGGGGGCTGTAGTTTTTAAAAAGGCTGATTTGAAGCGCTTAATACTTGATGTAAAGAAAATTTATTTGTAGTACAATAATTCAAGTATTTCTTCACATCATCTTCACATTATTTTTCTTGTGCTCCTAAAATTAGAATGAAGAATCCATCCATTGTTGGAGTCCTGTGCACAGATTCACAAGGACTTAATCTGGGCTGTAAGTGTCTCATACCAGTCTCCCATTGAGGTTCACTGGAAGTTTTACTTTGCTAGTATTTTCTAGCTTTTATTCCTGTTACCTTTTGAGCATAGAGAATATCTCCAAGTAAGACTAGATAATTGAAGCCTTTCAATTGTTTTTTGTTTGTTTGTTTGTTTTTGTTTTGAGACAGGGTTTCTCTGTGGCTTTGGAGCCTGTCCTGGAACTAACTCTTGTAGACCAGGCTGGTCTCGAACTCACAGAGATCCTCTGCCTCTGCCTCCCGAGTGCTCCACCAACGCCTGGCCTCAATTGTTTTTAAAAGGCAGAAATGTTCTATCAGTTCTACAGTTGTCCCTACTAAAATGGTGTTGAGTAATTTTCAAGTGGTCTAGAAAAGGACTTTAGATAAAAACAGGCTTTACTGAATACTTTCCATATGCAGGGACATCGGGCCATATTATTTCCATAATTTCTTCAATAACTCTGAAAATGGATGGGACTAGCTGTTAGTACAGCCACTCCTAGTGTCAGTAAAATAGGGACTTCACAGTTAGTCACATTTGCCTTTAAACCTATTCTCCTGGTCTGTCTGCTAGCGATATGAGCCCAGAACAGAAAGAGCCCCTTAGGGCTTCATTTTCTTCCTTGGATTATTTGATGATGCTAATGAATGAAGCCTTACATGTGTTGGGCTTTTAAGTATCAGACACCATTCTTTTTTTCTTACTCTACACTACAGAACCCTGGCTTTGGTGGAACTCAATATGTAAACCAGGCTGGCCTGTAACTCAGAGATTCTCCTGCCCCGAGTGATAGGAATAAAGGTGTGTATCAGCATACCTGGCTAGACACCTTTTTTAGTGTTTTACATTGTCCAAACTTAAATACTCCTCAGAAAAGCCCTTTGTGGTAGAGAAACTAAAACATAGAGCCTAAGTACCTTACCCAAGGTCTTACAACTAATGAATAGTTGAGATAGGATTTCCTGGCTGCCTCCAAAGCTTAAAACACACAGTACAGAACCAAGATGTGATTTTCAATAAACTGTAGCAATTACAGATGAGAAACTAAGTCCAGAAAGGTAAATAGCACTGGATGGTGGTAGCTCACACCTTAAATCCCAGATTTCAGAAGCAGGAGAATCTCTTGTGAGTTCAAGAACAGCCTGATCTACAAAGCAAGTTCCTACATAGAGAAACCCTGTCTCAAAAAAAAAAAAAAAAAAAAGAAAGAAAGAAAGAAAAATAAAAGATAAATAGCTGAAGTTAATTAATGTCAGAAACTAGTAAACCTAGGAATTATTATAAGTAATGTAGGACCTTTTTAGAGCTCGGAACTTTTGCTGGTTTGGTAACTGACAGAGGTAAAAGACAGAGGTTATGTCTTGTACAAAAACCAGTCATTTGGAACAAAAGTAAAAATTTTTGAAGCATTTGCCAGGTCACCTTCAAAGTCTGAAGTTAACTATTTGCTTTATACCTTCTGGCTGTACTTTGACCTGTGCATTTTTTAAAATGTAGTAATAGTGAATCCAGAATTTCTGCCAGGATGGTGTATTGTCTACTATCTTAGTTTCAGATGTAAGCAAGCTTCTGTTGCCTTTATTTCAGGGATCTGTTGTAAGCTTGGTGGTTACCTTTTGTACCTAGGACCTGATTTAGTATTAACACAAATCAAAGCAATAGTAAAGAATCCTTGAGACATTTGAAAGTAGCCCAGCTAGCTCATGCTGGCAGGAATAATTGCTTACAGATCTTCACATATGCTGGTCAGGTGATCTTACAACTGAACTTTCTGAGTAACGACTTGTTCTTTGAGATTGAATTTAGAAAAAGAAAATTAGATTTCCCATAAGGAATTAATTAATGTGAACAAGTCCTTATCCACATTGAATCACTCATACCTTTGGATATCTCGATTTCAGCAAGATTCCTATAAAATAAATTTATTATCATCAGATTGATTTGAAATACAGCTTCCTTATATGCTTGGGAAGGTGTTTAGAGATAGTATGATGATAGGAATAACTTTGAAAACAGCATGCCATTGATGACTTTACTGATTTAAGAACAATTGCCAGACTTCCTCACTGAGTACCAGGTGGGGAAGTCATTCCCTGTCAGTACCTAACCAAAGGCCATGAGCCGAGTTTCTTTTTCCTGAATAATTCACTAGAAGACACTACACTGTAGGTTTGTATTCATTTTAGAAACCTAGGTAGCAATCTCATCTCTTCTCTAGGTCGTGGTACCCTGTCAGATGAGCATGCTGGAGTGATATCTGTTCTAGCCCAGCAAGCAGCTAAGCTAACCTCTGACCCCACTGATATTCCTGTGGTCTGTTTAGAATCAGATAATGGGTGAGTACATATCAGCACATCCCTTTGTTTTTGTCAGAAAAACTTGATTGGGCTTTCCCCTGTGTCCTTCAGTAGTTCCATAGTCAGTGTACCACAGGGCCAGCGGGCATTGAGGCCCCATGACAGGCCTTCATTAAAATGAGCAATAAGAACTGTCATGAACTGCCAGTTTGCCAATAAAAAGGAAAAACACAAAAAATAGTTGAATTGAATTCTCTAAAATAATATAATGTTAAAAATATTCCAAGATAAATGTCTTTATAAAAAAAAGTTAAGAATGCAAAACTATGGGGGCTGGGGAGATGACAGTGTTTAAGATGAGTGCTTGATCCATAGTCCTCAGGATTAGAGTTTAGATTTTATCGCCCCAGCACCCACATAGCTGGGCATCCCCACAAATACTTGTAACCTTAGCTCCAAGTTGGAAGGCAGGCAGACACAGGAGGATTGATGGGGCTTGCTAACTTCCAGTCTAGCAGAGAAAAGGAGTCCCAGGTTCAAGGATAAGATCCTTTGACAAAGTAATAGGTGCACAGTGATAGAAGACACTCCACACACCTTCTTTTGATCTCCATGCATGTACATAGGTGTGTGAACCTGTACACACTTGTATGTGCACACTCACACAGACACAGATAAAATTAACCTTAACAAATGCATACTGTGATCAGTTTGGGGAATAACTAAGAAGAGAATATTAAGATGAACACACACACACACACACACACATATCCAGGTTGTAAACAAGCCTGATGACCTGAGCTCACTCCCTGGTTGAAGGAGAACAAACTCCCTGAAGTTATCCTCTGACCTCCACATATAAGCAGCACAAATACACACACTAAAAAATAAGTAACATAATAGTAATAAAAATTGGTTGGGGAGGTGGCTCAATGGTTAAGAGCATATACTGCTCTTCCAGAGGACCTACAGTAGTTTCCACCACCCACATTCAGCAGCTCGAAACCACTTGTAACTATGACTCCAGAGGACCCAACACCCTCTGGCCTTCTCGTGTACCCATGCACAGACACACACACACATAAATAAAAAATTTACACCCATGCACAGATATACACATAAATAAAAAAAATTAATCTAAAAATTAAGACCAGGAGGCTAGGCTAGTGATAGCATGTGCAAGGCCCTGGATTTTAACCCTAGCAATGCCAACAAAAACCTCCAGAAAAAATCAGAGCCATGCTGAGTAAGAATTAGTTTCATTTGTATGTTATAATTAGACACCCATAATTCTCAACTGTTTCATGCTTGTATATGCTTTTTATTTATTTACTTAGTTTTCTTACAGGAAGATTTGTTTCATGGTTTGAGAATGTAGCCCCCTTTATGGATGGGAAAAGCATGGCAGAAGTTATGGAAGTAGGGGTTTGTGGCTGGCACTCCTCAACAGTGACTGTTCACATTTTCTTTTAGAGATATATATGCTATTGTTTTGTATCTTAAACTGAACAGCTTTAATCTTACACTTAAGAGTTTGCTGAATATTTTCCTCTTTGCTTTTCAGGAACATTATGATCCAGAAACACGATGGCATCACAGTGGCAGTGCACAAAATGGCCTCTTGACATCTCATGCCTGTTCTTCAGCAGCCTGTCATAGGGATTCAGTCCTTCCTGTGTCAGTTAACTTGTAAAACTATTAAAGTTCCAGAGGCTAGGCCATTCACCTAGTGTCCAATGTGGACTTCCTTATTTATATGACAACCAGTTACCAAGGTATTAGTTAAAAAGGATCATAGTTGTTTTGTTTGGGCTTTGGTCATTTTGTTCTTTGGAGACCATCACTGCAGTCCAGTATTGCAGCTTATCATTGCCTGGAACTGTGTATGTAGCCCAGGCTGACCTCAAACCTGTGGTCTTCCTGCTTCAAACTCCTGCATCCTGGGATTATAGGAATTTGTCACCAACGTCCCGGTCACTTTGTATATAGAACTTTGTTGTTGTCAATAAATCCATTCAGAGGAAAGTTTGCCTCTTTTTTGGTTCTTTAAGCTCTTACTTAATGCTCATTTTTCTTTTTTCAGTTAATTGAATTATGATTTTTTTCCCCAAAAGATCTTTATCCTAAACTACTTGCTTCTCTTTGAAAAGTTCCTTGAAATGTCTGTGTTCTTATACAAGAATGCATGAACCAAACATTTCCCTTAACCTAAGTGACATAGATAATATAAGTCTTTAATGAGATAAGAAACTATTTCTTATAGTAGGTACTCTTAGTTGCCTTCTTTCTTTTTTGCTTTTAGTCATCTTTTAGGGTACACAATAATGGGTTTCTGATAGCACTGCCCTATGTGTAATTTGCCCTGTTTTATGTTTGTGTAACTAAAGCTGAGGGATTTGCATTGTCACCATCTAAACTCTCAAGGCCTACATTTTTGTGGGGGGGGAGGGGGGTGTTCAAGACAGGGTTTCTCTCTGTAGCCCTGGCTGTTCTGGAATTCACTCTAGACCAGGTTGGCCTCGAACTTAGAGATCTTCTGCCAAGTGCTAGGGATTAAAGGCATGTACCACCAGGCTGAGGGCCTACATTTTTAATACTGCCCAGATCATCATCAGTTGGGAAAAAAAAAAAAAATTACCATTTGAGAGTAAAGGTTAATCCTCAACTTTGAGTGGTTCTCAACAGAGTACTGCACAAGCAAGCACAAAAAACTTTTCTGTTTGTGTATATGTGTATGTATTATGTTACTTTATGTATGTGTGAGTTCAGATTTGTATGTGCATGTTGAGATCAGAGGACAATATTTGGGAGTTTATTCTCCCTTCTGTGGGATCTCAGGATCCAAGCTGTCAAGCTTTTACAGCAAACACTTACCCACAGAGACAGCCCTAGTTTGTTTATTGTTTAAATAGTTCCTACTGCTCTTTGGCAATTTAGTATTTCCCAGTATGAAAAAAAAAAAAATTCCAGAATATGGGCTAGAGAGATGGCTCAGCAGTAAGAGCACCGGCTGCTTTTTCAGAGGTCCTGAATTCAATTCCCACCAACTATATGTGGCTCACAACCATCTAAAATGAGATCTGGTGCTCTCTTCTGGCCTGCAGGCATACATGCAGGCAGAATGCTGTATACATAATAAATCTTTTTTAAAAATCAGAATACTAGTATAAAGTGCTACTTACAGAATAAGGATTTTGGGTAAGACACATCTAGCCTTTGAAGTGTACTTAAGTATGTAATATCCTATTTTAGGCATACAATATATGTTTATCTGTACCACTGCCAAATCTGTTATGACAGCATGTCCTTAGCTTACATCCTAAGCACCTACAACAGTTCTGAATGCACAGTAAGCACTAAATGAGCTCTTGCTGAATACATGAGTATAAGGGTTTTGTGGTATAAACTGGACCTCCAAGAACAGAATGGATGCAATGAGTAAGGGTTTCTAGTAAGAGGAAAACAGTAAGAAAGCAAACCAGAAGGAATACTTACTTAGATAACAGCAAATAGTCTGTTAGGCAGGATGTGAAAAAGCTAGAAGACAGCTAACTCAAGGAAATGCCTTCTTAAAAACACTAGACCTGGTTGGGCAGTGGTGGCTCAGGCCTGTAATCTAAGCACTCCACAGGCAGAAGCTGGCAGATCTCTGTGAGTTCAAGGCCAGCTTGGTCTACAGAGTGAGTTCCAGGACAGCCAGGGCTACATAAAGAAGCCCTGTCTCAAAAAACAAAACAAACAAAAAACCCCACAATCCTAGACCTAGTAGACATGGGAGGCTAAGACAGGACTGCTATGAGTTCAAGCCAAGGCTACATGGTTCCAGACTAGCCTATCTCAAAAAAAAAAAAAAAAAAAAAAAAAAAAAAAAAAAAAAAAAAAAAAAAAAATCCTGGGGTCCAACTTCTTTTTTTCCATTGAGAAATCTCCAATTTCTAGTCTAAATGTAATGTACCATTAAGATGTGTCTGTGTGCAAGCACACACAAACATACACACACACACCAATGTCTTGTATCTCAAATTAGCCTTAAACACTATTCAGACAAAGATGATCCTGAATTTCTGATCCTCCTTCCTTCCTTCAAAAGTGCTGGGATTATAGGTGTATGCCGACATACCTGGCTTTTACAATTCAGTCTTTAATAAGGTTTTTTATGCTAGATGTATACTAAGCAATCTATATGCATTTAGTTCATTTAATCTCCTGTATTATCCCAGTTAAGAAAAGGATGGGTCCTATAAAATAATCAGCTTGGTACTAAATACAAGGGGTGGAAAAAGCAACAGAGCAAACAAAGAATAGGAACAAGGATTGAATTTTCTAGTCCACATCATAGAACAGAAGATGGCTGATTTTGATTTTAGCCACGTTGAATTTGACAAGGCATCCCTTTAATAACAGGTGCTCACTGCACACCAAGCATAGTTCCAAATTTTCAGGTACCTCCGGTCCATTGCATTTTGAACAAACTTCAAAAGTTGCTGTCATGGCCTGCAAGATCCAGCTCCTGCCCGCTACTAATGCCATATATCATTCTACACCTAAGTATCTCCTAACTGCTTTCTTTAGCAGTGTCTGTGAAGCAAACATTTTCTCATGTACTCATAGTAATTGAGGTAGGAAAAAGTATATCCAATTTATTAATAAAGCAAGACTTGTGCTGGGAAGACCTGAAGGCTAGATGTCTTATTACTTTCCTATTTCTGCAACAAAAAAACCATGGCCAAGGCAACTTAGAAAAGAAAGCCTTTAATTGAGTTTACCGTTTCATATGGTTAGAGTCCATGATGGTATAGCAAAGGCATGGTGGTAGGAACAGCTGAGAGATCATATCTTGATCCAAAAGCAGGAGGCTGAGAAAGGAACACTGGGAATGCCAGGAGTCATTTGAAACTTCAAAGATTGTTCCCTGAGCATATTCTCAGAACCTGGTTCTTCAGGCAAGCCACACCATTTTCATTCAAACCACCACACCAAAGATAGGTAATTTTCTAGTCTGTATGGAACTAAAGCCAAAGTATAGTTGCATGGGGTTTCCCAAGCCCATCCCCTATGATGGTTAATTTTGTGTATTAACGTGATTGGACTATAAGATCCAAGATACTTAAGTGTGTCTAGACAAGACCATTTGAATCAGTTTGTTTATGGGCCTCCTGTAACCCAGTGATTCCCTGAACAGACTAAAAACTTTCCATTCTTTGTCTCCATTTGTTTGATTTCTTGACCTGGGGCACTGGCCCTCCATTCCCAGACTGTGACTGGAATTTACACCCCGGTTTTGTTGCCCTTGTTTGGAATGGAATCCTACTATGCAGTTTGCTGAGTGCAAATGTTGGGCTTCTTAGTCTCTATAATTATGAGAACTCATTACTTATAAAAAACCCTACTGTCCCCACTTCTACTACCAACTGTTTCTAGCTCTGGAGAACATCATTCTTAGGAGATGCCAAGAAAATACAATTCCTCAGTGAACTGGATAGTTTTATGTAAACTTGGCACAAGCTGGGGTCATTTGAACGGAGGAAACCTCAATTAAGAAAATTCACAGCAGTCTTCCTTGCTTCAGCATCTGAGATTTTAAGTGTGAGCTGCCACACGCAGCAGTAAGTATTGTTAATTCTTAACAACAATCTTGCAATACAGCATTAGCCACATTTTATAGTTTCAGAGACAAATTCAAAGAGGTAGACCTGCTCATAATTTCAAGACTTAAAATGCAAAGTTGAGATTCTAACGGAACCAGCATTACTCACTATTCCACGATCCCTCAACGGTTTCTATTAAGGTGGTTATATAAATGGCATGTCTGAAGGGGCTCATCTCCGAGGATTTCCAAGTCCTCTTAGCCTATAGATGACTGTTCTACTCCATTTCAATCTGCTCCCTGGGCTCCAGACAGAACTATCAGTATCAAGTTCAACTTCATCTCTTGTAACTAAGTCACCGCTTTGCTTTTAATAAAGTAGCTAGCATATCACCAAAGAACTTGAAAACAGTTCCACGGATGGTCACTAAAACCATTTTCTGGGTACATAATTATCACAGAGCTCTCTGAAAAGTGTTCCTCTTCCTCTGGGTTTTGCTTTCTGAATGTTTATTTGATCTTTACCACCAACACCACATAATTGCATCATCTTTCCATGGCTGCATTTACCATGGAAGTTATCATCCTCCCAAACTAAGCTGTCCTATTGCAAGCATTTTAATCAAAAAGTATTGGAGCTGGGCTTTAAGAGGATGAGAAGCCCCTTGTTTAAAAAAAAAACAAAAAGTACACATTTCCGGACCAAACAAACTCATACCTTGGCTTAAAATACACCCTGGCTTAAAATCTGGAATGTTGGTGTAGGGAGATTAAAGGCACTTTCTTGTTGACTTTTTTTTTTTTTTTTAATGTGAAAGGTGGAGCAAAGGAAGGAAATTGGACTGGAATGTTGAATTAGTCAGGTAATTTTCTAGGACTCAGCCTTAATCATTTCCAAAATGCAGTAAGAAAAAAAAGTTTCATTAAAATTACTGTAAGTATACATTTTTTTTTCAGGGGAAATGTTTGAAGTTAAAGTAATTGGGTTCAAAAAAGCAATTAAAATGGGGCCTGAAACCCCAAATTAGTAATCATACTGTTTAGTCAGTGAGCAGAAAAGAGCACACAGCAGGCTGAATTTACTGAAGAGTTTTGTGCTTGCTACTAGGGATGAAATCCAGGTACCCAAGCTAAGCCTGCACTCTATCAGACAACATCTCCAGCCCCAACACTGCCATTTGCGGCCCAATAAAACAGCCTCCCACTTCTGGAAGAATTTTGTTTCTCTTATAAACCAGTCTTTAGACGCCCTGAGGAACTTTGGACAAGTGTTTCAAAAATCTGGAGTCCCTTTCTCCACTCCACCCCTCCCCGAAGGCTTGAGGTGTCACTAGGAGGATTTTCTCCTTGGTTTACTCCAACCGCTTTTGACCGGAGGTGGAAAAAAGTCTAATTTGTGGGCTGGCTGGAAGGCTGGCCTGAGTTGATCTCAAGTTACAGCCTTTCCTCCTCCCTCAGGAAGTAAAGTCCACTGGCAGGAGTGCCTAAACCACTCTACCCTGCAAGACTACAATGTCTGCTTGTTTTCATCAAGCAGTGGAATGAAATGCCTTAGAAAAAAAAAAAACTAACATTTTATTAAAAGTAACTATTTTTTCCTTCAAAATTTCCTTATCGATAGAAGATTCATTTGCTGAACACATCCTTAAAGGTAAGGTGAAATGGGACTGGGCGTTGGGTTGACTTCACAGGGGCTTTGAAGTAACTGGAATCTCTGTCCAGCCGAATCATCTAACATGTGTCACGAACACGAATACAATCCTGGCATCTTTCTGTTAAGCCTTATCATCTAACATGTTACACACACACACACACACACACACACACACACACACACACACACACAGACACAGACACACACACCAGCCTGCTTTAACAAATGGAAACAAGGATAACACCCATTCCTCAGAGCACATACATTTTCTTCTCACTCTTTCTCAATATATGGGTATTTATTTACTCAACTCTGAAGTAATTATGACATTCTAATCTTGAATACCTAGCATCTCTTTCCTAAGGTAGAGACTAGTCCACTATCACACCCAAAATATTTAACCTCTGTACAGTACACTCTATTTCAGTTCACTCATATTTCCCAAGTGGGTTTCCCAATTTCTTTTCCTGATCTAGTGTCCAGTTAAGAAAGAGATAATGTACTTTGTTGGGGTATCTAGTTCTTTAAAAAACCTAAGTGCCATATAAAGGGTCTGTGTAAACCCAAGGGCCCCCTCCCATTTATTTCTCTTTACAGCCAAGGGCTGTTCCCAGAACTGGAAGGGTAACATATGGCTTCCTCTAGAATTGGCTTCTAGCTGGTAGACTTTGAGCATAAATGGAGTGGCCATTCCTGTCAGGGGAGTGAGGCTGAGCCCTTATTTACATCAGGCAGACTTCATTTGTAACTAACAGGGAACAAAAAGGTAAAATCATAGAATAATTGCTTTTATACATATAAACTAAAATTTAAGTTTAGCCCTGTACACCTGTAATCTCAGCTTTCAGGAGAAGGCAGATTGCCATGAATTCTAGGTTAGCCAAAGCTACATATAATGTCTAGGTCTTAAAAACAACTAACCAAACAAACCAACAAAAACCCACTTGAGTTTAGATCACTTCCTTGGCTCCTGACGACTATGTTTTGGACCTGTCACAGTGATCTTCTGACATAACATAAAGGAAGCATCATGATGAAGATGGAAGAAAAGGCCCTCCCTTATGCAAGAACCCTGGATGGAGGATGGGGATGGATGATTGTGTTACATTTTTTCCTGGTAAGTTTCTCTCCCCTTTCAAACCGCTACACTGTCTGCAGAAATGCTTGAAGCAGCCTAACAAAATCACTTCACAAATACCGGATTTGATTAAACAGGCAGCCAGGGACTTCCCCAAACTGCTAAGATCAGAAGCCAACTCTTGGAAACTCAGAAGCCTAGCTGTTCCCCTTGAGATAAAGTAGAAACATTCTTATCCAGTTCTCTCCTCTGCCTATGTTCTCTTAGTCAGAGGATGCTTCAGGCTTGATTGCAGTTCGACCTTGTCAGTATGGCAATTGGGATTTGGGGACATTTCATTCTTCACTGTATTAGGGCATTTCTAGAAAGTACTCAGCCCTGCCAGGTGTGAAACTATGCTTGTAATTCCAGCACTCAAGTAGGCCAAGGCAAGATGACTGCTGAGAGTTCAAAGCCAGCCAGTCATACATGGCAAGACCCTATCTCAAAATTAAGTACCCACTAAGCACAGTATTTCTGACAGGAGTCCCTGTGCTGTTTTTCGTCTACTTGACACAAACATATACCTGTCTGGAAAGAAGAAACTGCAACTAAGGAATTGCTTCCATCAGACTGGTCTGTTGGCAAGTCTGTGGGGGAATTTTCTTGATTAATGATTGATACAGGACAGCCCCGCTCACTACCACCCCTGGACAGGTGGTCCTGTGTTGTTTAGGAAAGCAAACTGAACAAGCCAGGAAAACAAGATAGTAAGAAGTATTCCTCCGTAGTTTCTGCTTCAGTTCCGGCCCTGACTTCATGACACTGAAATAAACCCTTCTCCCAAAGTATTTTATCATAGTAGTAGGAAGCTAACTGATAGGGGTTGGGAATATTTCAGCTGCTGTCCACACTCCCCCCATAACTTACACTAGAATTATATCGGACATGTATTGTTAAGCTAAGATGAACTGTTGGGTTGCTATGGGGAAAAGTGGTGATGTGCATTATCAGCACGCCCACTCAAACACTGCTGGATCCCATCACAGCTGTGCCTTACACATCCCTAGATCATTCTATTAACTTTGAAACACACTCACAAAAACACCTCTTTCTTGACACTCCTCCCCTGCTTAGATTTACTATAAGCAGCCCCACATGAGTACACTATCTGTATGAAATTGGCGAGTAACAGATATCTGTATCAAACTGAAGGTGGGGAAACAATGCGTTAGTCCTCCCTAATGATAGAAAAGGAGAAGGAAGCTACGATTTGTGTATTATAAACTTAATAAAGCACAATTTTAATTCGGTTTTATTACCAAACAATAGAATCCCTTCTCCCCTTCCACAGAAACATTACTAAAGGGAAACTAAAGATGCCTTAAGCCTGAGAGCCCTGCCTGGTTGGGCCTCTTCTTAAATCATGGTGTATGGGGTTGGTTCTCCCACTCTTTTTTTTTCTTTTTATTATTATTATTATTATTATTATTATTATTATTATTATTATTAATTCAAGTTAGGGAACAGGCTTGTTTCACATGTAATTCCCCTCTCCCTCTCCCTCCCTTCACCCCCATTCCTTCTCCCCCATCTCCCACTCTTTTCTACATTTTTCTTAATGGATGGCAAGTTATTTGATTAGTTACTGCTAAGGAAATGTACCTCATAATCAGGTTAATAGTGTCTTGTTTGGGTAATATATGCTTACTGAGGCACAAAAAAATATCAATTTGTTAACAATGAACTCAGGCTAACCCACTGCTCATAGCATTTATTTCTGTGTGAATTAAGAGAGTGCTTTTCGTTAAGATTTAAACTCCTGAAAACATGAAAAAATCCTGTGCCCTTTGTAAGCTCCCCACAAAGGCAGAGGGAGGTTATATTGTAACTTACCATATTTTATATATAACTTTGGGTTTAATATGTCTTACCAGACATACATACAGCCTGAAACACAGTAGCCACTCATTAAATATTTCCTTGTGGGGGATGAATAAACTAATAGACATATTTATAAGTAAATGAAGATAGACAAATCAGAGTTGGAAGAAGCTACAGAAAACATGTCAAGAGCCAAGTATGGTGATGCATGCCTGTAATCTCAGCACTTAGCACTTAGGAGGCAGTGGCAGGAGGATCATGAGTCCAAAGCCAGCCTGGGCAGCAGTGAAATAATCTCAGAAAAATAACAGATTGACCAAGAATATTGGTTATTCTGAGGTTATGAAGTTTAATGAGGCAAGTTAATCAGGAAAGTAGTTTAGAATTACATCTGTGGCTGCTGGGCCAATAATAGACTAGTGAACCTTGTACAGGGTATCCACTGGACAAGCTTCAATACAAGCAAGAAAATAATAAGGCCCTAAACTTAAGGAAGATGCCGGGAATAAATGAAAATACAGATCTGAGCATATTGAGAGGGCAGACTAAGATGTGGAAAGGAACCTAGACAGCAGGGAATACGAAGAGTCCAGAGTTGTTAGCAGAAGCACTTTGGTGATGAATGCTATTCACTAGAATTAGAAAGCATAGGAAGGAACACTCTGAAGGGCTGGTGTGGCCTAACTTGGACAGAGTCCAAAGGACTTATAATCAAGAATGTGCTTTATATAGCACATTCTTGAAGTTGAGCAACCCATCTCCAATGCACACTGGCTCAACGTTAAAGCAAAGTGGATAAAAATCACCAGAGAAAAGAGGAATAGGACAAACCTTGGGGAAAATCAATGTGGGGATGAATGGGATCATTCAGAGAAGGAGGGAAAAGAGAAGTAGGCAGATGTCTAGAAATTATCAAGGAAAAACTGATGTGTGGACATTGCTGAGGTCACATAATAGAAATGGTAAAGATCTCCTGACTTAGCAACAAGCAAGTCTCTGATAACCTTGGTCAGAGCCCTTAGATGATGGGCAGTGAGCTAGTGAATTTCAGTTTTCAGTGGAATTGTTGTAAGAGAAGTAGATACAACAGACTTTGAAGAAACTTCTCTGTGAAGGTCAGGACAAAGGCCTGGGATAGAAATGAGCTTTTATTAAATAAAAGTGACCCTAACTACTAGCACTTATTTCAAAATGAGTCACGGCCGATCTAATACACACGGACACACGTGCGTGGCCCACTTAGTATTATGGGTCCAATACAACTAACTGCTTTTGTCAGGTGGTTGTCCTCACCCTTTAATCCCAGCATTCAGGAGGCAGAGGCAGATGGATCTCTCTGAGTTTGAGGCCAGCCAGATTGAGAGAGGAGAGAGGGGAGAGACAGGGGAGAGAGAGAGAGAGAAAGAGAGAGAGAGAGAGAGAGAGAGAGAGAGAGAGGACACAGAGGACAGCCGGGCTACACAGAGAAGAAACTGTCTTGAAAAACCAAAAACAAGACAACAACAAAAAACTGCTTTTAAGTTGGAAGTTAGGGGTGGACCATTCCTAGGTTTTTGCTTGGAGTTGAGACAATTACAATGTCTGGTGAAGACACTAAAGCAGGAGTGAAATCTACCAAGCTTGATTCAAGGCATGGAATCAAGACTTAAGAGTTTGCTTGATTCATGAAAGAAAAAAAAAAAAAGACATTGGGAGGGGCCTTTTGTATCTTTTATGAATCCAAATACAAAATTAGGAAGTTAAAAGTTAAAGAGAGCTGGCTGGGTAAATGCAAAAGGTCTGCCTTGCCTTTACTGATACTCAGTGAATACACAACATTTAGTGGCTGTCATATCCAGACACCATAGTGAGAAAGAATAACAAACAATCTGAATAAAGAAAAGTTCTTACTGGAGACCACTAGCCAGCCAAATTCAGATGATTAAAAACAGCTAAGTCAGGAGTAGTGGCACATGAATTTAATCCCAGTACCTGGGAGGCAGAGACAGGAGGATCTTTGTGAGTTCAAGGTCAACCTGAAACACTGGAACTACAGAAGCTCTGGTAACTTAGACTACTTTCCACCTAATGAGGATTCTGGTATGCTTTGGTTTAGGTAAATGTGTTTGTGATGGGGATGACCAAGACATTTGCAATTTTCTTTGTGGTCTTTCAAGAAGAGTTTGAAGGCACTTCAGAGCAAATTGGTTGGATTGGATCCATCATGTCATCACTCCGTTTTTCTGCAGGTATAAAACTGGCAATAAGCTTGCTGTCTATGGAGAATGACCACACAGGTCCTTGACAATACTGTTATTCCTTTAAGGCTGAAGTACTGATACATTCAAGTTCAATTATTAATATGAATTAATATCAATATGTAATATTGAAAGAGACATCACAGTGTTCAAGCTCTACTTAATTTGGGGAAATCAGGGTTAAAAAGGAATTAAGAATCCAACTACTTAATTCATGATTGGAATTTTTCATGCCTTGTTTCTAGTTTGGTAAGGCTTTCAGTCCAGCGAGCCCCGACCTCAACCTGAAAGTGAAACTATTCAGTTTTAACTATGTGATCATATTCAAAACTAATATTAAATCAATTTCTCCTTCAGGTCTAGTTAGTGCTTAGCTATATGGTAATACGGCAATTAGTGATTCAACTTTGCACAAAACAAAGGCCACTAATACTAATAAAAATTTTATTTTCTTGAATATACAGTATTTTAAAGTGGTCATCCTGTTTTCCTCTAATTATCCATTCAAATCACACGTAAGGATTAAGGGACACCAGAGCATATTAACCTAGCACTTTCTCTTTCTTCTCTTAAGGTCCTCTGGCTGCTATTATTTGTGACATACTTGGAGAAAAAACTACCTCCATTCTTGGGACTTTCCTTGTTTCTGGTGGCTATCTGGTCAGCAGTTGGGCCACAGGGATTCCCTTTCTTTGTGTGACTATGGGACTGTTACCTGGTGAGTCTATTATAAATGAGCTATAAAAGACAAAACAGGAAACCTTTCTACTGCCCAAGGCTTCTAAACAGATTATCTGGTCTGGTAACGAATTACCTAAGTAATTTCAAACTTGTTTTTCTTTTAGGATTGGGGTCTGCCTTTTTGTACCAAGTAGCTGCTGTGGTAATTACCAAATATTTCAGAAAGCGATTGGGTCTTTCTACAGCAATTGCCCGTTCTGGAATGGGACTGACGTTTCTGCTGGCACCCTTTACACAATTCCTGATAGATCTTTATGACTGGACAGGTGAGTCAAGTCTAAATTTCTATACTATCAACACCAAAAGGTTTAGCCCTCCCTTTGAAGGCTAGAAGTGAAGCTTCAAGACTAATTCCTCTTCCTGGCTCCAAGGTCACTGTGGGACCCTGTCGAGTCCAGATCTTGCTACATAGACCAGGTTGCCCTCAAAACTTGTGGCAATGTTTGGAGGCACCACACCACATAAGTGCAAACACTTGCAGAAGGTATTGCTATAGTATGCTTTTTGCATACTACAGCACTGAAGATAGGAGGGGAAATAAAGATGATAAGGGGGGAGAGTTATCAAGACAGGGTTTCTCTGTGCAGCCTTGGCTGTCCTGGAACTCTGTGCACACAGAATAGCCTCAAACTCAGAGATCCACCAGCCTCTGCCTCCAGAGTGCTGGGTTTAAAGGTGTGTGCCACCACCTCCCGGCTAGAATGATACTTAATGGAAGCACATCTCCTTCCCTAGAGAATATCAGAGAGATCTTCCATGACATGGAGGCTTTGCCAGAGAACTCTTTGGAATTCAATGCATGAGACCCAACTTGACACACTGCAGTTGTTAACCAGTAGAAAAACGCTTTTCTTTTCCTCCAACCCATCACTAAAAATTCTAACTAAAATAGACTGAATGAAAAATTTGTAAAAAGATTACATTCCTGTTAGACAATCTTTTATACTGTCTGCTAGGAATTTTCACAAAATGATCTGTTTTCTTAAGTATTTTAGTTCAAATGTTTATGTCCATTTCCATTCTTACAGTAGTTTTATTGACTTGTCCCTGTTCAGTAGTCTTATGGTGAATGGGAACCTCCAGCTGACAAACCTTAAAGCCTACATAGCTTGTTCTCTCCAGAAACAAGTCATAACTTTATTCAGAATACACTGAAACCCAAGTACTCAGTATCAAAAGCATGTCTTCTTTCAAGGGATTTAAAAAATATATATCATAGGCTGAAAGGTTGTCCCCTTTTCTAATGTGTTTCCCCCCGATTCGTGTTAACTAATTCAGTATTTCCTAGACCAAAATCCAGTCACTGAAATATATTTAAAACACCCATTAAAATGTATTCTAATTTTGTGTCCCCTTCCCTTTCAGAAAAAAAATAACCTTTTTATACAACTTTTTGCTCCAACTTTCTGTTTTTGTTTTTGTTTGTTTGGTTGGTTTTTCTTTTTCCTGGTTATTCAAGGCAGGGTTTCTCTGTATAGCTTTACAGCCTATCCTGGAACTAGCTCTTATAGACCAGGCTGGCCTCAAACTCAGAGATCTGCCTGCCTCAGCCTCCCGAGTGCTGGGACTAAAGCCATGCGCCACCACCACCACCCAGCCTACTTCCTGGTTTTGTATCTCCAAAGCATTCCATTTTTGCAGCATGTACATTGTCAACAGATTTAAATGTTTTCAGTTTGGGAGACAGGGAAGGAGACGGCTCAGCAGTTAAAGGCATTTTGCTATTCTTACATGACTAGAATTCCATTCCCAGTACCAACAACAGATATCAGAACTGCCTAGAATTTCAGCTCCAGGAGATCTGATTCTCTTCTGGCTTCAGTGGGTCACACATATGCATACACATGTACACACAGAGAGAGACATAAATAAAATAGATTTTTAAGTAAATATGGGAGGCAAGGTATTATTTTTCAAGAATTATTGGACTAAGTAGGTTGGCCTCTTCTGAGCCTATAAATACAAAAGTACCATGACCTGAAGAATCATTCTTATCTCCACAATTTCTCTCTTCTATTTAGGTGCTCTTACATTATTTGGAGCAATTGCATTGAATTTGGTGCCTTCCAGCATGCTCTTAAGACCCATCCACATGCCAACAGAGAACAATTCTGATATTAAAAACAAAGGTAGCAGTTTGTCTACAACTGAACCAGAGGTATCAGACATGATAGAAACATCATACTGCAATGAGACCTCTTCCATCCAAGGCACTTCTATGAAGAAATCTGGACAACCTACTAAAAATTTAACTGTCTTAGAAAATCAAAGTGAAGAGTTCAGCAATGGGCCTCGCAGGAACAGAGTGATACTTATGAGCAATGACAAAAGTTACCAGAAAAAATTGGTTTCATGGAACTGTAAACAAAATCTTTTAGATATTTCTCTCTTTAAGAATCCTTTCTTCTATATATTTACCTGGTCTTTTCTACTCAGTCAAATAGCATATTTCATTCCTACTTTTCACCTAGTAGCCAGAGCCAAAACACTTGGAATTGACGTAATGGATGCCTCCTACCTTGTGTCTATAGCTGGTAAGAAAATCTATTTCAAGCCTTCTACCTGGATTAAATTTTATTTTAAAACTGAAGGAAGGAGAGAAAGGACAGAAAAAGCAAGAGCAGCTATGAGTGGGCTGGGGAAGGCTAGGGAAAGCAAATTTAGGCTGAGCACACCTTGCATTTCCTCATGCACATCTGTCAACTGCTATCTTGCAGATCTGAGTGGACCTAATGCACTTTATTCATTTTTAGGTGTCTAACACAGAAGATATCAATTACTGCTTGGGCAGAAACTTAAATTTCAGAAAGCTGGTGCTAAGTGTCACAAAACTAGTCTGGAAAGAAGGAAATCTCAGCTAGAAAACACAGTGTAGTAACTGGAAAGATGATTCTGAAGCTGATCTTCCCAGGTCAGGCTCTTGCTCTGAATTTTCTTGCTGTAGCCTTGGGCAAGGTATTCTCTATGCCAAGAATTCCTTTCCTATCTATTGGATAAGCATAACACACTGCTTTCCCGCACAGCTGTATTATGAATGTAATGTGTAATTTGGTATAGTACCAGACCCACAGTTAGCATGTAATACTAGTATTTGATGCTAAGTATATTTCTTCTTGAAATAACTGTGAGATAAATATGACCCTTGAATTAGTTACTAATCCACAGGTTTGTATTTAAAATAAACTAGAATGTGAATTTTAAAACACAATTAGTTTTATGTAATTACAAAATGTTATTGGCATTGGTGGTGCATGCCTTTAATCCCAGCCCCTGGGAGGCAGAGGCAGGCGGATCTCCGTGAGTTCGAAGCCAGCCTGGTCAACAGAGCGAGTGCCAGGACAGGTTCCAAAGCTATACAGAGAAACCCTGTCTCGAAAAACCAAGGGGAAAAAAAAAAAAAAGAAAAAGAAAAAGAAAAAGAAGCAAAATGTTGTAAGATCAAATGCTTCAACTGTAGACTATCTCACTCGACAAAACAAGGACCCTGAAACAAATGAGAAGGGGTAAGATTGACTCTGTTTTGCTCTAACCCAGCAATTCTCAGTAGTTCAACTTAACTTTTCTTCTACAGACTTCTTAGCTACGAAGCCCTTCAGCTTTGCAAGGCATGAGCTACTTCGCCCAACTTCATGCTATTGTTGATGAAACTTCTTTTGGCATTAAACTGCTATGTCCTGTAACAGGATAAACAGTAAGAATGCTGAGTGAAAAAACTGTGGCTCTTAAATTTTAGTCATTATACCATACCTATGTCCCAAGTGACATTTTCAGACTTCTTACATATTTTCAAACTAACTATAATAACCTTTGGAGGCATTAAATTCCAAAGCTTCACAAACAAATATAAGTCCCAATGTCTATGTTTTTTAATGTTAAGATTTCAATTAATTTTTCTCATGTTTTACCATATGACTCCACAGGACACCTCAGTTTCATGTCCTCCCTTGCAGGACCTTTGAAGAGACTGTAAGAACTCTTCAGCCCATGGTCTTTTCAAAAGGGCTTTCACACACAATTAGAAAACACACATGGCAACTTGATATTTTCATTTTCTACTGGAGGCAGCATTTTGCTATTTTATTAGATGTGTTTAGAAAAGTAACATATATCCTGTTTAGGTATGAAATCATTTTTTGTTCATGTATTCTGGCCTCAAGATGGAGTCCTATTACTTGGGAAAAGATGTGCTTATACATTGACATTTTTACAAAAGGGGTTAGGAAACAAATAGATTGCCTTTGTATTTATTGTTCCAGGTATCACTGAGACAGCCAGTCAGCTCATTTCTGGATGGATTGCTGATCAAAACTGGATCAAGAAGTATCAATACCACAAGTTGTACCTCATTCTGTGTGGTATAACTAACCTGCTTGCTCCTTTAGCCACCACATTTCCACTCCTTATGGCCTATACCATCTTTTTTGCCATTTTTGCTGGTGGCTACCTGGCACTAATACTTCCAGTACTGGTGAGTAAACTCATTCATTCATTAATGTTAAACCACTCAATACAGGTATTAGTAACAACTTTCCCAAAAGAGAATTCAAATTTCGTATTTTTATGATTAAAAACATTACATAAGAGACCTCAGAAAATCCTATAACTAGCTATATCCTGTCATTATTTATCTTACCATGTGAGGAAGAGACACTAAGAGGACTAGTGGCACAGTACAGGAAAAGGAGGAACAGTGACAGATCACCAAGATTCCAACTATCTTCTGTTCACTCCTCTCCTTCAGGCTCCAGGGCTTACTAGAACATCAACATGTAGGTCTTCTACCAAATGTGGCTTCTGTGTACTTTAAGGACATTGTTTTGACAAGTTCTCCATTTTTATTGCAAACTGACTTAAGTCCTGAATTCAAATGGAACTGAAACTGTTTTTTAAGTTTTATAGAACAGTGTATGAGACTGGGGCAAAATTCCAGGTTCCTAAAGCTGAAACCAGCTCCTTGTGGTATGAGATTTCTTATAAACCCATGGCTGGTAATCAGTCACAGGTGGACTGAATATTACTGTAAGTGCAGATACTATTTCCTAAAGGAGATGGAAAATCATTAAGGTTTGGGAGGTAAACACACTCCTGAATCACACAAAAGGTTAACCAACCAAATTCAAATACCAATGTCCCCCACTAATAAACTGAAAACACTACCTTGCCTAGCCAAACCATTGTTCCCTAGTTGACTTCTATTCCCCTTCCTAACACTGGAGGCAAAAAGCCATCCAAATCATCCCAGAAGTCAAACCATTCAGATCATGATTAAGAAAAAAAAAAAGTTATTTGTCACCCCTTTGTAAACTTAAGACACTGGATAAGTTCATCCTTAAAATGTCTAACACTGAATTCTAATTGCAGGTTGATCTATCTAAGAATTCTAGAGTACACAAGTTTTTGGGATACGCCAGTTTCTTTGCTGGAATGGCTGTCCTTTCCGGACCACCAATAGCAGGTAACAACTGAGCAAATTTCAACAAACAAAATAGGAATCTAGTATCTATGGCGATAGTATCAGGTTAAAAAGCTGTATTTTATGTTTCCTCTACCCTGATTACCAAAACAAGAAAATCTGAGTTAATTCTGTAGATGTGCTACTTTATTTTACTGGAAATAACCAGCTTAACCTAAATGATATTTTCTGCTTGATGATTTAATTTAAAAAATTGACTACTTGCACAGAAAAAATTATTCCTAAGGAACGGGATTAAATGTTAGATTCCCACAGACCAAAGGTTCAATATATTTAATCTTACTGATTGTTACTGTATTTGTGTTGTCCACAAAAAGGAACTTATCTTAAAATTCACTTTGCTATTTTTAAATGGTTTGTTTTTGAAACAAGGTCTCATTTGTCCAAGCAGGCTTCAAACTCCCCATGTACCCAAAAAACCTAAAGAATTTTCTAATCCTCCTATCCCCATCTGTGATTACAAGTATGAAATCAATTACTTGGGTTATGCAGTGGTGGGGGGTGAAATCAAACTCAGGGAATCCATGCTAGACAGATAATCTGCCAACTGAGCCAACCCTCATTTCCCTACTTCCAGATCATAACTGAAACAGTGATTCTACCCTATTATTAAAAGACAGCCGGAGTTGGTAGCGCATGCCTTTAATCCCAGCACTCTGGAGGCAGAGGCAGACAGAGCTCTGTGAATTCGAGGCCAGCCTGGTCTCCAGAGCGAGTGCCAGGATAGGCTCCAAAGCTACACAGAGAAACCCTGTCTCGAAAAACCAAAAAAAAAAAATAAAAAATAAAAAAAACGGCACTGGTGGCGCACACCTTTAATCCCAGTACTCAGAAGACAGGGGCAGTTGGATCTCTGTGAATGCAAGGCCAGCCTGGAGCCTGGTCTACAGATCGAGTTCCAGGACAAGTACTAAAGTTACAGAGAAACCTTGTCTCGAAAAACCAAAAATAAATAAAATAAAATAAAAAACAAAAAACCACTTATAATGATGTTAAGTTTGCACTTTATTTTTTTATGTTTACTTACTTTTGACCAGGGTCTCAAACTCACTGCCTAGAAGATGCTGGCTTTGTACTCTCAATCCTCCTCCCTCCTGCCCCCATCTCCCAAGTGCAGGAACTACAGGCATGTGCCACCATTCGTGGCATTTACTTATTTATTTATTTATTTTAATGAAAAAGAACAGACTACAACAGAGAAAATTAGAAAATAGAATCGCTTTATTGTGAAACTATAAAATATGTTTATTTTCAATCAGAAAAAATGTTTCTAGCCCTTTCTTACCCAAAGTTTAGAATACTTAGAATTATATATAAGGATAAAGAAAGAGCTCCTGACAGTACTTGTATCCACTAATCCTAAGAACTGGGCAGTCATAAATGTTCTAACAAGTCAAGGGCAGTAATCAGGCTACTGCTAAAAGCTCACATAGATTTTTCATCTCGGAGTTGCTCATCGTATCCCAAGTAAGATTATGATCAGACACTAAGGACATCTCATTTGACTTTAAAGGGACAGATTTCAGGGCAACCCTTGTTTCTCTAAGTCATTCCTCTATGAAATGATAAACAGGACTTCATAAAGACCATTAGATCTCTTCCCAAGTTCTGACTTCAGCAACAAATACCAAAAAATACTACCAATGCTGGTTTTCAGATTAACTCAATTCTTTGTAACGGAGATGTAGCTCAGAGGTAGACCACTTGCCTAACATGTGTGAAGCCCTAGGTTCAATTACTAGTACTTGAAAACCAAAATAAAAACAATACTTGATTATAGGAAAATACACAGATTGTGTTCACCTTTAACTCTAGATGTTTACTGGTAATCTTCAGAGCTTAAGAGATTCTCAGTTTTACTTACCCATATCTATTACCAAATGAAAAGCTGAAATTCCTATAAAAGAGTATAGGCATGTTTAAGTAGGAATCTGGCAAACAGTAAATCCTCAGTCAAAATGTTTGTTTAAAATGATAACCGAGAATACATAAACAATATACTTCTCCTTCCTGTATGGGAATGAAAAAGAAAAAAAAAAGTTAGTTCGATACAACACTTTAATAATTCTAGGAAAGAGAAAAATACAGGAAACCTATGGAAACCATATAACTTTAAAAACATACACAATTAAAAAATCTATTAAAAAGGCACATGGGAAACAAAATCATTTATATACCTTTATCATTATGAATGACGAGAACTATAACACAATTCCTTAACATAGGACAAAAATTTAAAGCACAAAAAGCTAAAAACCTACCCTCCTCCCTACATATACTCCTCCAAAGAACACTACCTTTGCCTGCTCCAGCTCTATCTTTTCCTAGTAACTAGTAACAAATCCAATTTTATTTAAGAATATGGCCCAAATCACCCTCTTCCCTGGCTGAGGGTGGTTAGCAAACTAAGTGTAAGTTAAATGTCATATCACACCCAAACCTGCTAGTTTTTGCTGGTAGACAGCCTCCAGAATTCCACCTTAGCACCAAGATGGCAGCTCTGAAACATTATGGGGAAATACAAGAATTAATATTTGAAACTTTGTTTTATTTCCAGCAGACCTACACTTAAAAACTTACATGACACGTATCAATGTTCTAGATGACAACTTGGACAGAAAAGTATAATCATATTCTCTACAATTCAGACATAAACCATACCACATAAAATTTCTTTTTGTTTTAAATTTTAATTAGAAAGAAAATTATTTTACATGTCAATCCCAGCACATAAAATTTCTAATCAAGGCATTTGACATGAGCTAAAAATAAAATAAAATAAAAATTTCAAATTAGAAGACCCATATTAGCTACCTACAAAATAGTAAAACTGAAACTGGGCAGTGTGGTGCATGCCTTTAATCCCAGAACTAGGGAGGCAGACAAAGGCAGATCTCTGAGAGTTCAAGGCCAGCCTGTCTACAGAGTGACTTCTAGGGCAGGCTCCAAAGCTACAGAGAAACCGTGTCTCAAAAAACCAAAAAACTGAATATAGTTCTCCCTTCTCCTACTACTTAAATCAAGCACAAATATCTTGAAAACTCTCCTAATGTTTTCAATCAGTTTGACTGTATCTCTATATTCATACAGTAACCACCAAGCAACTTTAGCTTGCTGCAACTTGGCACACAAGAACCTTTACTCTCTCAAGTCCCTCTAAGAAACTTTAAAATATTTTTATTGATTTTTTTCTTTTTAAATAAGATAGGGTCTCACTCTATAGAACTGCAGGCTGCCTAGAACTTGCTAGGTAGTACAGGGTGACCTTGAATTCAAGATTCTCTGGCCTTTCAAGTGCTGAGATTACAGGCATGTATATCACACCCTACTTGAGAAAAAGCTCTAACCCTAGATAGATATAACTTGGCTGTGTTCCAGAAGAGGTAAAAGTCCCTGAAGAAAATCTCTATATGTATCTGAATATTTATATAGCCGAATATATATATATAATATATATATATATATATATATATATATATATATATATATCCTTTCCCTCTTTTCCTCCCTTCCTGTCCCCCTCAGGTATTTCAACCATGTAAGTCAGAAATAACGGAAACTACTTATCTTTTCTAGCTCTGTGTATTACAGAAAAAGACAATGGATAAAATGTAAAGTTATAGTCAGGCAGTGGTGGCACACACCTTTAATCCCAGCACTCGGGAGGTAGAGACAGGGGGATCTCTGTGAGTTCGAGACCAGCCTGGTCTACAAGAGTGAGTTCCAGGACAGCCTCCAAAGCCACAGAGAAATCCAGTCTCGAAGAAAAACAAACAAACAAAAAAGTAAAGTCATCCATCCAAGGAGGTCTCTGTCCCTCTAACAAATAAGCTATCTCATGAATGACAGGTCATTCCCTATTTCTAGTCTATCATCAGTTCAAATACAATACTGAACAAAATGTCCATCAGATCCTAGCTCCACATTTTACCAAATTAACCTTTAAAGTTTTATCAGTTATTTGGGCTTATTAATGGAGAATTTCTCTGTGACCTAAGAATTTATTAGACGAAAACAAAATAGCTTAATCTTTTGGTCTGTTATAGGTCCACTGTGGAGACTGGGGAAAATTGGAAGACAAGTGATAAAACAGAGCAGAGCTCTCTGTATAAATAAAAAAGAATACACTAACACTGAAGAAAATAAGCAAACTATTCATTATCAGGTGGTTAATATTCCTCAAAACTAAACCCCCACCCAGCTTCACTCTGACTGAGCATTCAAGATAGATGAATATCTATGAAAATAAACTCCAAATAGCTCTATGGTGGTTTAAGAGGAGGAAATTATCATTCTGCCTTTACAAAGGCTAAGACTGGGTGCCCAAATGCTAATTCTCTAATAAAACAGAGCACAGAGCTAATGCTTAAGTGCTCCTAGTAAATCTTACTGAAATTTCTATTCCTGGGGCCTTTAGTGAGTTCCTATCTTAAAAGGCCCCAAGATTTTAATTTGCTAACAATATTTCCCAAAATGTATTTATATCATGGCACATACAGAGCACACAAATATTTTACAATACAAGGTAAGAGATAAAACTGCAGTACCCAACCAGTAGCCCTGAGAAACAAAAAGATTAGAGTCTAACCACAAATAGTGGCACACACCTTTACAGTACTTGAAATAAAGGCAGAAGCAGACAGATCTTTGTGAGTTTGAGGCCACACTGGTCTATACAGCCTGTCTAGGCTATCCAAGGCTACTGGTGAGACCCATCTCAACAAAAATAAAACCAGTGTGTCCATACACATTGGAAGTTTGCCACTATGCCTCCTACCCAACAGAGGACGTTGTCATTAGACCAGTCTTAGAATTGTTAATCTCAAAGTTGAAGGAACTTTGGGATTAAGGACTTCCTGGGTATATTTCAAGTTTTAACATAATGATAAATGGAAACATAACAGCAAGGCTACTAGATTCCCTTTTCTTTCTTTTTAACATTTATTTACTGTGAGAGTATATGTGTGTGGACACGCACATGCCACAATGTATGGGTGGAGGACAGAGGACAACGTGTGGGAGACAGTTCTCTTACATCTTGAGTCCCAGGGATGGAATTCAGGCTGCCAGGCTTTGCAGCAAGAACCATTTCATTACCTGCTAAGCTATCTCAGCAGCCACCTAATAGGATTCTTTTTTATTTTTTAATGTTTTGTTTTGTTTTGTTTCTGAGAAAGGGTTTCTCTGTGTTAACAGTTCTGGCTGTCCTGGAACTTGCTTTGTAGACCATGCTGGCTTTGAACTTTTAATAGGATTCTTAGCTCAACATCAAATTTTGAAACATATGGTAATAAATACTTCTTAGGACAGTGAACTCCCTTTTCCATGACTCATAAAGGCACATACAAAGTGTGTTGGTTGAGCATCTTTAAACTCAAAATAATATATCTTTGAAGGTAATGACATGATTGTCACAATGGTAAATTTCCTACCATAAGTTTGTTTCACGCACAAAAATAGTAAAAGTATTATATAAAATTATCTTCAGGAGGATGGAGAGATGGCTCAGAAATTAAGGCCAAGGTTCAGTTCCCAGCATCCACAAGGTGGTTCACAAGCATCCATAACTCAGTTCTACTGGATCCCATGTCTTCTTCTGATCTCTAAGGCACCAGGCATACATACATACATACATACATACATACATACATACATACACACATACATACCTACCTACCTACATGTATATATGGTACACACACATACATACATGTAGGCAAAATATGTACACATAAAATGAGTAAACTTTAAAAATTAGACTTGGGTCCCATGCCTAAGATACCTTATTATGCATATGTTAAAAAAGTATCCTGAATAAGATCAACCCTCATTAGTCATAATAAACAAGCTTAGATTTAAGTGGCTCCTAGGTAAGTTAAAAATTCAAGCTTGATCGGTATTAAAACATCTACTTAGAGTAATGAACCTTTGTCCACCATTAAAAATTAAAGATTATATATCTGGCTTTGGATTCAATTAGAATTTTAAAGATACTGGTAATCTCAATTACCAAGTAGAAATAGGTAGACCATTCAAAACAAATTATTTCATCCAACTTGAAATATGCCAAATTATTCTTCTTGGATAAAAATATTAAATATTTTAATCTTTAATGATTCAGACATGATTCTCTTTAAAAGGTGTGTGTGTGTAAATCAAAAAGCTTATAATTTTCTCTTGAACCCATTTTCACCTGTGCCCTTTGACATCTACCAGAAATATCTACATTGCTATCAAGAACCCCTAGTCTTTTCCTATAATGCTAACATTTGATACCCACTCAGAAATTCACAGTGCACATACATGCATGCATAAGAGGAGGTGTTGCTGTTCCATTTTCTCTCCTATCTAGAAAATTCCATAGCTCAGTCAACGATTTCTTAGAAAGTTATAGGTCAGTCACATCCACAGAATACAAAGACTCATCCTAGCTGACCTTACTCTACTCCCTCAACTTACCTCCCCAAAAAGAAACATTTAACTGTCACTAATCATTTTAAGGAACAAACTCCTTAAAGTGAGCTGAATTTAAAAGGCTATAAAACATTCCATTCATGAATACATTAAAAATAGGAAATGTAAAACTATCAAAACAAAGGGTCTGGGAGTGTAGCTCAGCAGTAGAGCACATGCTTAGCATATGTGCACATGCAGCCTTGGGTTCAATCTCAGAACCAAAGAACAACACCCCAAACCCTGAAAGTCAGAGCTAAATAAGAAAATGAAGAAAAGGCAATAAACAATTATACCAAATGAGTTGGGGGAGGATAGAAAAACCAAAAACTTAAGTACAGAGAGTACTCCTACCTCTCTATCAGTTTATCATCTCCAAACCCAGAACCATATAGGCATATAACACTAAGATGTTTCCAGAGTATAGACTTTTCTTTTTTGTTTTTGTTTTTTTGTTTGTTTGTTTGTTTTGAGACAGGGTTTCTCTGTAGTCCTGGCTGTCCTGGAACTCACTCTGTAGAGCAGGCTGACCTCAAACTTACAGAGATCTACCTGATTCCACCATCTGAGTGCTAGGATTAAAGGTGTGTGCCACTGCCACGGCCACCGTTATGGTATAGACTTTTACATGGGCATTTAAACATTGACTTGTTATCACACAGTGAAACAAACATTTTTAAGATGTTTTACTTAAGTTCTAGTATATACCACTGATTACAAGACTGCAAGGCTTCTTCTATTATTTGAAAGGGCATTCAGTTAGGAACGCAGCTCAGTGGCAGAGGGCTTCCTTACCATGCTCCAGGGCCTTCATCCACTGTCTGCACATGTGTGCCCACACACCCACTATTTAGATTTCCTAAGAATTCCTTCATCACATTTACCAAATAGCCCCTTCTCATGTGATCTCATAACCCCCAAGGCTTCCCTTCATAGAATTTACCAAATATCACTTAAATGGCTAATATCTATTTCCCCGCTAAACTATAAACTCTATGAGGACAGGGACCATGCTTATTTGGCTCAGTACTATCTTGATGTGTAACATATTTTCAGGAACACGATAAATACTCAAATGTTAGCTCAGTAAAGGAAAGAATATTTGGTCTCCTTTTTCTTTGAAGAAAGTTATTCATGATTACTTTCCTTGTAAGAAAAGAGTAGTCTTCTTGAAAGAGTATCATAAAATGAAGTTTTAATTTTCTCCAATCTCCACCCTAAGACATGTTTCTGAGTCCACATTGACTTTTTTAATGATGCAAGTTTCTACTCAGATGAAAATGATTCCATTTCAAGGAAGACAGGTGAGAAGCTGTATTAATTCTAGTGGCTCATAATACAGACTGAGCAGAGGAGGCCCCTGCCTTCAAAGTCTAAGACTTGCTTGAAAACTATGAGAAGAGGTCACTTCACTAACAGAAATCACTCCTTCCTTCCAGGATGGATCTATGATTATACACAGACATACACTGGCTCTTTCTACTTCTCCGGCACCTGCTATCTCCTCTCTTCAGTCTCCCTTTTCTTTGTACCACTGGCTGAAAGATGGAAAAGTAAACAGTCTGAACCTTCGAAGGACTACAATCAAGTAAGAGCTTAACAAAAGAAAATCTAAACAAGCCACTAGAAACAAAAGTTTAGAGAAAAATCTTTGTAAAACTGAGAATGTAAGACATAATTTTTAAGATTCCTTCTTGCTTTACTAGCACTGCCAGGAATGTTCAACCGGTGGGAAAATAGCAACTTAAATTGTTAATCAAACAGGCTAAAAATTGAATCAGTTGAAGCTGCTACCTTACCTATTAAATGAAAGTCAGAATGTACTATAAGTCCAAACTTTCATTTGTGCTATGGTTAGTCTGTCACCAAACTGTGACAACTGTAAACTACTTCTTTAAATATAAATATAGTAATTGACTCACTAGAGCTCTAGAATCTGAATAAAGCCTTACTTAGTGACAAAAATGGTAAATACCCTCCAAAACAAGCTTATTGTTGTTTATTGATTATTTTGTCTCTTAAATTTCTAGTGAACTGCCAACAAAACTGAAACTTAATAAAATAATCTTTATTTGAAGATCATTTGATTACTATTACTGTCCATCTATACAGTATTATCTTTTCACATTTAATTACTTGCAACACAACCTCCCTTAAAATCTTTCAGAATGTTCCAACTATTATTATTCCACCCTTCACTCTTCTCTGCTTTCAAACATCTGCTTCCTTAATAAAGACCCCCCTCAATAAATAAATAAATAAATAAATAAATAAATAAATAAATAAAAGAAAAACCCTAAACTGAAAGCTTTAATTTGGTTGCAAGATGCACACCTTGACACTTTCCAAATAAGCCTTTTTGAGAACTTTGTCATTTGCTATATAATTCCAGCAGCTTCCCTTCTTTGACCGGGTCCACTCCTACTTACCGATTATAATCTGACTCATTCAATACTCAAATGCAACAACTTTCCCAACTTGTGAAATTTCATCTACATTTACAGTGCTGGAGACCGAACCCTTGGCAGCATAGCAAGCACACTACCACTAAGCTACATCTCCAGCTCCCTGTCTGTCTAGCTTTAAAGTAAACACAGATACATGTAGGCAAAACACCCATATACATAAAATAAAAATAAAATAGTCTAAAAAAAAAAAAAAGACCCCTTTCACACAAGCAGCTCTGTCATTTGTTATTATCTCCTAAGTTGCTCAACATCTAAAACCCAACTTTCTCCTTTGTAAAATGAAAATATCACCATTTACCTTCCTCATAGATTATTCTGTGAAGATTAGAGGAAAATATACTTTCTGAGTAGAATATCTTTCATAAACAGTAACTACTTTCCTTTCTTCTGCCTTCTATGTCAAAAGGATAAAACCAATAGGAACCACTCTAAATTTTCCTTTCCATTTTGAAGAAGAATTATTTTCAAAAGACTTCAACAACCTAGATTCTTTCCCGTCTCAGCAAACATTAAGACCAACTAAAGAATTCCAAATTACCTTAACTAAGACAGGCTTTATCAATCTTACACAAGTTCTTCATCCTACTGATAGTAAGGCCCTCAAAACTTAGACAATACGAACTGAGAAAAGCTGAATCTCATACAAGGAAACTGTATATACCTGTACTCTTAGAACCTCCAAAATTGGAGGCAGGGAGCAGGAGGGTCATTAGGTTAAAGGCCAGGCTGTTTTGAGACCCACTTTCAAAGAACAAAGAAAGTACCCACCCACCCCCCCAAAGCAAGTCTAAATAAACCCCCAGACTTAGAAAGCTAAAGAGTTCTTCAACTAATACGTAGATTATATTTTAATACAATTTTACTATTTCTATTCATTTACTGTATTATCATTTTATTTAGTAATATAATGTTACATAACTCCTTTCCAGGAATCTGTAATATAGGAATACCACCCCAAATGCATATGCAGTTTAAGAAAAGCACAACATTCACTGAATATTTCCCCCTTTCCTCAAGAAATCCCTATGAGGCACAAACACACACACACACACAAAATTACAGGGTGTATGGGTACAGAAGAAAATCAGTATATGTCAACATCTAGTAATATAACTGTCACCACAGTATGTACATAATTTTTTTTTAATTTTCAGACAGGTTCTCATAAAATTGTCTACCTTGGTATGAAATTCTCTATGTAGCCCTCAATTTTGCCTCAGCCTCCTGAATAGCTGGAATTACAGACACACACCACAGTTTTCAGCTAGCTGATATCTTGTATAAAGTATCTAATTTCATATACTTATGTATTTATAGGGTCTTTTGTGACAGGGTCTCTTGTAGCTCAGGCTAGTCTGAAACACTAGTAGCTGAGGATGACCCTGAACTTCTGAACTTCCTACCTCTACCTCCCTGGGGGCTGGGACTACAGGCATGTGCCACTATGCCTAGCCTAATCTTTTTTAGGGAGATGGTCTGGGATGGGGAGAGGACAGGGTTTCTCTGTGCAGCCCTGCCTGTCCTGGACCTGTATAGACCAGGCTGACCTTGAACTCACAGATCCACCTGCTGGGTGGGATTAAAGGCGTGAGATGTTGACCACCCAGCATACTACCTAATCTTAATCTGCACACAACCTTCAGTTGTCTGTAGTGCTTTATCTGTAGTGCTCATTTTCCAAATGAGCATTAAAACATCAAAAAAACAATATTCAGTAAATAGTGAAGTCAGAGTTTACACAATCAACACAAAATCTCCCCATTCTTCTTTTATATTACCTTTACTTCTTGGCAAGTACCAACAAATTATACAAATGAAATTCACTGAAACAGTTATAAATTTGTTTTAGCTCAAAGTTGAACTAAAACTATACTAAAAATAAACCCGCTCCTTAAAATTAAAACCACAACCATTATCAGAGATTACCTGCTACGGTGTAATAACAATGCAACTTCTAGAAGGTAACAAGTGAATAAATGAATAGCTATAATAATTTTTTAGTCTCCCAGTGGCAAATGCCCTTGAACCATTGGTTAAATCCATTTTGCCACAAAAATTCACTCAGGTTGAAACACATTTAGCACCTGTGTTCTTAAAAACAGCAATGAAAAATAACCAAGTTATATGGAATCAGCTTATCAGCTTTTAGAATGTTTAAAGTTATTATTTTATTACTGGGACGGGGACGACAAGCATTGCTTAGAATCACTAAAGGAATAGAGGACAAGTAATTTTTATTTTTAAAAGATGAACCTCTCAGGGCTGGAGGGTTAAGAACACTGGCTGTTCTTCCAGAGGACTGAAGTTCAATTCCTAGCACCCACATGGAAGTTCATAACTATCTCTAACTCCAGTCTCAGGAGATCGGATGCCATCTTTCTGGCTTCCTTAACCACCAGACACACAAACAGCAAAAACAAACAAACCCAAACATGCATTCTAGTACTCTGACACAGGAGGATCTTCCTGAGTTCCAGGCCAGCCTGAGTACACACAATGAGACTCCCACACCTTGATCTACTCCAGCAGAAGCTATTGTACTGTGAAATCTTTCAGTACAAAACAATGAGCAGTGACAACTTAGCAGTAGGGTGTGGTGATACATTGCCCACAACCTCAGCTTTCAGAAGAATGAGGCTGGACTGTCAACAACTTGAGACTAGCCTAGATTTTATAGTAAGATTTTGCTAGAACACAAAACAAAGCCCAAACACTACACTACAAAACCCTAAACTTTAGTGAGGACTTTCTAGGAATGTAGAAAATGAGCTAGGATCAGAGTGACCATTTAGGCTGGTCAGAAGGGGGTTCCCTAGATTTTTAAAGATTTATTTATTTATTCTTTTAGTGGTGAAAAGGTCACTTTATTCTTTTAATGATATGTAATAATATATCCTTTAATATCATTTTTAAAAGCAAGAAGAGCTCAGACTGTCTTTCCACCTGAAAGCTAGCAGATTTTAATGTTATTTAAACACACCAACCTGTAAATTGTAGTTTGTATTATCAAGTAAACTTCATGTCTAAATTCTACAGCTGTCTAGTAAAGCCCTCTGAAGCCACAGCAATAGGATGACTCACCAAATGGCAGGTGTTTTAAAATCTACAAATAGGTCCGAGCCTAGATGAGAACATGTGTATATGCCCCAAGAGAGGAACTCATCCTTTAGCTAAAAGAGAAAAGAGGCTAAGAACTGGTCAGTAGAATAGAACTTGTTTCATAATGGGAGAACCGGACCTCTACAAAGAGACATAATCCATGCATATTTTTACAATGCCCTCAAACATATTCTATATGCTACTTTCCACTTACCAGAAAGGTATAACAGAATAGGACTTAAAAAAAATTCAATATAGTGGACCCCCCCCCCCATTGAGTAAAAAACTAAACTGACAGGGATTAATTCTGTTGAGTTCACTCCTTTAAGAAATGTGAAGCCAGAGACACTAGAAAAATAAATCCATATTTAAACCCTCAATATGTTTAATGACTTGATGTCAGTTTCCTTTCAAGTAAAAATTAGTAGATCCTATTTGAGAATACTTTAACACTCACTCTTATGTGGAAACTGATACCAGGCCATAGCTGGTAAGATATGGGTTTATAATATGGAATTAAAAGAAACTTACCCTTTCCCTCTGTGCAGCTGACTTCCAACCCAGTTTCTATAAAAACAGGAGGACAATGCCAGTTTCAGAAGTCTGGCAATTAGAACTCATCTTTTAGTTGTTGAGTAATAAAGTCATATCCAAAAGTCAGCTATAGGTTTTTTCAGTAGTTCCTAAAAAGAAACCCAGGAGGAAAAAAAAAAAAAAGAGAGACGTTTAACCAATTACCATACTTAAAAGGCTACCTTTAAACTTGGCAATTTAAAAAGTAAAGAGAGGAATTCAATATTGTTTAAAGGTTAATATACATATGCACTTCAGTCATCCCTAAAGGAAAGCAAACAAAAAAGGGTGTCTCAAAACATCAACAAACAACCTACAACAAAATCCCTGATCTACTTAATTCTCCACTAAAAACCAATCTCTGAGGATAAATCAATCTATATCGTAAATGTATCTAGATCAAAAGCAGTTTCTTAAACTTTTGTGTTTGTACATGGTGTCAGGGCTCAAACCCAGTGCCTCCCCCACATGCTAGCATCTGCCCAATTTTAATGTACCCATGACTCCACCCCACCCACCAGGTCTGAGGTGGAACACAACAATTCTACATTTCTAACAATCTTTCAAGTGATATTAATATAATACTATTGTGCTGTGACCAGTTTTGGCAGCAGGGATCCTAGAAGTTAAGCAATATACATATTGTACTAAACCATGATTGTACTGCATCTTTTTGTTTTCCAACAATTCTTAAAAGGTTTGTATTTCTGAGCATGTATAAACTTTGTCTCTAGAGCAATAGCTCTCAGCAATGATAGCACAGTAGAGTCACCTGTATACTTAGAACAAAGGAGAAACAATCCCTGAGGCTTTGCAGAATCACTCTATCTACCCCAATTCCAATCAATCTGAGGAAGAACCTTAGTTTTTGGAATTAAAATTCCCAAAGTTCCTCAAGGGGTTCTTATGTATAATCAGGGTTGAGAACTCTACTACAGAATGCAGAAATATCCTGATTAAGGAGTACAGCTTACTGGTGTGTTTTTACAAACAAAGAATGATAGCATATCCCAGGGCGTGGGAGGTAGAGACACGAAGAGAGATGCTGCAAGTCCCCCTGAGCTACATGGAGAATTTTAGGCCAGCCTGGGCTACAAGGTACTTGCCTAAAAACAAACAAAAAATCCACACTAAACTATACGATACTCATTTTGGAAGACAAGTAAAACTATTAATATTCAATTTCTATATATTAAAATGCAACTATATGAGATACTGGTTTTTCAATGTGCTAAAATATGTAACAAAAACACAAAGCACCTCACCATTAAATTTTGCTTATGATAGTTCTACTATTAACACAGGTACACTAACAAGCTCATCTATAAAAAAAGAAAATTAAGTCCTTTTCCAGTGTAAAAAGGAAATTCACCAGTTACCTGATAAATCATGAAGACTTACACAATTTATAAAATTTAAAAAAAAATCTGTTTTGCAAAGATGACAGCCATTTAATGCAAGGACTCTTTAAGTTTTTTCTTTTTAAAGACAGTCTCATTACGTATTCCTGGATGGCCTGGACTTAGTGTAGATCAGGCTGGCGTCAAACTCAAGAGATCCACCTGCTTCTGCCTCTGGAGTGTAAGGACTAAAAGCCTGAGCCACCATGTTCAACTAGATCCTTTAAATTTTAGAATGAAAATTTGCTACCACTAAAAATTGCAAGTTGTAAGTACAGAAAGCATACTTCAGAAACAATGAAAATTGCCATGATGTTTTAATAAAACAGAAAGACTATCAAGCAACGAATGATGATGAACTAGGAGGATGACCATTCTGAACACACAGGGTGGTCTAACAGTTAAAAGTCATAAGAAATAAAACCTGAAAAAAAAAAAAAGTAAAACCTGTATGACTATAAAGAAAACTAAGTGAAACTTCAATGGTATAGACATACTTAAGCATGCAAAAAGCCTTGGTCTGATCGCCACAAAATAAAATTTAAAACATACTAAAGAGGACCATTAAGATTGGTTCAGTGGGTAAAGGCATTTGCTATGAAAGTCTGGTAACCAGAGTTCAGTCAAAAGATTCCATAAAAAGTTAGACAAAGAAAAGCAACTCCACAAAGTTGTCCTCTCACCTTCACACGTATGCCTACACACATACCATGTACATCCATTTATATGTGATGGATGTTCTGTTTTTATGTCTGGGCACCATGTGCATGCCTTGCGCCCAAGGTCAGAGGAGGTCATCAGATCCCCAGGAATGGGAGTTACAGATAGCTGTGAGCTGCCATGTGAGGGCTGGGAATGGAAGCTTTGTCCTCTGGAAGAACAACCAGTACCCTTACCATTGAGCTTTCTCTTCAGTCCCAATTTTAAAAACAAAATCAAACTAACAAAACAAACAAACAAAAAAACCACAGTAAACAAATCCCAAAAGAATATAATCATAATCTTTATAGGGAATCTGAAATGCTAATTTCCCTGGACCCATTAATGCATGTGTGTGTACACACAAACAGAAATGCTTTCAATCTTCAGACTTCAATCATACTATTTTGATATTAATATCGGATAACTCAAGATACCTCAATAAAGTTCTTGTTATGTTTCACTTAGTGAAGACATACAACTTTTCTGACATCACTTTAGAATTTCTTCCCCACCACCTCTGTGTGCATGTGTTGGGTTTAATGTCTGGGGATCAAACCAAGGGCCTTATGTCCTCTATGGCAAGTGCTCAGTCACTGAGCTACATACATCCCCAATCCTTGTTGATGAGGCAAAACTCAGATACTAAGCAAGAATAAGTACCTTGAAGAAATAAAAGATTATAAAACTGCTACTTAATGACAATATTTTGTTATTTCATTTTGCAAGAGGGGACTGCCATACAATATTGCAGACTGGCCTTAAACTCTATCCTGCCTCCTAAGTGCTGAGGTTAGAGGCATGTGCCACAGCATCCAGTTTTGTTCGGTTTACTCAATTTTAAGCTTATCTTCTAGAAGCTCCTCTTCTCAGCTCTGAAACAGAACATTTTTTGATCTCCTACCTATACTTCTTTTCAAGTACCATCTTCTTTTCTCATTTTTCAAACACATGACTCTTGGTTTTATAGCTCAGCACTCTATGCTCTCAGTACAGTGTTATTCAACACAGAGCCCACCGACCCTCAAACGTAACAGAATGAAGGAGCAAAGAGCCTGTTTCGAAGATATTGCAAATGTTAGTACAGTATCATTTGCAATTAACTGCCAACACATTTTCTCAAGTTTAATACTATCCTTGGCCTCTTGGAGTGAGGGTAGTAGTGAGGCAAAATTAATGATCTTGAGAGCCCTAAAGGCATGGTTAGAATCCTGGGTCCACAGTTTCAGATTAGAATGTAGAAAACGTAAATAAGGCAATGTGTGTACAGCACTCTCCAGAATGCTTGGTGTTAAGTATTTATATTTAGTAAGTGGTTGCCATCAATAAGATGCAACTGATTATCCGTCTCCACTCCCACTTCCTCAAATTTGTTTGCTATTCGGAATTTCCTATTTCTGTTGACCCAATCATCATACTATTTTTTCCAGGATTTAGTCTGTTTTATCTTTTCCATTCACCAAATTACCATATTCTTATTCATGTGTCTGCCTAACCTGTCCATCACAAATTCCCTCTACCACTTCACATTCTCTTTCAATATTTCTGTTAAACCTTTCTTAACCATTCCAACTTCAGAAACCTATTCATTTTGTTATATACAATTATCACCCACAAAAAATAAAATCCTTGGCAACTCATCTGTTAAATCTTTCCAACTATCTTAAACTCTACTAAACTTTTCCCTGGTGGTTGAACATCTATCTCTTTATACCTAGGTTCCTTATTCAGTGAATAAACTGTTACAGTGGTAGAAACTACCTGATACTTTCTTCATTTCCAACTCTCAGACTCTTGGTTCCTAATATACAGTCAATACTCAAACTATTAAAAACCTCAGCGGGAAGATGAATATTACATTCACTTGAGCTGAATCATAGTTGAAACTCAGAACACCCCCCCTTTTTTTTCTGCCAAGACTGAGCTTGTCTGAAGTTTGAAGATAATTTGCCATTCAATAAATCCCTGTTAAGAATTTAAAACTAGGGGAGCTGTTAAGAGCAATTAAGAGCGCTGACCTCCTCCAGAGGACCAGGTTTCAATTCCCAGCACCCACATGGCAGCTCACAGTCTACAACTTCAGTTCATACCCAACACACTTACACAGACATACATGCAGGCAAAAAGATCAATGCACATAAAACAGAATTTAAAAAATTTAATCTAGACCCAAGTTATTAATAAGATGTTCTGAAGCCAGATGTGGTGTCACATGCCTGTAATCTTAGCACTTAGAGAAGCAGAGGCTGAAGGATCTTGAGTTTGAGACCAGTCTGGGCTTCATAAACAAGAAGACCATCTCAAAAAAAAAAAAAAAAAAAAAGCCTAAGTAAACAAAAAGTTTGTAACCAACTGATTTAAGCTATGGAAACAGCAATTTATAAAATCTAGGTTGTTTTACTTAAGGCAATACTTATTTTCAATTTAACCACATTGCTAAGCTTTTAAAAAATAAACTCTAATCAATTCAGAAGTGTCCTAGGACAATATGCTACATCTAGATTATTCTAAAGACACTGGGAAACCATACAAATAAGTTAAAAGAGCAGTTTCCACATTTTAAAATCAGAACATTCCATCAGTTAATTTTCCTTCAATGCAGATAATTTCATGAATACCATAATTTCAAAACAGTGTTATACCGTGTACCTTCCCATTTTGCATATGGTTTTATATAATACATAAAAAATGCTGATTTGAAACACTTTCCCCTCCTTCTTGAGATGAAGTCTGAGACTTCAGAAAGTTAAACGCATAGAAGTGCATGAGCAATGCAACATAATCTTCCTAAATATACACAGTTAACTACTGATAAACTACTTAAAAGACTAGCAAGAGAGAAAATGCAATGAAAACTGGCATTTCCAACAGGTAAAAACTGTTTAGATGTACAAAGAAGAGCTCAATTAGCAAAGCCTAAAGTAAATCACTCATAAGCAAACTTGGGTTAAAAACAATTGAAAAGCCCTGGTTTTCTCATTTTGTCCTTCTCACTGTATCAGTGTTTTAAGCAGTTTTTATCAGATATTTAAGCTGTGCTGCTAAACCATCCATGGAGCCCAAACAAACTTATGGGGGAAAGTAAGCCAGTATAGACTAGCTACTGTAGTTACCAGATTCTCTATATCTATGAACAATTCAAAATTTCTGATCCCACTCGAAGTGAAGTGAAGAAGTTGTATGATATACACAAAGAAAGCTGTGCTTGCCCACAGCTGATTAATGTGCACAGAGGGCCCTGAGGCTACTAGGATAACTAGACAATAAAAATGGTTAAGACTAAAGTCAGACTTTTCAACACTGCCTATTCATTTCCCTCAAGTTGCAGTTGCCTCAAATTTCATAGTCAATCTCTTTGAGAGACAGGACAAAAAATATACATAAAACCGTTTTGGATATAGTATCTGTAATTTCCAATAAAAAACATCCTTGATTGTTTTAATAACTGTAAGTCCTCTTGTACCATTAATCACAATAAAAGGTGAACACCAAGGGTAATGGAACTGTAAAATCTTTAAGATACCAAGGCTCAAGTCCATAATCAAAATGTTAGCACTTTGGCTCCCACATTAAAATTTTCTTTTCAGATGATAAAATACACTCAAAAATAAAATACAAAACAATTATCAAGTACAAAGCTGTAGAATTTGGTAAACAACTAAGTGAGGGGAAGGCACTTGTTAGCAGCAGTGTCTAGAAACTTCCAAGCAGAGAAACATAATCGAATCATTAAACACCCTCACCCTAGGAATTATATTTTTGACCTCTAAAAAACCGTCTTACCTGTTTACAAGTTTATACAGCTGTTTACCACTGGAACACCACCTTGCAGAGTATAACCGTGGCATCCTTGGTTGATAATCACCTGTTGCCTAGCAATCACCATCCCGCATGGAGACAAGACAGCACTAGGGCTCTTCCATCCGAGGTTAAAATTCAAAACAAGCCCAAACAAGCCTGCATGCCAAGGTGGTCTTCGTCTGTAACTAGTTAAGTTTAAAACTGGCAAACAACCATGGTGTCTGAAGCCAAAGGTGCAGAATTGCTGGCTTCCTCTTGAACTCCAGCGTTGTCACTGTGCACTGAAGTATTCTGCTGCAAACAGGGGAGTTTTTCTCCTGTACTGGGAGCAGGCTTCCAAAGCTCAAGAGCCCCTGTACAGGATAATGCAGGAACTAAAGGCAAACACTTTCTCCTCCTTAAGGATGCCTCCATTTTTTCCTCACAATCTGTACTACCAACCGAAGTGACTGGGCCTGAGTGTGCGTTCGTACCTATGAAACCGTCACGATGCATGCACATCCAAGGCATGTGGAACCACAGGTCAAATAAGGCACAGATACCAAGTAACGGTTCTAATTACAAACGCTAGCTCTCAGGAACTCTTCATCCATTCAGAACTAAACCCATCATCACTGCATAACTCTGGTAAGAAGCCCCTGGAGATGGAGGAGCTCCTCAAATGTGTCAGGAAAGGCTTTATTAACATCATCATTAACATTTAAAAAGCAACCGGAGCATTTCTCCTTCTTTTGGCAATTTGGTGCAAATGTTAAAAGTGCAAGATAATGCAATTTCAAACTTTTCTTCAAATTAAAAAATGAAACTAAAGCCAAACGTGATGGGTGAACAAAATAAATCAAAACTTAAATTTCAGGAACTCCGGCTCTTCAAACCAGCAAAGCCCCCGACTCGAGCACTGTGGTGAGGCTTAGAGTGCTTGCCCCGGCTTCTTGCACGCCAGCAAACAGCACCCTCATCATGTTGAGGACCGAGAAGCAAAGGATCCCCTTCACTGCAAACAAAAGGGGTCACTGTAACACTATGATCCTTCAGAATTGACACACCGTGATAGTCAAAACGAAATTGATGGTCTCCCTGCTTCTTGCTCAAGACATACAAGATCTGAGCAGCAGCAAGTACCCCCTCCGCTGCAAACAAAGGGGTCAAGGTTTGCCGTCAATTCACTTCCAGGCAGAAAAACATTTTCCTCAAAAGAAACAATTTATTTAGAATAAAACAAAAGCAGCTCAACTGTGAGCCCATGTTTGAGTGACAGCTACTTTTAAGCTGTGTGAGCCATAAAAAGGGTTTTTCTTTACTTTTCCAGAAATCTTGTGTACACAGCACAAAGCAAAGAGGTCATTTTTCCACTTAAAACACCGGCATTGGCATCACAATAGCAGATACACAATGTTAAGCTGCCATTTTAGTAAAATGCACAAAATACTAAACAGATTAGCTTTCTTCCATCAGAGGCCCATGTAAACTCCACATAAGCCACAACTTCTCTTCAAAAAGGTCCATTAGAGCTTTGAATTCCGTATCTTCATCCGCTGTTCACCAGTTTTGCTTGCGGGAGGGGGAAAAAAAGGTTATTCAGTACAAACGTTTACAGTATTAAAAATATATATATTTCCCCTATGCCATTATAGATGAACATAGTATTAACAAGACCTTCCTGAATAGTCCACTTTAACTTCAAAAAGCACCAATAATATCCACTGGCACAAACCTTGAAATGAATTTACTATATGAATACACAAATAACAAGTAAAACAGTAGAATCTGATTTGTATTTTTTAAAGACTGTCATCAAGGACTATAGGACTGAAAATATCCTTTATCCTCAAATAACTGACTAAACACATGGCCAAATGTTCAGGAAAAGCAAATTTATGACCAACTTATAATTACCAGTATCTTCTAAATATAACTAAAAAAGTGTAACAATAGAAAGATGGAGTTTAGACAAACTTTCGACCCCTCTATGCTTATTTTGTAATTTATATGGAGACAAAGATTATTACTCCATGACTGCAGAAAGGGGTCAAAGCTACAAAGCCATTTACAAACCACCTTTACCTATGTCACCAAGACAGTAGGTGTTACTTTCTGTTAAGGAAATACACATACAATTTGCTGAATAGTCAGAAAACACTTCAGTACTCATACTTTTCAATTCGGTTCAAATTATACACTTAAGAACTCTTCATCAAACTTAACATTTTACTGTAGTTACCTGGAATTATTTCCCACCGTTAAGGATATCACTCTAACTACAAAGTTAACAGGCCTTACTCTGGTTTTTGTTCTCATACCTTACTCTTATTTCAAAAAATCAGACGTTGTAACAAACACAGGGGGAAAACGTCCAGAAATTGTCTCCATTTTTCCCCCCACATAAGTCATTAAGGCCCTTTTCCATAGAGGATCTCATAATTCTGTTACTACAGAAGTTTTGGTAAATGGTTCTTATATGGATACAAACTACAGTTCAAACTATGCCTGCAATTTTACCAGAAAAAAAAAGCTATTTAAAAAAGTTGTCAGTGAACATAGTTTTTAAATAAACCTAGAAATGTCTGACTCTGAAAAACACCAAAACACCTTTTACCTCTTTGTATGAAATAACTAAGTGAATCAGTCACAAAGAGAGTAAGTATATCACCTTCAAAATATAAGAAAAGCTTATTTAAGCCAGAGGATGTACTTTTAAGAGGTTAATTCTAAAAGGAAAATTATCTTCAGTTTGATAGTGTACGAGTACACATTAAAAATTTAGGTTTCTGGATGAAAAATACTTTACAGAAGGAATCCCTATTACAACCAGCAAAATACTACTCCACAATTAAGTAGAACCATTTGCTAGAAGCTGAGTGATTGCTTAACTTTCCAAAAACTTTGAAGCTGTGATCAATAAAGTCTTAATTTTATTTTTACCAGTATATTTAATAAATAGCATACTTAAGAAATTTTCTTTCCATTCATTTTAGGAGAAAGAAAAAAAAGTTAAAGTACTAGTCATTAAAGAAAGAAAACAAAAAACAAAAAAATGTGTTGTTAAAATGAGTATCCCAAGGCCAGAAGAGGGTGTTGGATCCCCTAGGATTAGGTGCTGGAAACCAAACCTGGGTCCTCTGGAAGAGCAATGAGCATGTGGTATACAGACATACATACAGGCAAAACACCCATATGCATAAAATAATGTTTTAAAAGAATATCCAATATGGGATTCTGATACAGCCAATGAGATTTAGAAACAGTTTTAAGCTGCTTTCAATCAAATTCTGAAGGTTTAAGTGCTAATTGCCAGATATTATGAACCTGCACAAGAGTGGGCAACACAAATAAGATGATGGCACTTTGTAGGTAAGCACCAAACTAATTTACATAATACATATATTTGGAAATGGCATCAAGCCACTGTTTCAAAAACACTGAAGCACTAATTGATCAGATCTAACAAAACAACGTAGCATTGTCAGATAAGGGTTCAAACATGGAACAAAAATTGGTACTCTTGAATAAGGTGTTAACCAACAATGTTTTTAAAAAAGGAAAACCATCACAACACATTTGATTAATAGTAAAATTAGATGTCACAGACTTCACTCTCTAACAACAAAATCATTTGCCCAACTATCTTACCAAAAAATATTAAAAGGTTAATGGCTAGTGAAATTATTTAAACTAGAAAAAAAATCTATCTACCTAACTAAAAACTGTACTTAAACTCCACGTACTCTGACTATACTCGCATCAGCTTCTGAATAGATGTCTATTTCATGCCAACTACTGTTCTTGGAAACAAAAGACACCCAAAGTCTTCGTTGTAGATTTCAGGTATTTTTCCTATAGGCACACTAAGGGCCTTGTGCTCATAAGCCTAGTACATTCTTTTTCTCAAAAGTCTCCAAATTAATATAAAAATTATAAACAGTGAAAAACAAAAGTATGATGTAGTAGGTGATGAGGCTCTCAGACTGACATGAATTATACACTTGTCACAATGAAAAATTAAAATCATGTAACATTTCTCTGGGTTATTATTGATGCTATTTCAAATCTACCAGCTTTGATAACAGAAAGAAAACAGTTGGGCTCTGCAAGGCTTTGAGTAAGTCACTTTCACAGAATATAAAACAACCATGATCCAAAAACTCAAGTTCCTAATCATAACTAAATACCAAACCCTACTTGAAATCCTCAGTACTTAAATTGGGGAAGAAAATCATATTTAATAATGGACTTAGACATCACAAATAGTGGCAGAAGAGCACATAAAACAAACAATACTAAGTAGCAGAAGCCCTCATTAAGTACCAGATGCCATGTATCCTCAGCTTTTTATTTTGGGTGGGGTGGGTGAGTTCTGAGCAGGTGTTTAATTTTTTTAAACACCTGAGAAATCAAATAAAAAAGGATTTTCTAAGCCTGGCATTGGTGGTGCATCCCTTTAATCCCAGCACTCGGGAGGCAGAGGCAGGCGGATCTCTGTGAGTTCAAGGCCAGCCTGGTCTCCAGAGCGAGTGCCAGGATAGGCTCCAAGCTACACAGAGAAACCCTATCTCGAAAAACAAACAAACAAACAAACAAACAAAAAACAAAAAAAAGAAAAAAAGAAAAAGAAAAAGGGGTTTCTAACACTGACACTTCAAACCTCTATAAGGCCAGAGAGCAGTCAAAATACTAGAATACTAGACATTAAATTTCAAAGATATTCAAAACACTGTCAACAATGTAATGCCACTACTCTGGTTTAAATATGAAGATAAAATATGAAGGAATTTTCTTCAAATATATCAAGGGCATTTTACAATAACCTTAAAAAAAATCTGTAATTCAGATGTTTGATTAATGACCATGGGAGTGGGGGGGGAGTTACTTATAAGCCTGCAGACAGCTGTTCTTTCTATTACTGGAATCAGAAATTTCTTAAATGGATACAAAAAACTTAATTTTTGGTTTTGAAGTATACACAATTAAAACTGTATTTGCTGTACCCCTCAAAGTCAATAAAAACACCACTGTGCACCTAACTTACCAAAAACTTCTCATTTTAAAAGCACTTACTCATTTCTTGCAGACCAGCTAAAGATGTAAATGGTTTATAACACAAGCCTCAATTTTTACCAATTACAGCTACATACACAGGATACAAAACTCAAAAACTAATGACATAAATGTTAAAGCAAGCAAACTTTCTGGGAATAAGAAAAATACTCAAATACCTGATTAAAATAATTGAACTTTGGAATACCTGATTAATGCTTCTAGTATAGAAACTATCTATGCACCAATCACACTATTTTTTCAGTACAAAAGGCTCTTTCCTCCAAATTATGATTCTAAAAGTTGTAGGTTTTATCATTTTGAGGATTTTTTTTTAAACTCAAGAGACTGAAAAAAAAAATACCAGAAGAAAAAGAAAAGTAATTCCTAATTAAAGCAAATCCATCCTCTTGCTACCTTCAGGGCATCCCTTTCACTTAAAATAATAGCTAAATCGCCCCAATATCTATTTTAAGGAGGTTTACAAAAATATATATATAAAAAAACCAACTAAACTAATTGAAAGAAATTTATCTGATGCTGTATCCCATTACATATCACAAAACAAGGAACCATGTCAAAATAGTAAATACAAGTTACACATGGACTTTAGGACGCACCACGAACAATGATCATGACCAGGTAATCTTCTTCAGATTTGGCCAGTGCCTTGGCAGGGGAATCCAGGAACTGCTGAGAGAACTCACAAGGTGGGAAGGCATGAAGAACCCCTGTGTTCTCCTTGTCTTTGTTGCCCCCCACAGGGAGGCTGATCACCCCAGCTGCCTGCTTTTGCTTTAAATAGGACACAAGGTTCCTAAGTGGCCTCTGTGTAGAGGTGGCAGTGTCTGATGTAGCTGACGAAGAGGAGGATCGGCTGTCAGAACTTCCAGGTACAGCCAGAAGTATGGCATAACCATTGGGCCCTGCCACTTTGATGCGACGAGTTACTTCATCCAACTTGGGCTGGTCCAAACGGAGACGCTGAGTGATCTTGAGCTGGGCTACTTTGCCTCCAGTTGAACCCTCCACAAGTAGACTGCTAGCAACTTGGAGGTCACCCTGCAATAGATGCATGTTGGAAGGGAAGTTGCTGTTCTTCAGTAGAAGCATGCCCTGCCAAGCCAAACAGAGTTTGGGAGAGGATGCTGCCACAGGAGCTGTCCCTCCATCCTGTTTCTGGGAAGGAGCTTTCTGCTTTGATGATGACGCGCTGGCACTGGGTGCATTGCCATCAGAACGTTCTTCCTTTTTCAGAGGGTTTTTTCCCTCTGTGGGAGCAGCTGTCCGGTGCTTCCTATCCCGTTCAGCTGATGCAGAGTTTTTACGGTCTCGCTTGTCACTCTGGCTCTTCTCCAAACTGCCCCGTCTATCTCTGATTGGAGAGGGCCTTTCCAAAAGAAGACGAGAAGATCGATCGTTGTCACTGTTGTAGCGATCTCTGTTACTGCTCAGTTCTGGACTTCGGTCAGGAGAAGGAGTGCAATGACGTTTTCGTGGCCGGTCACTCTCAGGTGATCTATCCAGATGCCGTCCTCCACTTTCTTCAGGCAGCCTTCTCTTCCTTGGCTGGTCCCTGCTGCTAGGCAAATCCCGATCACCTCTGTCCCTGTCCAATGACCAGCCATCCCTCCTTCGATCCAAGCTATCCAGTGGCTCATAAGCAGTCACAGCACTAGCTGCAGCACGAGCACTGCGTTCTCGAACTGGTGGTGGGGGTGGCACCCAATCAGAATCAGTATAAAGGTCCCGATCACGATCTCTGTATAGTAAGGGTGGCGTCCTATCCCGAGCACTCCTCAAAGGGTCAGGCGCTCGATGCCCAAAAGTATCTGTCACTAGTTCATAATGAGTCAAGGGCAGAGGCTGAAGATACTGCTGCTGGTAACGATGCTCTGTGTCTGCAAAGTCTACTCTAAGGCGACGATCTGGGCCACCGAGTGGGAATCCACGCATATGGGTCCAGGCAGCATGAGCTGCATCCAAGCTTTCATACTGTATATATGCCCAACTATCACCTTTTCGGTAGTCAATGGTTCGTATGGTGCCAAATCGATCAAATTCTCGTGCCAGGGCAGCAAGAGGCACCCAAGGTCCCAGGCCACCCACCCAAAGTCGGGTGGTGGGTGTGGCTTTACCATAACCAATCTTGATTGGATTCCGAATTATAATTTTGCCAGACATTGCTAGTTTGGCCCTGTGAGACATGTCTAGGTTCTCAAATTTGAGAAAACCATAGGTACTGGTCTGTCCACGAGAAGGCCTCTTAATGTCCACTTCTGTGATGACTCCGAAACGATCAAAAGCCCTTCTTAGATCATTTTCTGTCACAGTGATGTCTAAGTTGCCCAAGAAAAGTGTCCGGTTAGCACGCTGATCATCCTCGGGCGAGATCTCATCCACTTCTCGGAAAGGAGCAGCACCTGCTCCAGCTCCCACCCTTGGCTCAAGACTATAAGCTGGGCGCACTCGGTCATAGAACGGGTAGTCTCGTTCTCTTTCCAGCTCTCGGGGCAATGGTGGTGGGGGTGGAGGCGGCAGGCGGCCAAGAGCCAACTGCTGCAACCGGTAGTCTCTGTATCCCAAAGCAGCACCGCCAGGGGAAAGTGATCTCTGACCTCCACCTCCTCCAGGGGCGTGCCTGTGGCTACCGACAGAGGTTCCGACCACGCTGGACGACGGAGGGTAAGTATCTTTGTCTAACGGGGAGCGGCTGCGGCGCCGGCTCACGTACACGGCTTCTATCTTCAGAGGCCGGTCATAGAGCACCAGGCGGCCTCTGGCATGCTTGGCCGCCCTCGCGTCCTCTGGCCTCCGGAAGTTCACAAAGGCTACCCGCTCATCCCCGCTGCCAGAACCCGAGAGGTGACTGATCTTGACACTTACATCACCGAAGCGTTTGAACTCGTGAAACAGGCCGTCCTCCACCGCCTCGTCGCTCAGCTGGGACCCCAACTCGCTTATCTTCAGGGTCTTGTACTCCACTCCGTCCCCGCCGCCAGGCGCTGAGGAGGCGGCCCCAGAGGAACGTGACTCCCCGCCTCCACCCCGGGAGCTGCTGCGCGACTCGCCCCCGCCTGAGGAATTTTTGGTGCTCGGGGAGCTGTAACTATGCAGGCGGCTGCTGGAGCTGCCCCCACCGGTGTCATACTCGCGGCTGCCACCTCGGCTGCTGGACTTATCCAGGTGAAGGCTCCGCCGCGACCCGCCGCTGTCCGTCTTCCCGCTGCTGCTCCCATTGCTGCCGCCAGAGCCCCCTAACTTCTTGCTCCGCTCCCCACGAGAACTGGAGTCCTCACCGCCGCGGGAGCGTTTGGGCTTCACCGGCGAGCGCTCCTTTCCTTTCATTGTTGAGGGTCGCCGGAGGTCGTCTCTGCGGAGCTGACTAACCCGCCACCCCGCGCTCGTTTCACACAGCGGACTCGCACGCCGCCATCTTGGACTCCGCCGCGGCAAAGGCTCCCGCCCCGCAGACCTCATTGGTCAATTAATTCACTCTTCAGCCTTCTCATTGGAAAAACTATTTGTCCGTCTTTACATCTCCCCGCGCTCCGGGAAGGCGCCCGCCTCGACGCTGTTATTGGGTTCCCAACGCCCTAATCCGCGTACCTCATTGGTTATATTCGTTGTCTATCTTAACGGTTCCTCGCGCCAGCCGTAGCTCCGCCCCTCGCACTTCACGGTCACCTGACCCGAAGCCTCGAGTCGTTGATTGGACAAAAAGTCTGCCCTGTAACGGTACTTCTAGCACGGCGAAAGCAGTGGTCCCACCTCCTCTTTCCTCTCATTGGTCCGTGGCCACGTCCTTTAAACCACTCCTTGGGAAGTACGGACTTCGGTTCTGGCGTTTTTTTCTGAAAACTTGGCTCTCCCGATCTCGCGAGACACAAAGAGCTCGCTCGCCCGCTCGCTCCCTTTCGACCCCAGTCTTCCAACTTCTCCGGCGGCCGGAGGAAGTTTAAATCTGATTGGACGTTGGCGAGGAAGCTGATAGGGTAACAGCGCTGTCCATCACTTACTTAAAGGAGTAGGCCCACAAACCGAGGCGTCTGAAGGTGAAAGACTAGAACACGCGCTTGCCGTGCGACGTCACTTAGCTGTCGCGAGACGGTGACAGCGAGTCGGGCCCGCCTCCCCGCGCTTTCGGCGTTCTCTTAAACATTTGTTAGGTCCTACGGCGTACTTGGCTGTGCTTCGGTCCTTCGAGTCTGGAACCCGCAGGCTCCGCACGGTCGGTGCTGTCTGGGCCGGACAGTGGGCCGGGTGGTCCCTCCGGCTGCTGGCCCTCGATCCCCTTAGGCAGCTGTCCCGGGAAGTCCAGCCGACACCATCTTAGTTAGCAGCCTGGAAAAGCCCCACCCCCGTGCGCGAGAAAGCGCCTGCCCGGGTCTGTGCAGCTGGCCGGGGCGGCGAGTTCAGGGTTCACTGAGCCTCGGGTCACGCTGACGCCCTGGGCGGTACCGAGTCTCTGCCCGCCCACCCGCGGACATAGGAAACGGCGCCCCGGAGACGTGGCCGCCCCAGGGCTCGCGGTGACCTGTGTTCACAGCCTCCAGGCCTACTGGTCCGACCTGCGGGCCACTGCAGACCTTCCCTGGCGCCTGTTTTAGGTTGTGAATCCCTGTAGGGTTTGCATTTGTAAAAGCCATGGAACGTGATATCGCTGTGCTTACCTTTAATATGTAACGCTTCTCGCTGTGCGGACACTTGACACTTTCTCTGGTTTCTTGTGCCGCAGCACTCCCGATTAATTCCTACTAGGATCCAGGAACACGGGCACTTTGCTACCTCCCTAGGCCCACCTCTTTAAGTCTTTTAATCATGATCCACTTCTCAACTCCCGGTACACCATCCAGGTACCTTTATTGTGTGTTGGGTAAATTTGTGCAATACTGTTGGATCATGAGACTAGACGGGTAGTCTGTTGCACTGGCATTTGCCTTCTGGTGAAGAGAAATAGGCTTCCTGCAGTCTCCCCAAGAACATTCCGGCCAAAATTTCTTGATCACATCAAAGGGATTTGAAAGAAGAAGCCCAATCAATATGTTAACTATAAACCTCCAAATACTGTAATGCACAGATATACTTGTATTAAAAATAACTCTTGTGGGGCATTGTGGAATAGCTGTAATCCCAGCTCATTAGCCTGAAAACCTCAAAACCACTCACACACAAAAGAAGTCTGGAGACTTGGGCACCATGTATGAAGCTCTAGATTCAAGCCCCAGTACTTGGGGGAAAAAATGGGTTTTAAAGTCTTATTTTTTTCCAGGCAAGGTGGCTCATACCTTTAACCCCAGCACTCAGGAGGTAGAGGCAGATGGATGGGTCTCTCTGTTGAAGGCCACCTTATCTACAAAGCGAGTTCCAGCTAGGGCTGTTACACAGAGAAACCCTCCCTTCTCAGAAAAACAGAAAAAAAACAAAATGACAACAACAAAAGACTATTTTTTTTAGCAGGACATGATGTACTCATTTAATCCCAGCACTTGAAAGGCAGGCACAGGAAGATGTCTGTGAGTTCAAGGCCAGTTTAGTCTACATAGTGAGTTCTAGATCAACTAGGACTATATATTGAGACCACACACGTGCGTGCTTGTATGTATGTGTGTGTTTGCATGTATGCTAGTATTCTGGTGTCCAGAGAAGCGAAAAGAGAGTGACAGATCCCCGGAAGATCCCAGAATTGTGAGTCAACCTGAGCCCTGGGGAACAAACTGCAAGTAATTTTAAAACAGCAAGTAATTTTAACCCCTGGGCCATCTCTCCAGGCCGGCAAAAATAATTTTTTAAAAGGCTGTTAACATAAAATACCACCAGTCAGAGAAAAATGTGTATGATAAACTACCAATTGTGTTTTTTAACATTGTATGTGTATCATATACATATGCTTGTATTTTTTTTTCTTTTTGGTTTTTCCAGACAGGGTTTCTCTGTGTAGCTTTGGAGCCTATCCTGGCGCACTTGCTCTGGAGACCAGGCTGGCCTCGAACTCACAGAGATCCACCTGCCTCTGCCTCTCGAGTGCTGGGAATTAAAGGCGTGCGCCACCAATGCCCGGCTATATGCTTGTATTTTTAATTGATAGTTACAGAGATTGCTCTCAGAGACAGAGCTGAGGATCTGGAATTAGCAAGGGACTTTTGATATTATAAATGAAAATTTTCCTTGTATAATTTTGGTTTAAAAATATACAGTAGTGTTAGATCCCCGGAAAACTCAGGTATCCGGGGCTTCGGTCACCCCAATCACCAGGCAGATCCGAGAGCATGCTGCAAACTGCATGAGGCTTTATTGTAATTTAATGAGCTAACCCCATGTTAGCTGGGGTCTTTTACCCACCCGCCATGGCGGATGGCTAGAAAAAGACAGCTCGGCTTGCCCTGTGTTGATTGGTCAACTGGTTGTTATGGCCCATAGGCCCTCCCAGGGTGGTTGCTATGCTTTGTGGGTCATTGCTGTGCACTTGTCCGTAAAGCACACACGCAGGGTCGTAAAGCATAGCGCCACCAGCTAACTTCTGATTGATTCCTTGTCACAAGGAAGGCATCTGACCTCTAAGTGACCAAGGCAAGTTATGGCAAGCATATATTCGGCTGTTATGGCTGCCGAAAGGGAAGCTAGTCCCTTCAGTAGTAGAATATATTTTGAAGACCATCCTATCTGCTGAGCACACAGTCTCAACAATTGTAAGATCATGTCAATCGTTTTCTTTAAATCTACAATCCTATTCCTATTCTTCCCTGCTCCATTATTTTGTTCCATGCATACTTGATACAGTTTCTGCCTCAGATGTAGAATCCATCATTCCTACATAATGAAAAAGCTTTTCAGAGGTGTGCTAATCTATCTCAAGATTATATGCATACTACAAAAAGGGAATTGAAGTTAAGCCTTTGCCTGATTACTGTAATAGCCAATCCAGAAAAACTGAGAAGTGACTTTTTTTTTTTTGGCTTTTTTTTTTTTTTTTTTGAGACAGGGTTTCTCTGTGGCTTTGGAGGCTGTCCTGGAACTAGCTCTTGTAGACAAGGCTGGTCTCGAACTCACAGAGATCCGCCTGCCTCTGCCTCCCAAATGCTGGGATTAAAGGCATGTGCCACATTGCCTAGGGAGAAGTGACTATTTTTAGCCTACATTGATTAACATAAATGACTCACTGATCCAAAGGAAAGATAAGGACCAATCAGTGTAGGAGTTTTAAGAGCACTAGAACTAAGAAAAAAAAAAACTGAAGGAGATGAAAAGGGACAATATGTGTGATGGTGCTTGAAGCATGCCAGGATTAGTGGGTTGTCGTTTGGTAGAACTTTTCCACATCTGACAATGGTAAGAAGGCTTCCTAAGGAAACCCGTAGCCTTTCTGGACCAAAAAGACTGGTAAGTTTAAAGTTAACAGCCATCACCAGCAAGAGTCAAAATATAGCTTATTACATATGTTTGCCCATGACAGAACAAGGTAATGACCTAAGAGGCACACACATGCTTCTTAAAAGTGTAATCTTTTTATTCTGCGTGTATTTGACTTTAAAATAATGTTCACTGAAATAGAAAGCAATCATTTAGAAACCATGCTGTGATTAGGTGATTTATATAATTTTCATTTCCTTTGTGTTCTTTGAAGCATGAAGCTATGCCAGTGAGGTTTTAGCCCCCTGTATTTACACATGTGTTTTGCAGAGGGCTGAGAAAGGACAACAGTGACATATGGCTTAAAGAGCAAGGACTTGGAATTCTTCTTTGGGTGTTGTCAGTGGAGTTGTTGAGATGCAATCCAAGCTTTCTTCCTGTCTCCAAGTGATCCCTGGCCAGGTCCATGAGGAGAATCTTTCAATATTTATGACCAGAATTAAGCTACCAACAAATTCCCCTAGCACCATAGTAGTACATCAGTCAATCTGTTCCTTTAGTGTTCTGCCAAAACCCAAGAAATAGTATTGAGGAAAAGCTTCAGAGTTGGCCCACTTTTGCCTAAGTGTTGGCCCATTGGAGTTATACTACTCAATGCCTTAAGGAAAAGTTGCTACTAGTTCTCTATAAAGTGTTTTTTCCACCTCCTTTAAAGTCAGTTTTAAACATGAAAAAAACCAGAAATTTATGCACAACTGAAACAAATCCTCAATGCACACATAATTATGACTGCAATATGAACTTAGAAGTTGAAGCTCTGTTATATGCAAACAGAACTAAAGCTTAGGACTGAACATTTTTTCCCTTCCATAATAGTAGATTAAAATTTTCTGTCTCATCTCCTAAAGTAAAATGAGTGGACTCTTGACAATGAGGTTTGTTTTATTTGACACATGAAGTATACATATTTTACCTATGAACAATCAACCATGTTGAGACCTAGTTTGCATTATATAATGATGACCTTATTTGTGGTTGTGGGGAGTTTTTTTTTTCTTTTTTTTTTCTTTTCTTTTTTTCTTTTTCCTTTTTTTCTTTTTTTGGTTTTTTGAGACAGGGTTTCTCTGTGTAGCTTTGGAGTCTGTCCTGGCACTCGCTCTGGAGACCAGGCTGGCCTAGAACTCACAGAGATGCTCCTGCCTCTGCCTCCCGAGTGCTGGGATTAAAGGTGTGTGCCACCAACACCCACAAATGGTCTCTTCTTCCAGGCACCTTGCATGATTGGCTTCTTCCAGGCAGCTTTGCTCATCTGTGAGTGTCTCTCAGTGATCCTTATAGCTTCTATACTAGGGAGGACCTAGTATATTTGGTCAGTTTCAGAAACGTTCTGAAGTCTTTGCGTTGTTTACTTCCTGTTTTAACAGACTTTCCTGTTGGGTAGAATGTTTTATCCAACATCCTATTGTTTCACCCTCTTGATAATATCCTGTGTCTTAAGGAGCTTCTCTCCAAGATGGAAAGTTTTAATATGTGAGAAAACTGCTACACAACAGAATGCTTGAATTTACTAGTATGTTCTCCCTTTAAACCTGGTTACCTAAAATTAGATTAGCCACAACCATGGTCCATAGGCCTTTACATTTTTCATTATTTAGCCAATAATATACTGAATACCCGTGAGCCCATCACACTATCAAGCACTCAAAACCAAAAAAAACCACAGAAAATTATCAATAATTGTATATGCCTTTGTGCTCCTCCTCAGATTGTGTGTGTCTGTGTATACATATATACAACGTGTGTATACAATGAATATAATTGGCAATACTTACTTTTAAGAAAATTTAAATGAGTATGCATATATTTGTTTTGTGTATATGCTTGCAACATGTCCCTTAAAAATAAGTTCTTTCAGTTTTGCTTATAGCTGATTTTTTTTTTTCTTGAGACAGGATCTCATATAATCCAGGCTGGCCTCAAACTTGCTGTGTAGACAAGGACAATCCTGAAATTCTCATCACCCTGATTCTACCTCCCTGGTGCTGGGATTATAAGCTTGCACCAATAAGCTTAGTTTATACACTGTTGGGAATTATGCATGCCAGGTGAGCACTCTACCACATGAGTTATTCCCAGTCCCTGTCTTTGACTTCAATCAGACTTTTTCTTATATAGAAAGTAAAGTAGCCTCTTCCTCCTCCTCCTTTTACAGTGTGTGTGTGTGTGTGTGTGTGTGTGTGTGTGTGTGTGTGTACATGCAAGCACATGCAGAGGTCACAGGACAACTTATGGCTCTCTTCTTCCATCCTATGGTTTCCTGGTATCAAACTCAGGTCATTGGGCTTAGCCTACTCCCTGGGCCATCTAATTGACCCCTCAATAAAACAATTTCAGCGTCTTACTGTGATTTTTCCACATTACCATACATAGCTATAGATTATGTCCATTGCTGTAAAATATTCCATTATGCTGAGAAAACAATGCCATTTATATATGTATCCTTCTTTTGTTAGACATAGGAATGAATTCCAGGGTTTTTGTTTTGTTTTCTATTATGAGCAGTGAAACTATAGAGATAATCTTATTCTCTAGAGTGGACTCAGGAGATGAAAGGTAGGGGTTGCTCAGTGGAATTACTGGGTTAAAGAGTATATGGAGCTAAGTGTGGTGGCACAAGACTAATCTCAGCACTCAGGAGAGGTGGGTAGACCAGTCTAACCTGGTCTTTATAGTGAGTTCCAGGCTAGTCAGGGCCACATAATGAATCATTGGGGCCAGGGGAGACAGAGACAAACAGAGAATATTGAATTTTCAATTTCACCACACAATGTCAAATTGATTTTTGGTTTGGTTTGGTTTTTGGTTTTTCAAGACAGGGTTTCTCTGTGGCTTTGGAGGCTGTCCTGGAACTAGCTCTGTAGACCAGGCTGGTCTTGAACTCACAGAGATCTGCCTGCCTCTGCCTCCCAAGTGCTGGGATTAAAGGTGTGTGCCACCACCACCCAGCTTTTTTGTTTTGTTTTGTTTTTTGTCAAATTGATTTAAATGGTCTTAATCTTACTGATCCATGCTGCTGGCATTATAACGTTTAAACTGTTACTTATTTTTGCCGTGTGTGTGTGTGTGTGTGTGTGTGTGTGTGTGTGTGTGTGTGTGTGTGTGTGTTATCTGCATGTGTGCCTGTGCAACACATTCATGAAGTACTTCTCATGACTGACCATCCCTTCAGCCTCTATAGCTTTTTTTAACCAAACAAATGAGTATAAAATTATTCTGGTATTTTATTTCTTTGACTACTACTAGATATGCTGTCTATTGTCACATATCTCTAAAACTTAATAAAGTTTACATATGTATGTATTTCACCATAACAAAATATATATTTATTTCATATCTTTTGCTCATGTGTTAAATTATATCTTATAAGTATTGAAGTTTTCATATATCCTTGATTCTAATTCCTTGCAGAGTACATGTGTAGCAATATGCTTTTTCTTTCTTTTTCTTTTGGTTTTGGTTTTTCAAGACAGTGTTTCTCTGTGTCCTTGAATTCACTCTGTAGACCAGGCTGGCCTCAAACTCACAGAGACACCTGCTTCTGCCTCCTGAGTGCTGGGATTAAAGGTGTGCGCCACCACAGCCTGGTACAATATGTTTTTCTATTATGGATTATCTTTTCCTTAACTTATATTATATTAGCTTATATTTAGTAAATTAATCATGATTGAATTTACCAACCTTTTATAATTAGCACTTTTTGTATCTTATTTAAAAAATCCTCATCATTTCCCCAGTACTGTCACTGGTATTCACTTAAGTTCTGTTCTTATAAATTTTATAATCAATTCATGAAACCTTATTAACAGCTGTCTGTAATTGGTTTCATTAAATTTATGAATTAATTTAGAAAAATATGACACATTTTTAAAAACTGTCTTCATTTTAGCAAACAGGACTATCTTTTCATTTGATTAGATTTTATTTCAATTCCTTCATCAAATTTTTTATTTTATGAATACTCTTGAGTGTCTTTTTCATCATTGTTGTTAATATTAAAGTTAAAATTCATTCACATTCTGGAAAAGGAATAGGAAACTATAAGTAGCTTAGGCTACAGCTAGGAGAACCTTGCATATTTAATATTGCTTATACATTATCACAGGAATTACTTACTTAAAATGATAGTCATGTTGAGCTTAGGGTATCTGGGAAGTGTAGCAAGTGGTCTGGATACATATACCACATTGTTAGTCTACTGGAGACCCAGAGGAATTATTTGTTTTTGTGTATTTGAACAGCAAATGGAAAAACTACTGAAATGGCTGTGGAGTCCATTGGTCCTGGTGTTAGAACAAGGAAAGGGGGCTGGGCGTTGGTGGCACACGCCTTTAACCCAGCACTCGGGAGGCAGAGGCAGGCGGTTCTCTGTGAGTTCCAGGCCAGCCTGGTCTCCAGATCGAGTGCCAGGATAGGCTCCAAAGCTACACAGAGAAACCCTGTCTCAAAAAAAAAAGAAAGAAAAGAAAAAAAGAAATGACTTCATGTTTGCCGGGCGTTGGTGGCGCATGCCTTTAATCCCAGCACTCGAGAGGCAGAGGCAGGCGGATCTCTGTGAGTTCCAGGCCAGCCTGGTCTCCAGAGCGAGTTCCAGGATGGGCTCCAAAGCTACACAGAGAAACCCTGTCTTGGAAAACAACAACAACAAAAACAAAAACAAAAACAAAAACAGAACAAGGAAAGGGAACAACAGCTCTGCAGATAGAGGATGCCATGGACTTAGTGTTTTTACATATAGATGAATTACATGAGAGGACTAAGTTTGTGGGAAGGCTGTTTTATTGTTGTTTTTTCAGGAACAAAAACTGTGCTATGATGGTGGTTACTGTTGTCTATGACTTGTCCCCCTTGATGTCTTCTGTTATGGTTTGTTGTATCATTAATGATGATACTTCTTTAAACTAGGCTGTCTATTGTTGGTGACTTGAAATTCAGCCACTAGCTAAACTTTCTTATGGTTTATGTTATTTAGTGAGTAGATTCTTCAGTTTTTTAATATAGAAAATCATATGTAATATTTCTTCTTTTCTAGGCAAGCACTCTGTCTCTGAGCCAGGTCCCAGTCCTATCTTTTTATCTGATCATTGTTTTTCTGAATTATTGTGCCTATTTATAATCTCTGATACAGTGTTCATGGGCAAAATGTTGATGGTTCCCCTATGATCCCTCCTAGCTTTGAAATTCCCAGACCCAGTAAACAAACTTGCAGTCACATGGGTAAAGGCTGGGCCTAGAGAGCATGGTTAAAGATGGGGGTTAGGCTGGAAAGTCCTGAAGCTCTGTTTGGATCAGAAGGGTCTGGGGCAAGTGTTTCTGCACAGTGCTTTGTTTAGAAGAACTGAGAGATTTCAAGAACACAGAGAGACTTCTAATGAAGTAGGTAGGTATCTGTGAATTAGCACAAAGTTACTAGTTCTGTGTGGGCTTGGCTGCTTTTCTAACAAGGGACTTTGTCTACATACATGAGCAAGTTCTTTTTAGCATCTCTCTTAATACAGTCCTTTTTTGTTCAATGAACCACTTCTACAACCTTCCAAACAGCTCTCTTGGCCCTAAGGCCCTCTGTTAATCATGTTCTTGATGTAGCAGTTTGAAATCTCTCTGAAACACAAATCTAGTGAGTTCTGTAGATTTTCAGATTAAAAACCTGAATTTTCAATATAAGGCCCTTTCCCACAAGCCCCTGCGCAGTGTGACCTCTGTAAGCACTCTAACCTCATAATGTTCTCCATCTACCCGGCTGACCTCCTTCCTATCTCACATAGTGTTCCCATTTCTTGCTCAGTGAATGAATAGAAGGAGAAGGTAGCAATGATGATAACCCCTTAGCTAATGGTCCCAGTGTTTTCATAAGAAGAAAATTGTACAGTTAAACCTGTTACTAAGGTGTGAATGAGAGATGTTTAAGCCCTTTAAACTTTAGTAGCTGGTGTGTGGGCATTTTAACTGGGTAGTATAGGCTGTGGCATAACACACATACATCGTTCAAAGGCATTTACCCAGTAACTAGATTTTATTACATTTTTAAAGTAATAAGACACATAAAACAAAATACACATAACATAAATCTAAAAGAACTTTAAGAGTTGCCATGAACACTTAACGAGTAAGTAAATGCTGCTCTTGGTTTTGTGATAAACATTGTCAAAGGCCACTTATTTTAGATTTTAACATCAATTTCTTTTTAAAAAAGATTTATTTATTTTATCAGACAAGGGCGACAGGTTGGAACTTGGAACTGGAGTTACAGATGGTCATGAGCACCATGTAGATGCTAGGGAACAAATCCAGGTCCTCTGCAAGAGCAACAAGTACTCTTAATGGCTAAGCTATCTCTGCAGGCCCTATTAACTGCCTTTCTAGCAAATCCAGTGCTTTCCTTTCCCTCCTTTCTTTGCTCTTTGGTATCTTTTTGACAGTGCTCAACAACCTCCTTCTTGCTTCTCTCTGTCCTTGTTTTTTGACCTGCACTTTCAACTTAATTTAATTTTAACCAATATTTATTGGCCACCTCTGATGTTCCAGACACCAGGCTATCATCATTCGTTTATTAACTCATTCATCAACATTAATTGAGTTCCTACTGGCTTTTGGGCAGTGTGCCAGAGACCGGGATAAAGAGATGAACAATCTGTGGTCTCTGGCATGAGAAGCCCTCCTCCTGGTGAGGGAGATGGCTAACTGTATCATGGAGTGGTGAGGTGATGAGAGGGTGGAACTCAGCGCCTGGGGCCCTCTGAAAAGGAAGCAATTACTTTCCACAGGGGACACAATTCTAAACATTATGCCTGCCATGTGCCAAATAAATATTCATTACAGAAACAGAAATCCTTCTAGGCAAAGAGAGCAGCACAAAGAGGGTCATCGGGGAGACCTTGCTGGGTAAGTAGTGACTTCCAGCCAAAGGGGTAGTGTATTAGGAGTGGAAGGGGTGGTGATGAAGATAATGTTTATCAGAAAATTGCATTATTCTGTTTGTACCACTTGTAAGTTCTGTGCAAATACATATTTTAAAGCTATATTACAAGCAATATTAATTTATAAATCCAATGTAATATATTTATAAGTTGATGATAATAAAATTATTATTTTCATGATACAAGATATAGAAACAAACTCAAATGGGAAAGCTGATAGATCAATATATACATTACAGAGTCTTCAGCAAAGCCAATGTCCTCTTAAGGATGGTGGTAAGAGCTTTATATTTAACAAAACTGAGAATTAATTAATTGCTGGGTTGTAAAGGAATGGATTTTATAGGCTAAAGTATGCCACCCATGCTAGAATCAAAATCACTTGGAATCTTGTTTCAAAAAAGAAATTCCTGGGCCCCAGCCCCTATAGTCTTGAGGCTCAGAGAAATTAGAACCAATAAGAAAACACCATGTGCATTGTGGGAGAGATGCCTCCCCTGCACCCACCCCTGCCCCCATCAATGCCTGAAGCAGGTGGGAGAGCTGGCCTTGGCCCTCATCAGCTGCAGCACTTAGGAGAGTGGCTTCTGCCCCAGGCCTGGGCAACACAGTAGAGCAGGCCCTGAAGGTGCAGGTGTGGGAGAGCCAACCCTGAGAACATGAAAGCAGGAGAACTGGCCCCACCTCTTGCTCATTGCTGAATTAGCCAGGGTAATGCAGGAGAGCTCACACTGGTGGTAGGACAAGAGAGAGCTGGCAGACTGATCAACTCTGCAACTACCCAGGCCTAGAACCAGAGTTATGTGTTGGATCACCCCAACATCCACCCCATCTATGATCTGCTGGAGCACATGAAGGGACTGGTCCTGCAGATACAAAGGCATAGGATCTCTACAACACAGAGCAACAGCAGGATATCCAAGAGGAGTTCCAGTGAGGTCCCAGTATTGATAGCGTAGCAGAAATCAGAGGCCTTGAATCAGACCTGTGACTCTTAGCAATGAACATTTGCAAGTAAAACTAAATAGATAAAAGTTTTGCTGTGTGACTCACTGTATCATGCTACAGCTTCCATGATGAGACTGATGTTTCCTTGTCTTTTTTTCACTTTTTTCTTATTTTTTCTCTTAAATTCTATTATATTTTATTTTGGGAGCAGGTTGCAAGGGCAGAGGGTGGATATGAAGGGACAGGAAATGAATGGGATGGAGATACATGATGTAAAAGACATAAAGAATAAATAAAAAGAAAGTTCAAAAATTAAGAGAATGTCTTAATAGTCATGAGATTTACTAGAGGATCCAGAGCAGTCTCAAAAGGCAACAAGATATGAGGTGACCAAGAAAAGTGCAGCTCTATCTTGGTAGCTGTCTCCTGATGGTCAGAATGCCACATTGTAGTTAAGTGCCCTTGAGGCTTTTGATAAATTTTTCCCACTACATCAAAAACTAAGGTGCGAGAACAGTTTTACACACATATGCACTAACAAAGGGTCTGGATCCTCAAAAACTTCAGCTTTAGTACTTGTTTTGATCACCTTCCTTTTGTAGGCTTCTCTAGAGGACTATGGCAAAAAATACTCTACAGGGAGACCCTGTCCGTCATGATTTAGGAGGGGGAAAGGGTCACCTTGCCCGTGAATATGCTACTCACCTCATAAATATTTATAAAAATGGTGACACCTACAACAGAATCTACTACTCTCTGGAATATTTGCTTTGCTTTACTTTATTAAATAAACTTCTCAACTTAAAAATAGAAACACCATGTATATGATTTATTATGACATGCATGGCATACATATAATTTATATAATGTGTTGTTTATTATATACAGTACATATGTATTATTTATTATAAGGAATTTGTTCAGGAAAATTTGATGAAACATGCTTCTAATCTTATTTACATAGAAGGGTGAGGCAGGAGGGTCATGAGTTAGAGTTCAGCCTGGGCTACATAGCCAAGTTCCATTAAAACAAAAAAAAAAGAGCAACCTGGTTGGCATGAGGCACAAGAAGCCAAGGATGTGTTGCACTGAAAACTATTAGATTTAAGACCCAACAAAGATTAGTCTTGAGTCTGAAGGCAGGGAAGAGCTTATGTGTATTTGAAGCACTTAGGCAGGAGCACCCTCCTTTTAGCCTTTTTATTCTACTCAGGTCTGTTGTCGATTTGACTCCTCCCTATCCATACACATACTGGGCTGCTTTACTCAGTAACTAGTTCAAATATTACTGTCATCTTTAAAAAAATAGACCCCAAATAGCATTTGACCAATGACTAGATAGGCGGTGGCCCAGTAAAGTTGCCACATAAAATTAAGCATCTACTGTATAACACATACTGAAATTTGAGGCCCTCTGCAGGCCACTTGGAACCATAGATTTTCAAGAAGGGAATGATGCAAGCACACCAGCTGAGAACTGCTGAAGAACAAACAACCCCTGGCAACTAAGTGGGAGGTAGGCGACAATGGGGTAGAGTAAATGCCAGGGTGGGGTGGGGGTGAGGGGTGCGGTGGGTGTGAGGGGTTGGGGGGGGAGTTAGAGCAAACTGGGAGGATAGGGTGTCACTGTACGGGCACAGTGATGAGATTCTACTCTTTTCCTGCTGATGACTCTCTTCCCCTTGCCAGTGCTACATAACTAGCTACCCTATCTGAGGATCAGGAGTTTGAGAAGTTCGCTACTAGCTACTTCACACCTGAGTTCTTCTAGGTCATTGAGGACAGCTGTCTGTGGTTTTCGTTATTTCCTCTGGGCAGAATATTGAAGATGGTTCTCTCATGGTTGTCAGTACCAGTTGCTGTTTCATGTACAGAACCTCTTCAGCACTGTCATTTGAGGATATGGAAACTTCTTACTTGGTTTCTGGATTCATTCCAAGGGCACTATAAGTTGCTCAGCTTTTCTGGCCTAGACTCAGAAGTCACACAGTGTCTCTTGTATGCAGTCTCTTGGAGGAAGCAGTCACAGTCCTGTTAGATCCAGCAGGATAGGAATGAGACTCCACTTCTTGATGGGCGACAGCCAGTTCACACTAGAGAGGAGAATGTGAGATGGTAGCCATTGGTGCAGATTATAACGCATCAGTGATTAACTCTGAGATGCCAATAATGCTTTGGTGCTGCATTAAGGAAAGAAACAAAAGCCCTTCCCTTAGGAGTTGTTTAACCAAGAGTGAGTCCAGATTTGAATTCTCTACTTCATGGTCTCTGTATCTTCCATCCTCTGTCTGTTGTATGAGTCTGAATCTGTGCCTGCCTGAAGCCTTTCCCTGTTCCCGTGTGTCTGTCTGTGTGTGTCTGTCCCTAACAAAGAATTTATTGAACATCAGAGAAATCATCATGTGGAATAGGAATGGAGTACTTTACAGAAATCTTTAGCAGAGTTTTACCCAGGATTGCCTGGCTCCAAAGATCCCAACTAATGAGGTAACAAATGTCATTGTTTATCAACCTATACCCATAAATGGTTTCTTTCAATCTTTATGGTAGATTTAGGAGTGTTTTCTACCTTTATGGTAGAATTAGAAAATTGCTTTCAACTTCCTATTTGTTACTTTTAGCAAATGATATACATACATTATCTGGATCAGGGGCACAGAAGAGTACATAACTTAAGATCACAGCTATGCATTCACTCGGGTTGTAAAAGTTGTCTACATGGGGAATCCAAGGCTAGTAAGGTTGATTGTTATATTGTTCTCTTAAAGGCAGGTTAAACAATTTGAGGTTGGCAGTCTTAAATGTTCCTGTGACCTCAAGATGTATTATTAAATCTTGCTATGTGGTCCAGCAAAAATTCCAGTCTGTTGGAATGTAAGAGATATTTTTGGAATATTGCATCACTACAGATACTTTTGGCCCATCTTTGGGAAACATAATCTAACGAAGCTCCCGGTTGACCTCTTCCCATCTGACCTCTTATCTCCTTTTCATTTTTTTTTATATACAACTGCCCACAAGATGTCTCCCCTTGGATGTCTTCTCAACTCAAATTCAATTCTAAAATATAATTTATCATAACAACACTTGTTCCCAGTACTCTTATTATTTGGAAATGTAATAACTTGACAAAATAGACAAAAACCTTTTATCATTGAGTTTCTGTTTCTAAAAGTAAAATGTGAACTTTACATTTTTTATTCTTATATGGGCTTGTAGCCTCACTTCATCAGTTGCCATAACCCTGGTGCAGCTCTTTCTTGCCTCTTAGCCTCCCCAGTGATCATTTTGCATCCTCTTTTTCCTTGCCCCCAACTCATTCTGCAACCCCTATCTATTCAGTCATCCCCAAATCCTGCATCTCACTTTCCTACCTCTGGATCATTCCTAATGGAAGACCATTCCTCTAACTTTCCACCACTGGGTCTCCTAGGAAGTGAGCTCTGAAACAGAGTTTAGTATACACCATGTTTCCTAAGGAGTAACTTTGAGATGGACACCTGTAGAAGAAAAGGAAAAGAACTAGAATCAGAAGAAAAGATGAAGTTGCAATATAGACCCAGTCACAAACTCAGCCTGTCCCTTGGGGGCTCTCAGGGTGGAACACCCACCCCTTCAGAGTTGTCCCAGGATGAGAACACCACGATGGCTGAGTCTTTGTGTTTGTGCTTTTTCCAACCTTGAGCTTGTCCACTGTGGAAAAGAGCATGAGCTTGTTGGATGCTGTAGCTCTGTGCAGTTGAGGAAGTCATACATGGAGGATGGTAGCTAATTGTCCACTCTCAGGAGCCATTCAGTCTCTCTGCTTTGACCTGCTCTCTGATTTTATCACTATGATCACTACTAGGGGAAGCAGTTGTTGGGTGTGTATGTGTGCATCCATGAGTGATGTGTGTGAGCACAAGTCCCATAGCACATGTGTGGAGGTGTGAAGACAACTTTTAGGAGTTAGTTCTTTCTTTCCACAATCAGTTCCAGAGATCAAATTGAGTGGCCTTGTGTAGCAACCACTTTTACCTGCTGGATCATCTCACCAGCCCAGCTCAACCCTACCCTTTGATTTTTTTAAATGGATATTATCTTGTTTTCCTCCCATCTCAAGCTAGGTTATGAGCTATTTCCTCATGATGGTCATTCTAGGAGAATGGACACACATATTTATAGTGAGGGTTTAATACATGTGCAAGACCAAGGTAAGAATGGGGCTTGGAAGTCCATCATATTTGAACTGTGCCTGAGGTCTGACTCCATCTTTCCTCCCCCAGCACCCAGCCAGGATCCTTTGTGGTCTAACAGGTTGCTGTGTGTGCTTAATTAATTAGTGGCTATAAAGTGTTGCCCAAATGCCAAGTATAATTATGGTGAATAATTATTTTTGCCCAGAAGGGAAACATTCCAGCCATTATGGAGAGAGGGAATAATAAAAGATAGTGTGTTCTATTGGGCCTGTAGGAACAGACCCTCTTTTCCTGTCCTTTCAGGGTCAGGCCCTGAATACAGACAGGTCTTACGTATAGGGCACTCCAGGCTGTACCTGCCAAAGGCTTATCTTTTTCTTTATAGATACATTATTGTTTGGGAAAGAGGCAAGGGATTCTTTAACTGCTTGAACTGCCACAGCTTGACATTCATGGGGACCTGTCCTCCTTTGGGTCCCAAGGAGTATCTTTTGCCACTCCACAGTGTCTGAAATTTAATAATAGCCTCCACCATCATAATAACACATTAGAAATAAAGCACTCTGAAGCTCCCTAAATGGAAATTTTTACGTGGTTTTTATATTTAGAGTTCTGTTTCTCCCTCTGGGCAAATTTTATAAATAACCATTGGGAATGCTGAACAGAATTCAATTTCCATATTGATTCCGTTTCTCTTTCCATGTAAGAAACACCAAGAAATTTTATATCTGTGACCTCTCTCCCTGAAGGCTTATAGAATTAGATAATGTAAATAGACAGGGAAGGAATGTAAATGTAAATATATAGGAAAGGCAGAAAGCAAGGAAAGAAAGTTGGGGGGATCATGTAAACAATGGTTTGTTTAAAAAAAATTGAATACACACACATATGTATTTCAATACAAGATGTTGAACATAGAGCCTCACACATACAAGTCAAGTATTTCACTACTGAGCTACACAGCCACCCTCCCCTCCTTCATGTTATATCTGGAGTAAAATCCAGATTCATCTCAATAACATTACTTATCATAGTATAAGCTGTAAGCTGTGCTATTCAACATCAACTGAATACTTACTGTGTGTCTAGCCTAATTTTAAGTTTGTATGTGTTATCTCAATTACATCTTACTTCAGCCCTGGAAATAGCTTTTGTTGTTAACCCATTTTATAGGGTAGACACTGATACACAGGGACTATCAGTCTGAGTCCAGAGAGCCAGACTTCCTAATGGCTGTTTGCTATAAGCTAAAGCATACCATAGCATGTAGGGCATCTTACTTCTATAAAGGAAAGCCAAGAAGGATAAGGTCCTCAGTGAGGATACCTTTTGTGTCAGTTATCTGGAAACTGGAAGGGCATTTTTACCCTTTTTAGCAGGTACTCAGAAGTTTCTTGGCAAAAACTTTTCTGTTTCTCTTTCTCAAATCTAGTATTGAAGATTGAACTGAGAGCCTTGTGCATGTTAGTCATGGGCTCCCACTGAGTCCCAGCCCCTCGGTGGAGCTTTTCTGTGCCTACTACCTCTGAGCTTTGCCCAGGATTCAGAAGTAAGTCCCAATCCTCTGAGTGAAATTTAAGTCTATGTTCATCATTTGTATTAACTCAGAGATGATTTTTGTGTTCTCTCATGAAAGGGAGAGGTGCTCTTCCAGGGCATGCTCTACTCTCCACTATTCTAGTACCCACCATGCACTTCTGGAGTATTCTGAAGGTTTCCTTCACAGCACTTGCTGCATTTGTCCAGTATCTCTCAGCTTTACCAGACTGTAGAGTTCCCTGGGGACAACATCCGAGTCTGTGTCACCCTGTGTAGCATCCCAGGACCTAACACAATGTGTCTGTGTCACAATGTGTAGCATAGAACAAGCCCCCAGTAGCTTCTGGAGAAGTAAAGAATTCCATAGATGACACTCTTTGGTCATGCTGGTAAGATATTGCCACAAGCTATAAAATAAATCTGCTTTTCTGAAACTTTATATGTTCAGTTAAATTTTCATATAAAGATTTTTAAATGTAAAATTTTAGTAATTTTTGAATTAAGAGTAATGACCAAGTTTCCATCATGGTTAAGAATACCAGGTGTGGAGTTGGGTTGGTTCTTACCCTCCAACTTTTATCACTTGCTGCCTGGTGGTGAAGTGTTCGAACCTTGGTGTATTCATCTCCTCATGGTCAAAGCAATGGTAAAAAATCAAATGAGTCAACCCGAGTCTTCAGAACTAGATCTGGTGTGCAGGAAGTCCCCATATGTCTTGGCTATTCCTATCTGGGTGTTATCAGCTTGAAATCAGTCAGGACTGCTACAGATTTTTGTTGGCCCTGAAAACAGGATAGGAAACCAAATGAAAGCCAAGTATGATGGCATCTAGGTCTTATATCTCTGCTGCACACTTTCCTCAAGAGGCCACAGAGAGCTTTCCCACTTCCCACCCCTAAATGTCATTCATTCAGTGCAATGTGACCTCTTGGGAAGCAGAGAATTCCTGGTCTTTTGATGCCTCTGGTGAAATGCCTGCCTGGTTTGCACCATATGCTCCAGAAAAGTCCTTCTGATTCTGAGAAACTGACTTTACACAAAGCCAAGTACCACGGCAAGTCATTGAGATCCTGCATCAGTTAGTTCCTCTCTCCCCAACCTCAACCCTAATCCCCATCTTCATCTGGATATTAGGGTTCTCTCCATATGCCTCCATAGGATGGCCACCACTTTACCTAACTCTCCAGAGTTTGTCACTGTTATCTCAAAAGGCCAAAGATCGCATAATGTTTACTTACCTGGGTATAGCAATGTTAACTCAAGTCACTATAAAAAGTCAGACACCGTGGTGCATGCCTGTGATCCTTAGGGTGTGAGGACAGGAGAATCAGGAGTTCATGTCCAGATTGGGATAAAAAAAAAACAAACAAAACAACAACAAAACCCCCAAAATCTCTGTCTCAATCAACAAAGCCAAAAAAGAATGAAGTGAAGTTGGTATCTTCCTTTTTACAGATGAAACTGAGGAAGAAGAGAAGTTAAAGAGTGTGTCCAGGCTCGCTCAGCAGAGCCAGGATTTGAACCAGCCTCTGGACTACCCCTTGATAATCATTCTAGACTGCTTTTGAAGGCCATTCTCCCACTCCTTTTCCCTGAGGAAACTCCTTTAGCTCCCTCACAGTACCAAATGAAAGGTTAATGGAGACATCCACAAAGATGTGCGTACAAACTCAGGCAAGCGTGATGCAGCTTGAGTCAGCTCTGCAATTGGGAGGCATAGGGTTTTATGCTGGAATAAGTTTCTTTGTGTGTGCATTCCTGTGCATGTGTGTTATGTAACATACATATCCATGTGGGTATGGGCACTTTATGTACATGTGGAAGCCAGAGGTCAATATTAGTTGTCCATCTTATTTCGAGGAACAGCTTGTCTGTCCTAGTTAGTTTTGATTATTAATTAAATACAGTCCAGGGTTACCTGAGAAGGAAAACCTTGACTGAGGAATTCCCTAGATCAGATCAGCTTGTGGGCATACATAAGATTGTCTTGATTATGAATTGATGTAGGAGGGCCCAGTCCACTGTGGATGTACCATTTCCTGGGAAGGTAGTCTTAGGCTGTGTAAGAAGCCTAACTACACATGAGACTCTGAGCTAGCAAACTAGCAAATGTCGTCCTCCAATGGTTCCTGTAATATTTCCTTGGCTGTGAGTGAGTTTTCTGGCCAGATATAGTGCTCCAAAATATAGTATGCAGTCCTGCTTTCAGGTTCCTTCCTTGACTTTCCTCAGTAGTGGACTATTGGCTAGGTAGAGTTTGGGGAATTCATTTAGGTGTAAGCCGAACAAACCCTTCTCTCCGTAAGTGTCTTATGGTCAGAGTGACTTATCATAGCAATAGATAGGAAATAGAGCCAGGAGCTCTTTGATTCCCCTAGGCTGGCTGGCTAAAGATCTCCAGGGATCCACCCAATATCTACTCCCTGACACACCTCACACTACCCCTACAGACATGCTGCCATGAATGACTGACTTTTACCTAGGTTCTGGGACTCTAAACTCAGGCTCTCATGTTTGCACCACAAGGACTTTACTGACTAGGCCATCTCCCCATCTCCTAAATGGAGTTTTGATTTACTAACTGTGGAAAGTTAAATGGGAAGAAGACTGGCCCATGCCTTGTATATGGCTGTTTTGAACAGTAAGTTAAAGTGCAGCACATAAATGCTTGATTCTTTTTCTCTGCTTTATTTTGGCTTTGTATCTGTTCTTTCACATTCTCGAGATGCAGGATCAGCAGTGCTTTTGGAGTGAACATCCAAGATTTGGGGGGTCTAGTGTGAATACCACTGCATTTTCCCCTCCTGCGAAATCACAAAAGAAGTATTTTCTTCTCTGTGGCCTCACTTTCCTCATTCTTAAAATTAGTACAAAAAACTTTCACTTCCTGAGATAGAGCCTATGGAAGAGCTGAGTGCATTCTAAGTTGAAAACACAGTATACACAGAAATTAAAAGCCTCTTCAATTCTGTTACCAAGACAATTCACAAAGCTGCCTTGGAAGGCCTTCAGACTTACACTAGAAGGTCCTTTAAGTCTTCTAAACCTTTTGGTTTCAAGATGTCTTTATCAAGACAAATCTCTCAAAAATAGAGGCCACAAGGTGGGTTGTTGTGCATGTGTTTGGGGAAACGGAAGTTTCAGAGATATGACGACTGAAGTCCAGATTCTGAAAGGCCATCTGGAAGGCAGACAGTCAAATTTCTGAGTGATGACCTACCTGGACAAGAACCAGGACTTCCAGCAGATACATCTGGGACAGATTCAGTATCAAGTAAAAAGAGAGAGTATTCTTTTGAAGGTAGCTCCAGAAAATTGAAGCAGCTACTCTGATAGGAAAATAGGCAGTTGAGGAGGAACTTCAGATCATTTTTAGGGACTAGTCAGAGGAACTGGTAATGCAACAGGTGGTGGCACAACTTGCTGACCTTGCTTGAGAAAGGCTTATTCTCCCTAGCAAGGCACCAGGCCTTGATGGAGGGAAGAGGAGGAGCTTGAGGGAAGGTAAAAATGAGGAAAGCAAAGCAGGAGGTGGACTGGGAACTGAGGCCTGGTTGGGCTGAATGTAACCAGCTTGTATAACTGCAGTCTTGTCTCTGGCTGCTTCAGGCCCCAGAGCCTAGAACAGCACACAATCCACTTATTCAGTTAACTCAACAAACATTTACAGGCCTGAGAGTGAATTCCCCGCAGTGGACCCACGTGGGATTACCAGCCTTGGCGAGGCTCCTGCCTAGCAACCAGCAGAGGGCAGAAGAGACACGCAGATGCCAAACCCTGCACAGCCCACTGCCTAGCTTCTCCGCGGGGGAAACTGGGTCACTTGGTCCTGCCAAGAGCCAACATTGCCCGGGTGGACACATTGGGGTTCACTACAGGAACAGCGAGGCCTCCCACATCACCTTGCCAAGGCTACTGGAGCATTCCCGCCTCTGGGCTTGCAGAAATCACCCCTGTTTATAGGAAGATGAGACAGGCAACAGGGCTTGGTTTGTTTGGTTTATTTTGCTTGAAGCAGCTTGCTGTACACTTGTTTGGCGTTGAAGACAAGTTCTCACTATGTACTCCAAGCTGGCCTGGAACTCACGATCCTGCCTCGAAATGCTGGGATTACAGGGGTGCACCACTACAGGGGCTCAGGGTTGGGGCAAGAAAGCTATTGAACACTCTTCCAGCAAACAATCAAGTAGTTGGGCACAGGGCACGCCTGAGGCTGGGTTTTAGACACAAGGGAGGGCAGACCCTACAAAGCACTGATGGATGGGGCAGATTGCCTCAAGACAGTTTACAGAAGCGCTTAGGGCCCTCTTTAGACTGGGAGGAAACTTCCATTTGGAGGTAGAGGGAGGGCTAAGTGGATGGATGTGAATAGGTGAGTGCCAGATCATATTTCTTAATGGTTAAGAGGCAGGCTTGGAGTCAGATTGGCTTCCTCTCTTAGTCTTGCCAACCAGATGTCATGGAATCTTGAGCCAATCATTTTCTGACCTTATTTTTCTCTTCTGTAAGCCGGTAGGGCTGTTAAAAAGATGAAGCAGAAGGAATGCCCAGTGTGTCAAAATGTTGTTGGGTCTCCTCCCCTTCTGCCCTCCCTGGTGGGATACCATGTACTAGAATCACATCTGGGCTGGTATCTCTTGAGCAGGACAGGAAGGAGGGGTGCCCACTAGGCTATTAGTCCTTCAAGTGATCATCTCATCCTGTAGAAACACTGATAGGGTAGAGCCAGTGGGCTCCTCTCCATCCAAGCACATAGCACCCTGCTACAAAAAGATGTGGGGGTCTGGGAAGAATGCATCTCTGGCCCCACAAGTCATAAAGTCTTTGGGGACTGAGAAATTAGTAAGTTGGAATGGTCTGAAATGAGAGAGGACTTGGAGTAGGAATGAGACTCCGGGTCTTCTTGTGGACTCTGTGATGGCTAGAAGGGCCATCTGAATACATAGGCAAGGATTGCTTGTTATGAGCGAGCCTGGAAGACATTATGCTAAGGGAAACACACCAGGCATAGAAAGACAAATACTACATGCCTTCATATGAGGAAGATAAAAAGTCAATCTCATTGGAGATGAGAGTAGAATAGTGATTACCAGAGGCTGGGGAGGGCAGGGAAAAGAGCATAGGAAAGACTTAGCTAATGGATAGTATTATGCAGGAGGAAAACATTCTGATGTTCTATAATCACAGTAGGGAGAAGATAATTTACAATAATTTATTGTGTATTTCTAAATAGCTAAAAGAAAGGATTTTGAATGTTTCCAACATAAAGAAGTGATGAATGTTTGAGTTGACAGATATGATAATTATCTTAATCCAATCGATAAACATTGTATACTTGTATTACAAGTATCACATTATACCTCATAAATATGTATAGTTATTTTGAGATTTTTTTTTAAAGCACCAACTTTTGAGTGTTTTCTTCATTAAGACCCTGCAGCAAGAACTATGCTGCCCTTTCCATGCCAACAGAGGGAAGTCAAGCATGGATGCTTCTACATAAAAGGCTAAGCACAGTGCTCCATACTTATTATTTGGTAATGAGGCAAGGATCTTGGAGAACTAATTTGAATTTTTAGTTTTACTGATTAAAAAATAAATGAAAAGGAGGCTCAGAGAAGCAGACAACTAGGAAAGGGAACATTCTCACCCTTTCCCATTGTTGTTAAGGTCTTTCTCTGTGACCATTTGGACATTTGACTGGATCTCTACAACACCTAGGAGACTCTGCCTTTGGGGGATGCTCTTCACGAAATCCCCACCCCCACCCCATCCAACCCTGGTTAGTGCTTGTGTTACCCAACCTCAGAAGTAAGGCAGCTAGAACTCTTCCAGTCAGACCAGCTCTGGATACAGCAAGTATCCTAATGCTGACAGGTCCTGCATTAGGTGTGTGATGTTGGGCACACAATTCGATACACAACAGTTACCTGATTTAGAATCCCAGCACTACTGTGTGAGTCGTGAGACCTAATACAAGGTATTCAAGCTTCAGGTATTAGTATCTTCATTTGTATGGAGACAATAGTAGTATTTACTTTATGAGAGTTGTTGTGTGTTTTTTTCCAGTTGCTCTTAACTCAGTGTTTCTCAACCTTCCTAACACTGTTCCTCCTATTGTGGTGACCCAAGTAAAATTATTTTTGTTACTAAATAAGTATAATTTTGCCACTGTTACAAATCATAATGTAAATATCTGATATGCAAGATATCTGACATGTGACCCCCATGAAAGGGTTATTCCACCCCAAGGGATTTCACCCCACAAGTTGAAAACCCGTGTCTTAATCTGAAATTAGAAGCAAGTATATACTGGTTAGCTTTTTTTTTTTTTCCCCTGAAAAGTCAAACAGCAGGATCCAAAAGGTAAGAGGTGGAAGACAATCCCTGTAATCTTCTAGTGCAAGCACTAAGAACTGGTGATTAGAACAAATAATCTGGAAACTGGGAAGCAGGGCCAGGGGGCAGGTCTGTGCTCCCCTTATTGCTATGTGACCATATCCCAGCCATTGAGTCTCCTCATGCCTTTAAGTCCTCTGTGGACAAGCAGAGCACACTGACCTTGAAGGTCCTATAGCCCTGTACCTGCTTAGACTCAGTTAGCTGGCCAGGCTCTTGTTTTCTGGGATTTGGCCCAGGCCTCATACTACCACAGCAGCTAAGGAGGGAGCACTTTGATGATGCTCTGGCTTGTTTCCCAGAGGCGGTCGCCAGGCCCCAGGGAACCCCCTGGTTTACTGGTTTGAAAGCTGCAAAGGGCCAGGCAACAGGAACTTTGGCCTTTTGGCATGTGTTTCTAGCCAAAGCTTTTCAAGGAAAGATGAGGACAAACAGTAAGACTGGCAAAGCGGTGAAAAATAACCCAGAGCCCACATTCTATGGCCTTGCTCTGAAACCTCCAACTTCAGCCACCTGGGAAATGATGAATCCCTGAAAAGAAACAATGTTCTGGGAAGTTTCCCATTTGAAATGGCCTGGGTAAGGAATGAATTCCACTTGGGTGTAGCGGTAGAATACTTCAGGGAAAGCAAGTACCCTATCCCTGATTCAGTCAGTCAATAAGCAGTGAATCAGTATCAGGTGTGATGGTGTGTGGCCTTGGATGACAGCTGTGGGGTATCATCAGAGAATTCAGGCAAGGCTTGCTAGGATTACTTATGCTCCATGAAACATGGTGCAGTTTAGAATCTAAATATGAAGTAGGTGACAGCAGGAAAGACTCAATCTTAGAGGACTGCAAGGGCTCCTAGGAGGTGTCCTAGAGCTGGGTGCTGTCAGCTAGGGGAATGGGTAGTCTTCCTCGATTAGGCAGCTCTCCCAAATACCTGATTCTGACTCTGTAAAGTGTACATAAACGTTGTTGACTTATTGAATCTAATGACCTCTCTGCAACCAGCAGAGGCTGGTACGATTATGATCTTGAAGACAGAAGACCAAGAGTTAATCATCAGTGAACACTCAGAGTCACCCAGCCGCTGAAGCTTGGAGCTGAGGCCCACTGCCATCTGTCTTTAAGTCCTGCACCCATTCCAACAGAATGCTAACGCCATATATTTTTGTTTTGTTTTGTTTGTTTTGGTTTGGTTTGGTTTTTCGAGACTGGGTTTCTCTGTGGCTTTGGAGGCTGTCCTGGAACTAGCTCATGTAGACCAGGGTGATCTCAAACTCAGATCTGCCTGCCTCTGCCTCCCAAGTCCTGGGATTAAAGGCATATGTCACCACCACCCGGCTCCCATGTTTTTCAATAGCTTCCCAGCAAGGATGGACAACCTCCCAACTCTACCCATGCAAAATGGTCAGATTTTGGCAGAAATGTAAACACATTTAGGAAAAACCAGATATTTTGGTTGTTCATAGGATTGTCAGACAAGTAAGTGGCCAGTGGCCCTTAGTGTCATCCACAGACTCCTCCTGCACATTTGAGATTGGCACTTGATGTCTCCATTTCTGCGTGGTCACTCCAGGACTTCTTGGTGACTCACAAAGAAGCTACATCCCGGTCTTGCATAGGTACCGCACTGGAACCCTGGCGTAAAGCCTTTCATCTGCTCAGTCAGATCACCTTGAGGAAGTTTTCAAACTCCTGGGTCTGGACATGTGCATTTCTTAAAACAATGACAACCACACACATCAAACAAAGCATACCACTTTGCTATGAGAATTGAGTGTGTTAATTGATATAAAGTCACATACCCATGAGAGGACATTCAATATGCTATTTTTATGGCATGGAAATATAGACCTTCATTGTAAAAAAAAATGGGAATAATACCTGAGCACCTACAATATGCTGATTGCTTTCAGTTTCCTATTTCTAAATATGATCTCAACTAATCTCAATTCCTATGAGGCAGGTAGTATATATCCCCCATTTTGCAGATAAAGAACCTGAGGCTCTGAAAGGTTAGATTGTCATTCAAGGTCAAGGTTCTCAAAGTGCCTGATTCATACACAGCTCCAGGGACTTGGACTTGACTGGAGTATCCAGGGGATGAAGAAAAATCAAACTCAGACAGACACACAGGGGTTGAGCAGTCTGGGCTCTCTGCTGGAGAAATTGCTGTACCCCAGAAGCTCAGTGTATTTATTATACACATTGAATTTTGAGGCAAGTTTTTTTTTTGCATACAGCTGAAGAAGGAGGCAGTATTATTATATGCAGATAAACAATGAGACAGGATTTATGGTATACAGCTGGATGAAAGAGACAGGCTTAACAGGTCTTGGTTAGACAAGTCTCCATAGGGGAACAGTCTTCAGGCCATGGCAGAGGCATGCAGAAAACTATGGTAGATATTTTGATATGCACACACTATCAATATCTACACATGAACCAGAGAAAGGCTTTACCATTTCCCTCTGAGATTCATCCTTGGGGGAAGGCTTTCCCATTATTCTGAGGATCTGAGGGTCTGAGTCCTTGACATGGCAATGTCCGTGTCAACAGTACACATTTGTTCAGGATTTCATACACTGAAGGCTTCACTCACCCCCTACACTCATGAGTTGAACATCTAAAATGACACAATTCTTGCTTTTCTGTGATAACTGCAGGAGCTAACCCAGAAATGAGCTTCCAGGCCATCTTCAGTTTTTTGTTTGTTTGTTTTATGAAGCAGGGTATTTCCTAGGCTCACCATTCTTCTGCCTTAGCATCGAGTTCTGGGGTAGCAAGCATGGCCCAACTCTGTTTATAATAAGTCAGAATAATGATGATGATGATGGTGGTGGTGGTGGTGGTGGTGGTGTCAGAAGGCTATGGGGATCTTTGTATCTCTTGTATTACTAGGTAACATATCTCCTAAGAACAGCGTAGTTACATTTTTCACTTTCATTTTCCATGTATTACCTCTGTGTGTCTATTTCCCACACTATGCAGATCCTCTTTTGGGGGCATGTACAGAATCTTACTCTACTTCTCTTTATTTTCTTTCCATGGAACTGTTACTCCAGGGCTTTGCATACAGTGGGCCTCTGACCAACACCTGTTGACTTGAGGTGTGTCTTAGGCAGAGTGAGCTGAGCATGAAGACCAGGTTGAAATTCCTGTTTCCACTGACTCAGGGTTCCAGGCCAGTGACTTAATCCTTGTCCTTCAGCTCACTGTGAAATGGGATGACAATATGTACCACATGGGATTATTCTGAGGAAATACATGAAATGGAAGAATCCAGGCACAGCATTTGCACAGTACCTGGCACAGTTGGTTTTCTAGGACCTGTTTATATACTTGATAAGGCAGTTGGCCACGAGGAGGAAAATAAGAGCTACTCTGGGAGACTTAGTGAATCAGGGACACTACAAAGACCAGAGTTGGTAGTGTCCTAGGAGATAGTGGAACAGAGGTACATGAAAATGAAGGGGGTGTTTCAAAGAAAGTTCAAAAAGAGAGCAGAGCCAACAAAATGAGTGTAAGGCTGCTTGGACATGGGAGAAGAGGACTGAGCAAGGAGAGAAGCCTGGAGCAGCATCCCAGATGCTTAGGATGAAAGAGACCTGTAGAAGAGACTCATCATTCAAAACCAAGAAAATGACTGGGTGTGGGAAGGAAGAGGTCACAGGGAAATTACAATATAAAGTGGCTGTGGAAGGAGCAGTATCTGCCTGGATCCAAAAGGAAGATCTGAAAGTCAAAAATATGAATAATCCAGGCATCAGGCTCAAGGAAAGAAGCAGCTGTTCTTTTACGGCTTGATGAGCACTTGACAAAGCCTCTTAGCCAGTTTAAGAAAGCACTTCGAATGCAGTTTAGACTGAGATGTCTCTTGATGGGGCATGGGAATTACTGAAAACTCTAACCAAGAGTCAAGAGCAGTAAAAGGACATGGGGACCCTGAACACAGACAGGGGAGAATGAGCCCCATTTATCCTGGGGGAGAGCAGCAGAAAGCTACCATAGTACAGAGGAAGCCTCTTTCTGTAGTGCCCGGGGCCTCTTCAGCAAATGAAGAAGGGTCTTTTGTGAGCATCAAGTAGAATTTCTGCACCTTAAATCAAAACCTTACTGGCACAGATATTTCTATCTGCAAGATGTTGGGATGGGGAGGCTGAGATAATGTAAAAGTAGCTGGTTGGTCTCTTCTGAAATTCTGACTCCTTTCTCCATAGGCTCCAAGGAAGAGGCCTGTGCAGCCCACAAGGACAGAGTCTTAGAGTCTTTTCTGGCTTTAGGATCGAAGTGAGATTATCCAGAGCAATCTGCAGACTAACTTAAAAGGTGATCTATCTGGACACGGAAGTATCTGAAGAAGCAAAAGTATTTTTTTTTCCACCCAGATGACTGAGGCAGACAGTCTCTACCTAGGGATCTAAGTGGCCATGTTTAACCATCTCCAATCAAGACTGCAATGAAGTTCAATATTTTGCAGGTAGGGGAAAATGTGGGGTCAACTGCTGGGGGTTTTTGTGGGCAGAACTGGAAGTAGACCACATCACCTCATTCCACTGCTCAGAACTCTGTCCCAAGAACATAATCAAATTGGAAAGGAGGCTGGGAAACTAAGTTTATCTGTGTGTCCGGGAAGAAGATGGAAATGAACAGTGACTAGTCAGCGATCTCTGTCACAGGTCTAGAGCATGTGGAACATTTGGTGATAGGTGATTGCAAAGAAGCAAGAGGAAACTAAGCAGACTGACAAGTCGGGGAAGGCCTCGAATACCATCCTCCCTGGTAGCCCTAGTGGTGCCCACTTCCTTGCCTCAGGACAAGGGTATGCTGAAGAGAAGACATGGTAGGAACAAACAGGTGAGATTCACAATGGAAAGCTCTCTTGCCTGGGGTGCTCTGGAGGCCTAGTGTATGCTCTGAACAGAGGGTGAGGCTCTGGTCACTCTGGGAAAGCTTTAGACTCAGGTGGGAAAGCCTCAGAGAAACTTAGAGGCAACTCAGTTCACCATATAGGAAAGGAGACAGCGATCATGAACCCATAATCCACACTGCAGTGCCCATGGGTGGTTCTGTCACTCACCTATGTAGGAGGGGCTATAGGGCTAGGGTCTAGGAGGAGGGGTTCAAAGAAAGGAGGGGAGTTTTATGGGAGAAAAAAGAAACAGCCGGGAGCAAAGTCCATTCCATACATGGTATAAGAGGCAGACTGATTTTAGTGTTTGTTTATTCTGGGTGCTACAGACCTATTCAACAGCACTTTCTGCTGCGATAGGAACACTCTCTGTACTGCCCAATATGGAAACCACGAGCCACATGTGGCTATGGAGTACCTCAGGTGTGGCTAGAGTGACTTGGGAACTGAATTATGTCACATTCCATTTTAATTAAGGTAAGCCTAGATCGTTGCCTGTGGCTAGTGATTGTTGGACAGAGTAGGCACACAACCCCATGGAAGGAGGGTAGGGCGTGAGCCACCATTCCTCATTATTTGCCTGACTTGTTCTTGGCCCTATAGGAAAGCCCTGATAGATGGCAGGCTGGCTTTACCCTCAGGTTTGGGCATGCTTTGGCCTTGGTCTCTGGGATTCCCATGTCTTCCTGAGGAATTCTGAGGCAGATTCACATGGAGAAGAGAGACTGGGGTCGAGCAGCGGGCAGCCAGAGAGCTTACTGAGTCTTCATGGAATGAGTTCTCAAGTCCTAAAGGGGGCTTGGACCCCACATTATCTGCCTTTGGCTTCAATGCACTGGGCTGCGGTCATAGTTTCTTTGCTGGAAGGAAGGTCTGAGACACTGAGGCATGGCTAATGTGCTAGTGTTCTGAAGGATGGGGGCACAGCTCAAGGATGGGAAAGGTCATTGCACCTGCCACTCTCCTGTTCTATGCCTACGCGGTCAAATCCGCTTGCCTGGCCCATGCCCAGTCTGTCTAAATGCCAAGCGTTTGATGTCTGCTACCCCTGCAACCCTTCCCCAGAATCAGATACAGAACATCTTTTTACCTGTTCAGATGAGCAGGACCATTCCCTTTCTCTTCAGGAGAACATGAACAATAGACACGAATCTCCAGTTTTGTTTTCCTTGGGACCCAAGGCCTGGGACCACCTTGCCAGAGCTCCAGAGCCAACACCTAAGTCCCTGGAGTTTTCTCTTTCCTCCAGACCCTACCTCAGCCACCAGAGGGGCAGACACACACTGATTCCTTCTTTTCTATCCCCTCTTACTCTCTGTTATCTTCCACTATGGGAAAGCTGGCTTTCATTCTTTCCCTGGGAGCCAGAGTTGGCTGGTGAAAGGCCATTACAGGAGCAAGAATGAGCAGTGTGGCATGGAGCTTCCTATGTGCAGGGCCGGGCTTTCCTTAAACTCAGACTTTGCTCCTCATTGAAAGGCTGTCCTGCTCTCTCCCTATCTAAACTGAAGCTTTCCTCAAGCCCCACATCCAGGCTTTGCTCATGGCCCTGCACTGCCTCTCAGTGGGACTCCCAGGTTTCTTAGTCCAAGCACCAGAGAACCTTTCCTGAAGCACATAGCTAATGGTCTCTCATCTGTGTGGTATCTTCCAACAGGTCCTCGGTGGCTCCCTAGAGGCCAGATGCCTTAGCACAACTGGGAAGGCATGTCTGTATTCCTTCTTCTCCTATAAGTAGGCCACTTTCCCTTTTTCGTTAGGGAGATCTGATAGGCATTTGGAAGCCTGGTCCTCCCGACACAGCCAAGTTCATTCACGGCATCTATGAATGCAGTTCAAGTCTGCCCATGTCTATTCTGCCGAAGAAGAAAGCCCCTTACTCTGCATCACCTCTCCCAGCTGCTCAGGTACCACCTCTGCACAACATTCCTTCATTTCCTAGTGCCAGGCAGAAGAGTTTTGGCAGTTCCCCCTCAGTCCTATTGAGCAGCCATGTAAGGTTTCATGATGTTAGGTTTTTGTTGTTGTTGTTGTTGTTTGTTTGTTTGTTTTTTTAACCTGTGCACCCAACATCATATTGGGATCATTTAGACTAGCTGCTTAGATGGATAGAAGACTTGGAAGGTTTACTCCCATCTTAGAAAGATGAGAAAATGAACTCAGGACCCACAGTGGATAGGCTATCAAGTACTCTTGATGAGCTGTCTGCTGCAGAAGGCAGTTGTTTCTCATAGGCACCCTTGATGGAAAAGTGAAGACCCAGGTACAGCAGTGTGGTCTCTTTCTGGTGCCGCATACCTAGTGATTGGATGGTGCATTTTCAGCACCTAGCTCACAGGATGAAAGCTCACACTTTGGTTTCTTTGCTATTGTTTCAGTCTTTGTTGGTTTTTAGCATGCAGAGAGTCTCAGGCAATTCGTGGAAACTGCTTTTCCACGCTCACCAAGCACTTTCTGAATCTGGAGTCAGAGGCTTCAAAACTGGGGCCAGTGTGCTCTCTCCCATCATTGGAATGCTCTCTTGAGACCCACCTCCCACAACCTCCCCCATCCCCACGAGCAGCCCAACAGCCAAAGCATTTTATTCATGGATGCTCCTTCTGTGCTGGGCTTTGACAGTGGCTGCTCCTCCACCGTTTGCTCAGCCGGGGCCTTGCCAAGCCTCCTCCTCCACACCTGATGGTGTACCTGGCTAGGTTCTCAGTGACACTCAGGATTGCTTTATGTGGTTCCAAGCCCAGCTGTGTTCCCTCTTCTTTGAAAGAACACCCATGGTGCCAGGGCCATCACCAACTCACTAAGCAACGTTTTCTTTTTCCCTGACCCCTCCCTGGGGCATCTCGTGGAGCCCTTGTCGGTGCCCTCCATGCACTGTCCCTCTGCACTAAACCACACTCGGCCTCCTAGAACTACAATTATGTGGGTGTTTTACCCCACCACCTTCAGTTGCGGTGCATTCCTTAAGAGCAGGCTTAGGCTAAGTACAGCTCTGTGCCTCCCACATTCTCCACATTCTCCCATAAGCCCTTGTCCAAGGTAAGCTTTAATGCCTCCTTATTGATTCCTTGTAAGTGGAGGTTCATTAGGGGTTTGTGAAGCTTGGGTTCCATTAGGCAAGAGAACTTGGGTACTCTTTCATTAGAACATCTCAAAGTGTATTCTATGCAGAATATCAGTTGGTATTGGAGGGTAGAAAGACACATGATTAACTAAAACCTACTTAGAGACTTAATATGTTCATGTGTGCTGTGATTTTCTAAGAAGGAAGATGTGGGAGCCCAAGAGCCCTGTGGGGCAGAAACAGTAGATATAGGATTCTAAGATTAGTACTCAAATGGTAAAGGAGAGGAGGCAACAAGTTAGGGCAGAGACTAAGCTGTGATCAACAAGCAAAGCCAGCCTCACCAAGGTGCACTGGACTGGAGACCTACCCAACTAACCCTGTGAGGCCTCATTTGGAGAAGCAAGTTAATTCTTGCCATGAGTCCTTCCCTCCCAGGATTTTATCTCCTCAGAAGGAGGTGGGGCCAGGTAGGCTGTCTAGCAAGTATCAACCAATGAAGCTTCACCAAAACCACCACATACCTGGCCTGAACAGCCAGATTGTACACATAGAGTGTCTAACTCAGCTACAGACTTAGGACTTTCCTAAGCAAGCAAGGACTTAGAAGCCAAATAGAAGGCTGTCTAAGGCATACTTGGCCACAGCTAACCAGATCTGGCCTAGAAACTCTTTTGCTATTACTTTTATAAGTGTGGGGAGATAGCTGCATGAGTAAAGTACTTGCTGTGCAAGACTAAGGTCTACTAGACATGCTGGTCTGCATTTGTAATCGCAGTGCTCAATAGGAGTATGGGAGGCAGACACAGGAGAATCATTGTGATCTTGAGGGCCAGCTTGTCTGGTGTGCACAGCAGCAAGAAACAATGATACTCTTTCTTAAATAATGTGGAAAGCAAAGATGGACACTGGAGGTTGTCCTCTGGCCACCACACATGGGCCTGCACCCTAACTCACTCACATTACACCCATACTCATACATCATGCAGACAACACACACCCATGGAACTTTTAAAAATATGTATGTATGTATGTATGTATGTATTTGTTTGCTGACACCATCTTGCAATTTTAACTCAGGCTAGCTTGGAACTTACTATGTAGCTCATAGCCTTGAACTCATGATCCTTCTGTCCCAGCCTTCCAAGTGCTAGAATTCTAGGCATGTGCCACCATATCCAGCTAGTCCTTCTGTTCATAAGGCATCTCTGGGCATCTGTTCTATCCTGAATATCTCCAACTTCCTCAAATGTCCCAAAGCACCACCTAGAGAAGGTGGAGAAGGCCCTAGAGAGTCGTGTGACACAACATCTGAGATTCTGCTCTGCCAATTACTTTGTGTGGGTATTCATCCTGGAATGCGAATGTCTGTCTTCCAAGGACACAGAGAAGCGGAAGTGGGACTGTGTGGTAGAGTAACTGTGCAAGGCCATCACATACACTCATATGTACTGAGCTCCTGCTGTGTGGCTTTCCATAGGGAAAAACTACTGTTTGCTGAGAGGCTGAATAGGACCAGAGTCAATGTTTGACACTTTCTGTATGCTATTTAAGGTAATCCCCATTTAATGTCGGCATGATGGGGTTAGATAGTATAGTTCCCATTTTACAGATGAGGAGACTGGGGTTCAGAGGTTTGAAGAGTTTGCCCAACCTCACTTAACAGTGTCAGAAAACTCAAACTCAAACTAAATCCAAAGCCCATGATCCATGCCTCTTTTTTCTTTTCTTTTCTTTCCTTTTTTTTTTTTTGATTGTTTTTCAAGACAGGGTTTCTCTGTATTGTTTTGGAGCCTATCCTGGAGCTTGCTCTGTAGACCAGGCTGGTCTCGAACTCACAGAGATCCACCTGCCTCTGCCTCCCGAGTGCTGGGACTAAAGCTGTGCACCACCACCCGGCATGCGCCGCCACCACCACATTAGGAGGAAAGACACTCATACAAGGAAGAAAGAAAGAAAGGAAGAAAGAAAGAAAGAAAGGAAGGAAGGAAGGAAGGAAGGAAGGAAAGAAGGAAGGAAGGAAGGAAGGAAGGAAGGAAGGAAGAAAGAGGCAGGGAAGAAGGAAAAGAAAAAGAAAGAAAAGTAAAATGTACTTACAACAGATCACAGATCTGTAATCCAAGCATTTGGGAGGTTGAAGCAGGAGGAACTTGGCAGTTCTAGGACACCCTGGGCTACAACAGACCCTGTCCCCAACTGCAAAACACAGACAAAAGAAAGAGATAGACACTCCTTTTAGGCTACCCAGTCCTACCTAATCAGGACCAACAGTATTGCTGTTAATCTTTAACATTAAAACCAGTAACTTGGTGTTACACAAGGTATCTAAAGCTTAGTCCCACAAGTTACTAGTGAAGCGATTCTCCTTGTTTCTCATTTTCCTTCTCTAGTGCACAGGGGAAATTGCCACCTATTTCCCAAGGCTGTTACAAGAAGAAAATTGACTAGAATATGCGAAAAACCATTACAATGGTGCCTGGCTCTTGGCAGACACTCAATAAGTGTGGCTGAATGAGTTTCTTTGTAGTTTATAATCTAACAGTGACACATAGGATCATGCTGCAAATGCACTGCTTTTTAACTACTGAGCACAATACCAGTAGGGACAGTAGTGCTCATTTTCAAAATTTCATTTCCTCAATAAGGTGGTAAGACACGAGAGCAGGGCAGGGGTACATGTGACAACCTGTGGGTTAAGGGCCCAGACTCAAGCCATATGACCTGGGTCATCTTCACTTATCAGTGCTGCATCCTTTCCTGGGGGCCCTTGGGAAAGTGATTCAACCTCTCTCTTCCCATCCTCGGGTCTGTATTGTGACAAGATGATTTTGAAGATCTCAAGAGTTTATATTTGCAGTGTAATATGGTCACAGTAAGTGCTGTGTAAGTACACTAGGTCCCACTGGTGCTTCTCCCTTGGAGCACTCATTAATTCCAAAGAGAGGTTTGGATAGCTTGCCTTGGCTTTGATATATTTGTGTGGACAGAATTTTTCCCCCCATGTGATCTAAGCAGCGAGAGGGCATGATGCCATGTGATTCAGTCTAGGTAGGGTTCACACACAACTAAGCTCTCCAACTGTGAAGAACTAGTTTGTTCCTGGGATCCAGTTACAAGGGACATCCAGGACTGAGTGCTGCCCTACCATGCAACCCCATGGTGGGAGCCTTTTACCTTATTGTGCCCTGTTGTCCTGGTTTTAGAGTTCCTAAGAACCTATGAAGGCAAAAACGAGACTATGGGAGCCTAGCTGTCACTGTCCAGAGCACTTTGAGATCACAGGCTCAGCTGTAGGCTGGCAGAGTCATGGTTCAGATGCACCCAGGCACTGTGATGTGAGGGAAAGTCCCCCCCCCCCATCACTGTCTGAGAGTCTTCCATTATTCTCCAGGTACCCGAAGAGTCATTCCTAGGGAAGAGGAACACACTACGCCACCAGCTGCAAGGCTTTCTGTAGCTCAGATAGTCAAGAGTGACTAGAATCTTTGGGTACTATAGTAGGAAGGAGAAAATGAGTCATACTCTTGAGCCTAGGAAGGGACCATATTCACTGTCTTGTCCAGGAGTCTGGCATCCTAGACCTGGTTCATAGAGTATCAGAGGGGATGATCCCCCAGAGATATTCAGTATCCAGTCCTCTCAGGAGAATGATCTATGACAACAGGTCGATTCTTGCTCTCCACCCATCTTCCCCTTCATTGAAATTTAACATGTGGGCCCACCTTCCAGGAAGCCACCTGGCATGGCTGCCCAAGCCTGGGCTTTGAGAACAATCAGACCTGATTTCAAATGTGGACTCTGCCAATTACTGTCTGGCCATTGCTGGCTACATTCCCTAACTTCTCTGGACTTCAGCTCCCAATATTACTAATGTCACTATTTCAATTTGGCTAATTTCAACATATTGTTCAAATTGATGTGAGGACACAGGAAATATTCAGTAAATTTTTGCTAGGGAGAACAAATGTCAGGTCTAGTTATGCTTTGCACTTCCTCTTCCCCTATGTGTTCAGCCAAAATCTCAGCAATACATGAGGCTACCCAGGGTTCTATGCTAGAGCTGGAAGATAGTCCTTTCCATTGTATGGATGGCTGGTGGAGGGAGAATCACAGGTCAAGTGTCCCTATGCCTGTGCCGGGCAACAGTGTCAGCCAACAGGTGGCATCATCCCCATGCCTCGAACCCATCACATCTCGGTGAGCTGTCTCTCTCTCTCTTCTCTCTCTCTAGTCTTAGAGGAAGCCTAGCTTTTTGCCTCTTGCCTTTCTCAGGTAAAGATTCTGGGCTTGGGGTAGAGGATTGCATGCCTGATTTGGGAAAGAGACACAAGAAATACTACAGAACTGATAATAGCAATAACAAACTTTTGAGCCATCTTCATGTCTGACTCGTTTGTATCTATTATTCCATTCCGTTCTCATAATCCCAAGAGAAGTGTCCAAGATCTTCTGCTTAGCAAGTAGGGAGTGGGATTTGAACTTATTGTGATCCAGGCCCTATCTACTGTGAGTCTCGCACTTTAGTAGTTTGGTTTAAGCACTGTTCCTTAAACCATAATGAACTTCATAACCTTATAAGGCGGGCATTCTCTTCTACCATTAAGAAAACAGAATTAGAGGGGATGAGTGACTTCCTGGGGCAGGTGAGAGCTGAGGAGTTTATGATCTAAAGCCCATTTATTTCTTCTAATCCTTCCTATCCCAAACATGTCAACTCAGCAGAGCTTAAAGGGAGATGCTGAAGGAAGGCAAGCCAACTTTCATAAGTACCTAGTGTGTGGTTGGCACTTGGCATCTTCATCACTCCTCATAACTATTCTACTAAGTAGGTATAGTGAGCTGCAAAGTAAATAAATAAATAGATAAATAAGATCAAGAGCTAGTAAGGAGTACACTCAGGAATCATATCAGCTACTGGCTCCTGAGGACTTGCACTTTTATTGGAGTTTACTGACTATAGCTCCCTGGGTCAGCTTTGTGATTTTACTTTGCTTCCAGCACAACATCCATCTTTGAGCTCAGTGTCTATTTTCTGCCAAGTCCATGTGGCTGGAGACTGGTCTCCGTGGATGGCATCCCAGGGTGCTCTTATGCTCTGGTTTCTAACTTGGACTAGATTAGCAATAAACTTCCACAGGAGACTAGAGTCCTCAAGGTATTTATTCTACTCCCTTCTTCTCTGCTTTGATTGTAAGACTACAGATCCCTCACAGCAGCCTCTTGCTTAGCTCCTACTCTTACTAGGTCCTGAGAACACCATCTCTTCCATGGGCCAAGGAGTGGCAATAGCTTCCTGCTGTCAATAACTCCTTAGCTGTATCAACATTCCTTTTTTAGTCCTTTAACCTCGACATAGTATGAAAGTGGTCTCTGTATCCATTTGCCTTCATAGCCCCATCTAAACATCTATCCCCTAGCAGCTGAATCTGACCATACCTCTGCACATTCATCTGAAGCTGCCCTTCTGTAGTTACTTGAAAGTGGGTCCCATGGCTTTGTTGCTGGTCATATAGATTCAGCTCTTTCCAAACAAACCAGGATAGTGGCCAGAGATCAGAAGCTGGCTCTTGATGCTGTCTCTGCCTCTGTCTACCTGAGATTGAAACTTGATAACATCTTAGCCACTGCAGTTCCAATTTTCCATCTTTAGGGTTCCATGAAAGGTCCTCTCTGACACAAGACCTGTAAGCTAGCACCCAGAGAGGGCACAGGGCTTGTGGCCCTTGCACAGCATAACAATGCTATAAAGACTTGGATCTGTGTATGTGTTTTTAAAATATCTATTTACTTATTTTTATGTGAGTGCATGTGTTTGTGCGTGGGAACACCCATGTCACAGCACACATGTGGAAGTCAGAGGACAGCTTGGGAGTTGGTTCTCTCCTTCCACTATGTGTGATCTGGGGATGGAACTGGGTTGTTAGGTTTGGCAGCAAGTGCCTTTCCCTGTTGAGCCTGAACTCTTTTTTTTTTTTAATTAGAAACAAGCTTGTTTTACATGTCAATCCCAGTTCCCTCTCCCTCCCCTCCTCCCCTGACCCCCCACTGACCCCCTATCACAAACCCTTTCTACTCCCCAGGGAGGATGAGGCCTTCCATGGGGGAATCTTCAAAGTCTGTCACATCATTTGGAGCAGGGCCTAGGCCCTCCACTGTGTGTCTAGGTTGAGAGAGTATCCTATGTGGAATGGGCTCCCAAAATACATTCTTATGTGAGGGATAAATACTGACAGAGGCCCCATAGATTGCCCAGGCCTCCTCCCTGACACCCACATTCAGGGGATCTGGATGAGTCCTATACTGGTTTCCCAGCTGTCAATCTGGGGTCCATGAGCTCCCCCTTGTTCAGTACCTGAACTCTTGCATCTTAAGGTAGTCATCGCTCTTTAGCTTTGCTTTGGGATTTTTTTTTTCTTCCACAGCTCACTAAGTATTTCATCTGTGGTAACTCAACATCCCCACCACCAATGCCATCACAGACAGCTTATAACCTAGAAACTGTCACCACTTTATGACATATCTACACTTTGCCTACCCGAGTTCTCATCCTCTCACCCACCTCTGGCTTTTCTCACCCAAGAGAGCTGGCTGCAAGCTCCTGCTCTAGTTGTGCTTGGGGAAGCTGGTGGGAAGAGGAAAAACAGGGCTCCAGGCAAGGAGAGTGAGAGAGAGAGAGGAGCTGCATCTCCAGTCTATGTCAAAACCAAGAGAAGATGAATGTGTCTGCTCAGAGAGAAGCACCTTCGTTGATTAAATATACTCTGTTCTGGAAAACACCATCCTTGGAATAGCTCTTAGCTGATCCTCACACTGGGGTGTGAAAGTTAAAGAGAGACAGTGGGGAGAGGGAATGTCAGGGGCTGTGTGTGAGGGAGGAAACCTAGCTTCCCAGGGCCTGCCTCTTTCTCCTCAGACTCTCCTGTTTAAATCTTAGAGAGTGCTGCCTTGAAGAGCTGAGAGTCAGATCCCCAGTAGCTCAGCCAGGAAGCTCCAGACTTAAGTGAGAAGAAAGGGCCAGTGCAGAGCCAGAGGGATGGGAGAGATCAGTCAAGGGTGGGAGACTCTTTTAGACAGCTGGGAGGCACAGAGGGACCTGGGGAGAGCAGGTACTTACTGTAGAGGGCAAGTGGGGTGAAATTAAGAGGGAGCAGGGCCTGAGACTGAAGTGGAAGAGACACTGTTCCCTCAACTCCCTTTGGGCTTTTGCTATTTAATTGAGTAATTCCTGGCCCCGGGGCAACTGGGGAGAGTTTGTCTGGCTTGAGCTGGAGATGGCACTTAATTGCCTTGAGATTCTGATTGGGCTTTTTCCTTCCGAATTTCCTCAAATGGCCCAGCTTCACCCCACTGTTTCAGTGTGTTTTGTTTATCTGCTACCTAGTTTCAAGGGTCCCCAGAGAAGGAAGCTTTTTGGAAAACCACCAGAGCAGGGAGCACCCCCCCCCCTCTGAAAGCCAAGGCCAGGAGAGCTCTGTTCTCCTCAGACTGATATGGGAGCACCCTGCTCCCACCGTCTATTCACCCTCCTCTCCAGAATGCAAACTCACAGCTAGTGTCTGAAATGCCACAAGAGGTAGTAGAGCGCTATAGGGCTTCCCCCCAAACACAAAGGCTTCTCTTAATCCTTGCATTTAAAGTTAGGCTCTGAGGAGGGGAAATTGCCTTGCAGGTGAAACCTGTGTATCAGTTAACTTTTCTCCTCTAAGGGACACCTGGCTGACTTCCCCTACAGGCACCCAGAACTGTCCATCTCTGAAATCTTCATCTTAAACCTGCCACTACTTACTTATAAACTTGTCCCTGTCCTTTAGGTTTCCCCTCAACCTGTCATTCCTCCTCAAGACTGTCAGCCCCAAGTCCCGGTTCCTCCCTTGGTCTCCCAGGGCTCCTCTCCAAGTTTGACTTTTTGACCTCCCCTCCACAGCCTCTTGTGGTCTGGCTCTTGAGGCTGCCATCATAAATACCAAAGCTGGAAGGCCTAACATGATGGGAAATTTATTCTCTCATAGTTCTGGGAGCCAAATCAAGGGTCACACTCCTCTGAAATCTTGAAGGGAAAGACTGTCTTTGTTTCTTCTAGGTGCTGGTAGCTTCTGGTATTCCTAGGCGGGTGGCAGCACAGCTACAGGCTCTATTGCCATCTCCCCATGGCCTTCTTCCCTCTGTTCATGTCCCTTTCTGTCTTTCACAATTGCATCAACCATTGGATACGGGTCTTCCTCAAATCCACTATGATCTCATCCTGATTCTTATTTTAGTAACATCTGCAAAGACCCTATTTCCAAACGAGGTTACAATAGAAGGTACTGGGTGGAGGGGCTAAGGAGATGTCTCAGAAGTTAAGCAACATAGCATCTGCACCCGCATAAATGTTGTGTGTAATTCCAGCACTGGGGAAGTAGATAGCAGACCCCCAGGGCGAGCTGGATATCTAGACTAAGTCAGTCAATTTCTTGCTTCAGCAAGAGTGATCAAGGAAGACATCCAATGTCAAGATGTGGCCTCTAGACATATACACATACATGATTAGGTACCTACACACACATGTCCATAAACATGTGAATACACATATCTACATCATACACACACATATACACTAAAAATAATTAACACATTTCAGACCCCCCTCTTTGTCCTTCTGATGTACCTTCAAGTGTTACAACTCTGAAGGGAAATGTATCCTGATTATGGGGAGTCAGGCTATACCTTTGGCTGTGTTCTGGTGGGAGACAGTTTCCCTGAAGGAATGTAGCAATCACTCTTCTCTCCAGAGCCTTTACAGCTCAGCTCTGCCCTCCTCCACTAAGGGAGTTTCCCAGCAGAGATGTCCATTGCTTCTTCTCTTTGCTTTATTCTGGTGAAAGAAGGTCTTCACCCAAAACTCATTCAAGAGACTTATTGGGAGAGTGACTACCTCTGTCAGGGTGGGAAAAAAGCAGCTCCCAACTGAACAGGCACAGGGCTTATACAGGGCTTCTTAGGAGCAGAGTTTTTCCAGAGTGGGAATTGGTTGTATTTCAATCCCTGAGCTTGGACAAGCTCAGAGACTGGCTGGATTTCATGCTCAGGGATTGGTTGGTTTTTGTGCTGAGCTGATCAGGGGCAGAGTGTGTTTCTTTAGCTCTGGTTTCAGGGTAGAAGTATGTTTCTTTCACTGTCCCTTTTTAACCTTTGGCTCTAGTTTCAGGGCCAGGGTGTGCTTCTTTGGTTCTGATTTCAGGGTCTGGATGTGTTTCTTTGGCTGACCGACCCTTTTACCATATAATACCTGCCTTCCAAATCTCCAGCGTTGGTCCACAGCCACAATTAAGCATTTCCCTTAGTATAACTGAGCTCATCTCTCTCTCTCTCTCCCTCTCTCTCCCTCTCTCTCCCTCTCTTTGTCTCTCTCTCTCTCTCTCTCTCTCTCTCTCTCTCTCTCTGTGTGTGTGTGTGTGTGTGTGTATGTGTGTATTACTTCTGCTCTTTGCTGTTCATAATGTCCCTCAACCAAAGAGGGTCACCTACATCCCCTGTCCCTCAGAGGTCATCCCACAGAGATGATGGAAATCAATAGGCAGCAGCTCTCTTAAATTGTATCCTTAAGGCTCATACAAATATATCCATATTTTCACCTTCCCCACCCTCTAACTAAAGTAGAATGAAAAACACTCATACTACCTTATTCCTTAAAAAACCTTTTATTCATATATTTATCAACTATGTATCAAGTGCCTAATGTGTGCATGATGGTTTCACCATCCACAACTGATAGCTAGCTAAGCAGGGCGGTAGATGTGGGGTAGCTGAGGAAAACTGTAGTTGGATCTTGGTATTTGTGTCTCCTGGTTGTCAGAATGCCCACTTTGTACTTAAACATCCTTTAAGTTATAGTTATGTTGCTCCTGCTATGTCCCAAACTAAGGCACCAGGGCATTTCTCCACACATGTGCATTAATGGATTGTGTGCATCTTCAAAGACCTGATATTATACTATCATTTGCATTTTTTGTAGTTTTGACATTTTGTAATTTTGACATCCCTCTTTTGTGGATGCCTCCCCGAGACTCAGATTTTGAACTCCCACTACTCAATGACTCAGAATGAGGCCTTACTTGGAAAGAACGGTAGATGTGATATAATTAGTTAAGGGGGCAGTTATTGGAGTTGGGTATAGACTTCCAACACAAGGAAAAAAATATGTGAAGAGGAAAGCAGAGGTCTGGTTGCAAAGGGGACCGGTGGCCCCAGTGGTCCCAACCTTTCCATGCCTAGAGATAGACAAGCAGGCCATTTTCCTTTTAAGGTTTTATTGAAGCTCACTGAAAGGACATAGAGAGGGGTAGATAACAGTTACGTGTTGTGGACATTTCAAAACTTAAAAAACTGTTAAGGTATTCTTTCATTTGGGCCCCTGGTTTTCTTTCTGGGATAGCAACTGCAACCCTTTACTTAGAATCCATCTAGCCCACATTTTAAAACAAGAATAAAGAAGCTGCCAGGCAGACCTCTCTTCCAAGCATGTGACTCTGGAGCTTCCAGTTTGAGTAACACTCCTCTCTACCTGTGTCTTTGCCACAGTCTCCCCTATGATTCCCTAGGACAGGGTTCTGACCTTTTTAGTGTAATGGGCCCCTCAATAATTTGGTGAGGCCAGAAAGTAACATCGGTAGGATTATAAAGGAAATTTGTTTATTTGAAATAGTTACCAACTTTTTAAATGTGGGATGTGGTAATACACATGTATTTGTATATATGTTTGGTGCTGCTGGTTTTTTTGTTTGTTTTTTGTTTTTTGTTTTTGTTTTTGTTTTTGTTTGGTTTTTCGAGACAGGGTTTCTCTATGTAGCTTTGGAGCCTATCCTGGCACTAGCTCTGGAGATCAGGCTGGTCTCGAACTCACAGAGATCTGCCTGCCTCTGCCTCCCGAGTGCTGGGATTAAAGGCATGTGCCACCAACACCCGGCTTGGTGCTGCTGTTTTGAGACAGGGTTTTTCTTTTTCTTTCTTTCTTTTTATTTATTTATTTATTCATTCATTTTATTATGTATACAGTCTTCTGCCTGCATGCCAGTAGGAGGCACCAGATCTCATTCAAGGTGTTTGTGAGCCACCATGTGGTTGCCAGGAATTGAACTCAGGACCTCTGGAAGAGCAGTCAGTGCTCTTAACCCCTGAGCCATCTCTCCAGCCCAGGGTTTTTCTATATACCAGGCTGGTCTTGAATTGCACTGATCTCAAACTTACAATGATCTTCCTGCCTCAGTCTCCCAAGTGCTGGGATATAGGATTATTATATTAATAATATAACTGAGCTTCAGCTCTAACAATGTTATAATTTTGAAGTAGTGATGTATGATATTTCAAGATATAAGAAGCAACTGTAATGCATTATGAAAACATCATTATTTCTACCAGTTACAAAGTCACAAGTGTTGCTAGGTCCAAAATGGGAGGAAATACTGGATTTGGATTAGTGGCTAGTGATAATGGATCCAAGCTACAAGCTTCTGCCTTATATGCATGCCTTTCAAGCCAGGTGGTGGTGGAGCACACCTTTAATCCCAGCACTCGGGAGGCAGAGGCAGGAGGATCTCTGTAAGTTCCAGGCCAGCCTGGTCTACAAGAGCTAGTTCCAGAACAGCCTCCAAAGCCACAGAGAAACCCTGTCTCAGAAAACCAAAATAAAATAAAATAAAAATGCATGCCTTTCAATGTACATACAAACCATATGAGAATGCGGTTGAAATGCCACTTGAGTTTACAGGTTTCCATTGTTCTGAGACATTGCAGCATTTACAAGCTCTGCATGGGGCTTTTGGTTCCTGTAATAGTATGCAGTCTAGGAAGCAAGGCACTGGATAAAAGTCTCCAGCTAGAATTGCAATGGTGTCGGAAAAGAGGACCACCTGCTGTGGGCCTAAGGTTGGAAGAGAGGACTTCATAGCCTTTTTGGTTGTACTATATTCATTAGGTTAGCCCAGCATGCCTCCCTGAGAGGCAACACTCAGATCTGGAAAGTGTTCTCTCAGCAAAGCTTCAGGGAGGCTGCAGTTATTTTACTATGCCAGTTAGGTCCAGAACATGATGGCAAGACACCCTGTTCTCTTGTTGATAGACTTCAACATGGGATGCTATGCCCTATCTTGGGCTATACTTTTAAGAATAGTCTCATGGCAGCAGTCATTACCAAAGAGTAAGAATCCCTGAAACAGACACAGTGAGGCTGGTGGTTTGGGAGGCCTGTTTGTGTTTTTGTTTGTTTGTGTTCTAGTGTCACCTATTGAACCTAGGACCTAGGACCCCATTGCTGCTAAGCTAGTATTCTAGCTATGACTGTATTGGCAGTTCTGGACGTCTGGGGTCTCATTGGATAGCTGGTGTTCTGATGATCATTTCTGCCCCCATTCTGATTCCTGCTTGCTTCCAAGGAGCAGATGCTAACTTTGCACCTCCCTCACTCCCTGGAGGCCACACCTACTTATGGAATCCTTTCTCCTCCTGTGCTTTGCTCTGAGAATTCCTTTAGTCTCCATTATGAAGTTCTTCATTATTATTTAACAAAGGAGTTCTCTTCAGCTACCCACTCACCCAAATGTTGCATCTCTAACCTGTAGGACATTATATCCCTTGGAGCTGGACTAACGGGAGGTTGTGAGCTTCCCAAATGGGTGCTGGGAATGGAACTCGGAACTCTCAGAAAGTAACAAGTGTTCTTAATGAATGAGCCATCTCTCCAGCACTTCACAGTCATATTTTAATATGGCACTCTAAACTTAATAGCCATGAGAGAAGAATTATATGCTCCATAACAAACCTTTGATGGGGGAAGTACTTCTGTGTGTTTATCTTATTGATTGTTGAATAAAGTTCTGTTTGGCCAATGAAACAGCAAGTTAGACAGGTCTAGGAGTCAAAGAGGATTCTGGGAAATGTAGTAGAGAAGTGGTGATCCAGGCCGGAAGTGACATAGCAAGGAGACTCATATTTAAGCAAGGAGAAACAGAAAGTGTCCCTTTCCCCTTCGCCTCCTCCAGCAGCGGGATGTGAGCCACCAGCAAGAGAGGGCACCAGCAAAAGGCATCCTCTATAAGTCTTATAAAATATATAGATTTATGATAATTAAGACTGAGCTAACAGATGAGAAATCCTAGTCATTGGCCAAGCAGCATTTGAACCTAATACAAGTCTCTCTGTATTAATTTGGGCCCTAACTTGGTCGGGCGGCTGGCGTAAAGCGTACATGTGGTGGTGGGGCTTGGTGGCTTTTGGCGGAAAGATTTATCGTAACAAAACTTCTTAGGGGCATGGTCTTTTGTAGCTTCTCAAACCTGGATTCCATTTATACCACATACAAGTTCTTTGCTCCTAATGATTCTCAGCCTCTGTTTAGGTGGCCTCTATTTTGGAAGGCCTTCTTCCAAAAGTCTTTTAAAAGTCTTCTTCCAAAAGTCCAAAGACTTTTTAAAAAGTCATTGGAAACCGGGTATGAGGGTGAACACTTTTAATCCCAGTACTCAGGAGAGAGAAACAAGCAGATCTTTGTGAGTTCCAGGACAGCCTGGTCTACATGTGAGTTCCAGGACAGCCAGAGCTACATAGTGAGACCCTATCGCAAACAAAACAAAACAAAATGAACAAAGACTAAACAAAAGTCATCAGACTGTTGTGTGTTTTAAATAAAATTATGTTTACAATAAGTATTCTCTCTGGTACACAATAATTTCACAACACTATCCTCACCTCCCATGGCGAAGTAGTTGCATCTCTGTGATAGGGTTATGTGTGAGACCCTGCTCAGCATGTGTACAACCCCAGATTCAACTTGAAGTATTGAAGAAAAAAATAAAAGCATGTCATAATTCATTTGACAGCCTACCATGGTGGCTAATGCCTATCATCCCAGAATTTGGGAGAGTGACACAAGAAGATGACTACAAGTTCAAGGTCAGCTTGGGGTGCATAGTGATTTGTAAGCTACCCTAGACTACAAGATGAGACCTTGTCTCAACTCTCATCCCCTCCTAAAAGAAAATTGCATCTGCTGGGGTGAGTCCCATGTTTGTCATGCATTAGGCACCTGAATAAATGAACTAAGCATATTCCCAAGACTGAGTGAAAGCACCCTTGACTGGTCAAATAGTCACCATAAAGAGGCCACGGTCTGTTATGACACATGATTTGAGATAACATTTGGCAGTTGGAAGCCCTTTTGATCTTCAAGTCCTCTAAGGATAAGCAACCTACAGCTCCCAAGGGCACCAAGACTCACTGAAAGAAACAACACAGTGAGCAAGTGACTAAGCTAAGCTTCCAGGGGAGACCCAAGTGCCGCCTGTGGAAGAATCCTGTCTGGGATCAGGTGGCCTGACTCACCGCTCATTAGGATACAGTGTACATAGGGAGCTCCAGAAATTCCCAGAACTTTCAGCTTAAGTCATTTTCAAAAAAGTAAAGCTGCTGTGAATTAATGAATAATGGCTGTACTTAGTCATTTCTTGAAAAGAGCCACTGTAAACAATGCTGTGGGATGCATACTGAAGAGACTGGGAAACACCCAAGTCCAAAGCAAGTGACAGGAAGCTAGTCATTTCAATATGATCAATAGCTCCTGTGTGGCTTAAGGAAGGTCATAGCAACTGAAAATCTGTAAACAGGCTATTTCAAGAATTCAGTCAACCTGTCTCCAGCTCCACCTGAGAGAGACAACACCTAGGTTAGTTTATCATCACAGTCTAGCCCATGCTTTCAAATCAATAAGCAACTTTCTCAGGACTAGCTTTACCCCCTCAGAAGGACTGGGTACCTGGTACTTGTTACCTGTTTTACTTTTGCCTCATGCTCTTCAACAGCAAGCATGCTTGTGAATCTGGTTAATGTCTGGTAGTACAAAGCCAGGCAAGGACCATCGCTTGGTCCACAACAATCCTTCTAAAGAGATTCTCCCACCTCCACCAATGACAGATGTCAAGAACAAGATCATTCTATCCTTCAGCCTCTGGTCATGCTGCTGCCACTGTCCAGCAGAGCTACAGAGTAGAGTGAGGTCTGCTGGGCATGTCAGTGAGGGGATAGCCTCCTGGGCACAACCTAAGAACTGAAAGTTGCTCATTGGAAGAGAATGCCATCATAGTCAGTAAGCATCCCAGAAGGAAACCAGCACTCGAATCTGTTTTCTGCCCATGGCCAAATGTGAGTCTTGATGCTCCCCCTAGCGAGAGAAGGAAGCAGTGAGACAATGGGCTGAGTTAGTGTTGGAAGACATATAAGGATTTGTAAACACTGGAGGCTGGCTCTCCCAAGGGGAGGAGTCATCCATCCCTGGCAGGGCAAGATCCTCCAGATCCACATGGGATGACATTTCCCTTTTATCTTTCTCTCCTCTGGGATCTGGAGAGTGATTGAGATAATTTACCATTTAATGTGGGCAGATGGCTTAATTAGGCTCAGTTGAAAGACATTCGCAGTGGTTCTGAATGTGTGAATGACTTGCAGGGCAGGGTAGGACCTTTGGAGATACCTACCAAATGTGTTTCCATCCTCTGCCTTGCCTCCCAGGCTGGCCCAAAGGTACCATGATAGTCATGGGGTCATGTCTGATGAAGAATCCAGCCTTGTTCAGAGCAGCTGGACAGCCCATAGCTCATGCATTGGGAGAGGCCTCTGGTTTTGTGGCCGATCTCTAGGTCTAGGTATAGCAGCAACAGCAAAACACAGCATTGTTGGATCCTTCTTGTGGCTGACTGAGTTCTGGGGGGATTAGTCACATACAAGATTGAAGCCATACCCCTGCCTTCAGGGAGCCCATGGGTAGAAATATCAGACTCAGAAATCCCAGCCCTTCTTTGTAAGGTTGAAAGTGAGGAAACTGAGGGTGAGACAGGGGATGTGACTGGTTCACCTAGACCAGGAAGTCAGTCATGGTGACTCTATTAGGGAGGGAGGGATGGACAGAGGGACGGAGGGACGGAGGGACGGAGGGACGGAGGGACGGAGGGACAGAGGGACGGAGGGACGGAGGGACAGTGGGAGGGCTGGGATATGGATGTGCGTGTCTGCATGTATGTATCTATGAGTATGCTCTTCCTCTTCTCTCCTCTGGCCTCCTCCTTGTCTTCCTCAATTTATAGGCTCTTGACCGAAAGCTATGTCCCTTTCCATCTCTCTGTATCTGAAGTAGGGCTTGGCAACCCCCAAATGGCCAGTAGCTTCCCAGCTCCATTCATTCCAAGTCCAGAGCTTCTTCAGACGCAGGGTTTGGGAGCCTCCCAGTGTCTTTTGCCAGGGTGAGATCTGCTTCTGCAGATCATTAGCCCATCCTGTCTGCAGCTGGCAAGCCTGGGGGCAGGAACCAGCAGCAAATTGCTATCCTTTCACTCTCTCCCCTAAAACACCTTAAAATGATTGTTTTGGGCCTGAGCCAGGGAACTGATGTTTTCCAAACCACAAGTAACATTTCTTGGCTCATTAGCTTCATTACTTTCCTGCTCCAGAAGCCCCCTCACCATTCTCACAGGAGCCTGAATACAATGTCCCCAGAAAGATCTGAGCAACTCCAGGAAGGATACTTAGGGCCTGGACCAGAGTTGCAACTGTTTGCCTCAAGGAGGGCTCAAGAGGGGCCAAGTGGGGTAAAATCAAAGGCAACTCTAGGCAGGATATGTGACACACAGAAACTCAGGCCCAGTGGGTCCAAGGATTTCTACTAGAAATAACAGGGCATTGAATGGAAGACAGTGGGGATGTGGACCAAAGATGGTAGATCAGTAAATAAGAGAAAGATGGAACTAGGGGGACACTGGAACTAGAACATGGTTGGTGAGTATGTTAGCTTCTCTGGAGAGACAGAATGAATAGGCTGCACATGTATACTGATAGATGAGAGTGTTCATGGTAAAGGAATTAATTGTCTTACGTAGTTATGGACACTGAGAAGTTTCAAGATAAGCCATCTGCAAGCTTGAGACCTAAGATGTCAGTAGCACAGCTCAGTCCAAGTCCTCAAAAGGGAGGAGTGGGTGGCAAGTTCTCAGACTGAGGCTGAAGGCCTGGGAACCTGGGGGAACCACTGATGCAAGTCCTAGAGTCCAAAGGCTAGAGATCCTGTTGTTCCAGGGACCAGAGGCAGCAGAAGGATGCTGCCCTGCTCCAGGAGGGAAGGAGAAAGAGATTTCAGCTTTCCTCCACCTCTTTGTTCTTTGTTCTTTTTGTCCTAGCTGATTTTCCTGAGGACTGGATACACTTGCCCTCTGTGAGAATGGTTCTTCCCCTCCCAGTCTACTAGCTCACATGCCAATCTCTTGTACACAGATGTACTGAGAAGAAAGAATGTATACTTTACCATCTCTCCAGATATTATTTACTCTAATCAAATTATTAACCCTTAGAAAAATGTTATAGCATGCAAAATTATAAATCAAGATAAAAATATTAACCATTATAGTGTGGCAATAATACAAGGAATGGTGAATAAAATTGTTACATAAAGCACAGGACAGCCAACTAAAGGTGAATTCCAGATAAACAACTGATTCTGTAGTCTAAGTATGTCCCAGGGAATATTGGTGAATACTATACAATTAAGAAAATCTTTCGGGGCTGGAGAGATGGCTTGGTGGTTAAGAGCACTGACAAGCTCTTGCAGACAACCAGGGTTCAATTCCCAGCACCCACATGGCAGCTCACAACTGTCTGTAACTCCAGTTCCAGGGTACCTAACACCAATGGCAAAACACTAATGTACAGAAAATAAAAATAAAAAAGAAAATCTTTCAATTTGAATTTCAAAATTAACTGGCTATCTTGTTTTTATTCTTCAATTCTGATAACTCTTAGCATTTGGAGGAGATGGTTAAGCAATGCACCAAAGGATAGATCAATAGGGTAGAGTATCAGCTGGATGTGGTGGCCCACACCTTTAATCCCAGTACTCAGGAGGCACAGGCAGACAGTTTTTTGTGTGTTTGAGGCCAGCCTGGTCTACAAAGGAAGTTCCAGTGAGACCCTGTCTTAATCCACCCAAAATAAAGTAAGGTATCATGGGGCAATAGGCCAGAATTATACTCTACCCTGGACCTCTAAGATGGACCTTGACATGGGTTTTTGCAGGGTTAGATGCTGAGGACCTATCCAGGCCAATTTTGTCATGGCTTCTCCCACTACTGATTTCACCTCGGGGTTTCTCTCTCAAAACTGACAGAGAGGGGGTATGTAGCTTATCACTGCCCTGCAGCCACCAAGCACAATAATTCATGCTCTTTCTGTTGGAAGGGCTTCCAAGTACCAATGCACAGGCCTGGGAATGATTCTGAGATTAGCAACCCACTGGCTGTGTGTCTAGGCATCTAATTAACCACTATGTGCCTCGGTTTCTGGGACATGGGGGCGAATTAGAAACAACCTATTATGATTGTCTAATGGGTTAATATTTATAAAGCTGTAGGGACAAAGCACTCAATAAATGTTAGCTGAAAAATCCCCAAAGCTCTTTTATCACCACAGGGACCCAGAAAAAGAACAATAAAAATTAATAAATGGGAAGAAGTGACACATCTATCAGATTATTGCAAGGCTCTCACTCATAGCCATTACCCTCTTTTAGAAATAATGCAAACAATCAGTCTTATACTCCCGTCTTATACCTGAGTGGCACTCACTAAGTCACTTGTCCTCCTCAAGCCCTTCCTTCCCCTGGGTCACTCTCTGACACATCAGTTCAGATGGCAAGTTATGAATCAGAGTCCATTCGCCTCTTGGAGCCAAGGAGGCAGTGTGCCTGCCCCTCAGAAAAACATCACTCCCATGGCTCTTCATTTAGTCAACAAATTGCTATCAAATCAGCTCTGGATATATCGAGGAGGGACTAATGCACAAAACAGAATTTCCCTTTCTCCTTACAGAATTTACAGCCTGGCTGATGATCTCATTTCATTGTCTCTCCTAACTCCTGTCATCTTTATTTGAATGGTTCAGAGCCTGGGGTAGTGAATTGGTGAAATTAGAAGAGCAACTCTGATCAACTAGAAGTGTTTAAGCAGAACACAGTGTTTAGCCATGCTCCTGTTCAATGAGCGAATTGCTGTGATTGATTAATGATGTCTGCCACAGGTGCAGGAGAAGAATGTGGTCTTAGATGTCCTGTTGATGAGAACATTGGACCTTTCCTTGATTTTTGAAATCCTGGGGTAAAAGCTCACAGCTGAAGTCCTCAGGACGATGAATGCAAATGTGAAGGGCAGTGATTGTGGTAAAGAGCTGACTCTCCAGCTCTAGGAAGCATCCATCTTCAGAACTGACAAACCAAAAGGCCTCAGAGGAGGAAAGAAGTGGACACAAGACAGTGATGCAGCTAGGCCTGACAAGCATGGCTGACCGACAAGGACATCAGATAACAAAAGAAACCTGTGATAAGGAGCGCCATCATGGGTTCTACCCCAGCTCCCATCAAGCTTCTCAATGGAAATGCCTTTCTTAATGACAGATATTCTCTACATCCTGCAGGAGACAGATAAGATGACACAGATGGTCCCAGGTCTACTTGGCTTAGAAGATGAGCCCAGGAGGGAAAGATGGATCAGGATGGCCTCTTGGCAACTGAAACAAGTGCCCTGGATCTTGCCATTAAAACTTAAAGTGGGGCTGATGAGCCTGCTCAGGGTAAAGGTGCCTGATACTGAGCCTGACAACTTCAGTTCAATCCGCAGGACCCATATAGAGAAAGAAGAAAATTGATTCCTTCTCTGACCTTCACAGATGCTCTGTGGCACTCCACTTGTACACACACACACACACACACACACACACACACACACACACACACACAGACAGACACACACACAGAGGCATGCACGCACACACATGGACACATGCACACTTATGCACAAATTAAAATGCTAAAATGCAATACAAACAACTCAAGGGTCCCAATTACACATGCTCACATAGGTTTATAAGTGCAAAAAGGCACATAGTCTTACACCTTGAAGAGAATTTAGGAATCATTTATTCAGGACTCCTCAACTTGGGAATTTTTAGAAAACTGTCTTAGTTAAGCTTTTATTGCTATGAAGAAACATGACCATGGCACCTTATAAAGGACAACATTTAGTTGTGGTGGCTCACTTACAGTTCAGAAGTTCAGTCCATTATCATCATGGCGGGGAGCATGGCGGCGTGCAGGCAGACTTGGTGCTGGAGCTGAGCATCCTTATATCTTCATAGGCAGGCTACAGGAAGTCTGCCTGAGTACCCTGAGCATAGGAAACCTCAAAGCCCACCCCCACAGTAACACACTTCCTCTAACAAGGCCACACCTCCTGATATCGTCACTCCTTGAGATTATGGTGGCCAATACACTCAAATCACCACACAAACTATTTTTAATTGTTCTTTGTGTGTGTGTGTGTGTGTGTGTGTGTGTGTGTGTGTGTGTGTGTGTGTGTGTATGTGTGTGTATCATGGAGTACATGTGAAGGTCAAAGGACAACTTTCAGGAGTTGGTTCTCTCCTTCTACCATGTAGGTCCAGGGATTGAATTTGGGTCATTAAGTTTGGCAGCAAGTGCGTTTACCCAATGAGCTATGGAATATTTGGTTTGTTTTTGGTGACTCTCCCGGGAGAACTGTATCACAGCCTCCAGTCCCAATATAGTCACTTGTGATTTTGCCCTCAATGTCATCATATGTGGTTATGAAAGCTTGTAGAGTTAGCCTATGCTTAATTAGAGGATGGCTCTGGACTTATCCTCTCCACCTAGGGTGCTGGGTCTAGGGCTTGTCAACCTGTTCCTTTCCAGTTTAGAACAACATGCAAGGCTTTAGAGGCAAAAATTCTGTCACTCTCAGCTTCTGTGGCAGTGCAACTAACTAGCTTGAATGTAAAAATTTTCAGGTTTTTTTAAAAAAGCATTGTTTAGAGAGAATGTGTGTCTGCATCTTTTGTGTGTGTGTGTGTGTGTGTGTGTGTGTGTGTGTGTGTGTGTGTGTGTGTGCGCGTGTGTAGGTCAGAGAACAACTTGTAGAAGTCAATCCTCTCTTTCTACCCAGGTCATGAGGCTCAGCAAAAGCGTCTTTACCCACTGAGCCATCTCACCAGCCATGGGCCACAGTTTTGAAGGGAACAAAGGCCTCAGGGTGCATGGGACAGGCAGAATGTGGGAAAGAATCTCAAGGTTACTATAAAACTCAGGAGGAAATGTTGAAGGCTGTCCATTTTACCAACAAATTTTATTGTCATTTTTCTCAAAGGAAAAAAAACCCACTGTTAATTTGTTAGAGCCTAGAGTTGCCCACAGGCACTCAAAGTGGCGGAGGGAATAACAGCACATTTCTATTATCTTCCTAATGCAGGCATCAAAACCTGCTCCAGCTAGGCTAGGTCACATTTCCAGCTAAAAAGCAAGCAATTTCAAAGGCATTTTTGCTGGCCCTGGACATATTTTGATGCTGTGCATTTCTTTCTTGGCTTCACTTAGAAGATCACCCCTATCAAGGGAGCCCAAGTCCCTATGATTACTGAAATGCAAAAAGGAGAAAGTTAAATTTAGATCTTGGTTGGGTGTGGGGTAGCAGATAGCACTGAAAGCAGACAGTAGGAAATGGACAGTTTACAACAAAATCTGAGACTCCTGTTAATTAAAAACATGGGCTCCACTGCTAAAAATGTACACCCTAGATCTCTGCACCATAGAGTTTTTGAGAGAAATTGTCTATTATCAACCTACTTCACACATCCTGTGCACCCCCTAAGTTTTGTGTTTGTCGACTTTGGGGTTGGTTTTGGCATGGTGACATGATGTGCTGCTCCTGAACAAGAGATTAAGCTGCTAGGGCTGGTAGGACACTTGTTTCTGTGATGTACTGAATACGAAATGGCCTGCTCTCTCTGCTGCAGCTGATGCTTGTGCGTTTAGATGTGCCACAGGACTCAGTCAGACTGACAGGCCCCCTGAGAGATGGATGGCACATCAGTACTGTCAAGAGAAATGGATCCCAAACAGGCTGGAATCAGCAGGAAATTGCATGGCACCGAAGCCCAATGTAGGTAGTAGGGAGGTGGGGTAGATGGGTGGGTTTTGAGTTTAATGGTGACTATATTGTGTATGAGGGCAGGTACCTGCATACCCTCCGCAATGGTTAGTATTTTCAACATAACCTAGGAATCAGCCTCTGGACACACCTGTGAGGGATTGTCTAGATTAAGGTTGGTTTCCGAGACGGTCTGGAAGGGATTCTTTTGTTTATGCTAATTGGAAAGACCCATCTTTATTGTGGGTAGACCTATTCCCTGGCCAGAATCCTGGAGCATATAAAATGAAGAGAAGATGAATGCTAGCATGCATGCATTAATTCATTGTTCTCTACTCTTAACTGTGGATACAATGTGACTAATGTCTTCAAACTCTTGCCTGCCATGATGGACTGAGCCATGAGCCAAATGAACATATAAAATATGTCAGCATATTTTATACCAGCAATGGGAAAAGGAACTAAAACATCCACTGTAGGTGAATGGTGTGAGGGAGGCTGGGGGCATCGTCTCCCTTCTGACAAAGCCATACAAGGTAATATTCATTGGGTCCTGTTTGCCTGGGAGCCATGAAAACCACCCCCTTTCCACTAACTCATTCTTCATGGATAAATGTCACAAAGTCAGTTCTTTTGTTGTTGGTTTGGTTTTTATTTCTGTTTTGGTTTTTGAGACAAGGTTTCTCTGTGAACAGTCCTGGCGGTCCTGGAACTCACTTTGTAGACCAGGCTGGCCTTGAACTCACAGAGATCCTCCTGCCTCTGCCTTCCAAGTGCTGGGATTAAAGGCATGCTTTTGGCTCTTAATGACATCATAGAAAGCCCTCTGAATACCTAAGTTTGTCCTGGACTATCTCATGTTCTGTGTATAATTGGTACAGTCTGAAATCTGGATTACTTGGGCCTGTTTTCAATGTGTGCTTCCTAGTTGTGTCGGTCTCATTGACACAAAGAGTTCAGAAAGCACGGGACCCTGGAGTTCTCATCTCCTCTTCCTTTCACTGAGACAAGGTGAAAACCCAAATCTTTAGGGTGGCTGGTTTTGTTATTGACAATTCTTAAAAAAAAAAAAAAGAAAAAAGCAAAGCTGTAAAATATAAGGGTGAGACACCACTCACCCACATCCAACAAGTGTTTTCTTTGAGTTCTTTCCTCAGCATGGATTTGGGCAGGTTCAACCATATTTCTCAACCTTTTCTGTCCCACTGCATCAGCAGGAGCACACATTCCCAAGATGGCCAGAGCCATCAGTGGTCACCATTGGACATGGAGGAGTGACGTCCACCTGGACACAGGAATTCTGACACAGAGGCCAACTCTGGAAAATTCTCAAGTCATGTTCTTAGTCTGCTGACCTTGTCTCAGTGAAAGGAAGAGGAGATGAGAACTCAGGGCCCCATGCTTTCCGAACTATTTGTATCAATGAGACCGACCCAACTAGGAAGCCCACATTGAAAACAGGCCAGAATGAAGGCTGAGTCGCAGTGGCAGTAGAGTTTTAGAGTAAACTATGGGGAAAATCCATGTCTTACTTGTCTGTTTCCTTTGCACCAAGCCCAGGGTCAAGCTCACACAGCCCCAAGCTCAAGATCAGGACCAGTTTCTCTTCAGAATAAGTGTTTATTAAAAGTGAAGGATCTGGGCCAAGAACACTTCCTCTCTGGGGACCACACCAAGTTGGTGAAAGATACTTCCTAGCTCTAACTAGATGTCCTCCTTCGACTCCCCAGCTGATTTTCTTCAGGAAGCTTTATCTGTAGTCACAGGGGTGCAGCTCTCCTACTCCCTCCCTGAGCTCAGCTTCTTAATGGTCTCTTGTTCTGCCAAAGCCAATTGTCATGGGAACCGCTGAGGCTTAGGCAGACAACGCCAGCAGCTCCAGAGCCTTCCCTTGGAGATTTGGGAGCAGTCATTCTTATAACACATGAAATCAGATTACATGAAGACAAAGGCATTTGGGGACCGCTTTACTGGAGGTAACAGACAGAACGCCACTCATGCATGACAAAATAAGGGAGGTGGTTATTGTAAGGATATGAGGCAGCTCTAGGAAAGAAGGGTCAGCTCAGTCTCTTAGAAATGGAACCATGGAAAATCTGAGCTGTTCCAATTGAGTTATTTCCTCCCTTCCTGCTGCCTCTTTTCCTTCCCTTCACTCCTTCCCTTCAGCCTTTCTTTCTCTCATCTCCTTGGATGAAAACCTTGGGGAAATGCAGAGACCGGGTTTTACCATATAGTCCAGATGACCCCAACCTCCATTCTCCTGCCTCTGCCTATCTAAATGCTAATATTGAAAGCATAGGCCATCATGACCCTCTATAGGTTCTCTTCAGATTGCCTTGTTAAAAGCATCTTCTCACTAGCCACACAGGCCTTCATTTGTTTTTCAAGACAGAGTCTCATTATGTAGCCCTGGCTGTCCTGGAACTCACTCTGTGGAGCAGGCTGGCTGGAACTCACAGGGATCCACCTGCCTCTGCCTCCAGAGTGCTGGAATTAAAGGTGTGCACTACCACACCCAGGTCTTTCTCTCTCTCTCTCTCTCTCTCTCTCTCTCTCTCTCTCTCTCTCTCTCTCTCTTTTCCTTCCTTCCTTTCCTTTCTTCCTTCCTTCCTTCTTTCTTCCCTCCTTTTGTCCACACAAGCCTTTTTTAAAATGACCTCTTTGATTCTCTTTTTCTGGGGCCTCATGGTATCCCATCATTTGCATGCACAACACACTTTTCTCTCTGCCTCTTACTCAAGCTGCTTCCTGCTCTTCTGGTAACTTCAGGTGTCTCTTAGTCTTTTTGTGTGAGCAGAGCCTCCACCACCATCTATGTCCCAGAGTCATCTGTACAACAAGGGAGAAGATTCCTAAAGCCCAGGTGTGGCCAGTGCTCTCCTCAGCCTCAGGCACCACCCACCTTCTGCCATATACTCTAGCAGAAAAGGCCCTTCAGGGTTGTCTGCTTTCTGGCAAGCCCAGACGTAGACATTTCCAGGAGCAGCTAGCCCACTCTTTGTTGAAACGATCTTCTAAGGAAGGAGGGAGTGTTCATTGGCAGCACACTTGAACACTGAAACCCCTGTAGCTGGAGATACGCAAGTGCGGGGGTATTTTGGATAGGAATGAACGAATCCAAACAGATCTGGGCTCCGCAAATCTTACTTTCCATTTTTAGCCTTTTGCTCTTTAAGATAACTTTTCTAGACTGGCTTTTCCTGACGAGTTGCCAGGACTCTGGATTCCAACTGTTCTCAAGAATCTAGAGTGAAGTTTCACTTTTATCCCTCCTACTAACCAGCCATGTGTCCAGGGCTAGCCCCTCCCCACGGTAGGATTCAATTCATGTTCTCCCCAGTCGCCAGCAGAGATGATGGCCAAGGTTCTTTTGTTAACTGCCCTCCATCTAGCCTTTCCCTAGCCACACTGTCAGCTCCCCACATGCCTCTTGGCCTCTTGCAGGGGAAGGTGTGTGTGTGTGGGGGAAGGAGATGGAGATGCTTAGAACTCATGATTGCTTCACTTCTGAAGGTTTGACTTTTCTCTTTGTTCAATTTTTCTAGGGTTGTGTGGTTAACCTCTGAATCTTGCCAGTTGTTCTACTTAGCTTTGTATGCTGCTTGAATAAAACATTTGGACCAAAAGCAACTGGGGAAGAAGGGGTTTACTTCATTTCACAGGTTATGGTTCATCATTGAGGAGAGCTAGGGCAGGAACTCAAGGCAGGAACCTGGAGACAGGAACTGAAACCAAGACCATGAAGGAATGCTGCATACTGGTTTGTTCCAGGCATGTTCAGACACCCCTGCCTAGAATGATACAGTCTGCCTAAGGATGACACCACCAACAGCAGACTGTGCCCTTCTACATCAATTAGTGTAGCAGGCTTTCTTAGATCTCCAGCCCCCAAATCATGACACAGAGACTTACTGTTAGCTATGAATGCTCAGCCTTATCTTATGCTTGTATCTAGCTAGCTCTTAAACTTAATTTAACACGTTTCTATTCATCTAAGTTTTGCCTTGGGGCTTTTTACCTTTCTTTCCTTCTGCATGTCCTACTCTGTGTCTTGCTGGCTGGCAGCTGGCTGGTTGGCTAGCCCCAGGTGTATTCCTATCTTTCTCCTTTATTCTCTTTTCCCTCTCTTCTCTCCTCTCTGGAGCCTAGATGATTCCTCCTACTTATTCTCTCTCTACTTATGCCCACCAGCCCACCTATTCCTCTACTGCCTAGCTATTGGCTGTTCAGATTTTTATTAGACCAATCAGGTGCCTTAGGCAGGCAAAGCAACACATCTTTACATTGTTAAATAAATGCAGCATAAGCAAATGTAATACATCTTTACATAGTTAAAGCAGTATTCTGTAACATAAAAGTGTAATGCAGCTTTACATAGTTAAAGTATTAATTTATTCTACAACAAAGTAACAACTAAGAAAATGCCTCACAGATAGGCCCATTGGCTATCTGTTAGAGACAATTCTGTCTAGTTCCATTCCATACCTGAGTTAAATTCTATTGAAAAGCTGAATGCTTTTTATCAATAAACTTCTCTGGACGGTGGTGGTCCATACCTTTAATCCCAACACTCGGGAGGCAGAGGCAAGTGGATCTCTGAGTTTGAGGCCAGTCTGGTCTACAAAGTGAGTTCCAGGTCAGCCAGAGCTGTTACACAGAGAAGCCCTGTTTCAAAAAACAAACAAACAAACAAACAAACAAACAAACTTCTTCATATTCCTCCTAAATGTGTAACTGTTAATTAAGGCCACTTCAGAGCAGTCTGTAGAGGATGGAGGTGCGCCAGGCAATCTCTTTTGGCCTTGTATCCTTGTTTCCCCATCATATAGGGCTTCTTCTGTCTTGCTGGCTATAATAACCCCATATAGCTGCTTCTTTCTTGGCATTCACTTGCATACCTTGCTTGTAGATGCTTAAACCCACCACTCAGCATCTTACCTCCCTAATGAGCACAGTAGCCACACTGTGGATGTCTTAGTGTTACTATTTCTGTGATGAAACACCATGACCAAAAGCAAGTTGGGGAGGAAAGGGTTTAGTCAGCTCACTCATCAACTGCACCGCTCATCATCAAAGACGTCAGGACAGGAACTCAAACAGGGCAGAAACTGGAGGCAAGAACTGATACAGAAGCCATGGAGGGGTGCTGCTTACTGGCTTGCTTCCAAGGCCTTGCTCAACCTGGTTTCTTGTAGCACCCAGAATCACCAGCCCAGGGGTAGCACATAGGCTGGGCCCTACAACATCTATCACTAATTAAGAAAATGCCTTGTGGGTTGAATCTTATGGAGGCATTTCTAAATTGAGGTTCCCTCCTTTCAGATGATTCTAGGTTGTATCAAGTTGACATAAAACTAGGCAGAACAGTGAAAGACAAACTGCAGGGCTTTCAGTGAATGTATAGAGATAGAGAGATCAGAATCTTGAATGCAATCTATCAAGGCATTCTCATTCAGCTCCTTAGCCATGATGTGACCCTTCCAAACAGAGGTAAATATACTTCAAGCCAGTTCTTTCTCTTCACCCACAGTCTTTATATGTCACAGTAGTTTGTACATACATGTGAGGGATCCATTGACCATGCCTGGCACTGAAGGGGGAAGCCCTGTCTATGGTGTGATTAATTTATACCTAAAGTGATGAGACAGGTGACAGGTAACACTCTAAGAGAAATAAATCAGGGAGATGATCTGGTGACTTCCAGAAGGGATAAGGACAAAGGTAGCTGGGATCTGCTCATGACTTGAGGGGTGCTGTTTGGACCATAGTGACTTTCCAAATGAGAAGGGTGGTACATCAATATGTCTGTTCTCTAGAAACTGCAAAGCCAAGCACCTGGGAAGTTTCACTCATTCATTCATTCATTCATTCATTCATTCATTCATTCATTCATTCATGTGATAATGATTTATCAAGACACGACCTTGATGTTTTCTGTGTAGATGGTGCGGAAATAAATGAGTCATAATTCCTGCATTTTAATATTGTCCATTGAGGAGGGGCACAGAAATTGATCTTTAAGGTTCCGTGGAGTACATCTCCCAGAAGGAGGGGAGATGGGATTAGAAAGCTAGCAATGACTAACATGGATAAAGATGCAGAGCAAAACATCATCCATGGTGACAGCAGAAACGCAAAATTAACAGAGGCACATGACATGGCTGCTGCATACATGGATTCGCAGCCACTGTGGTTACCTGAAATAGTTCAAGCCAGTTAGGGTTGGAATGGCTTCTAAGGCCCCTCCCCTAACTAAGGAGCTATGGGCAGCAGACGGCTGCTGGGGGAGGGAGAGTGACTTTTCTTTGGGGCAAGTTGCCACTGGCAAGTCGCCCATGCCACAGTGGTTGATCCCACAGCCACGCACAAATGGGCAGCACTAATTGGATTCAGTGAGCTATTTAAAAAAGAAGACTTGAAACTGGAAGGGAGGGAAACGTATTGGGGAAAGGAGCCGGGGGCGGGGGCTGAAGGGAGGAGGTGGGAGGTAGAGATGATGAAGAGCCACTATCTACAGCTATGACATTTTCAAAACATAAATTAAGTAAGAAACACAAAATAATGCAACTACCTTGAACACAATTTGACAGTTTCTTAGAAGTTAAAAACTTACAGCTTAGAAACCTCATTCCTAGGTATTCACCCAGGAAAATGAAAGCATATACACATTAAAGTCTCTTCACTCAGGCTGGGGAGTTGGCTTACAGGGTAAAAGAACTTCTGTAAGCATCAGAACTTGAAGCTGAATGCCCAGCACCATCCTCATAACCCAGCATTGGGGCACAGACAGATTTTCCTGGAAGCTCATGGCTGGCCAGCCAGCCTGATGGAAACCTGATGGAGATCATGGTTTAGTGAGAGAGCCTGTCTCCCAGGAAAAAGGTGAAAAGCAATAGAGGAAAGCAGATGACATAATTATCTGGTTTCCACAAGCACAGCTGTGTGCACCTGAACACAACATGCGTACATCACACACATGCACATGGGAGAGACAGACAGACAGACAGAGGGAGACAGAGACAGACAAACGATAGAGGGAGACAGAGACAGACAAACAAAACCTATACAAAAGCTTCCTCCTAATTACCCTAATTACGTGTCCTTCAACTAGTGAATGGATAAACATTTAGAATATTACCTAGAATATTCAGAATGTTACCTATCATGAAAAAGGAATGATGGGTTACCAGTGTATTTAACCACATGGATGAATCTCCAAATGATTACACTAGGTGAAAAAAAGCTGAATTTAGGTTCCATTATTTGACAATGTGGAAAAAGCCTTAAACCAACCCAGACCGGTGCTAATGAGAGTATGGGCATGGGTGAAGTGGGCAGCCTCAAGGGTTTATGAGGGAACCACTCAGGGTGCGAGGACGTCTGTACCTTGACTAGCATTCTAGTCAATAATCTTGAATGTTCCTCAAAAATCTGAGAACTGTATGCCAAAGGGACTGATTTTACACTCTGTGTCTATCATGCCACAAAATCCCTGACTGAAAACCAAATTTCACGTGGTTTAGATCTTGTACTATAGGAAGGCTTTGAGGGACCTTGTCCTCAGCACACCCATGGCCTTTCTGGGAGTGTGGGATGCAGGAACTGGAATAAGGAAGATTAAACATGTGGCTGACTTCAGAGGGCTAAACCTGCTTGCTTGTTTGTTTCTTTTTTTAATAAGGTAGTAGCTGAGAGTGTGGTCTAGTCCAGAGAAGAAGGCAACAGCCAAATTCTGAATGTCTTTGAGAGTGTTCGTGAAGAAGGGGGAGGGGAAGGCATGAGGAGAGTACTGGCATCTGGAATGTACAGATTCAGGAAAGCTGCGGAAAGCAGCAGAATAAAGATGTTAGTGTGTGTGTATGAGGGGGTGTGCGCGTACGTGTTCACATGTATATACAGCACAGAGTCAGAAACATGTCTCCGTGCCTCAAACCTCAGTGTTTTGTTTTTTGTTTTTTTAAGCAGCAACACAGTGCTCTTCCCAATCCAAATGGAGAGAACAGCCTGAGAGTCTGAAATGGAATTCAGTATAGCCCCTCCTGGGCTCCAGCCCCTCCTCCTCCTCCTCCCCATCTCCCAAAGCCAGTAGTCTGTCCAACAAAGCCTACCTCATAAAGGTGCTTGAGACAACTACTACCCAATAGGCCTTGAATAGCAGCATTTTCCCCCGAGGGCTCTGCCCATAGAGGTGCAGGCTGCTCACTAACTGGAAGCCACCAGACCTCCTGGGCTGCTGCAGTTCTTGTTACTGCAGGTCCCTGGCAGATGCTGTTTGCTCAGTTTATCCAGCAAAGTGAGAAACGGGTGCCCCTGGGGAACTACCCAGAAGATGATAAAGGGACATGGAAAGGAACAAGCATTCCCCAAAATAATGGAAAGTAAAGGTCGGGGTCTTCAGGAGCCCAGGAAACTCACAGATCTCTTGGGGCACAAATACCAAAGACTTAAATTGGAAGAAGTGAGGCCCATCACCAGGAATGAATGTTTGTTAAGTCAGCCACAGTTGTGGTAGCTGTATATTCAGGAGTAGAAACTGAAGCCAGACCGTGTCGGTTCAAATCCCAGCCCTGACATTTATGGATTCTGTACACTTAGGTAAGTTGTTCAACCTTTCCTTATTTTTAAACACAATTTTTTTGTATAATTTTTTCTGGGGAAAAAATACTGTCCTTACTTCTTCAGACTGCTAAAGAAATTAAGCTATCAAATTGTAATGTGCTTAGGCAAGCCTAGCTGATGATAGGGCCTTAGGACATGTTGCCAGCTAGGACGTATTGTATTTCTAGAGACTCCAAGGGGTTCCAAAGACCTGCTATCAATTATTGCTTCTTCCCTTAAGAATAGTGATTTCCGGGAGTTGACCTTGTTGGCAGGATAGAATACATTCTTTACTCTAGCTCCACCCTCCTCACTCAGTCCTCTTTTTTGAGGCATGGTCTCTCTGTATAGTTCAAGATGGCTTTGAACTCAAAATCTTCCTGTGTTAGCCTCCCCCAGATTTTGGGATTACTATGCCTGTCTCTAGTAAAAAAAAATTTTTTTGAGATAAAGTCTCACCTCTCAGGCTGGCTTTGAACTCTCTGTGTAGCTGACAATAACCTGATAACCTTAAATTTCTGATCCTCCTGCCTGTACCTCCACCTCCTAAGCATTAGTGGTACAGACATGCATCACCATACCCAGTTTGTGCAGTACTGGGGATCAAGCTCAGGGATTTATTAATGGTAAGCAGGTACTCTACCAACTGAGCTCCAACCCCAGTCCTCTGCAAGTTTTGTAACACAACTGGCTTTGTGGTTTTCTTCTATCTCCTCCCTTCAAGAAATACTGATTTGTAATGCTGCTTTGGTACGCTGATTTCTTCTGAGAGCATTTGGGGAATAGCAAATACAGGCAGAGGCGTTCTCTGAGCTTCTCTTATCTGGCTAAAGACAGATCCCCCCCAAAGGAACAGAGCTGTCAAGAATCCGTTCCTAGGGAATCTCATCAACCAGAGAAGATTAATTGCATCACAGGAGAGAAGCCTGGCAGTGGACACGGCCCCACAGGCTCTGTCACAGGCTGTCACCTGTTCTTCTGAGGTCTAGTCATTTTTCTCCAGATTCACTCTCTCCTAAGTTGTCTACATCACTCCTGTATTCACCCCCACCCTCCATCCTCTCTAGGAAGAAGAGCAGAGGCTTCTGTTGACCTCAGGTTTGGGGTAGTCACATTCCTTTTCTGTGGCATCCCTGTGTATGTAACAAAACTATCAATCTTTTCTTGTAGTGTTGTCTCTCTACTCTCTGTTTACTCATAAGCTCAGAATGGAGTTCTCAAGGGCCGAGGGGACATTTCCATACCCTATGCATGTGAAGTTCCTTTCAGGAACTACGGTCTGCCACAGTGGTCTTAAGAGCCACTGCAAAGAAACTTGTTTCCCTACCCATTAGACTAGGAGACCTGAAGAGCTTTGTATCCAAAGGGAAGGCCAACCTGGGAAAGAGATGACCCGAAGGGCTTTCTAGGGCCCACCCTCCAAAACTACAATAAGTGGATTTTTAAAGGGAGATTGTTGCCTTCAAAGCCTAAAGCCAAATGTGCTTCAAAGTGGTCTTCTCACAGAAAGACTTTCTTCTTTCCTTCCTTCCTTCCTTCCTTCCTTCCTTCCTTCCTTCCTTCCTTCCTCCCCTCCCTCCCTCCCTCCTTCCTTCCATTTTTTTATTGTGCATGTGACATATCTGGGAAACTCTGTGGAGGTGGTTCACTCATTCTACCTTTATGTCTTTATGTAGGTGGGTTCCCAGGATGCAACTCAGACTGACAGGAGTGCAGGGCAAGCTCCTTTACTCACTGAGCTGTCCTAAGGATCCAGGCTATGACTAAGACTGGAGCTTTGGAGCCATCAGCTCTCACTGGAACACTCCCAACAGAAGCTGCTCGTCCTTACATAAGGTCCACTTTGAACCCCAGAAATAACTGTGGGTCAGATGATGGCCCCACTTGGAGTTGTGCATATTTCTGGGCGTCTCTCTGTCTGTCTTGCCCAGACACTATCCTTCTTACCCTTGGTAATCCTTACTGGTTCAAGGGTGCCAAGGCAAGCCATCAGTCATTCTATCTCCAGCAGCAATCTCAGAGGGCCAAGGAGATGTCATCATCAGAAAATAAACAGCCCTAATATTAGCCTAGACATGTAGACATGTTTCTCCAGCAGGTGTAGGGGAAAAAAAAACCATTACATTCTCATATATTTTTAAGTTGTACCTCATGCACCCAAGTCTCCTAGGATGTCACTATGTATTTTTTGGCCTAGAGCAGCTGTTATTATTCAAACTCTTACCTAAGGGATGAGGCAACATCTGGCCTTCATTTCCTGGACTTAATGGTAGCTGGAGGTCCCCTGAACAAATTGACCTTCCCCAGGCCTTCTGACCCTACATGTCCCCTCTGCCATCAGGTGGGCAACAATTCTAGAGCTACAGCACATAGATGCCCCCTCTACCATAGAAAAATGTACAAGTGACAGTCACAAACAGGTCACCAAACAAGTCACCAGACATCACAGTGCCACCAGAGAATGTTTCTGAATGAGACACCGGGTTGGTACAGCTCAGGTTGTTTGTTATTCATAGGGCTCTGTTCCATGTGGTGGGAACTGCAAAGAGACTCAGAAGTAACAGGACATCCTTATCATAACAAAACCTTTTTCACAAAGAATTAAATCTTGGCTGAACATTTGATGCTGCAGGATTAGAGCATCTTCTCCATTTTTCTAAGTTGGTCAATATTTTGATTTTATGATTGTCGTTGCTGAGGGCACTGATTTGCATAAATATGTGATACAACTGTTGGAAAGTCTGTCCTGACCCCAAGCCAAAAATCATTTAATGACTTTTTGGTGAAATTCAATCTAACAGCTCAAATGACATTTTCCTCCTCCTCTTTTTCATGTGTGTGCATGCTATGTGCATTCATGTATACTCATGTTTGTATGTATGGGTGTACATGTATGTGCATGCTTGTGTATGCTACTGTTGCCAACATTTTCAAAACCCCTCACATTCAGTTATGAAACCCCATATGAGGTTTAGGCAAGGCTTTAGATCACTCACTGTCCCTAACCCTATGTAAATAATATGTAAATCCTTGTTAAACTGTGTAGTTTAACATTGTACCTTTATTTATTATTTGTTTTGTGTGTATGTGTGTGGGCATGAATGTGCCACAATATATATGTGGAGGTTAGAGGGCAACTTTCTGAAGTAGGTTCTCTCCTCCCACTATATGAGTCCCAAGTTATCCTTTTATTTGAGGAGGGGGGGGCGTGTTCCGAGACAAGGCTTCTCTGTGGCTTTGGAGACTGTCCTGGAACCAGCTCTTGTAGACCAGGCTGGTCTTGAACTCACAGAGATCTGCCTGCCTCTGCCTCCCAAGTGCTGGGATTAAAGGTGTGCGCCACCACCACCCAGCCCTTTTTTTCTTTGATTAGAAATAGATTTTTTTTTCCATTCGATATATTCTGACTACAATTTCCCCTCCCTTTACTCCTCCCAGTTCCTCTTCCTTGTTGGGCTGGCCCAGATCTTGAAGGCACCAAGGTAGATGACATGGACCCACCCATCAGGGAAATGGAAAATGAATGCTGATCGCTTGCCTTAGCAAAACCCACCCCTCCCCCTCCCCCCATTTCCTCCCCACCCACACAAACAAAACAAAACAAAACAAAACAATAACCTTGCTCCCTGTGGTCTCCTTTGCCTACAACAGTTTTTTTTTTTTTCCTTAACACTCTCCTGCCACACTCCAGCTCACCTAAAAGCACCCTATACAAACTCAAACTCCTTGTTGGCATTGCTGCATTCCCTTCCCTTGTGGGCCACCTGGAAGTCATACCAGGAATAAAGCCTTGACTTTTGGCCTCAGTGCAGCCTCATTGTCTAGTTATCTGGTTAGGGCTCACACTCCCAGCCTCCCCAGCTTTCCATATCCACACTGCCTCTAGTTAGAAAACAGACAGACACCAGGCTGTTGTGGTGGTGGTGGTGAAGGTGGTGGTGGTGATGATGGTGGTTGTCCTCGTCTTTAATCCCAGCACTTGGGAGGCAGAGGCAGGTGGATCTCAGTGAGTTCAAGACCAGCCTGGTCTACAAAGTGAGTTTCAAGCCAGCCAGGGATGTTACACAGAAAAACCTTTCAAAAAAAAAAGAAAGAAAGAAAAAGAAAGAAGGAAGGAAAAAAGAAAGAAAGAAAGAAAGAAAGAAAGAAAGAAAGAAAGAAAGCAAACAGGCATCTCAATGTAAGACCAGATACACGGAACCTGAATGAAGATAATGTGGGGGATAGTCTTGAACACGTTGGCACAGGAGACAGCTTCCTCTTCAGAACTAACTCCATTAGTGCAGGCACTAAGATCAATAATTAATAAGTGGGACCTCATGAAACTGAAAAGCTTTTGTAAGGCAAAGGACACCTTCAAAATTTTCTGCCTACAAAATGGGAAAAGACTTTTACCAAAGACACACCTAACACAGGGCTAATATCCAAAATATATAAGGAACTCAAGAAATTAGGTATCAAGAAAACAAATAACCCAATTTTAAAAATGGAGTACAGAGCTAAACAGAGACATTTCAATAGAGGAATCTCAAATGACTAAGAAGCAGTTAAAGCAATGTTCAGTATCTCTGGTCATCAAGAAAATGTAAATCAAAACTACTTTGAGATTTCATCTTAAACCTGTAAGAATGGCTAAGATCAACAAAACAAGTGACAGCCCATGCTGTTGAGGATGTGGAGTAAGAGGAGCACTCATCCATTGCCTGTGGGAGTGCAAACTTGTGCAGCCACTATGGAAATCAGTGTGGCAGTTCCTCAGGAAGATGGGAGTCAATCTACCTCAAGATGCAGCCATATCACTCTTGGGTGTATATCCAAAGGATGCTCCATCCACCATAGAGACATTTGTTCAACCATGTTCATTGATGCTTTCTTCATAATAGCTAGAAACTGGAAACATTCTAGATGCTCCTTAACAAAAGAATAGATAAAGAAACTGGTACATTTACACAGAGTGGAGTATTACTCAGCTGTTAAGAAAAAGACATCATGAAAATTTCAGGCAAATGGATGAAACCAGAAAACTCATGTTGAAAGAGGTATCCCAGACCCAGAAAGACAAAGATGATCACTGCCTTGTTCAACCATCATCAGAAAAGCTTCCTCTGCAGCAAATGGCAACAAATATAAAGGCCCATAGCCAGATATTACTCAGAGAGTGAGAGACCTTAGAACACTCAGCCCTAAATGGGATGTCTCCATAAAATCCCTCCCCTCAGAGCTCGGGGAACTCCACAGAAGAGGAGGCAGAAAGAATGTAAGACTCAAGGGTATAGAGGGCACCATCTAAATCAACACAAGAAAAGCTTATATAACCTCACAGAGACTGAAGCAGCCTACACAGGGCCTGCATAGGTCTGCATCAGGTCCTATGTGTATGTATTATTGGCTTCCAATTTAATGCTTGTATGGGATTACTGAGTGTGCAAACAAAATGTGTCTCTGATTCTCATGTCTTCTCGTGGGCTCTTTTCTTTTGTAGGTCTGTCCTGTCCAACTTTGATGTAATAGCTTTTTTTTTAAAGATTTTATTTATTTATTTATTATGTATACAACATTCTGCTTCCATATATATCTGCACACCAGAAGAGGGCACCAGATCTCATAACAGATGGTTGTGAGCCACCATGTGGTTGCTGGGAATTGAACTCAGGACCTCTGGAAGAACAGTCAGTGCTCTTAACCTCTGAGCCATCTCTCCAGCCGTTTTTTTTTTTTTTTTAAGATGTATTTATTTACTATGAATACAACATTCTGCCTCCATATATGCCTGCACGCCAGAAGAGGGCATCATATATCATTACAGATGGTTGTGAGCCACCATGTGGTTGCTGGGAATTGAACTCAGGACCTCTGGAAGAACAGCCAGTGCTCTTAACCTCTGAGCCATCTCTCCAGCCTGATAGCTTTGGTTTTATCTTTTTATATTTTATTTTGTTAAATTTAAAAGAATGAATGAATGTAAGGCTAGCCACTAGGGTAAAGGTTAAAAACTGAACTGTCATTTATACCTCCTGGGAGAAGGAAAATCAGTTTTCTCCAATTGAATGACACTGGGTATATCAACCACTCCAGGCCAGATCTCATGTTTAAGAGTAGTTGAGCAACATATTTAAATTTAAAAATTGTTTTAAATAATTAAAAAATATTTTTAAAGATTTAAAATGAGAACAAACAGTCATCTAAGGACTATTAATAAAATAAAACAAAAGCAAACAAGTCAGAATAGAACAAAACAATCAAACAAGAAAGAGCCAAAGAAAAAGCACAAGAAAGGATTACAGATGCAGAGACTCACATTCACATAGGGAGGAATCCCATAAAAACACAAAGCTGGAAACCATAATAAATACACAAAGTACCTATAAGGTAAAATTTTTAAAAGAAAATGTCCTGACAACATTATGAGATAAAGAACCTCCAAAGTGGCTATTAAGTTCCCTTTGTGTTGGCCATCTACTGCTGGGCATAGGGCTGCCTGTTTCCCCAGTGAGACTTCCTTGGAGAAAACTAATTTTCATTTGCAAGTAAATAACAATTATAGCTTCAGGTTAGGAATGGGAGCATGTGTCCCCTTCTCCTTTCAGCTCACAGACCAAGTAGGCCCTGTGTATGCTCCCACAGTCCTGGTGATTTCATATGTGTGCTAGCCCTGTTGTGTTGAAAATGCCTTGATTCCTTGGTGTCCTCCAGCTCCTCTGGCTCTTACACTCTTTCTGCCACCTCTTCTGTGGGCTTCCTGAGATCTGAGAGGAGGGATTTAATAGAGACATCCCATTTAAGGCTGAATATTCCAAGGTCTTTTACTCTCTGCACATTATCTGACTGTGGGTCTTTGTATTTGTTCCCATCTTGGGTGAGAGAAAGCTTCTCTGAAGATGGCTAAGCACACAAACACATGGATCTATGAGTATAGCAGAATGTTTTTAGGAATCACTTATTGCTATGGTCCTTCAGCAGGACATTAGTAATTGGTTTTCCCCTAGGTCCCTGGGCTATCTAGTTTCAGGTTCTTAGCCACCCAAGTAGTGTTGGTACGGGTTTTATCTCATGGAGTGGATCTTAACTCAAATCGGATGTTTGTTGGTTACTCCTACATGCTTTGTGCCATTATTGCACCAGAGTAGAGGTGCAATAATGGCACAGGTAGGTAGATATACCATTGTAGATCAAAGGCTTTGTAGCTGGGTTGGTGTTTACCTTTCTCTTTGAGTAGTGCACACAGTACCTTCCAGTATCGTGAATACTACTTCATACGGGTGAAGGCTCCAAGTAGGCACCAGCCTGACTTCTTCATGCTCATTGAATTGTGTAGGTGTTATCTTCAGCAATAACACCTTACTATCAGTTTGTAGAGAGCAACCAATAGCTGCAGCAATAGCCTAGGTCATTTGGAAGTTCCCATGGGATTCCTTTGGCTAAGAACTGAATTGGATGTAACTCATATTCAGTATTAGAAGCTTCATTTGGTGACAAGAGATGTCCAGTTGGGTCTATGTCACCCCCATTGTTCAGCGATTTCATTTAGATTGCCTACATGTATATATTTTAGTAAGCTTTACTGGAATGGGTTTCTATATGGCCCCTCAAATGACCCTAGTTTTCGCTGTCCCTCCCTGTATTCCCTTCCCCTACCCCACCTTGTCCTCTCAGTTTGACCCTCCCATCCATCCATAACTTCCTATTCTATTTCCCTTCCAAGGGAGATCCATCCCTCCTCCCTAGTCCCTTACTCTTTACCTAACCTCTGTGGTTATATGGATTGTAGCTTGCTTATCAATGACTTAACAGCTAACTAAGAATACATACCATATTCGTCTTTCTGGGTCTGAGTTCCCTCACTCAGAATGATTTTTTTCTCATCCCATCTATTCACCTTCAAATTTCATTTTTAACAGCTGAGTAATATTCTACCATGTAAATGTACCATATTTTCTTTATTCACTAGTCTATTTATGGACATCTAGGTTGTTTCCAGTTTCTATCATAAATAGAGCATCAGTGAACACGTCTCTGTTACAGGATGGAGCATCCTTTGAGTAGATGCTCCAGAGTGGTACAGCTGGATCTTAAGGTAGATTGAGGTTCTTCTTTCTGAGGAACCACCACACACATTTCCAAAGTGGCTGTACCAGTTTGTATCCCCACCAGCAAAATATGAATGTTACACTTACTCCACATCCTCCCCAATATGAGCTGTCATTTGTTTTATTGATTTTGATCATTCTTATTGGTGTAAGATGAAATCTGAAAGTAGCTTTGATTTGTATTTCCCTAATGACTAAAAATGTTGAACATGCCTTTAAGTGCTTCTCAGACATTTGAATTTCTTCTTTTGAGAATTCTGTTAAGATCTGTATCCATTTTTTAATTGGATTGTTTTCTCGATGTCCAGTTTTTTTTTTAATTCTCTCTCTCATGTATGTATGTATGTATGTATGTATGTATGTATGTATGTATGTATATGTTATTAGCACTCTATCGTATTGTAGTTGGTGAAAATCTTTTCCCGTTTGTTAGTATCTAGGCATCTGTACTGGCCTGCTCTTGGAGTTCCGGCATTATATATCCACAGCGGCAGCCAGTAAGAGCACCACCTGTGCACATTCACTAGGTTCCCTTTTAAAAGGCCCTGCCTGAAAGGATATGTGATAGGTAGGGTTTTAGTTGGGGGGGTGGCAGGGGAGGACAGGAGGGAGAGGGAACTGGGATTGTCATGTAAAACAATCTTGTTTCTAATTCAAATAAAAAGAATCTGAAAAATAATAATAAAAAAATAAATAAAAGGGCCCACCTCCCATCCTTCTCTTTCTCTCTCTCTATTTCTTTGTCTGTCTCTCTGTCCCCCCTCCCCTCCCTCTCTCCCTACCTCTTTCCTTCCTCTCCTCCCCTTTTCTCTTCTGCCACTCTTGTCCCCAGAGGCCAGTGTCTCCTCTCCCCTCCCCCCTTCCCCCAATAAAAAACCCTTCCACCCAAGCTCTGTTGCATGGTGTCTTTCTCTCAAGCACCACTTTTTAAAAACAACATTTTGCTGCTTTGTATAAATGATGCTGTTGTTTGCTGTACAGAAGCTTTTTGATTTCATGAGGTTCCATTTATTAATTGTTCTGAGTGCTTGTGCTAATGGGAAAATATTTTCCTGTGCCAATGAGTTCAAGGCTATTCCACTTTCTCTTTCATCAGATTCAGTGTATCTGTCCTTATGCTGAGGTTTTTGAATCATTGGAGTTGAGTTTTGTGTATAGTGATAAGTATGGATCTATTTGCATTCTTCTACATGCAGCTGACCAGTTTGACCAGCATCATTTGTCCAAGATGCTATCTTGTTTTCCAGTGTGTATTTCTGGTTTCTTTATAAAAAACAAAAAACAAAAAACTAGGTGTCCATAGGTGTTTGGATTGGGTCTGGGTCTTTGATCTTATTCTATGATCAATGTGTCTGTCTTTGTGCCAATACAATTCTGTAGTCAGGTGACAAGCTCTTTTACCCAATGGGCCATTTCACCAGCCCTAAACTGAATGGTTCAGAAAATAGTGATGAAGAAAGTGTCCTTTTAGCCAGGCATTGGTGGCACACGCCTTTAATCCCAGCACTCGGGAGGCAGAGGCAGGTGGATCTCTGTGAGTCCAAGGCAAGCCTGGTCTACAGAGTGAGTGCCAGGACAGGCTCCAAAGCAATAGAGAGAAACCCTGTCTCGAAAAACATACAAAAAAAAAAGAAAGAAAGAAAAGAAAAGAAAAAGAAAGGGTCCTTTGTCTATGTATGTTCTGCACAGATGCAATCATGTTAGCCCTAACTACATTTTCCATCCAGGGATGATTTAATCTGAAGATACAGAACTGGTAGATGGGGAGGGCCGACTGCACTACAAGCAATGCTGAAGAATATGTATGTAATGAAGAAAACACAAGCATCAGTTTTCAAATGTTCTTTCTTTAGAATAATGTTACTTTAAAAAAAGATTGGATAGAGCATCATTTGTATTTCAAAGGCACAAGCTAAGACTGCTTATTAAAAATTTACCTGACAGCCATTTGTCATCACAGATATGGACAACAAGAAGAAACCATTGTCTTTTGGCATTGGCAAAACATGTAATTTATCTTTGATGTTGGCCAGGGGAAGCATCAGTGAGCCTCTATGTAAGCTGGAGATCTTCCTGGTCACTCTACATCCCATTACAACATGTGTGAGAGCAATATTACAGCTTAAGGACCTTATTTGTCGAAAACGAAGAGCATCAATGGCATGCATCCATTTTGTGCATGCCTGCCTTTAGCATCTTGGCAGCCTAGTGACTGAATGTCAAGTGTGGATCTGTGTTTGTAACCACAGGAGGCTCCTCTTTTCATTCCAGTCAATAATTTTCCCATAAAACACTTTTATTAAGGAAGTCATTTATTCTTCTCCCATACAACCTCTCTTTAATGGATCAAGAACAGTTCTCTCTCATCTGTTTCAATAAAATCTAGCAAATCCCATTAACTGAGCTGTTAGAAATACCCATACTTTTAATCAGATGCATAGTATGCTCTCTATAAGGCATACTATCTTGATATTCATTTTTTTAAATTTTCAATAATGTTTTCTGTGCATCTCTCAATAATACCTGCTGACAAAAGATTGCATTTTTTATTGCCAGATTACTTTCCTGTATTATTTCATCCATTTTTCATGGTAGAAAAAGCAAATGTTTCCCTGGGGCATGTAGCTTTTCATGCTTTTCGATGCCTGAGAAGCACCAGAGGAGTTCTGTATATGTGTATTATTACATCTAACAAAGAGTGGAACTCTAGATTAAACTACACAGTGACTTTAAGCATCAGTGAAAAAAACGAAGAAAAATTATCCTCGTGGTCGGGTTGTTTCCTTTTTTTAATGTCTTATTAATTAGATAGCTTTTCTTCTATCACTTGTTAATAATAACTCAAAAGCAAAAACTTTTAGGGCAATAACTTTCATTACCAATAACAACTTATCAACCAAAATTTCAAATAACTATTTTGAAAATGTTTTGTTACTGTTTTCAGGTCTCCATTATTATTCCTTTTTCCTTATAACAGGGGTAATAAACAAGATGAAGTGACAGCCTAGCAGTTAAGAACACTCATTGTTCTTGCAGAGGACCCCGGTTTGACTCCCAGAACACGCATGGTAGCTCACAATCTTCTGTTACTCAAGTTTCAGGGGATCCATTCTTGTCTTCTGGCCTCCAAAGATGTCAGGCATGCAAATGATGCACAAACATACAGGCAAAAGACTCATACACATAAGAATAAATAAATTGTGTAAAAATAAAGAAGACCATATAAAGAATGGAAAGGGCCATTCTAGACACGTTCTTTTCTTTCTCTTTCTTTAGTCTGGGTCTCATGTATCCCAAGACAGGATACTTGCTATAAAATTAAGGATGACCCTGAACTTCTAATTCTTCTGCCATACTTCCCAAATGAGGGGGTTTCAGGTGTGTGCCACCACACCCAGTTTATGTCTACCAGCTGAGCCACAGTTGCAACCCTAAATGTTTTCTTTTTTTTTTTTTATTGGTTTTTCGAGACAGGGTTTCTCTGTGTAGCTTTGGAGCCTATCCTGGCACTCGCTCTGGAGACCAGGCTGTCCTGGAACTCACAGAGATCTGCCTGCCTCTGCCTCTTGAGTGCTGGGATTAAAGGCGTGTGCCACCAACGCCTGGCCCCCTAAATGCTTTCTTAATTCATCATATGTTTGCATTATTGTCTCCCATCTATATTTCTTTGTAGACATCATATAAAGACATTTGTTCATCTTGTTGAGATTATATAGGTACACAACATCACTCAAAGACACATTGGAATGACTGAGGGTATAGCCCATTGGTAGAGCACCTGCCTATCATACAAAAAATCTTGGGCTTAATCTCCAGCCCTGAAAAAGAGAAAGAAAACAAATAAAAACCACACCCAACAGAGGTGAATTGAGAAGAATCTAAGGGATGATACAGTCACCATTTTTTCTCTATGAAGCTAAGTTCATAGAGATTCCAAAGAGTCAAGATCTACAACCCACGGTCCTGTGAGCAGGGAGCGTCCTTATGCTATTCTTGAGGGAGAAGACTCCTCAGGTTTGAGAGGATCAAGTTCTTCATTCTGCATTTGCAGCCAAGAGACATTTTCCTGGGAGCCATATTCTCTCCTAGAAGGAGTGAAAACAATCTCTGGACCTTCATTCTTCCATTCCCCAGAGCGATACAGATGAACAAGCGAGGAAGGGTTTCGCCCTGATGGAAGGCACACTCATTTTGCCTTGAGCTCTGAGGGAGAATTTAGCCAAGTTCCCACCGGCTTAGTCAAATGGGATTGGGTGTGAGTTTAGTCATAAGGTGTGTGGGGGGGAGGGGTGTTAAGAAAGTCATTAAGGGCCTTTGATTTCAACTCCTTTTAGCCTCACATCACACTATCCCACACAAAGTGGTGAGTCCGAATGGGTTTATTTCCACACCACCTTCTCCCAAGGAGTGAGTGGGAGCCATGTGACTCCCATGTGTGGTCTCTTCTTGGTCTTTGCCTGTTGTTCAGGAATCATACAATTCCCAGAGACTCCACCAGTGAATATTTTGTGGTTCAGGACTGTGAGTATCTGCAAATGTGTCTGAGGAGGCAACGTTTTAAGCTGAGCACATGATCCACTCAACTCAAATCCATTGTCTACTTTTGGGAGAAAGGATTCTGAGGTCAGTAGGGGTGTCTGGGCTCATCTTAAGGATTCATTTCAATTGCATGTGCATAGGCCGACACTAGCTTGGTCATCATCCCTTCTCAGAACCTTTTGTCATGCCTTTAACAACAAAGTCTTGGAAGAGAGTGTCGGAAAGCACTATTCTGGGACACTTTGGGTTCCCTTCGTTCTTGAAGTATTTTACTGATAGTAGCAGGAAGTGAAGGCATGGGACCAGGCTTTCAATTACATTGTGAGGAAAACACTCCTTCATGTCTTTGACCTGTCCTTAACTCAAGGATACCTCGGATCCAGAAAGAACTGTAGCCTTGTGAATGTTGTGTAGAGGGAGCGGTGCCTCAGCAGAAGTTCTGCTATCTCCACACAGCATTGCTGGCTGCCCCAGCCTGAGGGTACCAGGTTTCAGCATTCCAGAGCTGCTCAACAGAGGATCTAAACCCTACTGTAGGGCTCTGGGATATGTAGCTGGGATTAAAGACACATAGCCCACTACACCTGACTCCATAGGGGCTCTGAGAAAATCAGTCTCAGGTCTTCAAAATGTCATAAGTACTTTACTTAGTGTGCTATTTCCCCAGCTTCAGAAAACTTTTAAGATGCAAGATAACATGAACTCTTCATAAACTGTGCTCTAGCTCCGTAGTGGATTAGTTCTTTGGCCTCAGACTCTTCCAGCAGTCAGACGGCCCATTGATTTCCTTCAAACTTATTGAACTGGCATTTCATTTTGTTTCTAGGAAGAACTTAATCATCACCTATATGGATGACTGGAAAGACAGATGTCATTTCCCTTCTTCATCACCAAATGGAACTTTAGAAAATAAAGTGTGTGTGTGTGTGTGTGTGTGTGTGTGTGTGTGTGTGTGTGTGTGTGAATTCGTCTATGAGAATGCCAATGAACATACACCATGGCACTCTGTGGCAGTCAGGATAACCTCAGGGGTTGGTTATCCTTTTCCACTTTTGACACAGGGCCTTTGGTTTTTGAGGGTTTTTGTTTGTTTGGTTGGTTGGTTGGTTTTTGTTTTTCGTCCCCTGCTTATGCCTGGTTATCTATCTTCTAAACTTTTAGTAATTTTCTTATCTCCACCTCTCATCTCCCACTAGGAGATCTGGGATTAAAGACACATAGCCCACCACACCTGACTTCATAGGGGTCCTGAGGAATCAGTCTCAGGTCTTCAAGATAATGTCATAAGTACTTTACTTAGTGTGCTATTTCCACAGCTTCAGAAAACTTTTAAGATGCAAGATAACATGAACTCTTCATAAACTGTAAAAGAGAAATGTGCCTAGCAATATGCATCTGACAGACACTGCCGTTCTCCCAGCACCATTCTTCCCGAAAGTTTAGTTTTATTTAGAGTAGCCATGTACCCAGGTGAAAGACAATCTTTCTGTGCCTCCTGTACAGCTAGCAAGTGCTAATAGGTTTTAAATGGGGCTTAGATTAGAGAAAGATTCCTACATGAAAGGTGTTAGTAACAAGACACACACACACATGCCCCTGTTGTCCTTTCTCTCCCCACTTTTCCTACATGGAATGTGGGTGTGCTGGCCTGATACAACAGCCATCTTGAGCATTTTAGAATTGAAACTACAGGCCCAAGCAGTGATGGTGCACACCTTTAATCCCAGCATTTGGGAGGCAGAGGTAGAAGGATCTCTGTGAATTTGAGGCCAGTCTGGTCTATAGAGTGAATTCCAGGACAGCCAGGGCTACATACAGAGACCCTGTCTCAAAACACAAAAGGAAAAACTATGTGCTAGAGATGGCGATGAAGAAAAGTAAAAAGCACCTTCATCCCTGATAACTAGGTACCCCTTCTACACCAGTCCCAGAATAGCTGCCTCTAGACTTCTTTTTGTTGTTATTGTTGTTTTCCTTTCTATTGAGACAGGCTCTCACTAAGTTACCCAGTCTGTTCTCAAACTCACTCTGTACCCAGGCTTGTCTTGAATTTTTGTTGCTTCTGCTTCAACCTCATAAGCATGAAATCTTTTAGGAGAGTGAATAAAATAATGTTTAAGATATGGAATCAATTCTCCATTAACAACAACTGAATATAATCCCCAGATGCTCCACTGCTAAAGGACAATCCAAAAACTATTTAGGATAACACATTTCTCTGGAAAGATATTTGGCGGATGAGAAAAAAGTTGACAAATGATGCTGCCCTTGCCCCACTACCAACTCCTTGGATCAACCATGTGCTCTCTCTGGGCCTCAGTTTATTCTCTATGCCATTCGAAGAAAAGACTAAATACTCTTCAAGAGTCTTTGGATGGGACAGTATGGGTGCCCTCTGGCCTTGTGGCTTCCTAGATTTGCCAATGTAGGTGGACTACCCAGCTTCTTGGAGACTCTGCTTTTCATATCAGTTGCTTAGCAAATCAGGTACACAGGAACACCAGGGATAAAATGGGGTAACCCTTTGCAGTGCCACCCAGAAGACAGGGGTTTAGGAACTCTAATGGCTCCAGGACAGGGGTGACCTGGCCTTTTCCAACCTCACACAGCACTTTTTCTCTAGGTTTATGACAGGACTTGTCTGTTCCACCTCCATTTCTCACCTTCACAGCTTCCAAACTGCCACTCAGGAAAACCCAAGATCTTGGGAAAAGAAGAGAGGGTATGTATGTGAGAAATAGACTTAATCCTTCTTAAGAATGCAACTCCAGAACAATACCCTCTGTCTTCTGGCTGGCCCCTGACCCCTTCTGAGGGTGCCAGCCAGTTCTGCCACCATTTATCTTCAAGGCAGGAAGATGTAGCCATCCAGGGAGATCCTTGCTTCCCATTGGCCCAGAGATCTACCTGTGCTGTGGTTTTCTGACAGGAAGTTCAGTTGTCCTGGCACTCAATCTCCATGGCAACCCTTGCTCCAGAGACACTGAATGGAAACTGCTGGCATGGGGAGGCCAGTAGCAGAATACTGATTTGCCCGGGTGTCTGTAACATCGACTGCATTTCAATACCTTTCCAGATACCCAAAGAGCTAAAAATACATCCAGCTCTGTCTAGGGCTCCCCAGTCAGCCAAAGCATCTTAAAGTATCTCTGTGCTGACTCTGACCTGCTAATATTAGTATCTTTGCCAGTTCAGACTTGGGGGACTCAGAATGAGACTTGAATGCTAGGTTGTAGAGGGACTATAGAGAAGCACTGTGAGGAGAGCCCCACCCCTGCCTGAGGAACAGGAAGGGTTTGAAATATTGAATCCTAACTCCTTGCAGAGTTTTGGGGTATTGCTGGCTCGACTCAGATAATTTGTTCATTTGCTCACTTGATAAATGTATATTCAGCATCTACTCTGTTGCAGGCTTTGTGCCAGGCACCAAGGTTGCAGGTGTGACTAAGAGAGCATGTATGTTCCCTGACCTCAGCAGGGGACTTGAAGCCAAGATTAGCTGTGAAAGCCTAGATACACTGTGTATCTATCTGGCTGACATATCTGCAAGCAATGAGCTGCTTTGGCTGGAAGGTCCTTTTTCGTATAACCCTGGCCCCATTTCCACCACCTAGTAAGCAGTAAACTGATATGGGATTAGATGTAATGGGATAGAATAGAAAGGCGCTGTGGTTCCAGCTGTGGCCTGTTCCACCCTAGTGTTGTAGCTTCTCTATCGGCCTCCGTGAGGCTTGGCTGGCTCTGCAAAGTGCATGCTCAGGCTATGAGGTACTGTATTCGGGACAAATGAGGTGACTGGTCCACTGACACCTGCTAAGGGAACTCACCATAAAATGACAGGTTGAATTAATTCCTAGGTCTCTGGCAAGATCTACAGACAGCCCTCACCACCACCACCACTCCCCCCCATCTCCTTCTTCCCGTAATCACTGCACATATCATTCAATTAATTCTGCATTTCCCAGAGCAGGAGGCTGTGTGGAGTTTAAAGCATGCAGCCCATGCCAGGACTGCTCTAAAAAAAAAAAAAAAAGCAGGTGTCGCACACTTGGCTCCAGCCCCAGCTCCAGCCTCCTCCTCAGGCAGATAAGCCAGATGGGAAAATGGAACATGACCACAGCTCTTGGGGACTGTTCTTGGATACCCAGTATGGGCAGGTACCTTAGGTACAAATGATGCCCCAGATCACGTTGTGATGAGTCTTGGGGATCAGACCTTGCAGGGCTAGGTTCCTGGAAGCACTCCTTAGTTGGGCTGAGAATAAGAACAAATACGAGCTACCTAATCCTCAGTCCTGGCAAGACAGCTCCAGGGATGCCTGTGGGGAGGGGAGGGGCACAGCAGAGCTACTTCAGGTTCCCTCTGCAACCCTGCAGCTAAGACAGCAGCTCCTTCCTTCCTTCTGCTCTATTTGTTCTGTCAGGTGACAAAGAAACCAGCCTTTAATGCTCCTTTCCCTTCCTTCTGGAGGAAGGATATTTGGAGCTACTTGGAAGTTGGCCTGTAAAACATCACCTGCCTCCCCTGGAGGCTGCTCAGGGTGTGGGGCACAGACCCTGTAGACCTTTAAACTAGTATTGGTCCCTTTGAAGACACTGGGAGGGGCTTCTATGGACAGACCTCAGAGTGGCTGGGGACTGAACTTCCAGTTTCTCCTTATGTATTCTTCATCCTTGCTCCCCACCCCATGAATTTCCTTCAGCCAGTCTGATGACCCCCTTCACAAGGCCCTAGCAGGATCCATGTCACATGAGAAACAGCAGAGAAAACCAGTGGACAGAGGTGGCAGATCCATTATATGTCTGCAGAGAAGGAGTGTTGGAGTTGTCGTCATGCTGTTCCTACACACAGCTAGTCAGCTTGGGTACATACAGCACTAGTCCCTTAGAACCTGTCCCATGTCAAAAGTTTTCAGAAGAATCCACAGGGACAATGTACATTCAAATGTACATTGAACAAGAACAGAAAGCGGCGGGGAGTGTGCTCCATCCCTCTGTGTGGCTCCTGTGCTGTGGGTTGGAACAGCAGGGAAGGGGTGGCCTCCACCCTGAAGAAGTTGTGTGCTCTGGAGTGGACCTCTCAGGGCTGTGAGCAATGTGACTTTTAGTGCAGTTAGTTGCTGTTCTTTAGGGGACACAGGAGGAAGGCACACACTCGTGAAACAAGAGGACACATCAACAGATGGTGACAAAGGGCTTTCGGGGTCAGTCAATGCAATGAGAGCTGAAAGGAGGTAAAGAGGAAAGGCCCAGAGTGTCAGCAGAGCCTTCATGAAGAAATTTGTGAATTGGAGTATGAGGATGTTTCTGTGAGTGAAGAGCCAAATACCTGTCGGTGTTCCCACAAGATTCTAACACCAATAGCATCACAGACATCTTAGTTTAAACACACTTATGTACACACATTCATGGATTCACCCAAGGAGACAGCCCTCAGAACACATCCCTTATTAAGCAAACCATGGCTGCATTTCTGGGCCCCAGCTGAGTACATTGGCTGAGGTGGAGAGTAGAGAGGACCCAGGCTGCAGAATGATGGAGCCTTTAGCCTGGCTTAAGTTTGGTTTCCTTCTGAGCTAACAGGAGGTGCAGTCCTAAACACCAGTTGATCTTTAGCCTCCAGTGTCATGTCTTTTGTCTATGTCTTATTTTGTAGTCCTTTACCTTGGATAAATGAGATTACCTCCCAAAGTCTTGATTTCTTTTCCTTTTTTCTTTTATGTTTTATTTTGTTTTGAAAAGAGGTCCTAAATAGCCTTAAATTTACTATATAAGCTGATTTGGCCTTAAAATCATGGTCCTATTCCTGGCTCAGCCTCCAAATGTATGGCCATGTCCAGCTCCAAGACTCAATTTTCCTCACCAGTGAAAAGCTTGTGACAACATCTATATAAAGCAGCCATTTTGAAGACAATACTGCATCCAGGCTATGATTCTGTGGCTCACTGTGTCCAACCTAGTAAGTTTCCTTCCCTGAGCACAGTGTTCCCATCTTTAGAGTGGTAACATCACCTCTTCCACATATGGAATTATACCACATAGGGTGATGGTGTTCCTCCCAAGAAACATACAGTTATAACACACCCTCCCTAGTGCTGGGCATGGGAACTCTCTTCTTCAGCTGTTGGTAGTAGAAATGCAAGAGTCTTCCAAGATAATATCAGATATTACCATTGCCTTAGTTGCCTTCCAGATCTTGAAGGTAAGACCCTATTGCTGAAGACACCACACACTTCGGGCACAGGACTTGGAGAGACTGAGCTAACTGACATGGAATCTTCTTCCCTGAGGAGTTGCTCTCATAGTATCAGAAGGTGCTATACAAGTTGCCAAGGGAAAGGAGCAACCAGTAGTTAATCCTACACAACTATGATGCCTGGCATGACATCCACAGTGGTGTCATAGTGGCACTTTTATCTTGACCAACAGCTATCTAATTAGACTCAAGGTTCATTCGATGGGAGGGAATTCATACATTGGAGAGTAAGCCTAGCCAATTCCTCAAGGCTAGGGAAGTCATAGACCCAAGAGGAGAACCTATTACTGCCATTTTTCTAAACCAATATAATTTCTAACTGTAATCTAAATCCTTATCCTTATTCCCACAGATATTATTCCCTCTAGTCAAAGAAGCTTCTTTTTGTAACAGAGATCCACAACTAGTCAAGAATAGGTGGCTGTAAGGTGCCCAACCCCAACTGAATTATCTGCAACATAGCCTCTACTAGACCTAAGGCTCAAGAAATTTACAAAACAAGTAGGTAGAAAGATGGTAAGAGCCAGAGCCCCAGGACACTTGCTGCCAAATAGCACTCTCTCTAGATATGGCAGGGAAAATGTACCCATCTCAACAATATGGCCGTCTGAACAAGACCAGCATAAGGACAACACCAGCTGAATGTGGCTAGGGCAAATTCTACATGGTTTTCCCCCTAGATGAAGTGCTACGGATGGTCAATGGCTGTTGAAAGAGGGAGAATCAATTTCCCCCAGGGAGGGACTCCCTTATAAGTTTCCCTGGACACATGCACATGCACAAGGCCAAAAGGACTCAGTAGGTTGTATATGTGTATATACATGTATATGCATGTAACATTGATAACAAAAGGAGATCATGAATGTTGGAGGGACAGGGGAGGACACAGCAAGAACAATTCAGTGCTTGTGTGTAACATTCTTAAAAACTTAAATTTAAAAAAGGAAGAAAGGTTACCACATGTGGCACCTCATTTGGATGTGTTTGGAGTCTTGGAAGTTTAACTCTCTTACAATCTCCAGCAAATGAACCTTGAGAGCTTGCCTTAGAGGTTCTAGAAGGGGCAAGTAGCTACTCATAGACCTTTAGAGATAGAGGAACTAACCTCCTCACTCAGGGAATGTCATCTTCATACACTGAGCACACAACTTGGAGAGGGATGTGTATGGAGCAGTGAGGTAGAAAGGGGACCCCCACCAAGCCCGACAGATCTGCTCAGTTAACCCTGGCAATCAATGAAGTGACAGATGCCACACTAAGATTGTCCTCACATCCTGACCTGGCCCATCCACACTCTACTGTGACCAAAGGGAACATTTCAGAGTACTCCAACAAATAAGAAATAACTGTACCCATCAGGGAGAACCCAGTGAATGGCAAAGCTCTCTACCTCCACTCCTCCCAGACTGGAGCTAGCAAGAGAAGCAGGCCTCATGCCCACCTTGCCAGGGAGCCTTTCATCTCCAAAAGCCCCAGTGACCAATTCCACAGCTGTAACCAGGGTCATTTAGGCATTTGGAAATGCCTCTCCTCTAGTGGCCAGGGATGCATTGTGAACCTCATTTCTTTGATGGAAGGAAGAAGAAATCATTTTAGTGAATTTATTTTCCTGCGGGCATACTGAGTCACAGAACAGGGACATCCTCCCCCAAGCCATGAAGACTCTGAGCTTTTAAGCCACCCCTGCCAAGGTCTCATCAGATAAATGCACTCAAGTGCATGGCCAGTGGGTTCTTTGGACGTTGGTTAGTGGAGGTGGCTTGTGGTGGGCTGCCAAGGTGACTCAGAATCTGTCCCCACTTCTGCTCCTTCCTTGGTCAGTCCTCAAAACAGCTACCTGGAGCAGCTGGACAGCTCACCAGTGTGGGCTTGTTCTCAGAATCCAACAAATGTGGGCTTGTTGGATTTATGCTTACAGTCCAGGCAGCCTACAGGATCAAGGACCTGAGCTAAGGACAGAAATACTGGTGTTGAGCTCCATTTGCTTTAAGGACAGATGAGTAGCCCAAAGGGCCTTCACCTCTGGGTGTCTTGCCTTCTTTGCCTCCACAATAGGATCGCTATCTATGCCTGCCCTGCTCATCTCAGAGGGTTGCTGGGACGACCATCTGAGTCGAGAACTGTGTTGAGCTGCCGGCTCAATACCTTACAACTAATCACAGCCGACTCACTTAAGTGCCTCCTTCTGTCTTGGACAAATATTGCCCAATCCCTGACCTCTGAGCAAATTCCACTTCTGTGTCTTTCTGCTGCACACACACTCCATGCTCTTGGCCTGTGGAGTTGAAGTGCTCTAAACTGAGTCCCAGAGCCAAGCTGCTCTAACACATCAGGGGTAGAGGATGAGCGTGGGCCTCTCCTGTGTAGACTCTAGGCAGCGAGCCCACACCCCATAGACATTCCCCTACTAAGCTCTGGGTAGAAGCAGCTGCCATGCAGGACACCTGGCTTTCTCTCTCTCTGCTCACTACCCCTTCTTCTCTCTGTCTGCCATGGCCCTCTTCTCATCCCCCAGTGCTGACATCAAAGCATGAACTGAGCCTGCAGAAGGTGAGGACAGGGCTTCCTGGCCATCCAGAGGCTTGTAGTCACAGCCTCCCTGTTTCTCTTAAGGAGCCTCCTCGGTATGGGAGGCCTCCAAAGCCCAGGCTTCTCTTACACTGCTGGTCCTTTCCTAGCTGGATGCTGTGTCCTATCTTACAGTCATCATGCAGAAGGTCTCACTTCCCTCTTTTCATTTCATTATTTCCCTCAATGAAGACCTACTGTGGGTCCATGGGATGACTGAATGGACGGAAGCAGGAAGGAATGACTGTGGAGGTCTCAAAAACAAACCGTCCCTTGAGGACTTGGTTTCCCTCCTGACAAGAATTTCAGCCCCCATCAGAAGCCCCTCTATCACACTCTTAGACCAACTGTGTGGACATATTTGTCTGAGAGAATAATTTCATCCCATTTCTTGAGATTCTCCTATCACAAATGGCTCGAGCTTCTGATAGCAAACATGGCACAGAAATTGTATGGGAGCTCAGCCACCAGATCCCTCACAAATTCTGGAGGGTGAACTTGGCTCTCCCCTTTGTTTCCTTCTTCCCTGGTGCCACTGACTGTGTGATTCAAGGGTCTTCAGAGCACCAGGCTATGCAGCTAAACAAAGCTCTCTCCTCAGGGGGAACTGAATACTTATTTACTCATGATTCAAATATGAGCGATGATAACCTGGAAGCATGGCCACAGGGTTCCCCAATGCCATGAGTCATGGAAACCATTCCATGGAGTTTTTATAGTTACGAAACAAAAGAAAGTCATACCTCAAGGCATCTTCAGCTCCACTGTGGAGACATTATGTGAGTGGGTTAAATAAAGGCAAGCACATCTCAGTTGTAGGCGCCAGATGCTGACACCCTAAGAAGCTTTGGGGTTGGTGGAGGCTAGTGGTCGATTAAGTTAACATGTTCTAGAAGATTTACCTGATATTAACAAGGATATTGAATCAGACACAGAGGCGGACAATGAATGGTTGTTAAGAGGGCTAAAGATAGCCCAAGATAATTTGGTTCTGGAAATGCAACATCCCAACTCCCCACCTTCATGAAGTTCTAGTCAGCCCATCCGTCTTACAGATTCTTTAGTAGGTGCAACCTTTTCTTTTCAGTTCACAAGATGCATTGGTAGATGTGAACAAGACAGAGGACTTGGTGTGAACTCTGTCCCAGGGAGCTAGTATGTAAAGCAACAAGGGGAAAGACTCCTCAGTGGAAAGCTCAGAGTACAGGAAAGCATGGAAAAACCCCCTGCAGGGGGTGGGGAGGGAGGCACAGCTGAGTTTCTAGGGGAAGATAAGGTTTGTGCTAAGAGGCAGGTAAGGGAGGTAGCCTGGCCACTAAGTAAAAGAAAGATTGGGGTGCAATAGTTGGGCTGATCTGGAAACCATTTGAAAGACTATTTTCATTTGCTACAAGAAAAGAGGGAGCTATGACCTGTTCTTATCAGCAACTGATTCCCCTGTAAGGTGTTATTGTTAGAAAAGGGAAGGGTTATTTTATAGCAGCTTCAAGGTGGGACCCCTTCTTAGGGCTCCCCCTTTTTTCTTTCCTTTTCTCCCAGCATAGCCTTGCTGGCCTCCAGACACTGGATTCCCATGACTCAGTGTCCCAGTGCAGGGATGACAGTACCTTTGGAATCTAACAGAATTGGGTTCAAAACTTGCTGTCAGTTACTGAAGCAAGTCAGTTTTTTTTTAAAACCTCACTTTTTATAATAAACTGGTGACAATCATCTCCATCTTTAGTGCTTCTATGATGGTTAAAGAAGACACTGTGACTACACCTTAGAACCAGCATAAAATAGCTCAGACATGCTGCTGTTACCTTGAAAAACTAAACATAACATTGCCATGGATCCCAGAATTCTATTTGATGAGTATATTCCCTCAAAGAATGAAAACAGGGACTTAAGCAGATACTTACTGGTCCACCCATGTTCCCAGAAATGCTATCCACAATAAGCCAAATGGATAGGGGACCTAAGTGCCTGCCAATGGATGGAGACAAATAAAATGCTATCTAAACATATGACAATATTTTTCAGCCCTAAAAGGGGAGACTAGCCAGACCTGGTGCATGCCTGTAATCCTGGCTACTCAGGAAGCTCAAGCAGGAGGATCAAAAGTTCAAGGCCTGTTTGGGTTTCAGAGAGAGTTCAAGGCTAGCCTGCACAACTTAGTGAGCCTTATGTCAAAATAAGAGAGGGCTGGGTGTGCAGCTCGGTGTTTGAGACTCTACCTACCTAGCATGTTTCAGGCCCTGGGTTTAAACCCAGTAACACACACACACATACACACACACACACACACACACACACACACACAATTCAGACACATGCTACCTGGATGAGCCTTCTAGACATTATGCTAATTTAAATGTTGCTCTTAAAGGTATATTGTACAACTCGGTTTAGGTGAGGTACTTGAGTAGTCAACCTCAGAGAAAGAGAGTAGAAGGATGGCTTCCAGGTGTGGGGTTAGGGGACTGAGGGATTAGTGTTTAATTCACTTAGAGATGATAAGGAGTTCTGGAGATGGATAGTGGTGATGGCTGTGCAACAGTGTGAATATACTCAATGTCACAAATGCAATAAAAATGGTTAAAACAAGAAATCTATGTTGTCATTGTTTTACCAATTTAAAAAAATGTTGGTTTTTATTCTACTGCAGAAGCAAAGGTTTTACCAATTTCTTTTTTCTCTTGAAGAATGTGGACAAGGGAAGGAGACTCACTGTGACACTTCTGAAAGGTCACCAGCCCTGAGCTTGATACCTAATTATCAGCTGACCCTGCCTAGACTCCCAGAGGGGTCATTGATTAATGGTACTCTGTTCAGGCCAAGAAGTCTATAGATAAGGCTCATTGGAAGCTGGCTCTGTGCTGGAGCAGGGCAGAGGGAGAAGAAGGAAGATTCCTGTATACTGCATACCAGGCCATGTGCTAACCAGGTGCCAGGCATGCAAATGAAAAGCTGTCCTCAAGGCATTTGTAATCACCTTTGGCTCTCAGTTGCCACCAGCCAGGCTTCACTGTGAGGATGCCTAGGAGGAGAAGGGAAAGAGACACATTTTTCCAATTATTGGCCAAGACTCAGGACCTAGAGACATTTCTCCGGGACTCCCTATGACCTGGCTCTTGAGGTGGGCATTGCTGCTTGACCTCTCTACTGACCTCTAACAATAAAAATGTCTGGGTCTGGAAGTGCACCCTGAGTATGATTTAGCAGTTTCTAGTAGCCACATTAAGAAATGAAACTATGGGGCTGGACAGATGACTGGCTCACTTGCTGCTCTTTCAGAGGACCCAGATTCAATTCCCAGCACCCACATGGTGGCTCACAACCATCTCTAATTCCAATTCCAGGGGAGTCAGGGCTGACTTTGTAAAGCAACAGGCACACTGGTGGTGCACAGATGTACATATTGGCAAAACACTCACATAAATAAAATAATAAAGTTAATTTTTAAAAAAGAAAGATGGGCAGTGGTGCTTACCTTTAACCTCAGCACTTGAGAGGCAGAGGGAGGTGGATCTCTGATTTAGAGGACAGCCTGATTTACAGGGCAAGTCCCAGTTCAGTCAGAGCTACATAGAAATAAGTAAAATAGGAAAAGAAAAGGAAGAAAGAGAAGGAATAAAACCACAAATTGGGTGTGGTGCTGTATGACTTTAATCCCAGCACTTAGGAGATAGAGGCAGTTGGATCTCTGTGAGTTCGAGGCCAACCTGGCCTATATAATGAGTTCTAGAACAGCTAGAGCTATATAGTGAAATCTGACTAGGAAGAAAAAACAACAAAAAAAGAAAAGCAAAAGTGAGGTGTAGCTCACACACCTGCAATCCTAACATTTGGAAGGTTGAGGATTTTGAGTTTGATGTCATTGCAAACCATACAGTGAGACCTTGTCTCTAAAGAAACAAACCCCCAAACAAAAACCCACACACAAAAGAAGTGAAAACAAGCACAAAAGTAATTTGAATAATATGTTTTAACCCGACAAGTCCAAAATATTGTCATTTTGGCATATGGCATTAGCCACATTTCAAGAACTCAACAGCCATCTGTGAATTACAGTCCTAGAGAATTCAATAATCTTTGTGTGGATGAGTTAAACAAAGCTTCCATATGACATTAAAGGACTGTAGTCCTCCACTTGGTCTCATTTGTACTTTAGATCATTCTTTTTTAACAAAGGCTCCTAGGTTCCTATGACCCAACAGAGAAAGGCTCCAGGAAAGGTAAATCTAAACTATGGATCCTAACAGGGCTTTCGCAAAGCAGTGGGTATGCAGGGCTACAAGACACAACATCCTGTGGGCAGGACATAGTGGATCAGGACAGATTCCAGTTTGCAGGGCAGAGGATGTAGTGGAGGGACACTCCACTCTAAGCAGAAGGCCAAATAAGCCCAATGCAGGGAAAGGCACAAGTTCAGAGAGCAGTGATGTGGGGCTGTGACCAAGGAACAGGGTGTGTGGAGGAGAGGCAGAGACTGGCTAAGGTCTGGTAGACAGGCTGAGATCTTGAGGTCAAGGGTCTGGAGAAGCCATGGTGGCATGTGTCATCTATATCCAGAAAGGAAAGGACACATCTTAGAGTAAGCTCAATCAAGGAGCTCTGAGCCTGGTGGCTGATCAAATCTTCTTGGTAACTCTTGTTACCACCACTGTGAATGGGGATAAAATTTGCATCATGCTTGGTAGCTGACCACATTTTCTGGCCATCAGATGACAGAGATGATCTCAAAACCCAGGGTGATGACAACATTGGTAAGAGAGGGCAAAGTGACTTTGAAGCTCTCCAGTGAACAAAGACTCCTGGGACTGAGGGAGACTAGAAGATGATTTGTGGATTGGTGGCTTCATGGTTGATACTCAGGTAGCCTTTGGGTCAGGTTCACAGGAAATATGAATATCCAAGCCTGGCATTCATCAACTCACTTACTCACCAACAGAGCAAGAAAGGGCATAGCTGGACAGTTTTCATCCGCATTGTCTGGAGGGAGATAAAGGGGTGATTTTGATTTCTCTTGCCCTTCCCATGTGAGAAGCTTAGGGTCCTTTACAAGCGTTCTCTAAGTCAATGGTCTCAGCTTCTAGAAGAAACAGACCAAAAGAGAGTAGGTAAAGCTGAGATAGATCACAGAGTAAGGAGAACCAAGACTGCCTCAATTCTTGGGAATATCCCCCAGGATCCCCCAACCCTATCAATGTCAGGAAACCGGCTTGTTTTACTGCTAGTTCTACAGGAGAAACAGTACATGGGCACAGAACAAGGATCTATAGCAGAAAGCCTGTAGCTGCCAGGAAGGGAAGAGGCAGTGTGGGGGAGATTTCACGATGCTCTGCGGTCAGCTGACTCTCCTGTACACTCATGCATGCGTGGGGGCAGGGCTGGGTCTTAAGCCAGCTTCTTGGAGAGCTAGTGTGTTTGGTAGGCAGCAGACTCTAGCTAGGGTCCTCATTCCACTTGGGGCTATCAAATTACCATATGCAAGACTAACCATCCAGTAGGATCAGGGAAATGCTGATCTCATCTCCTTGGAGATAAGACTCCCTCTGCTTCAGTTTCCACACTTTTTGCTAAGTGCTGGGTTTCACAGGAATGCCTTCTGATGATAGTGAGAGGAGAGAAAACTAAAGCCCCCGGCAGCATAGGCTACTGAATTGGAACTCGGGAATGGAGCCAGGCCTGCCAGCTCTCAGCTCCGTGTTTAGAAATGAGCTCCATAAAATGTCAAATAGTTGGTTAAAGCCAAAATGCAGTGTGATCTCCAGCTGTGTTCCAAATATCACATGCGTGTTCGGTTGTCTCTCTACCAGCCACCTCAGCTGACAGCACTTCTGCTGTGACCTTAGGTCTCTCTGTCTCCCACCTTCGGCCAGATCTAAGGATGCAGCCCCAGCCCCTGGGGGGGGGCAGGGCGGGGCTGTGGCTGACTGTGCTCAGTCATGCTGCTCCAGGGTAAGAAGGGAAAGACAGGAAGCTTCATGAGCATCCATTTCTGAGCTCAATAGTAGATATGGAATTGCATTCAAGCCCCAGAAACCTATGAAGGTTGACAGTGCTGTCCCTAAATGATGACAAGTGGTGGCTGCAGCTCTGGCAAGTTAAACCAATTGCCAAAGATCACACAGCCCAGGTGGAAGACAGGCTAGAGTTCAAGGTCCCCAGGTCCTGTTCACAGGCAGTTCCAAGGAGCCTTGATCTGAACTGTAGGGGAAAAGAAAACAGTGAAGAAACAAAAGCTTCTTAGAATAGATGGAAAAACATCAGTCAGAGATGGCTGTTTTCAAAGTCTATACAGTGGATAACATTTATAAATTTCTAATAACCTCCGTGTGTGTGTGTGTGTGTGTGTGTGTGTGTGTGTGTGTGTGTGTGTGTACATATGCATCCAATATGGCATGCATGGGGCAGGGGGAGAGGGGGGTCAGAGAACAGAATGCTGGAGCCCATTCTCTTCTGTCCTCCATGTGAGTCCCAGGAGTCAGACCCAGGGCACTAGGCTTGGTGGCAAGTGCCTTTACCTGCTGAGCATCTCCTTGACCATACAGTGTATAACTTCAAGCCTGAGTTTCTTCACGGTGCAGTGGGGAAGGAGCAAACTCCACTGAGACTCTTCTGAAGTGTACTTTAACCCATAGATACCTACAACCTTTGCTATAATTGATGGAGGTTCATGGGCTCTGGTAGTCAGCCAATATCCTTTGAAGGCCAGGAGTCTACAGGATGGATGCTTTGGTAGAAAATGAGTGCTGCAGGTAGCATGGACATGGGGACAGTGTTTTGGCCAGGGAGGAGAAGTAGCAGAGGGATGCCAATGGGACCAGAGAGGGAGTCATCTGTGCAGTGGTTGAGGGCCTAGGCACTTTCCAAGGTGAAGCTTGTTGGTGTCCTGGTATTGTGCAGCAGTTTCTTCTCAGATTAAATCCTTCCACTTTGGAGATAAACTGGCTAAGACACAGGATGCTTATAGGGAGATGAAATAACAGGGACATTCCAATGGGAAGAGAATACTCCATCCTGTAGGAAGCTCTTTAAGACCTAAAACAATCAAAATAGCTCAGGAAGTCCCTGAAACTGATCAGACTCACTAGGTCCCTCCCTCCCAAGAGAATATAAACAGTAAGGACCTCAGAGAGAGATTATTAGGCCAGCTGAGCACCTGTAAGAGGCAGAGACTAGCTAAGCTGCCTAGAATCAGAGAGACCAGCTGAGCTGCCTAGGAAAAACTCAAACCAGCTGTTCTACCTGAAAAGGACACTCTAACCTGTTGAGCTGCCTTCAGATTGAACACTTGCTACTCTTGTGGAGAATCTGGGTTTGATTCCTAGCACCCACATGGCAGCATACAGCTGTATGTAACTCTAAGAGATTCAACACTGTCTTCTGATACTCCATTTTGGCCTCCACGGGCATTTAGAATGAACATGGCATACACACACACACACACACACACACACACACACACACACACACGTATATATGCAAGCAAAACACTGATACACATAAAACAAAAATATATTTAAAAAAAAACTTTCTCCCTCAGCCAGCAGCATCCATACATAGAATAAAAACCCAGAATAGTCTTGGTCTCAAAGTAACTTTACACTTGCCAAAGATAGGTGGTGTCAGGCTAACTCAGTTCTAAGTCAGCCTGTTAAAAGTAATGGTTACATGAGGAAAACAACCCCAGAAAAAGAACCTTAACTAATTCACACCAGACTGGAATGTCTGTCTCCTGGACTGACCTACAGCTGAGGTGAAATGATCCGCATCCTCCTGCTCTATCCACTTGGGCATTTTCTCAGCAGATGAATGTGTGGGGCTTGCCCAGTGGTGCTATTTCTAGCCTGTTTGGTTCATTTTAGGCTTCATATCCTCGCCTTCAATGGCCAGGCCATGCCCTCTCTTTCTCTCTCTCACTCCCTTTCTCCCTCCGCCCCTTTCTCTATCTTCTGTTCAGCCATTCCTCTCTTCTCCTCCTCCCCTTCTAGACTCCTGATTTTTTTCATCTGCTTCCTGTGACTGTAACAAAAACCTGAGATAATCAGCTTTGATGGAGGAACACTTATTTGTCTCATGGTTTCAGAGGCGCCATTCATGGTCACTCAGCACTGTTGTTTGGGGTCCATGGACAAGCAGTACATCTTAGCAGGAATGCATGGCAGAGCAATGCAAGGCAGTGTGAACTGATAGCAGTGGCGGTGCTGAATGTGGGGCTGGTGTCCAACCGTGGTTAGGGCCACTCACTTCATGGAGTCCCAGAAGCAAAGAGAAAGGAAAGGACTAGAACTCCAATATCTTTCTTCCCCCTAGGCCTTATATCCTATAGGTTCTGTTGCCTTGAACATGTACCATGAACAGTACCATGAACAGGGACCACGTCTTAGATGATACTGAATATCCAAACTGTAGTATCTGTTTCCAATGTGTTCTGTGCTCCCCCCCATACCACTATCTCCTTGACTCCACTTCCAGCGGCTTGTGTGTGTGTGTCGGGGGGTGTGGGTGTGTAAGCCATGGGCCTTTGGAGAGAGATAAAGAACAACTTGTTAAAATAAGGGCTGAGTTACCATAAACTCTGGCATAGCCCAGGAAGCAGGTGGCATCATGGGCAGCAAAAAAACACATGTTGTCCTGCCTCTGGGTCACTAAGAGGGAAATGAAGTACCAGTGAAGAGTCTCATGCATATTAATGTCCTAGGGTCTGGCCTACGACACCATCCCATCATCCCACCATGAATGGTCTTAGCAAGAGACTTGAGGGATATGATTTCTGATACTTTCTATGGTGGAAACCAGACCTGAAACTTTATTCCCTGGCTAGTTTCCCCAAGGATATAAACTGATCACTGTTCAGCTGACTGGGGCTGTCCAGTGTTTCCGCACGTCCCATCTCTATTCCTCTCAATGGAGTTTGAGCTGTAGAGTTCCTTGGAGGAGAAACCAATTTCAGAGAGGTTAAGTCATTTGCCCAAGGCCATAGAGTTCCCAAGTACCAAAACACAGTTGCAGCTAGAATTAGCTGGACACAGACAGTATGAATTGATGGTAGTGGTGGTGTTGAGTGAGGCCCCTGGCTAGGCCTGGTCATAGTCTCAGTGGGAGGTGCACAAGGCCAGAACTAGCCCTAATGGGTTTGTGGCCATGAAATCTACCTTCAGTCTCTGTTGAAATATTCCCTCTGCTTTGTTCTTCTTGTCTGTAATTGGATTGTTCAGATGAGTGACTGCAGAGCACAGAACTAACACGCTTTGCCCTGTTGCAAGTACCAAATCAAAGGGAGCTGTGTTCACTAACTTCCAGAGTTAACTGCCTCTGCCTGCAGAACACCCACATCCCCGAAAGGGCAGAGATTGATAGCCCTTCACCCCAGCTCCTGCTTTACAAGGTCCCAGAGGACCTGTTCAGAGTCTATTTTTCCTAAACACCTTCTGGAGATGTGATGTTTGTGTGGGTTCATCCCCATTTCACAAATGCTGAGCCTCATGGACCTGGCTTGGACCCCATAGAACATCACTCTGCTCTCCACACCTCTCTTTCTGTGGCTCCCTCTTACAGCAGAGATTTTGTCCAGGAGCCCAAACCACTCTTCATGAAGACTGAGAAGGATGAAGACTGAAGGAAGAGAGCCCAGGATGCAATCCCAGGGAATTGTTCTGAACAAATTCTGAGACTTGGATGTAGGCTGGAATGACAGATGTGAGAGACAGAAGTTGACAAGAGTCAACAGTGGGCAGCCACATCATTCGATATCCATCCATTCATTCCCCTTTGAGCTCATGAGCACTGAGTAGGGGCTTAGCTGAGTAAACCAGCAAGATGTCACCAAGTGATAAATATGCAAAGTGCTTATTGGGCACTTTGCATAATGAAGGACAGAAGAGCTCGGGAAAGACTCTCAGAGGTGATACTTGAGTGGGCCTTGAGAGATGTTTACCAGAAAAAAAGACTCAATACTAGACTGTGGGAGGGGCAAAAAGAAGAAGGATCTTTTAGACTCAGGCAAATGCCAAAGTGTAGCATTTCTGATATTTTTCTTCAGAGCTGAGGATTGAACTCAGGACTTTTGAATGTTGTAAGTGCTCTATCACTAACTATAGCCCAAGCACTTTCATTTGCTTTGTGGTTAATCAGAGCCAGGTGAGAATTCCATGTAACATTCTGTCATCTAATTTTACCCACACAAGGAAGATCTGCTTTCTTCTCTAGATTTAAAAAACAAAACAAAAACAAACAAACAAACAAAAAACTACCCTGCTTAGGGCTCTTTGGGCTATGGTTTCATGTAACAGAGAACAAGGCTTTCACTCTGAAAGGTGAGAGGTCTTACAATGTTGTCTTCTGGGGAATAAAACATGAATAGACCCTGATTTATATTGGAATGTGGATGGTTAACATTATGTTGTTCCTAGAGGAGATGATAAAGTGAGAGTAAAAAGGACACAAAAGCCTTGAAAGGGGGAATGGAGAAGGCAGTAGCAAGAGCAAAGTAGTGAGACTCCCCTGGCTGGGAGGTGGAAAGTGGCTGGGAAGAAATGGAGAATTCTAGAAACCAACATTTCAGTCCTGTGTAAGGAAATCCAGTTTGTCACAATCCAGAACTAAGGTCCAGAGAGACAGAATGGTTACCCTGGGGCCTTTGTGACACTCCCCCACCCAGCGCCCTGCACGCTACCATCTTGCCCAGGTTTCCTGGGAGGTGCTTGCTACCTCTAGTGGGATCCCAAGAGAAATGCCATCCTCAGTGGGTTTGCCAGGAGTATAAACAGTGCTGTCCCCTAAGGAGATGGGAGGGCCTGTAACCCATACCAGTGTCACAAGATGTCAGGGTGAGGCTGGCCTAACCTCTGTTCCCCAATCGTGGAAGATTGCACTGACTAGTCACTGGCTGACTGGCTGATGGCTCAGGAAGGAGATGCTTCTCCACAGAGGCAGCCATGATGGTGGTGGTGCAATGGTACATTTCTGTTCTCCATGGCAACTGGGGAGCTGCCACCCTAGGGAAGCCACTATGGCAACAGCTATTGCAGAACAGCTTGGAGCCTCTGGGCCTCCAGGCCTTCTGGGCTTGTTCCCTTGGTCTTCCTGAGGGGTGGATGGCTCATCTGGGCCTTAAAGAAGTAGAAGCAGCTACTCCTCTAAGCCTGGCCTCTGGGTCTGAAAGCCTGCAAAGAAATCTGTTGGTGGTTGGTGTGCTCTGAACATTTCACCATTGACTGATAAGGACTTTGAATGTCACTGGGCCAAAGGACCAGATACAAAGGACAGAAAGATGAGATACTAAGAGGGTCATGGAAAGGAGTAGTGGAGTTAAGCCTTGGTTAAGGAATCTTGGTCTCTTGTCCCTACAAATCATCTTCTCCTGCAACCCCAGGGTATGTGACCCGTAGCATAGGAAACCCCTCTTGTCAGTGGACCTGAGAGCCCAATCATCCCACCAGAGGTCTGGGCAGGACCATGAGGCTTGAGGTTTCATGAAGAATAAGATTCTTGGAAGTACTGGCTAGAGGTGGATGCTGGGCCAGGCAGCTAGATCCCTCCTGGCCACCTGCCAGCCTCACTTTTAGGTCTCCTCTTTCTTCTCTTTATCAACTCTTCATATCTTCTTCCTCATTCCTTCTCTACCTTGTTCTTTTTTCCCTGCTTGCTTCTTCCTTGTTATTTATTCATTCAGTTAAACATTTCACTGAGTATCTACTAGGCAGTCTGCACTCTTGAGAAACCTCCAGCAGGGCAGGGGTACACCACCAGTGCCACGAAAAACCATAGAAAATGGAGAGCACTGAAGAACAGACAGATGAAGAGCTGTTGTTCTCTCTCTCTCTCTCTCTCTCTCTCTCTCTCTCTCTCTCTCTCTCTCTTTCTCTCTCTCTCTCTCATTACCCTGACAGCTTCTCAGGCAGGAAATGCATAATGGAAAGAGAAAAGCTTTCACATGTTCCCCAAGGGCTCCCAGGAATGCCCTAGAAGTGAGGCACACAAGCCAACTGAAGGCAAGGCTGAGCTAAGAAGCCGTGAGTCAGGTTGGTCTCCTGATCTCATTCATTCATTCATTCATTCATGAAATAGGGACTGAGCCCCTAGGGCTGAGCTAAGGCCCTAGAAATTCATAGAGGCCAACAAGAGGCAAATATGTAGCAATGCAGAGGGACAAGTAGCATGAAGTAAACCAGCTGGCTAGAAGAGAGCAGAGGACGGGGCTAGGCCTCTATCAGACAGATGGCTCCGCTGGTGAATTGTCTGCTGCACTACTATGAGGACCTGAATTCAGATCCCCAGCACATCCAGGTAGGGAGGTATCCACTTTTAACACTAGCACGGGGAAGGCAGGAACAGCGGAGATTAGGTGGATCCCCGGGAGCTCATTGGCCAGCCAGTCTAGATGAATTGATGAGACCCAAATTGAGTGTTTCAACAAGTAGAGGGTCGAGAAGATGGCTTAGCAGCTAAAAGTGTTTGCCACATTAGTACAATCCCAACAACCTGAGCTTAATTCCCAGAACCCATATAAAAAGCCTGATGCAGCTGGGCGATGGTGGCACACTCCTTTAATCCCAGCATTCAGGAGGCAGAGGCAGGCAGATCTCTGTGAGTGCGAGACCAGCCTGGTCTACTGAGTGACTTCCAGGACAGCCAAAGCTACAGAGTAACCCTGTCTCAAAAAAAAAAAAAAAAAAAAAAAAAAAAAAAAAAAAAAAAGCCAGATGCAATGGAATCCCAGCATTCCTACAAGGTGGAAAGAGCACGAGATAATCTGCCAGAAGTTCATGCATCAACCATCCTGGAACATACAGTGCAGTGAGAGAAACCAGTGGAAGATGAGGCCTGACTTTAGTAAGTTGTTCTCTGACCTCCACATGGCATGGCATGGCATGATGTATGTGTGGAACAGGGATGTCTACATATACCACATTCACACAAATAAGTAAAGATAACTGCTACAGCACCAATCATCATAGAAAAGAAAATGACAAAAGTAAAACAGAGGTGAGGGCTAGGACCAGGTGACAAGGGCACACTGGAGTTGAGAGTGTGGGTTATTTTGCCAGATGAAAATGGTAAGATGGACTCAGCCAAGCAAAGGGCTGGGGAAGGGAAACGGTTCATGTGAGGGGAACAGCATGTATGAAGACATTTTCAGGTGACTGGCCTGAGTGAGGGGGGAGGAGGGAGGGAGGGAAAGAGAGAGAGGGAGGGGAAGAGCTAAAGGTAAGCCAACCCGGGGCCTCCGGAAACTGAATACCAAGGTGGGCTACGTCTCCAGAGGTGGAGGTGGCTGGGGTCGGGACGGGCTGAGAACAATCATGCCACAAGGTCCCCTTGAAGGCTCTGAATTTTATTTGAAATGCAGTGGGAATGAATCCACCAAGGGTTTTAAGGGTAACAGGATCTTGATTCCATTTTAAGCTGCTCTCTGGTTGCTGGGTGGAGACTGGTGATGATGATGGAAGAGCTGAGGGCTCACAGGGAGGCCTGGGAGGTGCCTCCTTACAAAAAGACCAGGCTGGGGACCTCAGATAGAACTGTGCCAGTTTGAGAAGGGAGCAGGAAGAGAATGTTTAAAAGACATTTCCAAGGCAGAAAAGTAGAATGTCTGGCCTGTTTCCCCATTTAGCACAAAGCTCCATGTGGGCAGGGGTCCTGTTTACTACTCTTTCCCCAGGACATAGTACAGGCATGTATCAATTTTGTGTTTGACAACAGTGAGTGACGTAATATATGAACAAGAAGGCGAGATTATGGATGTGCTCTATCACCCAGTTTCTGGTCAGCTTTAAGGTGTGGGGGTGGAGAAGGAAAGCAGAGGGTGAAATCAAAGGCCTTTGGAGTAGCAGGAAAGATGCTGTGACAGGGACTGTGACAGAGCCACACAGGCAGTGTTGAGAGCAGCATGGGGATGAAGGAGATCCTCTGTGTGCTTGCTGAATGATTGACTGAATGAATGTATGAGGAGATTTCTGAAATGAGGATATTATCATTATCTATAAATGTTAAAGCATGAGAGTGGTGTCCTAGGAGGCAGTATGGAGGAGAAAGGGGCCTCTCCCCACAACCAGAAAATGTTGCATTAGGTAACAGGGACCCAAATTCAACCAAAAGCAGGACTCTGCATTTCCAGAAATCTAGTAGAAAATGACCCTAGTACATACTTTAACCATGCACTTCCCAGGGGTCCCTGGAAAGGCAAAGCAGATAGCTGGCAGGAGGTACAACTGGGGTACTCAAGAGACAGTCAGGTCTCAAGAGTCCTTGGCAGTCCCCTGGAGCAATGCCTATTGCTTGAGCCTGATTGTGATGACTACAGTCCCCAGGGACTGGGCTAGCTCACATGCCAGCTAGTGTGTGAACACTGTCATGCTCCAAGCAAAACCCAAATGCTCACTGTGACAATGCCATAGGAATCACTGGTGGTTGATTCTGGGTCACATGGCAGCCCAAGCCCATGAATTGTTGCTGTCTAGAAGTGTCTTGTGTTCTTTGCCACGGCAGGGAATTTGGAAAAGCCCCATCAGGAAAGGAGCTCATCTGAGTCGTCCCTGAATCTCTACGTCTGGACCTGCCCCAGCTGAGCCAGTCTTCCAGTCAGAGAGGTCTAACCACCTAAGCACCAAGCAGAAATTCTTCCCACAACCAGCACTTGGCTACTGGTGTCTCCTCATACTTCTAGGAATGGCATTCCCCTCATCCTATAGGGGGTATCTTTCCTTATCTTCTTTGGTCATTTTGTTAGAAAGCTTGATTTAGAAAGGTCTGGAAGACCTTGACCAGATGTTCACAGTGCCATCTCTTGGGAGACAGTGAGATGCAGGGAAGGAGATCAAGGCTTCTCTGCTGAGTTGGTATGGAATATTTTCTAACATTTTCCACTAAACCTTAGGTGTTATTCCCACCTTTGTTTTTTAGACAGGGTCTCTTGCTAGACTGTGAATTGACAAGTGGACTAGACTAGCTAGCCAGTGAGCCTTGAGGATCTTCCTGACCTGCCTCCTAGTGCTAAAATTACAAGCACACACTGTCATGCTTTAAAAAAAAAAAATGTAGATTCTGGAGATCAAATGCAGGTCCTCATGCTTGAAAAGCAAGTACTTTATTGACTAAGCCAGCTCCCCAGCCCCAAAATAACATTCTTTGTTGTTGAACCCGAGTGGCCTCCTTAGCATTTCTACCAATAATTGGAACCACTAAAGGAGTGTTCTTCAAATACCTGAAACCAGGAGCTGGCTTTCCACCAGATCTTCTCCAGGACAAGCCTCTCCTCATGTAACCTGGTTTCCATGCCAGTCCCACCCAGGCTTCCCTTCTGTGTGTCACTGGCTTTGCACTGGGAAGGGACTTGTCACTCCCTGAGCTAGGTGTTGTGATCTGATCATTAATTAATGAAGCCAAGATGTCGTTTCCCCAGGGTGTGTGTGTGTGTGTGTGTGTGTGTGCGCGCGCGCGCGCGTGCGCGCGTGCATGCGCTCGCACGCACGTACGTGTGTTTACACAGACATGAGAGAGTGAATTAAACTACCCATTTTCTCAAACCCTGGTTTTCTTATCTTCTGAGAGGGAACCAACATTTTGGCTAAAGGCATCGATTAAGATTAAAGAAATGAAACATTTTAAGTTCCACAGCAGGCGTTTTACCTCCCAAACTTGATTCAGTTTAGATGCTGTCCAGGCATTGGGGTGGTAGAGCCATTCTGTTGGGCCTGAGTCTCAGCTTTGCCTTTTAGAGGACTGTGACTCTAGAGAAATGACTTTATCTACTGTGCTGTTTTTTCTTCTCTGTGGAGCAAAGTGTCACACCAACCTCGGGATGCATTTCTGTGTGCTGGTGAAACACATGCATACTGTTTAATTCGTCCCCATCTCCTTTGTCAAAAGAAAGCAGCCTTGCTGAAATGAAGTTAACTCACAGCACTTCTTTTGAAATGTGAAGACATCAAACCAAACTGCTGTTGGTGATGAAGGCTGCTCCACAGTAACCCCCATCCATATTTGTTTACATGCAATGGTTTTTAGTAATTTGTTTATTTGTGTGCATGTGGAGGGCCAAGGACAACTCGAAGGAGTCACTTCTCTCCTTCCACCATGTGGGTCCTAGGGATGGAACTCAGCTTGTCAGGCCTGACAACAAGTGTCTTTACCCACGGAGCCATCTTGCCAGCTCAGTAAGCAATGCTTATGCTGTATGAAAAGCTTCCGTGGCACCACCCTGCATCAGTCTCCTACAGCTCAGTATACCTACTGTTAAGCCTCTTATGACAACAAAGAATGGAGATTTGGGCAACCTAAGCAACTCAGAACTATGCAGCAACAGATCTGGGACTCACATCTGAATCCCTCTGACTGTAAAGGGCCATCCCAACACTGTCATTCTATTCTCTAAGGCAGCTCCCAAGTTAGGACTCAACTCTGGCCCCAGCAGAAGCCAATGGTGTGTCTTCCTTCGTGGTGCAGCTTCTGGGAACACAAGGGCAACTCTGCATCTGCCCATTCCAGAGTTTTGAAGGTGTCATTGTGTATCCCAGCTACATACCCGTAGGTCCCCTTAGGGAGTTCCTGGCGTCCAAAACTCATGTGCTGTCGGCTAGGTTCTTAGCCCATAAATATGGTTTCACATTTATGTTTAAAAACAAAACAAAAAACCCAGCTAAACTAAAAAACAGCCATTCTGGCCGTGGGCCCTGATGGGTAATGTCATTAGGGAGCCAGCAGTGCATCCCATCCCATTATCGCCTGGCCAAGCTTCTCTGAGCAGCCTGGCAGCAAATGGCTTTCTCTTGGGGGGTGGATAGGAGAGGAGGGCACAGCCCTATCTGCCCTCCAGTTGGAGGAGAGATTTTATCTTTAATTGACAACTGGCCGCCTGCCACCGCCCTGCCTCTGCTGCTGGCCCAGGCTCGAGGCTGGTTTTCCATGCCACTTCAGGAATAGGCTTCCCCTCGTTTCTTCCTTCCCCAGGGCCCTGTGGTCCTCACCCTGCCATTCTGTATTGCCCTAGACAGCTCCTGGGTGTGCTCTTGTCTTTTCTGAGTGTGTTTGGACATGAAGAAATCTTCAGGAAAAAAGCCTGAGCTGAAGGCAAGGGTGAGGAGCTGGCATGTACGGTAGATCTCCTGTCTCCTGCATGTTGTGTGCAGACACCTGACCCTGGCCCAGGCTGTTATGCTGTCTTTGTAACAGGCACCATTACTTTATGGGCATGAAAACAGATTTGAGGAGTTGCCCCCAAGTTACCTAGCTAAGAAGTGGCAGATCACGACTAAATGGAGGCTCCTACAGCTCGGTTTGTTTACAGTGAGGAGTAAGGAGAGGGGAACATGCCCCTGGTGGGCCTGTCCATGTGCTCTGTAGAGCCCAGTACAAATGAAACCACAGAGCTTGTTGAGGATTAGTAACACTACTGTGGTAACAGTCTGGACCCTTTCTGGGTGACTGCAGAGCTGTGTGTCCATCAAGCCAACCTTGTGTATGCCCCTATGTGGGGATGAAAGGAATAATGAGGACCACCAGTGTGTAAGAACTTGCCACTTCCCTAGTCCATGTACCCCAAGAATGTTCATTCTCCATCCCCAAGAGTCCAGTGTTGGCTTCAGTCCTTCAGCCATCATGCGGTCCCTGCAATGGCTGGCCTCCCCAGGGCCTTGGCCCACTTAAAACTGATGCAGCTGCAGAGAAAGGGAAGTCCCTGTTCAAACAAGCAGGCACACAGTGGACTCCCCTAAACAAGGAAGACTTATTCCATGCTATGGGGGTGGGTGGAGTCAGTTAGCGGCAGCAGTGTCAGGACACTGCTCAGGAGTCAGGGGCTCATGGTTGTGCCCTTTGCTGCCTTGAGAAGATCACTTTTGAGTACATACTGCTAGCTAGCAAAATGCAGGAGCTGGGCCACAGGGAGGATCCCTGGAAGGGGCTCAGGTGTGCTTGCATTTCTTTCTTTCTTTCTTCCTTTCTTTCTTTCTTTTTTTTTTTCTTTTTTTGGTTTTTTGAGACAGGGTTTCTCTGTATAGCTTTGGAGCCTATCCTGGCGCTCGCTCTGGAGACCAGGTTGGCCTCGAACTCACAGAGATCCGCCTGCCTCTGCCTCCCAAGTGCTGGGATTAAAGGCGTGCGCCACCAACGCCCGGCTGTTCTTGCATTTCTTAGACACAGACGGAAGGTTGGCTGGAACGCAGGGAGGACCCCCACAGACCCACACCCCGAAAAGAGAGGCGAGGCAGATGCTCACGGAGGAGCAGCAGGACACTTGGATGTCTTTATTGGTGCTCAGCACAGCGCGACAGTTGAGGGCATGCAGACAGGGCGCAACAGGCCCAGCCTAGGCATGCCTCAGACACACACATGAGGGGACAGCTTTAGAAAAGGACTGACCAATACCAAGGGTGAGCAGGAAGGGCCGAGGGAGGGGCAGAGGCCAAGGCTGAAGGGGTCACCTGGCCTCTGCTATTGCACGCTTCCTCTGGCCATCGGCCAGGAAGTACAGTATTGCAACTGGTCTCCTCTCGCCCAAGGTGTCCCCTTCTCAGACCCCTGAGCCAGATGGGCAAACAGATCCCCTTCCATCTGCCCAGCAGCATCTTTGAAAACAAATGGACAAAGGAGACTCACACAAAAGAAATGAAACTCCCCTCTGTCAAGGACACAGGAGGGGTGCTGGAAGGAGTGACAGAGGCTGCAGAAGAACCCCTGGAAGTACCCCCACAAACCGGGGTGTGGGGTGGGAGGTAGAACCCCAATCTGGGGTAGGGTTGGGCTAGTGAAGCAGTGACCCTGGAGGGCAATCTTGCCTTAACAGACTTCAACAGGCCACCTGCTGGCAGGGGACACACCCCCATGTGAGAGCAACTTGGGCCCACCCAGCTGGAGGGGCAGGCCCCAGGTGCACTTTCCCTGGGACATTCCATACAACATGGTCAGAAGAAACAATCCATGAAGGAAGAGGGTAGGGGAGACAGGGTGGGAAGAGGACTTGGGAGACATAGCCTAACGATGAAGACAGACCACCAGAAGCACGTGCACTACACACAAGAGAATATAGTATGTATGAATATAGATACTATATGTGCATATATGTCTCTTCAATGTACAGTAGAACAGAGTATCAGACCCAGATGGCTCTGGGCCCTGAGAGTCGCACGGGAGGTTTTTCCACCAGTCCTGTGCAAACAAGGATATCTGAGTCCTTCCCAGCAAGATGCGTGCCTGGGTTCCAGAGTTTGCCTAAGCCTCTGGCTTTCTGTCTGTCTGCCTGTCTTTCTCACGTTGGTGCCGCCTTAAGAGAGGGTGAGGACTTCAGCGTGAGCATAGTTGGACGAGAGGGCGTCTTGGCAGGTCTCTGTGTTTAAAGAGCACAGGTGTGAGACACTGGGACGCACGCTTTCGGTTCAACATTGCCTTCTGAGGGGGGGCGTAAAGAGTTCAGCAAAAGAAAGGGAGAAACAAAGAATAAGGTGTTAGAAGGAAGCCAGCCAGCTGCTGACCCACAGGCTGTGGGCTAAGGAACAGCCAAGAGCAGAGCTGGAAGGCATAGGGAACCCAGGGCTAAGAGGCAAGGAAGAGCTGGGGTGGTATAGGATAATTTCTCCTCTGCCAACCCACCTCCAGGCTGAGGAGACACAGGTGATGGTGAAGCCCGGTAACCATTCCCAAGGACTACTAGCCTTTGAGGTCTTCAGAGCTCTAATGCAGCAGGGAGAGGAACCACAGCAAACTCCATATAGCCTACCAGGGAGGCAGTGGGGAAAATGGCCCATCACTGCAGCTATTCTCTACTCTATTTCTGCTCTTCCCCCAAAGAGCTCCATCTGCCTTCACCACCATGGAGAATCCCACTAATCCAAGGAGCCAGTGAAAATGGCTCTCGAGTGTGGAGCCAAGTCACACCCAGCCCCTGGCCTCAAAATTGCTAGGGTATGGAGGGCACACAGCCTTGAGAGAGCAGGCTGGGCACAGCATCTTACTAAAATTCATGCCCTCAGCTTCAGGTATCTGAGGCTTGGGTCTTTCCCCCTATTTCCCAGTGGCAGTACTGGCAAGTCAGCTAGGGCGACTGGGCTAATAGTGTGGAGGAAGTTTCAACTCCCAGACTGACTAGTACAGCTATTAGGTTTGCAGTTAGAGGTGGGTATATCATTAGGCACCCAAGCCTCACAGCTTCTACTCTGGGGTTCCCTGGCATGTTAAAAGCTTTTTTCTTTGATACAAACATCTTCTTATCTCAGCGTGACCTGTTTCCATCTTCTTAAGATTGTGACCCCAACAACCTCCTTAAACAATCTCTTGGCCTTCTAGAGTTCTGGGCCTCTAGATTTCCCTGAGGAAATCACAGGAGTGTGCTTAAGACTCTTCAGAGCTCCATTTCTGAGGACAAGACAGCTACACTTTGTCCTGCATTTCTAACATTGCTTTGTCTGTGTACATTCAGAAGTACCCAGCCTTTGGTCCCTACTCACCAGGAAAGGGGGAGTGGCTTTGGGCACCCTATAAGCCACTAGATTTAAAACACACTGGGAAAAGAATGGCCTCGGGTGGCTTTTGTCAATGGTTCCTATGTTCTCCACTCTTGGGGGCCTCTGAAAGATGGGGAGATTCTTTCTGGGAGTCTTATGCTGGAATCTAACCTACATGACTCACTAGGATTGGGGCAGGAGCTTCAGACAGAAACTGAATAGGGCAGGGAGGTCCTTCTCTGTTGATACTTCATGAAGGGCAGTCTTGGCCCATGGGTGCTTCCTGGAGCCTTGGTCAGTGCTCAGCATCCCTTCTAACTCCTTGTTGACCTAGCTGTAGGCTGGACAGGCCCCTTCCCACTGGTGACACCTTACTGCCACTTGTCTTAGAAGACTGAGCTGCAAAGTTAGTTACCCCTAGGGTTGTCAGCAATCCTGCAGTCTGGAAGGATGCCTGCTCTTTAAGCAGGGGCTCAGTCCCCAGCTATAGGGCCAGGTTTCTAAAAGCCAAAGCAACAAGTCCAATCCAAGGAAAAGCTAACTATGCCCTCGGAGTCTCAGTGGGAATGACCTTTCTCTTAGTGAAGGACATTCAGCACCTGGATAGGCCTGAGGCTTGTATAGGCAACTGCCTCTCAGGGAAGCATGGAGACTCTGTAAATGATGGATTTATTCTTTCCCAGGACTCTGGGCAAACACACAAGTCCTAAGAGGTAGCTGAGGGCAGACTACTCACTCAGTTCTTCCACCAACTGGGCCCTGTCTCTTTCCTATGGAGCTAGGAGATAAGAGCCCATCACTCCAACAAAGCACTGGGGGCTTCAGCCTGGCAGATGTACTGTGTTGCCCAGGGACATCTGTGCCCCCCACAGGGGTGCTGTGAGTATGCCCATCCCCGTAGGAGGGAAGAGGGGAGGAGGCGGTGGGTGCCGTGGAAACTTGGGCTCCTGACAACTTGAGGGCTGCCACAGAAATAGCTGCCTTAGCTCCCCAAACCAGAACAGCAAGTTAGAGAAAATAGCTGTGGTACCCATGCTAAACTGGACACCTGCTCATCATGTCTTTGTCAGACCACAGTCTCCTGGTGCCAGGAGCCCTCCTGGGTGGGGCTAATCCTACCACAAGGAGGCTAGAGTCAGACTCAGCATCATCCCCTGCTTCACAGGCTTCCCTGTATCTCCCCATCTCACCTCTCAGGAGACACCTCCTCTGACAGAAAGCAGCTGCAGGCCCTGTAGAGCATGACTGAACAGGAGTGTCCCAGGGCCTGATCTAACAGAACTTCCGGAAGGCCAACTAGTGTTTGCTAGTGCTGACAGTGCTTGTCCCAGGTTTTGCCCTCCAACCCCAGGAAATGATCTTATGTTTATGCATGGGCCACCTTTTGAGTTGACCCCCTGGTTTCCTAGTTTCCTGCTAGGTCCCTAAAGCTATCCCACCAGGTCCCTTTAGTATCCCGTAGGGAACAAATGCAGACCTTCCTTAGTCACTCCCTTTTCAAAGTTGCATAATCCGACTCTAAAATTGCCAGGCACGTGGCTCTGCTGTCAGGTCAATTCCCATCAGGTGAAGCAGGGAATGTCTTGGCTGAGGCTTTTTCCTTTAGCTCTGGGCCGAGGGAGGGGCTTACCGGGAGCAGGTGGGGCTAGTGGCAGGTGTGGGTAGGAGTGCTTCTGTCTCCTTACTTCCCCTCAGCTGTCCCTGTGCAAGGTGTACCCCTGCTCACCCAATGACTCACAAACCTGTTGTGCTCCCGGGCTCGTTAGGTAAATGAATACACTTAATTATAGAAATTAGATGAGTCTCTGGTTCTGGCAGGAATACAGAGCAGAGGCTGGGTGGGAGTGGCAGGTGACTCAGAGGCAGGGCTGGGAATCTGAGGGAGCGGAGAGGGAGCAAACTGTTGCGGAAGCAGAGGAAGCAGTATGGAGAGAGATGCTGCTGCGGTGCAGGGCACAGATGGGATGCTGGGTGTCACCCACCGAATCTGGGCACAGGCTTCAGGGAGGAGAGCCTCTCTGCACTTAGACACCCTGCCCAGTGCTTGCACCAAGCCTGGGCTTGGATTCTAGGAACTCCCATCTGTGCCCCATGTCACGGCTGGAAAATACCCAGTCCTGCCCCCAGAGCAGCTCTGCCCACAGGTGCTGCTATTCTGAGGAGTCAAATGTCCTTTACACCAGCAGAGATGCCCCGTGGGACAGCCTTATTACCTACTGATCTTGGTGTGGGGTGGATAGACAGACAGACAGACAAGCTGTTTGGTTACTGGTCAATGGCCATAAGGAATGCAAATGAAATTTCTGTGATTAAAATACAAATGTAGGTTTGACTTGCAGGCAAGGTTGAATAGTTCCAGATGCTCTATGTACCACACATGCCCTGGCCTATAGGATCCTGAGCTGGAGGCAAAACCCAGAGACACAGGCCCTGAGTGTGCCAGCACCTATGGTTCTGGGAGGAACTCTGAGACTATCTCCCCCTTGCACATGGCTGAACATTTGGGGGAGCCAGGTGCTGTGTAGGGCAGGCTCAGGGATTCAAATTCTCCATCCTGACTGAAGTTCCCTTCTGTTGTCTTCTCAGACCTCAGGAGGGATAGGGGCTGGGATGGCACGTAACATGCCTGCTTGGATATGTGTCCCAGTGTCAGAGCTGAGGAAGGTGTAGCTAAGGACCTGAGTGACCAGGCGGGGGGCTGGTGAGCGGGTGGAAGGGGTGCGAGAGCAGGAGCTTTCTCGGAGGATAGGGCGAGCTGTACCGCGATGCCAGTGGAGACAGCCCCAGACTGGTTCCAGCCGCTCCAGCTATGTTGTTTAGACTCCGGGACTTTTCACAGCCTTGGTGAAGAAAAGGCACATGGGTCAAAAGGGGAGCATCTCCTCACCAAGGGAGCTCCATGGAGTCCATGCTACTTAAAGAGACTCTGTAGGGTGGGTGGCCCCAGACTGGGCTGAGAGGATCTCTCTTTGTTGGGAGTGGCTTTCTGATTCTCCCTGCCATCACTTTCCTGGACTCCTGAGGGCAGACCATAGGACCGATACCCAGCTGAACTATGTCCTGTCCTGTCCTCTAGCTCCTTGATGGTCCAGCTGCACAGACTCCACAGCTTCCAGCACCTACCACCCCTAGTGAGCACCTGTGTCACATACACTCCTGGCTCACTGGAAACTACTGGTTAGTGATGGGGTCAGTTTGACGGCTGGAACAGGCCTGGACTCAGCTCTCCTTGCCCTAAGCCTAGATGGCTGCAGAGAGGTGTGGCGTGGGGAAAGTTGTTAAATGCACACTGGGAGTTTGGTGATATTAATTGCCACACTTGCTTAGCAGGGCCTGTTTCCCAGCAACCCACCTGTTCCCTTTCGAAGGTCACTCTAATTGGCTGAGCTACATGCTTGTTGCCAAGAAGCAGTGTGGAGGCATCTTGAAAATAGAGCAGATGGGCCCCAAAGGCACCCTGGGGAGGCAAAGTGGATGGATACAGGCTCTTCTGCATGGCGCCTATACATGTAAGAGCACCTGTCCTCAGGGCTCTCCTAACTGGCCCTCTCACAGCTCTACTTCCGCCAAGCACTTCACAGCACAAGAAGGGGAAGCTCTGTGTTCTCAGGCCTCCACCAGAGTAAGGGATACATTTTATACCATTGTATAGCAGGCTGCAGCCTGAGCAAGGCTCTCTAGGTGTGAAAGAGGATACATTGGTACTTTGTGCATTCTTTTTTTTTTTTTTTTTTTTGGTTTTTTGAGACAGGGTTTCTCTGGGTACTATTGCATTCTTGAGGTGCAAGAGACAAAGACATGTCCAGGGCCTGAAGACTGGAGCACAGGTGTCACAGGTGAGGGTATATGAGCTCTGAGCAGTCTCTACCTACAGCTGGGGCCTCTGGGCCATCTCCTTCCAGGTGCCATCACCCAGCAAGGTTATGTGTCCAGCAAAGCTGGGCGCCCACTTTTCAGAGCTTATCAAACCAGGGTATCTAGGAATCACACGGGAAGGTGCCCAGAGATTGCCTGGACCAGGTAGCTAGGGACCATCTTTTGGGACCAGAGTCATGGCAGGCTATTCCTGCAGCAACCACTACCTTGTCTGACTCAAATCAGTCTCATTCTGGGATTTGGAACCATGGGAATTTGAGAGTGGGAAACCTCGCTAGTTAAGAAGTGGCCAGAGAGAGAATTTGGGGATGATATCCCAGCTTCTCCTGGAAATAGACAGGATGTTAGGGGAGGTTAGGACACAGGACAGACAAGGTAAAGTGGGATCAGGAAACAGGAAGGACAAGGGTCTGGTCTTGAGCCTCCTGGTTCTCAGCCATCACTGGCCCTTGTCACCCCAGTGGTTTCTGTTTCCCTCCCTCGTTTAAGGCTAAGAATCCCTAGTTGTACAATCCAACTTCAGCTCTGTCCCTGCCATGTACTGGAGGCCTGGTGATAGAATTCCAGGCTGCCTTGACAGACAGGTAAGGACCCTTCAGACAACTCCTCAGAGACAGCCACCCCCCACCCCACCCCCGGCCACCTACCCCTAGCCATCCCTGAATCTGTCCCATGATCATCGCACACCAGCAGCTTGCAGACATGGGTCAGTGAAGAATTGGAGATACAGGGCCTGTGTGGCCTCTCTGAAGACCTAGGACCTGTAATCCCTGAGTCTAGGAAGCTTTGACAGTGTTTAGGACTAGGGGCATGGCTGGGCAAGACCCTGTGGGCTAGGCCTGCAGGACCAGAGCAGAGAAGACAATAGAGTATCCCCTAAAATGTCTAGCACTGCTCTTCCTGGTGGATATCTTTGAGGGAGGGGCTCCATAGACTCATAGGGGATACTAAAGGCCTTTCTAATCCAGACATTGGTAACTTAGAATACCCATTCTAAAAGCGAGGGCGCGTCCAAGGCAGAGGAGATGGTGGCCATGGGCTCAGGGGAGGGGGAGACCTCAAGCTCTGTGGGGAGGGCTGGGGAGACTCAGCTCTGGGGGGGCTCCCCACCTGCCCAGCCCAGGGAGCCATACCTTTCCGGACACTGCCATCAGCACAAGCATAGTCCCCAGCACTGAGCAGGAAGCAGGCAGCTGCCTTCTTGTTTCTGTCTCTTGTGCCTGAGCGTCGCAGGGCCCGACGCTCCTCAGGGGTGGGAGACGAGGCCAGGGGCTGGGTGAGGCCAGCTCCTTCCTCATCAGACAGCACCGCATTAGCATCACCATTCTGCTTAGAGTCTGGAGGGGACAGAGAGAAAGGAAGCTAAGATGGTTGCTGGGGCCTCTCAGATCCCAGGTTCAGGAAGCAAAAGCAAAATGGCGGTGCTTGGTCTGAAGGCTTTTCTCTCAGCTTTGGCTTAGAGCTCCCTTGGGGGCTGGGAACACAACATAGACACCCTTCAGCCACTGTATTTCCCAAATGGGCTTGTGAGGATGTCCCAGGAGAGCAACTCCTGCAGGCACAGACACTTACTTTCCCTCAGGTCTGGCTCAGGTAGGCTCTTGAGTCTGCATTAACTGGCTAGTAGGGATAATGGGTGGTGGCTTGAGTGCCAGACATACTCAGCAGTCTCTGGGTTTTCCCTGCATCACTTAGGGAGTTATTCTGTTCCTTGGACACCTGGGGCCAGTGCTGAAGGGCTTGGGGCAGAGCTCTCATATTTGGGAAGATATAGGGAAGAAGCCCCAATTTAAATTCTTCTCTGTGGGGACACCTTGTCTTTGTCAAAGAGTGGTACAGCGACTATGGCCCCTGCTGTATATGGTGGGGTTAACCTGGTCTGAAGACTCTGGCATTGGCCATGCAAGATCTCAGTATGGCCAGTCAAGCAGGATAGGGGCCTCAGTGTTGTGTCTAGGAGGCTGCCTAAGGCCCTCTTTATTTAGACACAAGGATCCTCTCTGAGCTCGGACTGGGCCTCAGAGCACATCTTAGATTCCCAATAGGATCAAGGATACCACTGTGGTAGGGAACAGAAGGAAGCTTTTCTATTAAGGTCTTTATCAAGGAAGATCCAGACCCCAAATAATCCCAGAGAGCAACTAGCCCCAACACGTGTGATGGGCTCATGCCAAGAGGTCATAGGTAAGTGTCTCAACTCAGGTACCCCTCTGGAGAACTAGTCCCACTTCTAGAGTTTAACCAGGACCTCCTGCCTCAGTCTCCCAGCTCTACCTAGTCCAGCCTCAGTGGCCTAACAGCCAGTTACCCTCCAGACCTGGGCTTCTACCCTTCCTGGGGCCCTGCTCATTGAATCTGATAGTGTTTTTCCTGTCGTCTGACCTCCTCCCATATTCTTGGAGACCAAGCTGATTTTCCTTCTGGTCTCCCGACCCAGAACGGATGAGATTTCCTGAGTGGCCTTTCCTTTTACTCCTTTCAGGACACAAACACCAGCTCCTTCCCTTTCCTCCTTTTCCAAGACCCCGGACTACTTCCTCCTTGGTTCCCTTCTATCCATGTCAAACCCTGAGCCCAGGCCTCACTCGAGCTTTAGCAGAACAGAAGGCAGCCTCCCACTGCAGTTACGTTATCACATCTATTAGGCCAAGAGACAGCAGACATGAATGTTGGGAAAGAAGTGACTCATGTGTTGATGCACCTTGGCGGAACAGCTGCCCTGATCTCTGGCTAATCATATCAGCACCGGCATTTGTTCTGACTTCTCAATGTGTGGCACATCCACCACTCATTTGGGTCTCATCAGAGTCCTGGGGGTAGGATACTGATATGCCATGCTTACTGGTATGTTGTGCCTGGAGAGGAAAGGACTAGCCTCTGGGAACAAAACAATGGGGCCAAGAAGGGACTAGAAACCAGTCCTTCTAACATACAGTCCCATGTCTGCCATCACATCCTACACTGGAAAGTTAAGTCACTCCACAGACCCTGGTTTTCAACAAGATCATTAAACCACAGGACAAAAAAAAAAAAATTATCTTAATACTTTGCCCTCCTAGAGTGAAGCTTACACAATATAGCATAGACCCAAATTTTAAGGGCTAAGAGAACTCCCTTGACTACTTGGGAAAGAGGGGTTCTCTGCTTACTCACCTGCCCGTTTCCTCTCAACCATACCCTCTTCCCGGGCAGGGGGGCTGGTGTCACTGTAGGTGCTGTCCCGGGGCGAAGTCTCCTCAGACTTGCAGTAAATGGGTGACTCAAGCTGGGCTGGCCGTGGTACATGCTTCTTTCGCTTCTTGGGAAGCTTCTGCTTGGCCATAGCCAGGGAGTAGTACATACCAAAATTGTTGACGATGACAGGCACAGGCATGGCAATGGTTAGCACACCAGCCAGCGCACACAGTGCCCCAACCAACATTCCTGACCATGTCTTAGGGTACATGTCCCCATAGCCAAGTGTTGTCATGGTGACCACTGCCCACCAGAAGCCTATGGGGATGTTCTTGAAATCGGTGTGGTCGTTGCCCCGTGGGTCAGATGGCCTGGCCCCAATTCGCTCAGCATAATAGATCATGGTGGCAAAGATGAGCACACCCAGGGCGAGAAAGATGATAAGCAACAGGAACTCATTGGTGCTGGCCCGGAGTGTGTGGCCCAGCACACGCAGCCCCACAAAGTGGCGTGTGAGCTTGAAGATCCGCAGGATGCGTACAAAGCGCACCACGCGCAGGAAGCCCAGCACATCGCGAGCTGCCTTGGATGACAGGCCACTCAATCCCACCTCCAGGTAGAAGGGCAAGATGGCCACAAAGTCGATGATGTTGAGTAGGTTTTTGACAAAGTCCAGTGTGTCCGGGCAGCACACAATGCGAACCAGGAACTCTAGAGTGAACCACATCACACATACACCCTCGATGTAGGTAAGAATGGGCTCTGTTTCTACCTCCCGCCGGAAGCGCACGCTGGTGATATTCCCTACCCGGTGGATCTCTGTCACATTTCGGTCAATGTTGAAGGCCTCGTGGGTCTCCAGGCAGAAGGTGGTAATGGAGACCAGGATGAAGAAGAGAGAGGCAAAGGCTACCACCTGTAGGTCAGGAGAATAGGGAGTAGCCGTCAAGTCAGTAGCAATAGTTGGCCTCATTGCAAAGAGTGACCTCTGCTCACAGAACGTGAGCATACAGGTTACAAGCCCATTGCTAGTCAAAGGGATTAAGGTAGATACATGAGAGGATCTGTATGCACGAATGCTCTAGGACAAGGCTTCCCCTAATCTTTGCCAGGGTGCTCAGAAGACAGAGGCTGCTTTTGGCTGGAAACCACAAGTCAGGGTGTAGTAGGCCTTGCCTACTTCAGCTCTGCCCAATTTATGCTTTAAGTCTTCTTAAATTGTGGTATATGAACAAACCAGTTGAAAAAACTGTTCCAGCGTGGCTAACCCAGGGGTTTAGGGAAGGGTCTATACTCCCACCTTTCTCACAAGCTCGAAGGTGAAGTGTAGCCCACGAACCACACCTGGAATAATCAGGCTCCCAAAGTGGGGGCCTAAACCAGAAGCATCAAGTGTGTGGAAACAGGTTAGAAATGCGAATTTCAGTAACACAAACCTACCGAAAGAGAAACTTGGAGGAGACAGAGCCCAGGAAGTATGTTAGTAAACCATCTAGGTGACCCTGATATATACTTAAGATAAAGGTCCATTGCTTTAGAGGCTGTCCAATGACAAGGGCTGTAAGGAATAACCACTTGCTGCCAGCTGACCCCATTAACTTGACCTACCTCTATGACCCCACCTAACCACCTACAACCCCCTTGCCTAGGTAGTAAATCTAGGAAGGAAGACAAACATGGGCTGTGGTGATTTGAAAGAAAATGTCCCCCAAAGGGAGTTGTACTGTTAGGAAGTGTGGCCTTGCTGGAGGAAGTGTGTCACTGTGGAAATGGACTTTGAGGTCTCATATATGCTCAGATACCTACTAGTATCCCAGACCACTTCCTGTTGCCTGCAAGTCAAGCTGAGGGACACTGAGCTTCTTCCTCTGCATCATGTCTGCCTGCATGCCACCAGGTCACACCATGATGATAATGGAACCACTGAAAATGTAAGCCACCCCAATTAAATGTTTTCCTTTATAAGGGTTGTCATGGTCATGGAGTCTCTTCACAGCAATAGAAACCCTAACTAAGACATGGCCTATGACAGGAGATGGGGGTGGGGTGGGGTGTCTCAGAACAACCACTGTCTCCTTTTCGTCAAACTGATGCTAGCTGGGACACTGAGCTCCTAAGTCAAATGAACTGTACTTATCAGGATCAGAATGGTGGCAGCTGATCTGACAGCCATGGAGATCTCAGCTAGAATGATGACAGCAGCATTCCGCAGAGAAATAGCTGGACTAAGTGTCCAGTCATTATGAATGGAGATGAGATTCATGTGTAATAACACCAATTACAGAGCCTTCATCTGTTATTCATGCCATGCCATTCGGCACTGTTAAGACGTTCACTGTCAAAGTCCATTCTCCTGCCACTGGTCCTGTTCGGTGGATGGGGCTTGGCTTCCCTCCTGGGTGGAGGACTGAACCTACACAGGTGGCTGAAGGAGGTCTTTGGCCATGTAACATTTGAGAAGCCGATGCCTGCCCTGCTCCTATTTCTACCTGGCCTTGTTATTATTCCCACCCAGTGAACACTCAGATCTGCCTGTCAGGAGTTTTCCTCTCAGCACCTACACTGAAAGGGAGTAAGCACTGCAGGGTACCAACAAAAAACAAGAGACTATGGAAAGCCAGGCAAGAACCCACACCCCCAGGGCCCTCTGGGATAGAGGTAAGTCAAGGAAGGAACTTTGACCATGACATTCACCATCTATTCTCTCCCTGGAACTATTAGACACTCTGTATGTGTCTCTGCCTTCAGTCTCCTTAGAGACACGGCTGGCAGATTTCATCTTTCCATTCCACACAGCTTGTATGCCTACTCTGGGGCCATACTGTCTAGAGCAGGTAAGAACCAAGTATGGCCCCAAAATCATGTGGTCTGCACATTCCTTTTAACTGTACCATCTTTACTATGCCCTGAGCAGGGCTGCTTCCCAGGCCCAGGAATACAGGCCCTGATTGCTGAGCCTACCCCATCCGTTCCCTGATGCCTGCTATTTCAGCATAAGGATGTGTACCTCCATAGGACAGATCTCTCATCGTACGTGACAGTTAAGTTTAGGTGGCTGAACACAGACAGTAAGGAAAGGAACAGGTTGGGGAAGAGAGTCCATAGACGCTTTCCTTACTGAGTACCTCCTCCCTACTTCTCCTCCGGAAAGTAAAATTCAAGTGCTGTCGCTGGCCTTACTTTTATTCCCCTGAGGTATGTGCTGCCAAGACAACATAGGCTGCTGCAGGCTCTCCATGGTCAACTGTGAGCTGGTGACAGTGCCTGCCTGTGGCTGTAGCAATGTTGGGTCCTGGCTCCACCCTGTGCTCCAAGAAGCAGAAGAAACCAGAGTGAGCAGTTGGGCCAGCACTTCCTAGTTTTGCCAGGGGGCATGGAAGCCCAAGCTCTCTCTCTCTCTCTCTCTCTCTCTCTCTCTCTCTCTCTCTCTCTCTCTCTCTCTCTGTGTGTGTGTGTGTGTGTGTGTGTGTGTGTCTGTCTCTCTCTGTGTGTGTCTCTCTGTCTGTCTGCCTTTCTGTCTGTCTGTCTCTCTCTCTCTCTGAGGGACCGTTAGTGGAGTCAGCTCACCTGGGAGCCTGAGTGTGAGGTTAATTAGTGATGTGGAAAAACAAGGTCAGGCAGAGCTGCCAAGGGGTTGAGCACAGGGAGCAGAGGCAGGAGGGAGGTGATCAGCCTTTGCCTCAGTCTGCATTCCTCAGCTGCCTCTGTTACTCAGGTACTGACAGCAGGCCCAGACCACCTTCACACAGGGCAGAAACAAGCCCAACTCAACTCCTGTGGTCTTCTTGGCCTTTTTTTTGTTTTAAGCACAGAGCCATGCCATGATTGCCATAAGGTTGTAGAGGTCCTTTAGAACCTATAGTGACCTACAGTATTCCTCTCCTCTACATTACTCAGGCAATTGTTTCCTAAGTGGTTGGCTGGTGTAATTAGTGCTTTTTGCCAGGCCTCATCCTTGAGGGAGAGATATTGTTTCATTTCCCACAAGGCCCTTGCCTCAGGCTGCCCAGGACAAAAGGGATCCCAAGAGATAGCAGCTACAGCAATCATACCCTGCAAGGGGTCACAGGCTGTGTTTAAACTTTAGTCCCAGGAGCAGTATTGTAGGTCTGTTGATTGTGCCTGGCATCCCTCTCCTTGGGTCCTGCACTGCCAGCCTGAGGGTAAAGCATAGCTGAAGAGCACTGGGCTGGCAGCCTTACTCCAGGAGTCTGTTGTCTCTTATGATCGGGCAGGTAAGCGAGTGCCATTCACGCCATTCTCTCCTTGTGTGCAGGGACAGCACACCATTGCTTAGGGCGAGTGAGCTTCAACACAACACATGCCCAATATCTGCTAAGTGCTCCATAAAATGGTGACCAAGCTGAGGTGGAGGTAGTCTCTGAGGAAACCCCCTCCGAGGTCTAAAACCTCAGAAATTTGTACAAGTGGACTCCCTTTCTGCTTTTGGAAATAGAGAAACCTGAAGGCTAGAAGTGACTTGTCCTGGATGCCATGGCTGAAGCAGCTGTCTCCTAGGCCTGAGGACACAAACTGGATTCTAATGGAAGTCAAGACTGCCCAGGCGGAAAACTGTGGGTGTAAACTGGCTGTGCCAATTAGAGGAGGTAGGTAGGCCTCAGCACCCCCAACAGGAGACCCGGGTTGTCAGGACAGCACTTTTATCAGCTCCCTGTACTCCTAAAACCCCCCCTCACACACATGCTGGCCATTATGGCCTTCAAGGGACCTGCCCGTCTCTAAAGGCCCAAATGTTGCAACTCTCAGCCCAATTACAAGCTTTCCCCATTACTCTGTCTTTGAACAAAGGAAAGGTCACACTTATGGGTTCAAATTGGGTTCTGTTACCAACTGCCTATGAGACCTCTGTGAATTTCTTAGCCCCAACTAGCCTTACAATCTTCATTTATAAAGTGGAAACTTGAACACCTACTATGTGCCATCATGCTGGCAACAGCAGGGAAACTCTAGAAAAACACTTCTGACTTTGGGATCTTGCATCCTAGTGGGAAGAAACTGCTGACAGACAACTTACAGAGCATATCCAATAGCATTAGCATTATAGAGAAAAAAAACAGAAAAGGGAGGCATGGAGTAAGAGAGCTAAATGCAAACTGGATGGTCAGGCCAGATCACAAATGACAAGGTGAAATATGAATGGAGTCCTAAAGGAAAGAGTTCCTGAGGCAGCAGGAGCAACAGTGCAAAGACCCCAAGTCTCAGAGGAGATGAGAGCAGAATCTACCTAAAAGGGTTGTTCTGAGAATTAAAAGAAATGGTACTTGTGAAACATAGCACAAAGCCTAGAGTGTCTGGAATCTGGCATAGGCTGGGTGAGTGGAGAGGTGACAAACACTAGTCAATGGGAACAGAATACAATCATTGGGGGCTGGGGAGGGGAGTCCAAGGAAGGAGGGCCATGGAGACAGATGGACAGATAAACATAAGTAGACTCATACCCAAAACCTATATTAAGGAAGACGTGTAGGAGAAAGCAGAATTGAGAACACAGCCAAAGACGCTTGCAGAGGAAGATCTGTGGAGTCGGGTGAGGGGCTGAGCCTCCTGGTGAAGCCAGATCTTAGTACCCAGGCAGTGCTGGATATGGAGTGGGATGCCCTGGGGTTAAAAGGAAGGAAGTAATAGGGCCTGCCAAGAAAGGCAGCTCCAAGCATCTCCTGGCTCCTAAGTGAGACATACATGAGGCTCTATCCTAGCTGAGGGTCAGTCCCGCTTTCTCTTTCTATCAAACCTGGCTGTGAGCCAGCAAATAGTGCCGACCTTCACCTGTGTTCACCCTTGCTGGATTGGCTTCACTGGCTTGCCCAGAAACTGTGAGTCCTCAATCAAATGGGATCTGATCCACCCCAAGTCACTGGCCAAGAGCCTCTCCTTGGTCAAGTTCCATTCTGCCATGTCCCATGCAGACCTGCCTTCCCTGGCCAGACAATCCTGTCCCTGACAGTTGCGCACTGTGTGTTTTTATAGCAATGCATCCTTTTAGCCATTTTCAAAGAGATAAGTCATTATCCTACAAGGTCTAGTCAGCTCAACTTTCTACTTCCTCCCAGAAGCCCCACCCCATTTAGAGGGGGGATTTATCACTCCTCTTTGCCTATTGGACTTTATCTTTCACAACTACCAAATCACCCCCTCACAATACACCTAATATTACAGTTGCCACTCCTTGTCACCAATGTCTCTCTCCTGCCACCTATTCTACCTGTCCTAGCTCTTCCCAGACCACTGGACTCTTCTTTTTAGAACTCAGCATGTAGCTAGCATGTAGTAAGTGCTCAGTTAGTGTCTTCTAGATGAGTAGGGCTGAGGTGGCTGCAGCATCTTCTCACGGGACTGGCAAGCTGTCAGGAGGAGGAATCATTAGCTTCGTGACTAGAGCTAGAGGTGACAAAGGTATGCCCAGGAGTACCTTCAGATACCGGGGACCTAGCACCTTGACAGCTCTCTAGAGTGGGATACACCTACTTCTGGCAGGTCTCCTTGCTGAGCATTGGGTGACCACTTCATGGCGAGAAGGAAAATCAGCAGGGAGCTGGATCATCTTGTCATGTTGGTAGTCCCCGGATGTTGTGAGTGTCTGGTACTCAGCATTTAGACTGACAATGTCCACTGTGGAGGAGAAGGATCAAGGAGCCAGCTCTTTCCAAGGCCCTACTACCCAACTCTGCTCCTGCCTGCTCTTGCCTCAGGTCTCTAAAATAGCCCGTTTAATTTCATTCCCCTCCCCCACTCCACATTCTTGAAAATATGGTGACAAAAAGAAACAACTCATCATCCACAGACAAGATGCTCTGAGGCAAATGTTGGTCTATTCAGAATGAGAAAGGGAAACAACACTGGGTGGAAGCTGAGAGGCTGCCTGAGGCAGGATCAGCAGGGAGTCTGCAGCCTTTGGCTGTCCAGGGTGGGCTGGCACTACCCTTCTGGACTTAGATTTCATGTTCACCCCACACCCTAGCTCAGAGAGCACAGCATGAGCCAGTGCTAGCCCTCCCTCTGAAGCCAGTCATGACTGCTGTGACTACCAACGTCAGACCTGTAGAGGGGCATGAGTTTTGTCCCTTTGCCCCACAACCTAGTATTTATTTGTAACCAAGTGTGACCTCTTTTTTTCTTACCAAAGTCACCTGGTGAAAAAGTGAGAGTGAGAGGTCAGTCCCAGGAAATTCTAGAAATGACAAGAAATAAAGAAGGGGGCAGGAGTGGAGTGGAGGAGGGGGTTCTCCAGTGAGCATCACCCCAAGCCCTCTAGAAGCCAGAGACTCTTTCTGGGCTAGAACTTCAGAGGCAGGAGGAACAGCAGATGTGGACTGCCGAGACTCTTGAGTTTGGATCCTAGTGCTACTGGCTGTGCTGTCTGGACAGGTGTCACTATGACTCCATGTTCTTATCTGTTCAATGAGATGAATGATTCCTGCCTCTCCTGAGCCAAAGGAGGTAGCAGAAGAAAGCCAGGTCAACCTCCCTGAGAAAGAGGGACGTTCATGTCTAGCTGCCCTTCAGAGGCAATGGGGATCCTCTAATTAGGCCCTTCTGTTCTGAAGGGAAACATGGTAAGAAAAAAGATCCACCCAAGAATCTTAGGCAAAACAGAAGGGCAGTGGCCCTTTATACAGCTGATAGCTGAATTAAATCCAGCTCAGCTTGGGACCTCTAAAGAACAGAGCAAGGAAGCAAGGTAGCCCAGGGTCCCCTTAGGTAGGCCTCTAGTCTACTCTCAGAAGGAATAAAGGCAAGATTCCATAGACCTAAGTGCTGCACAAGCCCTTCCTAGCCTCTCCTGGGTTATACAACAACCAAAGGGAGCCTTTGCTCTACCCCAGGACAGTGTCCATGAGAGGCTGAGGACAGAACCAGCCTGCCCTCAGCTCGAGCCACAGAAACACAACTGCAGGAGTGGCCTGGCTACTGTGAAGGCAGCAGAGGTGATCATCCTACCTAGGAGCCTTCCTGAATGGACAAGCTGATAACCAGGCCAGTAGCTAGGCAACAGGCTCTCCTAATTAGCTCAGTTCACTTTCCGTTTGTGTCTGTTTTGCTCCTGTCATAACGTACTATTCAAATGGATGGACTATTGTATGTGAAGAGATGCCTCAAGGCTGAGGGCACATCTCCTCTGCCCTCATGTGCCCTCCTAAGTGACATTGTGAGTCTACAAACCCCTAGTGTTGCAAACTCCTTCCAGGGAAATGACAGCTGACTGGGATGGTATACATACACCTCCAACACTACTGGGACGGGGAATTGAAGGGAGGGGATGGGAGATGGGAACATGAGGGATCAAGATGGCTGAGTTGGGGGAGGGGTGGAGGTTAGGGAGAAACCTGGTGTTAGGGAAATCCCAGGAATCCACAAGGATGACCCCAGAGCTCCTGTGGGGACAGTTCCACTAACTTGGGGTGGGGGTCAGTGGAGCAAACAAATGCAACTATAGTACTCTATGGCACTGGGCCCTCAGTCTTAAGGAGTAACAAGGTAAGTGTCCCCTCAGACTTCTGAGTTCCATTGGCTCCTGGGTTTCTGAGGTTTATTCACAGAAGAGCAGAACCTCAGGACTCCAAGCATACTGGAGCAAAGAACTAGCCACTTCTCCACCCAGCAAACAGCCTTGTTCAGTGGAGGACAGCTTGCAGTAGCTACAGAGTAAGGGCTTAGGCATAAAGGGGCCCCAGCTTTGATTCAAAACCCTGCTATGAGTGCTGTAATCCCAGGCCAGTGGTTTACCTGCTTCCAGCCTCAACTGTTAAGTGGGCATTGCTTTAAGTTTGTTAGGAAGAGTAGAAATTAATGTAATGTCTTCACGGCAAAGTACTGGTACAGGATGCTCAAAGAAGAGTTGTTATTAATATTTTAATAAGTTGTGCATTCCCACTTGTGTGACCAGAGCAGTTCAGATCTGGTCCCTGCCTATGTTCCTCAGCTGTGGGCAAGCCTATTGGCACACATGCCAGCCAGAGATCCACAGCGTTATTCACATTAGCACTAATGATCTGAAGGATGCAAACTAAGGGTGGCTTTGGCAAGACAGTTAATGTGTCTGAATCCTGGTTCTTTCCCTACTTAGCCCTCTACTTAGCCCTCTACTTGATGGTAAAGCCTCTTGCAATTCCAAAGGGGAAAAGGAAGCAGGAGCCCTAGACTTCTCAGAAAAGATAGGGCCTAGTTTCCTTAGTCACCTATTTCCAGAGCAGCTTCCCTGGTGTGGGCCCTTTCTGCCTCCTCCCTACCCCACAACTTTGAAAAAGTCTCAATGATTTGTGACCGTCTCTCTCTCCTATTAAAGATAAGCCAAGGGCCACCGGGGTTAATAAACTCACAGCAGGGGTGCACTGGCCAGGGGTGTCACTGTGCTCCCCACTTCTTAGCTGGTTTTCAGGATCACAAAGCTATAAACCAAGGCAGCTAGAATAGACAGGGCCTGGCAAAGATTCTAGATTTCCAGTGGCTACTTCAAGTCCCAGCTCCACATGGAACCTCTTGCTAAGACCTCCACCTCTTTTCTCTTCCAGGCAAGAGATGCATTGCCCTGGCTTCGTATTTATATCAGGCTAACCCAGCCATTTAACTGCATTCTTTTACCTTTCACTGTCCCCTGGGTAGGAAGTGGAACTTTTTCTCCCATGACTAGGGTAAGGACCAGCCCATGGGGTGTTGAAGAGAGACGGAGACCAAGGCTCTGCGACTCATTAACATGACAACTTGGGATGCAAAAGGAACCAATCAGTCCAACTTCGGCTCAAAGAAGCATGCCTTAAACACAGCAAATCACACTGCTTTTCTTCTTCTTTCTCCTGTCTCCTAGACAGAGCTCAGCCAGGTTTTAGGCTAAGGCCATGAGAACAGATACCAGCCTGCAGACTTTTCTATTTTTAAATTTCTAAAGCCTTCTTGAGGGTTTTAGCTGCCCAAGCATAATGGAGTGAATGAATACATATCTTTCTAGCACTCCTCCTACGTTCAGGGCAGGAACTAGGTCTTGTCTAAATCAACCTGTTCCCCATTCTCCCCAAACATCCATTTCCAGTGTAACCTGAACCAGGGCTTTCTGGGAAGCTACTTTGTGCTAGAACAGAAAGAAAAGAGCAGTGGCAAATCTGTATCATCACCAGGAAGCTTGTGGCTGGCCACTGCCCTGGGATGCTGAAGAGCCTAAAACAGTAGGCTTTTCCTGTCTAGTTCTACATTCCATCTCAGAGAAGCCAGGCTATGACAGAGGTACAGAACGCCTTGGGACATGGCCTGGTCCCTAGAAGAAAGGCCCTTGATCAGGAAAGGAGGCCTGGGCTCTGGGGAGCTCTGCCTCTTACAAGACAGGCATTCTGTAAACTATGCCCCCCCCTCTCTGAAATGCATAGCTGCCTGCACACAGAGCAGCTGGCAAGATGGGAACAGGTAAGTGTCTGACACAATCCATGATTTCCTCCTCTTGATCCTGCCTTATCTCTGCAAAAGACCAAATTCAAGCTCTACAGGACTGTTTTCCTGTTCAGGGCAACTGTGCTGACCAAAGAAGAGGAAGAAAAGCCAAGCTGAAGGCATGCCAGTCACTGACGGGCATGTGTCAAGGCAGACACTGGGATTAGGTCCAAGCAGAAAGTCCAGTGTGTGCAATCTCCTGATGGAGCATTCACGGGGGTGGGGGGTGGGGTGGGGGATTTCCAAGGGCCCAGGAGGGATCTGGGAGGCAGGCAGGTATAGTCTGCCAGGTATGTCTCCTTCCACCACCAACCCCATCCGACCCACCAACACCAGCACTAAGAACCCCTTGGACACCAAGATGGGGAGACCCTGGCTTCTGCCACTCACCCTGGCTGCCCGGGATGAGTAGGGATCCTCGAAGAGCGCCCACATTCGGGGCTGCCAGCCACGGCAGCCCCCGGACCCAGCACCAGGGCCCGCTCCTCCCTCATGGGGGCCCAGACGCTGCAAGGCCAACTCTCGCTCATCATCGCCAACCTCATCGTTGGGCCCTGTGCCACCCCCGCCCCCGTCCGGGCTCTCGAAGATGTCCAGTGCCTCTTCAGCATCGCGGTGCTGCCTATAGGTCATCCAGCAGCAGGGTTCCACATCAGTTTCATCGATACCCCAGAAGGTGAGCTCTTCCTCGAAGAGAGGCCCACAGACGTCGGCGGGGCAGTGCAGCTTGCCGGTACGGTAGTAGTTGAGCACATAGGCAAAAACACCCGGGTGCCTATCAAAGAAGAACTCACAGCCCCCGCCGCCGCCGCTGCTGCCGCTGCTGCCTGCACCACCGCCATCCGACTCCGGCCGACCCCCGCCGTCGGGATCCGCCAGCCAGGCAAGGCGGGTGCCCGGTAGGGTGCGCAGGGTGCTGCGGTAGGTCTCATGTCGCGTGCCGCCCACGTTGATGATGATCTTCTCCGACGCCTCGCCCTTGGCCATCTCCTCCTTCAGACATGTTTTGGACGGAGGCTTGTTCCCCGACTTGCGCCCGCGGTAGGAGGAGACACACACCGAGCTGATCATAAGAAGCGCTGCGGGGCTCCGGCTTGGGGCGGCCGCTGCCCTCCAAACACCCTTCCCAAGGAGGCAGCGTCAGACCGGGGAGGGGGAGGAGACGAGGAGGAGGAGGTGGAAGAGGAGGAGGAGGAGGTGGAGGAGGAGGAGGCAGGAGGCAGTGGCGGCCCCTTCTGCGGCGTGGCTCTGCCCCTGCCTCCCCCCTCCCCCCCAGGGCGCGGAGCAGGAGGAGTTGGGTTTCTCTGGCGTACAGGTGGTTGGGATTTGGGCAGCAGAGCCTAGGGGAGGCAGGAAGTGGAGACCAGGGTCAAGGACTCCAGCCAGGGGTCCTGGGAGGTAGGGGCAAGCACAAGGATGCTCGGGGCCGGGGACACGCCCCCCAACCCCAGAAAGACAGAGAAGCGCACAGTCCCAGAGCACTGCGAGGGTCCGCGGCGCGTGCGCTCACACTCACGCGGGCCACCCTTTGGCTCCCAGACCGAGCCGAACCTGAAGGCGGCAGGTTTGCTTCGGGTGGCGGCGGCGGCGACAGCAGCAGCGTAACAGCAACAAGTCCTCGGAGCGGCTACCGGGGCCAGGCGGATGCTCTTAGGGTAGTCGCAGCTCTGCGGGGCCGGGCAGTGTGCGGTCAACTCGAGGCGGCGGTGGCTGCATGTGGCCTCTTCCCCCCATTCATAAATCCAGCGCGGGGCACCGAAGGCGGGCGGGGCTGAGCAGAGCGAGCGGGGCCGGCGGGCGGGGGCTGTGCAGGACCAGGCGGCAGCAGGAAAACAAGCGCGCCCGCAGCAGAGAGCCCGGGTCCTGCGTCCGCGGCCGGGAGCTGCGCCGGGCTGGGTGCCGCGCTGCGGGGGCCGCGGCGGGACGAGGGGGGGCTCAGACGGGGCGTCCTGCGCGGCGCAGAGCCTGGAGGGCGGGGCTGCTCTGAAGAGCCAGGCACCCGGCGCTGGCGAAGAAGTATCCCGGGCGGCGGCCGAACGGCCAAGGACACCTGCAGGCTTCCGGGGCCGCGCCAAGAGGGAGCCTCAGCGCAGAGCCCCGGCGCCAGGTTCCTGCGATCTGGCGGCGCCGGGAGCCGCGCCATCTACGCGTCTGCCCATCTCCAGGCGGGGCGCTGGCCTTGGCTCGCTGTTAGGGGCGGGCGCGAGGTGGTCTAGGGGAGGGAGCGCCTGGGCGCCAGAAGAATGGGGCTCCGAGGGCTCTGCGTCTCCCTCCCACGATGGCAGCGGATGCGGCGCTCCAAGTAGCGCCTTTTCCTCGCGGCCTCGCCTGACCCCGACGCGCCCTCCGCGGGGCGGGGTGGGCGCGGCGCGGCGCCGGGCCGATTAGGTGCGTTGCGGAGCTCAGGCGGCAGAGCTCAGCCTTCATCCGCGCGTTCCAAACCAGCCGAGGCGCGTAACCCGCTCGCAGCTAGTGCCCAGCGCCGCGCGCCGCCCCTGCGCGCCTCCGCCGCCATCCCCTCTCGGCCCCACTCCCCGCCTCTCCCTAGCCCTCAGCTCCACCCACTGCAGCCCTTGGTGACACCCAAGCGCTTTCGACTCCTGACCTCTAACCTCTCTTTCTCTCCCTGATCCTCTTCATACAGAAACTAACCTGTGTCTCCCTCGCAGCTAAGCAGGTCATTTTAATGTGGTTTCAATGCTTCATTGTGACTGAGTGGAATCCAGGATGGGATAGAGTGGTAAGACTGTACATCAAAGAAGAGGCTGTCCTCTCCTCCAGACACAGTGTTAGGGCCTTCTGAACACCACGGCCATATGTCATGGGTGCTCTAGATCTTGATATTCATGATCTTTGCCATAGTCATCACAGCCTCCACCTTGGAGCCAGAACAGCATGGCCTTGGGCAGAGAAGTGGAGGATGTTCTACATCTGCAGCTGTCAGCTCTCTGCGGAGAAATGTGTTATGGGTATGGCCCTGTGGCCCTGAAGCTCATCAGGTTGAAGGCCCGGCTCCCTGTTCCTCCGAAGTGCCACTCTCTGCTTTTGTGCCATCTCACGGTTCTGTTACTATTCCATTCCTTGCACTTTGTCTTTTTCCGGTGGTTCTGTCATCTCTCCCTGACTCTGGGTTCCTCTAGGCCGCACTGTGTTTTTTCATCTTGATAACACCCACAGTGCTCGCCTCTGAGGACCCATTTGCTAAGTAATTGAGAAGCCGCCGTATCCAGAACATGAAGCATTGCTTCTTGCTGGCTGTGTCCCAAAAGCAATTTCCAGATTCATTAGTTTTTAGTTGTTAAAAAAACAAAAAGCCCAGAACCACAACTATATCTTTAACATTCTCCCTCTCCATCGCCTTTACCTCCTTCTCTGCTTCAGCCACTCTGAGTGACATAAAAAGGACTTGTAAACAGAAGTGCAAGGTGATTGACACATCATACCTGATACTACTTGTGTACTATCTGGTTTCTTGATTAGGAAGGACCTACCCACACTGGGCAAATAAAAACAACAAACTATTCACAAGCTGGAGCTTTCCTGTTCTTCAGAGAGAGGTTAAAAGTCCAACATAAATGCAAGGGATTTTTGTTAGCAAGGCTCTCATTGTGAATGAAGTCAAAATAGTAGCCAAATGATAATCTTTGATGGTCTGTGTTAACATGCAGGGGAGGACCATACCACCATCTTGACTGTAGTTAGAAGCATTCATTTGTGGGTGTCATCTTTGTGTACCCCGTTCTCCTTAGACACACTGTATATTACAGAGTTTAGCTGCAGTAAAGAGAAATACTGCAACATGACTGAGAAGATCCGGGTCTGGTCAGGGTTGGAGTGAGAAAAGAAGAACTATCAAGAGAATATTAAAGAACTGACTGTAATGATGACTTTGAACTCCTCTCTCTCTCAGGACTATGTCCTGGCAACCCCCTTGGAACCTCTCTTCACTTTAGCCTGAGAAAATAGACAAGTGGATGGGGCTGGTATGAGGGAGAAAGAAAACATATCACAGTACCCCAGATTCATTTATTCATACACATCCTTCCAGAAGCTATTCCAGACACTGAGCACAAGTCTGTCAATGGAACAGGCCGCATCTCCAGCCCCAGGAAACCTCTGTCCGGTTTGTGCTTCCATTTTGCAATACTGATGGGGTGGTGAGTGTCTGTGGAGAGTGCAGGAGGAACCTGACCAGGAAGAAAAGAAAGAGGGAAAAAAAGAGTCCACGAAAGAAGTGAGGGAGATGAGAAAGTGAGTCTGGAGCTAGGGGGTCCCAAGAAGAGCTCAAGAAAAAAATTTGGTAAAGGCATTCTAGGAGGAGAGGGCCCAGCTCCTACTGACAGTTTATTCTAAAGCTCTGGATTAACCTGATTCATGGGCCTTTCTTTTCTGGGAGTGCATGTTAAGGTTCACACTCTGACACTTATTGCCTCCAGCTCTGTGTGTGAGGTAATGCTATTCTCTTCCAAATCCTATACTCCTGGAAAATGTGAGCCCCCCTGCCCTACTGTGAGTGGGTGGGTACTGCCCCCTGGTGGTGCTTAGTTGAGTTGTCCTCTGCTCCAGGCTTTTAGGTGTGTAGAAAATGGGCTGCTTGCTATTGGTTCCTGGCCCATGGTTTCCTGTTGATTCCAAGACCTCAGGCCTTAGTCCCACCCTAACATTACCGGGATACTGCCCACTCTCTTCATTCTCCTTTCCCAAGATCCTGACAGTGTACAAAAGTAGGCAAGCCTACCCCTCAACCCCTGCTGCTCTCCCTCAGTTCACCCTGCTGTTCTTCCCATCTCTCTTCTTTTCTCACCTGGGATGTCTTTTATTTGGGGGGGGGAGCTGTAGGCAAGAGCATCTAGAGCCAGTTCACAGTGTAGGATCAGATATCGTATGTAGTAAGTTTCCTAGCTAGAATTAAGGGGGTAACCAAAGAATAAGGACAGAATGTCAAAGCTTAAATCTAGAGTGGTGCTGGTGCAGGCTCTTGGGTTCCTGTCTTCTTTGTAGGGCTCTTGAAGAAGCTTCTCCTCCTCTACACAGGCCAAAGGGAAACTGAAAGGCTAAAATTCAAGTCTTTCTTCATTAAGGACTTATGTGGTCTCCATATATGTGGTCTCTCTTTTTGGGGTGACAAGAGCTATCTGATCACTTCTCCATGCTCCTTTGTGATCCCCTTTTCTGAGGGGCTCCAGGCAAAGGAGCTGGCCTGTGGCTATCAGGGCAAAGTTATAGCCTTTAGTACTCACATCTCTTTCTTAGCCTTCCAGATCCTCTCAGGGACCAACCCTTCCTTCTTCAGATCCAGGCCAAGGAGCCAGCATCCTTTCCCAGCATGCCCTGCTCCCTCTCAGCTCAGCAAATTGAATTGCTTTATCAGACCTCATCACCAGGCTTTTTATTCTGTGCCGGATGAGGAGGGTAGACAAGGGAAGACTGGGAACCTGTTTGCTCAACAGCTCATTTTATTCTTCCATTCTCCATATATGTGGTCTCCATATATTTGGAGCCCCAGATTCTGGGGCTCCAAATCAAATGTGAGAGCTGTCCCAGGAAGTTTCTAGAAAGAATGTACCAGGACAGTGGCCCAGAGCACTACAGGCAACGTGGAGGTCGGCTACACTGATTCTTATAACAGCTGCCAGCAGGGTTGTATTGCTCTAAAAACCTCAGGGACTTCAGATGCCCTTTGATGCCCTTCCATCTCTTAAGACGAAGAGACCAAAAAGGTGCAGATCACAAGCTTGGGCTTGGTCAGAACTCGGGATTTCAGAAACAGTGGCTTAGAGTCATAGGTCTGGTGGGGGGACTGTGGTACCTCATAGGCATGTTTCTGATGAGGGATTTCAGCCTATGTAGCGGCAGTGAACCTTGGAGATGGCACTACAGCTGGGTTTGGGCCAAGAACAGAGAAACCATGCAAGCTCATGTGGTCTCCATGTGTAGGACAGTGTTCTTAAAAATCATAGAGGCAGAGCCAGTCAAGGTACCCCTACAGGCGTTTTTTTCCTCAGGGATGTTGTTGGGCTCTGGGAGGCAGCTGGGGCTGAGGAAAGTATACACACACACACACACACACACACACACACCACAGAGAGAGAGAGAGAGAGAGAGAAGAGAGAGAGAGAGAGAGAGAGAGGAGAGAGAGAGGAGAGAGAGAGAGAGAAGAGAGAGAGAGAGAGAGAGAGCAGGGCCCAGCTGGCATGTCTCCTTGGCATTCACCATTTTTCCATCTAGAAAAGTACAGATTCCTCCTACCTGGGCTAAGTTCCAAAAAAAAAAAAAAAAAAAAGTTCATTCCAGTAGAGTAATTAATTAGTACTGATGGGTCTGATCCCCTCCAGCAGTCCTGGAGAAAGGGGAGCAGCTGTCTGGAGAGGCATCTCAAACCCAGGTTCTTGTTAGGTAGTCATGAAGTTCAAGCATCCAGCTCTTCTTAGGTTAGTTCTGGACATGAGGGAAGACATATTCTGTCAACCAGGACCCTGGGAGTCCGAGAGCAAACCCATATCAGGTCTTTCTGCTTTGCAGCTAGCACGAAGTAATCTTATTCATGATGTTTTTGTTGACTAACTTGTCTTCTCTCCATCTCCCAGGTTCTTTCCCACCTAAGCTCGTGTGCCTGGCGCCACCGGGAGGTAGACAAACCAAGTCTCATTGTGATTGCTTGTACAAGACGAGGAACCCTGCCTGATCTGCACCTTTATGTAGACTCTCAGTGTTTAGTACAATTCTAGGTACTCCGAGTACTTGCATGGAGGAAGGTGAGAAGTAGGAGATGGTCGGGGTCCTTTCCATCGGGGCCTTGCAGTGTGGTAGACAAAACGCTGGACTGGAAGTCAGGAAACCAGGCTTTGGCCACAGTCTCCCCTCTGCTTGGTTGTAGGAATTCTTACCCCTGGCCTGTTTCCTCAACTGTTATATGAGGAGATTAGGTCAAATCAGCCCTCAGATTCACTTCCTGCTTATTTTTTACTGTGAAATGAATTGACACTAAAATTTAAGTTTCACAGTCATTTTCTTTGATCAGATCATTATTTTGGGCCAGGAAGTTGGGAAGGGCTCAGTTGAGCAGTACTTGCAACTCATCAGTTGCAACCACCCATCCATTGGTACTGCAAATATGTGAGGCTCCTGGGCTGAATGGTCAATATGGCACGGTGGTCAAAATTCACACGGCCGGTGGTTGACACAGGCCATCATCTAAGAGCTCAGTTGAAGCAGTCTACAGAAGTGCAAACACAACAGCTTCTGTCTCCGGTACCTGGGTTACCTCACAAAGCAGCTAACTGTCCCAGGAACCATTATCCCTAGAACACTGCGAGGAAGTGGCACTTCCCTTGTTAATGTAGACACCCTTACAAGTCACATAGCATTACTTCCTCCGTTTTCTGCTGGTCAGAGGAGGGATTGCTTGCCCAGGTTCAAGAAGAAAGACAGAGAATATTCTCACTGGGAGAGGGTTAAAGAATGGGGGTGCCTTTGAAAATTCACCAACAACAAACCACCACATTCCTGGAATTTATAGAATTCTTCAGCCCATGCCTGTGACTAGGGCTGGATGAGGCTCTCTATCTGGTTGTGGCTAAGAAGGAAAGAGGACAGGGATGGGATTAGTGAACACCTGCTTTCCTGGAAAGGGGACCTTTTCTTTCCTCCTTCCTTGGCTTCTTCCAGGGTTAGTATGAGACAGTCTTTTAACAATTGTCCCGGGATGCTGGTTCATTGCATGGGTGAAACAAGACAAATGCACTCTCCCAGGGGTGGAAGATAGATGTGAGCAATAATTACTATGTATTACATTCCCCCTATGGAAAAACTTCTATGCTCAGTTCCATCTGGTACCTCGGGAGTTCATTTATTCCTTCCAGCATCTCAAGGAAGAGATTTTATTGTCATACCGGTTCAGAAAGTTAAGTAGCCTGTCCAAGGTTGGTGACAGACTCATGATTGAAACAACCTCATACTGCCTGTCCCTGGGGTGAAAATGGGGACAAAAGCTGTCTCTGGAGTCCTTTAGACGCCCTTATTATCCCCTACCTATTGCCTCTATTCAGGCCCCGAATTTAGCTGGTCATCTCCTCATTAGAAGAGATTTGTGTGTGTCTCAGTTCTGTGCTTAAAAATTGACATCCTCTCAGGAAAAGCTTCCACAAAAATGCCAAAGATGGACGATGGAAACATCTAATGCCCCAGAACGGGTTTATTATATGGGCACCCCTGCATTTCCAACCTACAGTGAGGTCTGGGTTATGCTATGACCCATAGATTATGGTGGAAGCTATATATTCCCAAGCCCAGGCCTTATGAAATGGACAGCCTCCCGCTTAGTTTCCATTTTTTCTACTCTTGAAATGGTTTTCTCGAGTACTTTGAGTCATCAGGTAAGAATTTTGTCACTCGAAATGAGCTGTTAGAAAGGTCATTTGCAAATGGGGAAACGATTGGTTCAAGGATATAAAACTGCAGTTGGACAAGAGGCATGGACTCTGTGATGTCTTGAGGTCTACTGAGAGCATGATAAATATGTTTGATAACAATATGCTATATTTTAAAAGTTGTGAGATAGTATACTTTAAGTGTTCTCAAAACAAAAATGATGAATATGTGTGATATAACATGTTAATTGGTTTAATTTAGCCATGCCATTGTGAACATACTGTATTATGTATCATAAATGTGCATGACTTTATTTATGAGCTAAATAAATGAATGGAAAGTAAAAAAGAGAAAGGTCAGTTGCAGCTGGGTGTGGTGGTGTTCGTCCTTTATCCCAGCACTTGGGAGACAGAGGCAAGTGGATCTCTGTGAGTTCGAGGCCAGCTTGGTCTATAGAGTGAGTGACAGGACAGCTAGGACTGTTATATAGAGAAACCCTGTCTCAAAAAAAAAAAAAAAAAAAAAAAAAGTCAGTTGCAGAAGGACTCCCTTCTCCCTTTCGACTTCCAGACCAGCTCTTCTACCAACTGAATACTGCCTTAGTTTCCACCAATTTAATGTCCCAATCCGTGCTGGAATTCCTGATTCACATGAGGTATAATATAAATGGCTGTTTTAAAATTTGGACTGATTTGAAACACTGCAAGAGATAATTGACTTGGGGTGTGTTATCTCCTTCAAAATATTCTCTCCCTCTTTTCTTGCCCCCTTCCCTGCTCCAAATTAGAAAATGTAGGCTCAAAGAGATTAAGCAAGTAGCCTAAAGCTAAAGTCTCCCAGGAAAGACAAGACCCACCTGACACTTGAACCTCAACTAGACTTTAAGAAGTTGCCTTCAGAGCTCCATTCCCAGGAGGCCCTTATTATTTTGTGGCTTGGTGTCTATGTACCCCTCCTGGAGGGATGGCTGCCATTTTAACCAAAATTACCAAAAGATTGAGTAGCTGTATAAAGAATGATTTGTCCAACACTGGGACATTCCCTTGTTTGAGAGAGAAGTAGGAGGATTTGATGGGATAAAGAGGTGCCTCCTTGGCCAAACTCAGGGCACTGGGTGCTGATTTGCCTTGTTTGGGGGCTGTCTATGGCTAACATGGTAAGCCCATGGTGTGTTCTTAATGTCTGTTCAGTGAATACCCCACAGAGTAAGTGACATTTTTGAAGAGGTTTCCCAGACTAAAAGTGGACAGAAAGGGGTTCCTGCCACCTGGTGGCTGCTCTTGGAACAATGGGTGTCAGGGAAAGGAAAAGGAAGGTTCTTATGGAGGACCCTGCTGAATGAGACTGAGGTGGAGAAGTGCTGATCCACACCTCAGATCAGGATGAGAGTGAGGTTCTTCTGGAGACTGTCTCCTACTGGAGGCAGGACGAGGGGCTTCCCTGCCAACAGCTCACTCTGTTCTTCACAGTCCTGCATTAGGTGGGTGCTTACGTAACAAAACATGGGGTTTCACATCTTATACTTCACCTTCAGCTTCCACTGAAGATTCCAAAGGATGACATCCGAAGTGGGGGGGGGGTAACTCTCTCAGAACTTAGAACATGGCTTGCTGTGAACTAGCTCACTTCCCTAAGGACCAGGTCCGACCTCTGCCTTTCTTGTGTTCTCCCTCAGACCTCTGGTATCCCCTTGCAGAGTGGACATATATAGTTTTTTCTGAAGCCAGGCAGGATAAGAATGGCCCCTGAAAAGCCCTGGGAGAGGACACCAAACACTGTCCTCATATTAGATGCAGCCTCACCTTGCTTACCTGGAAAAATGTAGGTACCAAGCATCTCCCTCAGGGCAAAGATGTACAGAGTTCCTGGGACACAGTAAGGCCAAGCACAGTGTGCACATTGTTTATACCTAGGGATGTTCTTAGGAGACTGACTGTATATACATCCCCAAATTTCCCAAACAGCCAGCATCCACAAGAATACAGCCCTTACCCCACCCTAAAACACACGTTTGTCTCAAAGTCTCCCGCAGCTCCCCTCGCTCCTGTATGTGTAAGAAAGGCAAGAGAAGGTGGTAAGAACAGACACTTTATTGTACACCAGGGTAAGGGAGATGAAGGAGGGGCCTTGGGGTCACAATGCCTCATCCCTCTCATGGACTGAGTATCCTGACTCAGGGATCTGACCAGTCCAGGACACGGGAGTTAAACTGTTGTGAGGCTGTGCCAGGACCTGAAGTGACGGACCAGTGTGTGTTTAGGACTTCTTATGAGAAATGACCCCAAGTCCTCCTCCACCTGCTCCCCAAATTTCAGGCCTAGGAGGAGGAACCCAGCAGTGCACAGAGTGCAAGATTCTCACTGTCACTTCTCTTCTCACAGAGGGGACCTACTCTGCTTGGGGGAGGAGGGTGGTAAGGAAGAGAAGAAGGGCAGCCCCTGCCTGTAATACTGCAGACCCTCATGGGGCCTGGCTCACAGCCTCAGGGCTCACACAGGCTGCCTCTTGGGGGCATTTCCTGGCACTTAAAAAGCAGCAGCCCCTGAAGATTTATTGCTTGATGGCAGAAGCCAACCTCACCTGCATTTCCTTCTGTGTCTCATGTCTCCCTGGCCACCCGAACTGGGCCTCAGGCTTCACACTGTCTCTGTGAAAAGGGCTGCAGGCTCCCTGAGCAGGAGGCTGGGACACGGGCAGAACAGGGGACCCTTCTGTGTACCTCTGCCCTGCCCCGGCTCAGTTGACTCACAGCTCCTGAAACCTCTTGTCTCCTGGTGGGCACTGTATGGGCAGCACCAGCCGGTGGCAGTGGGGACCCTTTACAAAGGCTTAGAGATTTGGCCCTCACCCACAGCTTCTCCTAGGAAGCTGGGGCTGGATCTTCAGTGTCAGGTGATTCCACCTCGTCTCTCCTGAGGAGTCAACAAAGGTCTAAGAAGCAGCTGTTGCTTTCTGGGTACTCTGGACTGTTTCAAGGACAAATGCAGGACAGGAGGGCCAGAGATGCCTCCCTCAGGCAGCTAGCCTAAGGAAGCCAGTGCTGTCTGCCGAAGACCACGTGACTCCGGTGTGAACAACAGAAGGTTTACTGGAAAATAAACGGGGCTTTCCCCCCACCCAAGGCCCTCCTTCCCACCAAAGGTGTAATGACAATGAGTCACCTGCAGGAAACACATGCCTTCCTAGTGCTCTCAGAAGTGCCTGTCCTGATGCCTCCCCCACAAAGCTGAGAAGAAGACCTGGGCCTTCAGAAAGTGGTGAACACTGACTGGGTAGGGGTTGGGGGTGTCACAGAGCAGCACCTTAGGCACTCACATCTACCAATGTAACACACACACACACACACACACACACACACACACACACAGGTGCACACACATACAGAGAGAGCGGGAGCACTCTGGGTCCTATGTCCAACTCACAGCAAAGATGCAGCCAGGACAGGTTCTGACCTACAGCAAAAGGCTACAACAAACACGACAGAGTTCACAATGCATAAGCAAACAACCCCAGCTCAGCTCCCCACCCCACCCCCACCCCCCACTCACTGCAGGCCTGGCCCAGCCACGCTACAAAATTAAAAATATATCAAATATACAATGAAAATAGATCTGTACAGCACTGAGGATGAAAATAGTCCACCAGCCACAGTATAATATTGGGTTTGTCATTTCACAGCATTTACACCCACATGTACAGATTGAATGTACAATAGAAATAGCATATAGAGAGGAGTACAGATAGTGGAGTGTGCTGGGGCCTGGTTTTCCTGTTTTCTAATTTTGCTTGGGACTAGGCATGGGGCCAAGAAAGAGGTGTTGTCAGGTGAGGGGGCCGATGATGGGATGCTGTGCCCCAAAAGCTCATCTCTTTAGGGAGATCCAGACTCCCTCTCACCTTAAATTCTAGGACAGATGGGACCAAGAAGGCTAGAAGTGTAAGAAGGTGTGAGGAACTGAGGAAAAAGAGAGATGGCAAGCTCAAGGGATGGACCTCTCAGGCTAGGAAGGAAGGTAACCAGTAGGCGTAGGAGTAGAAGGGGGGTTCCTGGGCCTATTCGGCCCCTCTCAGTACTGAGGGAAGTCAGGACCACAAAAATGACCCAGGAACTTCCGGAAGGTGCTCAGGTCTGTTCCTGCCCATCAGAACTCTCAAAGATTGAGACAGTCTCTCAATATACATATATATTATATATATATATATATATATATATATTATATATATATATATTCTACCCATCCATCTATCCACCCACCCATCCTAGCCTATCGGCCATATGTACCATACACCATCTTTCTGAGGTCATACTGCAGAAAGACACCCTGATTCTCAGGTCATCTCCTGTGTCCTTACAGGATGCTCTGAAACAGCCTGTCTCCCAGGGGAGCTTTGAAAGAAGGTCGGGGACATAGAGGCTGCATCTTCTTTCAGTGCCTAAGACCAGAGGCTCTGCTTTGCCCCCATCAGCCTCTATCCTGCCCAGAATTACCAGTGCCACTTCTAGGAAAAGGCTAGGGAAGTCTGGGAAAGGCTTCCAAGGTGTCTTCACTTGATGTGAACACTGGTGGCTGTGCTTGAGCAACAACAAGGAGAGTGAGTGGCAGCCCAAAGGGGCAGTGAAATTACCTGTCTTTCCTTAGAAACGAGGGTTCCTGATGATGTGGCCCTGAACTCCAGGAACCCCCATTCCAGGGCAGAAGCTGCCACTAAAGAGGAAATGGAGTTCCAGATGAGAGTGGAAGAGAGTTTCACTTGTGCTCCAAACCTAGATTGTGCTGTGAACCTTCAAACTGTGTTCTGGAAACCTCGCCTTGCGCTGCTCCCTTTCTCTCCGGGACAGAGGCAAAGACCACCACACCTCCAGGTTCCATAGTGGGGACTGACAAATGGCTAAACTGTAGCTAAGGTGACCCCTTCACCATGTCCCAGGCAGAATCAGGAAGATATCCCATCTGCCCCTGGCAGGAGAAACAGGGACATTTCAGTGATTCCATGAGCTGGCTGCAGAGCCGTTCCTTTCAATGCCCACGTTCACACTCAAGCCTGAGATTACCACCTATCTCGTAAGACAGAACTGAGGAGTTTCCATATACCTCCTGGCAAATCAAAGCCCAAGTCCTGACACACATGTCCCTATCTCCCATCTCAGCTCAGGAGCAGCCATGCTGGGTTGAACAGGATGGTGTGTTCTGTTCTTATGGCAGACTGGGCTAAAGTCTACTTCCTGCGCCCTCGGCCCCAAAGCCTCTGCCCACCACCACCGTGAAAGCAGCACAAAACGACCCTCCCCAAGACCTGAGAACGGCAAGTGGTAGATTTTACAGGGAGAGAGGGTAGTGACTCCTAAAGTGCCCACTTGAAGTTCCCCCATAATGGGATTGTTGTGGTTACATGGCTGCAACTTGGCAAGAGTTCTCAAAAAGTTATATGGGTTGGAGGCCTGGAATAGGGGATGGAATTGTCCCCGATCCCTTGCTCATAGGTAGGGAGTCTGCTGGGACTTGGGTGGGGAACAAGGCAGGGCAGATCCTCTTTCCTTGGACTGACTTAGGTCTGGTGGCTATCATGGAGGAAGAGGCCAGGCCCAGCCGAGTGGGCAGGTTGGGTATTGAGGGGAGGCAGGTGGGATGGAGTAGCGGTCACAGCTCTGACTCAGGGGTGCTGGCCAGGAGGTAGCCGCTTCCATAGCGTCCATTGGGATTGCCACTGGTCTCCAGGGGTGATGTGCTGCCAGGTCCCAGATAAGAGCGGTGGGTGGGCATGGGGGAGGGTGCCTCACTGGGCACCTTGCTAAGGATGAAGCGGGTCTCGTCGTTCTCCTCCAGATTGGAGATGTCCTTCATCATGCGGCCCTTCTTGTAGGACACAGAGAGGGTGTTGGAACCATCGGAGAGCAGGTGGAAATGCCGCAGGATGAACACAACAGGGATGGGCAGGGTTGCCACGGCAATGAGGGTGATCAGCAGTGCCATGGCCCAATTGGGGAAGTACAGGTAGCGCTCAGCAGCCTACGGGTTGACAGCGGGAAGCATGCTGCAGGGCTCTAGACAATGTCCCTCCCAAGCCTGCAGGCTGATCTCTTCCCACCCTTGCCACGGCCCTCCTTCCTCCCTTCGCTCCACTCTGGTCAAGTAGCTGTAGAGATGGTATCCCCAGGGAGTGCTCGCTGAGTTCAGTGCGTCACCTTGGCTAAAGGGGGCCTCAGTATCTGCATGTATAAGACGGGTGGGTAATTCCACCCCGCAGACACGAAAAGGGACTGCCTTAGAACACCCACGAAGAATGCTGATTTTGCTGAGCTTGTTTCTCCTTTATGCTAGAGGAATAATGCCACTTCCCAGGGTTGCCATAAGGACTGTACCATAGAGTAGCTGTCCTAGAAAAGTTAGTTCCGGTCATCTGCTGTGTTAAAGGACTGAGAAGATGCAAGTGACTCTGGGGCTTTGGAGGGTCACCACTTACCTCCTCTTTAATCCAGGCACTGTAGCCTGGGGGCGACACCCCCAGCTGGATGATGCTGGCTGTGGTGAGGACAGCCATGAACAATGGAGACACAAACTTCCACATGTAGAAATAGAAGCGATAGGGTCGGAAGCCCAGCATCTCTGTTAGCTCCTGCATGAACCTGCCAGGCAGAGCAGAAAACAACAGCAGTTGGCCCCTTCACCACTGAGTCTCCCCTTTCCCACAAGTCACTTGCTTCCGACCAATCCATTCCTTCTGGGCTCTGCTAGCCGATGCCTTCACAGTGTGAAGCTCCAGTGGTTTTTAGGAAGCTTTGTTCTGCCTACTTCACATCAGAGATTTGATACATTAGACAGGCCCAGGACCAAGTGGATGGGTGATAGAAAGCTCTGAATTCTCAGCATAGCCGCCTCCCACCTGCTTGCTCAAGGCTCCCCCTGCTGGAGAAGAGGCAGTAATGCACCTATCTAACATGGGAAGGAAGAAGCTTCCAAAGCAAATTCCAGGAGGCAGGCAGGCTATGGTTTTGAGTGGCATACAACACTCGTCTTTACCTTAATCACACTAACTGAACCTGGTCATTTCTTCTATTCTAAGTGCAAGCAACCTTAGGAGTGTTAACAGTACTTGTGACTCTTTCACAAACAGATTGAATCAGACATTTTCTTATCATGTGTCAGCTATTGAAGATACCTACGAAACACTTACACCCATCATTGCTTTTAAATTACAGTTGTTACTAGACCCACAGCTATATCTGCAGACTTATTGTGGTAAAAGTAGAGTACATATTAAACCACACTAAACAATACTTCATCAGTTTTCAGTACAATTAGTTTTCTGTATAATTAAGTATGGATAGCTTATCATTTAAAATTAACACTATGAGAACAAGCACAAGGGCTTCCACGAACTGCACAGGAGTCCACGGCATCCATAGTCAGAGCACTTCCAGCAGAGCCTTCCAGGCCAGGATCACGGGGTGGACTTGGAGCCTCCCTTCCCTTCTTCTCTTCATCCCTCCTTCCCATATTCTCTTCCTGCATTCCCTTTTGCTGTTTTTTTTTTTTTTTTTGAGACAGGGGCTTACTATATAGCCCAGCCTGGCGTCGAACTCATGACAATCCTGCCTCAATCTCACATGTGATGGAATAATAGGCATTTGTCATTATGCCTGTCTTAGGTGCTCCTTTTCTAAGGCTTTCTGCACCTCCTCCTGTGCCCTCCCAGGAAGTGAATGTCCCCTGTTAGAGACACTGGATTCCAAACCCATCTGGACATCAAGGAGGGTCAGGCTGAGCTAGGTAGTGGAAAGCCTGGGTCCCTCTGAGGACGAGGACAGTAGACACAGTAAATACTAAGAGAGTAGAAAGGCAGATGTCCTGGAAGTCTGGGGGATGCAGATTTGACCATAAATAGCTGACAGTAAGTGGAGATCTGCCTCCAGGTCAGACCATGAAGCCAGATCTGACCTTACTGCTAAATCCACTTTCCCCACAAAATCTAAACTTGAGGCCAAAAAGCATACCTTAAAATTATGATTCAGGCGCCTGAGGTCTACCAACTCCTTGAGGGCAGGGGGGCTTGGAATCCCAACCAAGTGCTAAACAAGCTTAGTGGACATCGAAGGACTGGCATTCAGCAAAGGGGCTGTGGTAGTTAATCCTTTAGGCTGACACCAGATCCTGAACCAAGAATTCCCAAGATCCTTAGCATGACTCTGTCTCTTACTAGTCAAGTAGCCTCCAATATTCATGTCCTCTTTATAGGCCTCAGTTTCCTGGTGCCAAGGGGCCCTTTAGCTCTGATAGTCTATAATCTCTTGCCCCTTTCCCAAACAACCATGAGAACACAGGACTCCCCAGAAAGTTCCTACAGAACCCCACCCACCCATCCCCACCACTTATCTGTGACCTCCTTACTTCTTGGTTCCATAAATCCAGGCCACAGCGATGTTCTCAAGGATGACGATGACGGTGAGTGGCAGGGTGGCCGAGTAGTCATCAAACATGGTGACAAAATAGTTCCCGGAGCGCTGGACGAACAACAGCCCCACGAAGAATGCAAAGACACAGCAGCCCACTACAGAGAGCCGAGAGGCCGGTGTGGGGGCAAAGGTGCAGGGTGGGCGGGACCTGGGGGACTTTGGGGAACCCAGCTACCTCCCATCACACTGCTCCTAAGCAGGCCTGAAGTCTGCCCACTCTATGATCCACAGGCACAGCCCTGGAGGAGAGTGCTGGAAACTGAGGTTCTGAGCTCCCCCTATATCAGGCAGGAGACTTTTGAGGAAGACATAAACTGCATTCTTCCCCCAAGCTCCTGCTCCTGGCACAGCACCAGGCTCGAGACAGCTGCTCCACTTAAATACTGAATTGAATTGAGATGATTCAACTGATTGGTCCTACGATCCTTTCCCGGAAACCTTAGTTTTCCCATTTGAAAGTAGGAAGATACTCTACCCTACTCCTACTCCCCAGGGATGCAGGGTAGAGGTAGCCGGGTATCCTGACAGTGTGGGTAGCTGAATGGCACTGTCTATAGTCAGGGAGAAGAGTCTTCTGCAGATGGGATGCTGAATTCCCAATCAATTCAGAACCTAAGTGGCATGCACATGCTGGGCTGGTGTCTGGCAGGGTGACAAGGAGTTAGTTACCTGTAAAGATCTCCTTGGGCACCTTGAAGGTGTCGATGATAGGCGTGGTGATTCCTGCCATGGTCCCGATCATGCTGCCCAAGCCCAGGTTGATGAGCATCAGGAAGAACATGACAGACCAGAAGGGGGAGGCCGGGAAATGTGTCATGGCCTCTGTGAAGGCGATGAAGGCCAGGCCTGTGCCCTGCACAGACTGAGAGTGGGGCAGAGAGTGGGGGCCACTCTTACTCCAGAAGTCCCCTGCCTCCCTCCTCCAGAGGAATGGGAATCACCGTCCCCTCTTTCATAGGGATCCCTATTGCCACTTGAACTCTTTCAGCTTGAGAGAGTAGATCTCAAACCTTAGTGAGCATCAGACTCCCTGGAGAAGTTATCTGTATCAACTCACACTTGTAATTCCAGCACTCAGGGGGCTGAAGCAGGAGGACTGTCATGAGCTGAAGGTCTCCCTGGACTTCACATTCAGTTTCAGGCTAACCTGGACTACAGATTAAGACTGTCTCAAAGCAATCAAACTAAACCAAAATGTTACGTAAATAATAAAAATAAAGTCCAAGTGAATTTCTCTGGGGGACCTAGAATCTACAAGTTGTTTCAGGACCCCAGTGATCCAGCAGAAAATGCTTCCATCTAGAAGCATACAATGTAAGACTCTGCTCCTCAAAGACATCATCTTTGTTGCAACTACAATGCCCACTCCCACTGCTGAACTCCAGATCTTAATGCAATACACCCAGATTCAGGTGCCCAATGGAAGCAAATAGAGTCTTTAAGACCCACTCATGTCATACTCTCCTGCAGAGACCATGATTTCATTGGCCTAGGGTTAAGCTGGTATGAGATTTTATAAAGCTATTGGAGGAGGGGGTCTCATGGACAGCCCAAGAAGGGAGACATTGCTTTAATACAGAGGCCCTTCTCACAGGCTACACACTGCCTGATCACATCACTTAGAACTGCCCCGTGATATTGAGGGAACATATGGCCCAACCTGAGCATTTAGTTGTCATTTAGATACTCTTGAGGTTGCCTTATGTGAAAACCCTGCTATATTCCTAGATTTTTCAGAGGATCAGGTTATACTCATTAGAAAAAGGTGGGGTTTCATGGGACATAAAGGAGAGTGTGCTGCCAGAGATCCACCAGTTGGGTTCCTTTGTTCTTGACCATGAGAGAGAAGCCAGAGATGATGGGATGCAGCTCCCACAGACCAGTAAAACTGCCTTTATGCTTTTCTTCTGTTAATCCTTTTTTTTTTTTAAGTGCACAGAATCAGAATTTTTTAAGTGCACGGATGCCAGACAAGCACTCCACCAACAAAACTACACCTCTAAGCAGTGGAGCAGCCTTTGACATGGTGCTCAGACACCTCTATGGGAAGCTTCTGGTCTCACAAAGAAACTCAGGGGATAATGGGGCTTGCTATCCCCAACATGAGCCTTGGCTCTAGACAGAGTCCCAGTATCTGTGGATTTGTTTCCTGTTGCCACTGAAGCAGAACAATCATTTTGAAAGTACCCAGAAGTGCAAATGCAAACACTGAGAAAGTTATCCCCACCTCAACTTGAGCATTAATGAGGAAGATGATTCTAGCCCAGGAGCTAAGTGTCAGTGTAACCGTGGAAGTGGAGGCAGCTGGCAGCTGGGGAGGCCAAGGGTTTCAAGAGATGAGGATGAACAAGGACTCTGGGTTTTGTTTTGTTTTGTTTTGTTTTGTTTGCTTGTTCACTAAGTAGCTGTGAGATGCTGATCAACCCCCTTCCCCAACCTACAGGCTGCATATTGATAAAACTGGGAACAATATTCATACCCGACTCATGGAGCTGCCACAGGGGTCAAAGAAAATGGGAGCTAAAGGGTATCAGCATTTACCTGTTTCACAGGTGCCATGCTAAGTGGACTGTATACACAGGGCCCTGTGTATAGGAAGCCTGCTCAATAAATGGGGAACCTGACTCAAACTGCCAAGGGCTCCTGTGATTTCAGCATCTCCTTTGGCCCTTCATCTAATCATAAGCTTCCCTCTGGGCGGCTTTGGCTGACACTTTCAGCCTTTCACCATCTGTATACATAGTAAGTCTTCACTTGTTAGCAAATGAATGAGTCTATGGCAGTGGTTCTCAACCTGTGAGTCACGACCCCTTTGGAGGTTGAACGACCTTTTCAAAAAGGTCACATATCAGATATCCTGCAAGTCAGATATTTAAATTATGATTCACAACAGTAACAAAACTACAGCTATAAAGCAGCAATGAAATAATTTATGGTTGGGGGATCACCACAACATGAGGGACTTTATTAAAGGGTCACAGCATTAGGAAGGTTGAGAACCACTGTTCTATGGACTTTCAAGGCCTGTCCCCAAGCTCCAACCACCAAGCCTGTCTTTGGGTTCCTGCCTGTCCTGGGAAGGGCAGTCTGTTCTGGTACCTTGTCCAGCTCATCCTCCAGGAGGCAGGGATCCAGGCCCAAGGCTGGGAATTGTTTTTCCTTAACAGTCATGATGACGTTGTACATCTCTGAGTAGTCCTTGGTGGTCAGGTGTGAGAAGTTGACATGGGGTGGAATGAGGTCCCGGCTCAGGACATTGGAGTTGAGGTACCCTAGAATTTTCTCAGCATTCCTGCATTCCAAAGAGGGCAAGAGGAGGTAAGAAAGTAGGAGTGGGACCCCAGAGACTCCTCCCAGAAACCCAGACAGGGCACCCATAGGCCACCAACAGAGACAACCAGGAGCCTGTGCTGTGGGCCAGGGCTGAGGAAGATAATGATCTCATTCCTTATGGGATGGAAGGGACCTCTCATCCTGCCTGGCCCAGCTGCTACCCCTGGGCGAGGCAGGTGGGGAAAGGAGGGAGCGGAGGGGCCAGGCCACTTACTCGACCACACACTTCTCATTCATGATGTTGGCTTTGAAGCCCAGCACAGCAAATACCACGAGGGTGGCCAACACCGAGGTGAAGAAGTTGATGAAGGACACCAGAGCAGCATCAAAGTGGCAGTTATTGTCCTGTTTGTTGTAGCTGGAAAAGGCAATGACACCTCCAAAGCCCAGCCCCAGGGCGAAGAACACCTGCGTGGCTGCCTCCCGCCACACCTGGGGGTCCAGCATCTTGTCCAGCTATGGGGATGACCATGGGAGCAAAGAAAGAGACAAAGAGATGATGGTTTTACTCATGTGCCCACCATCCCCAACTGTTGGTCAGCCTCCAGGGTTGATGCAGCAGGACCTGGTATTTAGCAGCTGTGGCTGGGAGATTCTGGGCAATTCACCTAACTCCTCTGAGCCCTGTTTCCTCAAGTGCAAAGGACAGATGAGGGTGTCGACCTCAAAAATAAAAAATGTTGAGTGCTTACACAGGAGGCTTAACTAAAAGAGCATTTGGGTGGCATGGAGCTAGTCCCAAAGCCTTTTTCAAATCAAATTTTCTTTTGCTCTTCATTCCTTAAGGTAGGAGCCAAGGAGAATGAAATAGGCAGGGTTCCAGCATTCTTGGAGTTTATGGTCTACTTGGAGAGATGGACACTGGCAAACTGATCCCACCAACAGATGCTAAATCACAAGTCAGGCACTCAGAGCGCAGAACACCTGTGACAAGAGGATCGGGAGATGAGGGATGCTGCCTAGGGGAGGAAATCCCGAAGCTGACCGTCTGACCAGTGACGGCAGAGGGGAGAAGGATATTGTGGAGAAGTGCCTAAGCTGGTTACACAGTGTGGGGGTATGCCTGGACTGGTGAAGTGTATCTGTGTTGGCACAGGTAGGGGTGCCGGTGAAGCAAGCAAGAGGGGTGGTCCAGGTGGAGTGATCTATGCAGGAGAGGTGGGTGGTCCAGGTGGGATGGAGCAGCTTGTACAAGTGGGATGACGTAGGCAGAAGAGGTGATTCGGACACAGTGGTGCAGGTGAGATGGTTCTTTCTTATCAGACAGTCCAGGTAAGCAGGTGTGTTTGGGAAGGGGCAGTGAGGCAGCTCGGGTGAGGCAGTGCTGGGTCATTCAGGTAGGGCAGTACAAGTGGTGCTGAGGAAACCCAGAGAGTCAAAGGCCTGCAGAGATCTCTGTATTCATCCTAAGAAAACACTTGATCCACGCTGTACTAAGGGGCTGAAGGAAGAAGGCTATATTAGATGTGCATTCACAACAGTAACTGGTGTATGTAGCCAGGAAGCTGCAAGGAAAACCCTTCTGGAAGTCCAAGTGGCATGTGATAGCGGCTTTGCCAGTGGCCAGATGATGTTGAGAGAGGTTTAAGAGAGAGAAATGAAGACCTTCAGGATGGAACAGAGATCGGTGTTTTAGACTGGGAGGCCATGTCTGTGCTCTGCCTAGAGAGGGAGCTGACAGAAAAGAAGGCCCAGGGCACTGGGCAGAACAGGTCTGGACAGCAGTTTTAGAGAGGCTCAGTTTAATGTGCTGGGAGATGTCGAGTAGGGAGCTAGACAGATGGGTACAGTTTTACTGCAGAGAGCACAGCTGGAGACGAGGCTGTGGCTAGCATGTGATCCTGAAGAAGTAAACCTAAAGATAGAGAGAGAAGAGGACAGAGCCTCGGGCCAAATTCATCTCTAGAGTTTCATATGGGGAAGAGGAAGTCACCTCAAAGGGAGCAGGAGATGCATAAGGGGAAACCCTGGGGGCGGTACATCATACAAGGAAGGCCTGTGTTCCCAGAGACAGATCCCCAGAGAGGAAACCAGAAGCCAGGAGGTCACAGATGAGATTAGCTATTCAGGGATACAGAGGCCCTGGAGCCAGGTGGAGGGAAGGGACTCAGGAAGCATAGGAAAAGAAGCAGAATCCAGGCATGTAAGCTAGTCCTTGGAGAGGCCAGCCTTGGGCAGCAGAGGGAGTATTAGCAGGAAAAATCTGTGAATTTCGTGCTGTTGTTTTTCTATATTGTCATGTTTTTGTTTTGGGCACTATGACTTGGTGATAGGATACACCAAGTGGGGTCAGGAATGTAGGAATGGGGGAACGGAGCTGTCTTCCACAAGACCCCTTTGAACTACTCATTAGAAATGAAAGAGAGGACAGGACAGGTGCGAGCAGGTCTGTACATCCAGCTCCTTTCTGTCATTTAAGGTCTGCTTTTTGCTGTTATTTGTCTTTTGAGAAAGGGTCTCACTGTATACTTCAGACTCACCAAGAACTCATGCTTTTCCTGTGTGCACAGTCATGTCCAACACATTTGTGTGTGTGTGTGTGTGTGTGTGTGTGTGTGTGTGTAAATGCACAGTATGAGGTGTGGAACTTAGTCTCCTTCATGCTAGGATCCTGCTCTACTTCTGAGCTCCATCTCTAACAAGTCTGGCTTTTAAAGTAGGATGAAATGTTTTGGGTTTTGTTTTGTTTTGATTTTTGTTTTGTTTTTACAGAAATAACCCAGGCCCAGGGCTTTCATGTAAAACCTTGGGGCCAAACTGGTTTGGACCTGAGGCTTTTGCTTCTAATTTTAAGACAGCAATACGGTGCTATGAGACACAACCACATTAACATCCCCCAGCAAGGTTCAGGGCAGCACCCCGTAATCAAACACTTCAGGGTTTCAGCAACACAATATGAATCTTCACACCAAGAAAATCAATAAAGTCTATAAATAGGCTGTGCAGGTTGTTTTTCCTCCAAACGAATTCTACAGGAACCAGAACAAAGTAAAGCAATTCTTTTTAAGGCAGTAAGAAACAGGGGTCTGTACTGGCCTTATGGAGAAGTAAAAATTAAAGAGAGAGGAAAACAGCCATTCACTTCTGAGAAAGAACTCATCTAAAACACCCCCCCCGGGTGACAAATTTTCAATGACTCTCCAAAAGGCTCCAGAAATGGCTTGAGGGATTACTTATACTCTGAGGCCATGGTGTTTCCTGATGTCCCTTGTGATGGTTTCGCCTTTGAGACCCAAACATGGGACTTCATTAGGATTCTCATCATTCCCTAAAGTTAAAGCAAGAATGTGGTTCTATGTCAAGCCCCAATGCTGTTTAGGGCTAAATTTTTTAAATGAAAGCAGCTATTCCAGGGGAGACAGCCCAGTCCCAAACTGACTAGTGAGTCTGATATGATAGCTTGAGGATTATCTCAAAAGATGAGGCAGGGTTGAGGTATATGTAATCATTTTGGTTAGAAATAATTGTTTCTTTTCTTAAGATCGCAGCTATCATTATTCTTTTTAAATATGGCCCATATATTATAAAATGAACAAAAATAGAGAAGGGTAGTGTAGCAAGCCCCTACTATAGCCATTACCCAGTTTCAGAAATCATCAACAGGAGGCCAATCTCATTCTTCTAAATCTCTACCCCCACCTCCAGCCCTAGATGATTTTGACGTAGACTGATAGCTACAATTGGAGCTTTGAGGCCCCATAAAAATCACCTAACACTAAAGATTACCCTTGGAGGGGAGATCACCCTGTGTGGGTGTTTTCCCACAACCTTGCTTCTAGTCCATAGCTTAAATGGGGGTCACTTTTGCTGATGGAGATGAACAGATACACAAAGCTAATCTGAAGGTGAACTGTGTCAAGAGGCTTCAGTATGGAATGCCTGAAGCTACTTGATTTTAAAGGAGGCTCTTGTCAGGCTTCACAGGATGGTAGTATGTGGTTTCAGGAAGTGTCAAAAGAGGCCAGTCGAGACAGGGTGCTCCATGTCCCTTCCAAATATTGGGATAAGACTACAAGAGGTGGGAAGGGATTTTTTACTCTGGAGAGAAGCTCATTCCCTCCCTGGCAGTGCCTAGTGTGATAAGCATTGGCTTCCTGCTGCTCCTTTTGCACAGTGTCTAAGTCACTTCCTGCCAAGGGAACAAGGTATTTTGCAGCATTGAGGATGCTTTCTGAATGCACAAGCAGCTGCTGAGCACCGGCCCGAGTGACGTGACAGCAGAACACACATGATGTGACAGCAACACACCCTTGCTTCTCAGTACCTCTCCAGCACCTGCCCATGGCAGAGCCAGACTGCGACACAAGACACCAGATGGCACTGGAGTGCAGAGTTCCCACTGCCTAAGAACAGTGTCACCTTCACAAGGGACAAGGACAATAATAGCTTGTGCTTGCCATATGTTTCCCACTTGCCAGGACCAGTCTATGATCTCTGCTGACAGTTCTGTGAAGGGGTATCACTGTGTACCCCCTCTTGCAGCTATGAAAATGGGCTCCAAGAGTCAAGGGACCTGCCCAGAGAGAGCTAGGTCACAGGTCACAAGGCTGGGCATCTTCTTCAAGAGGTCTTTGCTCAAGTGCAAGTCAAGAAGTCCACAACTAGACTGTTCTCTCGGGATCTTGGAGCTTCCAGGGACCTCTCTGCTTTTCTCTGAGAGTTAATATATACTCTTGGTCCTTTGGGCTCATTTTCTTTACCCCTCAATCCCAGAAGTCCAGTTTCCTTCCACAGAAATAAGTAACAGGGATTTTGGCTTCCTGAGTATTCTTCCAGTGAGGTTCAGTCAGACACCAGCATGTGAGATAGACATCTCGTGTTACAACATGTATACAGACACGTGTGTGGTACATGTCCCCCATACTCCATGGAGCTCTCCCATTCTTGGAGCACACCATCTTCCTCAGTGTGCTGAACTGGCATCCCAAAGAGTCCAGGGTGCCTAACAAGCTGCTCTGTTCTGTCCACTCACAGTCTCACACTATAGTTAATTTGACTCTTTGGAAAATAGCAGTAAAAAGGACACTTGCCCTGAGGGGCATTAGAAGTTTAAATAAGCTGATATGTGTGAGGATTGTAACACAACTATGTAAGCACCTCACTGACATGGGATGCAATGTGCTCTCAGAATGTTCATCTGCAAAAAGTTGCCGAGAACTAGGGGTGGCCCATGCTACTGAGGTAATGTCCACTCCAGAGCCACATCTACCTGATGGCTTTTAGGGCCATGCCTATCCATTGTTCTCAAATGACAGTGACTTCACATTCATACCTCCTTAGCCCTCCAGTGTCCCTCCTTCGTTCTTACTCTTAGATGACCATCTGGTTTCCTACCTCACTGAGAAAGATGCCACTATCTGAAGAGGACCCCTTCCGACAGCTTCTTCCTGCCAGAACAATGCCAGGGGCTGCCCTCTCCCTTGTTGGTGCATGTGGATCTAGCTAACACCAACTCTTCCCCCAAGGACACTGGGTCTCCCCGATGCCATCTGGATCTTTTAAAAGTGTACATCTCAACAGCTTTTAGCACACCAGTGTTGGGCAGTCAGTGCCATTACCAATTTAGAGCCTCTTCTTGCCCTTAAAAGAGGCATGTTTCCACAGACAGTTTATTCTTCATGTCTCCCCTCGAGTGCAACACTAAGTGACTACTATGTCATATCTCTGTGGATTTGCCTATTCTGGACATTCCATATGCTTGGAATCACACACTATGTGGCCTCTTGTGACTGGCTTCTTTTGATTTGTTTAACTTTTTCAGGGTCTTCTATATTGTAGCGTATATCAGGACTTTATTCTTGTGTGATTTGTATACATGTTCATAGGGGGAGGGCTGTTCACTTCTGTGTGTACACTGGTGGAGGTCACAGGTTAATCTTGAGTCTCTTCTTAGGTTGCTCTCCACCATTTATTTATTTATTTTTGAGGTGGGTATCTCACTGGATTACTAATTCATTGAACACTGATGGTTAGAGCAGAATCTAAACTGGCTGGGCACCAAGTCCCAGGTATCTTCCCATGTCCGCATCCACGGAGTTGGGATTACAGGTATATGACACCATGCCTGACTCTTTTCTGTAGGTTTTAGGGATCAAATTCAGGTCCTCATGCTGGCATGGCACACACTTTACCGACTGTACCATTATCACAGCTCTGGTGCGTCTTTCCTTTCTATGGCTGGATACCATTCCATTTTATACACCTACCACATTCCCTTTGCTCATTCCTCAGTTGGTTGACATTTTTTATTGTTTCTCCTTTGGGGCTATTATGAACCATGCTTCTATGAGCATTCATGTTCAAACTTGGTGTGAATACACATTTTAGGTTTTCTTGGGTACAGGTCTAAGAGTAAAATTGTTGCATCATACAGAGACGCCAGACCTTTTCAAAGCTCTTGCACCATTTCTAGCCTGTCAGTGTTCAGTGAATTATTTTCATCATTATATAAATTCTGCAATATCCTTGACCTCAGAGCCCTCTCCACTTTCTATTGTATTTCTCATCTTTTGTTTCCCTTTATAATGAAACGACTGAATATAAATGCCCTTTCCTACTTGTCTCTAATTCATCACTCTGCATTTTCTTTCAGTTCGTTACTATTAGAATTTGTCCCCAATATTCTACCAAAACATCTTTTATGAAGGTCATCACTGACAGTTCTGTTGCCAGGTGATTAGTCATTTCTCGACTTTATCATCTGCCCATCTCACCTTTGTTCAAGCATTTCCCTGACTCTGCCTGGGGGTGTGGATATGTGTGCTTCATTCTTCTCTTCTGCCTCCCTTACCTGCTATCCTTCCCTCAACCAATAACACTGGGGCTCCAGGCTGAGTCCTCCTTCCTGACAGTGTTCACTCTCCAGCATTATAAACCAAGCCATAGTTTTCAACCCACTACCCAGAACTCCCAGATTTGTTTCCTGTTACCACACAGCGCTTCCACCTGCCTATCTATCTGACCTTTTAAAACTGCTTTTTAAAACAATATTCTGGGTGTCCCCTCCTAAATTTTGCTTCTCCCACCATCCTTCCCCTCTCTGTAAATGTCATCTTCATCCTTCTGGCTGCTCAGACTAAAGTCCTTGGAGTCGCTCTTGACTCCTCCCACACCTCATATCCAAACCACAGCAAACTCCCTTGAATCTGCTTTCGTAAGTGTTTCTTCAATTCCACCAACCCTCAGCCCTCCGTCGATGCTTGGCTCACAGTTGCCTCTCACCCAGTGACCTGCACAGCAAATCTCCATGTTCTCCTCTTGGACTCCCTATGGCAGTCTTCTAAGAGGCTCAGGGTGACCACATGGCTTCAGTCCTCTGCCCACAACTTCCCACTGGCCAGAGTTTACACAGAAGAGATGTTCAAGTGTCTCTAAGGCCTCCCAGACCCTCAAAGCCCTAGTAAGACCACAGTCCTGCCTCTCTCCCCTCCTTTCTTTCTAGCATACTTCCTAGAATTGCAAGCTGCTCCAGACTCCAGCTCCTTTTACTCACTGTCTCTCTGTCTAGAATGGAAGGTGTGCTCTCTATATTTGCATGTAGCCTGAACCCTCACCTCCTTAGAGTCGCTATTCAGATGTTCTTCCTCGATGAGGCATTCCTTGACTCTGCATAAAAATGCAACTCTTCTCCCTAGATACCCCAATTCTTTGTTCTCCCCTGTCACCCTGGTCAGTAACAATTATGCATCTTATCTTGGATCATCCATTCTGAGGGTTGGCAAATTTGTCTGTTGTACTCATGGGCTGAATCTCAGTCTTACAACACTGCTTAGCATCCAGTGAGCCTTCATTTGATGAATGCAAACATGAATGATAGGCATTTGGGCATCTGGAGCATGCCATTTTTTTTTGCTACTAAAAAAAAAAAAATGCTGTAGCAACCAATACTGAGTACTAGCTGTTTTGCTTATATGTGACTACATTTGTAGGGAAAATACCTAAAAGTGAAATTGCTAGGCCAAAGAATATGAATGTTCATAATTCTGATTGCTTAAGAGTTTGTATTCGAACTATGCTGTTTTCTGGGATTTTGTTTTTTTACTTTGTTGTTTGTTTGTTTTGTTTTGTTTTGGTTTTTTGGTTTTTTTTTTGTTTTTTGGGTTTTTTTTTTTAAATAGAGTGTGCTGAATGTCTCTACAATTTTGTTCAAATGACTGCAGAACCTGGAAAAGCTGTTGCTGCTATTGATGCATAACATAATGCCATATTGCTCTTTTTATATAAATATAAATATATATATAAGCTAATTGAAACTCAAATATGTGATGAATCCAAGGTGTTTCAGTGAGTGCTCACCTGTGCATGCAAATTTGATTTCATCTTTAGTAAGTAGTAAAGTTATATGCTTGCCAAAAAAAATAAGTGACACACTGGAAGACAAATGTCACACAATTTCAATTTTATGTGTAACCTAGAAATGATGAACTTATGGGAACAGAGAGCAGAATTGTAGCTATTAGGCTTCAATGTGGGTCTTTTAACAATGGGGAAACGATGGGTTTAAGGATATAAAACTGCAGTTGGACAAGAGTCATGGACTCTGTGAAGTCTTGAGGTCTACTGAGAGCATGATAAATATGGTTGATGACAATATGCTTTTTTTAAAAGTTGTGAGATAGTATACTTTAAGTGTTCTCAAAACAAAAATGATGAATATGTGTGATAACATGTTAATTGGTTTAATTTAGCCATGCCATTGTGAACATACTGTATTATGTATCATAATTGTGCATGACTTTATTTATGAGCTAAATAAATGAATGGAAAAAAATAAAACAAAAAAAGAGTTTGTATGCTAAAAAAAACTCTCCATAATTCACCACTGTATGTTGGGCAAATTATGTGAGAATTGCATGGCACCCCATGATAACCCAGCTTTGTAATTAGGTGAAAGAAGTGATAAGGAAAAGCTGTCTGGGAATTTCGAGTAGTTCATTAGCCATTAACACCAGTTACTATCCCATCAGGGGCACTAGTGAGTCATCATCACATCCTGGTCGTACAGCACATCAGATGCACTAGCTCTCTGCTTGCAGACATGGACAGAAAGGACAGGTCCTATAGCCTGGATATTTTCTGGGCTTGGAAGAAGTCTGAGAAGGAGGGAGGACCTACCACATTATCCGCATAGTCTGAAAAGAGTCGGAGATGCCCTGGTCAAATTTCCTTGGATGTTGTTCAGGATGTCAAGTGGCATGACCCTTTGGAATGTTATTAATATTTTAGCCTATATGAAAGAAAGTGTCCATCCTTGGACACTTTGGACAACTGGTACTCTATGGCATCAAGAACTTTAAATGGTCCCAGAGAAATCTTATCTCCTGGTCCTGAGCTAAAGCAGTCACCTCTCCAATGGTACTCAGCCTGCATGGACTGTAAGATGACTGTTGCTGAGAGTGAATTTGTTTTCTCTACACAGTATGGCGGGGTGGGGAGGATCTGTAAATAGAAACTACACTCCAGGCAAACAGTGGCATAGCCTGCCTGGGTACCCTTGATGGGGGAGTGCTCAAGTCTTCTTAGCCACCCCCCTTGCTCAATGCAATCCTCTAGAGTCAGGGGCAGGAGCTGTACCATGAAAATCTTAGAGGACACAACATCAAGATGGGTCACAAAGTCTTGACTAGAGACCAATGAGTCAGATGAGCCATGAGCTGTGCCATGGTGGCTCCTGGGAACTTGGCTCCTTTAGGGGCCTCTAGGTTTAATTATTCAGGTCAGAAGATTCTGGCCTCTACAAATGCCAAGGCAGATCCACATGGTTTCTGGAAATGGTTTGAGAAAGGAAATGCCCCTGCTTTTCAGTGAGTACATACGCTATATGCATCTATTTGATAGGCAAAAATGAAGCATGTCAAATGTGGACTGACTGAAGGTTATATATCTGATGTAAGTCTTCATGGATACAACCACTTAGAAAGTATTTTGGCTGAAGAAATGCATAGCCTTTGAGACAGCAATTTCAATTCTTACTGTGTATACTCCAGAGGAACTTGTGTAATAATGTTTATTACAACCTGTGCTAGTTAATTTTTACTGTCAACTTGACACCCTTAGGAAGAGGGAATGTCAACTGAGAAGCCACTCACATCAGATTGCCTGTGGGCTTGCCTGTAAGAGATTGTCTTGATTAGTGATTGAGTGAAAGAGCCCAGTCCACTGCGGGCTGCACCACTCTGAGGCAGATAGATCTGAGCTATGTATGAAAGCAGGCTGAGCATGGCTCTGAGAGTGAGCCAGTAAGCAGCATTCCTCCACTGTTTCTGCCTGAGTTCCTCCTCGGACTTTTCTCAATGATGGATTACGACTTGGAAGTGTACAAGGAAGTCAACCCTCTTCTTCTTAATTTGTGTTTGGTCATGCTATTTATCGTAGCAACAAGAAAACTAACCAGAACTTAGCCTTATCAGTAGTAGTAAAAACTGGCAACAACTTACATGTCCACCAAGTAGAGAATTTTTAGTTTAGTTTCTGTGGTGAAATACTATACCATACTGAAAATAGATGTGTTATAGCCCACATATCAGTGTAAGTAAAAAAGAATCATGTCATGCAAAATCAAAAGCAAATCATAGAAGGATACCTGTGAAAATATATGTAAACTTTAAGGATATGTAGAATTGCTGTACACTGGTTGTGGAAATATGTCTGTGTATGGCATCTCAAAGAAGGCATTAGCAGGATAAATTCCCAATTCAGGATAACAGTTTCTGTAACTCCAAATTTGCACATTGGAAACTAATATTCAGGAGTGATTCATTGGAAGTGATTAAATCATGAGGCATCCACCCTGGTGAATGGGATCAGTGCCTTTATAATAGAGGCTCAAGCTGATTCCTTTTGCCCTTTCACTATGGAATCTTCTGGTGCCTTCACCTTGGCCTTCCCAGTTGTAGAGCTGTGAGCAATAAACTTTTTGCTTATAAATTACTTAGTCTAAGGTATTTTGTTATGGCAGCAAGAGCAGGTGGCCAGTGGCTGCCTTTGAGAAAGGAATGGGATGTGACATCAGACAGCACTACACAGGCACTTTATCGGCATTCTGTAATGGTTTACTTCCTTAAAATGTCTATTATATTGCTGGAATGCAATTATAAGCTTGAGATATTTCAGAATTAAAGAGACATTGTAATGGGTGTCTGAATCTAATGAGGCAGACTGAAGCACAGCTGGGCCACACAGTGAGTCTGTGCCACTACCTTTTGGATCTTCGTACCAATGACCCTAAGGCCATCAGCAGCCTATCTGGAGATGTTTGTAAAGCTCCATGTTCAGGCACATCGTCAGAGAATACGCTCACATAGCCCAGTGAAGAATAACTGTTATTATGCGACTAGGGCAATTGTTGAAGTAACTCAGAGGCTGATGGCCTTCTTCTCATGATCAATTCCCCACTGGAAGCAGCCTGGCTCTCTACCGGATATCACATGTTTACAGCCCTATGGTTTGTTTTAGGAGACATGCTTCATGCTTTAGAAGGTGAGCCTTTGTGAGCACGTCTGTAGAAATCTTGCGTGTTCCATCCCAGGATGCCTAAGGCCAGTTTGTGCAGTTTGGGTGGTGTAGGTCCTAACCATGCCCATCCTCCCCACACCAGGAGCCTGCTCACAATAGAAGAGTCAAAGGGACCTGGGGACTTCCAATTCCATAGACTCTGGGCTTTTCTTTATCACCCTATGTCAACTACCTATGTAAGGGAATGTGTACGTGCATTTGTGTACACATGTATGGTGGCACTATTGAGCCCTGAGGTTTCAAGATGGTCTGGCCCAGTCTGACCTGGAGCCCTGGGCTAGAGTCTCAGTAGGCCCCTTTTGGCTGCCACTTATTAGGGGGATTTGGAGGTGAAATTCTCATCCCCACCAGCTGGAGACACTGATGTACAATGTCTAGGGAAATTTGAAACCGATTTTCCCCAGTGACCTGACTCATGTAACTGTGCCCAGTGGTCTAAATGGTCATGGCCATGAGATGGGGACAGACCGCCTTCCCAGAGGCTAGGTGTACATATTCAGGAACCCTGTTTCTCAGCTGCATCCTCTATGAACAAAGATCCCTTGCAGCCCCATTCACAGGCTACTGATAGGATAAGCAGGTTGCCTGAGTAGGTTCCTTGTTCCCCAGGTTTGGGTACAACTGAAATTCCTGGAGTTCATCTCCTTGGCTCCTTTGACCACAGATCCACGAAATGAAACCACCCCTCAAATTAATGAAGCCCCTTCCTCACATAAATGAAATATGCCTCTGCCATTGCTGCAGGCATGCCTGGTGCTTTTCCATATCTTTGCTCACATGGTTTCCCTTGGTTAATAAATCACACTGGTACTCACTGAAGCCCTTCCTGCTCTGCAAGGCTCAATTCAGATGCCACCTCTCCTTGACACATGAGGGCAGAGCCTATACCCCTTTCCTGTGCCTCTCTACAGGGGCTGGCAAAAACACCTGACCCACAGTTGGGTTTGGGTGTAAAACTGCACGAAGCTGATCAGGCCCAGTGGATCTGCCAGGGCTCCCTCACATGTGGAAACCACAGAGCCTTACCTTAGGAGTGAACATGTGCAGGATGCCGTCAACCGCCCCTCGCAGCAGCAGCCCCCGAACCAGGAAGCAGGCCAACACCACATAGGGGAAGAGGGAGCTGAAATACATTACCTGCAGAGAAGACAGAGGCCCCTGTCAGGCAGAGCCCCTCCTACAGCTGGCACCCCCCTTCCCTGCTCACAGCTGGGGCCCATGATTCTCCTCTGATATCAGGCAGCAGAACTTGGAGCCTGGAGCCCCTAGGCACTGAGCCAAACCCACCATCCATCTGGCCCAGGCAAGAGCAGAGCAAGCTGGAGACAGCATGGCTGTGCCTGGAGTTGGTCTGCCTTTCAAGGGCTGGCAGGGCTGAATTAGCAGACCACACTCATAAAGGCTGTTATGGGGTGAAGAAACACTATGATTTCCCTTCTTATTGTCCCACTCTCATGTCCCCAGTGGACCATTCCAGGACTCCCCTGTCCTTAGAGGTCCTATAGCAGAAGGCATCTAGGAGGTCTTGGCACTGTTCCCCAAGAAAGGGATCCCGAACCTGACCCACATGATACTTGCTAGCTGACATGTATCATGTGCCTTTCTATAGCCCAGTGTGCCTGGTATAGAGCCATACACAAAGAATTTGATCATGGGACTTCAGCTGCAGTGAAACAAATCCTGGGGTACTAAGGACAGGGCAACAGAAAGGCTATGAGGACAAATCCTGAGCTATCTGCATGAGTACTGATTCTGCAGCTACCATCATCCAATCCTGGGGCCTCAGGCTAACTACTTAGGATGCGTCCATCTCCCCATCTCTAAAGGGTTGTAATATTCTTAACTCATAACATTTTGGTGAGAGCCAAGGATGTGCAGATGTGACAGTTCTGATAAATGCCATGAAGTGTCAGCTACTATTTTGGCCTCCAGAGAGGGAGGAGGTTGGTGGCTGAGATGACGCCACCTTTCTACAACTCAGCATGCTTACTCATCAAGCCAGCCAGTCAGGGCTCCAGTTCCAGCCCAGACAGACTAGCCATACGACATTAGATAAGGTACTTTCCCCAGTTTAGACCTCAGTTTCCTTGTCAATCAAATGAGCTGGGGGCTATCAGATGTCTGTCATCCTTTCCATCCCTGGGAGCCCATGAATTCTATGAGGTCATAAATAATAAAGATTGGAACTGCTGGGAAAGGAAGGCAGGGCTCAACTATTATGACCATCATTGACTGGACTGTTTGGGGGCCTCAAAGTTCTCAGATGCTCTAATAGCCCTTTATCAGCAGACAGCATAGGGCAGAATTTAATCAAAAACTGCTTAGACTACCCGATATAAGGGCGTTTTGCTTAGGAACCTGAGGAGGCGCCACCTGGACAAGTGGCACCCAAGATGCAAAGCAGGCCGGAGCTATGAGTGCGAAGGCAGATAGATAGGTCCCAGTAATGACTCTCCAGCAAGCTCATCCTTAGGCTGTCTGTGCTGGTAATGCTCCTACCCATCCCATGAGGCCAATGCTGCCACTCAAGTATTCTTTCCTGGTAGCCTGGGTTCCAAGCTCCTGCTTTCTGGGTTGTCCCAGCTCACCTTTCCAGAGGACTGGATGCCCTTGACTACTGCCATGCCCACGATGCTCCAGGCCACAAGGAGGCAGAGTGTCATCTTCCAGTTGAGGCCCCCGCTCTCTGAGATGGAGTTGGAGATGTCCAAGGCCTCTCGATACCAGAAGTAGGTAGTGGCTGAGCTCTTCTCACACTCAGGCTCCACCACTGAAACCACAGCAAAGGCCATGAGGCCTCAGATTCCAGCCCCATGGGGATCTCCTGTGTGGGACCCTGCCCAGGCAGCAGTGGGTAAGTGGGTCGCTGAGGGCAAGCTGGGCCATGATCTGACAGGTCCTGAGGAATCCCGTCTCTGGTGGGGCCTAAGAGGTTTTGGGCCACAATCACATGGCTGAATTCCCATATAGACCATCTTCTGCTCACTAATTCACAAAAAAAAAAAAAAATGCCAAATTTGTCTAAAGGTTCTTGGGGAAGGCTCTGAGACAGAGGCTGGAATCCAGATATGAGATTACTGGTTAAATGGACATATGAGCATGGGAAAGTGGTCTCCAGATCTGTTTTCCCATCTACAGAGTGGGACAGTCTGCTGCACACAAGTTAAAATTGTTCTTAGACATATGCTATTGGAGTAACACAATAGTTCATAATAACCAAACACAATTCAGTGCCTGAGACCTCAGTGCCAGCAGGAGAGCGGTAGGTCATTCCCTCAGGAGAAAGAGGAAAAAATGAGGACCAGGGTGTGAAGTGGTTTCTCCAAGACGACTGAATGAACCAATAAAACCCCAAATCTGAGCACTAAACAGTTTAGACTCCTTCCTGGGACGAGGCTGGCTGGAGACCACAGCTGAGGCTCCTCAGGGGTCCCACACTTGCCTGCCACAGTCCCATTCCTGATGACAGGACATTCACTCCAGGGCAGCGGGTACTGGAAAGACTTGAAAAAGTAGAAGACGCTCCACCCAATGATCACATTGTAGTACAGTCCAACGAAGAGGCAGACCTGTGGACAAGGACCAGGGTAAGGTCATGGAGGCTACAGGTACAGCCACCCCTCCCTGCACTCCATCCAAGGCCCAGCATCTCAAAACCAGCCATGATGGAGGATTGGGGGGTGGTGAGATGGAGTAGGGGCTGTTCCCTGTCCTTCTCCATTCATCTGGTACTCAGGCAGTCCACAAAGGAATTCCTGGGATATTAAAATTTTCTCCTTTAAGCAATAAACTCTTAAAATGTTAATCCTTTCCAGTTTGAAATTCCTGTAAGACACTTGAAGCACTTCCCCCATCATTTCCTGATGACTCAGGATTCTAATTAGAAATGCCCTCCAGGACTGTGGAAACACACCACAGCATTGGTCCTTAAAGGCCCAGACAGTGGTGCTGGTTTTCCCAACTCTTCCCTTTTCTGGGGTGCTACTCTTTCTTTGGAACTACGAGCAGCTGCCTCTAGAGACACAGCAACTAAGCTTGGCAGAGTTTTATTAAAATAGGAGGGTCTAACAATGCTTAGTAGGCAGGGTTTGGGTGCGACTGCTCCCAAGGCTCAGAGGTCCCTTCTGGAGGCCTGGCTACCCCAGACAATTAAGATTGCTCATTGATGTGAATGCAGAGGGCCCCTGGTTTCTTCCCTTTCACATGAGCAACTGTGTGGAGGAGCGCGTGTTCACTCACACACAAAAAGAGAAAACCAGCGAGGGGGCTGTGCTGGAATAAATACACAGAGAAACATCCATTTCCTTAACTGTGGTGTTTTCAGTCCAGTAGGGCTCCCTACTCCTACATGTGCACACACAGCCAGCCTGGCAGTTACACTGTAGCTGACCAGAGTAAGCGGGGCAAAGGTGATGCCTGGTTGAACAATAGGACCGAACAGACTTAGGATAATCATCCTACCATGTTTGACAGACTCCCCAATCCCTTCAAGAAGTAAATTCCAGTGTTTATCTCAAGTGTAAGGATGGACATCTGCAGGCTTCACTTTTAAGGGATGCTCCATTTCCTCTACTGTATACAACTCTCAGCAAGGTTTCATCTCCAGCCACACAGAGGAGCCCAGAAATCCCTATTCAAGGCCCAGCACATCTCCCAAAACCTCATGCCTCCTGGGTTGACCATAAGGCTCCTGTCTGAATATTGCAACTGTTCTTTTGAAGGGCACTCTAGCAAGGGGTCCTAAGCCACATAAATTTGAAATTCATTTCCCAAGGAAAGAGAAAGGAATTCATGAGGAGCTGAAGGCTGGTTAGGAGTGTTGGGGACCTGGGATAGTCCCTCTGTCCCTGAATAATAAGTACTGAGATATCCCCGTGAACATGCCCCATTTTCCCTCTTTTGCATCATTTGCATCACATATGGTGTCTGGCAGTGCCATCAACTTTCAGTTTAGGAAATATGGTGACTATGGTCCTGGGAAACCAGCTTTAATTCCAGTGATGATCCCTCTTGTGTTGGCCCAGGACTTTGACCTGTAAACCTGGTGACCTCCTTCACACTCTCCAAAAGTGGTCCCTCTGCCTCCCACACAGCGCCAGCCCCCAGCTCTGACTCACAATACAACTGGAGAAGCCGATGCCCCCTAGGCGGGGGCACACATAGTGCCACACACCGATGCTGCCACGGCGGATCCTCTGGCCCACAGCCAGCTCCAGAAAGAAGAGGGGGATGCCAATAATGATCAGCAGCACCAGGTAGGGCACCAGGTAGGCACCTGCAAGGACAGGAGTGACAGTGTGAGGGGAGGAGTGGCAGGCATGCCCTACAGTTTCAGCCACAGTGTGTGGGCAGTGACAGCAATGTAAGGGAAGGGGTGGCAACCATGTCCAGCAGACTCAGCCACATCTTAGGCCATCTGGAGCTTCTCTGCGAATGGTGTGGCTCACGGCTGTGATCTCTCCAACAATGGCCCATCCAGACCTTTCCTCTCCTCGATTCTCTGACTTGAGATTTGAAACAGGGAGCATATGGATGCCAGTGCCTTCCACTTGCAAGGCTGGGTTCAGAAGCCGATTCCTCACTGCCTCTCAGGGAGCTGCATGTCAAGTCACAGGGCCTGGTCTCACACAGTACTCTGTGAACACCTGTCCACAACCCTCCCGGGTGTCACGGGTCCTGCTCACTCATTCCCAGGGGCTCACTGCCACACACCCTCCCACTCTGTGGTCCAGCCTCCTGGCATCTGAGACAGATGCTGACACAGCAGACTGAGCCAGTCTAGAAGAGCCGAGCTTGGAAACTCTCCAGGGAGAGGGTCTGATCAGCATCACCATTAATCCACAGCTAATTGGGAGGAATGGGAGAGAAATTAGTTGTTCAGGAAAGCGTGATAAGGGAATCATAAAGGATGGAATGATCTTGCTAAAGATTACAGATAACAAATTAATCTTGCTGTCTTAAACTTAGCTGCAGACACGATCTCAATTCCAAGTGACAGGGCATTTAGCAAGAGAATTACAGCCACGGCTGGACATGGATGACTGCACCCCACCAAGAGTTGTGCCAAGTACATAGCCCTGTTAGCAATACTATCAGCCAGGCTCTGCCTGTCAAACTGTCTTGCTGGTTCCTGTCTCCTGGGCTACCTAACACCTTGAGGAAAACCCTCTCAAGAGAGGAGTCTCCAAAAGTCCAGTACGGTCCCCCTGCTCTGTCCCCTGTAACTCACCCTTCTCAGGCTCGTGCCTAATCTGCCAAAGAACACTGGAGGTCAGACAACTACTAGACACAAAATTGCTAGTCAGCAACAGAAGCTGCCTACCATGGGTCTTCTGTATGCCAGACTCGAGCTCTGGGGAATACAAGAGTAACAGAAGGCCCAGATGCCATCCTGGGAGACCTCATGGGAAGCATGTCCCTCAGATTCATTTGGGCAATGTCAGCAGGCATGTGTATACACACATCCTGGATTGGTCACACTACAGGAGCCACCTGAACACACATCTGCTGAGGGAACTCCTGGGGAGAGCCTTCCAAGAGAAGCTTCCCTCTGAGCCTCACAGAGCAGCAGCATCTTAAAACACACACATACATACACACACGCACACACATGTATATGCATGTACACTCATGCACACCCACTCGTATACTCACTCATTAATCCTGTCATTCACAAGCAGTCCTATCAAGTTCTCCAAAAAGGGAGGGCCTAAAGAACCATGGGCATGCACCCTAGTCTGTCTTGGTCTTTGGAGAGAAACAGAAGCAATGGAAGCAATGTGAGTTCAGGAACACAACATGAAGGAGCCTCACTGGTTTTTTTATTTTTCCTCAGTGTTCTTAGGAGGGACAAGATGTACAGGGAGATGAGTGTCAGGATGTCAGAGCACACTGGTATCTCCTATGCATGTTTCTCTCCTCTTCTCACAAACCCGGGAGATCCTCTAAAAGTGATTCGTGGGAAAAAAAACTGTGGATTGCCTCCCGTGGCCCAGGCTCTTTTTATCCTAGTCATGACTGCAGGTCATGGCCACATGGAATTTAGTCTGGCCAGAGGGTTCAAGGCCAGGACACTTAGGTGAGATTAATTCATGGTTAGTAAAAGGCACTTTTGTGTGTCAACCATCACTGAAATCATGCAACACCCTCTTCCACCTTGGAAAACATGACTTGGGGACAACTGGATTTCTTCTGATGCCACAGTGTCTCTCAGGAGTCTTAGGAATGAACAGCTGGGAGCATTTAGCAGAGCACAACCATAAGTGAATGGAGCCTGGCTCTCCATTCCCCAGATTCCTGTCTATACACCATGCCTTGCTTTTTGCATAGACCATTTATTTCTGGGACTTAAGAACCCCTTTTTTGCCCCAGTTAATTGGGATATGGATTGAAAAGGAGCTGAGACGAGACTCTGGGGTCAGATCATCAAAACTGGAATCCTGGCTCTGCCACCTACTTTGCAAATTTAGGCAAATCACTTGATCTCTCTTTACTGATATTTTGTCATCTATGTAGACAGAATGAAAACATTAGACAAAACCATATGAAATAGCTGATACGTGCCCATTTTTTTATTTACAAAAATGTCACTTCATACTCCTCCACTCTCTAAAGGGCGTTGTGAAGAAGGAATGAGTTACTTCGAATAGGAAGACTAAGCAAGAATGCTGCTGTCCAACCTTCAGTAGGTCTGGTTGGCAGAGAGGAGGTCTGTGGGTGGGTCTTTGAGAGGTACAGCCTGTCCCTGGCTCTGTATTACTCTGTTTCCTGCCTCTCTACCTCATGATGAGCTTCCCAACACACTTCCTCTGACATGAGACACTCATTCACATTGCCACCTCAACAGAGCTCCCCCCAAAACCCTGAGCCAAATTAAGTCCTTCCTCTCTCAAGTTTCTTCTGTTAGCTATGTTGTTCCAGTAGTGAGAACAGTAACCGGTATAAAGGTGGGGTGTCCTTCTCTAAATGGAGCAGACATTTTGGGAGAGGCTACAATGTTAGGAATCCCATGGAGAAGGCAGGAAGAAGCTGAGTCAAAATGCCTAGAAAGCTGTAGCCATCCAGCAGGCTGGAGTGTGGTAGTCCCAGAGTAGGAGATTCAGGGCCTATGAAGTTCCCTGGCGGATAGCTTTCTCAGGAACACAAGTGTGGGCTTTCCTTGTTAACTTTGACTGACATCTTGACTGTAGCCATGTGAGAAGGGAATTTCCATTGAGAGATTTCCCAGATCAGACTGGCCTCAGGCATGTCTTTTGGGGATTTCCTTGATTAGTAATTGATCCAGGAGGGCCCAGCCCACTATAGGCAGCACCAAGGCAGCACCATTCCCTGGTAAAGTGGCTGGGGCTATATAAGAAAGTTAGCTAAACATTATACTGTGAGCAAGCCAGCAAATTTCTTCATGATTTCTTGAGTTCTTGCTTGATTTCCTGCCCTGATTCCCCTCAATAATGGGCTGTCACCTGGAAGTGTAAGCCAAATAAACCCTTTTCTCATTGAAGCTGCTTTCAGTCAGAGTATTTTATCATAAGAGAAAAGAAACTAAAACATGAGCCTACTAAAGCTTTCTTTATTTTCTGTAATTTTCCCATCATTTCAAATCAGTGTGGGTCTGGGAAATTCTGGTAAACTTCCACACTCTGGAGAGACAGCGCCTAGGGATATCTATCTGCTCTGGGTGCTTTGTCAGCACTGATGACAAATTTATAGCATGCCACATGCTCAAGAGGAATTTGCATTCAGGTGCAGTGTGAGGATCCACTACAGGTAGCCAGCCGGAGTCGTGTAAAGTGCACAGGCCACACCCACCAGGGGGAATCCCATCACTAGCAATAGACCTTCATGTCACATGACCTGGGAAAATTACCCAACCTATCTGTCCCTCAGTTTTATAGTCTCTAAAGTAAAGACAATGAACTTCTCCTTACACAAGGTTGCTGGGAGGAATTGATGGATGAGCCATGTGAAACTTGTACTTTGGTTGTCCCAAGATGCTCAAATAGGAGGAGTTTCAAGCAGTTGAGTCCAACATCCACTAAGTGCTTAAAACAGTGCTTTGTATCTTGTAAATGTTTGATAATAACAGCCAACAGTTGTTCTTTACCAAGGTAGTATATAAAACTCATTTAATCCTCTCAACTATCAAGAGTAGTATTCTTACATTCAATTTACAGGGGTCCAGCAGCTTGGACTAGGTCCCAGGCTATGGCTAGGATGGGAACTGAAGCATGGCAGCCTGGATCCAGAATCCCCATTCTTATCATGGCCTCCTGGCATTTTATAACTATGAGCCACTGTCTGACACTATGAGTATTGTTCTGGAATTCTGCACTCCTATCTCCAAGGACTCCAGTTCTGCCTCAGCAAAGGCATGATCCTTCCTACCCTAGCCCAACCCATTTTCCAGGTACCCTCTTACCTCCTCCATTTTTCTGGCATAGGTAGGGGAACCTCCAGATGTTGCCAAGTCCCACCGAAAAGCCAATCTGTGCCAGGATGTACTGCAGCTTGCTATTCCAGGCCGGTCGGTCCTCTACGTCCAGCTCCTCCTCCGCTGCCTTCTGCTTGCCACCTGTCTCGCCGGCCACATTCAGTACACTCTGCTTATAGTCTACAGGCTCCTCGAGGGCCAGCAAATCAGCCACGGACTCAGTGACATGCTCATTGCTGTGTTCGCGCTGGGTCACCTTGCTGTTCTTCGGCATGGGTGCCACTGGGGCTGTGTAGCCCTGTTCCCCAGCACACAGAGAAGGTGGGGCTCAGCTCCTGTCAGCTCTTTCTCATCCAAAGGCCTGTGAAAGCAGATACATAGCAGAAGATTGACTGACAATGCCAGAAATAAGGAGCCCAAATTAGACAGACAGAACCCAAATCAAGTCCCTGGTACATATCCCATACTGACCCTGGGTTCCCAAAGTGTTGAGCTTTCCTTTGTCCCCACCAGGATGCTCAATGGGGAGCTGAAGGTAAACACACATTGTTTTCCCATAGGTGTTACCTGGGTATCACTAGACAGTTCTGGAAACCTACTGGGGCAGAACCAGCAAAATCCAAATACATATCATCTATCATGACATCCATCTTTTATAATGCTGAACCTAGAGTGGTCAAGACCTCTGGAGATACCCACACCCTTCCCCTTCCCAGGTAGCATGGCTGTGGCTCACACCTAAGCCCTTTGTGTTCTACTTTACCAAAGCCAATGGGACCCTGGTATGTTAGTTAATTTCAACTGTGTCAACTTGTTGAATTAAGGAACAACTTCATGAATTACACCTTTGAGTGTTTTAAGAGGGCACTTCCAGAGAGGACAAAGTGAAGGTGTAATATCTACCCTAAATGTGTGCCATGCCATTCACAGGCTGAGGTCCCAGATGGAGTAAAAAGGGTAAAAGGGAGGAAAATAGGTCAGCTTTCTGGGCTTCCAAGCCTATGGAGACAGATAAGAGCAAGCAGTTCCTTTCTCCTTGTTGCCAATGCCCCTAGCTGTCCCCACCACCATGCTTTCCCCATGATGGACTGTTTCCTTAATCTATAAGTCTATGGTAGTTTGAATGTAATTGGCCCCCGTAAGCTCATAGGGAGGGGCACTATTAGGAGGTGTGGCTTTGCTGGCATAGGTATGGCCTATGGTCACCGGGAAGGCAGGCTTTGAGGTCTCATATATGTTCAAGACACACCCAGTGACTCAGATCACTTCCTGTTGTCTGTAGGTCACAATGTAGGACTCTCTCCTTCTCCAGCACCATGTTTGCCTGCACAGCACCATGTCATACCTTGATGATAAACCTCTTGATGATACCAGATGGGCTAAACCTCTGAAAATATAATAGAGCCACCCCAATTAAATGTTTTCCTTTATAAGTTGCTGTAGTCATGGTGTTTCTTCACAGCAACGGAGACCCAAACTAAGACAAAGTCCTTCTTCTCTTAAGTTGCTTCTTGACAGGTCTTTGGCTACAGCCATGAGAAAGTAGCTAATACACACAGGAAGCCAATGTCTGACTTTTCTAAATTCTTCCTGTTAAACCTAATCCATGGGCCAAAGCATCACTAGGAGTTCAGTAGGAATGAGAGCCTACCTATGACTCAGAAAGCTCCCTGATCTCACTATGGGGCTTCTGGACAGTAGCTACTGAGTCCCTTTCATTTCCCTGGCAGGAAAGCTGCCCGGGCTCAGCTATGGATTCTGGCACCAGAGCCCTAGAAACATTTGCTTGGTGCCAACAAATCCTGGGTCATTGCTCAGCATTGACATTATCTGAGGGCCACTGCAGCCAAGACCTGGTTCTCCATCCTTCAGTGACAGCTTTATGGCAGATAATGTCTGCCCAACATGGGTGGGGGAGGCAACATGTCCCCTTCTGCTGCCATCCCTCATTTGTCTTTTACACTTTCCCTTAAAGAGAGAAAGCGCTGAGACGAGTGCTTTGAAATTGTATTTCAAGGCACCTCCTCATTAAGGAGAGGCTGGAGGATTTAAAATTAAACACACACACACCCCAGCCTACCGTTGCCCTGCATCTTTCTAGGGATGTAAATTAGCCAGCTCTGTAATTACTTTATTAAGGGAACAAGCTGTCTCTGGAAGCCAGGCTTGCTATTCTTCTCATGTGTCTATGCCCCCTGAAAAGCACAGGCAAGGTCACTTGTGTGGCAGAAGGGCACAAGGCATTCTTTTCTTCTGGAGTTGATACAACTCTCCTGGGTAACTGCAGCTAGGACCTGTCCAGGCCATCCCTGCTACAGATATAATAAAGCCGTGGGGCCTAGATAATGGGGGGAGAGGACCATCCATGCATCCATGCTAGTTTGTGAAACTAGCTAGCTCTACCCAGGCCAGGCTGTGGACCACATCAGCAGGTGACATTAACCTGCTCTTTTTGTTCAAGAACAGCAGTGAATCTTTGCAACTGTCCTTTCCACCCCAGGATCAAGACATCATGTCTTGATGACTTTGGGCTTTGAAGGAACTGGGGCAGAGTCAGCCTGCCTAAAAGATCTCAGAATTCCCAATAAGAAACTCTTTTGAGACTCCATAGTGGGCTAGCTGAATGTTCCACTGCATCCTGGATGATGCCCCAAGTTCACATGGTAGGCTAGTTGAGCATCCTGTTGTGTCCTAGAGGGTGCCCAAGGTGGCATTTGTGTCTATGGGCTCTTTAGCCCTCGGGGTTTTCTTCCCAGCTGCTGTATAGCCCATGCTACACATCGAAGGATACTCTCGGAGTTATGCAATGGGGAGGCATGTGTCTGGGCCTGGGATGCCAAGGTGAGTGTCCCCATTCTAAATTCTTCCTGTTAAACCTAATCCATGGGCCAAAGCGTCACTAGGAGTTCAGTAGGAATGAGAGCCTACCTATGACTCAGAAAGCTCCCTGATGTCACTATGGGGCTTCTGGACAGTAGCTACTGAGTCCCTTTCATTTCCCTGGCAGGAAAGCTGCCCAGGCTCAGCTATGGATTCTGGCACCAGAGCCCTAGAAACATAGAAACATACAGAAGGTCTCTGACCTCATGGCACTCAAATGGATGAAACCTAAGGCATTTACAAGAACTCCTTTCTTCTGCAGCTAACCTTGAAAGCTTTTACTGCAGGTTAAAGCCAGGGATATTGGTTGGTGGGGTGTGGGGGTGGGGGTCTAGAGATTGCAATCTGGAATGCTTTGGCTTAGAATTTCCTCCAGCTACTTCCCCCACATAGGATTTCACAGAGCATTCTGCAATGCATTAGGTATGATCTACTGATCATTATGCCCAAAGTGGAGAAGGCCAGGGGAGGCTCCCACCAGCTGCAGAATCCATCTCTATTCTAACCAACTAGAGCACATGTTTCCCTATAAATACCTGGTGAGCAGCACTAGTCACTAATGTGAAAAAGAAAAAAAGTACCACCACTTTGAGCTAGAAACACTCAAGGGCAAAGACAGGCACACACAGTTGGAAAGCCAGAGGGCAGCCACAGCTGTATGACCAGCAGCCACAGGGTCACAGTCAGTGCTGCATGGCCTTCCTCCTCCTGATATCACTTACTCAGACTGTCCTCACTCTATGGGATAGGGATCCTGGGACCCATGTACCACTATGTCTGCAGGATGCATCCTTATGATATGAGCCTGCAAGCTGCAGTGCTGGGCTGTAGCCACAGTCAGGAAGTTCTAAATCCAGTGGTTATTTTCAGGTGATGACAGAACCATATCCTGAAAGAATTAAGGCTTAAGGGTCCCTATAATTGCCCAATAAGACATTCAACATATAGAAATACATATGTGTGCACATGAGTGTGTGAATGTGCATAAAAACTAAGGCTCAGAAAGAGAAAATAAATTGCTCAGACTACTCAGATGCTCCTGACACCCTAACAGGGTATCCCACTAAACCAAGTCAGGATCAACATTGCTGATCTGGGGGGAGGGGTTTCAGGAAGGAGGCAGGCACACCAAAATCTATTCTGGGGAAAGTGATACTGCAGTGAGCAAAACAGACCCTTTTGTGTAGTTCACATTTCTTTCAGAGGGCCAGATACTAAAGAAATGAATATCAAATGTAATGGCCAGGCATGATACGTGCTGCAAAGAGAAAAACAACATGGGCAGAATGGAGCCACCTGCCTTCATGCTGGGGAGGGAGAAATCAAGAAGGGCAATATGGTAGCTCTGGAGCAGAGCCCTAAATGACAGGGGAAAGCACTAGCAGAGATAAGTCCTACACCCACAAATACACACACCACACATGAACTTGTGTGCCCACAAAGGCATTCATACATGCACACATGCATCCCCCCTATTTATGAAAAGAAGTAATGTGAGTAATTCAAGAACAGCAGTGTGGTCCAAATGGCCAGGGTGAGTGGGAAGAGCAGGAAAAGCATGATGGCATGATGGGGACAAAGACTTGGATGGACATCCTTTCCTTTCCTTTCCTTTTCTTCTTTCTTCTTCTTCTTCTTCTTCTTCTTCTTCTTCTTCTTCTTCTTCTTCTTCTTCTTCTTCTTCTTCTTCTTCTTCTTCTTCTTCTTCTTCTTCTTCTTCTTCTTCTTCTTCTTCTTCTTTCCTCCTCCTCCTCCTCCTCCTCCTCCTCCTCCTCCTCCTCCTTCTTTTCTTCTTCCTCCTCTTCTTTTTTTTGGTTTTTCAAGATAGGATTTCTCTGTGTAGCTTTGTAGACCAGGGTGGCCTTGAACTCACAGAGATTCCCCTGCCTCTGCCTCCCCAGTGCTGGGATTAAAAGCATGTGCCATCACTGCCTGGCTTGGATGGGCATTCTTGATGAGGTGTTGACCCACTTGAGGGCTTGGCTGCACGCTAGCTGTATGCTCCTGGAAGAGACCCATTAGTTACCCAAGGACTGATTTCATGATGAAAATGGCTCCTTCTCCCAGAAAGCTGCTGGCAGATGTAGCAAATGGCTAGCTGGAAGTGCTCAGCACAGAGGTAGGCACAAAGGGAGAACCCAGTCACCAACATCTGCAGCCTGAAGCAAATGCCAGGATACTAGAATCCTGAGAGGGCAAACTCTTTCCGCTCTGCCTTTATGTCCCATAGACCAGCCTTGAGTCAGATATGTAGCCAGCATCCTAATTTCACAGGACCTCAGTTTCCCTGAGTGTAAATGAGGAATCTGTGTAACCTCCCAGCATATATCCAGAGAGTGTCCCTCTTGTGTGGGGGTATAAACAAAGCATGGCCACCCAGGCTCTGGGTATAGCAGGCTTGGCAGTCTGTCTATCTTACCACCCTCCATCAGCTAAGATCCTGCTGGAGTGTAATGAGGAAGTGTTGACAACCAGCCTAACCATACTCTAGTTATCCCCCTGTAGTAGTCAGGGTAGGTTGTAAAGGCTTTCACAAGCAGCACATCAGACGATGGAGTTGCAAGGTACTCTGAAAAGACGCCTCAATTACATGAAGCACAACACAGAGGGGCTCAAGCGCAGAGCAAGCCTTCAGTGCCAGCTTGTCACTTAGCAACCCGTGTGGCTCAGGGCTCAGAATAGCTCGTGTGAGAAAAGCAGGACTGAGCAGTGAACTGTGAATCTTCTTTAAAGGAGAGAGAAAAAATACAGTGAGACTAGGAGGCAGACAGGTAAAAATATCTCCTGCCAGGACTCTAATGGCTCCACAACAAATGTTCAAGCACAAAGCCTTAGTAATCACTCATAGGCAGGGCGTGGCTGTTCTCACCCTGTGAGCCGGGCCACGCCCAGAGCCCCCTACCCCAAAGCCAGGGAATACAGAGGAAAAACTCTTCTGAAATGCTAATTGGCTTCTCTGGATCTGGGGTATCTCTTGTTCAGGAAGGTTGCATCAGGTCATTTAAGGCAGGAGCTCCCCAGAGAAGGTGGGTAAACAAGATGCCACCTTTGGGAAAGCAGGCAGTCAGCCCAACTATTCACACTACAGTGCACACATTTCGCAGTCTGGGGTGTGCCCAAATCTGCTCCCTAAAGTTTATGGCCCTGGAAAGCATCCTATGACCCAGTCCTTCTGAAGAAAAACATTGACACAGAGGTAGACATTAAGCAGGAAGTGGCAACACTAGCATTTAGGCCTCAAGGCCAAGATCCAGCTCAAGAATTCCTGGTGGTGAAAACAAAATTTGTTTAGATCCCTCTTCCTGAGAAAATGCTTAGTCGCTTTCTGATTTCGATGTCACAAGTGGTTGTGACCCCAGCAGTTTTCCAAATCACCTCAGTGACTCTGGGCTTCCACACAGCTCAAAACAGGTTGGGTTGCTATCAGAGACACAAACTGTCCTCCAAATTATTTTTAATTATTTTCTCCAAATTTCTGACAGCCCCTCATGGTTTTGAGGCAGCTTTCCTTGGACTTCCTCTCCCAGGACACACCTGCAGGAATTCCATTTTGAATGGAATTCCACTCCACCCAACTGTCATGAAGTCTTATGGGGGTGTTCATCTCTGACCTGACCCCACCACCCTGCTCTGCTTCAGGCCCTTTGTTTGCTAAGGAACCTTTGGTAGGCTCCCTATTCATGTCTCTTGACCATCTTTTTTACGGCCTTTACATTTTTTTGGTGTGTGTGTGTGTGTGTGGTGTGTATGTGCGTGTGTGTGCATGCGTGTGTGTGTGTGTGTGTGTGTGTGTGTGTGTGTGTGTGTGTGTGTGTGTGTGTGTATGTGTGTGTGTGCATGTGTGGTGTGTGTGTGTGTGTGTGTGTGTGTGTGTGTGTGTGTGTGTTGTTAGTATGTATGCATATTGTGAGTGCATGGGTACAGGCATATGCAGGTCTGAGGACAACTTGCAGGAGTTGGTGCTCTCTGTCCACTGTGTGGGTCTCCAGGACCAAAATTAGATCACCAATCTTAGAAGCAAATAACTTTACTTGCTGAGACATCTTGCTGTCTCTTACATGTGACTTTCAGAAGCAACTGATAAAGCATACCATATTGCCCAGATTCACTCCCCTCTAAAGAGAACCCATAGCCCGATTTTCTTTCTTTCTTTCTTTCTTTCTTTCTTTCTTTCTTTCTTTCTTTCTTCCTTCCTTCCTTCCTTTCTTTTCTTTCTTTCTTTTTCTCTACTTTTGTTTTTGTTTTGTTTGTTTTGTTTTTTGTTTCTCAAGACAGAGTTTCTCTATGTAACAGTCCTGGCTGCCCTCGAACTCTCTTTATAGACCAGGCTGGCCTCAAACTCAGAGATCCGTTTGCCTCTGCCTCCCAAGTGCTGGGATTAAAGGCATTTACCACCATGCCCAGCCTTATAGCCCTTCTTAAGGCATTTGGTCTCCTCTATGTCCACATAGATGTTGGCCTTCAATTCCTCCCTCTGCAGAAACCCTTCCATGTCCTCAGCCTCCTAGGTCCACCTCTTGACCTTACCTCAGTAACACCTTCTGTAATTCTTGGAGTAATGGCGCTTTCCTCTTCCCTGCTCACCATACTCTGTAAGACTACCTTGGCTCTTGAGATAGACATGCCCCCCCCACACACACATTCCTTTTCTAAACAGGATATTCCTCGAAGGCAGGAACCAAGGTTTTTTTGTCCACCTTCACTGTTCCTTGTGCAGCCACTGACTGTTACGCACAGGTTACCCTACAAATTTCCATGGATGAAACATGGACTTTATGGAGCCCTTGTTTTCCCACCCTCGAAGAACAACCGTCTTTCCACATTGAAACTTCAACTGCTATCTTTAAAAACAAGGCAAGGTGAAGGATGAGCAGAGCTGACCAGGGAGACACCGAGCCTGACCAGAAGTCTGCATGGGCTGCCAGGGTGCTAATCAAATTCAGCTCTCTGTGCACATGTGAAGGCTCCAGGACCTAGAAGCCATCTTTCTGTTCCTTAGTCATCTGTAAACTAGAGAACACCACTTACCTGCAACTGCATATGGCTACCACATGGGAAGAAGGAAAAGAGCAGAAACTCCTTGAGGAGTCAGACACAAGGAATGGGGATTTTCTGATCATTCCATTTTACATGCGTGCTGGTTGAGACCAATATTTGATGTCTTTCTATTAAGGCATGCTCAAAATAAATATAATATGAAACAGTTGAGCTGGCATTTTGAATGCCCCTTAATTTTTTTCCAGTCTGAGTTTAGTTTGCTAGTGTAAATATTTTTCCATTTTCTGGTGCAATATTCTGATGTCGTGCCCCAAGGATGTCCTCAGGCAGTAGTTTAAGAACCAAGGTGCACCAAGTAGCCTGACTATGAGCCACTGGCTTTTTCCTCTTTTAAAGGAGCCAGTATTTGTGCTCCACCTTCAGCATCTCCCAAAAGGGATTCATCCTCATCTCAGAAGTAAGTGTGGATGATCAGCACGTGGCACAGAGTATGCCAGAGAGCTAAGGAGGAATGGTTCCCAACAACAAATGAGGCCAACGAGTCGATGTAACTTCTGCAGTGCCCCCCACCTTCCTTCCATACTTGCTGAATGTGTTCTGTGTGGCTAATTTGTTTTCTTAGTCAAGAGAGAAAAGAAGCAGGAAAAGAGGCAGATGGCCCAGAGGGGGAAGAACTGGCACTAGAGGATGTGGGCGTGGTCAGTGCAAACAAGATGGTTTGATTCCTTTTTACCATTTCATATGAGGGGGAAAACATGCTTAGGATGTAAGATGGGAGGCATGGCGCCTCTGTGTGAGTTCACTACGGCCACATTAGGTGCTGAGTTGTTGTCTGGGGGACTTCTGAAGATGTAGCAGGGTGTAGCAATAACAAGGACAGCTGCAACACTCTGGTCACACTGTGGAAGCCAAGGTGCTAATACCACTCATCCATTGTCTCCTTTAATCCCTCCATAGTTATAACAGGGAAATGCCACTGGTGTTCATATTTTACAAACGAAGAAGTGCAAGCTGTGAGGAATTACCTATGTTCCACTGAGCTCAAGACCCTGTGATCTTGGCCCTATGGAAGTAGGTCACCCCTGCCATAGACTGGTTGCCATTTTGAAGTGGACATTGATGGCACGTTATGACCTGCTTTTAAGATATACCAGTGAGTATAAATGTGCATTTTGGAAGTAAAGGAATAAGGCAACTAGTGCAAAAAAGTGGAGGCCACAGGATCTGCACTGCCATGGGCTGACTCCAGGGCCTGACTCCCAAGGTGTCTGCAATCATAAGAAGACATGGGGTTTAGAGGTAGGCAAACCTGGTTAGGTGTCCTGTTCTGCCATCTACCAGCAGTGAATCTCTGGGAAAGAATGTAGCCTCTTCTGATTCCAGATTCTGGACCTGAAAAGATTGGTATGAAAACTCCCAATTCATATGTATAAAAGCATAAGGACTGTGGTCAAGAGAGCACCCCACTCTCCAACAGCCAACACTGGAACTCCTTTAGTGCAGAAAATGTAGGAATTTGGCTCAACCCACAGAAACATCCACCCATGGTCCTATGATGCCCTGAAATAAATGTGAACAGGCACTCAGGGCCCCACAGACATGGTGAGCTGGTAGGGACATTCAAGTGCTCTTTGCTAAAATGACTTCCCACTGTCCTCTTGGGCTGGAAGAATGGAGCCCAGATTCCTGTAAATTAGAAGCACTACTGAAAATACAGCCTTAATTTTCTTGTTTCCTTCAGTTCCTTCATTTCTTTCAATAAATATACACTATACACTATGTGCCAGGCCCTATTCTGGGACAGAAGAGTACAGAGGAAATTATGCTCCTGCCCTGTGAAATTTATATTCTCATGCTGGGAGGAAAATAAATGTATAATATATAATGCGAAGTATGAGGAGATGGAGCTGGGGGCAGGAATGCTACTAGATAAACAGGCATTAAAACAGCACACTCAGATAAGATAACACAAAGGCCTAAACAGAGAGAGAATGAGCCATTCAGATATCTTGGGAATGCATTCAACAGAGAGGACCCAGAAATCACAAAAGCTCTGAGACAGCACCAGGCTGCTTTGCGACTATAAACAATAGAAAAGTTTATGACCAAAGCACACTGAGTAAGGGAAGTTAGGAGGGCTGAGGCAGGACGATGGGGAACAACAGAGCAGGCAGGACCCACACCCTGGGGAAACAGACTGGTTTTTCTCTGAGGCTGCCAGAAAGGTCTCGGAGATTTGTGGGCTGAGATGGAATCTGACACAATTGTTTTCAAAAGGATCAATAGCTGCCTGTAATTCAACAACAGGAGAAACTGGGGGTGGGGGAGCAGATGAAAGATGGGAGGTGACCTGGATCAGGCTGCTGCAAAAGGCAGAGGTTTTGAAGAGCGGAAAACAGGGAGTCAGGCTGGTGAAGGACACCCTAGGCCCCAGACAGAAGTTCCATGTGCACACCAATTTTAAGAAAGAAAACAGTTACAATTAGATATAGAGACACAAGTGACTGACTGAAGGCCTTACTCTCTTCTTTTCCTACCCAAGGGGACTCAAGATAGTCGCTGATGGGTCTCCTAGCATCTGCCCAGATCTTCTGACCTGGATTTTCTTAAACTCATTACTTTCTCTTGTTTCAAAGACACACAGAAGGATTCAAGTGTCCAATTACCTGAGTTAGCCAGCAGAGTTCTGAAGAGCACTTGAAGGAATGGTAATCAGAAACCCTTAATTACAGTCCCCACATGGCATCTCCTTCCTGGGAACAAGAAGGGTTGGATCTCTTTTCCAGTCTTCTGCCTTGCATAGTGAACATCTGGGCAAGAAAGTATTCCTTACTGGGGACAAGTCACAGCAAAGACCTACTACGCTCACAATGACTCAAGGAAAGTGCAATCATTGTTTGACAGATGAAGGTTCCGAGGCAAAGAAACTAACCATCATGTACAAGGTGTCACCCAGCCATTAAGTGCAAGGAGCTGAGTTTTAAATCATGATCTACCAAGGTCTGTAAGTGAAGAGTCTTTCTCATGTGCTGGTATCTTGCAACTGTTTACAAATCACAGTACACAAAAATATTAATACTGGCCTGGAACTTATGGTAAATGAAGGAGGCTTCACAACCCTGGGCCACCCCTAAGCTATTCTAAGAGATATGGGCATTGTGCTTTCTGGATCACATGCACCCTCTGGCACCGATTGGGAAGGTCTGTAGTGTGTCCTGCTACATTGCAGAATGGTGCACACGAATCCACCTCCACAGGCCAAGTAGAACAACTTCATGGACCACAGCCTCTCTCTGAGGCCAAGAGCTTCTTTACTCCCTTGGGTTCTTCTCCAAAACTAATAGCATACTACTCTTGGGACCCTGGTCAGGCAGATTCTTCCTAGGTGTTATAAGGAATTCTCAAATTAACTAGCAGGCAGTTGGCTTCTGGGTATGGCAGGACCGTGGACAGCGCCCACCAGCCATACTGGGAACCTTCCCAGTGGCTCAGCAGAAGCACAGGAGCTGTCCTTCCCTTAGACGCCACAAGAAGACATAGTCTAAATCCTCTCTGACTTCTCTCCTGGCAGCACCTTCTGGGACCACCCTCCTGGGTAACATTCACATCTTTTGTGAGCAGTTCTTCTACTCTGCTTTCAGTTTCTGCAGGTCTTTAAACCACAGGGGTCTGGAAGTCTACAGAGAAAAATATAATGGACAGAGTTTGGAGAGTATGGACCAGTGAGTTCTATTTGTGAACAAAAGAATGGGTGGCAAATTAATATAGCATTAGAAATTCTAGTTAAACCAGTAAATACAAATGTTGGGGTGCTATCTTCAGATGAACTTCTGGGTCGTTCTAAAGCATAGTGCCAGCCAGGGTTTAGATCTGTGGTTCCTCTGGCCCTTAGTACGCCTCACTCCCATCCCACAAGAACTTTAGAAGAAGCAGGTTTCTGCACCTCAACTCCAAGTGGTAGACTAAGGCAGCCTAAAATTCGCTGGACCCAGAACCATTCTCTAACAAAACATACCTGGTTCTGACATAAGAATACTTGAGTGACTCAGTAATAATTCATACTGCCTCTGAGCCTATGTTCTCACATATGAATTTTCTGTGCACAGTGATATCTAATTGTGTGGTTTTAAATAGCTGAATTTGCACATCAGTGAATGCCTTAATATTAAAAAAAAACTACTCATAAAAAGAGGGAGAGAAAGCATGATAATCAGCAGATTACCTCTCCACAAAATGGTTGCCCCTGAAACAAAGTTTTCTGGGTAGCTTCTGTCTGCTGAGGCAGGGGACCATTAATGCTTATATTTCAGTTATCTATCTTTACTTACAGGCACTTGCCCTTCAAGCTCCCTGGTGGCTTGGGGGTGGGGGGCAGGCTAGGACAATATGGGACTCTTCCTCTGAGAATGACAACTTCTCAGAGAGAGAAGAGGCAGATAGACAAGAGGAACCAGATGCCAGTATTCCCAGAACAGCCAAGGACATGAGTGATAGAGGCCTGAGAAGAGGAGAATCTCCATGGGATGTGACGAGGAAGCAAGCAGCACCCCCTCACTAGCCCCTGCCAGCAGCTACAGTAAATAATCTTGCTTTGCCAGCAGTTTGGCTCTGGGGTCTGGGCCTCATCAGAGACTGCAAATCCCTGGCACATACTGTCCAGCAGGGAAACCTGACACACCAAGGCTCCCATCAGCTCCTGGCTGTCCTTGATTCTGCAGATGCAGAGATTCTCGGGGCAGCATCTGACCTGCTCTGCCTCATCTCTCCCAGCTCCAGGGACCAGCCCTAAGTGGACAAACTTTAAAGAAGTGAAATCTGGAGCTGTCAAGTAAGGATGAGAAAGACAGGAACAGAACAGATAGCACCAAGATAGAGCCCAGGCTCTTTTTCTGGACTCTGACTCATTTGCAACCAAATGTCATATTCCTTAAACCTTGGCAATGTGCGTCTGGTCATTTTCTACCAGTTTCCCACTAGTAGAGATCTGATTCTTCCTTTCCAGTGCACTGGTTTGAAGCGCAGAGCCCACAGAGTTTAATAAACCTCCATTCTGATAAGTGCCTATGCTGTTGGCCACATTTATTAAGAACTTGCTATTGGAAACACATCACAAAGTGTCTAAGAAAGCAGAAGCAAGTGCCACGTCTCTTGCTGCCCACTCACTAATCTGAGGGACCTTGAGCAAATTAGTTAATATCTCTAAACCTCAAAATTCACATCTATAAACTACAGATAGCAATATCCATCTCCTGGGACCAGAGGATGATGGGAGAAGATGGCCTGTAAAGAGAGTACTTAGCACAGCACAGAGGCCTCAATAAAACAAAACAAAACAAAACAAAACAAAACAAAACAAAACTGGGTATTATCTATGTGTGCCAGCCACAGCATGAAGTGCTGCAGTGCAGAGCTGCATTTTTCCCTAAAAAGCATGTGTGTGCTACTGCACACTTGTAGCCCTGGCACTTGGGAGGCCAAAGGGTCAGGAGTTCAAGGTCATTCTCAGCTACAAGGTGAGTAGGAGGCCAGCCTGGACTACCTGAGACACAATGGGAGGATGGGAGAGGAGGGGAGGGGGAGGAGGGGGTACTGGAAAGGACTGGAATGGGGGAGGCATTTCCCTCGGAGTGCTGTCCCCTCTGTGTCCAGGACAGTGCACCATGAATTCAGGATTGTGCTTCTGACCTCTGGCCCTAGGATGCTACTCAGAGGAGGCTGGCGCAGAGTCTGATATGCAAGGGTTTTGTTTTGTTTCCCACTCTGATTCTCAGATGTTTAGCTGTCAGGATTTCTTGCAGCATAGCCTGGAAGCCAGTGATAAGTTAGACTTTGTCTGGGGGGGGTGGGGTATCCAATCTACCTTCTTTTTATAACTCTTCTGCTGCTTATCATAGCGGTTTTAGAGGGATTAATGATGAATCGTCCTACTGCAGCAGAACTGGACAGGAGAGCCTGAGAGGAGCAAGAGCACCAGGCAGGAGGCTGCTGCTCTGGAATCCTCTCATCTGTTTCCATTGGCCATGGAATATTTCCAGACAAAATAGGGAAGGCATTGACTTCAGAGTAAACATACACTGTAAACACACACTCTCTCTGTCTCTTTTTCTCTGTGTCTGTTTCTTTGTCTCTGTCTCTCTTTCTCTCTTTTTTTTCTCTCTCTCCTTCTTCCAGTAGCCAGCTTGGACTTACTTGCTACCTTGGGGGAATCTTATGTTCTCGATTCTTGAAGTGAATGCACCTTGGATCAGCCCTAGATCTAGACACTTTACAAAGGGGAAGGACAAGAACTCCAAAATCCCTCAAAAACTGGGAGAGCCATTCTTCTCGCTCCTCTCTAGAAAAAGCCAACATCAGCTCTACTGAGCATTTCTTTTGAAGCTTCCAACCCCATTATAGGGGAATAGGGAGACAGCAAGACCCACAGGGAGAAGAACACCTGGAGTCTACTCAGCAGGTGTGCCAGCTTGGGGACAGGACACAGTCATAAACAATACCAGTGAGTCAAGGTCTCTATGTTGGAGTCATCCAGGAGCTATTGTAAGTGGTCATACTACCTACCTCACACTAGCCTAGTTCTTGTTCCAGCTTCCCATCCAGGGGAGACTTAGAAGTTGGAATTGGGTCCATTTGGAGCTGAGTTATGTTGCCACTCACACAAGGATCTGACCACCTTCCTATGCCCCCCCCACACACACCATGTTCAGGAACACAGCAGAGAGAGGGGGGAAAATCATCTCTGGCTGAGATCCACATCAGAAGAGGTGGGAATCCAATATCTGGCAGCACCTGCTCTGTCTAGCACTGGTCACAAAGTAAGACTGTGTAGAATGGTACCAACGGCATCCTCCCTAACAACTTTGGGAACAGATGTTCCATGATGCAGTGACTTGACCAAGATCACCATGCCAGCACATGATGGAACAATAGGCCAGACTGTGGCAACAAACACAGTGCCGCCTCTGCAGCCTGACCTGCTGGCCATACCCATGGGGACAGAGTTCAACAGGCCCTTGTTAACAGCAGGCAAACTGAGATCTACTCTGAAGATTCGCCCACCCCTAAGCCACTCGGAGCTCGGGCAATTCCAGCTCACGAGCCCTGCTAAAGAACTGCACTGAACTCACAAACAGCCGACACACGACTGTGTGACTCAGGCTAAGCAAACTCCAATCAGAGCTGGTGGGCACAATTCACCCCCTGCATTGAGTCACTGTAGGCTAAGCTGCAGAAATCCTCTATTCAACTCAACCTCCTACTTAGCCACAGCTGCTCCATTAGAGAAAAAGTCATCACAGGAGCTACAACCTCTGATGGCCTTGTCCACAGCCAAGGGCAACCAGGTGTGACCTGAAAGTCGTCCTCTCCCAGGAGATGGATCTACCTTACTGGACACGATACAATATGAGAACCCCGAAAGGCACAAGATGCTTATGCTCCACACAGTCTGAAAACCACCAAAGCTTGACAGATACTATAGAGCCATTCCGGGAGTTTCTCAGTCCCTGGAAGTTCTTGTTAAGAAGGGCAATGGCAATCTTTCTTCTTCATCCCCATTGCTCCAACCCAACCCAAGCCAACTTGCCTCTTGTTCACAGAGGAAAGTAGCTCTACTTAGAAATTCCCTTAATTTATACGGCCTAGTAAATGGTTTCTAAAGAAGAGGAGAGGACGGATGGGAGAAAGGGAGAGAGGGGGAGAAAGGAGGAGGATGGGGAGGGGGAGAAGGGAGGAAGGAAGAGTAGGGAGAGGGACGGAGGAAAATTTTCAAAGAATGAAGCCCACTTGACAGCAGCTGGGTCCCAGGAGCCTCAGAACTTCTGAACTTGAACCCCTGACAGAGCTGTTTCGGCTTTAAGAGAACTGAAGCATCGGGCTTCCTTCCAAGGCGGCCGCGCCCCTGGGGGAGCAGCGTTGACATACTGCGAACATCCCTTCAGAGCACCGTCTGCACAGGTATAAATGTGGCGGAGGCCTCTCTCCAGACAATGGGCCCCTCTAGACTGTGGCCCCCAGTGCATGCCTCCTATCTTTGCCTTTCGGTCCCCAGACGCGCTTCCCTCGGGGGAGGAAGGGGCTCTTCCACTCTAACTCCAAATTCACTGAAGAGCAGCTCCAGTACTGGGGATTAAATATTCATCTCGGGCGCGAACGTTCTGCCTTTCTAACCAATGTTACCGTCAAGGTCACGGGCCCGAGGCCGAGCGGCTGGGGCTGGGGTCCCCAGCTGCGCCGGAGGCTCCCGGCAGAGCTGCGCCCTGGGCGCGCTCCAGGTACAGGGACCCACCAAGCTGACCTCCCTGGTCCTCCGCTGGTGCTCGCCTCTGCCGCTGTCCTGTCACCTCTGGAGTTCTGGGGCATCCTGAGCTCCAGAAGCTGAAGCCCAAGTCCAACCTGTGCAGGAGCTGCTGAGCACCCTTGACGCGCCAGATCATCGCCGCCCCGGGGCTCTGTCGCCAGGCAACCGCGACTAGAGCGCCGGGAGGAGCCCCCGCGCCAGCGCAGGGTCGGGCGGACCGGGAGGAGCTCCGCCACGCACCAGGGGCCTCCGGCCTTCTAAACTGGGGCGGGGCCGCAGCAGCCAAAGTTGCGGTGGCTGGCTCGGGTTCGCCAGACGGGGAGCAGACGGCGACTCACCTGTCCCGCGTAGGCCGTCGCGTGGACTCGGCCCCTGGACTACCGCCGAGTGGCCGTGGTCCCCGACGGGTCGCGGGTGCACCGTCCTTCCCGAGGGCAACTGGAGTCACAGGCCCGGGTCCAGGCTGGGGGACCCGGAGCTGCGCGCGCCGGCGCACGCGGCTCAGCTGGTTCCTCGTTCCCTCCCTCGCCGTCAGTCCCAACCCTGCTCCCGCCCTTCGCCCTCTCTGGGCTCTCGGGAGCCACCCCGGGGCCCAGGTCCCGCGTCGGAGGGAGCGCGTGCCTGGCTGCGAAGGCCTCGGCCGACTGCCACCCTCCCCGCGCCCTGTCCGCACTGGCTCTGCGGAGCGGAACGGAGCTGGGCGGAGCGCGGCGTGCACTGTTCCCTCGCTTTCCGAAAGGCCACCCTGGCGGCGGGGCGCCGTGACGCAGGCTTGACTCACGCGCGGGCCCGCGTCAATGCGAGGCTCCAGAGCTGCGAGCGAGGCTCTGATGGCCGACACAAGGCAGAGGGGTGGGCAGGGAGCAGGAGAAGGGTTGCCGGGAGCAGCGAATTGAGACCTAAATGCTCTCCTTGGGGCATCTGCCCTCGGGAAAACGGGCCCCGTGGCCAAAGGCCTCACCTGTCTTTACAGACTCACCTCCTTTTGACCCTCTTTCCGGATTCCAATTTCCATCCCTAGGTGGATATTGCCTGTATTCCTACCTTTGAGTTGCCCTTTTCCTCCACCACTCTTCTATCCTACCACCCTAGGAGGCCAACCCATGCACAACAGTTTCTGAGAACCCTGACAGATGAGTGAAGTGGGGCCAGTGAGAGGGAAATTGTGATTGGGTACCAAAAAGTTGTTGAAGGATGCTAGCCTTAAATAATGTATAAACAAAGGGGGAAAGGCAGCCATTGTGGAGAGGACAGTATGCCCGCAGCAAACGCAAGAGTGAAGAATGTGTGCAGACATTCCTGAGCTGGAACAGGGCAGCGGGGTGAGGAGTGAAGTTAAACATGTTGACAGGCCTTGGCTAGTTGGAAGCACTGTTTGGGGAGTCTGACCGATTGTCTCTGCTCCTGGGGACCTTTGGTATATCACAGGCAGGTAACTAGCTGTTTGGGTGAGATTGTCTTAATCATCCTAGTGAAAGTTGATAAAGACCAGAAGCGAGAACTCGGGAAGAGACTGAGATTCAGTATTTATAGTCTAACCCGTTATCCTGCTACGGTTTTATGGATGCTGACAGAACAACAAAACTCCAGGGCCAGGGACAATGGGCTTGTAGTGCACGTGACACAGCAAGTAGTACATGTTTCATATTCAGATCGGTTTCTCTTAATCTAGTCCTGTGGGAGGAGCCTCAAGTTTAGGGAAGCCTAATGTTTTATAATGGACTACAAGAAAACCTGCTGGTGATGTGGACTGACAGAATTGTTATCATAATGGACAGCAAACCAAACTACCCCCCACTATCTCCAGTTTCTGAGGCAGTTTACTATGCAAAGGTCTTCTGAACCAGACTGGAACAAGAAGCCATCAGTGTCTCTGCCCATGAGACATCTGGAGATGTAAGATGCCCACTGAGAACGTTCTCTCCCAACAGATGATTCTTTTAGCCAGCAAATACTTAGCAAGCCTACTACTGTTTGCTGGACACTACTGCAGTCCTGCAGGCGTAACAGACAAGACCCATCATGATCCCTGCCCTTATGGAATTTACATCCTGGTGCATTTAACCAGGAAATCAGCAGGCTGGCGGTGCAGGGAAAGGAAGAAGCAGGTGTGTAAGAGCTGTGATGGAGGTGAACAAATACAGTGTGACAGCTGATGTGTTGTGAGGGGTGAGAGGAAGGAAGGCCTCAGATACATAGTTTTAAGGAAAGGGGCTTTAGAGTTGGTGTAGTGACAGGAAAATAGCTTGTTAGTCTTGTGAAGCTAAGTTTTTCATCTAGATTGTTATTACTTTCATACCTTGAGTAAGATCTATAACCTAATGGGCCTCAGTTTCCACACCTGTAAAAAGGTACACACTGCAGAAAAACTACATATTCTATGTAGTTGTGATGATCACATGAGATGATTGTTTTAAATCATCTGATATCACATGCCCTTGATAAATGACTGTTATTAGGTGATTGTATTGTCCCTAAGACAACCTAGAAAGAGGAGATTTAGGAACACAGGTAAAGATATCCTGGATTTGAGGCATACTGAGAACAGCATGTCTATCAGGCATAAAGGCCCTTGTACCACATCCACTTGTTGACAGCGCTATTCTTTAGTAAACTCAGTACTTGGTTCCTTCATGCAAAGTTCTCTGGGGAAAAGTCACAGTATGAACCTATCTCCCTCTGCCTTCATGGCCACCAGCCTTGAATGGGTATATTCTTTCCCAGTGCCTCCACATGGCTTTAGATCCATCTATTCCTCTCTCCAGTCAAGGCCACCCCAAGTTTCTATTCTCTCAGGCACCGTTCCTGTCAATCCATTATCTCCTTGTTCTCCCAGAAACCGCCTCAGTCCTCAGAAGCTCCTTGAATTTCACCCAGAGCTGTTGTGCCAGCCACACCTGCACCCACCTGAGCATCGGTGTGCTTCCTCCCTCCCGTCTCTCAGAGAGCAGAGGAGCTTCCCTTGCTGTCAGGACCAAGGTTCTACTTAGTCCCTGGGTCCCTTGGCCCAGACCTTCTTGACAGCCTCAGACGTCAGTCACTCTCGACTTTCCTGGCTTGTCAACCTCTCCCTTGCTACTGGGTCTTTTTCAGTGACTTTCAAGCATGTTCAGATACTTTTTTTAAAAGTCACCTCAAGGAGAGAGAAAGGAACTAGGATTGTCATGTAAATCAATCTTGTTTCTAATTCAAATAAAAAAATGATTTAAAAAAAGTCACCTCAACTTTCTCCTTCCAAATTCTCTGTCTCCATTTCCTCCTCTCCCCTGTACTCCTTAGTCAGCCTACTCTCCCATGATGTCAAGATGGGTCTCAGCAATGATCTCCCAGTCCCTAAGCCTGCAGGATATTCTTCTAGTCCTCCTGTTATTGACCTTTCTGTAGTACTTTCTTGGACCCCCTCCCCTTCATGAGGTACCCACTCTTAATCTCCCTCTGCCCTCTGGTCATCCCTGTAGTTCTGCTGTCCTGTGCATACTGGACTTCCCAGATCCCTGTCCTTTGGCCACTATGGATTGTTCTCCTAAACCACCAGCTCTTCTGCTGCTGTCTTCATTCTGGGGTTTCCTGAGCTATGCTCACTCAGTTACTTATTCCACCTGTCCAGACAGCTCTCTCAGAATCATCTCCTTAGCCAGAGACTCATCCTGCAAAACTGTCAACATTTTGCTTTCTGTTCCACCTCCAAGTCCTCAAACTCAGATATCTGGCTGCCTGTGCTTCTTGAATGCTGGAATTTAAGGTGTTTGACGCCACATCTGGCTACAAGAGAAATCTTTTAGAAGTGAAAATGTAATGGTACCCTTCTCATGCCCACAGTGCCTCAAGCTCCATTCTTGTCTCCTCCCTCCCTGACTTTCCTGCAGCCCACTTGCTCCATCAGCCTTCTCTCTGCTCTCCCCAGGCTTCCCACGCTTTCCTGGCTCAAGCTTCGGCCCATCTGGCCCCTCTGCCAGCAATCAGTTAAGGCCCCTCCTCCTCTTTCTTTGTTTCCTGTCCATTCACCCAACACAATCCTCCATAGCCTTCTGACTGTGTCGAAAAAGAATGCCAGCCTCTCGGGTGGCCGTCTTCCCCTTTATATCATTTGTTACAACTGTGGTGAGGTATTTAAAGATGTGACTGGCTCCACGGGGAGGGTGGTCCCCTTGGCAGATGTGGGAGCTCCATGAAGGCAGAGATCATGCCTGTCCTCAACACATGATGGGCCCTCCACAAACACTTACTAAAATAAAAGAAAGGGGTGGTTAGGAATATGAGTAGAAGAGCCAGGAAAGCATGCTGGAGACAAAGTCAGAAGTCCTAACCACAGAAGACGTGGCCCAGACCATCCAGAGGAAAAGTGGGGATGATCTGGGGAGAGTCTCAGTGGGAGGACTGACTTCTAAGGCAAGAACAAGGAGGGTCAGAAAAGAAGACAGGGAGGCAAGAGTTGGGAGGACAGTGTGTATCAGACGTTTCTAGAAGGAAAGTCAATCCACAGTGTCAAAAACTGCAGTGAGTTGGAGATGAAGCCTGAAGGCATCACTGGTGGATGGGCTCATGGCATGTCAGGAAGCCACAGTGCGGGGGCTGAGGTGGAAATGGGATATAGACTTGTACCGTGTCGTCTTCTCAAGCACTTCAGCTTCCAATGACCATCTCTCCTCTGATCATCCTGAATAAAAATTTCTTCCTTTTACATAAAACATATTATAGTATTAAAATTATACAGTGTGAACTGTGAAGATGGCATGATTAGTACCTTCATATTACTAATGGAGAAGCTAAGATGTAGTGTGGTTAGTCAACCCACCTAAGTCACACAGCGAGTTCATCCCGTGTTTAAAGCCTTTGCTCCCATTGTTGGTATTTAGGGACTTGTAATGTATGTCCTCTTTCATGTATGTAACTTCCAAGTATGTTGAATACAGATATTCTAAGATAATGATATCTCCCTTGTTCTGAGTGACACGGTTATTGCTATTTCTCTTTCTGGAAACAACCATCCCTTTCTCTGTCTTTTGTGGTTAGGACTTCTGACTTTGTCTTCATCCTCTCACAAGGGAATCAACTGGAACTCACAAAACAGATGAAGCAAGTTTTTCAGCCTAGAAAGAAAATGATGTCACCAGGTCCTTGCGCTCAGTGTGAGGTGTATAGAGGGGTGGAACAGCACACAGCAAATGCCAGAAAATTTGGCCCCTTAGCAAGGGGCAGTGGAGCAGACTATAGTCCCAGCATCTCAGGAGGCTGAGGCAGGAAGAGTGCTTAAACCCAGAAGACTGAGAGCAGTATGGGGACATAGAAAGACCTTGAGACCACATTTCAAGAAGAAACAAACAGAAAACCAGCAACTTGGCTCCAGGAGTGAGAGGGCAAGTACCTGAGTGTCCTTGCTCGTGAAATGGTGATGACAATACTGCATTCACACACACAAGGGGGGTATCTCAGTTAGGATGTCTGTTACTATGAAGAGACACCATGACCACAGCAACCTTACAAAGGAAACATTTCATTGAGGTGGCTGCTTACAGTTCAGAGGTTCAGTCCATTATCATGGTGGGGAGCATGGCAGTGTGCAGGCAGACATGATGCTGGCTACATCTTGATCAGAAGGCAACAGGAAATAGACTGAGGCACTGGGTGTGGTTTGGGTGTACATGTGACCTCAAAGCCCACCCCTATAGTGATATACTTCCTCCAAGAAGGCCATACCTACCCTAACAAAGCCACCCCTCCTAATAGTACCACTCCTATGAGCTTATAGAGGCCAATTATATTCAAACTACCACAGGGGATATTTTTTTCTATAGCATCGAAAGATAATAATGAGCTATTAAGAGTTTTAGAACATGGAAATGGCATCATAGCAAGCTTTATCTAGGCTTTGTTGGGAGATAATTATGCCAGGGGCCTTCAGAAATACCCTGCTTTTTTAGAAGAGATCTCAATGTCTACTTCTAGAGCCCACTCATGATAGCTTCTAGGAAGTTCTTCAATTAGCTTTGAATGTTTCATGACAGCCTTGCTTTGGGGCCTGAGAAAGATTCCTAAAGCCAATGGACTCCAATGACAAACAGGTTTAGGGAAAATGGCAGAGAAATAGGACAGAATTGAAAACAAAGAAAGACAGTGGAGGATGACACACATAGAGAACTAATGGAGGCCTCCATTTCCTTCCTGGCACCTCACAACCCTCCACCCATGACTCAAGAGGAGCCTCTGAATGGCTTTGTTCCTTATCTCCCATGGCAACGCAAAGCCATCATGCTGGTGATGGAGACTATGAATGCACAGCCCTTCACAGGAACAGGATGTACCACGCAGGCTGTGTGGCCTGATTCCCTTGTGTCTTGGATCTCAATGACAGAAAACATGACTCTCAGAGAACCTGATTCCAGAGAGTTCCTTCTAGGCAGGGTGGGCATCTCAGCTCAATATGCCACTGTCAAAGTCCAGAACCAAGCACAGAGTAGACCTTTGGAAGCAAATATTCTAGGGAAGGATTCTAGGCAAGCATTTCACTGAAGGAAAGGATCTGGTCTCCTCTCTGTTCCCCTAAACTACGATGAAGAGCTAGGTAGAATGAGGTTCTGATGCTAGCACTACCTGGATACTACCTGAACAATCTCTAACAGATTGTTCAATTTCTATGGCCTTCAGACTAGCTGAAAAAAGAAAATGGAAATGGGACAGGGAAATTGCTTGGTGGGTAAAAGCACATGTTTCAAAAGCATGAGAGCCTGAGTTCCATGGCACCCACATAAAAGCTCAGCATGTGTACACCTGTAACCAGACCCAGGGGTTAGAAGAACAGAAGACTGGAGAATGCCTGGCCAGCCAGCCTAGGTTAAAAAAAAAGTGATCTCCAAGTTTCAAGGGAAGAAGGTAAAAAGTAACCGGACAGGACACCCAGTGCTTTGCCCTGTCCTCTACACACGCAGGGGCACTTGCATGCAACACACACACACACACACACACACACACACACACACACACACACCACACATTCATGTACATGGGCACACACAAAAATGAGGAAGAAATGGAATAGTATTCTTTTTTCTTTCTTTTGAAACAGGGTTTCTCTGTGTAGCTTTGGAGCTTGTCCTGGCACTCACTCTGTAAACCAGGATGACCTCAAACTCACAAAAATCTACCTGCCTCTGCCTCCTAAGTGCTGGGATTAAAGGCATGCGACACCAATGCCCTGCTGGAAATAGTATTCTGTTCTCTGGGCTCACTTGGATGCTGTAAGGATTAGGGAAGATAAAAGTGCCTGAATTCAGCTGGGCAGTGGTGGTGTATGCTTTTAATCCCAGCACTCATGAGGCAGAGGCAGGCAGATCATTGAGTTCAAAGCCAGCCTGGTCTACAGAGTGAGTTCAGGATAGCCAAAGCTACACAAAGAAACCCTGTCTTGAAAAACAAAGAAAAAGAAAAGTGCCTGAACTCAAGGCAGTTTGCCACAGCTGCTGTTAGTAGGAACGCATAAGATGCACCAAGCACTGCTCTGGGCAACTTAACATTTAATGGTATCAACTCATTAAATCATTAAATAGCCATTTGCTCTGGGAATTTTAAAATGCATGGTATATGCTCCCCTTGCAGACTAAAAGCTTCATTTGAAAAATAACGTAACTAAAAAAATCTAACAGGAACAATTCAGTAATGTTTGGTTATAAAAATTAGCAAACTGAAAGCATGCAACCTTCAGATACACAGCCATTAGGCAGAGAGTTTGAGAAATGATTCTGTTACCACAGCAACAACAATTAAAAAGAAAAACAGGAATATAAGTTAAAAGATACACAGAAAGTCAATATGAAGAAAGAGTCCAAATAAAACTGAGAGGTCCTCTCCCCCCCAAAAAAAAGTCAGGCGGTGGTGGCGCACACCTTTAATCCCAGCACTCAGGAGGCAGAGGCAGGATCTCTGTGAGTTTGGAACCAGCCTGGTCTACAAGAGCTAGTTCCAGGACAGCCTCCAAAGCCATAGAGAAACCCTGTCTCGAAACCCCCCCCAAAAAAAACCTGAGAGGTTCACAAGATGTCTTAAATGTAAGAAGGAAATGCCTGGATAGTTGAATGGTCCAAACCTGTGACCTCAGCACCTGTGGAGCTGGTGAGGCAGAGCTGAAAGTGTGAGGCCAGCCTCGGCTACATATTGAAAATGTCTCAAAAACATTAGCAACAACGAAAGACCGACAAAACATAGTAAGCATGTTCATTCTCTCTAAAGTAATTGATTTAAAAACTACAAAAATTTTTTTCTCAATAAGCTGATTCTGAGGTTCAGAGACAAATAGAAAGAAACAAAATTAGCCAGGTAAATTATGAAAATGGAGATTTGTGAAGAACTAGCCCACAAGCAAAAGCATATTCTAAAACTACTGAAATGAACATATCCTAATCAGGAGAAATACATGAGGCAGAGGTAAAGCTCAGAAAATCTCAAGTAAAACATTTTAGGTTATAGTAAAGATTTATTTAAAATGGGTAGAAATAGATTTTAATAAATCATATTGGTTTGGCTATCTGAAGCAAAAATAAATCTGAATCCTTACCTTGCTCTTAATATCAACATAAATTATTGATGGATCAATATTGATGAACATAAAAACTTAAGCCACAGGAGCATATCATGAGCAAGACCTTGGTGGGGTACTATAGCCTCAAATAGATCTATTAGTAAGGGAGAAAGGCTGAAAATCGATGAACTGAGCAACCATTTCAAACCTTAGGAAAGGAACTGCAAAGCAGACCCAAACAGACAGAAGGAAGGAGACGTTGGAGACAGCAGAGAAGGTGAAGATGTGGACAAGCAATGGTACAGCAGAAAGGCCTTCCAGAAGCTTATCCCTTGAAGTCAGGCATGACATCCCATACCATGAACTCAGCATTCAGGAGGTGGAGGCAGGATTGTGAGTTCCAGGCCACTGAAAAAATGAGAGCAAGCGAGTGAGTGAGCCAGAAACAGACAGACAGACAGAGAGAGAAATTGAGAGATTGATTGATTGATTGATTGATTGATTGATTGATCACATGGTCTCTAAATAGCAGGAAAATATTAAATGTATGGTTGTGTAGAGAAGAGTATGATTGGGGAAATCTTAAAAGTGAAAATATAACTGCCTCTTACAACTTTTTACAAATGTAAATAGATGTTCCGTTCCATGTGTAAAAGGAGAAATGCAATCTGAAAAACAGTGGGATGCCACTTTCCCTATTATGATGGCCAATAATTAAGCATGGAAAAGGGGTTTGAGAACACACATGTTGCTAGCAGAAGAGTTAAATGGTACAGTCTCAGTGGAAGAAAACTGGGCTATAGTTATCAAAATTCCATGCCACATATCCTGTCTACAAAAATTAGGAAGACATACACTCATTTGGCATGTGTTTGGTTAAACACACTCATTTGAAGATACACTTTGAGCAGTGTCTGTAATAGAAAAATAGGAAACAATCTTGATATCTATCAGCAAGGAGCTGTTTAAATCATTTATGGCACCTCCATACAGTGACATTCTTAGTAGCCATTAAAATGATCAGGGCTGCTCTTTATGTTCTGACCTAGAAATGTCTCCAAGATGGGCTGTTAAGTGCAGAAAAGATATAGAGGGCATGGCTATCTATGCCTGTAGATCCAGAGATATTTCTGGATCAATACATGACAGATTGATAATCATGTCTCCTCTGTGGTAAGGCACTGTGTGAACAGGGGCAGGTGTAGGGTAAAGATTTGCTTGTTAGTGTCGTGTTTCCCATGTCTCCACCACCATAATGACTGTGCGCTTCTGTATGCATGGCAGATCTGAAGGAAGTAACTCCCTAAACCAACTATAATGTCTCTCTAGGTCCTACTTGTTGGTTGGGCAGAATTGGAAGATCATGGGCTTGGGACAGACCATCTGGGTTCTGATTCTGAGCTTCCCATCTTTGTCTGCACAGGGAGGGCCCAGGAGCTCCTGAGGAGGAAATAAGAAAATGCATACAGCTCTCCCTCAGCAAACAACAATTACTGCTTACAGCTTTTCTGGAAACAGTAACAATGCCAGGAAGGACAGAAGGAATTGAGCTTTGCACTCAAATAAACACACTCCCTCCCTTTCGAAGTTGCCTCTGAACTGCTCAGGAAGAGAAACAGCAAGCAACATTTTCTAATATGAGCAGCAAGGACATCGCTCCTCAGGAAGAGAAAAAGATGTTCCAACTGCCTTGACTTCAGCCTGGTGGATGCATTGTCATTCAATGTAAGTAATGCTTAGTGGGACCACAGCATCAGCCAGAGGGGGCTGGGAAGAGGTGCCAGGTAATCCTGGGAGTGGGAGGGCAATGTCTGTCCCACCAGGCACCGGGAGAACTTAAGGTACAAACCTGCCTCCCCTCTGCTCAGTGAAGGAAGGCATGGAGGTTCCAGAACCAGCTTCAAATATAGACCCGTTTCCATAAAAGCATCAGCAGCTGCTTCTATAAATACCTCGGCCAGTTTTCCGGGGTTCTCATGTGACTTTGATGCCAACCTCAGCTGCGGGGATCCGTCACCATGGTGACTGGCCCCGTGACCAGCCACTCTTCATTCATAGCAGGTTGCTGCGTCCTGGATTGAGGATAGAGTGATTAAGGGAGGTGAAAGGAGGACCAAGGAGAGGGGAAAGAACAGCGATGAACAATGAGTAAGGATCAAGTTCCCAGTCCTGGGGGAGACTGCAGTGCTCCAGCCTGACTGCGAGGATGCTCTGACGGAGTTATTGATCTCTCCAGGCTGCTATCACAGGAGGAACATTTGTATTCAGGTCAAAGTAATATCTTTGCCTTTGAGTCAGAGAATCAAAGGTTCAGAGCTGGAAACGATCCTCCATTACTGTTGTTGGTGCAGACAAAGCCCAGAAAGGTGTGGCAACTTCTACAAGGTCACACAGCAAGTTTTTTTGCAAAACTGGGGCAACAACCACCATGTTGCTTGTCGTTCCTGATTCCTCTCCACCTAAGTAGGGCTCCCCTCTGGGCAAGGTCTGCTGTGGCCCGTAGAGATCTAAGTATGACCTCTGATGAAGTTCCTTTGCTCCCGTGTTACTGAACCTGGATGGGGCCATGAGTGAGCACAGAAATCATTTAGTCTGTGCCAGATCAGCCCTGACCCTGATACATGTGGGAAAGAATGACTAATAAACCACGAGAGGTCCTGCTGCAGTTACCAAATTCAGGGTTAGTTAGCTATGGAGATATCTGTTTGATCAAAATGTCTCAGAGCTGCCATCCAATCGACTCTCAAATTCCACCCTGTTCTGGGTCTTCCTGTGCTTCATTCAGGGGTCAACTGAACAGACACGGGATGAACATTTTCAACACGCAGTGCACACAGCCACTGTGTGCTTAGGTGTTAGGGGTTAAGCAAATCAAAACTTTCTTTTTTGAGCCAGGATCTCACTATACCTAGGCTGGCCTCGAATTCTTTTCTTCCTGCTCCAGTCAATGGAAGGGGCCTTTATTTGGTCCGGGGGTCATGGGCCAGGTACAGCCCCAGATTTATTTGACCTTCTTCTTGGGGCACAGGTTGGTGGTGTGGCCACACTTCTTGCACAGAGGTGCAAGTGTGAATAGCACTTGTGGCAGATCATCTTGTCACAGTTGTACTTCTGAACAAGCTGAGGAAGGGATGGCTCAGTGACGCCACCATGCAGACGAGGCACCAGTGCAAGGTGAACTCTTTCTGGTTGTTGTCGTCGTCTGACAGCGTGCAGCCATCCTCCAGCTGCTTGCTGGCAAATATCAGCCTCTGCTGGTCAGGTAGGGTGCCTTCCTTGTCTTGGATCTTGGCCTTGACATTCTTAATGGTGTCACTGGGCTCGACCTCAAGAGTGATGGGTTTGCCCTTCAGGGTCTTTACGAAGATCAGCATATTGGCATCTGCTTGGCCACCTCATTGAAGAAAAAGTGTAGCCTCTTGATTCTCAATCAAATTCTTGACCTTCCTATCTTAGCCTCCAAAATCCAAGGACTACAGGTGTGTACTGCCATATCCAGTTTGAAGATACTCTCGCTAATTCACAAGTATGCTCCAGGGAGATTCTCAGATCTGGAAGTAGGGTGGACCACAAAAGTCAAAGTGGGCTTCCAGGAAGTGAAGAAGAGAATGTAGCCTGAAACATGAGTTGGAAGGGACAAAAGGAAATGTTCTGGGGGAGAGCTGGGTGGTTAGGATAGGGGAGAGAGTATATAGCCATGGTGGCCAAGGTTCAGAAAAGGAATTAGCATGTTGGCCACATGCTAATTCATATGGTTCCCTCACACAGTCTGGGAGGCGATGAATTCAGTTAAAACAAAGAAACATTGTGTTAAAATTTTCCTGAAAGGGACTGAAAAAAAAATGAAGACATCATCATGGGACCGAAAGATCAGCAGCAATTATGGGCTCTGTTGTCACCTGGTCTTGGGACAGATGCTCAGCAGGCTCTGCAGAGGTTAACACACACACACACACACACACACACACACACACACACACACACACACACGTGTGAGACAGCCTAGCAGCTTGCAGAGAAACCCAGGCAGAGGTTCAGAGTGTTCCTACAGCTCAGGATAGGAATCAGTAGCATGTCCCTCCTGTCCCTGCCCAGCTCTGTTACCCAGCCAATGGAGAGACTCCCAAGAGCTAGCTTCCCAACCTGGAGCCCAGGAGCATTCATTCCGCCTGAGAAAGGCGGAGCTTCATCTGTGCTACTCACTGCTACTTGTGTTTACTCAACCAGGACTGCAGCTCCTGGAGTCCTGCAGCATCTGTGTCTAAAATGCTTCCTTGGCTTACAACAGGGGGCATGGAACAGGAAGGCTTGGGGCATGTTGGTATTTTGCTCAGTTTTGGAGGCATTCCTGAATCTGAGTCCTGTCTGTGTCACTTACTCGAGTGGCCTTTAGAGATTATTTAGTCCTCTGAGCCTCAGTTGCTTCCCTTGTGAAAAGGGATATGTCACCTACATCGAAGAGAAACTTGGTGAGATATGGTGGTCAGAGTGACACATGGAAAAAGAACTGATAAGGCAATAGCTTCTTTTCTACCATAGGACATGGAGGAAGACCATGCATACACACGCTTGTAAACACACACACGCACATGCATACTTACAACATACATGCATACCCATTGGGGTGGTTTTAAAGCAGATGGTACCAAAAGGAGTGGCACTACTAGGACGTGTGGCTATGTTGGAGTGGATGTGACTGTGGAATTAAGTCACTGTGGAGGCAGGCTTTGTGGTTTCCTATATAATCAAGCCATACCCAGTGTCTCAGTTTGCTTTATGTTACCTACATAACAAGATGTAAAACTCTCAGCCTGCACACCACCATATCCCACCACGATGATAATGGACTAAGCCTCTGAAACTGTAACACACCCAATTAAATGTTTCCCTTTATAAGAGTTGTCATGGCCATGGTATATCTTCACAGTGACAGACATTATAACTAAGACACTTCACCTCAACCATCATCCTTCTCTGTCTTACCTGACTACCTCCAGCCCACCCTGCTGTCCCTTAGTCAACTATGCCTGCACTTACCAGTGACCAACACAGCTTACCTTTAATAGCAAAGGCAATGAGAATTATCCCACGAACACCACCTACTGTGCTGAGCATCTACCATAGACGAGATCACGGGAGTAAATCATTTTAGACACAGATGCTGCAGGACTCCAGGAGCTGCAGTCCTGGTCATGTCACCCTCAAGGCCCATCCTCAGTGGCCTACTTCAGTCAGCTAAGGCTTATACCCCAGTGTTCCTATCTGCTCCCCAAACAGCACGACCATCTAAGAACCAAAGTTCAAACACCTGAGCCTTGTGGAGGACATTTCCCATTCAAACCCAAGGAGCTGACCCACAGCTTGCTGCACACTGTCCCTCATTGCTGCCTGTGCTGTTTCTACCTATAGTGGGCATGACCAAAAAAAAAAATCATAGACCTTGGAATCAGCCAGAAACAGATATAAAGCTTACCTCCACCTCAAGTGAATTGACCCTATTCAGTCCTTACCTCCCCCAAATCTTCCTTTCCTCATTTAAAGTTGTTGAGGTTTTAAAAGATAAGATATTCTAGGTGTAGGAAGGAGCTCATGTCTGCAATCTCATCATTCAGGAGGCTGAAGCAGGAGGATTGCTGTGAGTTCAAGGCTCAGCATGGGTTGCATAGTGAGTTGCAGACCAGCCTGAGGTACCAGGTAAGACCTTAAATGATGTTTGTGTTAGTTACCTTTGTAGTTACTGTGATAAAATACCCTGTCAAAGCAACTTCAGGAAGAAAGGCTCACAGTTTGTGGATACGTGGCCAGAAGCGCTGGCAGGGGCATCTTAAGGTCACTCGTATCCTCAGTCAGGAGGCAGCGACTGATGAATACTTATACCCAACTAGATTTCTCCTTTTCATGAAATCTAGGACCCAAGCCCAGGGAATGGTACCATAATAGTGTGGGTCTCCTCACCTCAGTTACACTAATCGAAACAATCCCTTAGTCATAGCCAGAGGCTAACACAACCTAAATGGCCTCTCACTGGCATGCCCAGGGACATCTTTTCTAGGTGATTCTACATAGTGTCCAGTTGATGTCAACATTAACTATTACAATGCTGTTGATGCGGCTTAGTCGATACAGTGTTTGCTGTGCATGCCTGAGGTCCTGCACCCAATCCCCAGCTCTGTATAAGCCCAGCCTGGTGGCACGTGCCTGTAATCCCAGCATTCTGGAGGTAGAGGCAGAAGGATAAGCAGTTCAGGTGATCCTCAGCTACACAGCAAATTCAAGACCAACATGGGATGTATGAAACACTATCTCTAAGTAAACAAACAAGCAATGATATGGTACAGTGACGGGCCTGTCTTGTAATAAACATTATCCATCTTCTCTGCTTTTTGTTCCCGGGCAGAAGTGTGTAATGAGAACTATAGGGGGAGCCCTCCAGCAACATCCTAAAGGCCCCCATGTATCCTGTCCTTTTGTCTCTTACAACCTTCATGAAGTCCACACTGTTGGCATCTCTACTCTACAAAGGCAAAGTTCAAGGAGATTAGGAAACTTGCTTTAACCAAATACAAATAAGAAACAAGCCTTGGATTGGACCCCAGATCTATCTGATCACAAGGCTCAGCTTCTAAACCATGATTCCTGGGACTTGTCACCTGGGGCTTACAGGTTACTCCTCATGTGTTTCTTCTATGAGAAAGTTCAAGCAGGATCCCAGATTCTATCTCATGGAAAAGCCAGAGAGTCAGTTCATTAGCTTTCTGTAACTATAGCAACATGCTAAGATAATCACGATATGCAAAGAAAAGGATTTTGTTGGCTTATGGTTTTAGAGCCTCCAGGCCATGATTAGTGGAACCTATGCTCACATGAAGGAAATTTATTTTTATTTTTTTTCAACACACACCAAAGACAGAAAATTTTGGCGTGGAAACTGTGGTGTGGCCAATATACCCCTTAGTCCATATATCATTACTTGTAAATGTTCTTTGCAATGAATTGTTGGTCTGGCTCAAGGCCTTTGGCTTCTGCTACTCTATTAATGCTGGCCCTTGACTGAGACTCCTCCTGGATATCCTATTGTTGCCCTGTGTCCTAGAGATTCTGCAGCTTTGGATTTGTAGGTTTGTCCCCTTCACGTGCTCCAGAAGTTTATTGATGAGATAGATGTTGGAGTGAACTTACTCATAGCCCTGGTTCTGGGCCTGAGTGGTAACTGGATTGGTCAGCCTGCCAGCTTCCATCAAGGTGAGCTCTCCAGCACTGCCCCAGCTAGCTCACCCAGTGTAGTGGACAGCAAGGAGCAGGGCCAGTTCTCCTGCTCTCTGCTCTCATGCCCTTGGATCTGACTCTCCCAAACTCACACCACCAGGTCCAGCTCAGAGAGGGGCTAAAAAGATGGCTCAGTGGATAAAAGCGCTGACCCGCAAGTCTGACAATCTGATTGACCTCTGGAACTCACACAACAGAGGGAGAGAACTCCCACATGTTGACCTCCATATCTATACCATGGTATACACGTGTGCGTGCACACATACACACATACACACACACACACACACACACACACACACACACACACACACACACACACACAAATAAATAGATAGGTAAGTAAATAAATGTAGCACAGGTAAGTAAATAAATGTAACACAAAACTATCTTTAAAACGAGTAAAAAAGGGAAAACCTAGGGCCCCATAATTCCCTGCTAAGGCATGTCCCCAATGACCTGAAGGCCTCCAACTAAAATCACTTCTTATAGATTCTACTACTCCCAACAGTGCCTAACTGGAGGCCAGAATTTGCCAACTGTGCCTTTTGGGGGGACGTTTGTGATCCAGCCTCCAACACAGGATATCAAGAGACTTGCCCAAGGCAAAGACCAGCTGGTAGCCATCAGTCCTACTGCTCAGGGCTCCTGAATCCAGAGATTCAGTTTCTCCCTTGCCTGTGGCTGAGATCCTTGGGATGGAGATGCTAGGAGTGTCGGATCTTGGCCAGAAAGCCTCCAACCATGGAGGAATTTGCTTTGAAGACAAAGGATGACTCCTGGCAAGGACAGTCATTCCTATTTCTGCTGCAGACAAATGGGCGGTTGCCACGGATTCCATGATAAATCTTTCTGCTAAAGATGATGCATCACTTGGGACTGGTAACAGGCACAGAATCTTTGGACATTATACAAGTCAATTACTGAGACCAAGGCTTCAGCACCAAGCAGAGATATTTTCATCGAGTGTGGCTGTAACAGAGCCAGACAATCCCTGGAATCCAGCTTGGAAACTGTGTCTGCTTTGTGCTTGATGCTAGGGGTGATGAGAAGAGGTGAGACTTGTCTCTACTCCCTACTCCGTGTTTTCTTTTGAGGTCACCAGAGGGCAATGAATCAATCAGGAATATTTAGCACATTTTAGAATCCCCAATCTAGGATGGGAAGATGGCTCAGCAGGTAAAGACACTTGCCACCAAGCCTGCCAACCGGAGTTCCATTTCCAGAACCTGCATGTTGGAAGGAGAGAAATGACTCTCACAAGTTTTTCTCTGAATGGCACACATGCATGCACACCTCCACCACCCCCACACATAAAATAAATGAAGTAAAAATATAATTTTTAGAATCCCCAGCTTATCCTTCCTTGCTCTCAGCTATGTGGAATTAAGAAAAGAAGTTTCCATTCCCAACTAAACCCCAAGTACAATCTGAAAACACAGCCTTCAGACCCAGGAAAGGCATTTCTGCTGTGCCCTAGCTGTACCGGAGCCCCAAAATATCCCAGGTTATCTTTCCTGCCCCTCCAAAACCTCCTGGAGACTATAATCTTCCAAGTGATGCCATTTCCCAGGAATGGCTCTAAACCAGCAGTGCCCCAACCCTTAACTGAAAAGCACCTAGCCAAGCCTTCTTGGGCCATGGGTTTTGACCCTAAATATTTGCTGCTCCTCTGGCCCAAGCATGACTTTCTTATTTCAAAATTGAAACTTACCACCTTAGCTGATCCCCGAAGGCTTCTCCTATTTGTCATAGTTTGGGGCAGATCTTTAATCCCTCTGTACCCCCAACTTTCTCATCTGAAATTGTGGCAATGGTCTACATAGCACCAAAACGCTAAGAAAGTCACCCTAAGGGGTTCCAAAGAGACAGAGGTGGCCAGAGCATAAAATGAGAGGGCTGGAGATGGTCACAAATAAGGAGGTGAAAGATTAAACCTTGAGGGCAATAGCTTGAATCACTGAGACCCTGAATGTTATACTAAAACTCTCAGATTTTATTTTAAAGGTGGTGAAGAAAGCATGGTGGTAAAACTGCCAGATTTAGCAAGGAGAATGCCAGACGTCCAGTTAAATTAGAATTGGAATCGCACATCCTGTATTTTATGTGGCAAGCCTGTGTGAAAGTGACAGAGAAAGTCCTCCGGATTCTAAGTAGAGGGTATGTTTCAGGTGACAAAACTTGGAGCAAGGTGACTGCATAGGGGTTGTTATTATATACCACACAATAATTAAAGCTAGTATGTGCTGAACATCCCTTTGCCAAGAACCATTTCTTAGAACTTTACATGTAGCATTCATTTACTTTCATAACAAGCCAATGAAAGTTTTGCCTAATATCATCTCTACTTTATAGGTGAGGAGATTGTACACAGAGAGGTTAAGTAACTTACTCCAGGCCACACAGTTAGCTAGTGACAGAGCAGAGGTCACAGGCAAAACCCCAAGTGTTTAACCCCACATTGACATATAAACCCAAGTCATATAGTGAAAACCAAATGAGAGAAGCTACATTAAAGCTCTCACCCACCAGAAAGTGTGAGAAGAAGACTCTAGAAACCCAACCGTGTGGCAAGATGTTCACATTTCATATCATTTGATACTCTACAAAGGAGGAGAGTGGAACCAGAACCAGAAAAAACCCAGCTCCTCTTCATAACTTACCAACAACAGGGCCTTAGAAAAATCTGATGTTCCCCTCCATCCCGCCACTGCTGCCCTTTATGGGTAACTGGGAGACTTCCAGCCATAGAATGAGCTGTGGGGGTGCAGAGCATCCAGACAGAGGCCAGGAAGGTACCTACAGCCCTGCAAAGGGACACACAGTAAGGCAGTGGTCCCCTAAGATTTGGGAAGTACCATCACCAGCAATGATGGTTGACTGGGCTGAGTCCTGGAATAGGAGAGCTGAAAGGCCACATTAACCAGGCAGGAATGATGACCAGAAGGGACCAGGCCTTCATGGGGACTAGAGGGAAGCCATGTTTAGCTTATCAAGCACTAAACTAATGGACCAAAACAATGAATCAAGTGAAGCCCAGAGATAATAATATGATCCTGGAGTCACAGGGAAAGGGGATCAAGGCAGAAATGGGGCCTGGGGTCTTCTGACTATATCTGCTGAGCCAGGCATTGATTGAGTCCTGCTTTACACTCCAAGAGAGTACCAAAGCAAGGCATGATGATGGTACATGCCTGTAACCCCAGGTCTCTGGAGGCTAAGGCAGGAGGATCACAAGTTTGAGCCAGCCTGGACTACAAGGGCAGTACAAGGCCAGCCTGGGCTACATAGTGAGACTATCTCAAAATTACCAAATGGAGATGCCCCAAAGTGCAGGCCATGGTCAAGGTTTGGAGTGCCTGCTTTAGGCACTCAGCCTTTGACCCCTCAAATGTGACACAGAAGCTGGGCCAGAGCTAGTCTGAACTCAGGCACTGAGGCACTGAGAACTAAGAGACCTCTCTCTCTCTCTCTCTCTTTGTCTCTCTCTCTCTCTCCTCTCTCTCTCTTTGTCTCTCTCTCTCTCCTCTCTCTCTCTCTCTCTCTCTCTCTCTCTCTCTCTCTCTCTCTCTCTCACAGAGTTTTGCTTTGAAAAACTACAGTACTGGCTTAAGGGGGTAAATGGGAAGCTGCCCCATGGATCTACCCCATTATTCCTTCCTGTGTCCCTGCCACTGCCTGCTGGCTTTCACATGCTCCCCTATCTCCCTCCTCTCCACCAAATCCACCATCTTCCTTCTAAGACCTTGAGACAGAGCCCATTCCCAGCAGCATCTGCAGAGAATCAGGCGGGAGACAAACGTGCCACCTCACATCTCAGCCAGCCTGGCTGCCTGCCTACCTCTTGCCTTCCACCCGCAATATGCAGCCCGCATTACCCCCTCCCACCGTCTGGTTCACAAAATATCCCTGCTCATCGGGACTTCTCTCCTCTGGTCCACCACCCAGGGAGCTGGCGAGCTAGCAGTGGGGACAGCATGAAAGGCTCAAGGGGATAGGAGGAGGCTCCAGTCCTGCCAGCCTGGAAATGTACAAAGCCCATCCCTCGGGACCAAGCCCGAGCCTGACGTCAAACCGAGGCTGAAAATACAGTCTGGAAAGTCACGAGGTGCCCGTGAAAAACGAGCTGCCCTCCCCAGACAGAGACGTGGGAGCGCGGAAGGGACGTAAATCCCAGCTTCTCAGAGCCCTAGAATTTCTGCTGAGAAATTCCTAGCTCCCTAGTCCCACATCAGGGACTACCCTGGACAGGACACCTGCAGTCCCTCCCTCCTCAACTCCTCACGTGCACACACTTCTAATAGCAACCTGTGCCTGACAGAAAGGTAGTGGGGGAGTGGGGGAGGGGGAGGAGTAACAGTGGGTCCAGCGCCCCCTAGGGCCTATCTAGAGCTTCTCTAGCCAAGCCATAGTGAGGTAAGGACCAAACCTTACTCAGAAGTCCCAGAGAACCCAGATGTGAAGGCCAGATGTGAGTGTGAAGGTCCCTGGCCGTACCAAGCGTTGACATCCTTTGCTATTTTCTCCACCTAGTTACCTTTGCAAGCTCTCCATAGCCATTCCTTTATCCCAGGGAACACAAAGGCCCAAGGTCTCCGAATGGCCTAGCACACACTCCCCCCACACACACACGTGAACAAATGTGCACACACATGTGTAGCACAGACATGTGCACACATGTGCACTTACTCCCTCCGCCCCTTAGTTACTATAACTAGTGCCCATGTATTTGTTTGTTTCTCTCCTCATTAGGATGTAAGCTCAATAAAGGTGGGAAATGTATGCTTGATAGTTATTCTTCTAATTGAATCACGCACTTCCTACTTAACATTCTGTAATTTAGCTTCTGAAATATAGTCAACCATAAGGGGGCATTGTTGGTGGACAGTTTTATGTCAGCTTGACACAAGCTAGTGTCATCTGAGAGGAGGGAACCTCACCTGAGAAAATGCCTAATGGATAAGATCCAATTATAAAGCATTTTCTAGATTAGCAATCGATGAGAGAGAGCCCAGCTCATTGTGGGGGTGCCACGTCTGGAATGGTGGTCCTGAGTTATATAAGAAAGCAGGCTGAACAAGCCAGGGGAAGCAAGCCAGTAAGCAGCACCCCTCCACAGCCTCAGCATCAGCTCCTGCCTCCAGGTTCCTGCCCTGACTTCTCTCAGTGGTAGACTCTTACTAGAAACTTAAGTTGAAATTAACCCTTTCCTCTCTGGGTTGTTTTTGGTCATGGCTGTAGCAATAGAAACCCTAAGGCAGGCATCTTATATTAAATGAAGAGAAAATGATTGAGGGAAGGATTTAAAAAGTGTTGACTGAAAATTATAAACATACACATTGATATACAGGTGCTTCTACAACTGGCCAGGTAGCCATAGTGGGTGTTTTAGCCACCTTCTTCCAAGACAGCTATATGTTCCTGCTGCCCTCAGCAAGCTACCCAGCTGGTTCTGAGAAAATGGCCTGACATGGGGTCAAGTGCAGGACATGCAGTGACTCCTCAAGCAATTCTATTGAACTAGTGTGGAAGAAGCTGGCTGGAGAACAGCCTGGGATGTAGGCAGGGGACAGAAACTGGACTGGTTTGTATAAACAGCCAGAATAAATTAACTTCTTGGAAGTTTTACACCCAAATGACTAGGTAGGTTGTAGGATGTGGCTTTGACAGGTTTTCATTTCCCAGGGACTATAGCACCCAGAAACCTGTCACTGGTTGACATGGAGCTTCCATCCACCTTCCTTCATCCCTCAATATCTGTGGACTGCCCACCCAGGGCTGATTGAAGTGTGAGAGGCTCCGTCTTGGTAGGCAGCATGTAGGTGCTCCTCTAGGCCTGAACACCTCCTCCCTTTCCGCCTCTCTCTGAATAGCACTTGCCACTGCTGCCACCTCTAACAAGGCCCAGGAGATCCTCGGGGACTGACACCAGGCCCTATTGGTGCTCTGAGAGTTCCTGGTTGCTCAGGGCAACCAGATCCCCCTGGGAACACTGTGTGCAAACTGTGGCTTACCTGTAGCCCAGCATCAACTCTGCCCCAGCCTCATGGGCAGGGAAGGAATCTGTCAGTTCCTACTTAATTCTTAGCCCAAACTCAGGGACTGGTCCAGGAGAGACACTTGACATACAGATTCTGAACTAACATAAACACAGCTGGCAAAGTAGAGAACACAACTGGGGGCTGTGGGGGCCCCTGGGGTCAGTGGATCTCAGTTCTACCACTTATTACCTAACTGAGAGATCCTGGACTAGGGTCTTGGCTTACCAAGTTCCAATTCTTCATCTGCAAAGTAGGGCTCACCATACTTCTCACCTACTCTTTAAAATGGCCCTGTGTTTACAACACTAAGCCAGCAGATAGACAGAGCTGTACAAATGCCACATGTGTACAGACAGAGGTAGGATGCATGGTGTCCTGAAGGAGATACGGGGCTCACCCACCAAGCACAGCTAATTGCATGCCATCAGTATCTCCCAGCACTACACCCAGGAGAAGCAGCACCTGTAGAGGTCCATGGAGTTAGAACCCAGGATGAACGGAGTAGAACCTGGCTGTGCAGCAGTCAAAAAGGAAAAGTCTGGAACCTTACCTATGCCTGTCCCTCTGGAGGGAGGCTGAAGCCTTCTTTTAAGGAACTTCAACTGATTGGGTCAGGCCCACTCAAAATAACTTCCCAATTTAAAATCAACCAACAAGGAGCCATGATTATATGTACAAAGTCTCTTACGGTAGCACTCGAATTTGACTGAATACTTAATTGAAGGGCATTGTGTCTCCTGGGTATTTGTCTAAAGCACTCCAGTCAATGTATTTCAGAGATTCTTGTATATCAGTGTTTACTAAAGCATTTTTCACGACAGCTAATCTGTGGAACCTAGCTGGGTGTCCAACAATGGAGAAATGGACAAAGAAAATGTGGTATATGTGCACAGTGGAGCATTTCTCATCCTTAAAGGTGATGAAGCCATGTTGGTTGCAGGAAAACAGATCCATTGGAGAAAAATTGTAATAGGTGATCTAAGCCAATCCAATAAAACAAATAGTGTGTGTTCTCTCTTATCTGTGGTTCCTATATTTGGTACAGATACACAGAACCATGTGTGTATGGGACATAAAGTAGAAACAAAACTGTCGGGAAAGCCACAGAGAACTTACTGGGGGGTATGAAAAAGGGGGGTAGAAAACTTGGATGGAGAATATACTCAACATAAACTATACATACACAAAACCCTTACAAAATAGTGTGTGTGTGTGTGTGTGTGTGTGTGTGTGTGTGTGTGTGTGAAATGACTCAGCTGCTGTGTCCCACGACACTCACCTGCGAGTCCCATGAGAGTCTACCACTCCTTGTCTACTATCTGTGAAACCACACCAGAAAGGGAATTCTGGGGACTGTGATTTTGCATCAGTGAAGACATCAGATATGCACTTCATAAAGACACCTGTCATCACACAGAATGCTGAGTCACAGTCTGTAAGATCAGTTGAATGCCACCATCTTACACAAACATTATAGCAGCTTATGTATATGGAATTTAATTAATCCACTCAAAAATATATTTTTAAGACTTGCCTCTCTTTGTTTCTCTGTCTGTCTCTGTCTCTCTGTCTCTCTGTCTCTCTGTCTCTCTGTCTCTGTCTGTCTCTCTGTCTCTCTGTGTGTGTGTGTGTGTGTGTGTGTGTGTGTGTGTGTGTGTGTATACCATGTGTGAGGGAGAGTCTAAGGTCAGAAAGAGGGTGTTAAATCTACTGGACCTAGAGTTACAAGTAGTTGTGAGTTGTCTGGTTATAGGTGCTAGGACCTGAATTAGGGTTCTCTGGAAGAGCAGCAGACTCTCAATCTCTGACCCATCTATCTAGCCCTTTCATTTGTTTTTGGTGACTTACCCAAGCTCCCAGGCTCCTGAGACTTGAACTGGTATTTACCTGACTCCTATATCTTCACCTGGAGCAGAGTTTGCAAAGAGGAAGGACGACAGAAGACTTTTACCTCTTGCTACACTCAGAAAAGGCCCGAGGACAAGACCTGGGTTTCCGAGGCTGTTAAACACAGGATCTCACACATGCTAAGCTGAATCCTTAGCCCTTTTGTAACTTTAAGACAGTGTCTCATTGAGTTGCCCAGACTAGCTTTGAACCTGCAATCCTCCTGTCTCAGCTTGATGTGTAGTTGTGCCAGCAGACATAGCTGTTAACATTTTTTTCTCCAAATGAAATGGAGCCCATGCCAAGCCTCCATCCTACCAGTCCAGAGGGAATTTAATGTTGGTGTGGAGCTTTCTTATCCACCCAACCAAGGAGAGCAAAGAGTCTGGGGTCTTCCACACCACTGAACATTCACAAAGCACGTGCTGGTCTCTGAAACAGAGAAACTCTTTGAAGAAAGGAAAGAAGGAAAGGAGAAAGACAGAGAGGAGGGATTGTTTTCTTATGTTAAAGAGACTAGAAAGTGATCTGGGCATGGTAGCACACACCTTTAATCCAGCACTCAAAAGGCAGAGGCAGGCAGATCACTGATTTTGAGGCCAGTCTTGTTACAGAGCAAATTCCAGTACAGACAGCGCTATACAGAAAAACAGTGTCTCAAAGAAAAGAGAGGAGAGACCAGAAAGCACACAAGACAACTGTTGCGACTAGGATCCACATGTGACCCAGCTTCACCCAGGAAGTTCCTACATGACTCTTAGAGGTGGGGTAAGGGACAAAAGTGGCAGCAAATGAAAAAAGACAGCACTGGTTGAGGGGATGAGGTTTATTGGGCCAGCTATGGAGGTTTTTAGTGTCCCCAGAGTATGGGCAGCAGGGTAATGGTTTCCCCAGATCCCTCTGCTGGGATTTCTCCAGGGTATTTGTCTCCAAACCATGCTTCTCCTGGCCCTTCAGAAGGTTCTAGAAACAACTTAATGTCCTCTAATAAATTCCTGTCTGTGTACATTAGCCAGAATGGCATCTGTCGCCCCCAACTTAGAAGAGTAATTCAGATCAGAAGAGATTCCAAGTGAGAAGCCCCCAAGGAAAGGAGGGTCTGGAACTCATTCTCAGTGTTTTGAGGCCACAGTGAAATGGTCAGCGATAGAGGAGTTGGGTGGCTCATCTTGACGAAAGTTCCTGAGGCACCTGAGGCCACCATATAATTGTCACTGGAGGAAGGTGTTTGCACACTGAAAACAGCTGTTGAAGTCAACCTTTTTAAAGGAAATTATTATGAAATATTTCAAACAAACACAAAATTGAGTAGTGTGCAACCCCCAGGGCCCAGTTTCCAGTAACTGCATCGCCATTCAGCATGGCCTGTAGCCAACCCATCCTCCTCCCACTCCACTGGGCTATTCCAACGGAAATGGAATGCATCCCTTCATCCCATGCACCACCACCTCACTATGCATTGTTAAAGGATGGCTTTTTAAGTGTGTGCATGGGGGTGGTGTGTGTGTGTGCATACATGTGGAGGCCAGAGGTTGGTAGATGTGTTCCTCTATCACGCTACACCAAAAAAGAAAGGGAGAAGAGAGAGACAGAGACAGACAGAGAGAGATAGAAATTAGTGTGTATGTGCATGTCTGTCTGTCTGTCTGTCTGTGCATGTGCCATGGTGGAGGTCAGGGGATAACTGAGAATCTGTTCTCTCCTTCAACCATGTGGGTCCTGGAGACCAAGCTCAAGTCATGAGACTTGACAACAAGCACCTTTACCAGATAAGCCATCTTGCTAGCCCTCCCCCACTTATTGAGACCAGATCTCTCACTGAACAAGGAGCTAACCATTTGGCTAGATTGGTTAGCCAGTGAGACTGTAGGAGCCTTCTGTCTCTGTCTTCCAGAGCAGGTATTTCAGGCACAAGATGACATGGCTGACTGTTTACATGGGTCTGGGGCTCTGAACTCAGGTCCTCAAGTTTACACAGCAGGCACTTTACTCACCAAGCCACCTCTCACCCCAAGGGTGACTTTTCAAAGCATAACCAAAACAGTAACATCTCATGTTTTAAAAATCAGTATTGATTCTCTGATATCACCAAATATCCAATCACTCTTTAAATTGATCCAGCCATCTTGCTTTTTGTAAGAACTGTTGTAATATATTTCTTCAAGACTCCTTCTCAGCTAAGATTTCACTACAAACTGGCATCTTCAAAGCAAACACACTCACATGACTTATAGGTTGCAACTAGCCAAATGATGCATGGCTCTACAGAGTAATGTTAGGCACTTTTGGATTCCTGGGTGATGGGGGCCTGGAGGGACTCATTTCTGGAACTGAAGGGGCCATGCAGCAAATGGGGTAACAGTGATGTGCCTCAGTATTTCTCTTATCCACAGTGGTCCAGGTAAACGTCCAAGCCTGGATCCTTGACTCCATAACCTCCAGCCCACCACTTCCTGCAATAGATTCCTTTGTGCTTAACCTGGACAGGATGGATCTATTAAGTGTAATAGAGACCCAGGGAGATTGGAGGGTGAAAACAAGAATTCTTAATTCTGCCTTGTACTTTAGAATTTCCAAAATGTTGACACACCTCATCTTGATGGGCTCCATCTACTGCCCCACAGGAGTGGTGTTGTTTTTATCAAACAGATTTTGAGTCCATATGAGCAGGTGAACAAAGTCCCACAAACAGGGCATCTCAAAACAGAACCATAAGCCTTCAGGTCCTGGATGCCTGGTAAACCCGGAGAATTCTAAAGACTAGACTTGTTCTCTGACCCCACTGGACTTCCTTGCCCCACAGGTTTCCATCTCATGTGTAAAGAGAAGGCATGGGACCAAGATGGCTCCAGGAACTCAGGCACTACAGAGAGAAGCGTCATAGAGTCCCTGTTCTTGTACACATGTGTGCAAGTCAATGCACTTAGAGTTGGAAAAAGAAATAAAGTGGAAGGGACTCAGGGGAACCCAGGAGGGCTGAGGCTTTTCCCAGTGTCTTACGGCTCAATTTTAAGCAGTACCGGTGGCCTGGGGTGGTCTGGATGAGAGGAAAAGTCCATAGGGGAGCTCCAAGGGCCAGCGCCTTGACCTCTCAGAGGGGCAGAAGCTTTGATCCCCGGGTTTGAGACACTCATAAATAATACTCCAGGCCCAGGTACCCCGGGGACCCATCCAAAGGCTGCTGGCTGAGAAGGTAGACCTGCCCAGCCCCAAAGACACGCCTCTGCTGCAGTGGGCTGTGACAGGTTTACAGCCAGAGGGCCTACAGTAGTTACCTCAGATTTATCACCCTTCTTCAAGGGCAGTGGGAGCCGCCAAAGGCAGCCTGGGAGCCCTTAAATCACCCTGATGGGAAATGCTGTCAGAGGGAATAGAGGGGCAGGTAGGAGCCATCCAGGGGCTGAAGCTTCCTGCTGACTCCTCAGGTTACAGCCTTTCTAGACTGGGATTTACAACCCTGAAGCCTATTGGAGCCAAGCAGCTCCGTAGGAAGGAGCCAGGAATTGAGTCAAGAGCATGAGGGTACCCAAGGCCAGCAGGGCAGAGAACAGGAACCCCAAATGGAAACTGCTGGCTGCTGTGTTGGAGAGCAGCTTCTTCTGGCTCCCTCCATGCAGGTGCACTGATATTGTCTGGGACTCTCGCCTCCCTGCCTGCTTGCTCATCTTGCCATAAGGCTGTTTGTGAAGAACCTTGTATATGTAAGTCTCAGTGCCCTTTGGGTGTGTGTTATGTCTGAAGACAGGGGTGTATTAACAAACAGATGCATGGATGAAAAGAAACCTTTTCTCACCGCACCCTGGTACCAGGCTGGGCCTATATGCCTATGAATTAGAATTGCAGACATGGGAGGAAGCAGAGGATTGGGGACATATTCAAAGGTAATAAGTTCCAGACCCCTGTCCTTGCCAGCCCACTAAGTAAGTCTAGGGCAAATGTTGGACAGTGGTGTCACATGCCTTTAATTCCGTTACTTGGGAGACAGAGGCAAATGGGTCTCTGTGAGTTTGAGGCCAGCCTGGTCTACAGAGTGAGTTCCAGGACAGCCAAGACAGAGAAACCCTATCTCGAAATCACCAATAAATAAGTAAATAAATTCTAGGGCAGTAAATGAGAGCTCACACAGAGCTGCAGCTGGTGGTGCTTCTGTTTGTTTTATTTTGTATGTTTTGTTGTTGCTATTGTTTTGAGACAAGGTCTTGTCAGAAGCCATGACAGGCCTAGTACTTGTTGTGTAGCTCAGTCTAGCCTCACTACCAGCAATCCCCCTGCCTCAAACTCCCATGTTCTGGGATTACAGCATGCACTGCCATGCCTGGCTGCCAATACTTAACAGAAAGACAACAACTGCAGATTCACATAGATGGGGAGCAAGAGAAGGAAAGCAGGGGTGAGTGGAGAGTGATTCAAGAAACAAAGAGCTGGAGAAAGCCCCAGATGTCCATACAGCAGTCAATTGGCCCCAAATGGGGTCAGAGGGAACAACAGGATGTGTATGTAGTAGAGAAGAGGTCCAAGAAGGAAAGCAGAAAGGACAGAAGAAGGGAAGGTGACCCAAGAAAGGATGGGAGCCAGAGTAGGAGGTGACCAGCAGGGAGAACCATCTGCTCCAGAGGGCACCCAGACCTGGTTTGGCAACTGTTTCCACCTTAGCTACCTCAGTGAGTGACAGCTGGCTTGGCAGCAGGATCCAGGCAGCATGCCTTCTGGCCACTCCCCTGCCATAGACTGGCAGCCATCCAACCCCAGCCCAGAGCATAAGAATAATGAGCCAAGCCAGGCCAGGCATCCAGGAGCAAACCTCTGAGAATGTACACAGAGCAGGGGTTCCATGTGCGGATATGTGTGAGTTGATGTATGTGAGTAGGCACCTGGCGATGTCCAGCTGTGGCCACTGTAGAAATGTAACACCCTTCACATGCCTGGGGCTCCCCAGGAACACTTCTGTCTTGACTGTACCCTGCACCTCTTGTGGAGAGAAAAGCTGGTCTGGCTGTCTTCTTCTATAGCCCTAGCAGTTCCTCTACTTAGTTCTGCAAAGCTTTCCCTTTGTGTCCTTGACTGTGTAGCCTAGGATCTTCTGACAGAACTGGCTGGATTGGGCTGGGCCGCATCAACTCAGTTCCAGCAGCCTGAATGGGCCAAAGGCCAGAGCTGGCCCTGACAATGAAAGTGGCCTCCAGCTTACTTCTTCAAACCAGACTACACTGTAGACCCCACTGTATTGTCTGAGGTGCTGTATGAGATAGGTGAATCTGTGTTTGTAAGTTTGCATTTTGGATGTGTCTGTGTCTCTAAGTGTCATGGATGTCATTAAGCATCCAGGAAAGTTAGATGTGGGGGATGCTCAGCCAAGGGTCATGTGGTCCCCAGGTGTCAGGAAAAAACCTGTAACTATAGTCCTACAATTCCCATACTTTAGTAGCTCAAATGGATCCTCCATGAAGCTTCCTTAAGACATAGCTAGGAATGAACATGCTTCCTGTGTTCTGCTAGGATGAACAGAATACTGCAATTGGTTTATTGTTGGTGATTTTTATGTTTGCAGAAATGCAATGACATAATCACACCTTCTGCAGGAAGGTGTAGGGGCCCCACAATCTTCACCTCCTGGTGTTCATGGCTTTGCACAATGGCCCCCATTTTGGAATGTAGGCAATGCCTCTGACTTGCTTCTCATAGAATCTCGAAATGCCTCATTACATCGGGTTGAGTAGAACTTGGTCTGTTTCCCTCTAGAAATTCTCCTTGCAGGCCTGAAAAAGGAAGCAGCCATGTTGGCAAATCTGGATGATGAGGACAGAAGGCAGTTTTGAAGAACTGTGGATGACCGCCACCAACATCACATTAAACCAAAGTCCCTGGGTTCTATGACAGCAAGAATTCTGCCTACAACCTATATGAGTGTGGAAGTGGGTGCTTCCCCCCCCAACAAGCTCCCAGATGAGAATGCAACCCGGGCTTCAGTTAGCCTTCAAGACCCTAAGTAGCATGTAAGTCATGCCACTCAACAATGAGATCGCATATAAAACCCATATACCCACAACTTGATATAAGTAGCTTTAAATTTTTATTTTGTGTATGTGCACGCACATATGTGTACCATGGTGCTTGTGTGGAGGTCAGAAGACAAGGGTGGGAAGTGGTATTATTTCTCTGCTATGTGGATCCTAGGAATTAAACTGGGACTCTCAAGCTTGGTGGCAAGTGACTTCTTATCCACTGAGCCATTTCACCAAACCATCATTCTATAAGAGAACTGAAATCCCTATTAACCTTTCCTTGGTTGAATTTCCCTTCTTACCATAATATCCTCCTAGGCATATGTCCCTAAACATGTTTTATGTGATTTTAAGTGCCATTTCTTATTTTAATTGCAATTCTATCTGGTAACCTATCCAGAGCATCCCTGACCTCCATGCCTCGTAGTAATCCATGCAAGCATCAGCTTCCAGCAGCCTGCAGAAATCAGCAACTTACGTCTGTGACTTGGTGTCCACATAGGACTTGGCCCAAGAAGGCACCTTAGAGTTCAAGTGCAGTCCTTTCTCCTGCCAAACTCACTTCTGAATCTGTGCCTCAGAAATATGAAGTGATTTGCCCAAAGCTCAATGCAAACTGTAAAGCAGGCATGGCCCACCCAGGGCTTCCTATATCAGCTTATGGCTATCAGGTTGTGCCTATCTGGAGGCTGGTCTGAACATTGTGTTTCACACTGAGATTTTGTTAATTAGGAGCAAGTTACATTTAAGGGAAAGGGATTAAATAAAAGGTTAGATGCCAATAGGTAGAAATTATAGGTACCTCCACACAGCCTCTCCACTGCAGTAAGGGTTTTAGAACTACATCCAGACAGGCTTACATTTATTATGGCCTTTCCCATAATGACAGCTTTCATTTAGCAAAAGCAAACTTGAGTTCAAGCTAAGTCCCAGATGTGGAAATAGAAGCTGGTCTTCTACCCTTAGCCTCACCCTCTAATGGAACCTCTTCCGGTACAGATGGCAGATGCCCCCGGCCTACCCATCCCATCTGGTGCACATCTCAGTGCAGTGCTGCCATGCCTTCCCTCAGGCGTCTCAACTGGATTGGGGTGCTTTTCTGGGGAAGCTCGGCCATGCCCTCCACTTCCTCCCATCCATGCCCCTCTTCCCCAGTTTCAAACAGCTGGAAGCTTTAAACAACAACCGAAGTCTCACTTAATCCTCAGCAAATAGGCTTGGTGGGGATGGGGAACATAAGGGGTGGAAGCAGAAAGCTCTGGGGCTTACTACCAAAGTCAGGTATCCGGGCATCTTTTGAGCTCTGCAATAGTGTAGGTTTCTTCCACATCTGCAAGACTTTTCACCCTGACAGACCATTGTCTGCCTGACCATTCAGAAGTAGCAGGGAAATTTCCAGTCCTAGTCATAGGCCCATAGACCCGGAATCCAGGAGGCTGAGACAGGAAGATATTCCAAAGAGTCTGGTATACAAAGTGAGGTCCTGTCTCAAAAATAAATAAAATAGAACCCGGAGAAAAGCAATGTGACTCACCTGCCACATCTCAATCATAAGTCAAAGCAGGATGTCAGGGACTTCCCCTAAGCCAGCAGCTCTTAACTTGTGGGTCACTGTCCCTTTGGGGGCTGAACAACCCTGTCACATGGGTTGCATATAACTAGCAAAATTATAATTATGAAGTAGCAATGGCATAATTTTATGGTTTGGGGCCACCACAACCTGAAGAACTGTATTAAAGGGTCACAGCATTAGGAAGGTTGAGAACCACTTAAGCTGTCCGCTCACCCTGCAACAAGAGACAGCAGGGGGCACACTACTCTTGTCCAAGAGCCAGGACTCCTCTACTGCCAGCTCCAGCTGCCAACACAAAGCTTGAAGGGAGCTGATAAAGAATTGATAACTTGCTCTTCAATGCAATAGTATTAAGAGTCCTGTGTGAGGGCCTATAGGAGGAACCACCAAGGAGGAGCCAGTTCCTCAACAGTGACTAACACCTTGGCCTTGAACTTGCAGTGTTCCAGAACTGTGGGTAACACTTTTCTGTGGTCCATTACTTTTTTCATTGTGGTGACAAAATATCTGACAAACACAATTTAGGAAGGAAGATGCAGTTCAGGTAAGTGACCCCCAGTGGCAGGAGCGTGAGACAGCTCCATTAGGCAAGAAGTAGGACCAGACTGTACAAAACCTAAGGTCTGCCTTCAATGACCTACTGCACCCAGCAAGACTCTACTTTCTGAAGGTCCCACGACCTTTCAAAGTAGCATCACCTACTGCGGACTAAGTATTCAAACACATGGGCCTATGGGAGGCATTCAATATTCAAAAGACAATTACCCAAGCCTAATGTATCTTAGTATATCTGACACAAGACTATAACAGAGAAACCAAAATGTTTGTTGATGAAAGAAATGAATGATACAATAATAGTACATGGGCCAAGATGCCATTCCTATTTCCATTAGAAATAGTTTTTCCAGGGACCAGAGGGGTTTGAGACTGCAGGTAGGTGATCCAGGAAGGAGCTACAATGGGGAGTCAAATTTCTCTGTGGACAGGGACACAAAGCTGTCACAAGATGCAACCTGCCTGAGCAATGCTGTTACCTCTAGTAATATGTGTCTTGGTGGAAGAGAGAGAGAGAACATGGGAGTTAAGAGTTATCTTCACAAAACTGAAGTTCAGAAAGAGCTTGTTCCCTATTCCTATGTCCCTCCAAGTGGTGATGTAGAGTGGGCAACAGAAAGCCTTTCTGCTGGCTGCTAGTAAGGTGAAGAGTCCTTGTGGCAGGCGACCCAAGAGCTGGGGTTATCTACATACAGCAGGATTCGCCTGGAAGAGTCAGTGTCTGCTGAGGACCTGGTCCACATTAATGATGCATTCTGTGTGTCTTCAATATAGCTGCACCTGCTTTTCCTGATGACTATAAATTGTATCCCCTCTCAGGGAACAAAGCCCGTAAGTATACAACAAGAAGCACTGCACTGAGTGACTATCCCGGGGGAAGTGAACAAATTAAGCCTTTGTCCAGCTTCACATGCAGGTACATGTTCTCTGGTGCTCAGCTTCTAAGGGGGTGGGGATAGAGCAGGATGGCCCTTGTGAAGGATGGCATCAGAAGGAGGAGACAAACGGTACAGATAGAATGATCCAACTTTTGTTCTTCCCAGTTTGGGACTGGACACATCCTCCCTGAACCTTTCTCCATAGAAGCGGGAGATGGGCGGCCTGCTTTGCCTTGCTCTCTGCCACTAGCACTAGCCAGAGAAAACAAAGGCTTTGCCTGTCCTTCATGCCAGCTTCTCTCAGCAAAGAGAATAAAATGGCCCACTTACTTTTATCGCTCAGAGGTTTCCTGGGAAATGGACTATTAGTTCCCCTAATGTAAAGATAATAGGCTTGTCCCCTTTGGCAAATGGCGCAGGCCCAGCACAAATGAATTCACAGAACCATCACGAGACCTCCCAGAAGATGGCAAATGGCCCAGAAATGATAGTGGAACCAGATAGAAACTTTGGAGCAGCCTGGACCCCAACCCACCCCTACCTGTGGGCAGTGAGTCTTGGAAGAGCCCATTCAGACCCTTGGTGTCGTGACTTTCTTCTCCCCTTATCAGACAGGGTAGAGCATCAGCAAAGTGAAGTTGTCTCTAGCCAAGAAATGACAGAACCATGCTACTGAACAGGCTTTCCCAGTAGAGGCCCTTGGAGCTCCCCGACAGAAGACACTGTCTTCTTGGCCTCTTGCCTGCATTAATGTCTTTGAAGTAAGTGAATACTCTGATACAGGTGGAAAACCTCAGCTTCCTACAGGGGAAGGATGCTAGCCAAAACATTGCTTGGACTAGGCTGAAAGTCAAGGGCCCTATAGGCCAAGGGTAGAGTGCTTCCCAGAGAAACAGGATTTACACTTGTTCCTTTCCAAGTAGCTATCTCCATCTCCCTGTGCCCTCTCTACAGTCTCCATCTCCAGCCTCCAGTACTGAAACTTCTGTAGGAACAGTTCTTTGGGGACTTCAACAGAAAAAGGGGGACCATGGTTCTCAATAAGCAGCCCTGATCTTATCCCACCCCCACACAGTACTGGGCTCCTCAGCTCTGGTCTAGGGCTGTGCTCTTAGCCCCAGGTACACAAAAGACCTGCTCTGACTATTCTGCAAGGCAGAAGCACCAGGGCATCGAGCCTGCGTAGGCTGTGCTCTGTTGTCACAGCACATTGCTTTTTTTGTGTACATCTCTCATCTATATGCTCCATGAAGACATGGGACCTGGTTGGTATTGTTTTGTTTTGTTTTCCTCTAAAGGAGGACTGGGCAATGCCAGTCGGGTGTCAGGAGCTCATTACTATCTTGATTAGTTACAATGTGGCAATGAGCATAACTCTATTCAAGCTGGACCCATGAGTGTGCCACTTGCAGACCATTTTTCCTGTCTAAGGCCCTGTTTATTTCCTGCCATTCTGGGACTTAATCTGAATTTCTGTGATCCCCAGGACCGGCCCATGCAATCAGTTTCCCTGACTTCTCTGTTTGTGGAAGCAGAAACAGGAGAGCAGGGACAGCCTCACCAAGGGCAGCTGACAACCCTTCCTCTACACTGCTGAGGGTATGCGTTCTATGAGGAGAAGAGACAACAGACCCAACTGTCTTTCTGTTATGAAGGAGGAGAGGCTATGTCTAGCGCCATAGAGACTTTCTCTGAGCCATGCTCTGGCAAAACTGCTCCACCCAGAGCTGGAGTGAACTTTGAATGTCCCTATAGGGTGCCTTGGCCTGTCCAGAACTCTTGTAGCAGAATGATGGTGCTAGAGTCATTCTGCACTTCAGACAGGGACCTACAGGGGCATAGAAGGATCCAGATACCTTCCAACTACTTAAAGGTTCGATAAGAGGGATGAATGCATCTCCATTGGGAGAAAGTAATGAGAAAAATTGCCTGAGAACATGGAAGGCTCAGTCCAGGGGAAGTTTAGTGAGCAAAAGAGTAGGATGGGCTAGTTTGCTGGTCAGCCTCCTCCTCATCCTTCTCTTCTTTCACCTCCTCTCCTCCTCCTCCTCCTTCCTCATTTTGTTGGAGCTCTGAGGTGACAGCCGATTCCTCCTTTTCCTCTGCCAGCTCTTCAAGCTTCTGCTCTTCCAGGAGTTTGCCTACCAGCTGCTCCAGGGCCTCCAAATTCAGCCTCTGCAGGCGCTCCTCATGCTCTTGCCTCAACAGTCCCAGCACTGCCTTGGCATCCTTGGGCCCAAAATGTTTGCCTAGGACCTGGTCCAGCTGGAGCCACAGGGGCTGGGGTTGGTGGGTCTTGTCCAATGCTGCCTCCTCTGGAGGCCGCATGATGACATTGATGGAGGCATTGGGCCCAATGCTGTAATCCGAGAGGTGTTTGTTATCATCCAGGAGCTGGCCACGGAACAGCAGGTGCTGCTGCGCCTCTGGCACCTGCAGGTGTTGAGAAACCAGCTTCTTCAGTGTGGCCACGCTTTCTTTTCCAGATACCTGCAGGCTGCATCTTCGGCCCAAGAGCAGCTTGACCGTGAGTAACATTGGGCCAGAGAGAAATCAGGAGGGACCCATGCTCTGAGAGTTGCCCTGAAGGTGAAGGGCTTTATAGGTGACCCTGTCATGAAAGGGCCACTGCTCCCAGCAGGGCAAGGGCCCAGACCACATGGGCAGCCACTAGCTAATGCACAGTGATGTCACAATGCTGTGGGAGGGTTCATTTCCATAGCAGAACTTTAGGGACAGCAGAGGGACATTGTAGACTTAAAGCATCTCTCCTTTATGGGAAAAGATGGGAGGGGTGAGATGACCAGGAAAGAAAAGGTAAAGAGAGCTGAAACAGAGAAAAGAACTGGAAAGGTACCATGACAACAGCATGTCTGCCGATTTTCTCAACACATGCCTCGGATACTTTCTCGGTGGCAGCAGGAGAGACCACAGAGCCCCAGGAATTCCAGCACCAAAAAATAGGGGAGGATCACAAATGGTGACTGTCTTATATCCATAGCCTCAACTCAATCCACACATCCTATAGATGCTTTGGTAATTCCTACATGTGGAAGGGGGACGTGCAGGCTCATATAATCCTACAGCAGAAAGCTGTGTCTTCATGGTGGCCTTGCCTTGCCTCCTAAAACAGCAGCTATTCAGTATCTTCCATGTGCCAGGCACTGAACAGACTTGGGTACAGAGGCACATAAGGAGCAGGATTCTTGTTGGGCATTTGAATATTGCATTTGACAAGTTTCACTGCAACACATTGTTGATCTTGTACCAAACCCTTCACGGGCGTTGTCACCTGTTAGCCTGCAAGGATGGTACTATCTTTGCTGAGAAGTGAGTGAGCCTAGAGAAAAGGTGATGTCCCTAATGGGTGTGATGACTGCATCAGGGACTCCCTCAGGTCTTCCCAGCACCCAAGCCCTCCCTTTCCCTCACCTTTCCCTCCTCCCTTCCTGCCTTACTCCTTTTCCTTTCCCACCACAGACTCTAAAAAGGATAACAATGTTGACAACATAGCCTTCCTGAGTCTGTCCTTCCACAGTACCTGACACCAACCCCTGTCCCAAGGTTGCCCAACCTTCACGCCTGTCTTCTGACCTTGACATCTACCAGCAGCTGAAAGAAATACCCAGAGGTACCAGGACTGTCACCTCCACTCATCCTCCTCCAGCTCCCATATTCTCACTCTTGGCAGGTGACTGAGAATCTGGTCCTAGATGGCCCAGCATTCACAAGGCAGGAATCCTAACCAATGAAGCTCTTGTTGTTCCTCCTCTTCCTGAAAACCCACCAAAGTTCACCTCCCCTCTGGTCCCACTGCCCCCAGTGACTGAGGCTCTTACCTCCCTACAGCACTGTTCTGAACTCATTGTCATTTCCTCAGCCCAGCTACTACCTGGGGCACACTCATTCCACAGTCAAAAGGATGGTCCTGAAATTACTGTGAGTCCTCTACGCTTAGTTCTTTTACTTTTGGAATAAGAAAACAAGCTTTCCTGGCCTGGTAGTTGAGGTCTTCATGGCCTGGCCTTTTGCTCAGCACCCCAGTCTCACCACCTCCCCACTTTTCATCCTTTACCTCAGCCTCATTAACCTGCCTTTGTCCCTGTTTGCTTCCCCTATTCGAACTCTACAAACTCATCCTGCAAATTCTGTCTGCCTTAAAAATCACCTCCTGCATGAAGCCTTCTCTGCTTTCCCCCAGGATCAGGCAAGGGTAATCCTACATTCCTCTGTGAAGTCATTACTTCACTGGTTAGTATACCCAGCATATACATTCCCATCTCTCCCTCTGACTCTCCGTAGCAGGGGATGAGTCTCTTCCATCACGATGTGTCCACTACACCGAGTTTTATATACAGATGGTCTTGTACACATATTTGTTGGCAGAAGAGATCCAGTTTAGACACACTGAGCCATGCAGGGTCATGCAGGACCCAGGTACATAGACTGTGGAAAGACATAAACTTGCCTGTAGCCTCTCCTTCACCCTTCCCCTAGAAAGAGGGAAATCCAAAATTATATAGAAACTAAAATAGAAAGTGATATCAGGCTTTACCAAAGGCTCTTCTATAATGCTTATTTAAATAGCCAGGTCCCCAGGAGAGTGTGAAGTAAGTCTGAATTTGCAAGTGTACACACAGTGTGGGAGGGGCTGTGGGCTCCATGGTGGGGATGCAGGCATCAGTGCAGATGAAAGGAGAGATAAGTACAGTTTCTGAAGGGCCATTGAAGAATCCACAGTCCCAGCTGGGTGAGGTGGTGGCTCACAAGTTTAATCCCAGTACTCGGGAGGCAGAGGCAGGTGGATCTCTGTGAGTGTAAGGCCAGCCTAGTCTACAAAGCTACCCAGAGAAACCCTGTCTCAAAAAAACAAAAAGCAAAAAATTAGAATCCACAGTCCCTTGAGAGGAGACCCCTGGTGGACAAGCTATTGGATACAGAGGATTGAAGCCATCCTATGGGAAATGCCACAAAGGCTTCCTGGAGGGTGAAGGCTAAGTGGTCTTTTCAGGGGACAGAGAAAGGTGAGGTACCAAAGGGAATAGCCTGTCCTCTGCCCTAGGTGCAGAGCTTCTAATAGGGAACTGGGGGCATGCAGGAGGAAGATGACATCAGCCATCTGCCCCAGCCTCTCCTCTGAGAACCATTTATCAAGTCTTGAGCTACCTCAATCATGAGAAGTCTCTGGAGATGGCCACTTGAGTTGGACTCCCCAAAATGAAGCACGTGACAGCCTTAACACAGGCTCAGTTCTCCAACGCTAGTGACTATGTGTAGGCAGGTGCACCTGTGACAGACACTTGGGGCACATGACAGTACAACTGAATTAGTGATGTCCATGAATGCTAAGAGAAATGGTCGCTACTCCCCTGGAATCTCCACTGCTCTCCCAAAGGGGACAGAAAAAGCACCTGTCTGGACACTGGACTCCTATTTAGAGTCCAAGCCCCCACCACCATATAATTGCTTGTCTTAATTATGCAGTTAACATGGGCAAATAAAATAGTGTAACCAGAGCATGCAATCAATGATTGTCATAATTAGAAGGGAAGATTATCTAGAATGAGTGGATTTGTGACATGGGAAAGGAATGAATGTGTGCAGAGAATGTAGACGGTCATGAGCTCAGATCTCTGAAAAGCACTGCAAAAGGCCTTAGCATCACTGGGAACCAATGCAATGTCTGAGGAGGAAATGGGCAGGGCAGGAGAATAGTCCTGGACAGGTCTGAGCATTCAGGGTTCTGGGGTCTTTCTGTGCTCCTGGGTGGGCTAACTGAACCTTAGTGCAAAAATGTCATAAAATTAGCCCTGTTGTCCACCAGCTGTCCTGGGGCCTGCCTTTAGCTTGGTTAATCCTCAGATCTCATTTTGTACCTTTAGACAACAGGAGGATGATCAATTCCCAGCATTCCTCTGAAGTTGCTTTGGGAACCCACAGCATCTGACCCACAGAGATATTAAAGGTAGGATTCGATTTACAGATGGAAATAGAAGTTCCTATTGTTGCTCCTGCAGAGTCCTCCACACCTGGAAATATGCCCACAGTGACTCCTGACATGCTCCTATCTATACAGGTGGGTGGTCAGGGCAGTCTTCTGCAGACTGGCCTAGCTTAGAGGGGAAGATGAGGTAAGTTTGTTGGCAGCTGAGGGGGCTACAGTGTTGTGGGATATTACTTTAACTAGGCAAAGATGTGTTATATTTGTTTATGCTGCATTTGTTTAACTATGTAAAGATGTGTAGCTTTGCCTGTCTAACATACTTGATTGCTCTAATAAAAAGCTGAATGACCAGTAGCTAGACAGTAGAAAGATAGACAGGGCTGGTGGGCAGAGAAAATAAATAGGAAGCAGGCAGAACAAGGGAGAATGAGAGGGAGGTGCCCAAGGCCATCCAGCTAGTCAGAAGACAGACAGACATGGAGTAGGACATACAGAATGAAAAAAAAGTAAGAAGCCCTGAGGCACAACATAGATAAAGAAAAACCGGTTAATTTAAGTTTTAAAAGTTAGTGGGACAGGCATAAGATAAGGCTGAGCTTTCATAGCTAATGTTAACTTTCCTTGTCTTTATTGGGACCTGGATGGTGGTCCAAAATAAATTCTCCTACACTGCAGAGCACAGGGACCTCAATGCTGCCTCCTCTCTGATGCAGTGCAAAGGTTTATCAGGGAGGTAATCTCTGTCCCCCTGACCCCACACACACAAAGTGCTGTTATTGTACTTGAATGGTGTCTGCCTGGCATTGTAGGGAGTGCCAGGGATGAGGCAGCAACCAGGAGTCAAAGCAAGAAGACCTGGAAACAGCCAGAAGCAGAAAGGAGGACAGGCATAAGAAAGTCAGAAGGGGAAATACCTAGCAAGGGAGAGCCACAGAGTGGGCCAGGGAGCAACAGCAGGGAAGGGAATAGAGAGAGAAAAGAAGGGAAGGGGAAAGAAGTTCCTGTGAAGTACAACAAACACTCTGGAAGGCTGCTCCTCTGAGAAGGCCGTCATCTTCCCCGCTCCTTAAGAGTGGGAAAAGTTCATGGGAAAGGTTGTCAGGGAAAGTGGGAACCATCCGGAAAGTTCTTTATCCCAAGGGGCCTGAGAGCCTGCAGTCTTTGGTTCTAGGCACTCCCTGCTGCCTCCACCTCCGGGAGCCTTACCACTCAGAAGCATGTCTCGAGCTTGGTGTGCTCAACCCCCCCCCCCCCCGCCCTCATAAGACCCAGGAGAGTCCAGTGCTACTAATAGCAGGTCCTCAACCCTGTGGCAAGATCCATCCTCAGGCCTACCCTGTGCTGTCTTCCATAGGAGAAGTCTTGTGAGGCTCCACAAGCCTAACTCTGTTTAAGACAGGCAGCTCTTTAGGGAACTCTCAGAGCAAGAGGAAGACTCCAGGAGCTCAGAAGAGCCCAGGTAGGAGAGCGCAGGGGTAAGACAAGATCTTGTTGGCAATGAACTAGGCATGGTGTCTGTCCAGACCTCCATTCTCACACCTAACAACCCTAGTCCTGTCCGATGCTGCTGTCCCAGAACCCTGGAAAAGTTAGAAGCCTGTCTCCAGTCAGCTGGAGGAGCTTGGTAGCCTGGTCTAGAGCCAAACACAACTCCCACCTTGTGACAGCTAGCTGTGGCCACTAGATGTCACTAGTGACTTCCCTGGCCAGCTCCTTGGCCGGCATGGCCAAGCTGTTGTGAAGCCTGGGCATGCAGGACTGAATCTCAGGTACAAAGCCTTATCCTGACTTGAGCCCCCACCTCTCACAGACTACTGCTAGTCATTCTCCGTCCATGCTTGTCAGTATGCTTGGGATGTAGACATAAGGACCCATACTGAAGAGGGTTCTGGGCCAGGAAGAGGTCAGTCAGGTACATCCTTTTGGGGGACACATAAGCCTGCCACATCCATGCCTAAACTCCTACTAGGGAGAAGGAGCTACTGACACCAGTGGGTATAGGGTGGGAATATCAGACGGCTTTGTTTGGGAGGGGCCTTGGGACAAGCTGAAGGAATCATAGAAGGGAACAAGAACATGCCGGCTAAGCACCCAACCTGCACAAGGCTGTGTGGAAACATGCAACCTGAATGGGTGGGATGAATGCTTCCTTACCTCCAAAATGACTGTGCCTTTGAAGGTTATGTCATCAGCCTGAGTGACAGGAATGTTCTATCTTGCAGCTTTTATAAAATGTGGTATCATACAATCAAGGACAAAGAAGATGTCCATAGAACTAGGGTCTGTCTTCCTACATAAGATCCAGATCCAGGATCGAAGATTCAGCAACTGCAGGCTTCAGTTCATCTCTAGAATTTGCAATTGGTCTAGATACAAGCTACACAAGAGAGGTTGGCAGTGGGGTAGGTGGCCAGGGAATTGGAGGGCCTGGCTAAACAGAGGCTAAGGGTCCATCAAATGTAAGGCTCAGTTGAGAAGGGAGCACCTGCAGCAATGACCCTGGGTTTACCAAGCTGGAAGGGTCAGATAAGACAACCCTAAGTTCCTTTCCTGCCAGGCTGTGCCCAGGTGAGAAGGCAGAGTATCTCCTCAAGCTGAATGCCTATGGGGAAATAGAAAGGAGCGACTGGCCTCTGGGACTTGTCTGAGCTTGTATGTTGATCATGGTTCTTCCAGCCCTGAGATCCTCCTGGTCCTTTCTGGGTCAAGATTAAAGTTATAACAAGTCTAGGTTCTTGACCTGACAGGAGCCAGTGGCTCATGAATGGTAAAAATTCCAGAGATTGGCTGTTCCAGGTCACAGACTAGAACCCTGAGTAACAGTGTCATAGGTTGTTAGAGAAAGGGGGAAGCTGAAAAAAAGAGGTTGGGGCCCAGGAAGGTGCTTTGCTAATTGCCAGCTTGTTGGGAAGGGGTTTCCATAACTGGGGACCCTGGAGAGAATGCCATCAAGAAAGAAGCTGGCCCTAAGCCCAAAAAAGTGAGGCAGGATGGCCATAGGGAACCACTTGTGGAGAGTGGTCCCTAAGGCCCCAGCCAAGTTTCTGGGCCCCAGATGAAAAGTGAATCACTGGTTCCCCCAGGAGGGGAGTAGTCAGTCACCCTGTAAAAGTTTATTTTTATACATGTCTGATCTATTTCACATCCGCTCAGATATTTTGACACATATACAGGAAATGTAACTCTCCCCCATATGGCAGTGTTTGGTTGGCCAGACCTGAGGAAACTCAATAGGGTCACAGAGGAGCAGAGGGAGAAAACAGCAGCATCAGGGAAGAATGCCAGAGGCCTGAGGCCTCATGACCACCTCGGGCCGGGAGACCAGGAACAGGGATCACAGTGAGGTCAATATTCTGCCTGCGTACAGAGCTGAGGACCCCAGGTCCTGAGTGGGGCTATGGTTGCTTCTTCCCTGGAAGGATGGACAGAGGATGAAGTGAGTCCAGAAGCAAACAGAACAAGCAGAGGAGGGTGATAGGCCAGCTGGGCCTCAGGGATGAAGACACAGTGTGATGATGCCACTGCCACCAGCTAAGTGAAGTGAAGAGTGTCTCACACTCAAGGAGGCAGGAAGATGGAAGAGAGTAGATAGGGAATTCGCCAGCTTGAAGCCTAGCTCCAGAGCAACAGCAAATGGCAGCTTCTTCCTTCAGTCCTATTCACAGGCACCTAGGATCTGGGTCATGAACTGATGCTCCGATGAATGGGTCCTTAACTGTGTGAGCACAGAGTGCTGTGGGAAAGCGAGGACCAGCATCTTCCTCCTTCCACACAGGTCAGGGAGGAACTTTTTCCCCAGTTCCCTCATGGTAAACCCACCTCTGCCAGGAAAAAAAGAGATCAGATTGTGTGCCTCACTGCTCCAAGGGGGAGTAGTTTGTTGATTTCGTGAGGTTTTTGTTTTAGGTTTAAATTCACAAATATCACATTCCTATCGGATGTTGTAGGAAGGCAAACTGACAGTCTCCTACTCATGAATGGTGATGGAGCAGATGCTTCCAGAAGTGCTTTGATGCAGGCTTTCAAAGACACTGAGCGTGGGCAAGGGCCTTGGAACAGTCTCCTGTGAAGCATTGTCTTAGTTCTGCATAGTTCTGAGCACTTCTGACTCTATCCTACCAGCTCTGCCAGTGTCTTGGGCCTCCTTCCCCTTGGCTATGGATGCCACTGACCTGGATTCATCCTGTTGCCTTGGGTAGCATCACTGCCCTACCTGGGGGGTGGGGGTGACAGGCTAGTTCAGGATCTCAAGGCATCGAGTCCCTGCTTGAAGTGGAGTGTGACAGCCAAGGAGTTCCTAGGCCCTCCCTTCCTCTCTTTCCTTTGGAAGTCAGTGTGTCAGTGGTTGAAGGCTGCACTTGGCCTCACAGCCTCCTACCCCCCCCCACCTTCCCATAAATCCTGGCGACACAACAGGAAGGCCCTTTAACTAGCACATAAAAGTGCTTTGGGCTTTCAAAGGCCCCTGCTCTGTGTTTACAGGGGGCCCAAGCTTTTTATGGGCCATTTCCAATCCTCCTTCCCCTGACCTACTGATGCATCTCAAGAGGGAAGAGTCATAGCCCAGGCCACATGACCATGGGGCATAGAAAGAGGAAGAGTCCTCTCCAGCCGGGGAGGCAATGATGACCACAGACTGAGCACCAACCCATCCTATGTCCTGGTCAGCCTGTTAGGATCACACTACCCTTCAGGTAGGAGCACAGTAGGACTTACCAAACAGTTGTTTAGCCAGTGAGTCATCTGGAAGGGTCCTAGAAAATATCTCTATAGGGAAAGCAAGGGTCCTAATCTGAGAAGTACTTCAGGCCATGTCACAGGTGGACAGGCAGTCAAACTGTCACTGCTGGAATTTCAGCAGGCTGAGTGTTTCTGTTCCTGGGGACAGGGAAAGAAGGAAAAGTCAGAAGCAAAGGAGACGTCCTCACCAAAGTAGACAGCAGCGAAGCCTCCACCCACTGTCCTATCCCCCCATCTTGACTCCCTAGCTCTTTACCTGCCTGGCCCCTAACTAGAAAACCTGGGTCTGCCTCTCTCCACCCTATGTTGTAGTTCAGATCCAGTGCCTTACATGTGTTAGGCAAGTTATATGACCAGCCACTGGCTTCTTGTGGCAAGTCACAGGTTAAGGCCAGTCTATGCGTAAAGAAGCAATCTTCCTTTCTCAGCCTCCAGAGTACTGGGTCACCAACACCCACACCACACCAGTCACCAGCATCTACACCACACCGGTCACCAGCACCCACACCACACCGGTCACCAGCATCCACACCACACCCCCTCCTGCCTAGCAGCCTTTCTTTCCCCCTTTCCTTTTTCATCTCTTAATCTCATTCCTGTTCTCTTTTCTGAACCAGAATCCATTATGGATTATTTTACTTTTCTTTCTCCACATTCTCTATCTTTCGAATCTCTAAGATAGATCTGATCTATCTTCCCTCCTCTCTTAGGCAGGGTTGTCTCTTCTGGTCTCTTTTACAGGAAATTGTAGAATGTTAAGATCCCATGCACACATGTCATGCTGTATGTGTGTGGGGGGGGTGTTTAAAACCCACAACTATTCTCTGAAGCTGTTTCTCCCTGTTTTGCAAGCACGTATCTGGAGGCCCAAGGCATGGGCATGTTTTGCTTAGCACCACCCAGCCATTATAGGCTAGTTACCTGCCTGTCCTCAGTAGTAGCAATGGCAACCAACATTCCCTCCAGGTGCAATATATAGAACTAGAATATACCAAAAGCTATGTCATATAGATGGCATACTCAGTGCAGTAGTAGAGTGCAAACATTTTCCTTAGTGCTTCTACTCCAAGCACACATACGTTCACAATAACCCCATAAAGGAGGTACTACCTCTGTCCCCACTTTGCAAATAATGAAACTGGAGTGCACAGAGATTAAACAAGTGGTCCTCAGTCACACAGATAGCAAGTGGCCAGCACAAAATTAAAACCTAGTCACTTGGCCTCCAAAGCACAGACTCCCTCCCCTCTGCAAAGGGTCCCTCTGTTAGGAATTACAGAAAGGCAAAATAGGCCTGCGTTTTGCAGAGGTCTGGGAGACTTGCCTGTGGGGTTAGAAGGTGCCCACAGAATGAGTCTGGGTCTGTGTGCTCCTGGGAAGCTCCGAGGCCAAGGGCTGACGAGGGATGTCATGGGAAGGACTCTGCTGAGACAAGAGATTCTGTCTTGTTTCTAAGCTGGAGAGAATAAAGGCCTCTATTGGGAGCCCTGCCCCCAACTGCCTGTTTCCTGAAGAATCTATCACCCCCCCCTTCTGGGAAGGCCCCTAGAACTTCTGACCCACTGGTCCTCTCACCCTTCCTGAGATCTGCAGTGATGTCCTGCCTGGGGAGGGGGCCCATCACCACAACCACCCCAGCCCCAAGTGCGTTCTGGCACCATGGCCCCCAGGGCGGTTGGGGACTTTGGGCCTGTGCCTGGACCTGGCTTTATCTCCTAGCGTGGCTGGAAAATGTGCTTCTGTTGATAGAGTCTAGGGGTCTTGAAATTATACAGTCTAGGAGTCTGGGTCGGGTTCATTTTCTCTGCCAGAATTAAAAGGCAGGAAAGATCTGGAGTACAACAGGTATTAGCAGCAGAGAAATTCCAAGCACCACAGACAAAATATGCAGTTGAAAAAAGGCATTTCTTGGGGGTGAGAAAGCACACACATTGGGCAAACACACAGAGAAAAAGACACACTCGGAAAAGCTAAAAGTCCAGTCTCTTCCTAAGGGTGCTGGTGGGGGTGTAAAGCCTCTGAAGTTTCCCTCTCCTGCTTTAGGGTTGGTTGGTTGAATACAGATAGGATGCTTGATTAGTCCACAACTGTGTCCTAGTCCAGCCTTGAACTTGTTGAGCTGTATATCAGCAAGGGGCCTGCTGGTGGGAGGGGGGAAAAAGCCACTACCAGTTTTTTTGTTTGTTTGTTTGTTTTTTTCTCAAATCAGGAGGTTGAGGAAGAAGCTGGCCATCTTGGAAATCCACCACCTTTATTACCTAGCCATGGCCCCTCTCCCTATCTGTTTGCCTACTGAGAAGTCTGTCTAACTCCTGGTCTCTCTTTGTCATCCTATCCTCCCTCCTAGACCCTACCACAGCACAGATTGGATTAAGAACAAAAATATGAGCTGTGTTTGTTTTAATCAGCTTCAAGACACGGGGGCTTCTAAAGGGAAGGCGAGTGAGCAGGCTGGAGCTGGCCCCCGGGGTAGGCAGGTTGGGCGGCAATGCCATCCGGGGGTCAGGAGCACGCAGAGCGGAGAGAGCATCTGTGGGTCAGATCCCTGGCAGATAAGAGGAGAGGGAGAGGACCCGGGGCCCAGGAGGATGAAAAGGATGGGAAGGAGGGAGGAAAGAGATACTTTTCCTGAGACAAGAGAACTGGGCAGAGCCAGAACTGCCTGCAATCCCCATCTTAGAGTGAGGGGGCAGGGAAACCGGCAGGAGAAGAGACAGAAAAACCTGCGGGGGGGGGGGGGGCGGGGGGGGAGGTGAAGCTCTCCGGAGCTTCCTGGAGCCTAGAGGAAACAGAAGGTACCCTCCCCTGAAAGAGGGCCTTCCTCCAAGCATCCAAAGTGAGGGATGATGGGAAACAGAGGGAGGGCAAGTCAATATTCTTCACTCACTACCCAGTGGCAGGAGGATCCCTGCCAGTGCTACCATAGAACCCAAGCAAATGGTGTTGAGACATTTGTGTGCCCAGGCATGCCACCACTCAAGTAGCAAAATGCTATATTAAATGCACTGTGCAGAAGACAGTAGACAGAGATTGAGGAAACAAGGGCCTGGAAAAGCAAGAGGCTGAAAGAAAAATTACATCCCTGGAGATATGTCAGATTGAATAAAGACCTGGAGCTTGGGGCAATGTGGAAGAAGAGCTCCAAAGGAGAGAAGCCTGGACCCTGCTCCATACCCTGCCAAGTTTATTGTATGACCTCAGAGGCCACATGTCATCTCCAGGCTCAGGTCTCTGGGTCTGGAACTGTGAGATATTTATCAACTTTTCTTTCTGGGGTGTGTGTGTGTGTAAACTAGAGTCATTTGTTGTTGTTTTGCTGTTGTTGTTTTGTTTTGTTTGAGGCAGTGTCTAACCATGTAGCCCTGGCTTTCCTAGACTTGCTCTATAGACTGACCTTGAACTCACAGAGATCCACTTGCCTCTGCCTCCTGAGTGCCGAATCACCACACCCAACTAGGGGTCAATTCTCTAGGTACAATCCACCTTGGTGTTTTGAGATGGGGTCTCTTGCTAGCCTGGAACTCACCAAGTAGGTTAGGCTGGCTGGCCAGTGAGTCCCAAGGGTCTACCTGTCTCTTATCTATAATTCCCCAGCATTGAGATGCCCACTATGCCTGACTTAAAAACAAAAACAAAAAACCACTAACCACAAAAAACTGGACATAGTGACTCCTTTAATCCTAGCACCAGGAAGCAGAAACAGGTGGATATCTGTGAGTTTGAGGCCAGCCTGGTCTACAGAGTAGGTTCCAGATCCTGTCTGGTGGGGGGAGGGGTAGTTCTGAGAATCAAAGTCAGGCTCTTATGTTTGCAAGGAGAGTATTTTACTGACTGAGCTGTTTTCCCAGCCCACATTTGTCACTGTCTTAAGATGAAGTCTCGTGAGCCACAACTGTATACTTCCTACCCTGAGTCCATGAGCCAACAAAGGGACTCAGAGAGATCCAGAGACCAGTCCAAGGTCATGCTGGCAGCGAGAGAAGAAGCTGTCACAAAGTGCCCAAGGCTCAGGTTGTTTGGCTAATATCCCACCTCCTTGGGAGCCAAGTACCCTTGGGCTAAGCGCATAAGTAAAAAGACCCAGATGGAAACAGGCAATTTGGGCAGAGCTCCCAGAGCCCAGCACAAGCCTGCCATGCTGGGCAGTGGTACCATCTGGGCCTAGGAGTATATGGAGCAGAGAGCATGTGCAGGTCAGATCCCTGGCAGATAAGGGAAGAGGGAGGGGGCCTGGGGCTAGGGGAGTATGGAAGGATCAGAAGCAGAGAAGAGACAGGCTTTGAGAGTAAAGGGCAAGGACTACCCACAGTCCTACCCTAGAGTGAGGAGTGTGGCTGGATTTGCCCCTTCTCCAACCTGACTCTAACATTCTTGACCACACCTTCCGGGAGAATAGGGCTCTTGGGGGCAGACCCAAGGGAGGGCTTAGATGATGGTAAAGGTAATGATGCTTTGGCAGCAGAAAGAAACAAGCAGCAAGTCCATGTGGCTACACTTTTGTCTTAAAGTTTTACGTTCTATCCTCCTTTAATGATTTAAAATGCTGCTTCCTATTATATAGCATGATGATGGCAGGAATTCTAGGAAGTCCTGGCAAAGGAAAAATTGTCACACCTATATTCATCCTTCAATTAAAATTGTTAATTGGTCCATAAATCCCACAAAGTTTGGAAACAATTATATTATCTTACCCAGCCTGGGGCACAGGACAGCACATGCTGCAAGTACTGCATAATTCCATCATCAAAATATGGATTGCAAGCCTGAGGGGCTAGAGCTTCAGAGAGCTGGGCAGGGCTGGAGCAAACTGCTGCCTGTTTGGCTTCCATTTTCTTTTCTTCAGAATGGGAGATGGCGACTAGGAGATGCTCTCCAGAAATCCCCAAGCAGCAGTGGTAACCCATGGATCTGATAGGGCAATTGAGTTTAGGGGGCCCAAGCTCGGAGCACATAGTTATGCTCCTGTTCAAAATCTTAATGAGGAGGCAGCTTGCCCATTGGTCAGAAGGTTTATCAGTAACTGCAGCAGAAAGTTCCTCTGACCACAAGAAAAGCGCTAATGTGGACATTAGCCAGGACACAGATCCATAGCAAACCCGCAGGTCACCATTCCAACCCCTAGCTAAGTCTTCATTTCTCTGTCTCCTATGGTGAGTCAGCTCACCCTTGTGGTCAGTCAATCCAATTAGCCCCTGCCCTAAGCCAAGGGTGGGGACACAGGCAACACCCAGGAGACATGGTGAATATGTTCATGCTGTATGATTTCAAATGACAATGTATGCATTCCCATGTATTTCTTGCGTCTTGTCCCATGAAGAGGCAATCAGAACTGAAGAAATTGATCGATGCTAAACACACCATTCTGCATACTGTTGACAACTCGCTCAAGCTCTGGGCACATTTTTGCAGGGTGAACATTTGCACCCCAAGTCAGTGTTTTCTCTATCGCAATCTTTAATTTCCTCTCTCATACAAGTTTTCCAGTGTGGTTTCCCAACTGTGTCATGATCCTCTGGGAATAGAGATTGTCCAATATTTGGGCACAGTTTCAGGCACGGATGACACATTCAGATGCCATAGAAAAGAAGGCCCACAGATGACACATGGTCACAAGCAGTCTCAACCCTCAAAGTCCAGTCCTGGGAAAGTAGCTCTGCTGGCCTGAGGGTACAGAGAAGAGAAGGGGGCTCACCCACCCCCTGGATCCTTCTGGCACCCAAGAAGGTAATTTGCCCATACACCTACCAACAAGGGAAAGCAGAGGCAGAAGGGTTGACTGTGGCCTTCCATGGGGTCTGCACTGAAGGTGTCAGAAGAGGGAAGGGACTGGGGCCATCCTACCTGCCCCAGGGCAGCATCTTCACACCCACTTCTAGGACAGGACACTGTCTATCCACACTGCTTTAAGGTGTGGGTAGCCTTTTCCACCCTTGGTCCTGTTATGGAAAGGGGTTATCACTAGGGCTCTTGGGTGCAGAAAGAATGTGGGATGATGGAGTAGCCATGGGGGAGGGGCAGTGGCAGTCTTCCAGCCCTTCATAGGCTCTGTACAGTATCAACTCCATTCCCCAGACACTGAAAGACACCCGTTGCTGACACCATGGCGTTGAGTTTCCCCTGGGCCAGCTCAGGCTCCTGTCACTAGGCCTGCCAGGAAATTGCTGTTGACACCAAGGGAAGGGCCCCAAGACCAGGAACAAGGAAGGCTGAAGACTGTGGAGTTGAGTTTGTGAAGTTCTGAATGGGCACTAGCCAGGATGGGAGTAAGCAAGAGAGCTGTAGATCTGAGGAGGTCCTGACCGTGAGGCCTGGGACCCTCAATTTCCATCTTGTCTCTCCTCGAGTCCCTGGAGAACCTTGGAGCTTATGGCCAACAAGGCAAGGTTGTATGATAGGAGACAAAGGAGCATCACTGTCCAAGGGCTATAAGACCCCGTCCATATCCCCAGAGTTATTCAGTTACCCCACGCCCCCACCCCCGCAATCTCAGAGAGGAAAGCTGGGGGCTCCCTGCCATTGTGCTATTAACCTGGAGAGTGATCATGTCTTCTCTGGCTGATGCTGTCAACTAGCTCTGGTGCAGCTTGCTCTATGTCCTCACCCTGCATTTGAGTCCTGCTCCAACCCCCCTGTCGTCTGTCTTCTCTGCTTCATTTCTCAAAATTTAGCCTTGCCTTGGCTCTCAGGTGCTCCTGAGTGTTCCAAAGACTTTGAGAAAAATTGGAGAAATCTGTAGGCAAATAATACAAGGTGGCTTCAGATAGTCTCACTGTTACTGCCCCCTCCACTTCTCCAAGGGGAAGTGTTTTTGTATTGGGAGGCTGGGGATGGAATGGCCCGGGCTACAGAGCATCCTGGGCCTTCAGGAGCAAAGAAGTGTCTATGGACTGTTGTCCATCTGCACAGCAGCCTTTCCTCCAGATGAGGGTTCTCATCCTTAGGGTGTAACATCCCAAGGGGTTGGTCCTGGATTGGCCCAATCCAGCCCCAAGCAGGAGCAAGAGGAAGGCCAGAGGTTGGGAAAAGCCCTGTTTGGTGTGGGGAAAGGCCAATCTTGTTGCAAGAAAGCCATAGAAGGTGGCCAGACCTGGATTACAGGGCAGAGATGGTGGTGTGGTCACGGTGATGTGGACAGGGCTGCAGGAGAGTGGCGAGTGGCTTACCCGGATATAGAAAGGTGGGAATAGTGGGAGTACCAGAAGGCTCCGGGCAGTTTCAGGTACCAGGCAGGGCATCTGGGGCAGACCTCAGCGGCCAGTGACTGTACCTCCACACCATAAAAAGGAAAGTCACTCTGCCCATGTAAAGACCAGACAGGGTCTGGGTAGGGATTCCAACTTGCTGTTCCCAAATGTGGTGTTAACAAATGGCAAAACTGCTTTAGTTTTCTTGTTTTTTAATTTACTCAAAAAAGGGCATTAAATAACAACCAAAAGAATGATATTTGAGCGCTTTAAAAAAGAAGAGGAGGAGGAGGGTATTACAGTGATAGAGGTTAAGCCAGGGCCACTCTGAAGACAGCTGACGGAAAGAACTCTAAGGAGCCTGTGGGGCACAGGTCAGGCTCCAACTCCAGGCCTGGGAGAGATCAGGCTCCAGCTCCAGGGCTCCAAGGGTCCACCAGGAAAACGGACGAAGCCATGTGTCAGGTCTGTGTACCTTGTTCATTCCTCAATGAGACATAAACAGAAGCAGAAAAGAGAAGGAGGGTACATTTCAGATCCTAGGTCGACCTTTACATTCTGTGTGACTCCACACAAGTGCCTTAGTCTCTCTGTGACTGCATTTCCTCATCTCTAAAAGCAGTTCTGGTGAGAAGTGAGATTGCACACGGGAAGCCTGCTAAACAGCGTATGACTATGGCAGTCACCATACATGGTTAGTCAGTGCTGTGATTATGATTCCAACCCAGTCCAGCTGACAATTTCATATAAAAACAAAGGAACTTCAATTATGCAGAATGGAACCTGATTTTATAATATTCATTACATTGCATGACACTGCTTCTTCCCCCCTCCCACTTTTTTTTAAAGCTTTTCTTTCCCTCTCCCCCTTAGCTCTAGCTGTCCTGGAACATACTATGTAGCCCAGGCTGGCCTGAACTCACAGAGGTCTGCCTGTCTCTGGTTTCTGAGTGCTGGGATTAAAGGTATGTGCACCACTGTGCCCAATTTATTTTCTTCTTAATTATATACATGAGTGTCTGTGTGAGGGTAAGTGATGGTGAATGGGAGGTGTCTCTAAGATCTCCTGCAGATGGAGTTACAAGCAGTTGGAAGTTGCCCTACATGGGTGCTGGGAACCAAACTCAGGTCAGAGAATATGCTTTCTTAAGTGCTGGCCATCTCTCCAGCCCCTAGTTTTCTGAGGTCAGAGAATATGCCTTAACCATGGGCCGTCTCTCCAGCCCCTAACCATCTTATACAAACTTACCATCCAGAAGCTCTATATTTGAGAATTTATGAATTATGTAAAAGTATTATTACATGTTGTTAGCTTCCAAGAATGTTCCTGCCAGTGGGAAGCAGATAGACCAAGTCCCCATCCTTATGGATTTAGTCTCATGACAGGGGCAGTAAACAAGAAAGCAAATAAATAGATAATATGTTTTAAAGAAAGCCAAACCAAACAAAAAACATCCCATATTGAGACTTCAGAAAATCAAGACAAAGAACCAATCATGCATGATGCCAAAAAGCACAATTGTTTTACTCAGAGGAACAAAGACAAGGATTACACCGGATGGTTGAGAATAGCGAGTACTCGAAGCATTGACATGAGATACCTAGAATTCTGTATCCTGTGAAATGATCCTTCAAAGTGAAAGTGGAATACTGACTCTCAGACAAACAATGCCAATAGCAATAAGAGCTATGAGGCAAAATAAAACAGGATAAGGGATCAGCACACGATGGGGAGGGCTGTCTTTTCAGAGACCTCACTCTAAGAAAGGGAAAGAGTGGGACATGAGTCATGTGGCAGGGTAGAGGCTGCACTGGACGGCAGGGACAGCAGGGCAGAAGCCCTGAAGCCAGATAGGATGTGAGAGCAATAGAGAGGCCCAAGTACTGGAATCCCCGTAGGCCTTGGGTAGAGGGGTGTGAAGAGAGACTGGTAAGGTAGAGGCTCAGGTTGCAGAAGGAGCTTTGATTTGCCCTGAGTGTTATGAGATGCTGTGGCCAAGGGTGGTGACATGCATTTTAAACTTTTGTACGGTCCCTCTGGCTTCGGTTTATGGAGAAGAATAAGAGACTAGCTGGAGGGCATTGCAGCGGTCCAGGTCCCAGGGTAGCAGTAGAAGTCACTGGACTCCAGGTATATCCAGAAGGTGCTATCAAGTGTGTTGAGTGCGGTCTGTGAGGAAACAAAAGAGGCTGTGTGGGCTTTTGGCCTGACAGCTGTTGTGAGGATCTAAGACACTAGCAAGCTCAGACAGACTTTACTTGTTTGAGTATGTGATGTTTGAGGTGTCCATTAGGTCTATCACCAGACTTCTGGGAATGTAGGTTCAGGACTCTGGGAAATGAGAGAATATCATTTGGGAATTGACAGGGGTAGAGAGACGGCAGCTGGAACACTGGACCACGCTAAAGCTTGGGGCTATCTCAGAACCCTCAGGAAAAAACACACAGCTCCACTAAGGCCAGTGGAAAAGATCTTTGCACTGTTGTTGGAATACCTGCCTGTTGTCCTACCTTGTTTCCAGCAGCTCTCTCAATACCACCTCCCCTGCCCCAGGAATGCTGAAGACTACAGCTTCGGTGAAGCAGGGGTCTGGCAGCAAAGTACTGACATGTTCAGGAGTTAACTGAGAGGGACAGTGGGGGGGGGGAGGTAATTGGACTTACCCGTGAGCCACCCAGTTCCCAGGAGGACTTAAGAGCATCTTAGATGGCATCTTTAATCCATATACCTCCAATTCTCAGTGCGAATACAATGTACCCTCCAAATAACAACTGCATCAGGTCCCCCAAAATGGGGCAAATGGAAGTTGAGATCCCTAACACCCACCAACATTCCTGTTAAGAAAAGGAAGCAAACCTGAGACTCAACGACCTGTACAGGCAGCCTTAGCCATAGCAGAGTAACACTACTACATTGTCATCCTATTTGCTTTTATAGCTTTTCTGTTTATGGCAAGAGCTACTCATGTTCTATTTATAGTAAGGACATGAAATTTCCTCCCAAAGATATATATGTGTATGTGTGTGTACAGCAGGTTAAAGGAAAATGTTAGTAATACAAGCACACTCAGATGTAACCAAAGCCACAGAGGTTCTACTCAAGTGATTAAAGTCTGAAAAACATGACCCTAAAAGATAACAGAAATAAAACATAGCCCTGGGCTCATCCTTGTACGCATAGCTTACAATCACCCAAACCTCCCTGGGGTCTAGGGGGATTCATCTCCTTTCCTTTGTCCCTTTCTTACTTCCTTCAGACCACAGATGCCCCCCTTTTGTGGCCAATTAACCCCTGGGAGCTGACCAAAGGGAAAAATTATCTGTTCATTTCTTATTACAAGACCACAAATTCAAATGCTTGTTGATGTCTTCCTATGCAAATTTGAGAGGAAGCCTCTACATCAGCAAAGATTGCACTGAACCCTGGGAGTAAAAGTGGCACCAGATCACACTTCTAACTCTAGAGGACAGTGTCTTCAGAATGGGTTTTGGTGTGACATTGTCTCAGGCAGCCCTCGGCCAAAGCCAGACCCCAAGCAAGCTCTGAGATCTAGGTAATCCACCCAGCACTGTGGGTCAGTCAGATGAGCATGCCATGGTGAGGTCTTCAGACACCAACGAGCAGAAACCCAGCGGACCATCGAAAAAGGTAATCAGATATGAGTCATGCTGACCCTTGTAGGACCTCATAGAAGCCCCTCTCTGGAGACCTTTGGCCCAGTGATGTTATCCCACAAGTAGGAAGTGTAGGTTCTGGGCTCTTGTACCTCCAGCCGCAGCCATGCTGAGGAAGGCACAGCTGTATTGCCGGAGGCTGTGTCTCTTACGAAGGAGAAACATCCGGCCAATTCCATCAAGAACGTCAGTCAAAGACCTGGGGAGGGATCAGCCAGCTTGCCGTTCTGTCTAGCCAGCTCTTGTGTCTTAGGAGCAAGAGCTAGGACCTTCTTAAGCCAAGATAAGGGGGCTGCCTGTCTCCTGAGGGCTGTGGCCTCTGCTCCCCCCACACACCCCCAAAGCTGCTGGCTCACAACCTGGGGGAGGCACAGGGCCTCTCAGGATGTGACCCAGGATGTGGGGACCTGCAGGCTCCTCAGAGAGATATGCAGAGGTGAAAGGGCAAACCTGTTTCTAGTCTTCTTATCAGGGGTGGTTGAATGAAAGGGAAGTGGGCAGCCCTGGAGGTCAGGCTGGGGGGTCATGGCTGGGGGGGTCATGGCTGGGGCAAGGTTCAGTCCAGAAGACCTTGGAGGAGACCCAGTTTGGCAGAGAAGAAAAAGAAATGGGTAACATGGGGGCCAGAGAGGGAAGGTCCTGGAGGAACAGCCTGTTCCCAAGCGGGAGGAGAGTTAGAGGGATAAACCATTTAGATTTGATCATACTCAGAGAAACTCCCAGACCAGGATTCTCTGGTTCAAAAATAGGATGGTGGGTCACCTGAGATGCAGCCTGGTTATGCAACTACCCAGTTCTACCCTGCTTGAATGCCTTTTTACTTCCGTCCTGTCCCCACCACCCACCCACTATATGCATTTCACAGCATTAATGCAATGCCACTGCCAGGCACTTGGAAAGAGGCACAGAGAAAGAACCAACATGTCTTTACCTATCCCTGGAGATGATATACTCTTCAAAGCCTAGGTGGGATCCTTCCTCCCCAACCCACCCCATGGGGCCCCAGTGACATGTATCCCTGTGGGGATTGAGTATAACACTGCCACACCTCCCAGTGGGTACCTAGGTACCTGTCTTGGGTATAGGGCCTGGGTACTGAGGGCTGGCACCCTCCTCCTATACTCACAAGCACACAGACACTTTTAATCTTCAAGTGACATTTTCCTCACCCCAGAAGAGTGGAACTAATAGATCCTTAAGCAGTCACCCACTCTCAAGCTGGGGAGCAGGGGGGCACAGGCAGACCTGTGGACAGACCCCAGCCTTGGTCAGGAGAAAGGTAGCATCTGGGATAGGTGGATTGTGAGGAGATGGGAATGACTTGGCTTCTCTTGAGAGATCTGGGCTTTGGGCCCTAGCATCCTGTTCCCTCAAGGGTCTTACCTGCAAAGAGCACACAGTGTACATGCCAGGTATACATGAGGGCATTTTGGGAAGACAGAATCCAGCTTAGGATCCTGCGTCTGAAGAAACCGGTGAAACTGTGGGTAGAGGCTAAGCAGTTATAGTGCAGCAAAAACTAAAGGTGACATAGGATAGGAGGGGGTCTGGGAGAGGTTGGTGAACCTGAATAAAAGGGAACTTTCGACCCTGTGATTCAATTGTGTTGTGGTGAAACTCAACCATAAAACTATTTTCATTGCAACTTCATAGCTTTGATTGTGTTACTGTTATGAATTGTAATATAAAATATCTGTGTTTTCCAATGGTCTTTTAGGGTTGAGACCCACAGGTTGAGAACCTCTGCTCTGGACAAATTCTGCAAGTACAGGGACCAAGGCCAAAGTGTAGAGGGGAGCCCAGTGTTATGCTCTTCCCCCTAGTGGTAAGTTTTGTATTGCAACCCATGTGTTTAAGTATAGCTCAGTGAGCTGGTCGCCCCTGCCTTTAAGGCCTGGTCTTCCATCATTAGGATGGGAGCCCCTGTGTATTCTAGAAACAGCTGCAACTCCATTCCCAACTAGCTGGGGACTGGAAGAAAGCTAGATGTGGGAAGCTGTACCATAGAACCTGGCAAAATGGAGCCTAATACATGCTCTATCCACAGGCCAGAGAGACAAGGAAAGCAGAGAAGGGACTTTTGCTTGTTTTTGTTTTAGGTGTATTTATTTATGTGTATGAGTGTTTTGCCTGCTAATATGTCTGCACACCACTTATGTGCCTGGTACCCACAGAGGCTACTAAAGGGTATTTGATCCCCTGGAGGTAGAGTTAAAGACAATTTTGAGGCATCATATGAGTTCTGGGAATCAGACCCAGCAAAAAGAACAAGTGCTCTTAACCACTGAGTCATCTCTCTAGCTTCAGCACTGGGTTATTTAATTGATGTTCAAGCATCCAGAATTAGGTTAGAACTGAATCATAATCTCTAGCTTCTGATACACTTTACACTTGCATTTAGCTAATTAGCCCCTTAGCTATTTTTCATAACACTCAAACTCCCATGAACAAGGGAAATTCTGTCTTCCTTTTTAAGTCAAGCTTCCCAACTTGCTTCCAAAGGAAGCTTCACATGGAATGCCAGTACACACAAGTGGGGTGGGTGTGGCTGAGACTGAGGTAGGAGGCTGCCTGCTTTTCTTCTCTCTGTGGAGCAGCCCCAAATAGATTCTGGAATTATTTAGAGTATGCTCTATGCCACAGTGTTCAAGCAGTGGGGGCCTGTCTTCTCTGTTTCCATGCCCGAGAGTCCATCACATGCCCAGTCTAGGCTGTGTTGAACACAAATGTTGGGTGGAATGTAATAAAAGAGAGAAATTTGTTCCAGTGTTGCCAGATCTGCTGTGGGAATAAGAAGCGCCCTCAAGATATCCCCCATGTTGGCAGGGGTAACACTGTGCCTAAAGTTTCCCCATCATCTCAGAGTCTGACCCTGAGAGTCCTCCTGGTCCCAGAACAAATGCTATGTTCTTCATGAAGCTTTCCCAGATGCTGCCTTTAAATGCTGCATCCATTTTATGACATGTCGTCTCTCCGGCATTCTTCACACTCACTCAGCCTTGCCTGCATACCTGCCTCCTTTCTCCAAGAGTGTAGATGCTGCCTGCATCAAGAGCTGGAGATGAGGGATGGATGGCTGACTCTGCCATGCATCTCGGTGCTTTCCACAGTGACATTCAATAAATGTTGGGGAAGGAAGAAAACGTCTCCGGATGCTCCTTGGGACGCTAAGATCTGCAGAAGGGCCTGTTCATGTGCTCCAGGAGTGACACCTGGAACCAATTTGACCTCCTATGACATTAAGTTGATCGGCTCCACAACTGTCACCAAGTATAGAGCATGGAGGGGATCCAGGTTAGGTAAGTTTTGGTGGGAAAGGGGTGTCTTGGGCCCAGTGGTGCCAGAGCCATATGCAGAGGATGTGTGTGTCCTTAGAAGTGTCAGTAGGCTTCCCTGTGGAAGAGCTGGAAGGAGGGGCCGGAGACGCCAAAAGCAGAGAGCTGCTGCTAAAGGAGGGTCTGTCTCCCTGCCACTAGCTTGCCTCCCTGTGTCTGTCCCCCTGTTTCAAGTGTCTGGCAGCCTGGGACAGAGGGGACTGCTTCCCCCCCCAGAACATCTGGGACTACATCAGACATTCAGATCTGGTAAAGAAAATTGTTATGGAAATATGTAACCGTGAGCCATTATCAAAGGAAAGGCGTCTTTAAAGTCCCTTTCAACCCCCAGCCTGGTGGAGGGGACTGGAAATTGGAAAACCGGGAGCCGATTACAGGACCATCAAAGTGGCCGAAATTCAATCCAATCTGCAGGTTCTGAGGATGGCTAGCAGACCCCTGTCGCAGCCCAGAAGACTGCAAAACCAATGTTTAAAAACCAAATGAACGGCATCATCAGATCCGGGTATAAAGCAGACTGTGCCCACAGTCTCCCCTGGATTTCCCTTACATTGGGGAAACCTGAGAAGCAGGGGCCCCTGGGGAGGCATCTGGCCCTGGGGAGGTTCCCACCTACTGAGGCTTCTGTCTTCTCCCCACCCCACCACAGCCCCAGTTGGAGCAAGGGCCTTTTGTCTTCATACCTCCTGGTATATTTCTTCTGCATTTGTGCCTTCTCTGTTTCTTTCCACCAATCCATCCTTCTTCCTTTTTGTCTTTTTCTAAGTATTCCATTTTCCCTCCAGAATCTTGTGTGACTTTCCATGCCTTTTCTGTCTTTCAACGCTCTCTCTCTCTTTTCTTCCGCACCCCTCGTAGTCTTTTCTCCTTATTCCTACTTTTATTATTATTATTTTATGTTTTGTCTCCTTTCCTACTCGTGAATTTCCTGTAACTTCTGCCTAGAGGTGAAGGTCTTCGGGCTGGTTTATTTATCGCTGTGAGTCTGGGGTAGTTTCCACAGTTGTCCAAACACAAATGACCCTCTATGCGCACAGTAGGGACCCTTCTTCCAAAGCACATCGCCAAGAGCTGTCCATCGCCACGAGTTTACTGTGCCAGCACACACAGGCACACACAAAACACATGTGGTTTCACCTATAAGTAAGCTCTGCAGGCATGGAATTTTATGTCGGAGGGGTGGAATGCTACAGTGCATAAAACCGATACAGGCAAAGAAGTCCACGATTTATAATTCTTTTTTATATGGAGCGAGAGTAAGAGACTATAATTTTACTACTAATAAAATTCTCCATATTTATTCTCAAAATACGTTTCTCTCCATTCACGGTTCTCCTCACCATAACCTTAAGGGCTCACTTAGATCTTAGGTTCACAGTTTTTCTTTCTTTCTTTTTTTAAAAGAACTTAGTTTTCCCCATGACCGCTAGCATCTCCATTTTATCATCCACATTAGAAAATTTTCAGAAGTTTCCAAAAGACAAAAGGAAACACAAACACACACACACACACACACACACACACACACACACACACACACACACACACACACACGTGTTTATCCAAGAGCGCAATTAGAAGAGAAGAGAAAAAACGAAAGCGCACGCACAACCCGGGCCCCACAAGTCCCTGGAAAGCACCGGAGCACCGGAGCCTACTTCGCCAGCAGGAACAACTGAAGGAACCCAGGGCTTCGCTGCCGGCTGCTGGAACCTCGCCGCCGCCTGTGACTCGAACCACGAGAGTAGCAGCAGGTACCCGGTGCGGGAGTCACGCACCCTCCTTTTGAGGGTCCTTCGGACCGTGGGTTCCGGAGGACTCCTCGCACACCGCGCTCCCTTCTCCCGTGTTTCACCTCCCCACAGCCTCGGCTACTAGCAGGCCAGGTCGTCCGATGGCACCCTGCGGCGGCCCCAAGTTCGCGAGCATCGTGCTGGGTTGCATTCGCGTGCATCATAGTGAAACTCAGGCCCCACGCGGCGGCGATGGAGTCTTTGACCCCGGCTGGAGAGAAGAGCGGCCGGGGGCTGGACTCGGGCTGCGCCCCGAAGCCCCAAGCGATCCCCGAGGAAGTCAAGCGCCGGTTCCCTTTGATCTGATTTTATAGAGGCTTGAAGTTGACATTAAACTTCGAACGCTTTTTATCTATTTCAATCTCTCTCTTATTCCCATTTTAGAGGTGAACTGTGCTGGTGCGGATCAAACCCTGCGGAGCCGCGAGGGAGGAAACAGAACAACCCGGCCTTCCAGCCCGGCAGCGCGGGGTGCGGGAGCAGTTCCCGCTGCAGCCCCATCTCCACGCCCACACTTAGCTCCCACTTTTCCCGCATACCTCTCCTTCCCCCACATGAGCCCCGCTGCGTCCCTCAAAATAATATTTGGCCCCGGGGCGGCGCAAGGTTGAGGAGAGACTTGGGCACCGGGAGGTTCCCCAAACGCTGTGAGCTGCCGCTGCGCAATCTTCACTCTGCAGCCTCCGCATCCACGCCAAGAGTCAATTACTTTCAGGTGTGGACCACTTAATAAAATAAATCTTCCGGGGCAGGAGGCAAGGTTTTAGGGGGGCAGAATCAAAACAGCCGACTTTGAAATCATAAACAGGGGCTTCCCTGGAGTCCAGTATACTTGGGACCAGGAAAGAAGAAATTTGGGTACTCAGAGTGTCTCTTCTTAGGGCGATAATGGCTATCCTTGTCTGGGCGAGGAGGCCCAGAGGCTGTTTGTCTCCTGCCTGGTGCAGACTTTTGACTCTTTCCCATCTCCATTCTGATGAAGAGAAACCAATGCTTGCTTGATCACCAACCAGAGACTAAAGACTTTGCCTCCTTCCTGGCTCCTCTGTGTTGCCTGTCCTTTGTCATTCACTGGTCAGAATTCTCTTCATCTGAGATTTCCAAACCTGCTTTTGCAACGCTCCAGGGAGCCCCGGATGATCTCTAGGGCTTTGTGAAACCCTCAAAATGAAACTTGAATCGGCAATAATTATTTAGCTACAAAATACAGTTCTTGGATGTTGGTGAGACCAGCAAGGCTCATCCTCAGCACTACAAATACCTGAGGAAGGATGCCTCCTTCTGAAAACCCTGGAGCGGGTAGGAGGTTTCCCAGGAGGTCAGGGGATTGTTTTATTAAGCTTTGGGGCCAGAGAAAGAACCCTGACAAGGGGGATAGGAACTCTGCCCCACATTGGGTTTCCTCCCTCACACCCTCATCCATCTCTTTCCAAATCTTTGGAGGAGGAAGGGACTCTTAACAGCCTTTAAAAAAAACCCTCCAGCAAGGTGCAGTTTAGTGGACAAAGCAAACTGGTTCCTTCCCTGTTTGCTAGGAAATCCAAGCCAAAGAGAATTTTTATATGGCTTCCTTAAGAATCTGGGGATATAAAAAACACTGTGTATGGTGGCTCTACTCTTTTAAAGGAGTTACTCACCCAAAAGTCTCAGAGGGCCCCTCACAGGCTCTAGGAAACTGCCCTTCTGAGCTCAGCTAGGGAAGCCAGATGTGGAGGGCAACCCACTCATGCTTGCTTTACTAGTTCTCATGGCCTCTGACAAGAACCCACGGTTTCCACACAGAGAACAAATCGGCCCCATGACAGACTTACTCTGTTGAAGAAAACACTCGTGTGATATTGGAAACATGCAAGGCCCTCTTGTGAGAGCCGGAAAGAGAGGTCCTTCTCAGGAAGGCAGCAAAGGCCAGTGTGTGTTACTAAGTCCACCCTCACTTGGCAAGAGCAGACTGAGGGAGGGATTATTGACCAAAACATCTGCACTATAAGATCATGGGGCTGGTGGGCTAGTTACAGAGAGGATCTGGCCAGTAGAGAGTAAGAGTACGGTATCGGTGCCTTAGGGGCTAGATAGGGAAACACTGCATATGCTTGGGCCTGGGGCCAAAGTCGAAATGGACCTTGTAGCCTCCCCAGAGCCTGAACTTTATAGCAAATAACTTCAGAGTTTAGCTGGATGTGTAGCTGTGCCTTGGAGTGCTTGTCTTACATGTTCAAGGGCCTGAACTGCACCCCCAGCACCATAAGGTGGGAGAGCACACAGTCTGGGCCCCAGTGATACAGCTGACCTAAATAGCTTATTAGCAAATGGAAAATATATAAACACACAACAATTACCTCTAAGAAAAAAGTTATTAAAATCCCTCGTTGTGTAATTTGCAAAATAAAAAGCTGAGACCATATGGGTGGGGAGGAAAGTGGCACTGTCCCAATTTGCTATGTGCTGTTGGCCAAAGTCCCCTCTCTGGGCCTCCAGCCCCTCATTTCTAAGTGAAGATGATGGACTCTAATGGTGGTTCTCAGAACCTGAGAAAGCAAGCGAATCACCTAGGGGTGGGGGGTGAACCATTTGCTAAAACAAAAATGGCTGGACCCTACAGCTAGGGATTTTTTACTTAGTCTAAGGTAGGACCTGGTACGTTGCCTCGTTTCTAACATATTCCTGATGCTGTTGCTGCTAGCTTGAGGACTACACTTTGAGAACCTTTGCGTTAATTGACATTGAGCCACACATTCAGGTCTTACATTCTTCTATGCTGTGTCCCTATGTATCTTTAAGAACCCCCAGAGAACTTGGAGCCAAATATGAGCAGAATGATGCTTTACACCCAGGCTTGTCACTCCTGTCATCCACACAGAAGAAAGTTCTTAGCAAGACAACAGGGGCTGACTACCCTGCCTACTAAGGGATTCCTGATCATGAAGTGCACACTCCCCAGTTTGAAATGCCCCTCAGCTGACTGATTATAAAACCGAGTGCTCCAACCATAGCCAATGCCATTGCAGAGCCAGGCCTAATCTTAGCTAAGTTCCAGGCAGGCCTGGTGTGTAGACAGCAGCCTTCACAGGGGTTGGCAACAACCCAGGGTACAGCTCTGGGCCCCTCAATATGGCCTAGTATCTGCAAAACACTTGCCCCAACACACACACACATATGTGCACACGCCACACACACACACACACACACACACACACACACACACACACACACACATGCCTGTGTGCACAAATCTCACATACACACACACTTCACCACACAAGGAGCCCCAGTCAAGAGAACTAGTTTTACTTTGATGTACCTCTCACTGCACATTTGTTTCAGCTCCTCTCCTGGAGCCCCGGTCTTATTTATCTTCTTGGCATGGGTTCTTAGGATACTTCTATTCAGACAGCAGCAAAATCACTCAGCTCCACTGTTTTATGAAGTTTATCAAGCAGCAAAATATCCGGTCTCTTTGTCCCATGGATCTGGTGTGAATGTGCCTACAGATCTGCTTCCCCCCCCCAGACATCCTGGGGTCTACGTGTGGATATTGATCCCCTTCCCTGTGAGCACCCTGCAAAATGCACAATTCTTTGCACAGTTCTTGCTGCAAGGGGCCCCAAAGCAGATGCAGGGCTCCAGGACTTGTGAATAGGGTCACAGACACATATGCCACACATGCACACACTATGTTCTCACCCACTAGAGAGCCCCATCCATGTGCCATGGCAGACTGACATCCCTGTACACCCCCATCCCAATCAGCCTGGAACAGAGCCCATCCCAACAGAAGGAGCTGTTCCTAAAATCATCACTACCATCTCAGTCTAAAATTTTGTGACCTTTGTGGAAAGAGTCCCATCCCATGCAGGCGAGACTTGGGCTTTCTGCACCCATTAAAGGGAATGTGTTTCATAATCATCACAGGGAAACTCAAAACAGCCACAGGCCCAGTCTCTCCCAGACCCTAGCTTCATCCCTCAGCATCCTCCTTGTATTGCTGAAATCATGTCAACCCCGGGGGCTAAACTCATCAGTAGCAGGATGGTACTGTTCCTAAGCCTGATAAATGCACTCTAAGCTGTCCTCTTTCTATCTCCCCCGGTAAGGGGACTCCTAAAGGCCAGAGAGTCACCCCAAGCCTTAAAGATGCCCCAGATGTTGTTGTTTTTAATGCATACAAGGCACAGGTCCTTTCTGCATGAATCTGGCTCAGAGGTTCAAGATGTCTCTGAAGACCCATTCCTGTGCTCTATCTCAGGAAAATTAGCTATCCCTCCTTGTAATGCCAGAGTGGTGCTGTGGCTGTTTTTCTCTGGGCTTTGGAACATATATACACCTCCCTAACACACACACACACACACACACACACACACACACACACACACACACACACACACACCTTACTCCAATCTGGAAATGAGTCTTCTCATTTTTTCCCGATGAATACCTCTTTTTTTTTTCTAGTCATCCCTCTCCACTTCTTCAGCCACACTGCAGTGCAGGCCTTCTCATCTCCTTCCTGGACCAATCTCTTGCTGCCGAGTATATTCACTTTGCTTATGCCCACTGACTACCTTGGGAAAGTTACTTTCTCTATGCCTCAACTTGTAAGATGAGAATTATTTCATAAGGAGGTGAGAAGTAAGTAAAAGTAAAGCATGGAAAGGGGTCCTGTCCATAAGTAAGTGTTCAATAAATATTAGGTCTCATGGTTATAATCAATATTGTGGCCAAGCTTCCAAAATGATCTTCCCAAAGCACATCTCTTACTTTCCAACTAAAGAACTAGAGTAGTAATAATACAACTACCAAACACTTAGAATGGGCCAGGTCCTGCTGCACACACACACACACACACACACACACACACACACACACCTGTGTGCACAAATGCTCACATACACACACACACGTCACCACACACGGAGCCCCAGTCAAGAGAACTAGTTTTACTTTGATGTACCTCTCACAGGCCCTGCTGCAATTGTGTCCCAACACTGTTCAGTGGCTCCCTATTGTCTAAAAGAAAACAGGCATTTTTCACATCTGGCCCAACCTACCTGTCCTCATCGCTGCTGCTCCTTCAACAAACCCTCTGTTAGAAGTGGCCAGCAGTTTCTGTCCCCGCAAGCCCTTTTACACATGGAATCAGAAACCACTCTCTTTGTCATCTGCCCGTATTTTGATGGCCCTCCATGTTTTCTCAGGCTGAAACTCAAAAACCTTGGAGGATTCTCTGGGGGAATTGTGGGGAATTCTTTTTTCTTAGCCTCCATAGTCATGCATCTGGGAGTTCAGGGACATCTCATGACCACCTAGTGGTTTCCTTTTCCACCTGAAAGTCACTTGGCAGTATAACAGCCTCCTCCTGACTGTGTCTGCTTTTCATCAAGGACAAGTGCTCACATTTAGCCAACATACTACGTTTCTAGGGAATCATTCATAATTCTAAATCTAGTCTACCTAGGAGGAAAAAAAAAAAAAAAACTCCTAATGAGGAGGATCCAGCCAGACTATGGCATGAGGGTGTATTTATAGTCTTGTCATCCTATTGGGTACAGACTCTGTTCCCCTGAATCCTCAGATCTTTTGAATAGCCATACAGGAGAATAGCCACTCCGCCATGAGTTGATTATGATCCTGACAGCATTGCATGCTGGGAGAAAGTGCAAGCTTAGCATGAGACTGCCTTGGGCTCCCTTCCCAGCTTACAACAGTGAATGTGTGAATCCAAGCACACTTTGCATTCTGCCCCTCTCTAAGATGGGTAGAGTGCTGGATACCTACATTAGTACTCAAAAGCACTAATCTCTATCTAGTTTGAGGCTGAGAGCTTGCTCGCTATGACAACAGGACACAAGTGCTGAGAGAAAAACCAGAACACACTTTTTCTCACTGTTGGGACATCTTAGGCTTTCTCAAGGACAGGCAGTTATCACCCAGTGGGCTTTCACACTTGCCTGCCAAGCACCCTTATGCCCTTCCCAGTCATCTTAACCCATCAATATGGTCACTCCTCTGACTTAACACATAGGACTAGCACCTGATCTAAGGGCATCGCAATAGCATGGAGCAGTAGTAGGATATGAGCAGTGGTCTGAATCAGTCTATTGCACTCAGCCTCTAAAGTGACCTCCAAGGAGCTCTGCCTCACGAAAGCCTTGTTTACATTAAATTGGGACTGACCTAGGTAGCCAGCAGACTGTGACAGAAGCAGTGGTGTGTTGAACTGTGCAGTGCATGCTTATACCCCCGGCAGTTGGGAGGTAGATGTGGGAAGAGAATCAAGAATTAAAGTCCAGCTTTGGGTTCAGGAGAACTTGTCTCAAAACACACACACACACACACACACACACACACACACGGGGTGGGGGGGGCAGAGAAGAGAAAAACAGTATTTGTGAGGTAGTTTCCAAATTATAAATTCACTTCAGCTACCACAAGAGTCTCTCTGACCATTCACTGGGGGAGGAGGGGAGGAGCGAGCCACCTGGTTGTGCTTGGTGACATTCAACCAGCCACAGGGTGAGCCAACTTGTCAACCATGTGCGCAAGTCATTTGGAAACAAATCTCCTTGCCCTAGTCAAACATAATCCAAGTTGGGGTCCTGAATGATCCCCAACAGGAACCATTCAATCCATTCCTGAATCCCATAGTACATGAAGCTCCCCACAGAACTGACCATTGAGTCTTTAAGCTTTGAGATGTTTTGTTATGCAGCAATAGATAACTGATAATATACAGCTCTAAATCATTTTCTCCATCTGTGAGATGGGAATGCTGACACTAAGTTTATAGCATTGTAAAGATTAAGTGTGGCTGACACACGGCAGGTAATCTGTAAACAATGGATGTGGTATCACCATTCACTTCCTCTCCTTTCCAAATAGTCCAGAGAAATCCAGGAAGCTAGGCAGAGTCTCTTCTACCTGATGCCCTGTGCCCCTCCCAATTCCCTTTAAAGTTCAAACCCAGCCTCAGCTCTTTCTCCCTTCATTCCTGTCGGACACTGGCCTGGAGTGGGTGTGCCTGAGACACCGTGATGAGTTCCTTCAGGAACTCAGGGTAGGTCCATTCACATTTCTCAGGGTGTTCAGGGGTGTATGTTTCCATTTCTTTCCAAGGGCCCCAAATGTGATAATTACATACTTATTAGCCCTATAAAAAAGACAAATCTGGAATCTGCACTCTGGAACCAATGGATTTCCTGCTGAAATGAGTTCAAGGGGTGCCCTAGCCAGCATTCTCTGTGAGAGCCAGAATCCTGCCACAGAAGGCTGCACAGAGGGACGCGCCTAGCCCACATCACACACTCTGCCCTTCTATCATCTCTCCACTTCAAGGCTTCCATTGTGAGTGTGTCTTCTGGCTTTCTGTTCTCACTCTTCTTATCATTGTTGTTTCTCTGCTGACTTAATGTGTGCCTGCTGGGTCTTGGGTGCCCCTCCTCTTGGAGTAGACTGAATTCCTAAGGACTGGGGCTTTCTCCTCTTCCCTTCCTGTAGGTGAAGGCAGCATTTGAAGCTGTATTCAAGAGATACTAGAAACTAAGCCGATGCCCCTGGAACTAACCTCCTGCTCTCTGGAATGTCTCTAGATTCTGTGGACTCCTCCTCCAACCTAGGCCCAGCAATGTTCAGGTCTGAGTTTGTCCCAGATGGCTTCCTCTCTCACCTAAGAGTTACTCTTTCTGGGATACCCTTTCTTCCTGCCCTTCCATTCATCTTTACTTGGGCAACCCCCACTCTACTTTATAGATTCAGCCTTGGAGTACCTCATGACTACCTGTCTCCTGCAGTCCCCATCTGTCTTGTGAGTCCCTTACAGCTTCCTGAGCACAATCACACTCTGTGAGATAAAAGCCTATTGCTTTGCATCCTTCTCCTAATCATCCAGAAAGGCCCTGGATGGAAGTGGTACTGTCTCTGGCCCAATCCTCTTCACAATCCCACTCTCTGCCATGTGGCAGGCATTCAACAAATGTCTGATGAACACATATCATTGCATAAGATTAATCAAGGTGTTAGAACTTCCCCCAAAGTCTAATACTGCCCATTTCTGCTTTATACCAAGAATGAGTTCATAAAACTACTCCACAAAGTGGTACTTGCTAGATAATTCATTTATCTTCACACAAAAACAAGTCAGCAGTACTATCTCAGGTCTTCTGACACAGCCACACAACAGTCATTCTTTGACCTCTCTGCTTCTGTCCTCTCATTTCACCCTAACCCTGGTGAGTTAGATAGAGGTGTGTGTGTGTGTGTGTGTGTGTGTGTGTGTGTGTGTGTGTGTGTGTTCAAAGGTAGATCTAGGCTCAAGAAACATCTGTATAAACACTAGCTCTCCCAGCCCAGGAAAGCTGACTGCAGAACCATTCCTCACACTTTTGTAGTATAGAAACTTAGGTATGAAGAGGTTAAGTGACTTTTCAATCAAACACATTAAATTGATGGAGAAGGGAAAATAGTCCTGAAACTTCCCAGAAATTTCACCCTGAAGCATAGGACCCAGTCTACGTTGTGAGAACTTACTCAAGGATCCTAGTTCCCACAGTGCAAACCTTTCTTAAAAGTATCATCCATGGGTGAGGAACACCGGATCTTTAGGTTTATTTACCATTCCTTAGCCTGACCTTCCAGGAAGAATGTAGCTAATGAGAAACAATCCACTTGGGCTTCCAAACCCAGAATTTTCCTAAGGAACAATTTAGGATTTCAGTGTCTAAACAGAACAATGCTGGCTATCTTCCCTTCCAAGGGAAAAACAAGCAACTGGAAGGCATATATTAAGAAAATCTCAAATGTGAGGTTCCCTTTGTACCACTGTTCTGACTCCTTGGGTATCCATGGAAGGATATTCGACTTCATGGGGTAGAGGTAGAGGGATGGAGAAAATAAAGGGGAAAGGTAGCTGGAACTGTTGTTTCCCTAATCAAAGAACTTACACTTGAGCTAGGAGCCAGGACTGACCCACACTAATTCACATCCAAGTGATGGTTTCCATAAGCCCCATGCAGGCAAGGATACCTTTTGTATCCTGGTACCAGCTAACTGTCACCAGCAGACCCTCCTGAGAAATGAATTAATTAAACAATCATCAATATAAAAGTACCATTTCCATTTTTAAACTTCTTCTACCTAGAAAATGGAGAGTGTTTTCTCAATAAAGTGATTTTTTTGTTTGTTTTTAATTACAGGACCTAGAATTCTCTGGGTCACTTATGTGTTCATCTCTTACTTTGTTGAGAAAGGATCAGTGACAAACGCTATTAATCCAATGGTTGAATTAATTGAATGCTATTAATTCAATTCAGTGTGAACAGTGAATTCATGAATCCTTTTAAAACTCTGTCCCACATCTAAATTAGTCTTTAAAAAACCACTCTGGTTTTAGACACTGTTTCATTTGGTCTCCATTAGCAGAAACCACCCTCTCGTTGCTCCCTTGCCTTTTCTGGCCACCATAGCTGGGTGCCAACTGGTGTTCGTGAAGCTCATCTGGAATGTATAAAAAATGATTTCTACCTTATTTTGTTAGTTGAACAAGAATAGAGAGCTTGTAGGGTGGGAAGAATGGATCTGAGAGCAAATTCTAGTTCTAATATTAACTAGTTATGTCCACCTTGAACAAACGGCTCTTACTCTGTAAAGGTGGCCAAAAAAAATGGTGCCTACCTCAAGTGTTGTTGTGAATATACATAAGTCCATGTATGTTGCATATATGAGCTAAGTCCAGCATACTGTGTACATGCATACAGCTGTGAAGTGAGGGCTTCTGGGTCTCCCAGTGTTCCCCAACTCTCAGCCCACCTAGGAAGGAAAATAAGACCCTGGAAGTTCTCATTCTATCCATGCACCTGCCTCACCAGGCTGCTCTCAACTGGAGACAAAGGCCTGCATTTGATCAGTGACTTAAAGGGGAGCAGAAGCCTTCTTGTTCTCCACAGTTCTAGGCGAAACCCTTTCCAGAAGAGGCAATTCCACCAAACTCAGCTGTCATCTGGGCCTTCCTATTCCCTTAGTTCAGTTAGTAACACATTACAGCATGGAAATCACCTCTGTGCAGAGTGTAAGAGCGTCAGGAGAACTCTCAAGGGCTGGGAAGAGTGTGGGTCTGTGGGGATACAGAATCCTTTGTTTAGCTCCAGTGTCAGGGCCATACACAGATTCAGTGATAGAACTTTGAAAGCTGGGTTCCCATTTTCTGGAGAAATCATCATTGTCATTAAGTTAACACCATATAGCAAAATATAAGTGCTTCTCAAATAACCCATCTCCACATGTGTGGCCCATTTTTATGACAAGAAAACTGAGGCAAATGGCTCAGCATTTAATCCACTGTTTAATCTTTAATTTGTTGGTGACATTTTTCTTGTGTCATACTTTCATCCTCCAAATTCAGCTGCTTGATAACTTTGTGGATTGGATTTCCTGAAATGATACATCCTCCTAGACAGTCAACAATATCCAATTGACAAGTATTGAAAATTTTCATTAATAATCAACTCAAACGGTGTCCACAGCTGAGAGCCAGTGAACTCCTCTCTGATACAGGCAAAGGAAAAACCTCATTTTTAGCCAAGCTTCTCTAGCTGGAAATACCAGCCCCAGGTGCTCCCATCTCTGCCCAGCCTGAAGTGTGATTAGGGGCCTAATGGCCATAATGCCTCCAATGTGGTGTTTAAGCCAATAAGGCTTCAGAGAAGTTACGGTATGTTTAATAATGGCTTAATGACTCCTTGTGAGATGCAAGGCTTCTGGTTCCTGTTTGGCCTTGATTTACAGCCCAACTCTGGCTGAGGACAGCCAAGAAACCCCCTCTAAGCCTCCAACGGAAGAGGGAGGTGTTCACACCAGGCCTCTTGGATTCCTTTAAAAATTGAGAATTCAAATGAAATACAAATGACATTGGACTCCCCACCCCTCTCGCTAATCTCCAGGGGCACTAAAAATATAAATGGTTTAACCCAGACCTAAAGGATCTTTAAACTGGGGTCCAAAAGACCTCTGACATTTCTTTCCAAATCTTAGGCACAGTAAGGACTGATCTATTTCAGAAAAGGTAAACTATACTTTAATCCCAGGTTTCCTTTGGGCTGGGGAGACTCACCTCCTACTAAATGCATCCTACCCTCCCTATGCCCAAAACAGCAGTCCTGAAAGAGTCCCTTTGCAGTGGGTCCCTGGACACTCTGAAAGGCATTCACTTCATGGTACTCAGAAGGACAATGATCCTTCTACTTCTTCCATACCTGACCCAACAGCTACCTGGGCAGACCACTGTGAAGTCCTGGGAACCTGCCTGTCTTTGGAACTTACCACCAATATGTAGAAGGACCTCCACAATCATATGAAAACACTAAGTGATGGGTTCAAGGCACCACAGCAAATTAATAATAGTATCCAGGCTCAAGCTCCCCTAACCCCCACTTAGTTTAGCTGTTTCCACGGTGTCCGATCACTCAAAAGCCTGTGCAAAAACAAGTGTCTAAGGGAGGTGTGTTTGCTTTTTTTCCCAGCTACCAGCAAAAGAGCCAGGTAAAGGGTAATTCAACTACTGTAAGGGGTTCTCCTCTCAGGCCACGTCAAATCGGGCCTCAGAGAGTATGTTGGAGGAGGGCGTCTGCCCATACTGCCTCACCTCCCCAGGGACAAGAGCCACTAAGATGGATATCAGGATTCAGGGTGTAGCTCAGAGCAGAGGACTCACCCGGATTGCTAGACAAAGGGGATTCTGCCCTCGAAAGGAAGCTGTCTTCCTCTTCCTCTCTTCCAACTGCTTGTGATATCGGCCTGGGGTGAATCAGGGGGTTCCTGGGCTCCGAGGGGTTAACCCGCGCGGGGCTGCACGTGACGTGGATAGTTCCAGCATTAAGTCAGAGGAGCGGCCCCCTCTCCTGCCCCCCACCCCCCGCGGCGCGCGCCGCTCCCGGGGGCTCCGCGCCCCCGAGCCCAGGTCCCTCCCCCTTGGCAGGCGCTCACAGGCCGCGCGGGTAGCGGGAGCCCCGGAGCCCCGGCGGCCTGCGAGCCCGGAGCCGGCATGGACCCTGAGCGCTGCGCGCCTTTCGCCGTGGGGCCGGCAGCCGGTCCCTATGCCGCCACGGGGGACGAGCCTTCAGGCCCCCAGGGGACTCCCGACGCTGCGCCTCACCTGCACCCCGCGCCACCCCGCGGCCCGCGGCTGAGTCGCTTCCCGGCCTGCGGGCCCCTGGAACCCTACCTCCCAGAGCCCGCCAAGCCGCCCGCCAAGTACCTGCAGGACCTCGGGCCGGCCCCGGTGCTCAACGGCGGCCACTTCTACGAGGGCCCCGCCGAAGGTAACGCGCAGTCGGTCCCCGTGTCGTTCCCTTCCCCGGTCCCTCTTGGTTTCCCCGACCCCCTCGCCCACTTTCCTGCTTCTCAACCTTGAACCCGTCTCTCATTTCCCACGGTTCCCTCGCTTGATCGCTACTGGCCCGGGCAGGCAAGGTAAATGCGGTGGGGACCGCAGAGTCGCGGGTGTCCCCGGCTGCGGCGGCAACGGGAGGAGGGAGGTCAAAGGAGGGTTCAGTGGCGACGATCTTGGGCCCATTCCGGGCCCCCAAGGCGACAAGACCTGAAAGGAGGGATCATGCTCAGCCAGAGCCGGGCCTCTGCTGCCATCGTCTCAGGAGCAGTGACCGGGTCGAGGGCCCGGGAGCCTAACTGGGCCTCGACGCTGGGAGAGGAGAGCTCGGCTTTTGTGTCTGGCGCCCGCTGAGGGCGCAGAGGGTGGGTCTCGACTTAGTGGCCAAGCTGGACTCAGCGAAGGGCTGCGGCCTGGACTTACCCAGCTCTCCATGTCGGGCCCAGCCTCTTCACTAGACGCTCCGCAGAGTGGCGGTGGCTGATCCCCTTCAGTGCCGAGACCGTCGTCCAGATTAGACTAACCTGGACTACCCGGCACGGGAATGGCCGCTCTCCTTGCAGTTGGCATCCCGGCACCGGATCGCCACCTCTGAGCCGTCGGAAGCGGTCCTGGACAGTCCTAAACCCCAGGGCGCTTCCCGCTCCGGGCACAGTGCCCTGTGTGCCAAGGCGGGTCGGACCTTGCGATTATCTGAGAATGTGCCTGAATGGCCCGGCCTGGCAAGACTGGCTTGCCGCCCACTGTACCCGCTGACCCACGAGAGTCTCAGCGCCCACGCCCACCCCTTGTATGCTACCACATTTCACAGCCCAGACTCAGAGCTGGATCTCGGGAGATCCGCCCATGCAGCAATGGCCTGCGCCTCGCGGGCCTCCTCGGAGCGGCTGGGCAGCGAGCAGCTCCCGACTTCGTCCGGTCCGGGTGGTGGGAGTGTGCAGGGGAGGCCCGGGAGGTGTGTTGGGGTCATCGGAGGAAATGAGTAAATACGCGGAGCTTCGCGTCTAATGCCTTTTGAAAAAGGCTCTCCTGATAAAAACCACAGTTGGGACTTAATGAAAAGCAGTTGGCCCGGCTCCTCTGATCCCTGCCAGACGGCGGCATCCGCGCAGCGCCCAGGGACAGGTACCCGCTTGGGTCAGCGGTCGCACCCGGTAACACCCACCCCACAGTCCATCATCCCCGCCGCTGCACAGCATGCTGCACCTAGTGTTCGGGTTCTTGGACAGCCAAGGGACTGGGTGCATGACGAAAAGCTAAATAGGCGGGCGGCCAGTCTATTCTCACAACGAAACGTGGCAAAAGAAAGTAAAACGACTTAAGCAGCAGCCCAAGGGGAAATGGGGAAATTGAACAAAACAACGGATTAGCGGTTGAAGAACAAAGGTAACAGGTGAAGTCAGTCGGTGAGGTGGACAGAGGAACGAAAAGGAGTAAATGAACGAACGAAAAGAGCAGATCGAACGAAGCGGGTAAACGAGGAAGAAGAAGAAGAAAGAAGAAAAAAGAAGAAGAAGAAAAAGAAGAAGAAGAAGAAGAAGAAGAAGAAGAAGAAGAAGAAGAAGAAGAAGAAGAAGAAGAAGAAGAAGAAAAGAAGAAACGAAAGAGGAGGGGAAGAGGGTACTTCCTAAAGGTAGTACACACCAAATAGGAACAAATGAGATACGAATTTGGGTTGTGCAGGGGACAGGCCAAATGCAAAGGAGGCGCAGCTCAGCGAGCTCAAGCCTGGTCTGGGATCCTGCTTCCTCTCGACGATGTCCTGGCTGGAACTCCTCGGTTCTGTTCTTGGTTGCACGTGGATCCTTAGTAAAGTTACCCCCCCCACACACACACACACACACACACACACACACACACACACACACACACAAAATGTCCCTGCCTTTAAACAATGTCCCTGCCTTAAACTCGAGTGTTGGCTGGTCTTTGTTGAGACCCGCTTGTTGAGCTCGGAAGCCTGGCTCACTGGCTTCTCTCCGCATCCCGCTTGACTCTGGTCGCTCTTTGCAGAGAGCGCCTTGCTCTTCTCCCGACGCGGGCCTTGTTTCGTCCTTTCCAGACACCGGTGCATCCTCCTCGGGTAGTACCTGTGTGGGCAGGGGTGGTTCCTTTCGGTTTCTCCAGAACTGCCAGTTTGTCCCTAAGCTTGGCTCTCTGACCTGGAAACGAATCCTCTGAAATGATTCCTGCTGGAGTTCTGCCCACCTGCCTCAGTTGAGATCCACAGCCCCAAGACTATCGGGGAGAATTTAAGACCTTGGCTAAGAACCTCTAAGGAGAACACAATCGCCTTGCTGGTGTCCCTGAGCTTGGCGCTTATTATGGACTTAAGGTCTCGCGGCAAGAGCTTAGGAAATCCAGACTTCAGAAACTACTGACTCATTTAGAGACCCCAGCATGATGACCGAAAACGGGGCACTTTAGAGCAAGGCTGCCATGAAAGCTGAAAACCAGGTGGCTGACTCTGTAACAACAGTGGATGCCACGGACCTGGACTTTGGAGCCGTCAGGATTGGTGCTGCACACCAACCAAGCTTGAGGTGGCTTGAGTCAGCGAGACAGCGGGTGGTAGGGCTGTGAGGTGTTTCTCCCTGGTCAGGGATGCACAAGTTCAAAGGCCAGGTCAGAAATAAAGAATCCTGACCCCTGTTGGCACATTAAAAGTCCCAGTCCTCGAACCCGGCTTTCACTCTTACAGAGCTGTTGCATTCCTGCAGTTGTACAGGCTCGGAACACTCATTACACTGAGCTTCAGGCTCCCGGTGACCAACAACCAACTTGAATACTCTCTCTGGACCACCTCCAGTGTTCTGTAGTAACTGTCAAACCTCAAATGGGCCCTCCTTGACCGAACAACCTTCCCCTGGCAAGCTTAAACTGTTGGCGTCCACTCCTGGACTTCCTGATGGCTACTCTCCATTTCTTCCATGTCTGCCTCTACTCTACCTAGGCCTGACTCCTCAGAAAGCTGCTTGGGGAGCACTGAAAAGTGGCCCTGCCCCTGGAGTCCTCCAGCTAGACCAGGGAGGTTTTAGGAAAGCAGCAATGAAAGGGGGATGCAGTTGTCTGTCTCTGAGAGAGAAATAGAGACCAGTAGCCTTAGCCTCTGTTGTGGGGACAGCAGCTCTGCTATGATGTGATCTCTTGACTGTATCAGCTTATGGGTTCAAGAACAGGAAAGCCAGTGACTGGGCCCTAGATCCGAGTATTCCCTCCAAGCCAGCTCTTACAGGAACAGCGCTGGAGTAAGGAAGCAGAAGAGCTCTCTGTAGTGGGGTTAGTACTCCTAAGCCCCTGCCCTGACTTCTCCTCACCCATTTTCTGCCTGAAGTCCATCCTTACCTCCCTGAGAACCCAAGACACCAAGGCTCTTCCCTGCCAGGACCTTTGAGGGTGTATATCTCCAGGGTGACCCATTCCAAGCTCCTGGTGCTCTCTGACAATTTCTTATTTAGTTTGACTTCTTTGATTCCTGCTTCCTAGCAAACAGTATTACCGACCCTCTCCAACCAAAATGTGATGATGGGGAACAGAATGTAAGGACTGCAGTGTGATTCCTCTCTGTGGGTCATGAAGGAGATGCCACTACAAGCAGGTGTAGCCAGAGGCCAGGCCTTGTGTGGCCATACTAGGTCTTCAGGACATACATGGGAAGCTTATTTCACAACCTGGGTGGTCCTGAGGAGGTCACTGACCACTTTCCAGCTGAAAATGACTTTACCCAAGTTGTCTTCCAGTTAGGGCTCATCTGACTCAGTATACCCATCCATACACACACTCACAGCTGTGATCTTGACATTAGATCTCCAGGAAGAAACTGCTTCTTGGTGCCAGCTAGCTAGGCTTTCTGAGGGCCAGGGCCCTGTTGGAGATGGGCCTGTGGCCAAAGAAGGGGCCCTCTGAGTCAGCAGGGCATCTTCTTGGCGTCCTTGTGGCTTCCATCCCAGCAGACTGTTGAGGAGGAACTTTATGGGGACACGTCTGGGGGTCTTTTCCAGAGGACAGGGATGGGGGATGATTGTGGTGACCCAGTTTTCACCATGCCAGGTCAGTCATATGGGGTTCCTGCGTGAGAGCGTATCAGAGTGAGGCTGCTGGGAGCTGTTCCCAGCCTGCCATGGAGCCTATCTGCTCATGGGGGTGATGAGGAAGCAGTCAGAAACTCCAGAGATAGGAGGGACAGGCAGTGCTGAGGATAACAGGGAAAGGGATCTGTGGTACAGGTCCCTCAGAGCTCCTCCAAAGCACAGCCTATCTAGCTTCCACCTTTCTATTCTAGAGCTTAATTCTTGCCCTGACATCACAACTTTAGAGTGGATGAAGACAGGTGATTCCTGTGGAATCATCATTGTCCCAGCTTGCTTTTCATACCTCAGACTTAGGAAAATTAATGTTAATGTGAGACTTGGACTTCAAAGAATGAGGCACAGGGAAACGAGCCAAAGGTGGTCTATGCATCTCTGTCCACGCCTGTCTAGCTCTGAGAGCAGAGGCATGAGCCTGAGGGCCTGGGAACCAAGGCTGGCACAGCCAGAACAAGAGAGCACTCTAGAAGGGGTGGGAGATGTCAACCACCCATCCTTAACCCCTGCCCCCACTCTTGGCCCTACCAGGGTGGCAGTCCCTACTGTGGCGCCAATCCTGGCACCTCCACACCCTGTGGGACACACCACCACAGAGCACTTCCCCGAAATGAACCCCCCTCTGGCCCCAGAAGATCTGCCCAGACCACAGAGCACATGGCTCCCTAGGGCCCCCTCCCCAGCTGGAGGCTCAGCAGTCAGGCCTCTGAATGCCAGGCTCCCAGGGAGGGTAGCTGCCAGGAGGAAGAGAGGGGGAAGGAGGAGGCGGGGACTGAAGCTTCAATGCTCTTTCCCTCCCTCTATTCCACCCACAAAAAAAACCCTGTTAGGTTTCCATCCTCCTTTTTGTGTTTTCCATTGCAGCTGAGGAGAAGGTCTCCAAAGCTGCCAGCTTTCCCCAGCTGCCTGTGGACTGCCGAGGGGGTCCCACAGACGGGCCCTCTAATGTGCAAGGTTCCCCAGGTCCCTGCCTGGCCAGCTTGCGTGTCCCTCTTTCCCCGGGACTTCCTGACTCCATGGAGTTGGCCAAGAGCAAGAGCAAGAAACGCCGGAACCGCACGACCTTCAGTACATTCCAGCTGGAAGAATTGGAGAAAGTCTTCCAGAAAACCCACTACCCTGATGTGTATGCCCGGGAGCAGCTGGCTTTACGCACGGACCTGACTGAAGCCCGGGTACAGGTGAGGCCACGGTGGGCACCAGACTCTCTGGCTGCCACAACCACTCAGGCCATGGGCCAGATCAAGGAAGAGCTAGGAGAAGTGAGCACCAGGTCCTCCTGGAGGCTGGCCTTTGTAACTCAGCCTTCATGCCAGCTCTGCTGTGGCTGCATACTTTTCTCTATTTCTAATGAAATACATCATTGGGTCAAGTCTTAGGCATAGGCTTGCAGGTAGTGGTCTCTTGGAGTCCAAATATCTGTACAGAGTCCTCTATTATTTACTAGGAGCCAGGTGATTCTGTTGCCTGCTTTTGGCAAAGGAATTACCAGTAGCAAGCCAGAGAATCTTTGAAGGTCACCAGTTGCAAGAAGTGAGTGCTGACCATCTATCAGTGCTACTTGTGAGGCAGCTGGCCAGAGTGGGAAGGTCACTGGAGGGTATGTCAGACTCACCATCAACCAACCAACAACCAACTTACAGTTAGGGCTTGACCAGGAACCCTTCCCTACCTTCAACAGGCTCCTCTGTATAATGACCAACCCTCAGGGCCTTTGGCTATTGTCACTGCTTCACATAGTGAGGAATCCAGCCAGTGAGATAGAGGGAGAGAAGGGTGGGTGGATTCTGGGAGAGGGAGAAGGAAGGCTATGCCCAGTTACGTTGGAAGTGATGGAGAACACAAAGGTGGCAAGCAGGACCGTCATTAGGAGTCTGGCTCAAGAGGAAGACTGGTCATTTGTGGCCTTGCTTGGATCTATGGTTTAGTCAGAATGGGCTCCCCAGTGGCAGATAAGGAGGCACTGGAAGGGGTGTTTGGGGTTCCAGAGAAAGGCGAGGTCACAGCCCTGGCAGAGGAATCTGCCCCTCCTACCATGAGGGAAGAGGAATCTGCCCCTCCTACCATGAGGGAAGAGGAGAAGTGAAGCTCCTGTTTGTCACTCCCAGGATGGGGCCTTCCAGAGGCTCTGGAGAAGATGCTAGGGTTGGGGCAGCTCTAATAGACTATGGGGTGCCACAGGCCACTCTGCAGAAGCCAGTACCATCGATCCCATCAGGCCTGACAGTCAGATCCAAAATAGGACCAGAGGAGCTCAGGGTGTTTCCTCTGCTGTGTCCTCCTGCTTTCCTGTCCCATCTAGGTGGCAGCTAAAACTGTCCTCTATAACTGTCCACCAAGGTTCTTCAAGCTATGGGAACAACCCCCGATTTTATAAGCTAAGGAAGCCCAAAATGGGGAGTCTCTGGAGTGCCCTGTTGGGATGGAGTCTGAAGTGCTCTTCCCTGTGGAAATGTGTGGTATGTGGGGCAGGGGCACTCCCTCACTCCTCTCCTACCCCCTCATTTTTATTTTATTTTAACTTTTGGGGGGTGGTTTTGAAACAGGGTCTCATTCTGTCTAGTACCAGGATTCACTGCACAGCCCAGGCTGACCTCAAACTAAAGATTCTTCTATTCCTGAGTGCTGGCAATAGCACACGTTAAAGGCTTGAGCCACCAGGCCCAGCTCCTAGGCCTTTCGACCCTGGAAGAAGACAGGAGTAGTAGTCATGGAACTCCCAAGCCCAGTCCAGAAGCCTCCCCAACCACCAAGGCCCTAGAGAATGGGGAGATTCTCCTCTGACAGGAGCATGACTCTCACCATAAACCCCACCCCATGAAGAGGACTAATTAAGACCACACATGTGACAATGGAGAGGGCAAGTCCCAAACCCAGGCAGAGGTCCACAGAGGAGAGGCCCCAGGAGGAAATGGGTGGTGACAAGAAAGTAATTCCCAATAAAGGCCTAAATCCCTGAAGAGGAGGGAGAGGAGAGAAGGGCATTCATGGTGGACACTCTTGACCTCAGCTAGGCCTGCCCTGGGATCCCAACAACCTGGAAGACAGGAGAATAGGGGATGCACAGTTTCTTAGTTGTCAAGTTACTGGTCTATGTGCGTAGAGATGGCCATGGAGAAAGGAATATAGAGGGCTGGGGAGTCCTCATCCCTAACAGGGTAGCGGGGTTTACACGCACATAAACACACACACAGTTTTTTTGTTTTGTTTTGTTTTTAATGTGTTTCTAGATGGATCCCTAGAAAACAGTGGTTGTGTGTGGTTGGTTTTGGCTTTGGATTTTGTTAGGGTTACATGTATTTTTGACAGGCTTCAAACTCAGTGTGTGGCTGAAGCTGGCCTTGAACACCTAATCCTCTAGCCTCCACTTCCCAAGTTATGGAATTACAGGCATGTGTCATTATACCCACCTTAGTTTTGTTCCAATATTACCAACATCTATTCCATAGCTGACACAGTATCAAATGAAAGAAATAAAATTACATATACCAATACAAATAAATGAAATAGGATAGGGTATATTCCAAATTCATCACATCTATGCTCAGATGTGTATAAGACAACGGCCCCACGCCTGCCAAGAATTCTCAAATGATTGAAAAGTAGACTCCCAAAGAGAGCATGGGCACAGAATGTGATGAGTGCCCTGAGAAAAGTCAGGACATTATAGAAGAACCCAGTCTGGATGACGTTTTGAAGAGATGGGTAGCCAAGGAAGGGGAAACTTATTCACAGGTGAGAAGAAACTGCTGGCAGGTATCTTAAACGAGAAGTAGGTGGGAGCTTGGGAGGCATCTAGGAAGAACCAAGTGCTGTTGCCTGGCAGGACATAAGACTATGGAGAGGGCAAGGGCCAGACCTAAGCAGCCTTGCTAGGAAATGGGCTCTAGGCCAGGGTTTCCAGGGAGCCACTGAAGAATTAAACAGGACCATGACCTGAATAAGAATGCCTTAACTGAATAGGAATGCCTTAATTCATTGGATGCTACAAGGTAGAACATCCCAACACTGGCACACCTAGGAAGTAATCCTGGGCCCCTGAGGCCCACAGGTCCCCTTCCCCTACAACACTATGACAAGACCTAGCCAGAGATGAAGAGAATGACTCATCCTGGGGGATGGTTGCTGGGGGCCCTGGGGACCAGTAGTACTGCTTTGGGATGGGGCCTCTCCCAGGCACCCTTCCCAGGCTCCACTGGCCCTGGGAACAGTGAGGATTTCTAAGATCCTGCCACTTGGGACTTTCTGGCGTGGATCTAGATCCCAGGAGAGGACTCAGTGATTACCCTCACCCATTAGGCTCCAGTCCTCAGGGCTGCTCTGGCATCCCTTAACCCTTCCCAATGGTCTGATCTCCAGGTCTGGTTCCAGAACCGCAGAGCCAAGTGGCGGAAGCGTGAGCGTTATGGGAAGATGCAGGAGGGGCGGAACCCTTTCACCACTGCCTATGACATCTCTGTGCTGCCCCGGACAGACAGCCATCCTCAGGTGAGACCTTTAGTCCCACCCTTCGACAAGCTTGTTCCTGACCTGTGGGGTTGCCAGTGAGAACATGTGCTCTGGGGGCGGGGCCTGCAGCGGCTCCTGCAGCATCTGGGTGATGTGTGACGTGGGTGATTTCCTTAACTTCTTCCTGTGCAGAGCGGGGCTATTGCCTACTCTGATACACACAGAACATGGAGGAACTAAGGAAGAAAGTATAGTTCTGAGAAGCCATGGTGGGGGCATCCTGGATGCCAGTATGGGTGGTAGGAGGGATGGCCCTGCGTCTAGTGGAGACTTCGAGGACACTTCGGAGGCTTCAAGGACAATGAGAAAGCCACCAGGGTAAGGCAAGCAGCTTCGGGAGCAAGCGGATCATAGCCCTTCTTTTTCCTTCTCTTTTCAGCTGCAGAATTCTCTGTGGCCCAGTCCAGGGTCTGGGAGCCCAGGGGGGCCCTGCCTCATGTCGCCAGAGGGCATCCCCTCTCCATGCATGTCTCCATACTCCCACTCCCATGGAAACGTGGCTGGCTTCATGGGAGTGCCAGCCTCCCCGGCAGCCCACCCTGGCATCTATTCCATCCATGGCTTTCCTCCTGCCCTAGGAGGGCACAGCTTTGAGCCTTCTCCAGATGGTGACTACAAGTCTCCAAGCCTGGTCTCGCTCAGGGTGAAGCCCAAAGAACCCCCCAGCCTGCTGAACTGGACCACGTGATGGGTTACAGGGACACAGAACGAGCTGCTCACTCCTCTTCCTGCTCTCGCCTGCTCCTCGCCCATCTCTGCCTGGACACCAGACAGCAAACCCTTCTGCCTCCGTGTCCTGGGTGGTTCCAGAAGCTTGGGAGAGAAGCTGGGACCCTCAGCCTCCTTCAGGGATCTGACTACAGGGTCTTATCTCTTAAAATAGGTGGGGCTGCCTGTAGAGACTTCAAAGCATGCAGGACTCTTCCTTATAAACTGGGTCCCTTCGTTCAAATTGGGCTAGAGAAAAGGTGGCAGGCGATGCCCTGTTTTCTCAAGACTGTTTCTAAGTCCGGGGAGTCAGCCCAGGAAGATGGGAGGAGGATGCAGACTGAGCAGGGAGGAGCTCTCTGTGGCACTCAGGGCTGGCCTCGCTTCTGCCTTTCTACCACCAGGGGGCGTTCGCTAAGTGCCTGGAGCTGACACGTGCCCAGAGGGCCAAGGTCAGCTTAATAAAAGGTGGGGGTCTCCTCTGCTCCAAACATCCCTCAAACCTTTCTGCCCCATACCCAGTCTATCAACATACTGTGGAGTCATTTTCTCCAAGGAGGGAAGAAATTCCACCAGACATTAAATAATTGGATTTGCTTTCATGGGATCAGGTCAGGGTTATGCCTCGGAAACCATACTGGATGTTGATCAAAATAAAACGGATTTTTCTAGTCTCTGAGCCCCTGCGACCCGGATCAAGATTTTTGTAAAAATGCTTTTGTAGTAATAAACACAGTGATGTTTTTCATTCTAGGTGGCTGTCTATGCCCAGCATGTTGTCCTCGATTGCTTTAGGGGTAACCTGTGTCTATGATCTAGGCTGGGTCCAGCCCTCCTGTGGAACATCACGAATCTAGGGGCCTGTAATAACCAGGCGCAGTGGCAGTGACAGAACCCTCAAGGTCAATGTATGCCACGCCTGGCTCTGTCACCTGTATCAGCTCGGTGGCTTTGGCAGGCCCCAAGAGGCTCTAAAGCGCCAGAGCTCATTTGTTTGGCAGGGAAATTTGGGGGTGGGAACAGGAGTAAGAGAGTTGAGGAAAGCTTGTGGTTGAACTGACCACGGAGAGAATGGAAGGACAAGGATCTTATGGAGGTTTTGAGTGCCTGTGGGCTGGGACCCCAAGTGCTGGGGGTGGGGCAGCTGTCTTCTCCCAGATGCCCTGAGAGCATGTCTGAGCTGTGGGGCAGAGACAAAAGCCAGAACTCTTTCTTGTGGTTTTAGAGTATTACCCATTCTATCCCTCATCCCCTGCCTTATCTCTGGAGCCTGGAAGGCAGGAAAAAAGCAGGCCTGGCCCTCCCACCCTCCCAGTAAACACAACCACATTGCTCAGAATTCCACTCAGCTCAGCCCAGCCATCCCCCACCCCACGCCTCATCTTTCAGACACAGAGAAAGCCAAACACGAAGACACATCAGTGCTGTCTTATTCCCAAGGAGGGAACAAGTTCTCCATCAGATTGAATTTCCTAGCCAAGACATTTACCATGAAGTGACCATGCATCCCCATAGAAGTATCTCCCTTCTCTCTTCCTTTCCCAGAGAAAGCTGGCACCTTCCTTCTCTACCCTGACACTGGCAGAAAGAGGACTGTCTAGAGCTACCACTCACTGACAAGCCTCCTAGACTTTTACCCACCAGTCAGTAAGGAGCTCATGTCTGATTCCAGGATACATACCACTTCACTAGAAATGTCTTCATCCAAGGAATGGTCAGTGACATTTTGACCCTTATGCCCTACAAAAGCCAGAGAACTATTTGTATTAGTCGTTCTCTTGCTAGGACAAAAATCCAGGATGGACTTATTCTGGCTCAGCTTTTTTGTTGTTATTTTATTTCAGAGACAGGTCTTTCTGTGTAGCCCTGACTGTCCTGGAAGCTTTGTAGACCAGTCTGGCCTCGAACTCAGAGATCTGCCTGCCTCTGCCTGGAATTAAAAGATGTGTACCACTACCACCCAGCTACGGCACAGTTCACACTGTGCTGGAGGAAGCGATGCAGTGTGAGCAGCTAGTCACACTGTTTGTTCAGTCACACAGAGGCATGCTGCTGCTCAGCCCACTTTCAGTCTGGGACTTCAGCCTATGGGATGGTACTGGCCACAGATGCAGAACGAGGTTGGTTTGTTATAGAATTGCAAGTTGAAATCCTACTCCATGCTGGGCCTTGTGCGATGGTTACACTTCTTTTCTCCTAGTTTAGAAGGTTTAGAAAGAGAGAAAGATGGAATGGGAGAAGTAGAGAGACTGAAGCTCAAGCAAAGGAAGTTGAAATAAGGGCAGAAGAAAATGGCATTGAGTCTAGGATCAAGTCAGCAAGAGCAGTAGAGTCTACAGAGGCCATGGGCAATGCTTAGAGGGACTGTGTGGAGGGCACAGGGAGGCCGGATGCTGACTCCTGGCTCCCATCCAGGTGCATCTGCCCACAGCTCATATTTTTCTGTCCAGTGACAACTAAATGAAGAGAAAGCTAACTTTACAACCGCCTACTTCACACATAATGAATACGAATGGGCACCCCGGAGCCTGTCTCATGGGATTATCTGTGAGCTGACAGGTCCTCCCACCGACTGGGTCATCCCAGCCAGCCTGTCCCCTGGCTGGGGCACAGACAGTCCCTCACCTGCTTCCCATTAGCCATATACCCCCCTCCTCCATGCCTTCTCCAGCCCGCAGACCTCCTGATAGCCTTGCCTCCAAGCTCACTCTAGAGGTGATTCAAGACTCCCCACTAGATCCTGTCTTTTACCAAGGTTTGTGGGGGGTGGGGGTGGCGCTGGGTTTCTGCTCACTCCTGGGCAGGGAAAGGGGAAGCAGCTCTACCTGGAATTCCAACTTCAGGAGAGTTGTTGTACTCAGTCTGTCTCTTCTGAGACTCTTCTTGGTCCCACTGAGAGCCAAGCACAGATTGAAGATGGTACCAGTTGTGGTGGTGCACACCAGGAGGACATGCCAAAGAGGCAATGGTAGGAAAGTCACAGATTCCATCTTTAGATCTCGGTTGTCACTGGTGCATTGACTCCACAGAAGAACTGCAGGATTTGACCTCAGTCAGCAGTAGAGACTGTTTCCCATCAGAGGTTTTTATTTAGTCATCCTTCCCCACCTTTCTCAGCCATTGGTACATCAACCTGAATTACCAACCCAAAGTACAGACTCTCTGTGGCCCCAGACAGAAACAGAACCCAGCCTAGACAGGACTTGAATAGACATTTCCCTGACCCAGCTGAGGAAGCATATAGCCTACCCTCACCCCAGCCTTCTTGGCTCCCTTCCCACTCCATTACTGTAGGCTTCCCCAGCCCAGTCTCTTGTCCAGGAGGAAGGAATGGACTCTGGAACCCATGGTGGGACCATTGGATGGAATGGTAGACTGGTACCCTCTGCACCTGGACCTTCAAGACTTCTAGCACAGCACCTGGCCCAGGGCAGATGAAAGGAAGTTCTGTCCTGCAAGGACTTGTTTTCTAGGAGATACAGGAAATATATGCAACTTCACAGGTCAGAATTAGAAGGGCATCAGCAATGCTAATTGTTACCTATTTATAGGTGTACCTTGTCAGCCAGGACTGGATAGGGTCCATTACCTGTTACCCTATCCAGTCTTTACAACAGCTGCTATCACGAAGGCAAACATTACAGATAATGAGCCTTGGAGCCCCATTAGCTCAAGGATATTCAGTGAGTAAAGGTCAAGGCTTGGATTGAAGTCAGAGCTAGTCAGGTGTGGCAGCACCCACTTTTCATCCAGAACTTCAGAGGCAGAGTCAAACTACAAAGTTTGTTCCAGGACACCAAGACTACATAGTGAGACCCTATCTCAGAAGGTGTGGAGGAGTCAGGGCTGTCTGACTCCCAAGGGAGCTAACCCCTTTTGAGAGCAGCAGCCTAAGACTGATTTTGCCACGTGCCAAATGATGATGGCTGCTACTGTGCCATTAAGTAGTCAGCCTCCAGAGGGAGAAACCCAACATGGAGAGCAGAGGTAGCTAGCATAGGAGTCCAGGAAAGACATGGCACAGACCTGTAATCCCATTTATTTGGAAGACTGAGGCAGGAGAATTACAAGATCAAGGCCTGCCTAGGTTACAAGTCCGTTCAAGGCCAGACTGTGTAGACTTATTGAGACATTGCCTCAAAATAAAAAGTAGAGAGTGCTGTGGAGGCTCCGGATTCAACCCCTAATGTGTCAAAACAAAACCAAAACACAAAAACATAGCAGTAATCCAAGTTACAGTGAGGGTACACTCAGGGCTAGCCAATAACTAAGACAAGGCTAAGCCTGGGTGGCCCAGATAGGGCCTAAAGCAAGGGACGTTTGCCATGAATCATCTGTGCTAGGGACCATGTCAGAGCCAATACCAAGTAAGTATGGTAAACAAATGAACAACTGAGCAGTGGCAGCGAGTGCCAAGGGATGGCAATGATTAAGAGGGTGGGGGTTGGGAGTGCATGGATACTGCAGAGACTGTGTTTGAATCCTGGCTCTATCCCTTATTTCTGTATGGCCCAGGGCAAGCTCCTTACCACTTCTGTGCCAGTTTGCACATCTGCAAAACTGGGCTTGCAGCGGCATTTACCTTTCATGGTGCATTAGCTACTTTTCTTGTTGCTATGGCAAGATGCCTGGCAAAAGGGACTTGAAGAAGGGTTTGTTTTGGCTCATGGTTTTAGGAGACACAGGCATTGTGGAGGAGGCACGGGTGGCTGGTCACCCTTTTCTAATCACAGTCAGAAAAACAGGGATGAATGCTGGTGCTCAGGCTACTTTCTTCCTATTTCTTTATTTTGTCCATGTGATGGTTCCAGCCACATTGACAGTAAGTCCTCCCTCCTCAGTTAACCCTCTCTAGAAATGTCCCCAGTAGACACACCCTTAAAGTGCATTTATCAGATGATTGTAAATCCTGTCACGTTGACAGTGGAGAGCAACCAACACACAGGGCTATTATGACAGATGTTCTTCTGTTCATCCCTACTACATAGATGATGTGACTAAGAGATACCTAATATTGTGTATCTGTTCCCTGTTTAGCATCCAGTTAAGTGAATCTTTAAGATGGTACAAGCCTTGGGGTAACCCATCCCTTGGTACATTAAGGAACACTGGACCCTTCTGGGTAACTCAACTATTTTCAGAGCGCCTTCATGTATGTCTCATCACCCGGATAAGACAGCTAGAAATTGGATGTCACTAAGACATTTGTATACAAGGACCTTGGTTCTAAGAGCCAACATGACAGTAACTTCCCTGGGGCCAGCCTGAATCTAAAGATGAATGGATTCAAGTACCCAGGCCCAATTGCCTCATGTGTTTTTCTACAGGCAGAGGAGAGTCTGGGGAAATCTACAAAGAGGAGCAGGGGTGATCAAAGCCTCAGGCTAAGCAATTTCAGAGACCTAGATGCATGCTGGAGTAAGAATGTGAAAGCCCACCTTCCCCAGATCGAAATCTCAGCATCTGTACTTCCTGTAAGTCTGGCAAGCAGCAGCAGATCCACCATGCATACAAGAATGACAGGACTTCTTTGTCCTGTTCAGGCCACTTTGGGGCGAAAGAGCCAGTCACAGGGACTTTCAAGCTCTGACCCTTCCACCTTGCTATTATTAACCATGCTGCCACATTCTCAAGCACAGCCTGGGGCTCAGCAGGTTGCAGACCCAGCAGGCACTGAATCTAAATACCAACAAAGAAGACTTGCCCTGGAATATTTCATTTATCAGGGCATTCCCTGAGAGATTTAGGACCTCATGCATATTGCCTACAAGGAGCTTCTGGGGATTATGAATATGAACAGCCCTGTCACTAAAGCCACAAGGAGGATGAACCTGAAGAAAAAGAAGGTTGAAGCAGACATGATCAGGTACCTGAGCCAAGTGAGGTCCCAGGACTCAAAGTGACATTTCCCTTGTTTCTCCCTTAGTCACAGGAGCCACAAGCTCTCTCTACCACTCTCCCACTATGAGACTGATTCCTGAGGGCACTCAACTTTCCTCTTTGTCCCAAATACCTCTGTTCAACAAGACCCAATCAACTTGACTCCACTGTAACCTAGCACTAACCGGCTTGACTGAGGACAGCTCAGGAGTATGATCCTGAGAAACCTGAGGTTTCTACGGAAACTACAGCAAGGCAAGTCATTCAGAACCCAGCAACCCAGAATCCTAAAGCAATCCCAGACTGATGTGTGCAAATGGCCAAGTACCAACTCCTCCTTCCCTCTACGATAGATAGGAAAGGCAGGCAAGAAAGAGGTAAGTGGCTTATCATATTGGTAGAAAGTGGCACTTCAGCGAACTGCAGATTTTTAGACCATATTTCTGAGAGAGAATCTCATGGAGCCTAGGATGCCCTTGAACTATGTGGGCAAAGATGACCTAGAACCTCTGATTCTCCTGCTTCACCTCTCAAGTGCTGAGATTACAAGTGTGCACCACCATGCCTCGTTGATGTGGTGCTGGGGATCAAACCCAGGGCTTCTTACCTGCTACGCAAGAACTCGACCCCCTGAGCTACCTCCCTAGCCCCCAGAGCCTGTATACAGACAAGGCAACAGGGATAGTTTTTGCTTTCTTTTAATGTAAACAGAATACACAAACACATTAAAAACCCCACCATGACACAAGAGAACACATAGAGTTTTATATATTTACAGGTCATGGCAATCAAGAGGAAACTGGCACCTCTGGCTTTGGGAAGCCTTGCTCTTTTATCACATCCAAAACCAGGGTACAGAATCTGTGGTATCTAACACTTCTGGACAAAACACAGCAGGATGCTGGAATGGCATCGATACCCCCAGAACACAACCAAGGTGCCAACTCTCTATTCTTGGCCCTCACACTAACCCCTCCTCCTTGACCAACTGCAATGCCAAAGGTGCTCAGGAGTCAATGGGACCTTGAGATGCAGCTGTTGATGAGAAGGGATGCAAGGCCCATCTCGGCTTTTCCCAGCCTGGGGCTAACTGTGAAATGAGTTGCAGTCAATCCTATCCAAGAGGGGAGGGCAGAAACTGGGGGAGCGGAGGAAGAGTAGATCCCAGCTTGGAGATGACTGCTCCTGAGTAGGATGCTAGGAATCAACCAGAGGCCAACCTAGATTTACTCACAGGCCCAGGGCTGGCTGTGGAGGACTCAATGGAGCTGTGCTGCCACCTGGAGGGCAACAAGAGCACTGCAGCAATGATGAGGACAGTCCCTCGGTATGATGAGATAACAGTCTGTTTCAGTGCTCCTCACTGCAGCAACTCTTCCCAGGAAATGGGTTTAGAGAAGACTTCCCTTTCTAGCCACAGGTCATAGTTCATCTGGAAGTCCTCAGGTAGATCTACACGCTGGCCTAGGACACTCTGCAGGCAATTGTCCACTGGCAAGAAGTCAGGGTTGCTGTGGGTCCTGTCATAGCGCCGGGCATTGAAGCGTTCGATGTTGGCACGGAGGGCGCATTCCTCTGCCTGGAAGTCCCAAGGCCGGGCATCCAGATCTGGGACAAAGCAGAGTCCCAGTTAGGAGTCCAGCCCTATAGCAGCTCCCCATGAGAAAGGGTATGACCTTAGGCCAGGAGATCACCTCCAAGCACCATCCTCAGGAAGATAAATACAAATGCTTTCCCAGAAGTAGAGCATAGTCAAATATAAGGAGAAAATCCAGACCTACTGAGAAAGACACTTGTTCCCCCAAAATATGTAGACCCAGATGGGAGAGCCCCTGGAAAAAAACAATTTCTCTAAATGAAGTCTCCTTGGTTCTAGGGAACAAAAGTGCAGCCTGGAGACTCCCTCATCTGTTCATCCTCTCACCCCACACACAGATGTCATGTGCTACCCTGAGCCCAGACGCCTCACATAGTGTTATAGTGTTGTGACTGTAACAATGTAAATTATACTAGGAGAAGATAACATAGGTATCCAGAGGCCCAGAAACAGGAAGTGTCATGCTAATGTTCAGCGACTAAGTGTACCTGTGCAGTCTGTTCTAACAGAGGGCACACTGAAGAGCACAGGCATCTATGTATGTTTGGATCTGCACAGAAACCCTCAGTAGGTCCTGAGGGACTGTACTCTGTGCCTAGAGTCCTGGGTGTGACAGAAGCTGCTGCCAGCAGATAATGGGCTTGAAAAAGAAAGCTGTGGACTATGGGACCAGGGAAGTGAGTGAGTGTCCCTTCCCTGTCTTCGCGTTTGACTTCATTCATAAGGGAAATAAGAAGCTAATCAGGAGGCAACAGTATAGGGTGGCTAGCTATATGGGAAAGATTACAGGAGCCAAAGCAGAGGCAAATAGAGGGGAGAAACTAGAATGAGAGCTGGTCAGGAGCTATTGGATTTAGGCAGCCAGAAGGCAGCTGTAGTTGGGATGAGAGGGCAGAATCTCATGGCAATTTCTAGAAAAGACATGATTTAGAGTAGAGAGATGGAGAAACAGATGACCACAGACACTGAGCAGTTTTCCACTTTTGCCTGGTGCTCCCTTCTTGGTGCCACAAAAACTAGAGCCAGGTTCCTTTTTTTTTTGTTTTTGTTTTTTGTTTTTCAAGACAGGGTTTTCCTTTGTACTTTTAGAGCCTGTCCTGGAACTAGCTCTTGTAGACCAGGATGGTGTCAAACTCACAGAGATCGCCTGTCTCTACCTCCAAAATACTGGGATTAAAGGTGTGCACCACCACCGCCCAGCTAGCCAGGCCCCGTCTGTGCCTCAGGGTAGAAACAGCTAAGGTACCAGAGGCAAGGAGTCAAAAGTGTGCCTTGTCCCACCCTCTTCCAATCTTGCTTCCCAAATGGCCTTACCATTGCCGTATGCCCAGTCGTCGTTCAGCCGATGTCGCACCTTCTGGTAGATGGCAGACATTGTCTTCATGTTGCTCTTGCGCCACTGTCGCCCCAAGTATTTGGTCTGCACTTTGAGCAGCTTTAGCACATAGAGCTGCATCATGGCTTGCTTCACCTTCAGGGCCCGCTTCAGGATGGGTGCCGACTTGAACACCACCAGCATCTGTGTGGACACAGTGACAGCCATTGCAAGGAAAGGAGTAAGTGTGTGTGCCACTACATGGTCACTTAACACTTGCCAGGTAGGGAACAGGGCGACAAGCCATGCAGTTTCTCCTAAACTCACTGGTTTTCTGGTACACAGAGAAAACTTTAAGCACTAAAACTAGCACAGCTACGGCAAACCACAAGGGTTGGTCACCCTAATTATGGGTCACTCTGTAATCTCCTTTCTGAGAATTCATGGACCTGCCCTGTCCAAAGGTCAGGATCAGGGATAAGGCGGCTCTCGGACCCCTGACTATCATTTCCCAATCAGGATCAAGAGGCTACGGAAGATGTATCTGTAAGGGTGGATTTGTTTCAGTGCATGACTGAGAGTCTCTACCAGCTTCTGCTTCTACCAAGAACCAGATGTCTGCAGAACTGAGTAAGGACAATGCTGCCTCAAAAGCTCCATCCTCGTCAGGCGTTGGTGGCACATGCCTTTAATCCCAGCACTTGGGAGGCAGAGGCAGGTGGATCTCTGTGAGTTCAAGGCCAGCCTGGTCTCCAGAGCAAGTGCCAGGATAGGCTCCAAAGCTACACAGAGAAACCCTGTCTCAAAAAACAAACAATCAGGGGCTGGAGAGATGGCTCAGAGGTTAAGAGCACCAACTGCTCTTCCAGAGGTCCTGAGTTCAATTCCCAGCAACCACATGGTGGCTCACAACCATCTGTTATGAGATCTGGTGCCCCCTTCTGGTGTACAGATATACATGGAAGTAGAATGTTGTATATATAATAAATAAAATCTTAAAACAAACAAACAAAAAACAAAAGCTCCACCCTGAGGACTCCCTGCCCCAGGTGAGGGGAGGCATAGCACGTGGCACTCCTCTGTGAGTTCCCAGTTCCAGACTTGCTGCAGCAGTGACTCACCATGGTCCTTGAGTGTTTCCATTTTGTTAGTTTGTTCAAGATCCGAAGAAGATTAATGCAAGAAAAGAGGTTCCTCCAGCAAAACTGGTTGTTGTCACCAGCTTCCTGCAGGGAAAAGGAAAAGGAAAAGCAGCCACAGGCTGCTCAGCAGTGTCCAATGGCCTTGACAAATATACCACAGTGGCCATGTGTCAATGCTTCTAGCATCAAGTTCTCTGTCTCACAGCCAAAGGGAAACTCCATCCCACAAGTTGAAAGAGAAGCAGGGACTCAATAGACTTTTCCTGAAGGAAGCATGGGCCATAAAACCAGGAACCATAGCCCCAGACTTCAGTGGGAAGATGCAAGCAGCTTGAGTAGGCAAGTTCTAGGTCAGCAGCCCCTGCAGAACATGCTCCCTGACTAGCCCTAACCTATCCCAGGTGTTCTGCCCTATAAAATCCCTCCCCAACTTTATGGCCATTTCTGGCATTTTAAAAGCCAAAGGTGACCTCATCTGAAAGATTCCTCTATCTTTGCTTTGCAGGAGGCAACCCTCATAACAAAGGAATAGCCAGGGCAATCCCAGCCACTCACCAGACTCTCTGCAGTTAACTCTGGAAGCTCATTTACCACGCAGTGAGGGTAATCCAGGACAGAAATGCTGAAGAATGCAAGAAGACACAGTGTGCACCGTGAGTAAAGGCTGGGTCTGTCAGTAGCCATGATTTAAACTGAAGCAGAAGTAGCAATCTACCTTACTTGCTCTAACCCTGACTATAAGATGAGGAACTATCTGCTACAATACATGTGGAAAGTTTCCCTATGACAGGTTCAGTTTATAATCTAATTAGTAACCTGCAGCTTTCCCCATAACATGAATCTAGGAGGTAGGGCTCAAGACAATTGATGTATGCCAAGCTCTCTTAGAAGCCACAGCTACCCAGACACTTCCCTTGTGATGTCTCACACTGATAAGCAGGTGCTATCAGGTCCAGCGGGCACAAGGTGGGTGTTAAGGAAGGCCAAGCTCCTTACAGAGAACTGTGAGGGGAAAGGGAAGAAGGATAGAAGTAGTAGTGAAGGCAATTCTGGAGCTTAGGATGAGAGCCTCCTGGTCAAAAACAAAGTCACTAGACTAGCTAACCTCAAAACAGACACACTGTCATTCATTTTGTCTCCTGATGCCTGGCAAAGTGTTGACTCATAGATGCTCAGAAAAATGTCTGCTGAGGAGTCTCAATGGAGAGGCCAGATAGAAATCCTGCCATTTGCCTATTCTACCCTTTCTTGGCCCTGGTCCTTATCACCTGTTCTTGGCAGTGATGTAGGACATGATATTTTGATTGAAGAACTTCAGGATCAAAGGAATGCAGTTGGCAAAGACCAGGTGCTGAGCCATGTATTCAAACTGAAACCAACAGAAGAAAAATAAGCATGCCTCTTATTCTCTTTTCTCTAGAGACAAAAAGCCTTGGCTGGATAATCTCATATTAGAATGCTCATGCAGAGAGCTTAAGTGGGCTCAAAGCCAAGCCCTATTCTCGGGTTAGGGAGCAGTATGGACTGAGGCACAGGCGCAGTGCACACGAAGGCAGACAGACCCTACAGGTACCTGGTAGATGTGGTTCAACTTAAAGTGCTTGAGCAGCAGCAGCAGCACAGCAGAAATGGCCTTAACGATGACCTCCTTGTGGCGGTTCACATCCACCCCCAGCTTCATGCTCTGCAACACTGTGGTGCTAGAAACACAAGTGCCTGATGAGTCGCCAGCACACACACAGCACCTTCTGCCTAGGCATCCATAGTGGGGATGGATTCCAGAACCCTCTGGTAAAGGACCAAATCCCACAAACACTTCAGAGGTCAGCCTTAGGAATCCCATCTACCCATCTCCCAAATGATCCAGCCAGACACAACTTCCATCTTCCCCATGATGCTGCCCATCTAGTTCCTGATTTACTTAGAAGTTCACTCAGTGACAGTCTGTGCTGAGATTCAGGCTACGCCATCTCTCTAGCCAGGGAAACTTATCCAGTAGTTTCCTTCATCTGAATCAAAAATACCCTTGACTTAACCTGCAGCAAAGCTGGGCCAACAAAAGAAACCAACCTGAAAAACACTGGCCCTCTTTCTTCTACCCATTCATAGCACTGATACTCACGGCATCTCCTCAGGCAGAACATCTGCCAGGATGTTGATTGAGTCTGTTTTGGCTTTTGATGTGGGAGCTGCAGCCAGTAGGATCTTCAGGAGGGCAATCTGGGAAAAGCAGACTACTCAGATGGGCATCAGAGCCCAGGGCCATAATGGAGTCCTGAGAAGTGGGGTCTGCAAGTGGCAGGAGCCTTGTGGGGTGAAGGAGATCAGCCTATAGGGTATCTCATCACAGGTACCCACTGATCACCCCGAGAGAGAGGTCCCAGACAGAGTACTCACCATATACTGAGGCAGGCTGGGGAGCAAGCCTTGGTAGAGGGTTTCTGCAGGAACTTGTTCAACTTCTTCTTCTCCCTTTAATACAAAGTCACAAACACAAAAACCTATGTCCAGACTACAGTCTCCTGAGCCAGAATCTCTAAGTATTAAAGTGAAGAGTGACACTGATGATAATGACAGGAGGTTCTGAAACATACAGCATGGCAGGAACTTCAGTTGGATAGTTTAGTTAATTCTTATTATAACCTTCTTCATAAGGTACCACAGTCATACATGTTCACAAACACCTGTAACCACAGCACTGGTTAGGCCGAGAGGTATCTGAGGCCATTCTGAGCTGTACAGTGAGGCCATCTGGGTTATAGATAGATGTTATCTCAAATAAACAAGCAAGTAAATAACAATGAAGGCACTAGTCTATCACCGCTTTTATTTTTTTTCTACAGGCAGGGAACAAAGCACCAAGAGATCAAGTTTTGTATTCAAGCTGCTGTTCAGGGACTGAAAGAGCAGGACACGGACTGGAATCTCTTCAAGGAGAGGCTGAGCAGAGCAGCTTTATGGACCAGGCCCAGCTAGGAGACTGAGAGCAGTTGGGGACACCATGGCTGTAGGCCCCTAAACTCACCCCTGAGAGAGGAGAGCGAAGGAACTCCTCCTCCATCTGTGCCTGGACCTCTGCAATTGATGTATACTTGTGCTGAAAAGAGAGGCAAGAAATATGGTGCTGAGAAAAACACCCTTACTCTCTAGCCACACTCCCTCTCCCCTCCCCAGGCTGGCAAAGACCCAAGATTTTATTCTGGTCTTCTGAGAGAGGGCTAAGTCATAGCAAAGATCCCTAAGAAACTGCAAACTTATAATAGCTCTCTAAGGAGGCATCTACTTCTGACAGCCTCTGTGAAAAGCCCACAGTAGATCAGCAAAAAGCAAACTACAGTGGGGGAAAGAGCTTTCAAAAGCAAAAATGACAGGAGCAAAAGACATCAGAGGCAAAAGTAACTGTGTACTCAAAAAGCCTAGCTGCAGAGACCACGTGGTATTACCAATTCCAAAACTGGACTTAAAATACGACAGTCCAGATACATCAGAAACACTCCTCCTGATCCCTGGTGTCTCCCCCCTCCCCACCTCATCCTTACTCCCACAGCTCCTTCCCAGCAGGGAGCACAGGAGAAAAGCAAAATGGTCTTGGCCCCACCCCTGCTTTAGACTCCACCAGGCTACCTGCTGAGAGCCTTTGTCCTGTTGGCCCTCCAGCTGTCTGGGACTGGGTACTGAGCCTGCCAGATTTCTAAAGTAAACTTAGCACACTCAAGGTGCTCATAAGTCTTGCTCCCCAACCATTCTGTGAACAGCGAGGCTGACAATATCATCTAAACCTGCAACTCCTCTCAAACCCAAGGTTTCTTATAAGAAGCCTACTTATGGGCTCCTTCAACTCTAAGGCTGTGTATAACACATCCCTAAAAGATGTCACACTTAAGAAGAAGTGCTTCCCAGCTCTTGTTGGCAGATAATAGCCTTGAAAGGCTTGTCCTTTCTCACTTTACTCACCTGGGACTAAACAAGGCCAAAAGATCCCTTAGGGCCACTTACCTGTTTCAGTGTCTTGATGCTTTCGTGGATTGGCCTTGGCAGCCCCACCACTGTGTTGGTGTCACTGGAGAACAAAGAAAACCTTGTGCTGAGCCCAGACATCCACGCACCTGTCTACTGCCCCAAGGTGAGGCGAATGAACCTCAAAAGGAACTCAGGTCACACTCACCTGCCTAGAGTGTAGCCTATGAACTTGCTGCGGCTAGATTCAAGGAACATCTCAATGTCTTTCTCTCTACCAAAGGAAGAAAGAGGGACAGATTTTTACCACGTATTGTTTCAAGGTATGCTACTATCTTAGGCCTGTGTTCTAATAATCAAAGCATCTCCAAATTGTGACTCTAAGACAAGGAAAGGTCTCTTACAATAAGGGGAAAAATCTGAATTCCAGCTAATTTTGTTGTGTTCATAAACTTGAAGTACGTTTATATTTCTATAACATTCATGGCTAGCTGACTCAAAATCAGGGAGGCATATTAAACTTAAAAGCACAATTTATTCAAACAATAGTAATATTTAATACTTTCAAACACTAAGAAGTGTAAGAGATATAAGTTACAGACTTCAAACGGGTCATTTTCTTGTCTCAACAGAAACACCTTGGCTTTTTGGGTTCTACATTCTTCTCACTCAACCCAGAAAGCTGAGGACTTACCCCTTTTACATCAGTTCATATACACATCTATTCAGTTCATAACACAAGATGCTGCCTATTAAGATACACATTTCTAGCTACCTTTCCATCTATTGACTCACCCAAGGATACTGTTCAATGCATTAAGTGGTTTTATAAAACTCTTCATCTTTCGTTTTATATAAAAAGCCATATACAACTCTAATATAAGTGGGGATAGGTTTGCCTAAATACACATTTTATTTTTCCCCTATCTCTCTTCACTATCAAATTTGACCAGTTCAAATTACTGACACAGGAGCTGCACAAGGGTTATTTGTGTGCTATCAGCAAGACCATCCTCACAGATGTGCCCAGGATGGCATGGGATAGTTTAAGGTCATCTTAGCCTTGCAGAGGCGCTCAGGTCAACACTGGCCTGAGGACATGAGGGGTCTAGAACTCTGAGACTCACCTGACCTTGGGAGCCCAAGGGAGCCCTTTTGGGCAGGTAAGCCTGTCAGTCTGAGGGTGCTGTAGTGGGGGAGGCATCACCTCGTCTCGCTCAAGGGGAAATGTCTCCCCCTCCAGGCTGTTGTCATCGTCATTCTCCTCTTCCTCTTCTCGAGAGTCATCAGTCTTATAGGGGTCCCGCTCATTGAAGGCATCTAAATTGTCCTGCTTTATCAAGGCCTGAAAGCACAGGGAACGGGAGCCGAGAAAGCTTGACAACTGATGAGATGATGGCAGAGGCAAGCAGTTCAAATGGAACAGAAAGGTATCAGATAGGGAGCTGTGACACTGAAGAACACAGAGAAGGACCTAAGACTAGAATGAAGTAACAAATCACTTCTAGTTCCAGCACCTCAAAAGCTGCCATCATCTAAATATCCACTACACACTGGGCCTGATGCTGGAGACAGTGTCTCTGCAGTGGAGGCATTGGCAACTCCTGCTGATCAGTCTGATATCAGCTGATTTCTAATATCCTGCTTGCCTCGGGGGCATGGGCTCCTACCACACGCCATATGTACTCTGATATCTATTGGGAGTCCTGGGGTCCTCTGCTGCCTCACCTTGTGTTCCCGTCGGCCCCGTTTCTGCTGCTGCTCAATCAGGTCTGAGGCAGAAGCTGGTGGGGAGGCAGCCCTCATATTGCGGATCACCTTGATGCTATCCTCAGGCAGTGGAGGAAGGCCAAGGAGAGTACGCTTCTCAGCCTTCATGCTCTGCAGCTCCTCAAAGCCACCCAGTGTGCACTGTGTAAAACGGAGGTGCAGAGCCTAGGTCACCGTGTCCTTGTTGATGTCATTATGCTAAAAAGCATGTGTGACACCATCAGAACCCAAACCTTTATAGAGACCCCACAGTCCCTTGGACAAAAACTAAAGCCATCCAAGGAGAATTCGGTGCTCTGTACAAGGAATAAGAGAAAAGGGAGGAAGAAAGAATGAAACACCAGCTGGTGGAAGCTGGCGCATGACACATGCAATTCTGTACATATGATATAGTCTCTGACTGAGCATGGTGTGGTGGCACATACTGATAATCCCAGATCTTCTGAGGAAGAAGCAGGAGGGTCACCATAATTTTAACTCCAGCCTGGTGTACACAGCAGTTCCAGGCTACTCAAGGCTACACAGAGACCATGTCTTTAAACCAAATAAACAAAAAGTAGAGTAGAGGCAGTTCTTATAAATGTCAGCAGACTGATGCTTCAAAACTGTACATGACAGTCTTGCAAACAAAACTAAAACAACTAAACAACTAAAATGTGTTGCTCAAATAAAATAATATCCTAAAAACATATAAACCTGTCTAAATTCACTAGAAGCTCAAGTTCGAGTCCCGTAGTCACTGTGGCTGCTCAGCACCACTGTGTCTGAATAACTCAGCTTTCCTCTCAGCCTGAGTGAGGCTTCCTGAGGAACCAGCAGGTCTGGTCAAGATAAAGCTTGTATACCCTAAGAGGCTCTAAATTCACTAAGCTGCACAGCAAAAGAGAAGCCCCACTTAGTACAGTGCTCCTCCTGGAGAGAGGGCTCCTTGCTTTCTCTGGGCTTGGTATCTGACAATGCCCCCATGCTAACTTTGATGGCCAGTTCACCCAGCATCCATCCCCTCATTCCCCATGTAGGAACAATACATTTCACAACACACCCTTGGGAAACAGGCTAGCTAGAGGCTCGGTCTTGCTTCCTTCAAATGACAGCTCTGCTGCTCAAAGCTAAGCTCAACCCAGGTAACAAAAATCATCTGCCCAGTGGACTACAACTACAGCAGTTCCATCTTTGCCTCAAACCACTTTACAAAGACAGGCTTCGGATGGTCTCCAAAGACGCAGCTTGTTTGAGGATGGAGCTGCTGTATGATTAGAAATGGATTTAACAAAAGTCAGGGAACCAATCTAGTTTGACTTGTGGCCAGGTGCTACCTGCCCCTACTCAGCACTTTTTTCCATGTAGCCCTTGCTGTCCTAAAATTCATTCTGTGGATCAGGCTGGCCTTGAACTCAGAGATCTGCCTGCCTCTGCCTCCCGAGTGCTGGGATTAAAGGAATCCACCACCATGTCCTGTATTTCTTTTCATCTCTTTTACAGAACTTTTAAAAAACGGAACCTGGTAGCAGATACTGACGAGGCTGAGACAGGAATATTCCAAGTTTCAGGCCAGACCTTAGACAAAACAAAAGTAAACAGCTGAGGAATGTTTCAGTGGTTAAGAGCACTGACTTTGAAAAGATGAGGACTGAGTTTAAATCCCCAGGACCCATGTAAAAAGCCAGGTAAGTCACACATTAGCCTGTAACCCCAACAGAGTTGAACAGACATAGTAGGACTGTGAGGATTTGCTGACTGCCAGCTTAGCACCAGGAGTTAGAAGACCCTGCCATATGGGAATACAGCAAAGAATGATAGAGCAGGAAACTCTTGTCTCAGAGCATGGATGTGCAGCTACACATAGGTATACATGTACCACGTACACATACCAAATACATACTCAATGTATAGGAAATAAGCAAATAAATAAAAAGTAAAAAGAACACCAGTGTAAGTCATGGAGTCTGTTTGCCTAGCATGCACAAGGTCCTAGGTTCAATCTGTAATACCATTAACTAAATATTGTCTAAACCAAGTAGCTAAATATTCACATAATTTAGGAATTTCCCCTCATCCTTCTCCCACAGAAAGATATCACATCTCTCAGAAAATGGAATGGTATTTGCATATAACCTATGCCTAACCTTCTGCAAGCTTGAACTCATCCCTAGATTATTTGTAATACCTACAGCTACATAAAACATTGCTATACTAGTTAGGGAGTAACAACAAAGTTTTACAGTCAGTACAGATGCAAACCTCATTTTATGGCCTGCATTTGGATGTGTATATGGATGAGAATCCACAGGTACAGAGGGTCAACTGTGCAAAGATGTCTCTTTCCTGCCTCATCTTCTAGCATTTAAGTGTCCCCAAGAAGGTACTCACCAATACAGTCTTCCAGAGCAGCAAGAGAACTTTCTTCATAGGGAAGTGGGGGGCATGGCCACTGCAAAATTTGGTCACCATCCCAAATAGCATGATGGCAAATGGCTCATTGTTGTACAGAGGGGAGCCTGGAAGTGACTCAAAGATATCAGGACCCCAGGCAGCAACAGGACCCACCCAAAGCCCTCCAATCTCAGCTCCCAGGCAAGGCCTTAACAGAGGAGCCCCAGAGTCCTACCCAGTTCAGCTCTGAAGGTCTGTCTCATTGTTCTCCACTCTGCCTTGTCACCCTCACAATCCTGGTGAACAGTCTCCACAATTAGGTACATGATGTTGAGCAGAACCCTGAACACATGAACCAGGTCATAAGAGAGAAAGACAGGGGACCAAGGGGCACTTTCAGCCTGGAACAATGGTGTATGCTTGTAATACCAGTTCTTGGAAAGCTGAGGTAGGAGGGTCTCAAGTTTCAGGTCTCATACTGGGCTATGTAGTGAACTTTAGGCTGGCCTAGATCATGCATGGAGTCAGTCTCAAACAAACAGAAATATGAAGGAGGAAACCCTTGGGCTTTCTCACTTCCTGGCTAAGAGGTAAACATCCATGCATGTGATAGGAAAAGGCTGTCATACAGAGAAAACCCAAGAAGAGAAGTGACACTGAGGATCCTTGCTGTGGCTGAGACTATAATTCATTCCCAGTGTCTAAAAAGAACTTACTCAAATGACAAATATGAACAAAAATGACCTAAAGAATTTGATGCCCTAAGCCTCCTGAGAAGAAAAACAAAACAAAACTGACTAGCGTTAAGTGACTAGTGTCAAAGCAGGGCAGGATTACAGAAAGGAGGGCAGGGTTTACCAGAAGAGTGAAAAACAGAAGGTAAAACCCGGAGGCCCTGACTAGAGAGGAGAACCACAGCTCCAATCTCAAAAACAGATTTCAACCCTAAAACAAGGAAAGATGACCCTGTTCTTTAGCAGTTGCTATTCCAGTGCAGTCATGAAGTATAGTTTCATTTTCAGGATAATCCAATATAGATGAGGATCGTGCACCATGGGCAGTGGGTGCCCAAGAGCTGGGTTTTGTCCACATTACTCTACAACAGCTGGCGGTGGTGGCACACTCCTTTAATCCCAGCACTGGGGAGGCAGAGGCAGACGATATCTGTGAGTTTAAGGCCAGCCTGGTCTACAAATCAAGATCCAGGAGACTCCAAAGCTACACAGAGAAACCCTCTTGAAAAACAAAAACAAACAAACAAAACCTCTACAGCCAACTTCTTAGCAGCTCTATTAAGTGGCTTGATCCTGGATTTCCTCTGGATTTTTCAGGTTCCTCCTTTTCCCTCCCTTCCCCTAAGACAGAGCCTCATCAAGGTCTGCTAATGACTCCCAGTGAGTCTATCACTTGAGCTGATTAATGTACAAAAGGAATGAACACACAGCTAAGAAACACTCAACCTTGCTCTGAGCTCACTCTCTGGCTTAGGGTGCCAGGCTCCTAGCTTGTCTCACCTCAGGTCTGTGCTGTCAGCCAGGGAGATGGCAGGCTTCCTCACTGCACTGCTGCATGCGGCACTGTTACTGCAGGAGAGATCTGAATCAGCTTAACAGGACAAGGGAGATAAGTGATGCCCTTGACAAATACTGTCCCATCAGGCAACAAAATGCCAGTATGTTTAGGCTCTACATGAGACCCTAGGACACCACAATGGTTAAGAACTCAAGCCCTGGACCAGACTGTGAAGTTTCAACTTGTGAATCCTGGCTCTAATGTTTACTAGTTAGGTATAAGTGGGCAAGGTAGAGTCAATTTCTCTTTCTAGTTGTCTCATCTACAAAATCAGGGTGATAATGGTACTTGAGTCATTAACATGATTTAGTATACATAATGTCCTGAGAACAGTACCTGAAGATGTAATACTCAGTGAGTGTTTTTAGCTACTACTCTATTTATTTGATTCCAATTTTGTTGTTGTTTTTGGATATGATCTCACTGAACAGCTCTAGCTACCCTGGAACTTATTATGCAGACCAGGCTGGCCTCCAACTTACAGTAATCTTCCTTGTTTATGATGGCTGTTGGCCTTAAATGAGCAGTTGGCTGCCCTGTCCATGAGACAAAGGACTAGAGGTGACAAACTTTGTTGTGTTTACATGTCAGATTTGGGCTTGGTGTCCTGCTGAAGGGAAAATAGGGGGAAATTCAAGATGAGAAATTGCCTTCTAAGGGGTGTTTTGGACATGGGTAGAACCTGCCCAGGTACCAGTACTCCAGCATTACAGAGCATGTGGAACCAGCCCAGGAACCCATCACTACTCATATCAACATGGGAACCTCTCTCCTCTCTCTGTTATTATATGTTCTCATCTCTCTCTATTATATTCTTTTCCAAGGAATCATTAAGCACCCTCTCCATTACTCAACCCAGTATGTTCCAAACAGCCTGAGAACAGACCCTTCACCTTAAGTGGCCTATTACTTGTCTCAAATGTTGTTAGTTCTGCAAGTTCTGGCCCACTTCCCACTGCTCCCCTCCCTTCCCCTCCCCTCCCCTTTCCTTCTCTACTTAAGCCCCTCAACAGAAGTGCTCACTCTATTTCCATGTTCAGAAGCTCCACCAAGGCATTGAACGTGCCCACCTCCAGGAGCAGAAAGATGTTGTAGCGCATCCAGAACTGCACTTCTGCCTCTGAGCTGCACTCTCCAAAGGTACCTACAAACACAGGGCAGAGCTTACCAAGCCCCTCCATACACAACTAGGCACTGTCACTGGCAGAGGTGACAGGGGTCCCTGGGGACATCATCACAGTACCTTGGGCAACATAGAGAATCGCTCGGGCCACCTTGAGTCTTTTCTCCCGGGCAGTGACTTCCAAGCCATCCAGAAGCCTCATGGCATGGGTACGGTGTTGGTTGGTATCCAGCTCTGTCCACTTCTTGTCTGTCACTGCAGAGTAAGAGACACTAATAACTGAACCCACATAATTCCTCACAATAGAATTCCTTACTATGTTAATCTTTCAAATCTGGACAGCAACAGGACAAGAACGACAAGTTATTCCTTCTTAAGGGATAAGGCCACAGTGAGTTCTGTGAATTGGAATTCCCAGAAGACCCATTCTACATGACACATCAGGCTTTGAACAACTAGCACAATGATTTTTTTCATATTGCTAGATGTCTTAAAACAGTTTGATGATGATGAGAAACCCTGTACTCTCCTGATGCAGCGTGAATGGAACCAAGAAGTGGGGAAATGATCTCACCATGGATCCGGAAGTCCTCCTCAAAGCATTTCCGATTCATCAGGAATTCTGGTCCTTCTGTATAGCTGTAAAGCTCTGTCAAAGAACAAGGTCTCCTCACCATTACCACCCTCCACATCAGTTCTCACATGCAGCAGAGAAATTGAGGCATTCATTTCCAGCCTCAACTCTAGTCCTGCCAGAGTCACAGTGATTCTCAGGCTACTCTTTCTAATGACTGAGTGGGGAAGGCCTTAGTGTTCTGACGTACTTGACAGAGATAGCCACTTTGGAGCTATAACTGGAATGTCAGTGGAGACTGTGCTCTGTCGGAGGCTGGCCATCACCCTGAATATGTCTTTAGTGTCACCTCCTGAATAAAGATTATGAAGGCTGGAAAAGCAGCTCATCTGACTTCAGCTTATACATCAACAATAGTAGTAGCAACAGATGTGCAAAGATTGAAGCATAGTTGCTAGCATTCCTGTTACTCACTGTGTGAGAGATCACTGTCCAGTTGGTGTATGGCAAGGGGCACTAACTGCCTTACCCTGGGACTGGGCAATAACCAATTCAGCAGACTCCAAACAAGATCATTTATGGAAATAAAAAGCAATCCAAAATTCCAAGACACATGGTCCAAATTGAATGGCTAACCAATGTTTTGTATATCATGGATAGGAATAACTAGGGGGAAATGATATCCAGTCTTAATTTGCTGAAGAACCCTGTAGAATATACTTTACCTGCAAGCTCTGCAGCCCACTTGTCTGTGTCAGCATACTCAAACTCCAGGTCTGGAGACTCAGAATAGCCCTGATGAATGGAAAGAACTTCACATAAAAGATCCTCCTGAGTGTTTTACAAAGGGATAAACACAAATGCCTCAGAGACACTGTGGCACTACATGACATCACCACCTCTACTTTTTTGATATTTTATCGCAGTACTTTGTCTCCTGGACTAGCCGAAGTCTCCTCAAAGCCCTCTCCAGCAGCTTATATTTCACCTTCAAAGCACCTACTATAAACTATAATTATTCACTGGATTTCTGTTTTTAATCATTCTCCTATCCATGAGACTGCAAGTTCCTTGAAACGGAAACTCTGTTTTGCTGGCCAACGATATTCATTACATATCTGTTCAAAAGTAAACATAAAACTTCTACTTTATGCAGTGACTGGCCATTCCATACAGTACTGAATATCTAGAAGTTCCATTTCTTTCTGAACTGTGGACTATAAACAGCTAAGGACAAATGAGTATTAAAACCCTCAGCCACTCTGCTCTCATCTCAATTTTCAGTGAAAACTAACAGACAGAGAAAGCAGAAACGGAACAGATTGGCCTTCTTCCCACACACAGGAGAGAATGCACTGAGAATCTGTTAGGGATAGGTGATTCCTGAGAACATGCCATCTTGGAAAACTGGTACTGGGAAGAGAGAAACAGCAAGAAAAAAATGGATAAAACCATCTTGATTAAAATGTACTTGGAAGACCCAGAGGATACAGTTCAGTGTAGGGGACCTTGCCTAACATGTGCTAGGCCCTGAGCTTAATCTTCAGCATTGGGGGTGAGGGGGAGGAAGCAAGTTAGATGGAGGGTGGGGTCAGAGAGAACCTTATAATAATGACCACTGACAAAATAGCATAATATACCCCCAAACAATAACTCTACTCCTTATTAATGGACAACAGTGAACACTTTTACAAGCTACTGAGTTTCTAGGCTAGGTATATAGTTCAGTGGTAGAATGATTACCTAATGTGCAGAGTCTTGGGTTCACATCCCAGTACCACCAAAACACAAATAAAATCAACAGTAGCATGTATTGCTGAGGTTGAGTTTTTCATTTACTGGATGCGAATGACAAAAAAAAAAAAATCTGCTTGGAACTTTTTCTTATGACTTTTTTTTGACAACTTCATACATATTATACAATGTATTGTGATCACATTCATAACCTAATCCATTACCCTTTCTTACCCCCTCCCAATGTATTTATGTAGAGACAAGGTTTTACTGTGCAGCCCAGGCTGGCCTTGATCTCTGATCCCCCTTTCTCAGCTTCCTGTGTGTTGAGACTAGAAGCATGCTAGGCTACCTTCGCTATTTTTGAAGACTAACAAAATTAATGCAGCACATATTGAGCTCTCTCTCCTCGATGTCAGCCTCCTGTTGTCTAGACACTGATCAGATTCCCAAACTACTGATTTCAGCTGTCATTAGAGGAAGTGTGCAGCATAAGCATCTCTAATGCAAGTAGATAGATCTCTCTATTTGATGGGCCTTTAGATGCCGACTCTGCTGAAATTAAAGGGTAGAAAGAGAAATTAAAATGTCTATGGGAGGTTGAGGATGTAGCTTGGCAGTACAATGTTTGCCTAGCTTACACAAGGCTTGGAATTTGATTCTCAGAATCACAAAATAATAATAAAATGCATGATAGGCTATGTATTTAGGAAAATTTAAAGCTTCTTTACCTGCTGGGCCATCTTGCCAGCAGGTAAAACATTTTTTTTAAGATTTATTTTATGTGTCTATCTGTATGCATGCAAGTTCCCCTGGAGGTCAGAAGGAGGGTATTGGATCCCTAGGAGCTGGAGTTAAAGGCAGTTGTGAGCTGCCCAATATGGGTGCTGGGATCCAAACTCAGGTCTTCTGAGGGCAGCAACTGCTTTTAACCACTGAACCACCTCTCCACCACCACCCCCAAAAGAGCCTGTGGGTATTAATCGATTCTCAGCATCCTATTCAGAAAAACTAAACAAGTCTGGTCATTAAAGAAGGTGTGCTCACAAACTTAAAACTTTCATACTCCTCCATACTTGAATGGTCACTGAGAAGTAGCCACTGATGATCCATTGTTCCACAATAAAGGGTTCAACTTCTGTTTTTTCAAAAAGGCCACTCTAAGTTCAACCTCTCTACTCTGGGCTTGTTCATCTGCAACATGTTTTAGCAGGACTTGAGCCTGCAACAAAAAACGATGAAAGGAACTGATGTCTAAAGACAGTATCATTAGTCTCTGGTTCAAGCTGGAGCATCAAATTTGGATAATGAGGAATTCCCTCTCAGTAAGCGCCTGACTGCTCATCACACTGGGAGTTGTCTCAGGTGGAGACTGCATAGTAAGTGCTCTGGGAATGAATGTGCTGATTAAGAAGCCCTAAAATGCTGCCACGGGTGTGTGTTCATTCATGAATTCTGCAAACGGAAGCAGTGGGAGGAATTTTAACTTGGGGCGAGGTGAACGGCTCCATAGTGCGCGGGCAAAGGGAAACACAGCTCACTAGCAAGAAGGAGAATCCTGCGCCCTTTGTGTACTTCTGATCCTTAACAGTTCAGCACTGGGTTCACGGGGCACACAAAAACGCTTGTCAGGGTCTGCCCATGGCCTGATCCTGCAGACTTAAAGTTCGGAGGGAACCCAGGGTGCTCTCTCTGCTTCTATCACAACCTGGGGCCACGCAGCATTAGAGAGAGATACAAGCCCTGTTCTGAGCACCCAATAAACTCTCTCAGGTCCCTTCGCTGCCAACTGGCGTCTCCCACCGCCCGCCCAAGATTAGGGGCCGGAAATGATGAGGCGCTGAGAGCAGACCGCCTCCTCTGGACCCCAGGGCTGTGCCTCGGGTCACGCCCCCGGGAGAGACCGGCCGGCTGTCCCCGGCTCCCGGACCTTCCCCGGGCCGGCCGGCCGCACAGGAGTCAGTGACAGGGCTCCGGGCTTCCCTCCCCGGGGCCGCGGGAGCGTCATGGGTCTCGGTCAAATGACAGCCGCCAGCCCGCCTGTCAAGCCTCCCGGAAGCCCGGCTGGGCCCGGAAGCTGCCCGGGCCCGGGACCCCCTCTGCCACCCGCCCAGGGGCAGCCTCGCCCCCTGCAGCTCTGACCTCCGAGTCTTTGCGCTGGTTGCGGTTGAACTCGCGAGCTTTGCCCCCCGGCAGGAGGCCCCCAGCGGCCCTCGGCGCCCCGGGAGGAGGCTGTGCGGTGGCGGGCGGCGGAGGGGGTGGCGGCTGGGGCTGCTTGTTGTTCACAATCAGAGGGCCGGGACCGGCGGCGGCCGGCTCCATCTTGGCTGCTCCACACCCCCGGCTCAATTCTCGGACGGGCTCCGTCAGGCAACTCTCGCGTGATTTCCTCCAGGAAATTTCCCCAATCGCCATCTTCAGTGTGGCGGTGTTGTGTGGAAAGCCGTGACTGCCAATCACCTCCTTCCAGGGAAACTAAACGAGAGACGTGCCATTGGGCTCGCGGGAGTCCCTACAGGGACCTTTCTGTCGGTGACATTTCACTCCTTCGGTTTATTTAGTGGTCTCTTCCTTACTCTACATCGCTTTGCGCTGTCGTCACAGCCCCGTTCAAGGTGAGGCAAAATGAAAGGGGAAATTCAGAAGACCTCAGTAGAGAAAGGAATCCCTTACCCATGGGTCTAGTTGAAGCCTCTTACTACCAGAGAAGAATTTCAGTACAATTAACAACTGATTGTGGCTCTCCCCACCCCCATCCCTCAGCTGGAAAACCTGCAAGTTTGTAGGAGTCTGCAAGTTGCACTGCAAACCTCTGTGCAACCCTAGGAACTCCTGGTTTTGCTTTATCTGGAGCCTCGTTAGAATCTTAGTATCAAAAGAGAAAATAATGCACGGGATGGAGTGTGGGGGGGGAGGGGATTCTGTTTTGTTTTGTTTTGTTTTTTGAGACAGGGTTTCTCTTCGTAGTCCTGGCTGCCCTGGAACTCCCTCTGTACACCAGGCTGGTTTTGAACTCAAAGAACTACTTGCCTCTGCCTCCAGAGGACTGGGAATAAAGAAGGTTTGTGCTACCACTGCCTGGCCAGAGTGGGGGATTTAGCTTTGTAACTTGAGAGCCACCAAAATGGTACCTATGGCTAATACTAGGACACTCAAAGAAATCTCTCCCTTGAAGAGGACATAGCCAAGTGTGGATATGTCTTTAAGCAACCTTCTCCTAACCCTCATGCCTAAAGTCTATATTAGATTATCTTCATAACTCTGCTTCATACTGGATAATATTGAAATTATTTTCTGCATTGAAGACACAAACTCTGGTTTGAGGTATACATACAAAAGAAAAAGGAAAAAAAAACATACACGTAAAAAAAAAAACAACTTAATCCTGAATTGGCCTGAGTTGATGTCCCTGAAAGATTGGAGGAACTCCGTGGACTGCTAAAGATGATAGTGTGAAGCTGTGTCTCTGTCACCAAACCACTGACAGACTTTAAGGCTATAATAGTGAACAAAAGAGACAGGATTCCAGTCTTTGTGGAGTCTACAGTCACATGGGGGATATAACCAAATGAGCAAATAAAACACAGAAAATGAAAATAAGTTTAACATACAGAAATTGTGAGGAAGGGGGTAATGTATGTACCAAGCACCTAGAAACTGCTCCTGCTGAAAAGGCCTTAACTCCTTATTTGGGCCCAAAGGTAACCAGAAAACCCTGGCATCTCTGCCTTCATTTTGTAGCTGTCTCATTTACTCTGGGTTACCTGCTCACCTCTGCACTGAGGTGTACTACTTGAGGAGGATCTGTCAAAAAACAAACAAACAAAAAAAAAAAAAACTGGTGTCTAGCCTCATTTTCCTTCAAGTCTGAACGCCAGACACATAGGAGTAACCAACACATTTTACTGTCACTTTTTACTCCCAGGGATCTTTCTCTCCAAGAGGCACCTAAAAGTAGAGCCAGCACTGAGACAGTGATGAGCAGAATACACTTGACCAGGTCTGCTTGATTATTCCTACCTCTTGTCCCCAGCCTCAATTCTTCCTCTAAATCTAAAGCTCTTGTAAGTTCCCCAGAGACACTGTTGCGGTCAGTAGACCCTTTATCGGTTCCTCTTTCCTGTGTGCCCAACAATGAAATCTCTGCTTCTCACCAGCATTTGTCCTTCTTATTGGGCATCTGGGGACAGGTGATGGAGCTTGAACTAGTAGAGCTGCAAAAGCCAGCACCTTCGCCCTAAAGCTTTGGTTTGTTTTATGGAATAAGAGTGTGTGTGTGTGTGTGTGTGTGTGTGTGTGTGTGTGTGTGTGTGTGTGTGTGTGTGTGTGTGTGTGCGCATGTTACTGGGAAGTGAAATTGAATCCAGAGCCATGTATGTGCTTAGCAAGAGTTCTACCATTAAGCTGTATCTTCAGAATGGACAGAGTAACTTCTAGTGCTTTCTTTAACACAGTAGGATAACTATTGATGACCATGTATTTCAAGTAGCTTTATAGAAAGGATTTTAAATGTTCTCAATATCAGGAAAGGATAAATATCTGAAATGATAGATAAGCAAATTAATTTGATCATCACACAAAGCAAATGTCTATTAAAATACCACACTGTAAATATGTACAATCATACATTAGCTTAAAATGCATTTGTTATATAAAATGTTGATACATATTCAGAAGCATTAAAGAAAAAAAGGGCTTTTAATAATACTCTTTTTTTTAGTTTCTTTTATTGTGATTTTATTGTCTCCATAACAAGAGCAGCTTAGAACTGGATCACTTGGCCCTTTCTCTTCTTATTGCCTCCCAGTTCAAAATGCTTGCATCTCTTAATAGCCAGCATTCTCTTAGACCTGCAGTTGGGCTCAACACACTCAAGCCTCAGCACAATCTTCTTTGTAGTTTTAGCCTTTTTTCGGAAAATAGGCTTAGTCTGCCCACCATTGCCACTCTGTTTCGTATCATAACGCTGCTTTCCCTGGGCATATAGAGTCCTTGACCTTCTTGTACTGTGTCACTTTATGGGGCTGGTGCTTGCCACATTTCTTGCAGAATGTCCGGCGGGTCTTAGGAACGTTCACCATATTTGTGGGAGTGATACGGCACAGAAATCTTAATGATACTCTTTAAAGATGGCAAGGCAGGCTTTATTCAGACAGAGCCAAGGCAACAGGTATAGGAAGTATTTCAACCAGGTCTTTTGTAGGAGAGAGAGACTGGACCTAACACAACACTTTTTCAACAAGGTGGCATAGGGGTAAGGGAGTGTTAACAAAGGTGTGAGGGCCATGGATGGAAAATTGCTAATCAATAACATTTGAAGATAAGGGTTTTCTGTCTAAACTGTTGGTAGGATTATTGCCAAAATAAGGCAGGTCACCAAGGGCAGAGGGCCTATAGTTAACAATGTAGTCAAGGTTGGTCTCATACTTGGAGCAATCCTCCTGTCTCAGCTTCCCAAGTGCTGGGATTTGAGCTATTATTATGCCTGGCTTTATTAGGATTCTTGCTGAAATCAGATTCAGTGAACCTGGTCAAGGAGGGAACTGAAAGGAGCCTTACCAAAGGAACATCTAAGCTGAGTTTTCCCCAGTTTCCTCTTAGTCACTGAAGAAAGAGGCAATTTTTAAACAATGTGTGCTGGGCCAGGTAGTGGTGGCACGCTTAGTCCCAGCACTCGGGAGGCAGAGGCAGGTGGATCTCTGTGAGTGCGAAGCCAGCCTGGTCTACAGAGCGAGTTCTAGGACAGGCTCCAAAGCTACAGAGAAACCCTGTCTCAAAAAATAAATAAATAAATAAATAAAAATAAAAAGAAGACAGTTTGACAGAACAAAGTCTCTGGATCCAGAGGGCAGGGCACAGTCAAGGTTTCTAGACTGAGCACTCACTAGAGGGATGAGAATGGCAGTTGCTCTCTGATGATTTTCCTGGTTTGCACTGCAAATGTCTTTGGTTATGGCAATGGACATTTAGGTGAGCTTTCTGAATAGCACATATAACAGTGCTGTGAGGTGGTTCATGCTTGACCTATTTTGGTGAGTCTTTAAAAGATGATATCAAGGTTTTTTGTTTGTTTGTTTGTTTATTTGTTTTGATTTTTGAGACAGGGCTTCTCTGTGAAACAGCCCTAGCTGCCCTAGATGTCCTGGAACATAGGAAGGTGACAAATGCTTGGGGACAACACACAGGGCTGCAGGCTCATAATGGCTATGCTCTAGTTTTTTACTAAAACCCAAGCTTTCTCTCTATAGCCACCCCCATTTCCACTAAAGATCATCAGAGTAAGGGTAAATGTGGCCTGATTGTTTACAGAAGTGCAGCAAGAACAGCCACCCACACACTGGCTCACTTTAAGTACTCTTTGCTGGAACTCTTGGTATAGAATGTAGGTGTGTGTGTGTGTGTGTGTGTGTGTGTGTGTGTGTGTGTGTGTGTGTGTATCCATGGCATCAGGCAAGGCTGAGTCTCTATTAACTGAGCCCCCACAGAGAGGAAGGCCAACCTCCATGTCATACTGTTATTAGGTTAATTCTGCTTTCAGGGATTTCCCAAACATTCATGCTTTTAGGACTGCCAGAAAGTGGTGTTCTTTACTTCCCTGTAAGGTTGGGAACATTTTGAGACATCGGGCCAGTTTTGCCAAAGGTCAATATTATTCAATCTTGGTTCCTTAAATCTCCAGGGAAATTTTGTCATCATCTTAACAGATGAGATCAAAGTTTGCATTTGTATCAGTGTATTTTTGTATTACAGCTTATTTAAAACATCTATAATAAAAGCATCCAAGCTTAGACAATTTGACCTCTCTTTTTTCTCTCTACAGCTTCCTATATCATTTTAAGTTTTGTTTGTTTTTTAGTTTGTGTCCTTCAGTCTTCCTCTTCATTATAAAACAGCCTGTAGTGTAGTGTGAACCACCATACCCAGCTCAGGAAAGTTTTTTGTTTTTTGTTTTTGTTTTTTGTTTTTGGAGGCTGTCCTGGAACTAGCTCTTGTAGACCAGACTGGTCTCGAACTCACAGAGATCCGTCTGCCTCTGCCTCCCGAGTGCTGGAATTAAATGCGTGTGCCACCACTGCCCAGCAGGAAATTATTTTTAAATAGATATATAATACATAATAATACAAAACTATAATAGTTGAACAATTTATTTATTTGTGTGCTTTAGTCTAACAATTCTAATGGGTTTTCTGTATCACAATGATAGGCTTCTCCACCAATGCAGTAAACCAAATCAAGTCAAATTGAAAAAAATAAAAGAATTCCCAGGTGAGTTCTCCAGTCCTAGAGACCAAGGCAGAAGTCACATGCCCAAACTAAAGCATGGACGTTATATAACCTGTAGGCATATACTCTATTAGCTGGGTTTGTGCCCAAGTATGGTCGAAAACTGAGCACTTTAGGCCAGAACTTGGGCTGGTAGAAACTTCAGGGAGGAGCTATGCCACAGCCACCAAGAATGCTCAACTAGGCTTTTTTGGCTCCTTTTCTTTCTTGGAGACTTTCTGAGAGGGCTGAGTTTGGAGAGAGGGGAATGGGGCTTTCTGGATCAAGGACTGAGCTGGAGGTTCCAGCTGAAAAAAAATCATTTGTTGTAACAATTGTACTTGGTTTGCTAATAAAAATCTCATAAGGCATTAATCACTTAAATGTCATCTCATTCTTATAAGCTTTGTGACAGAGATGACATGAACTTACTTGATTTAGGAAACCTAAGTGGAGTCAAAGAAATATGTCTGGATTATATTTAATGCTGACAAATCTAAGTGGTAATCTTTTTTTTTAATTTTGTTTTACTGGTTTTGTTTGTTTGTTTTTGGAGATAAGATCCTGATAGGTGGTTCAGGTTGGCTTGGAATTCACTATGTGCTCCAGGCTGCACTTGAACTTGTGATTCTCTTGTGTCAGCCTCCTGAGAGCTGGGTATGCGTTGCCACACCCAACTGTAAAATCTCTCTCCTAATCCAAGGATTTTTTTTTTTTTTTTTTTTTTTTTTTTTTTTTTTTTTGGTTTTTCGAGACAGGGTTTCTCTGTAGTTTTGGAGCCTATCCTGGCTGTCGCTCTGGAGACCAGGCTGGCCTCGAACTCACAGAGATCTGCCTGCCTCTGCCTCCCAAGTGCTGGAATCAAAGGCATGCACCACCAACGCCCGGCTCCAGGGATGTTTTTATTTAAGGAAGATTACTCAAAATCTTTAGTGTCTGGGCCAGTTCTTGTTTCCTAGAATTTTAGGAGTACTTAATTACATAAGAGCTTATTTGTTTTAAGTTAAGTAGAGCTCTTTTATAAGTTATTTTTGGAGATAGGAGGATATCATATATATGGCACATATGATATATATATATATATATATATATATATATATATATATATATATATATATATATAGACAGATACAAACAGAAGCCTCAAAACACTTAAAAAACCTCAGCCTTTAGGCAGGAGTAATTGTACCAAACTCAGAACAGTTAGATCAAACCATGCTCTTAACAGGTGGGGTAAGTTAAGTTTATTCACACAGAAGAGAAAATATTCTTACCAGGATCTGTGGGGAAAACTTAGAAGATTTAAAAACATTTGTTCTGTTTCAGAAGGCACTTTTTTACCCCTCTACTCTTCCTGAACTCTGAATTCTTGAGGATATCCCTCAGGTCCTAGAGATGGTGAAGTAGAGGATTTATATCTTTTGTTTGTTTGTTTGTTTGAAGATAGGGTTTCTCTGTATTGCTTTGGAGCCTGTCCTGAAACTTGCTCTGTAGACCAGGCTGGCTTTAAACTCACAGAGATCCGCCTGCCTCTGCCTCCCCAGTGCTGGGATTAAAGGCGTGTGCCACCAACACCCAGCGAGGATTTACATCTTAAAACTTAAAAGTAAATTGTTTTTATTTTGCTCTGTGTGTGTGTTCCAACACATAGGTGTATGTGTGTTTTGTTAGTTTTATGTTCCTTATTGGTTTGTTTTGAAGTGGTAAAGACTAAGCACAGGGCTTATTCATGCTCAATATGCACTTAACAACTTAGATACATTCCGAGACCATTTGCTTTCTAAATTTGTGTTTTATTTTGTTCACTTGCTTTTTTTATTTTTTGGTTTTGTAGTTTTATTTTTAGGAAGGAGTTTTAAGTCATACTTTTCTTTTAGAGGTCAGTTTTATGGAGGCTTTGGACTTAATATAGGTGACTGGAGTGAAGTAGTGGCTGTTTGAATGCTTCCAGAGCATCGCTGAACAGATAAAAGATTCAGTCCAATTGTAATTAGTCTCCTGGGGATTCCTGTGTCTTTTCAAAGCAGTAGGACCTAAAGCTCAAGTGACTCAGTTCTGGACTAGGAAAGGAAGAAGTCTGGCAGCCCACAGAAGAGCTGAACACGAAGAGATCTAAGAAGGTCATCCAGCCAACAGAGAAGTTCCCGTGGGAGCTTAAGAATAATGGAGAGAACAGAAAGGCCTCACATGGAGCCCTAACAACTTCCAGCCCAGGGAGACAGGGAGTAATCCCCACTCAGGAAAGAGGCCCGGGAAGACCTCCCAGTCTGCAGGTGCTCTCAAAAGAAGCTTGGCACTCTACCGCTGCTTCAAAAACTGCGCTCACAATGCTAAGACTCATAGTTGTTCCTTACCGGCTCCAACAATGTGCACCAGCTCAATTCGTGGTTAAATCCTCCATTGTCACTCTTCTTACCGCTGTGACAAAATACCTAACCTAAGAAAGGAAGGGTGTGTTTTGACTTGCAGTCAGAGGGTGCAGTCTATGGCAGCAGAGATTTGGTGACGGGATGTGTCAGTTGGTCACGTTGCATCAAGACAAGAAGCAGAGACAAAGGACTGCTGGTACTTAGCTGGCTCCCCTTACCCCTCTTGCCCTTGGTCCCAGTCTCCAGGATGGCACTGCCCAACTTAAGGAAGGTCTTACCCCATCAGTTAATCTTCCCTGGAAATGCCTTGACAGACATGCCCAGGGAGTCGCCTCCCAAGTGATTCTAAGTTCAGTCAAGCAAATTAACCATTCAACAACCAGTCCATCAGGAACAAGACAGAGGCTTCAAACACTTACAGCTGGGGTCCTGGGATTGAATGATAAATCAGATCTTGTCTGAGCCATAGCAACTTAATTGTTAAAAATTATCTATGCCACTCGTTAAAGATAGTAAGCTACGGAGGTGGTAAAGGATCGGATTGAAATACATTGTATACGTGTATGAAATTACCAAGAATTTTTTCAAAGATGTCAAGCAGTAGTCACAACTGATACATCCACAACACAGCTTCTCCACCTAAGGACCAGGGATCATGTAGAAGAGGGGGTGCAAAGACTGTAAGAACAGGAAGAACAGTTTGCAGTGAGACTGTGTCTCCTAGAAATGTCAGAAGTTACACCCATGAAGTCTCACCAACATGACTGCCTGAACAAGAATAACAGCAATAGACATGCTAACATGGACAGGGGCCACAGACAGGGATGAGTCTCAATTGAGAAAATGCCTCTACTGGATTGGCTTATAGGCAAGTCTATAAGTCATTTTCTCAGTTAAGGATTGGTGTGGGAGGGACCATCCCACTGCTGGCAATGCCACCTTTGGGCAAGTGGTTCTCAGCAGGCTGAGATATCCATGGGGAGCAAGCCAGTAGCAGTAGCCCCTGCTTCAGTTCCTGCCCTGACTTCGTTTGACAATGGACTGGGATGTGGAAGTGCAAACCAAACAAACCCTTTCCTCCTCGAGCTGATTTTGACCATGGTTTTTTGTTTTGTTTTGTTTTTAATCACAGCAATAGAAAGCAAGCTAGGACACAGTTTAATACACTTTCTCTCAATGGCCCACAGTAAGGGTATGATAATGTCGAGACAGATTGTTTCCTCCTGGACCTCTGTGAATCACAAAGTTGTTCCTCATATTTTTCCAAGATTATAGTTTCAGAAAATCAACTAAAATCTTCTGAATGAAGTTTTTTTTTTTTTCAAACAAGTCCCTTTTTAAAGCATTTGTTTGTTTCTGTTAGTTTGTTGTAGCCCAGCTAACCCCAAACTCAGAACCCTTCTGCTTGAGCATCGCAATGTGGGAGGTGGGAGGGTTACAGGCATGTACTACCACACCTGTCTTCGTTTTTTCAGGTGCATAGAAATCAGAAGTTTCTTAATGTTGTTAGGATTATTATTTTGACTTATAATTTTGTTATAGGAATAACATATTCCCAGTATAACTGCTGAAATTTTTTCTTTAGATTTTTTTCTAGACATGAAGCAGTAAACTTTATTAGCAGCATTGACTCAATTTTCAATCACTAATAGAGTTACTTTATTAGTTACTTTTAAAAATAAAAAATCATAGTTAAATATATTTCCAACAAATAGTACTTCAATTGTCTATAACTATAAAATGTATCATTACTGACAAATAAAACCACATAGACCCATAAGTATAAGCCATTCTTAGAAAAACAAACTGTTTTTGTGAGAGCCAGAGGCATACTACATTTATGGTGGGCTGAATTTCTCTCAATATTCTCTGTATACAACCATAGTGCTTTGTCTCTTCAGGTGTTATTTCTGTATTATGGTTATCTACACACTTTTTTTTTGAGACAGGTTCTCAAATAGTCCTGGTTGGTCTCAACTTCAGCTGAGGTCATGCTTGAACCTCTGACTACCCCCCCCCCAACCTTCAAATTACTAGGATCTCATATCCAGGCCACCAAGCCAGATGGGCACTCCTTATTTTTAGAGTTCTATTGTCAGCATACATTGAAAGATTGCAGTAAACCAGGTATGTTGGCACGCAGGAGGTAGAAGCAGGGGGATGAAGAGCTAAAGTTCACCCTCAGCTACCTAGCTTATTGACTACCTTGAGCTGTCTCAGGCATAAAGTACCTGCTGTGCAAGCATCAGGGCCCGAATTTCAATCCCCAGCACACACATTCAAGAAAGAGAGTGGAGAGATGGCTCAGCAGTTAAGAGCACTCAGATTCAATTCCCAGCAACCACACGGTACCTCACAACTGTCCGGAACTCCAGTTCCAGGAGACCTGACACCCTCACACAGATATACATGCATGTAAACACCAATGCACATAAAATTAAAAAAAAAAAAAAAGAGATGCTAGTGTGGATCTGTATGTAATTCCAGAATTGGGGTAAAGAGCAACAAAGGGATCTCCGAAGCTCATTAGCCAGCCAGCCTGGCAGAATCGATGGGCTTCAGCTTCAGTGAGAGGCTCTGTCTCAAAAAGTAAAAGTGGATAGCAACAGAGGACGACATGGCATTGCTTTCTGGCCTCCGCTTGCATGAACAACACATGTGCACACACACTTGCACACACATGTGCACACACCCACACTAACATAACACAGAGAGACGCATAGTAACAAAAGTATGTAGAGGAAATAATTAACTCAAGTCCTTATCTATGTAACAAACCTTCCAACAGTTTCCTGAAAGTCTCACCAGCAAAGCCTTTCTGTATGTATTATTATTCTAAATGGAGTGTGCAGGCACAGTGCTGCTCATCATCTGACTCCCAGTGCACATCTGTCCTGTCAGCTCATGTCTTAATATTTCTACTGCATCTGAATGCTGCCTCCCCTAGCTCTATATAGACTGCATAAACATCCAGTGTCTGTGCTCTAAATATGACTGGTAATCTTAACTACAGAGGCATTGCTTTTCATAACACCCACTGACTGGAAATAAAAATTATGGATTTTGCCAGGCATTGGTGGCACAGGCCTTTAATCCCAGCACTTGGGAGGCAGAGACAGGTGGAGCTCTGTGAGTTCGAGGCCAGTCTGGTCTCCAGAGCGAGTGCCAGGGTAGTCTCCAAAGCTACTCAGAGAAACCCTGTCTCGAAAAACAAAACAAAACAAAACAAAAAAAATCATGGATTTCAAAATCCTGAAAAATACAAACAAACCCTAAAGTATTTAAGAAGCTACTCAAATTGGACTGAAGGAGTGAAAGGAGGGCTCACTCCTGGGATTAATCAAGCGGAGGACTTGGAGGAACCTGTCTGTATCAGTCAAGGTTCTTTAAAGGAACAGATAATGAAAGATTTTAGTTTGCTGAGAGGAAGTTTTGAAAGATTTTAGTTCACAGAGAGAAAAAGTTTCCCACAGGCCTTGGCCTATTACAAGGCAGTTGGCCCCAACCCTGGTCACATCCTATGGTTTAGACTGGGGCAATCGCCAAGACAACCCTCTTTGGGTCACACCTGGCTGGCCAACAGACAATCAAGGACTTTTCAGGGTACGTTCTGTGGTTTTTCCTTGTAGAAAAGCAGGTCACACCTGGGTGACCACTCTAACATGAGATCATACTTTGTAATCAATCACTTTGTGCCCCTTGCCTGTATGCTGATCTGCAGTTCTTTCCTATATAAGGAGCCTGTAACCCTTGCTGGGGTGTGCAGCTTTCCCAATATTGCTGACACCCGAATGTGCATTCGTTCAATAAACTCTCTTGCTTTTGCAGCTCTTGGTCTGGTTTCTGAGTCTCGGGGGCTCCTCGGGGCCCTGTGCCCCTTAGGGTTCTGGGGTCTTTCAATAGAATGACCACATTTATCTATGCATATTAAAAGGGGCTCTATTAGAGTGACTTACAGACTGTGGCCCAAGTAGACCAACAATGGCTGTCTCCTGATGGAAAGGCCAAGGATCCAGTTGTTCAGTCCACAGGACTGAATGTCTCAGCAGTTTCAATCTGATGCTGGAGTCCCAGGGAAGTCCTAGAGAGCAGCCAGTCTTCAGTCTATGTCGGAATCCCAAATAAGTAGGTTCTAACACCAGTGAAGGAATGCCTCAGGAACAGAATAGGTGAACTTGCCATTGAGAGTGAGGGCTAGCAGGCAAAATGCAGACGTGAGCTGCCACCAGAAGGCCCAGATTTTGGATGAGTCTCCTCACCTCAAATGATCCAATCAAAAACCAGGCATGGTGGCACACACCTTCAATTGCAGTACTCGGGAGGTAGAGCAGGGGGATATCTGTGTGTTTGAGGACAGCCTGGTCTACATAACAAGCTCTAGGACATCTAAGACTGTGAAGAGAGACACTGTCTCAAAAGAAACAAACAAATAAAACAAAACAAAAAGCTAATCAAGAAAAATTCCTCACACATACAACCAGCTGCTTGGGTTTTAGTTGATTCCAGATGTAACCAAGTTGACAACCAAGATTGGCCATCACATGGAACAAAGCTTTGGTCAAAAGAGATTTTTTTAAAAATAAAAAGTGTAAGGGATCTGAAGATGGCAGATGTGTGGCTATGGATCAAGGTAGGCTGCCCAGGGAAAGCAAGCCTGAGCATGAAATTTTGGAGGCTTTCTGCAAGATAATAGGAGAGCTCTGCCAAGATCCAGGGAGGGAACATGGAGAGAGGGACCAGCTAAGTGCAATAGTCCTGAGGTTGTCTGTCATGGAACTCGGAGGATACAGGGACTGTAAAATGCATGTCCCTAAAGGATGGGCCTTTTATTTTATTCTAAGTGTTAACTAAGCAGAAACTATTGTCTGATGTTTATAATGCAATCTGGCTGCTTTGGGAAGAAAGAATGAGAGGCCCTGTAAGAGTGGGCAGAGGGTAGGAGACTCTGTAGGTGGAGGTGATGGCACCTCATACCAGGGTGGGGCATTGTCTTGACATGGTATTTCTATCTTGGGTAGGCAACAGGATGGTTAGCTTTAACTGTCAACTTGGCACAATCTAGAATCACCCTGGGAAGAGAGTTTCAATTTTTCAATTATGAGTTGTCTAGATCAAAACTGGCCTGTGGGTAAGTGTGGCGGGGCGGGGGGGGGGGGGGGGGGGGGGGGGGGGAGGGACTGGCCTGACTTAAAAACAGGTGACACCCTTCCCTGGGTCTGAGTCATGAATTGTGCAAGAGTTGAAAGGGAGCTGAGAGCTGAGCAGTAGACATGCGTGCATTTGTTCGTTCACTGTAGCGAACAAGGACGGCAGAAGAGAAAGAACAATCTAGAGTTGTGTTTTGGATGTGTCACGCTGAGGTGGCCATTGCATGTCTAGAGCAGCTGGCTAAATGTCGATGACTGTCACCCATTGCAATGCAGTAAAATCCTCACAGGAATCTCATGCATCTTTGTCTCTCCAGTGTGACATCTTTGCTGCTCCATACCTCAGGCTGATGTCACTCTTGTGTGATTTCCCATAGGGTCTCCCCTGGTAGGTGCCTTTAAAGTCTCTGCTGTAAATTAATGAATACATTCCAAGCTACCATTTGCTACATCCTTCCTCCTGTTCTTTACTTTGTCAAGCCCCTTCATATCGAGTAATGCATCTCTAATTAACCTTTCACCCATTCTAGGTTAGGCCAAACGGCTGGGATAATCTAAGGAATTTGAAGAATGTGGGATGTGTCAGTATCTAGAGGCTTTCTCTCTCTCTCTCTCTCTCTCTCTCTCTCTCTCTCTCTCTCTCTCTCTCTCTCTCCCTTCCTCATCCACCTCCACCCCCCCACACCCCCCACACACACACCAGCAGCAGCAGCAGCAGCAGCAGTAGCAGCAAATCACACAGACGACATCATTTTAGTGACTGTAGCTTGGTCAAGTTCTAAGACTGAGCTACTATACATTCTATCAATGGGGAAAACATCTTAAACCTTGAAACACACTTGACTATTTCAGTTAATAGTCAGAATAGCAGATTCTGAATCTACTACACTATACTACTATCATATACTAGATTTTGGTTCAATAACTCACTTCTTAGTAATGTTATGTATCATAAGGAAACATCAGAGATTTTCATAAAGATGAAAATGCTGCAGGCAGGGTATTCTTGATGGTATAAAGTAAGGACATAGCTAATTTGAGAAATAGCATGGTGTTTTAGTAACATGTTTTATTTATTTTTGTTTTTGTTTGTTTGTTTTGCCATGGGATACCCAGTAAGAAAGAACCATGAGACAAAAAAACACCTATTTCCTTTATAACTTAGTGGTGTTTTGTTTTTAGCATCAGAAAATAAGCTAATACAAATCGGTGAAGAATTCCAAACATGAAGGAGTTATAGTACAGATGCAGAACTCATGTCACTAATTTGGAAAGAAACTCCCAGGAAGGTACAACCCAGAGGAGAATGGAAGCTGAAAAAGTATTTTCAAGTATTTCTCTTTTTGCCTGCCTGGAAAATGAGGACCGTCACACCTACCTTCAGACAATACGGATCAAGTCAGAGAGATGTGTGAAATTGTTCTAAAAATGGCAGGCATTGCTTTTAAATGGAAGAGTGGTTACTGTTATGAAGAAGGGACACCTGAGACAAGAAGTTTTCCCACCATCACAAGGAATCCTGGTTCGAGTCTGGAGGAAGCAAAAGTTCATAGCAGAGCCTTCACAGTATCATGGATGCTGCCCAAATCTGGTGGTTGTCCCACTTGAGTTCTGCAGAAGGACACCAGCTTAGGTTATGAATGTGTGGGGTGTCAGGTCCTGCACAATGTGATTTGAAGCCACTGCTGCCTAAGTATATGCCAGAAGACAGAGTAAGTCTGTTTCTGGCCATTTCCATTCTATGCCCTGGCTAAGATGTTCCTGCTCACTGACATACACATCATGAGCCATGGAGCATCTATGGATCTGGCCCTGTACTCTCATGGTGGTACATGCAATTCTTTCCATTAGTAGCTATGAGAAGAAAAAAAGAGTAACAATATTTTAATGAGATAAACTTGCTATGTTGCTGAGGAATGGCCTTGAACTTCTGACCTCCCTGCCTCTCCCTTACAAGTGATGGGACCTCCCTTACAAGGATGCATGACTGGTTTTATGCAGTGCTGGGAGTTGAACCAGTGCTTCTTGAATGCTTAGTAAACGCTCTAACAACCCAGCTACTTCCCTAACCTGGGCCAGACTGAGTTATAGCCGCCCAACCTTTTTTCATGTACCATCCAATGGCTGATTTGGTCTTTCAGATGTCATGGATATTTCAGTTGTGGCTTATTGCTACCTGCTTGTGGTAGTTTGAATACATATGGCCCCCATAGACTCATGTGTGTGAATGCTTGGCCCATAGGAAGTGGCACTATTAGATGTGGCCTTGTTGGAGGAAGTGTGTCATTGTAGGAATGGGCTTTGAGGTCTCAGATGCTCAAGCTATGCCCAGTGTGGGAAAAAGTCTCCTTGTGGATCAAGATGTGGAACTCTCAGCTCCTCCTCCAACACCATGTCTGCCTGCACACTGCCATGATTCTCACCGTGATTATAATGAACTAAACCTCTGAAACTGTAAGCCAGCCCCAATTAAATGCTTTTCTTTATAAGATAGAGTTGCTGTGGTCATGGTGTCTCTTCACAGCAATAGAAACCCTAACTAAGACACCAGTCTTCCTTATTTCAACAAATAATGTTGCCAAATACCTATTTTTCTTAAACCCAAACTTAGCTGCGTCTTTAACTTCTCTGTGTTTCACCCTTCATATCTAATCTGCCAAGCACTCTCACACTGAGCCCAGATGCTCTGCTTGCCTTTCAGAGCTCTGCTTGCCTCTGTCAGCTCATCTCTCAGTATGCTTCTCGAACCTCCATGGCCATTCTTTCCCAGGTCATGCTTACTGCATTGTACATACTGTCTTTTAGGGGGTGGCTGTTTAGGGAGGCTTGGCTTGCCATTTCTCTAGATGTTAACAACGGCAAATATTGATGTAGGCTGTCAGTGTGGCAGGCCCACCATCAAGGACCTAAACTCACTCAGAACTCGCAACAAGTGATGAGCTGGACACTGGCATTTCTCCCTCCACAGACAGAGGAAACCAAGACATGTTGTATTTGCTTACTGTCACACCACTGTCTTGGGTCAGGTTTCTTGGAAAGCAGGCTCATGGGCAGACATCTGTGTTTAGCAGGTGTGTTGGGATTGTTCTCAGTAGTAACTCCCAGAGAGATGAAAAAGACACAAGGGTGGAGATAGATGTGTCAAGTCCTTTGAGGGGGAGGCAGGTGGCTCCTTAACTAGAGACAATGACTGGAGAAAGACTGCAAGACATTCATGGCTGCAGGAGAGCAACAGCAATGCTCGAGGAGAGGTTGGCCGTGTGGTCACCAATCCACATCCCTGTGCAATACCCTAGCGCTGGTGTCAGTAAGAAGTCAGTGACCCTAACGTTACCTCATAGTTTCTACTAGTCAAGCATCTGGGCGTGTCTTGTTTGGATGCCTCTAATGCATCCTTGTTGATGAAAAAAAAAATGCTGATGCTTGTATCATGTGTTAACAACCATAAGGAAGACATTAACGACAGTTGCAATAGGGGACAAAGACTGTTGTACTTGAGTGTGGCTTAATTCTGGATTCAGTACCAAATACAGACAGCAATCACCTCAAAATAAGAGGTAGTTTATGTAACACAAGTTCTAATAGGACTTAATAATAAAAGATGGAGTCAGATATTAGGGGGTGAAAGCTGAAAGATCAGAGAAGCAGAACATCCAGACATTAGCGCTCTTACTGCTACAAAATCTTCAGACTGAAAAGAGAATGAGTTCCTGTCCCCTTCTGCCTATATTTCTCTCTCACTTCCTGTCTGTCTGTCCAGACCTCCAGACCTCTATGCTATCAGACCTTAGCTAGTGGCTAGTTCCAGCCTCTGATCTTCAGGAAACCTTTATTTGTTAGAGTATAAACAAGTTATCACCACAAGTTTATTCTCAGCCAAATATGAATTCTCACTGTCTGGGAATGCAGATTCAGGTTGCCTTGAAAAGCATGCTCCATGGTAAAAAGTGGTTACATGGTTTTTTAAAATTGTGTGTGGGTCGGGGAGGACATTGTGTATATGATGCAGACAAAGACAGCTAATTCCAAAAGAGGGTGTTGGATCCCCTGGATCTGGAGTTACAGGCAGTTGTGAGCATTCTGACATAGGTGCTGGGAATCAAACTTAGGTCGTCTCCAAGAGCAGTATGCCCTCTTAATTTCCCTGGCTCTGGTTACATGAACTTTTGATAGTCACAGAACCAAGTAAAGTCGTAATTTAAATGCATGTATGTATACCCAGATCACTTTAAAGTCTGGTCCACATCTAAGAGAAAACATATAGTAAGAAAGCCATAATTTAAGGAATTTACTAAATGTAATTGTAGAGACAGGAGGTAAGTGGCTTTTACCTCTATCCTATTTTGTGTGTCTGACCCATTCCGTGTCTGTCTGGCTTCTCCCCGTCCTTCTTTTTCCTAGCATTCTCTCTGTCCCGAAAATCCTGCCTAACTATTGACCGTTTAGTTTTTTTATTAAACCGATCACAGTGACATATCTTCACACAGTGTAAAGGAATATTCCACAACAGGTTTCACCTGAATGTGGCCAGCTATATGAAGGTGAAAGGAGCTAAAGATTGTCCAAGACAAATTGGTTCAGGATCTGTAACATTTTAACCATCTATAACAAAGTTGTAATCATTTAACTGCCCTGTAAAATTTTTAACATAGTTTCAGCTTGTGGAAGGGACTGGTGGGATTGGGAGTAAGGGGGTAAGGGTGGTGTTAGTTCCTAGTGTTGTACCCCACTTTGTATCAGCAGAAGCCCATTGGTTTTGTTCACACCCTACAGAGCTCTGAAGGCCCCTTCCTAGGCTAGGATAAAAAAAAAAAAAAAAAAAAAAAAAAAAAAAAAAAAAACAGGTAGAATAGGCAAGGAGGAGTCTTCAGGAAAAGGAAATAGCTGTTAAGGTCTTAAGGAAGAAGCTGCTGAATTGTTTTAACATCTTTAGTCACCATGATTTGGGTCTCACTTTTTCCCCTGTCCATTGTATCTAGCTTAACATGTACATAGATATATGATCAGAGTTATAAAACCTAAAGTTAAAATCATCAAGAATGTTCTATGTCCTAAGGATGTAAAAGTAGCAGATAAAAGGAAAGAAGCAGGTATCTTAACCAACCAAAAAGTTTAGTATGGCAGAGGGCTTCCAGAACCTACCAAGCCTGATGGCAGTATATATAGCATCTAGAATTTGAGTTTTCCAAGTCACTCCTATAAATTAATTTGTGTGTTCCGCAAGGTTAGTACCCATACTATGGGGTGTGTTGTCACAGTTACAATGCAGATTGTAAGCAAGATGATATGCTGTGACAGGAAATAAAGGCAGTTATAACACACTGACCAATAGGAATTTGTTGTATCTTTTTTTTTTTTGAGCTCAAGAGAGTGCAAACAAAGCACTTTTCATTTTTATTATTAAAGCAAGCAAAACATAAGGTGACGTTTACCATTAGCTTAAGCAAATACACGTACGGCAGGGAATACACCTGGTGTTACATCTTACCATCTTTGTTCATGTGTGCGAAGAGCCAAGAATATTCCTCCCAGGCCTTTGCCTTTCTCACAGAGATAATGTCATTCCAGAGCATTCTCTTCATGTCTTTGTTTTCAATCATCATAGTTGATGCAATTCTTTCTAGAGGGCCACCTTATGGGAAGAATATTTTGCATGCTGCCCTATCTATAGTGTACAGTAAGTTCACAACTTTCTTTCACAGGCTTCCATACTCTTACCCACCAAACCATCTCCCCAGCTTCCCAGCTTGCTTTTTTTTATTTTATTAGTTCAAATTAGGAACAAGCTTGCTTCAGATGTCAATCTCTTCTCCCTCTCCCTCCCCACCAACATCCCACCTGCCCCTAGCCATCGCCTCTCCACTCCCCAGGCAGGTAAGGCCCTCAAAAGGGGCTCCCCAAGTCTACCACATCATCCAGGGCCAGGCCTAGGCCCTACCCCATGTGTCCAGGTCAAGAGAGTATCCCTTCACAAGGGATGGGCTCTCAAAATCCCTTTTTTTTTTTTTAAAGACCTTACATATTTAATACAGTGCGTTACCTCTGTACAAATGAATTTGTTGTATCTTTAACATTTCCCATATCAATAACAGCATAGTAATGCAACTGATTGATTAGATCCAGTTAATAATAAACCTCTTCTGTTTGGAGAGGATTTTTGTTGTTGTTTGTTTTGTTTTTGTTTTTTGCAGGGGTGTGGAGAGAGAAGTTTATTGCTTTGGCTCTAGGAGTTTGCATCTAAAATAGAGACACTCTAGGAAGCTGAAGAGATGGTTCAGTATTAAGAGCAACTGATGCTCTTCCAGAGGACTTGGGTTCCAGCCCTGGCACCCACATGATGGCTCACAACTGACTGTAACTCCAGTTCTAGAGTATCAACACCCTGTAGCTTTCAAGGGCACTGCAGGTATGCAGACAAACATCCATATTCATACAATAAATTAATAACCCTTTTATAAATAAGATCTAAATGTGAAAGCACTTAAGAAATATGCTATAGAGCTGGACATCAGTGGTCCATGCCATTAATCCCAGCACTCGGGCGGCAGAGGCAGGCGGATCTCTGTGAGTTTGAGGCCAGCCTCGTCTCCAGAGTGAGTGCCAGGATAGGCTCCAAAGCTACACAGAGAAACCCTGCTATAAAAGAGAGACTTGGCAGAGCTATTGGAAACTTTGGAATTAGCTTTGCTTTTCTGACCTTCAGCTTGAAGCTTGAACCCCCAAATCTGTCTCTGGATCTTTTATTTATTGTGCTATAAAAGATCCAGAGACAGATATGGGGGTTCAAGCTTCAAGCTGAAGGTCAGAAAAGCGAAGCAGCTGGCCACTAGCTCTTACCTCTACCTCAGACTGAAAGGCGATCCTGGCTCCACCAAACCTCAGACTGTTGCCTCTCCTCAGCATGGCTGGAGAATCCTGAGACATCAATGTCTTCCTATCCTCAATATGGCGGGAGAATGAATGCTCCTATCTTCAGTGTATCTGGAGAATGAATGCCAGCTCTGAGACCCTGTTCCTGTCTTAAATACCTCCCTAATGCTGGGATTAAAGGTGTGTGATCCCAGGTGCTGAGATCAAAGGCATGAGTTCTGTTACTCTTCACTCTTTAGTTGACCATGATGGCCTTGAACTCACAGAGATCTGTCTTCCTCTTAATCCTGAGTCCTGAGATTAAAGGTGTGTACCACCACTGCCTGATCTTTATAGCTTGAGACTGACTTTGCTTTCTGAATCCTCAGGCAAGCTTTAATAAATCATAAATAATATATCACCACAATCATTATCTTTATGATTCTTCACTGTAGAGTTTCTAAACTAAAAGGGGCATTTAAGCATGAAAGGATGCAGGAAAACCATGGAGTTAGATATTTCAGGTATGACATGAGGGAAAAAAAGGTCAGTGTTATCAGAGAAATGCCCTGACCAAAATGCAGTGAAGTAGATGAATGTTCTGAGGGAAATACCAGGTTGTCTAACAAACAGCTCAGAGGTGCTTTTGCCTGAAGAGACAACATGGCTAGTTGTGCATACAGACACATGCAGGTACCAATCTGGGTAACCCCTCTAGTGATTGTGGATCAGTCTTGAGGCCCCACATTCGGTACCCAAACTGTCAATACAGAAAGAACACAAGTCTCATATCAAAGGGAGTAGGGGATAGTTTCAGAGATTCAAAGCAGCATGGGGAAGGGCAGGGCAGCCCAAGAGATGGGATTAAGTCCTAGCTCTCCTTATCAAAAACATGCTGAATCTGAAGAGATACTGCCCCTAAAAAATTTCATGGTTTTGAAAATTTGTTTAAGATGCTAGGTAGTGGTGGTGCATGCCTTTAATCCCAGCACTCAGAAGAAGGGTAGCCTGGTTTACAGAGTGAGTTCCAGAATGGCCAGGGCTATACAGTGGAATTCTATTTAGAAAACCAAACCAAACCAAACAAACAAAAATTTGTTTCAGTAGGCCTGGAATAGACACTAGGAGTTCATTTCATTTCATTGTCATGGTATTGAGACTCAAGCATGAGATCCTGTGCATTTTAAGCTACACCTAAGCCCCTGGCTCTAGTTGTTCATTCTGTTCCCTGCCCTGTAAATAGCTCTACCAGTGCTCCTACTGCCAAGGTTGACCCATTTCAGCATGCCTTCCCCATAGGATGGACTGAAAGCTCTCAGAAACTGAGTCAAAACACATTTCTCCTCTCAGGAGCTGTTTCCATCAGGTATTTTAGTCACACTGATACAAAAGTAAATCACAAACTTGCTCAGGCTTGGGGTCAACTGTCAGCACCACAACAAAACGGCTGAAAGCACACAGTCAAGGGCTACAGGCAGTACATTTAAAGATGTGTGTTTACATGGCATGGCATTGCACATGGAGGGTAGAGGACAACTCGCAGGAGTTGGGTCTCTCCTTTCACCCTCGTGGGTTCCAGTGATCAACTCATGTCATTAGGCTTGGTGGCAGGTGCCCTTATCATCTGGGCAATCTTGCTGGCCCTAGACAGCACATTTGAAAAGTGTTTATTTTAGCTGTGTGTATGGGACTGCCCCTGACTTATTATGTGCAACATGTGTGTGCAGGAGCTTGTGGAGTTCAGCAGAGGGATCAGATCCACTGGAACTGTAGTTACAAGTAGATGACGTGAGCCAGCAGGTGGTTGCTGGGGACCGAACCCAGGTCCTCTTCAAGAGTAATACATTCTTTTAACCACTGAGTCATCTCTCCAGTCCTGGGACAACACATTTTATGTTTTATGGACAACAGAGGGAAGGATTATTCATGGACTAAGATGGGGGAACTTCCAGAATGGGCTGTAATTTTCCCAGAATAGGATTGGCCCCTTCCCCACCCCTGCTTTCCTGTCCATTAAGTGTTGTTTTCAGATGTGTCATGGCACCAGATGTGTGATGGGAAAGATTAAAGCCACAGTGCTAATGATATGGAATTGCCATTTTAACAAATTGAAGCAGTTAGAACTTGTCTGCTGACCACGTTGGTCTCTCTCTCTCTCTGCTGGTTCTGGCAAAGTCTTGTTTTTTCACTAAGCAGTCACATGATGCTCTGATGCAATGTGCTCTGCTGTTGTATAGCTTTTAGGCTTCTTGAAGTTGCTTAGATTATGCCACCTTGACTGTCTCATCTCACTTTAGAGCAGTGCTTCTCACCCTTCCTAATGCTGTGACTCTTTAATACAGTTCTTCATGTTGTGGTGGCCTCAACCATCACATTATTTTTGCTGCTACTTCATAACTGTAATTTTGCTACTGTTAAGAATCATAATGTAGACACCTGTGTTTCCCGATGGTTTTAGGTGACCCTTTGTGAAAGGGTTGTTTGACCCCCAGGTTGAGAACTGCTGCTTCAGTGACTTCCACCCCTTCAGATTTAAAGGTTGGCATCTGGCATTCAGAACTTCTTCCTGCTGAAGCTAAGGTGACTGACCTTGCCTGTTTTGAGAGTAGAAATAGCTGGTTGTCTAATCTTGGGTAGCCAGAAGCACAACAGGTGGTTTTCAAGTTGGGATGAACTAAAAACTTGGCAGATTCATTATTTTATTTTATAACTGAAATGTTGAACTTTGGAAGGCACCAACTTTACAAGGGTCTTGTCTAGATCTTTTTTGTCAGTTTAACAGTAGCTCAAGTCATCTGGGAAGAGCAGTCTCAATTGAGAAAATGCTTCCATCAGATTGGCCTGTGGGCAAGTCTATGCAGCATTTTCTCTTTTAATAACTGATATGGGAGAGCCAAGCCCATTGTGGTCTTGGACTGGAGAAAACAGGCTGAGCGAGCCATGAGTAACAAACCAGTAAGCAGCAATCCTCCATGGCCTCAGGGTCAGTTCCTGCTTCTAGGTTCCTGCCCTGACTTCCTTCAGTAATAGACTGGATAAGGGTATGTAATCCAGATAAACCCTTTCCTCCCCAAGTAGCTTTTGGTCATTGTGTTTATCATAACAATAGAAAGCAAACTAGGACCTAAGGCTAAAAATATAGGAAACAAATATTAGAGGTAAAATAATGGCTTTCATAATAATAGAATTCCTCTGGCAATTATTCACTATGGTCAGAGGATGAAAAAGTAGTATTTAGAGGAAAGGTGTGGTTAGAAAAAGTTATAGATTTGTTTGAAGTGAAATGTTCTGCCATTTGGTTCCAGCTGACACATAGCCTATATTAACCCTTATACTGGAATTGGGCAAGAAACATGCCAGGCCCAAGGAAATAAGGCTATTCTCTAGGTTATGTTAGGATTTTTCTAAGGTAGGGTTTTGAGAGAGGAACAATGGAGGGGAGAAAGCCCCATCCAGGATATCAGCTGCTCAGAGTACTTTTCTTTAGAGCATTGTGTCCTCAGTCTGGTGAATTACCTGTTACTTGCGTTTCTGCTATAGTTCCAAAAAAAAAAAAAAAAAACCTTTTAAAAGTGACATTTGGAGATTGATGACTTCTCTTTATGCCATCCTAGAGCCCTCATCCAGTGGCTGATGGAACCAGAGACAGATATCCACAGATATACACCAAGCTGAAATCGGGAATTTAGTTGAAGAGAGGGAGGAATGAAGATCGAAGGGGTCTGAATCAGGTTGGAGAAACCCACAGGAACAGTTGGCCTGAACAAGGGAGAGCACATCGACCCCAGATGCTGTCTGGGAGGCCAGTACAAGACTGATCCAGACCCCTGAACATGGATGTCAATAAGGAGGCCTCTGCACTCCAGGGAGCCTCTGGTGGTGGATTAGTATTTTTCCCTGGTGCAAGAAGGGACTTTGAGAGCCCATCCCACGTGAAAGGTTACACTCTGGCCCTGGACACATGGGGAAGAGCCCAGGACCAGCACAGGAAGATTTGGTGGACTTTGCAGAGCCCCTGTTGAGGGCCCTACCCTGCCTGGGGAGTGGTGGGTGGATGGGGTGGGGGTAGGCTGGGGTGGGGGAGGAAGAATGGGGGGAGGGAAGGGAGAGGGAGAAGGGACTTACATGTGAAACAAGCTTGTTTCCTAACTGGAACTAAAAAAAAAAAAAAAAAAGTGACATTTGTTTAGTGTGCATGGTATAGCATGCTTCTGGAGGTCAGCTGACAACTTAGGGGTTGGCTCTCTCCTATCATGTGGGTTCCAGAGACAGAACTCAGGTCATCAGGCCAGTGTCTGTATCTGAGGCTGTGTGAAAGGAGGCAGCACAGAGCTGGGGAGTGCTGTTCTTTTTCCTTTTCCCCAGAGGATTGGTGGTAACAGCAGATAAAATTCCATCCCCAAGTACTTGATAACATGGTTTGGGGATCTCCTGGGCTCATTCTCATGGCATGAGTTCCTTCACATAAGGGGCCTCTGACAAAAACTGAAGTCTGTCACAATATTAGTAAGCCAGACCACAGATTTGGATTAGAAATGAAAGACAATTTCTTTTGTTTGGCTAGCTAGGGGTACTGTAGGGTTAGGGTGGGTAAGCTTTGCTGGGAAGAATCTGTCTAAAGAGACATCTTTTTTGTTTGGAGGGATTCCAAATAAAAAGAACCTGATTCCCAGATGTGATTGTTGGTGAAAAATCCAGCAGTTGGCCAGGCTTTGAGATCCATTATTCACTTTTCCCTCCCTTCTGTGACAAAATACCAGACAGAAGCAACATAAGGGAGGGAGGACTGATGTTCACTCATAACTTTAGTTCAACACCATTGGAAGCATGTCAGAATACTTGGTGATGGGAACACACGCTAGAAGTGCCTGTCATCATAGCAGACACAAACCAGAGACAAGCTTGCCCTCAGTGACCCTCTAACAACATCTAGAGTTTATGCCCCCAAAGATTCCAATCTCCCAACAGTGCTGCCAGATGAAGAGTGTTGGGACACATAAGACTGTGGGGACAATACAAACCCTCTACAGCAGGTGAGGGAGATTGTATTATTTCATTATCTGTGTTAGGAGGATATGAGTATTTGTATTCCATTATTTGTGTGTTAGGGAGAATTGGGATAATATGGTTTGGAAAGAGATTAAATGATCAGGGTGAAGTGGGCTAGGATGACCTGCAACCGAAAAGCCATTCAAACCCTCTGGAAACACACAAGAATTTGCAGGCAAAAACTACTCACAGAAAACTTTATTTGCAGAAAATTGTTTGTCAGAAAACTATTAACAAGAAAACTTCCAAGAGGGACTCCCAGGCAGAAGCCTCTAATCATATTATTTATATGATATTTGGCTTTTATAGTCCCCTTCGAAAAGAAGCCTTCCCTAGGGTTGAAGGTCCAGTCAGGGTTGTCTGCCATCTTTGTTTGCTGTGAGCCTTTAAGAGATTCGCAATAGTGGGAACGAAAGGGCTTGGAGTACCCTTCCATTCAGAGCTTAGCAGAGGGTGATCCCTCATTTTTAGCAGGGCTGTGTCTCCTAGGACTACCTGAGTAGAGAGCCATGACTCAGGAGCTGGTAAGATTCCCATAAAGAAAAACAATTGTAAAGCAGCTCACAAGAACCCAATTTTAAGGAATTAGGAGCTCTTCATACCCCACAAGGCATGTGGGTAGCAGTTCTAGTGAGGACTGAGTTCTCTGAAATAAATGGAGCAGGATGTTCTTATGTCTGTGATTAGTATTTAAAAAATAATTTATTTTTATGTGCATTGGTATTTTACCTGCATGTATGAATATGTGAGGGTGTCATATCCCCTGGAACTGGAGTTAACAGTTGTGAGTTGTCCCGTGGGTGCTGGGAATTGAACCCAAGTCCTTTGGAAGAGCAGCCACTGCTCTGAACTGATGGGCCATCTCTTCAGTTACCTATGATTTGCGTTTTTTGATGTTATCACATGTTACATGAAAGTGATCGGTGATCTCCAGTACAGAAGAGCTAGGTCTGTTACTTCTCTATAGGGACCTTGATAACTCTAAGCAAAGAACAACTCTTTTAAATGCTAGGTAGGAGGCTGAGGCTGGACAGAGAGTGCAAGGCCAGCTTGGGTTACAGAAAAAGTCTGTTCCCCAAAACACAAAACAGAAGCCCTCAGAGACTTTTGCCTTTTCAGTTCTTGTAGGGAAAGCTTTGATCTATACTATAAGGTATCAGTATGACTAGGAGGTAAAGCTTTCTGTTGGTGTTACATGGGTCAAGTCCATCTGCCAATCCTGACCCAGGGAAGTACCCATATGGACTGGACTGGAGTCAAGTCCTCCCACAATACTATTGTGCTGGTAAATTAATTAGGTTTTTGTCATTTGAACAATAAAGTCCCTTGCCAAGTAGGGCACTTCTGGAATCCCTTCCCAAGAAAGAGTAATCATGTGGTTTTTGTTTTTAAATTTTAAGAAATGCATTTTCATTTGTCTATTTGCATGTTTTTATGTATGTGTGTACAGGTGCCTGTAAAAGCAAGAAGAGAACATCAGACCTCCGAGAGCTAAAATTAAAGGCTGCTGTGAGCTGATTTTCCACATGTCCCTCACTTTATAATCCCAGCACTCAGGAGGTAGAAGCAAGTGGATCTCTGTGAGTTTGAGGCCAATTTGGACTACAGAGCAAGTTCCAGGCAGCTAGGGCTACATAGAGAAACCCTGTCTCAAAATGCCACAAAGTCAAACCAAACCAACAAAACAAACAAACCCCATTCTTTCTCTAACAGTTCATCTCTTAAGTCATGTTTTGTTTCTATACAAGTGAGCTAATCTGTTGTCCTGGGCAGGCATGAGAGTAGACAGAGTTAATATCAGACAGATTCAAAGAATAACTTCTAGGAGTCAGGCCCCACGAGAGCCTGACATCTGGCTAGGTATCTCCAGTTAGTCACTGGCCTTCAACCTCTAAAATCCCTTATATTTGGTGAGGGGTCTGAACCTGCAGAGGCTGTCCCAAAGTCAGCTTAGAAGCCTTTTCAACTAGAAGTGGAAGGCTGCTACAAAAATATGACACAGCCCGTTGTTTTCCAGTTTGGGGGTAGGCATGCCGAGGGCAATCAATCACTTGCTTCTTAGCAACACAAGATGAATGATGTTTAAACTAGGGAGGTTCAGGAGATAGGTTTCAGTTAGGATCTGTTACTATTTTTATATCTCATTTGAAGAAAGAATATCCTTCCAATGCCTATAGCAAAACACAATTTGCTTAGTTTTTCAGGCTCATAAAGGGACAGCCACTGGTCTCGGTGAACTATATCTTATTATCTATATCTGACGTAGAGGAGCCTCTGGATTTAGACTTTTGAACAGGTGCTGGAGTAAGAATTATGGAGCTACTAGATTATTTTCTACATAAGAACCCCCCCCACACACAAGGCTGCGGCAGAATTCTTTGGCCTGAATATATGCCCTCAAATTCAGTTGAAACTGATTCACTAATGTGATATTAGGGGCGGGGCTTTCACAAAGTGATTACATCATTTGGGTCAGAGACCATATGAATGAACTGGAGAGAAACTGTTAGGTCCTGTTTAGATTTTCATGGTGAGGATGCAAGCGGCACCATCCTGGAAGCAGAGAACAGCCTGTTTCTGACACCAGTCTGCTGATTACTTGCCCGAAATATCAAGAGTAAATTTGTCCTTTACAGAACACCAAGTTTCATGAATTGTTTTTTTGCATGTATATGTGAAGGTCTATATGCATATGTGTACATTTGTTGGTCAGAGAATAATCCTGGGTGTCATCCTTAGGTATAGAATCCTCCTCCTTCAAGACAGGCTGCTCACTGGCTTGAAGCTCAACGATTAGGCTAGACCGCCTGGCTAGTGAGCCTCAGGTATCCTCCTCTGTCTGTCTCCTGTGCTGGATTCTGAGCATGCCAGCACACCCACAGGCCCTCATACTGGCAAGCAAGAACTTTACCAACTGAGTCATCACATGTTTTTTTACAGCAGCAGGAACTAAGACAGATATCTGTATGTATTAGTCAGCTTTTCATCACTATTGTGAATACCTGAGATAACCAATTTAAAGATAAAAAAAGCTGGGTGGTGGTGGCACACACCTTTAATCCCAGGATTTGGGAGGCAGAGGCAGGTAGACCTTTAAGTTCGAGACCAGCCTGGTCTACAAGAGCAAGTTCCAGGACAGCCTCCAAAGCTACACAGAGAAATCCTGTCTCAAAAAAACAAAACAAAACAAAAACAACTAAACAAACAAAAGATAAAAAAAATATTTTGGGAAGCTGGAGAATGCTTAGCATTTAAGAGCAATGACTCTTCTTCCAGAGGACCCAGGTTCAATTCCCAAGCACCCACATGGCAGCTCACAACTGTCTGTGAATCCAGTTCCTGGGCACCTGACACCCTCACACAGGCATACATACAGGCAAAACACCAATGCACATAAAATAAAAATAACTAAAAACAAAACATAATTTTGGCTTACAAATTCTGACGGCAGGTTTCAGTCCATGACTGACTGGCCACATTGCTTTGGGTCTACTATGGTAAGGCTTTGGGTCTAACAGTGTAAATAAAACTGTTCATCTCACTAGCCAGGAAGCAAAAAGAATGGGTGATGTCATACCCATTCCATCCAATGGCACACCTGGGTCCTTCCAGTGACCCGGGAACCTTCCATTATGTCCTACCTCCCAAAGGTTCCAGTGCACCTCTCAAAAGTGACATTAGTCTTAGCACACGGGCTTTTGGGAGGATATTCAACATCCAGACCATAGCAACTTTAGACATTAATGACAGCAGGGTGCAGTGTTAAGCCTATTGTCCCAGCTACTTGAAAGACTTGAATCAGGATGCCCTGAGCCAAGAAGTTCGAGGCCAGCTTATGTAAGACAGACCTTGTCTTCAAATGGCTTGTTTCATCCTAGGAAACAGGATCTAATGAACTTTTGCTATTTAACCAAAAGAGGCACAAGACTACCAGAAAATCTTACATTGTAATTGACTTTAATGATTATTGCTCATCTGCAAGGATTAATATTGCATTCATTAAAAATCATTCAATACAAAATGAATATTTTCCTCCCAAGTTGGTCTCCGCATGTTCCCTCTGATGCCAGACATTTTCCAGTGTCCTTTGTTACATGGCTTGACAGAGACGAGCCCTTACCTATTATTCCTATGGACACAGTAATAGACACAGGACCAGAGGGCAGATTAAAGGGCAGCAAGAACTGGGCCCTTCCCTCCAGCAGAGCTCACCAGATGGATACACTGTTGTTGGCCAAGATAAGTCCCTACTGAATGTGGTGTTCTGACTGGCTGGTTAAGTGCCCTAGGAAAGGGATCTTCAAATGTTAGCATATATAGAGAAGAAAGCATGATCACATTGGCAAGGAGCAGGAAGGGACTGGGTAGGGAGAAATGGGTGAGGAAAGGTAAAGAAGTTTTGGCAAGATAATTGTTCCCTGCTAGGAAGGTACAGGGTAAAAGCTTTCCTTTCTTGTATTTCTGTTTTTGATGCCTGTTTCTCTGATCAGTGGAAAGAGAGAAGTGAACATTTCTAGTACCTAGAATTAACGCATAACCCGTCTGTCTTTGAAGGATCACAAGCTAGAACACGTTGAGGACTTAAAATCCTGGATAATTATATACTTAAAGCTTGTGAGCATGAAGCTCATTCAACCATGCAGAGCTGGCAAGCGGGCTGAGTGGCCTGGGAGTAAATCTCTCATCGTTAGAGGGCCTCTTGGAATTATCTTGGAGCGTGAATCAGGATGTACTTTTTCTACCAACTCTTCCTTAAGATCTCAGTTTATAATTTTTTTATTTATTTTTTGTGGCAAGTGTCAATCAAAAGTGGCACCATGTCTATAAAACTAACACCAGACAAGGCCTACAGTTCTGGACAGATTATATAGTTATCGTTGTTTCACGTTGGCCCAATTTATTTCTTCCCATCTATACAGACTTCCCTTCAAATAGTTTAGGTTGCAGAAGCACAGCTGCCCACAAGTTTGCTCTTAAAGGATAAGCCCTAAAGACAGGGCTCAGTGTTTTATACTGAGTAATGGCTCAAGAAATTGGCCGTCAGCATAAGCTGCATGAGGCACAGCTAAGAAATTTTGCTTATGGCTCCAGTTCGCTGATGCTATAATAAACTATGGGCTGGAAACACGAGGGGCTCATCAGAGTTGGAGACTAAGTATTTTTCTAGCCTCAACTCTTCACACTTTGCTTTAAAGGTTCAAAAGAGATACTGGTAACCATCTGAGCTGTTCCTCAGTGTTAACACTAAAAATTTTCCTTAATTAAGATACAACAGAAATAAATGCTAAGGGACGAAATTCAACTTGATAGAATGCAGTTTAGTTAAAAACTAGAACAACGAGAGACTGGTGGAAGGACTGAACTACAAATCCAAGTAAACCTACTGAGTTTAACAACACATCTCTGCGCCAGACATGCCACCTTAAACAGGAAACAGGGCTTAGAGGTTCTAGGGGAAGTTGACATGCACCACCTACGTCTAACCTACCTGGCTGGGAAGTACCACCCTGGCTCTTCTGAAGAAGTGAAAGAGCACTAGTTCCAGCCGCTAAGAAACTGGCTCTTTTAAGGCAATTTAGACACTGCAGATTGTTCCACATAGACGATACCTTAGCATTTTTGTTGTTGTTGTTGTTGTTGTTGTTAATAAGGTAATTAAATATAACCAAAGTCCCCAGAAATGGTTAAAGAATTAACTTTCTGGGCTGCAGAGTTAAACCCTTCTTTAGTGACTAGGGTGAGAAACCTTTGACCTCAGCTTCACCTAAAGAGCCATGGAGCAAGTTCCTGTGTGGTCTGCAAAACTTGAATGATGAGATGAGAAAACAAAATGAAATTATAGAAAAAAAATCAAAAAGAAAGTAATAAGAGGAAAATAAAAGTTATCTTAAAAAATACTCTATTAGAGTTGGGTGGTTCATGTGGACTGGTCACTGTAATGCGTCCATTAGTATCTGAAAAGAGAGAGATGGACCAGTTAACATCCTTTCTACATGAGAATCAAGGGATCAGCTACAGCATCTTCTTTAAGCTTCCTCTCAGCCCAGACTGGGGGTATTCCTACATGAGTTCCTGCTGGGGTGAGGCTCCCCTTCTAAAACTTTAGAATACTCTTAGTTCTCTACATTTATTGGTAGATATACAATTTCTCTCCCTTGTTAATTTGGTTTTCTGCAGGGTTGGGGACTGAACCTAGGGAGTGCCTCATGATGCTAGGCAAACGCTCTAAAACACTCTGGCCATTACCCTGCTAATTTGTAGTGGTGGCCTTATACTCTTTAATATCAGGCATGACTCATCTTCACTGAAGAAAGCTGGCTATGCTGGCTGATTGGGGAAAAGAGCTTTTCAGCGCCGACTTCCAAGTTACCTGTAATAATTAGGTTTGAATGGCCCATTTTTGTTGAGTCCCAGATACTTTGCTTGGTCATCTGTCAGCTCTGTCAGGTGGGCATCAAATGATGGCAGGTGCAAGCTGGCCACATATTCATCTAGGAAGAGAAAAGTAGCAGGGGAGCAGGAGACTTGTCAGATATGCCCCCTAGGGTACAGCCTCCCTCTCTACTTTCATTTGTTAAAACTATTTAGGAAGACAACAGGAATGGGATAACCCTGAAAAATTCACAACTTGAAATATTTGCTTAATTAAGAAGACTTTCAAAGCTGCATTTCTGGGAAATTACTTTAGTACCTAAAAAGGGCACATAAAGGGTCATCTAGCAAACGGGGTGTTTTATATTTCCCCATCTTTTTCTGTCAAATTTTGGTTTCACCTAAGTGGTTACCATGTCATATACTACACTCAGCTTTCTGTGGCATGAATCACAAAGATGATTGCAGTAGGCTCAAGAGAGCCTACTATCACTGACATTTATTTAAGATAGGATTCCTAAAGTCACAAATTTTAGGCTTATGGATTTCTAAGGCACATGTTTAGAATTGTTCCATAGATGAACTTCTCTAACTTTTATGAATATAATTTTTTTTTTAAATAAAATCTAGAGGCTAGAGACCTGGCTCAGCAGTTAAGGCACTGGCTGAACTTTCGAGACCCAGGTTTGATTCCAAGCATCCATGTGGCAGCTCAAACCATTTATAACTCCAGTTCCAGGCACTCTGATACCCTCTTCGGGTTTGGACAAGCAACAGGCATGTCTGTGGTTAGATATACATGTAGGCAAAACACCCATACACATAAAAAATTAAACAAACAAACAACAAAAAATTCAAAAGCAATTAGAGGTAAGCCATTTGATGAAAACAGAGTAAGAATTAAAAAAAAATTGTTTTAAATTTATGCATCTTTTCCTGCATGTCTGGATGACATGTGTGCCTGTTGAGCTCAGAAGAGGGAACTGGGTCCCTTGGAACTGGAGTTACAGATGGTTGTGAGCTGCCACGTGGGTGCTGGGACCTGAACCTGGGTCCTCTGCAAAAGCAGCAAGTGCTCTTAACACCTAGCATCTCACCAGCTTCAAAGTTGTGTTTTAGCTTAAAGCCAGCCATTTGGACTGGCTAGGAGTATGGGTTGGGTACCACTATGCAGAAAGGCAAAGGACTAGAGATGGTTTATGCCACATGAGCAAAGTGTAAGTGAACCTATAGAGGTACAGAAGGTTGAGAAAGAAATAATACAACTTGTTTTGTTTCTCTCACTTTGGTCTAAGCTGTACTTAGTTACACTGGGAAGTCTACTGAACTTTGCAGAGGTACCTGAGATAAGAGAATCTTCTTTATTTAGCTCAGGTTCTTACTACAATTCTGTAAAGTACACAGTATTATTCTCATGTTATTACTCACAAAAATGGAGACTCATGGTGCTAACAGAAGGTCTTCTGAGGCCAAGCAAGCACTAGAAGAGCAATCAGAACCCTGACTCCATATATAATGCTTTTTAGGAAAGTCATTTTACAAGACCATGCAGACAACTAGGATCAGTGACGGTTTCAGTTTTTCGCTTACCCATTTTCTTAGGAAGTAAGTACACATCCTGTTTGTAGCGTCCCTCAGGTGCATTATAGAGTTCTATCAGTGCCAAAGCCTAAGGTGGGGAAGAGGGCCAGAGAACAAAGCATTTCTTAGACACAGGTTTAACAGTGCTTTAGGATAAGCATGACAGTAATTAATCGTCTTGAGAGCACCCAGGACTCTGCCCTCAGATAAAGGCTAGCTAATATAAGAGGAAGTCATGTTTTTGTTTAGTTTCTAACAAAAGTACAGACTAAATATAACCAAGTTGGAACACTGTAACTTCAGCTGAGTGGTCATTTCAGAGACACAATCACTAATGCCTCTTCACAGGAGAAAGTGTGAGCTTGAACTACTCAGGACATGGAAAAAGGTAACAGGTCAGTAAGAATGCACAGTACACTCAGCTTCACACACTGCAGTGTAGGAAAAGCAGGCATTCTGCCACATACCTGTGTTGTAGCTGTGATGGAAAGAACAAAGGTAGGGACTGTGGAGCAGCTCAAATTGAGTAAACGACCCTGGGAAGGGAGAGAGAGATGGGATGAACAGCTGCCTTCTTTCAGGTTCACATGGTACCCAAGTCAAGCAGACACAGGAGAGGCTCTACACCTCTCTGTACTCCACTTGGAGAGGAAGAATTAGTTTCTTATCAGGACTTCAGGCTTTACACACTTTACAAATCTGTGTGAAGGTTGAATGAAGTCAGCCAAGGGCAGGAAACAGTGATGTACTTAGCAAAAAGGAGGTTTTTCTGGAATGCTTCTTTTTAAGGAGACAGACAATTGGGGAAACACACCTTTATCCAAAGACAAAAATTCAGGGGAACACAGGCCCTCATATTCCCTACTACCCTTCCTTACTCTGTGGACCTAGTACCCTGCCACAGTCTTTGATGTGTGTTACCTCTGCGAGAAGGACGACCCGTTTGCCATCAGGCCAAATGACATGGTCCACCTGAGAACGTACTCGCTCCCATGTTAACTCTGGAGTGCGGAGGCTGGTCTGGAAAGAAGAACACAGTTTGTGGTAGCTCTAATGAAATGCAGAGAAAAGCGTAGCTCTATAGAGAGAGACCTCACCACATCGATTTCTGTGTTGGAGTGGCCCATATTGCATACGATGCAACTATTTTTCATTCGGTCCAAGTGCTCCCGTGTCACTACATTCTTATTTCCTAAAAGTAAAGAAAAGTGGCTGAAGAAAAAGATGCTGGGCACAACAGCACCAGCTACTTCCAGCTAGAATCTGGGAGATATTTGTTACCATTAAAGAGTTTGCAGACATTGTGAGAAAGATGTGTACAGCAAAAGCTTGAGCTCAATTATTTGGGTTTAAGACCAAGCAATATGAAAAACCACCAAGGGAAAAGCTCTTTCCTTTGGAAAATGTTAAAAGTTCTGAGAACTTACTCTAAGTCTGAGACTTCATACTGAGCACAGGTCTTACCTTCTATGTCCCTTTTGAGATTCAGCCTGAGAATTAATTTTGCTCTACATGTACCAAAACACTGATACTCACCTGTGCAAGTTATCACAACATCCACCTGCCGGATGACTTCATTTAGCTTCACCACCCTGAATCCATCCATGCTGGAAGGAAAGAAAGCAGTACTATAAGCAAACCGTGTGACTGTGTGTGTGTGTGTGTGTGTGTGTGTGTGTGTGTGTGTGTGCGTGACACTGATAAAATTTTCTGAAATGGTCACAGAATTAGACAACAAAATCCCCTTTTGAAGTAAAAGCTAATGCTATCTTCCAGAAATGTTAACTAATAAGCTATACTAAACTACACATTGGCTTCTGCAGACCCCAAGATTCTACACAGGAAGAAAAAATGTCAAGAGGCCTAAAAAAGCATAAAGGCCCTAGAATTAGTATGAAGGGAACAAAGCCACATTACTTTTCTCTTCCTGGGGGATGTCTACAAAAAAACAAATGAGTGATTCAACCATCCGAAATATGAAGCACCTAATTCAAATCTAATAGACTATCATTACTCTATCCTTACCAGGCCTGCAGAGCACAGATGGGGTCAATCTCTGTGATGTAGACAATTGCTCCAAGGGCCTTGAGAGCAGCACAGCAGCCCTTTCCTACCTGCAGAGCACAGGAAAGGCCAAGTTGCCAGGTCTAACATGGTCATTGGGGGCAGACAAGCTTTTGAGGAGGTAGGAATTAGCCTTCTTTAAATTACTTATCATTTAAGTGAACATTCCAGCCTCAGCTGGAGTAGAGAGAAACCCAAACCAGGTTGTAAACCCTAATTAGTATAATTTAGTAGACATGCTGTAACAAGAGTTGGGGAGAGGGAGGCTTTGGGTAAGGGTTACCATTATGGAAACAAGATCAAACAAGAACAAACAATTCTGAGTTCTTACTCCATAAAAATCTGGTAAACTTGCTTGCAATGTGTCCACTCAATAGCCAGAAGCCCAAGAACTTCAGTGGATCATTGCTGAAGACAATAAACTCCCTAGAACTTACTCCAGCTTAGAGACATTCAACTACAATGTCATGTCAGTGTCTCCATTCGTATGCAAGTCATAAAATGGGGAGAAATGCTACCTATTCACTTGAGTTATATTTCATAAAAGTTTATAACTGGGGAGGGCAATAATGCTGACATCAATCAATAAGACAATCTGGTGAAATATGAAAATTCAATACATCCTATACCTTTAATTCATGAATACAAAAAGGACTTTTGCCACCATTTTTAAGCACAGTATTGAAAAACATACTTTGATTAGTTAATGTTTCAAGATTGTCTCCTTTACCCAATGTTTCTATTAAGCCCCTTTAATAAGAAAAAAACAAGAGACATGGGGCCCAGCTCTTTACCTCACCATAACCACACACCACCACTTGTTTCCCACCAAACATCACATCTGTGGTCCTCTTCAGGCTGTGGAAACAGACAAGGGCTCAACTCAAACATTATTAGCAACTCAGTCCCTTTGTACCAAATTAAAGCATAGGGCAATGCCCAAAGAAATTCAATTGGAAGCTGGCTGAGGTCAGTGTGAAATGGGCCACTTTAGTAACATGTAAAGGAGGGAGACCACAGAGGCAAGCTGCAGGTATCAGATTAATACTTCAAACAAATCCCACTGGTCCCCTGCAAGTCTGAATACACACATTTCAACATACCCATCCAAAATGGACTCTCGGCAGCAGTACAAGTTATCAAACTTCTGTTTGGTAACAGAATCATTGACATTCATGGCTGGAACACAGAGCTTCCCAGCTTTGGAGAGCTGATACAGCCTAGAGGGAGAAGAAGCCACAAAAACAAACACACACCAAGTTAGGTGATAAAACAGTACACAGCAAAATCTGCTTCAAGTTCTATACTACCCTCCTTAATGTTATTTATTGCCCAAGTCTTATTTATTTGGAAACATGATTATTTTCTTGTCTCCTCAACTCATTTTCTTCTATCTTTATCCTTTAATTCTGGAAGGAAAGTAAACATTTTTCAGTTGAAGTAATTTACTGCTTTTCCACAAAGGGAACATTATATCCTTAGGCCAGCATTTTTCTAACTTTAAACACTCATGTCTACTTCTGGTAAATAAAGATTACAATGATTTTGATGTGGTTTACTGTGTCTGTGAGAGCAATCACGTGCAATGTGCCCCCAGTAGAGCAATACTCCTAGATATCATTTAGTTATTTCCACCAAGCCAAGAGTATGTCTTCAGTTTTACTTTTTGTTACATCATATGTAGTTTTGCAATAGGCTTTCTCCTTCGTATTTAAAATATAAGATTATAATACAATTGAGTACAATTTTTCCAAGACTCAGTCCTACCTACACCCTTCCCCCAAATAGTTGATAATTAATTACTCAGTGAAATAAATGGGAGATAAAAACATGTGAATTAGAATCTGGAAAACATTTCTTCTAAGGTCACTTTGATTTGCAAAGTAAAAACTCAGTTTTATCTAAGGAAGACACTCCCACTTAGTTCTTTTAAGCCTGAAACACAGCCCTAAAGCCTAGGAGAGACCAGAAGAATCTGATGAGGCAAGGACACAAGGGGCAGCTACTCCAGAATCTGTTACCTGTGAACACCAGTCACGCTCTCTTCCACAATGCCTCGGATCTTCTTAAACACGTTTGGATACTTCTTATAAACCCAGTGGGTTAAGTCTCCCCCATCATCCAGGATCTACAGAACAGCCAGAAGACTTCTATGGGCATTCAGGCTGCTAGAGCTAGGGGGAACTTTGAGTCCACTTTCTACACTAATGAGAAAGCCCTGTATGCTTTGGAAGAGCACTTCTTAAAGCTCCACAGAGTAGGCTTAGACAGTGGAAATATAGTTAAATCTGTTGGTGTAAAGTGGTTAAAAGAATTCCTAAATGTGTTCTAGGCTACAGTAGAAAGCTTTTTTTTTTTTTTTTTTTTTTTTTTTTTAAAGATTAGCTCTTGTTATGTTGCTCAGGCTGGTCTAAAACTCCTGAGCAAGTACTCCTGCTTCAGCCTCTCAAATGCTGGGATTACAGGCATGCACAACCATGCCCAGCTACAGTAAACAAATTTTACAAATCATGGACTCATTTTTAGCCTGGTTGAAATATATAGCTCCTTTGAATGCAAAAGGAGAGCTGGAGTAGGAAGGAAAGAAATAAGACTCCTACTCCAAAGAGGGGCCTCATCCCTTCCTTCTGTTTACTTTGATGTGATTTGAGACATGTGTCCACTTAAGCTAACCCTTCCCCCACCTTTCCATTGAGTATTCAGAGCGCTTTTTCCTTTCTTCCTTTCTTTCTTTCTTTTTCATTTATTTATTTTTTACATTTTTTGGTGTTGGAGATTGAATCCAGGGCCTTGTGCATCTCAGACCCATACCAAGTAGGTATTGTGTTATAAACACTTTAGCAATAGAGTCAATAAATAAGACCAAACATACAAAAATATACTTAGGGAACCATGCTTTAAGGGAGAAAAGGAAATAAATCCATAGTCAAAAGTATTGAATGGCATGAATTATTACCATGTTAGCTTGCCACCCATCCATGTTGACACAGCGGTCAATGCACCACCAGAAATCATCTTCTGACTCGCCCTTCCAAGCGAACACTGCAACTCCTATGGAGACAGAAATAAATCAACTAATTTTCCTTTGAGGTGTCCCTTAACATGAGCACCATTTTCTGAGATCCATGTGATGAACGGAAGGCAAAACAAACAAGTCTGAAGAGGGAAACTTAAAGAGTAAAAAGTAAAAGCCAAATTAGTACTTTTATTTCAGAAATTGAGAAATTAAGAGATTTTTGTTTGAGAAGTATCTTGAAGCCAGAAAGGCCAATTTTACACTTTATACTGCATCTTAAGGAGGTAAAATGAAATATGTATAACAAAGCTCCTTCTACAGCACTGGACATCAGCAGACATCTCAAAATAATTTAAATGTTCAATTCTAGGACAATGAGGAAGTAAACTTACTTCTGAAAATGCAATGTTTAGGTTATAAAAATGCATACATACTAAGATTTGGTTCACCAATATAATGCACAGGGAAACAGCTTGTCAAATCTTTGGTTACTCTGAATTTCCTAAATCTTCTATAAACACTTATCAGAAAAGAATTAGACAAAATTCTATATATAGTGTGAATTTCTAAAGATCCTAGGAAGGTGGAAGGTTCTCAAACTTCATAGCGATGTTCTTCTGAATATTTTAACAACAAAAATTTATTTTATTTTTAATTAATTAAACTTATCAGCACATACATTTTACTGTACTACTGAATACCAAATAAACAATTAACTATCAATATAAAAGACATTGTTTACAGTGTTCTCTCAAAACTGATAAAACTTTTGGGGAGAAAAAGACACCACTGAACTCACAGTTCAGTATTTTTTCTCTCATCAATTTAACATTAGAATTGGGCATTTCCGTGTGTGTGTGTGTGTGTGTGTGTGTGTGTGTGTGTGTGTGTGTGTGTGTGTGTGTGTGTGTGTGTGTGTGTGTATGTGTGTGTGATACCTTGATTTTAGCATAAATTTCTTCCTGTTCTCCTCACCCCTCTGGTGGTGCTGGGATGGAATTCACTTCTGTGCTGGATGCCAGGGAAATAGTCCATCACTGAGCTTCATATCCAGCTGTGCTGTTTTAAGACTGCCCAAATTTATAGTTCCCAGACATAAATGGCATAATGACAATTCTGGCATATATTTAATTACCTGAGGCAAAGCTGGTAGGAAAAAAGTAGAACTTACCAGCTTCAGCCAGTGCTGCAGCTACTTCATTCTGAGTTGAATAGATGTTGCAAGCAGACCAGCGGCACTGGGCCCCCAGGGCACAAAGTGTCTCAATCAATACCTATATGGATATACAGAAAGACAGGGTGAGGAAGAGTGGGGCTACCCAGGTGCAGGGGACAAAAACCTCAGCAAGAACATAGTATCTATAACTTCACAGCAATTGGCCCTACACTGGAGAGTTATACAAAGGTATAATTCAGCTGTGTGGCACAAAGTTACCTAACTATATATGAAAGACATGCTCCTAAAAGTCTTAAAACATTTTTATAATAATCATTTTACATCCTCCTCAGGCAGATGTGCTAAAAATGGGTTTAGTATATGAACAAAAGCAAAACATGCTACACCATTGTTTGAACAGGGGGTTCTATTCTATCTAACAGCAATTGGACTGGCTAGGTAGGAAGGAAAGGCATGTTTATTTTTAATAAAAAAAATGTTTTCTTCCCTTTTTTTTTTATTAGAAGTCCCTCTGTTTTCTTCCGACAAACTCACCGCTGTCTGGGCCGTGATGTGGGTACAGCCCACTATTTTAGCACCAGCCAAAGGCTTCTCTCCCTGAGCACGTTTCCTGAGTGAAATCAGAGCAGACATGTCTGTGGAAGAACAAAGGATCTGAGCCAGGTCCACACTATCAACACCATTCGATCCTGCCCAGCCACAGTCAGGGTTGGGTCTGCTGAGACATGGTGAGATGTGGTAGAACATGCCAAATGTACTTTCCTGATGACTAGAGGCTTCTCCAATGGCGTAACTGGAGAGTTATAATGTAAGCAATTGGCAGGTCTTGTTTCTGCTATATATACACAAAGGTCTGATCGGAGAATGAACCAAACTTTCAAAACTGGTCAAAGTAGATACAGTGAATCTCCCTAATCATAAAGAGGAGAGGGAAGCAGTTATGGACAGACTTCCGTATGTCCTCATCAAACCAGGAGGAATGACTGACTTCACTGGAAGACACTTGCAGCTATTTTTATCTGCTGTCTTACCCTAGCCAGTCAAGCTTGCCATATGGAACACACCTTCAATATAAAGAAACAGGAACAGAGACCCTTGGGAGTAGTGTAGTAGACTAGAGAAACTAAGATTCAGTTGGTTGTCACTCCCCTTTATTTTGTTCCAGTAGAGGATGCCTGGGACTTAAGGAGACCCAAGGCTTAGCTTAGAACCCTGCCACATCAGCTACTTCTGGGAAATCTGGCTCTCTGGTATTGGCAGCTACAAAAAATATCCCATATAAATAACCACTATGTTGTGATCCAACACTTGCTGACTACTCCCTGTAGACCTGTGAATAGGGTGTCATGATGAGGAAAACAGAAACCACTCTGTAATTACCATACACTGGGAAAAGAAAAAGGGAAAACAAACACAAGTATCCTAAAGCTCAGTTTCCACATAGGGAGAAGTGTTTATCCAAAGAATGAGAAACTGTCTTTTCCAGGACACTTAAATTGCCCAGGTCCTGATAAGCGGTGCAAAGGGTGCTTCTGGTACCCTGCTCCTTCTTTACCTTGCTCTGCAATCTCAATCTCCCGGCGTCCAAACTCTGCCTGCTTGATGTTCTTCACACAGAAATTGCTGCTGCCCTTCGAGTTGGTTTGCTGCTTCTCTCGGGGGGAAACCTCATCATCAGAGCTATCTGTGTAGGATGCAGCTAGAGCCAGCAAAGAGAAAAGCCTCATTGGTTCAAACTTCACTGAGTGTAGTCCCCCAGGGACTCTCATTTAAATGAAGAGAACACTTTTAATTGCAGGTCCTTTTACGTCATTGGTTCTGCTCCTCCAGGCTCTAACAGCTGGTGTGAATGAAACTACATCTCTTAGCACTGAAGCTCTTTCACCTATCCTAATGACACTGTGCTACTAGTGTCTGTGATAAAAGAAAAACAGAGCCTAATCCTATACCGCCTGTGGTGATCCTACATAACAGTTACTTGGCCCATCTGGAATGTAATCAGATCCCCCAGAAAGTAACAGGGATAAAGAATGCTATTTCTATAAAGTACTGGTTCTCACACTTACACATCTATCAGAATGACCTGTTAGTTAAAAGAACAGATTGCTAGTTTCCTTCAAGCACAGGTCACTTCAAGATACCTTTTCATTTATGATAGCCATTATATTTGGTATTTTTTTCTTGCATGTTTTAGCCCCCATAGAATTTTAGCCAAGGTTTCCATTTGGTAGGTTCTGGGAGGTACTCAAGAGATGGCATTTCCAACAAGTTCCCAGGTACTGCTTCTGAGAACAACTGATACAGATGAAAGCAATTCTTAAGGAATTTTATACCAGGCTGTGCTCAAGGAATCCAGAAAAGGACTGAAAACAAGCAGATCTTTCGGACAACTTTGAAAAACAGTCTATCAAGAAGATAAATTTGAGATAAAAACTTCACATAAAATCTAAGTTCACTCTTCAGACAGATATATAATAGGATCTACAATCACTCATTACTTTTCCAGTCACATCTTTCCTCTCTGAACCGAATGTTTTCCTGGTCAGCATTCTGGCCACTGGACTAAGGCTCTCTTACTGACTTCCACAGATATGTCCTCCAAAGGGGCAGAAGTCCAAGCAACACAAACATTACTAAAGGCCATTTTCTCTTGAAGTTCTGGTAGAATTCTGCACTGAAACCATCCATTTTCTCCACTCTGACAATTCAGTTCTGTTACTAAGCTTTTAAAAATGTTCTAATGGGTTTCTATGAGATGACCATCAAGACCTTTGAAAACTTCACTCTTTCCATCTCTTTTTTCCTTCTAGAACTCAACTTTTTTCCCACATAAAATTTCCTTGTCTGTTTAGCTATGACTGCTCTGCTTATCACAAATTTAGTTTGTCACTTCAAGACACCTTTTCATTTATGATAGCCATTATATTTGGGATTTTTTTTCTTGCATGTTTTAGCCCCCATAGAATTCATACAACCATTTATTTCAGTTTACCCTGTATACCTACATTTGTTCTTGTTTGCCTGTTCTGTCTATATTGGTTGGGTTATCAGTGGCACAGGGAAGAGATAAAATTTGCTTTTTTACATTTCTTAAACCTCACATCCAGCCCTTAAAGTTAATAATACAATGCAAACAATACTGGTAAAAGACAATGAGGGGCTTTTCATACAAATCCTTCATTAACTTTAATAGCAATCTGGATCCTGGGCAAGCCTCTTAATCTTTTAACTATTTCTTTTGTTGAATGATGAAGGAGTGGCATCAGATGCCTCTAATGTTTCCTCCAGTACTAATTTTCTATGGTCCGAAAGCTTTTGTGAGTGTATGTTTGTGTAGAGAAGTCAACCTCACTTATTTCATTGCGGGTACCATTCATCTTTTTTCTTTTTTTGGCATAGGGTCCCACACTGGGAACTGGAGCTCACTGATTAGGTTAGGACAGGCAGCTGGCCAGCCAGTGAACTCTAGGAATCTGCTTGTCTTCCCAGCACTGTGATTACAAGAATGTATCATCACACCCAGCTTTTTAGGTGGATGCTGAAAACTGAACTCAGGTTCTTGTGCTTGCAGTAAGTCCTTTACTGACTGAGCCTTCTCCCCAGCCTCTCAACAGCCTTTCCAGTTACTTTCTAATACCTTCTCTGTGGCTGGGACAGCCACAATTTAACCATAACAAAGACTTTCTACAGATGGCTAAGACAGGAGGGGAGGGGATTAGCTGGAACCACATTACAGTACTTAACAGGAAGCCATGTCAAAATAAAGGGTAATCTTGTAAATAAAAGGAGATAAAATCCTTGTTTTATTGTCATAATTCAAGCAGTCTTAGTGACAAAAAGAAAAACAGAGGTGGAAGGGTATATTTAATACAAAGAACTTATGTTTAAAAGTACATTTCTTTTTAAATGCCAGTTCTGAAAGCCAAAATACCACTGATTCTCTCACTTGCTAATGTTGACCAACTGGACAATGGTCACAGACCACACAGAAACAGCGTGGGGTAAAAAGTCTCAACAAAATCATCTTTAGCTACAAATCTTGCTATGATGGATTTTCACATTCTAGATAAGTGAAGAACACTAGGCAGTGAACAGGAAGAGAGAGAGGCCATGAAGTTCACACCTACCTGAACTGTAGCTGTCTGTGGAGGACTGTGAGATGGAGCGAGATAAAGATCTCCGGCCAGTCTTAGTAGGGAATTTGGTGAACTCTTGCATGTCATCAGCAAACTGGATTTGCTAAAAGAGAAAGATAAAAAGCTGAAAACTTAGTATATGAGAATTCCATGGGTTTTATTTATCATGTGCATACACATGGAGTCAGAGGACAAATTGTGGGAGTCAGTTCTCTCCTTCCACCATGTGGGTCCTGGGGATAGAACTTCAGTTGTCAGGTTTGGTGGCATCTTGTTGGCCCAACATTATTTCATTTTCCAAGGCCATACACTAACTTCCCTAAAAGTCAACATTACTATGTAGTTCCTACTGTGCCAGTAATTCTCATTAGAAAGGAGGTGGGAAAGAGGCTGCTTTCTGACCTCCTTTAAAACACCAGCTACGTCACTTTCCAATCATTTCAGTAAGACTTGGGTTGGAAGGGGAGGAGGGTAATTCTGAAAAGCCAATTTATTTTAGTAACTATGCAATTTACTGAATTTTCTTCATTTCATTGAGTTTCTCCCTTCCCTTTTACATAACCTTAACACACTAACCTCTTTACCCCTTCACCCAGTTCTATCAGAAAACAGATGCAATCTCCTATCTGTTTTTTGCCCTAAGTATAATTTCTTGTAGCATATTCTTCTTCTGAATTTGGCTTTGCTTTTGGGTAGAATGCCTAGCAATGGCAAAACACATTACAGTGTTAATATCACAGCACAGCTATGTACCTGTGTTCCATAAAACCAATGTAATACTGTTTTCTATATCCAGTAATTAAAAATATGAGGGAACTGATGAAAGTTTAAAAACAAACACTAAATCTTCTATTAATTAAATTCTAACTCATTAGGATGAATTTAAAGGAAGAACATAACAGCAAGTTTTGTTTTGTTTTGTTTTTTTCTGAGACAGGGTTCTTCTGTATTGCTTTGGAGGTTGTCTTGGAACTCACTCTGTAGACTGGGCTGGCCTCGAACTCATAGAGATCTGCCTGCCTCTGCCTCCAGAGTGCTGGGATTAAAGGCATGAGCCACGGATGCCTGGCTATAACAGCAAATTTTAAAGGTCTTTGTAAGTAGAATAAATCAGAACTAGATAATTTCAGGGTCCTTTTTTTTTTTTTTTTCCCCTCTCTTTTAAAGACAGAGTCTTTTAAAAGACCTAGGCTAGCTCAGAACTCACAATTCTGCATCAGACATTAGCCTGGTTAGGGGTATTTGTATGTGTTACATACACTGCAGAACACACGACCAATGGCTTTAATAAACTGAAAATAGTTTGCAATCAGTATTATTTATAAGCAAAACAATGTATGAAAGCATGGAATTATATGGCTTAAACCAGTGGTTCTCAACCTTTCTAATGCTGTGACCTGTCTCTGCCTCTGGAATGCTGGGAATAAAGGCGTGCACCACCATTGCCTGTCAGGAAATGCATACTATTATAGGTGAAAATCTTTCCTACATAATATAAGCAGCCTGATCATTACCACTTTAAAGCTAGAAAGAGTAAGCTAGGAACTGGAGCAATGACTTGGTAGTTCAAAGTGCAGGCTCTTCCAGAGGACCCGGTTAGATCCCCAGCACCTATATGGCAGCTCACAACTCCACCGCCTAAGGTAGGTAATCTGACTCCCTTTTCTGGTCTCTGAAGGCACTGAACTCACCTCATGCACACACACAGGCAAAACACGAATCTACACAAAATAATAAATTTAAAAGAGTAAAATCTACATCAGTTACAGCTGCACAATCTTCCTCTTCTGATATATCCACCCTTTTCTGGGGCAGCACCAGATTGCAGTATAAGAACCAACCACTGGCCTGTGGCTTTGGCACAGGCAGTTAGTATGAACAAATGAAAAACAGAACTGGTAAGATTCTAACATCACAAAGTAGCAAACAAAGGAACACTGGTTTGTGTTTTCACCTTTCTTTATTTGTGTGTGTGTATTTCCAACTTCCTAACTAACATGGTTCCCACCAAGAATGAATGCAGAGAACAGAATCAAACAGCAGGGCAGAGAGTATATTTGTTTAGAACCCATCTTGGTTCAACATCTAACTGGGGAAATTTTTTCTGTAGGCAACTCTGACATAAGGAAGGGTGAGAGTCCATAGCCTGTTTTATTAAGCTTAAAAACATTTACTTAAGGTATAAAGAACTACACATCCAGAAACAAGCCAGGACCTCATGCAAGCAGGAAGGCATTTAATAAACATCTGCAGAATGAATGAATCTTTAAAACTCCTTTCTTGTATAATATCAAATCAAACTTCAAAGATAAGTGATAATCACAAATCAAGCTGAGCCAGGATATGATTGACAAGTATCTTCATGCAGACACTTTTTACTTATGTGTTAAAACCTTAATTTTAAGTACCTTAAATATCAAATGCACAATTAACTGGTTTTCAAAAAGAACAAACACAAAATGAAACCCTCAACTCCCTGAGATGGTCAGCATTTGCCTTCTAAATAGGATTTCTAATCACTTGTTCACATGACTTCTCCAGTCAGCAAGAAGCAAGTCAAGGAGAGTTGACCAAAGTAATGAGTTTCAACCTAATATGCAGTTACTTTGGCAGTGAAAAATGTGCAATCAAGAGCCCACCAGTGGCTCCTGACAGCTTCCAGAGGCAGCACTTCCTCCCCCAGTCTTCCTGTTGTTGGCATGGGCAGCCTTTTCGGAAGTGCTCCCTTCTCCAGGCTGTCAGATTCCCTCTCCTGTTCATCTTTTTTCAAAAGGTCTGGGCATGTTTCCAGATGCCACCTACACGGTGGTGAGGTGGGGGAGGGAACAATTAGTAACATTTGCAGATTTTTAGATAAAAAATACAGAGAAGCAGTTGTAGCAAGCTAGAAATATTTCTTCAGCAACCTAAGAACTGAATTAATAGGCATAATCTCTCCTTGTGTTAATAAAGCTCATCAGCAGCCTAAAGCTTAGCAAGATCTTTCCTATCTAAAAATATTAGACGGTGGCAAGCAGCTTACCACTATGTGCAGTCCACATTTGAAGTAGGCAGTGTTAACTTACACCATGGCATAGAGGATATGTATATGTCTCATGTATAAGATGGACCAGCAGCATGCAGATGCATGTTAACCCTGTCCTTTCTGCTACCCTGAACTACAAGCTGCAGAGACTCATCTCACAGCAGCTGCTACAGAATGCTGTGGCCCTGCCAGTGTCGTCCAGGAGTCTAACTCTACAGCTAGCAGCTGTTTTTCCCCCTTGGTGGAAAGAATCCTTGCATGCTCTTCACCTTTATGCTGTAAATAAGGACACCACTGGCAAAAGCAATTTCTGGATTCATAGTTTCTAGCAAAACCAGATCTAACGGCAGCTTTCTGTTTGGGCTAGACTCAGTGTATTTAAGTGGAAAAATATGCTAATTTGGATAAAAGAAAATCCAAAGACGACTGCAAAAGTGTAGTATTACTTTTTATCATCATGATTTTACTGTTGTTTCTCCAAATCTAAAAGTTTAAGAAATACTAATTCAAACATAAGGTAGTAAGTATAGGTAAGGGAAGAAAGAAAACTAGACAAAGTACTATACAGTTCCACTCTCATACTAACAGCACTGAGAAAGGCTAGGTTAGATCAACAAATTTTCCAAACAGCACATCCAAATACCGATGTCTTCTTGCTGTGTCTTAAAAACCCAATTAAATATCAGGCCAGTATAGTGAGCTATTTTAAAGCACTACTTATGATGGGTGACTGACTTCTGTCTAACACTGAGGAAGCTCCTTTAGGAAAAGTTTGACCCAGTAATTTGGGTACTTTACATATTCCACTTAGAGGTGGGTGTGGTGACAGAGTAAGCTACAAGAATGGTACAGAACTTACCAAGACAAAGGGAACACAGGCAACCCCAAAAAATTATAAATCTCAAGAGAAAAATAACTAATTGTTTGTCTAATTGATCTTAATTTTTTTACCATCAGAAATTGATTTTACTTCTGAAAATGTATGGCCTACATACTTAGAAGCTATTGCTCAGCTGCCCTTCCTCCTTTCCATACCTTATTCAAATTTCCCTTCTTTCTGTTGAATTAAAAGAAATTAAAAGCTACCAGAACCATACTATGACCCTATGGTTAAGTGACAATGATCAGGACAACATACATAGTGCATTCTATTCTTTTAGTCAACACAGTCACCTTAGGAGAGATATATGTAAGCAATAAGGCTCTCTAAAGTCTGTATATGGCTCTGACTCCCCCTGTAATGCTAACAGATGGCTCTGTCATGAACTTTCACTACTCCTCTATAAACCATGCTGGCTACTGTAATACACAAAAAGACTGAAGTCTATTTGTTGTATCTTTAAAATCCAATTAAATTTCAGACCAGTTTGAGGTGCTTTTTTAAAGCAAATTTTCAAACAGCTTAGTAGGTATAATGACTCTCTTCTATGCCTTACCAAGATAGTGTTTAATGTGGGTCCTCCAAAATATAGAGGTTAGGCTAGACATCTTATTAGCTTTGTTATTTCACATGCCTAACAGCTTTTAATTTCCTCAGAAAGGGTTCCTCCTAAGGGTGAAGAACTAGACTCAAAGGTAAACAGCAAGTACTAGGAAAACAAATCATTAAGAAAGCATACCTGAGGGGCTGGAAAGATAGCTCAGTGGTTAAGAGCACTGGGTACTCTTCCAGAGAACCTGAGTTCAATTTCCAACAACCACACAGTGGCTCACAACCAACTATAATGAGATCTGGTGGCCCTTTCTGTACTGCAGGCATATATGCAGAGCATTATATACATAAAAAATAAATCTTAAAAAAAAAGAAAGAAAGCAAACCTGAGATGTCATGGAAGGACTAGTCTTTCTTAATATTGAGATTATTTGAGAGGTCAGTATCCTCTTTTGGTTTTCCAAGACATTTACAAAACATATATATTCTATCCCATTGCTTTCTCTGGCATATTGTGCACAGAATTTTGCTGTTTAGAAATTATGGGTAACATATTTCTTAGGTAACAGCACTGAGACAAAAAGACTATCAGCAACTAGAAAATTCAACAAGGTAATTATTACTAAGATGTGCATTAAAACACCTCCATCTTTTCTAATCCCTTCCTTCGTGTCTTCCTGCTAATTCTTTCTTTTAAGAGTCTACTCCCAGGCACTCCTTTCTCAGAGTCATGACAGTCAACCCAGACAGATGCAGCCCCTTTTCTTGACTCCTAGCAGAAATCACTCTGATTTGCATTCTAGATGTATCCAAAGAAATAACAAGAAACACCAATACTGTGGAACAAGAAATACCCCTCTACTTCAATTAGATAAAAATAGTTTCCTAAAGAAGGGTCTTTTCTTTCTAATACCCCGACCTCAAATACATCCACCAGAGAATAAGGATCTAAAAGGATCATCTTTGGGCTACAGAGCCAAACTTGAAACCTTCAGCCTCTTCTTTCATTTCCAGGTACAGAAATCAGTTTTCTTTTGGATGCTTGTTGTCTTCCTTCTGTCTCAAGTTTCTTAAGTTCTCAGTCTCCCCAGATGGGGTCTGAGTTTCTAGAAGGGAGTGGGTGGGAAGGCTGACTAATCACAACACATATCTTCTTCCACTTAACCCTTCTGTGTCTCAACAGTCACCAATAACACACACTACTAGAATACAATTCCACAGTCAGACAAAATATTCCTTCATGGGATTCAATGTGATGCTGTCAAGGCTATTTGGTTTCAGGAAGGAGGAGGTACTATCAGGCTCACACAGCCAAGTCACTGAAACCGTAAAAGACAACACTTGAACAATTCCCAAAGTACAATTGGTTTCATCATCAGTCACTACCCCCTTTCTTCAAGAGACAACTTTTCACTGGCCTTTATCATCTCCCGTAAGAGCTGAAGTCAATCAAGGAATTGCCAACTAGAGGTAAATTTAGCAAGTTGATGGTTTTTTATTTTGTGTTTTTTGAAGGAGATGTTAAGTAGCACGGGGACAGGCTTCTTAATCTTCTAAAAACAAAAACAAAAAACCCCACAATTTGCAACCTAATGTAAAACACATTCAGACCAAGTTTCCATGTCTACTTAGCCTGCTACTGTCCAATTGCCTTACCCTCAGATCATGCTAGCCTACCCTCTCCTCACTCTGAACTACTGGCACTTCTGTATTTTAAAATAAAATTAGCACAGGTGATTGAAGGATCCTGGTTCATTAGAACACGCCTATTACTTAATTAACATGTTAAAAAACTCTACCCACTCTCTCCCAGCACCACTGCGCTTTTATTTCCCCAAATTTGTTATCTTTCTAACACGAAAAAAATGTCAGAAGAACAGTACAAATAAATATTTAAATACTCTCTACCTAGAAATGAATCTTTAAATTTTTCATGTGGCGCGAGCGCGCGCACACACACACACACACACACACACACACACACACACACACACACTCTCTCTCTCTCTCATACACATACTCATACACACAAACACTCACACACACACACACACACCTTCACATACTAAAGTAAAAACAAAAAAGGTTACAAACATGAAAATCCCAGTTAGTTCTTTGGAATGCATTCAAAAATAAAGAGTAAAGACACTCTCCTACCAAATCCGAATGCCATTATAAAACTTAAGGATAATAAGCTAGGTGTAGTGGCGCGCATCTTTAATTCCAGAACTTGGATGAGGCAGATGGATCTCTGGGTTCCAGCCAGGTCTACATTGTGAATTCCAGAACAGCCAGAGCTGTTTGTCTCAAAACAAAACAAAACAAAAAGACAAACAACAACAACAAAACCCCATAAGAATGTTAATAGTAATTCCACAAATTAAAAAACCATTTTACCTATTGCTACTGTGTATGATGTGCATGTGGGGCAGGGCAGTCATGTGCCATAGAGCACAGTAGGGATTTATGGGATTCATTTTTTTCTCCTTCCATCTCCATGTGAGTTAGGGTAGGTGAAGCTCACAGGCCAAGTAGCAGTGAGCAAATACTGAGGACTGACACCTGTGGCTGTCCAGTGACTTCCACACCTGTGCACAGTGCACACAAACACAAAGGTAAAGAGATTTTCTTGTAGTTCTTTTTGTCCTTACAGTACATTTCATGAAGGATTTACAGTCCAAGTAGTGTTTACTGGGAGCCTGCGTAACCAATTTGATACATTAGCTTGGATCTGCTGTTTTAGTTGGGTTCATTTGTTTTTCTAAAGATTTGTAATGGTTTGTTTCTGTCCTCTTCAATTTAATCTTATTGGTGCATAACACTGACATAACTCAAGCTTTACATGTGTATCCAGAGTCTCATGTCTATCCACACTATTTTCAGTGGCTTTTCTATATTTTCATGTTGGCTTTCTTCCAGCAAATACACTCTCATTTTCCTGCTCTTACTTTTTCAAACGATATCAAGCTAATATATTCTGCCTTCTACCCTGGAAGTAATTTTATTTAGATTCATAGAGCGTGTACTAAAAATGAGGTCAGAGGAAACTTATGTCAGCACACACCTGTGATTCCAGCTGAGGCAGGAGGACCACAAGTTTCAGGCTAGCCTGGGAAAGGCCAAGCCAGCTTACTATGTTCACATTTTTTTCTATGTTGCTCTTCATTCTAATGACATCTGTAAGTTAAACTGGCAAGGTATGTGGAGATGCTTTTATTTATTTATTTTTAAAGAAGAGGAAAACTTGTCAATTGCTTACAAACAGGCCTATCTGTATACTTCCACAAATGTCTATGGGAAGAAAATTTAACATGAAGTAAACAAATAGTGGACAGATCTAAAAGGATTGTCATTTAGTTCTCTGGAACCATCGGATGATGTTGTAACCTAACAACAAGAAGATAAGTAATATCTAAAAACAAAATTTCCTTCCTTAGTCTGGAAGTACAGTTTATGTGAGGTTTAGAAACCAATTACATTTTAAATTCATGCATTTGTTCAGTGAGTAAATGAATCACGCTGTGAGTCAGTTCAGCATTGGGAAGGCTAGACTATGTCTAACTGGAGAGGAGAATATGAGTGGTGGAACTGGAAGCAGCTACCAGTATATGGCAGTCAAGCCAATGAGAACTGGTGTTCGGAACCCTAGACTAAACAAGTCAGGACCCACATCACTCTTTTTTTTTTTTTAAAGTTGCCATCAAAAAGTTGCTTCCCATAAGCTCATAAGCTCAGGAGAGGGAAAAGCTATCAAAACAACAAAATAAATCTGACTTCCGGGATCCCATGTTAAATAGTACCTATGTAGCAACAGCAATTATTTCTAAAGGAGCCAATGGGACCTTTCAAAATCCATTCTGTAGTTGGGTTACATGTTTTCAAGTTGAAAGGATAAAGTGAAACCCCTAGGAATCATACTTTTAGTTTCCATCCTTCAAGTTTACATAAAAATCTTAGTTTGAAACTACTATATGGCTCCCAAGACTTGAGAAAGCTGCCAAGGGCTGCCAGTTGCAGCTTCTCTGGAGTTGTGTAAACAGGAGTTACCGTATAACACTCCAGGATGAGTAATGTGCAATCTGCCACCCAGTCTACCTTCAAAATTGGCACATGCACGTTTGGGTTTCCCTGAACCTTTGCCTTCTGCAGTCATTTTCTAACTACTGAAGTGCACAGGAACACAAAGATCAAGTTCCCTTGCTAATACCACACAGTAAAACAAAATCAAAATTAGACTTTAAGAAGAGCTAATTTTCTTCAATAAGTAACACTACCAGGAAATCAATAACCTAAATAATTTTCATTAAAAAAATTCCCGATACATAACTGCTGAGCCATCTCTCCAGCCCCATAATTTTCTTTTTTCTTTTTTTTGGTTTTTTGAGACAGGGTTTCTCTGTGCAGCTTTGTAGACCTGGCTGGCCTTGAACAGAAATCTGCCTGCTTCTGTCTCCTGAATGCTGGAATTAAAGGTGTGTGCCCCACCGCCTGGCAGCCTCCTACTGTTTCAGGGGCTAGTCTACTCAAGACGGTGGTTGCACGAAGGCTTGTGGAGAATAATACCAGAACAAGTGTAAACTCCGGGGAAGGTAAACAGTTCTTCAGAAGCTACATTTTGAAATAAATAAAAGGATAGGAACAAAAACTATATGATGCTCTAAGTTACTAATGCCCTGCTATTGAGAAGCTAGTGTGCAGAACATCAAGGTTTAAACTCTATGGAGGCAAAAAGCTCTGCTCTGATTCTGACTTCCTTTGACTCTTGTTCCAGAGAGAAGGACAATGTATGGACAATCCAATGCTGACAACTTACTAAGTTAATTTCCTATTTATAGCACAACCACCTGTCTTTGTAGAGGGAGGATTCCAATTTGGCATGGTTAAAAATACTGATTTGTGCATGGATGGGAAGGGGATTTACCTGAGAAACTCAGTATTTTCAGGAGGAGGTACCATACTTTAAAATATGTATCAGATGTGTATTTTAAATGTATTAAAAAAATTATCCAGTGGGTGATGTGGATCACGTCTTTAATACTAGCACTTGGGAAGCAGAGGCAGACGGATCTCTGTGAGTTTGAGGACAGCCTGGTCTCCAGAGCAAGTTCCAGGACAGCTAAAACTGTTACACAGAGAAAGCCTGTCTGAAAAAAAGACCCAAACCCAAACTAAAACAACAATAACAAAACTCCAGTACTGGATAGTGATTTTCTTTTCAATATTAACATTTAGCAAAACAGAACATGTCCCGAAATTGAAAAGGTTCTTTTATATTGCAGTCTATCGCCCGAAAAGCACCCTGTTCAAGCCACTTTCAATCTTAAAATGTGCCTGAAAGATGTAGCAACTTTAAATTTTCACAGTATGAAAAGTAACACTGATGGGCACTCACCTTTAATCCTAGCACCAAGGAAGCAGAGCAGGCAGATCTGTGAGTTCCAGGACAGCCTGAACTACATCAAGTTCCAGCGGGAGCTATAATGTGAGACCCAGTCTCAAAAAAGTTATATTCACTTTGGGTAAGGTTAAAAAAATAAAAAATGTCACCAATGAATTCTTACTTTCTAATATCACACTGCTACAGAAACATATCTAAAAAAGTTGTGGTGACCCCAACCATAAAATTATTTTTGTTACTACTTCATAACTGTAATTTTGCTACTGTTATGAGTCATAATGTAAATATCTGTGTTTTCTGATGGTCTCATGCAACCTCTATGAAAGAGTCGTTCTACCCCCAAAGGGGTCTCAACCCACAGTTCTAGGAGTACTTCCAGTAGAGTGCTAGGCCGCACCGTCTCAACAGAACAGCTAAGCAGTGTGCTAGAAAATTTCACAAAAGGTAACTGAGGAAATGGTTATGTAATCTGGCATAGTAATCTCTTAACAGTGTGTACAAATATATCAAAGAATCACATTATACCCCTTGAGTACATATAATTTTGCCAATTATATCTTTTAAAAGCTGAAAAAATGATGAAGAAAAATAAAACTGAGTATTATGTTTAACTGCATACCTTTACAGACTGAATAGGACTATAAAATAGATTTTTAAAGCCCCAGGAAGTGAGGCTTAAAGATCCTTTGATCATTTAAAAAAAGATTTTTTATTTTTGTGTATATGAACAGATGTGGGCCTTGGATCCTTTGGAGCTGGAGTTCCTGGCAGTTGTGAGTTGCCTGACTTAGGTACTGGGAATAGAACCTCTGTCCTCTGGAAGAAGACAGAATGAATGCTCGTGATTGCTGAGCAACCACTCCAGCCAGTAAGGAAAGATAACTGATATACGATTACATCCCCTCAGCTTTAATGTAGCACAAAGCAAACCATGTTATGTTAACAGCTGGCTTCCTGTTGTCCCACAGGAAACCAGTTATAACTGATACCAGGAAGAGCCTTCTCACTTTTCTGGGAAGAGATGAGTCTCTGTTAATGGGACCTGAGTCTGTATACAAAGTTAGCTAGGGGGTGGGGTGGGGCTAGAGAAATGGCTCATGGATTAGGAGCACTGGCTGCTCTTCCAAAGGTCGAGTTCAATTCCCAGCAACCACATGATAGCTCACAACCATCTGTAATGACTTCTGGTGCCATCTTCTGGCCTGCAGGCATACATGCAGACAGAACACTGCATATATACATACATACATGTATACACAAATATACATACATACATACACAAAGTTATCTTGGGACAACATGATAATATACCCCTATTCATCTTTCAGTATGATCGTGGAAAATTCTCAAGACAATAAAGGAAAAAAAATCCTCCAAATATAGGACATCTTGGGCTGTGGTGACCCCAAGGTCAGCTTTCAGAGACGAAAAGGCAAAAAAGCTCCAGACTTAACTGAACATTTCTTCCTACTGAGTTTTTTCCCAGGGCCCCAAAGGAGTTCCACTCTTCTCCTGCAGTACTTAGCCTGAGACAGGCCTAGCCATTCTTTCAGGTCAAACACCAGAGCCATATTAACACTGCTGTTAGCTGGTAACATGGCTCATGGCTTAATCAGCTATCTTCCCAAGTTCTGCCTTTTCTCTCTAGGACATGCTTCTGATCTTTTTTTCTTTGGTAACTCTTCAATGATCAACTATACTCTTCTGTGCTTTTCTTAACTCAGAATTTCACCAAAATGTTTCTCAAAATGTTACTATTATTTTCAGTCTAGGAATTCATAAAATAAACTAACAAATTTAGCTTCTCATATTCTGACTTGACCATCCAGAAACTAGAGGTAGGGTATATACAATATGTCAGAATTATCTTAGTATTTCAAAAAGAATTTAGACTGAAGAAATGGCTTGGAGAAGCCTGGTACTCCCTGTTTTTCTATAGATACCCTCCAGCACTCTTTTGTAAATGGTCTTCCTGTTTGGATGAAGACCGTTTAGGAGATAAAGTCCAAAGAACACAGCTCAGAGCTTCCTTTGACCCTAACATATCCTCAATTCTAGATAAGCAATCATTCCAGGTGCTTAGCCTGGGTCCATGGATAGGCTTCAGGTCGACAAATTTCCTATATACAAACTGTTTTATTTGCGGCCTGGAATATGCACATAGCTCTAAGAGTGCTGTAAACTCCAAAGGTTAATTAAAGGAGCCTATAGCAGATTTAAATGACCTAAATAATAGTCTCATGGGAATCTAAACTCTACAGGACATATCTGTAGCTGTGTCTAGCACAGGTCCTGTGACAGGAGTCACTCAAAGTTACTTGACAGGCTCCTTGACTTATGCTCTAGACTTACTCTAAATATGTGAGAAAAGCAGCAGTAGGTAATTTTTGTTTACTTGTTTGTTTTTGAGACATGGATTCTCGGTGTAGCAGATGTCCTGGAACTCTCTCAATAGGCCAGGCTGGCCTAGAACTCACAGAAATCTGCCTGCCTCTCTGTCTCCTCAGTGCTGGGATTAAAGGCGTGCACCACCACTGTCAGGCTGGAGAAGCTACTTTTAAAACCAACTATACTTGTCAGTACAAAAAATGCATCCGATGGATCCATTAGAGGTAAGGAAAACATGACCGACTTGTTTAGATAAACAAGACAGAGACTGGGTTTTGCTTTGTTTTTATTTATTTTTGAACATGATTTAGTTCAAATTTAGTAAAAACTGGCAATATGCTCTCATTCCACACCACTCCACTAATCCCTCTCTATGGAATCAGAAAGGAATGTGCACAATTATGAGTTCCATATTCCCCAAGTAGAAAAAACAAGGGCTAAGATTAATTTCATCAATCATCCATTCCAAATTACAAACCGGCAGACAGGGACTTCTCAACACAGGTGATTCCTATCTATCCTTAATAACCTGGAAGCATCCTTTGCCTCACTTATACTAAGAACCAAGTCTTTGTCAACCTATACTTACTCCCAACTGGCAAATAAGAACAGAAACCACCTCCAGAGTAATGTTTCCTCCTGGGAAATACTGGAGAAGGGGTATAGTGAGGTCAGTCCCTCCAGGATTTGTTTTTCCTTGGACTTAGCCTACAGCTTATTACAGTGAGAACATGATGTCCCCGACCAACTTAGTCTCTTTCTGTTACAACCCTGAGGCAAACAGATTCTACAGCAGCTACAAGGCTGTTACCAAGGCCACTGTATTGATCAATGTAATTAAGATTCAGAATTCATCAAGTCCAGCACAAAAAGCCAGCTGGGTCACTCTCTTCATAATAAGCCAATACTGGGAATCTTCCTGTCTTGCTTGCTAAGAAGTCTGGTACTGATGCTGGCACTAAAAACTCAAGTACTAAAGAAAAATAATAAAAAAAAAAAAAAGCAAAAACAGCCAACCAACCAACCAACCAACCAAAACCAAAAACCTCAAGTACTGGAATTAGAAGCTGGAGCCACCTGTACACTGACAGGAAACTGAATCTGTTACCAGAGCAACTGCACATATCTGCCATCTCTAGAAAGCACTTATTTCATCTTCTAAAACAGGGAATTGTGAAAGTTTCCCTCTCCCCAAAATGTTGTCAAAGTTGTACAATTTACAGAAACATCACAAAATTTAATACCAATCAGAACCAGAGCTCATGATTAGGACAGCACTGGCCCAATTCCCAGAAGATTGTAACTCTAAAGGTGTGTTTCAAAGACAAATGCACATCAGGGTTTTAGGTGTCAAGTTCACCTTTGGTTCAGCATAATAGAGAGCCTGTACTGTAGAGTAAGAAAGCAGGGAAATTAGCTCAGCATTGCCAGCAAGGCTATTAATACTTTCAGAGCCCTAGTATACAGTCTAAATTCAACTGTTCAATTTTATTATTCTTCAAATTTGTAACTCCTTAGGCCAAAGTCCCTGTCCCTTAAATTCAGGACACCAATTTCACCTTTGAGCAGAGGGTCAGAATTTCAAATTGCATCCCTCATTACATCTAAGGATATGCTTCCATGCTATTAAGCTAATAAGTGAGGAGGCCATGTACTATGTATTCTCTTTCTCCTCTCACCTTCCATTTCTGGCATTGGAAAGAGCTCTACTAAATGAGTGGAAATTCTCATTAAGTTCTCCCCTGCCGTCCCTAGTTACTGCTTTATCCATTCATAAAGGAGGTATAAGTTAGTAAAAAATAGCTCTGGCCAGAAGAAAGGAAAAGCAAGTCAATCACCACACAAGTCTAACTTATTTCCCCCTGTAGACTATCACTTCACAGTATTTGATTCAATAAACATTCACAAACTACACAAGATATTATGTGTAAAACATGGTCCTTGATCTCAATAAAAATCTAAAGAAAACAAAGGGTAAGAATCAGATTGCATCAGCTCAGTCTTTTAAATAGTTTGAAAAGTAGTTTCATATGAAGCATAGTAGGGCTGAGACCATACACACCCAAAGTTGCTGAAATGTTGGCTTCTGTGTGTAAAGGTTTCTGAGTTATACTCTCAAGGCAATAGTGAGTCCCTTGGAGCCTCCCAAAGAGGAGGGTGACAATACCACCAGCCTCAACTTTATTCCAAATCACAAGGACAAAGTACCAGCTAGAATCCTTAAAGAAAAAAAAAAAAAAAAAAAAAAAAGCAGATTCTAGCTCTGTAAAGAAAGGAGAAAGGAGGTAACTATGTGTAGGAACCTGACTATTTAAAGCAGGGTTTTAAAGTCAAGATCTATGAATGAGTTCCAGGTAGTCCCATTAAAACCTCTAGAGGCAAACATGTTTCTGTGCTCCTCTGAACTTTCCTAAGGACAGAAATTATGATTTCATGAAATTCTTCAAAGATTAAGACTCACAAGACTAAGAACAATTATGTACAGTCTCTAATGCAGCAACTACTAAAGGCATTTCCTCAGACACACCAAAGTGAGATCGGTTTCAATTCTCTGCCATCTACACACTCTGTAAGTAGTTACCACTTCTAGACTTAGAAACATCATAGATGAAGGTTTCCAATTTGAAAATACAAAATAAACTTCTCTTCTACATCTTCAACATTAACAACTGAGTCCAAATGAGTTTTCCTTATGGCTTTCGAAGGAAGGAGAGGTATGGTTGTTGAGAGAAAGAGAGAGCAAGGCAGGATCAGAATCTACACACACACACACACACACACACACACACACACACACACACACACACACACACACACACACACACACGGCCTCCTGGACTGTAAGAAAAACAGGACACAGCCCCAAAGCTTGGACTTGAGGTCAAGCCAGTTGTGGGAATAAAGATAAAGATAAAGTAATTCCCACAATGCCTATGGAAACTTGTGCCCTGAAGGTTTACTATAATGCAATTAGTAAGTACTAGAAGAATTAGAGCCAATTATTGAAAACAGAACTTTATAAATCTTGTCATTGCCCAAAACATAGTATGAACTGCTTCATTCAGGTCAAAGTCAATGGAAGTTACTGTACTCTCCTCCAGTCCTTCAATTCCTTTACTCTGCTATTTCACATCTAGCTCACAACGAACAGGGCATCACTGTGGATTAGCACAAGAGCATTCTCCTTGGCACTCTGAGACCCACAGGCTTGTTGGGAATTTCAATGCCTACACTACTGTAGCCTTCCAGGTATAGGGAAAAAAGAGAAAAAAGCAAGTAATAGAGCATGCTTTACTAAGTCGTCATCCTTCAGGTTGTAAAGAATTAAGTTTGAGGCAGGTCCAAGACAACAGCACTAAACAGCAAGCCATTCAACCCCTCTTATGTATTAAGCTATTTTATGATAACACAAGTGAGAACTAGGTGTTCATTTTAAAAGAGGAAAACTTGGCTTGAGCTGGTAGAAGGGAGCACATTCAACCCAAAAGTCCCCAAAATTACACAGTCATGTTAATAGGTGTTTGAGACTTTTGTGGAAAGAAGGCAGGAGTGTACCCAAAGAGTTCTACAAACATGGTTTTGTGAAAGTTCTTTTCCCAGTCTCTACTCTAGAATCCCATATACCTCCTATTACTAGTAGTCTATTTATTACACCTTTTAACTTTTTTGTTTGTTTTGGGTAGTGAATGATTAAGCTCCACTATATAGCAGTAAACAGTGGTATAAAACTTGCATGCATCCTGAGATTAAAGCACTGAGCTTTAATCTTTGGAAAAACTAATTAGAGACAGAAACAAACAAATCTAGATCTCAACAGAAGTGTGGGTGTTCCACTTAGTTCTATAGGTGCGTGAATTGAAGGGCACACATTTCTGTGGAAAAACTCAAAATTATAGTTCAAAAGTCTGTTTCATGTAATTCAAGGATTCTACTTTGGAAAGACCCTCCAAATCTTTACAATTAAAAAACAAACAAACAAACAAAACAAACAAACAAAAGCTTCTTTGGATCCCTTGCTACCCAGTGCTTGTACAAAGTTTATACTTGAGAATCACACATTGTACCACATTCATAGCTACCCACAGATGGGTTTAACAAGCCTGACATGACCACTATTTCAAACATTTTTTAAAAATAACTTGACAAGAATATATAATGGATAGCATATTGTATCCAGGTGACACCCTTCCAGTGGATCCAAAACACATTTACTTTCTATTTGCTTTTGTTTTTAGAGACATGATGTCTCTTTGCAGTCCATGCTGGCCCCAGAACTTATGATCCTCTTGTCTTAGCCTTTTGAGAGCTAGAATTATAAGTGTACACCCAACCATATTTATAATTTTACCAGTCAAAGATGTAAACAATGAACCTATTACAAGTTAAATGTCTAAAAGTCAAAACAAATTCATTTGGAAATTAAGAGTGTATCTAAGGAAATCAAGCCAAGTAAAAAGAGGAACCATTGTCTCTGGAGAAACTGAGGGGAAAAGTCTTCTGGGCTGGGGCTATAGCTCTGTGGCATGGCACTTACTTAGCATATCCAAGGTCCTGGGTTCGATCCCTAGGACTTCAAAAACAAAAATCTTATTCTCCTGATTCCTAGTCAAAGACTGCCACTAACAAAGCAGCTGCTTTAAAGAGACTTGACAACAGGAAGACTAGATTTAATCCCTGCACTCTGGAGGCAGAGGCAGGTGGAGCTCTGAGTTCAAGCCAGCCTCCAGGACTATACAGGAAAACTCGTCTCCAAAACAAAACAAAACAAAAACATCCATAAAGCTGAGAAATGGCAACCAATCTAATTTCTTCTTGATGACTTTGAGGAGCACTAAACCTACAGAACAGCACGAAGACTATACCATAAGATGATTAAAGAGAAAAGGAGCATCCTAGACTTTCCCCCTTGCATTTATTCCTAAGCAGTACTCACTGGATTCTGGTTGGTATGCTTTGTAAGGCTCCCGATGAACTAGCACTACACATACTTTACCCAGATCAACAACTATGCACAAAAGTAGTTTAATATGCCACTCAGCAGAATCCTGTGTCCTTCCTCCTCAGATTTCAGAAATTCAGAGAATGGTTAATATTCTGAGAGGTATTTAGAGAAACATATCCATCATAGGAGATTTCATCAATAAATTGGAGACTTGGGTTTATTCTATGGAAAAACAACTAATTGACACAAAGTCAATTTCTGAGGTCTGAAAACAGCTACTGTCTCTGCAACAATGTAGTAGATCTATTTGATTAGAATAACTGCCAGCACTTCATACAACTCAAGGACTCCTTTCTCACTTCAAGCTTTCCTGATCATACTACCTGAAACCACTGAAAATTTGAGTAAGTTTTACCATGTGAGTTACACCATAACAATCAATGTGGCTCCATGAAAACTGCCTTTATAATTCTGGGTCAGAAAAAATTGTTTTCCATTATTTCTCATGTCTACTGAGGGACATGTTCTTAGGGATGTTAGGATGTTTATATGGAGTAGCTTGTGATAATCTCACTAATCATCTTAGCCTTCAAGGTTAATATTTTCCCCCGTTATTTCTGAAGTTGTATCTTCCCTATTGTATCATATTTATGACCTCCCTACAAGCTATCTCAAATGCTCACTGAAAAGAGGGAAAAGGCCCAGCAGGTAAAGACATTTGCTGCCAAGCCTGACAACTTCAGTTTGATCCCCTACATGCTGTGGCTCACATACATGTCCTCCCTCCATAAATTAATGTAGTAAAAAAAAAAGAGGGAATAAAATATACTTAAAAAAATTACTGTTGGCCAGGGGTTGGTGGTGCATGCCTTTAATCCCAGCACTTGGGAGGCAGAGGCACCCTGGCCTACAGAATAAGTTCCAGGACAGGCTCCAAAGCAATACAGAGAAACCCTGTCTCGAAAAACTAAAAACAAACAAAAACCGAAACAAAACAAAACAAAAAATTACTGTTTCTATCTAACTTCTAAATATCTCTAGCTTCACCTATTCCAAAACAGGCACTTATTAGGCAAATAAGGAAACTAAGGCACACAAGCTATTGGAAAGGAATACTAATTAATAGCAGTTGGCTTCTTGACCTACAACTTTCAAGTCTTAAACCAACAAGCCCTGTAATATCCACAGTGCTGGGATAGATACTCAAGGGTACAAAATTGGGTATCATTATAGTTGAATAATAAGATACATATGTTTTTACACATGTTGTACCTCAAACGAATCAAACAATAAATAAAAGCTGTCAAGATAAGTACACTAGGATCTGATCTTATTGAGAAGCACTGAAGTCACCTATATTCTTTGGCCCTAGGAATGTCCTCAATTCCAGAAGGGCCTCAGAAATGGGAATGATCCAAGAGTTACTTGGTTGAGTCAAGCTGGAATCCTCATGGGTGAAGGACTACACCATTTGAAATAGGCCTTTTTCTCACACTATTCAGTACCATGCCAAGTTCTTTTCCACCCTAACCTTTCCCATAGTTTGTCACATTATCACCACATGGAAGAGGTACACAAGTGACCTAAGTCATAAGTCCAACTCAAATTCTGAGGGGGAATAAAAACAAAACAAAACAAAACAAAACCAGATTACCTAGAATTTACTACATGACCTTGACTGGTCCATTAACTAAATAAATACCTTTTATCATCATTAAGGGAAGGGCAATTAGTCATCATAATGCATTTTAATACAACGTAAATGCCACACAATAAAGTTCAAAGAACAAGATTAATAACAAGGAGACATACATACTAGCAAATGGAAACTTACAACAGGGTCTTCCCACACTCCTGGCAGACTTGCTTATTTTAGCTAATGGGAGTCTCTAAAGTCATTAGCACTTGGCTTCGCAATAATACTCATTTGTGTTATTCCTCTCAGGAAGAAGAAAGGAAAGGGGATATTTACTGCTTGTTGGCATTTGGCATTTCAGTTACTGGTTAGCCAGATTGACAATTAACAATTGAGTACTATATGCAAGGTACAGAGTTAGGTTCCAGAGATAAAATGGTAAACAAGAATCCTTGCCTCTAGGAGTTTACAATGTATAAAGTATACAGTTTACAATGTATACAGATTTTGGCTTATCAGTATTGGCTTGCAAGAATATAGTTACACTGAAATAATGGAAAGGAACAATAAAAATACTCTCAAGTATTTAGATGAAAGGAGGTGGGTTTATGGTAAGAGATAAGAGTCAGAGGGATTAGGCTATCAGATTTTCCTATTCTTTCCCTTAACTCATCTGAGGTACTATGCTTAAGCATTTTGCTTGTAAGAACTCTGTGTATCCAAATAGTGTAGATTGCAAAAGGTCACTTCTTCAGCAAAGCAATCAGAGGAACCAGAGCACTAAAAATGAGGTCAACTGGCTCCCTTAGGATCAAGGAACCTTCCATAACCTTTTAAAGGCACTATTGGTAGAAATCTTTTAATTTTGTGAGAAAACAGAGCTGAAGCACACAGTGATGACTTCTCTTTTCTAGACCTGTTTTTATTAATTTCCTGGAAGAGGGGGTGTTGGGATGCCCTCTCAGGTGCTTAGAACAGCTTAACTAGTTCAGGTGCGGGAACCTGGGGGGGGGGTTAACTACCCCTGCAAACCTTGCTGTTTTGAATTTATACCAGACCTGAATCCCAGCAAATACTGTAGGCACGGTTAGCTTTGAAATGACTTTATACAAGAGGGAAATATCTGTCATGTTTTTCATTGGCTTTAGGAAGGTCACCTCTTTGCAAAGGTTCTTTGGTCTACTGTTAACTGGGTGCCAGATAAGTGGAAAGTCAAGGAATGTTTGACAGAAAGCACAGGGGATCTCAATCCCACCAACTGAGAGGGCTAGTTAGACTCAGCCCTCCATAGATTCTCTTTCCCAAGAGCTGTAGAAGGATGTCCTTTGGGCTGCAACCCACAGCACAATAGGCTGAACTTGTTCTGCTTCAGTAAGTGCAGTAAAGAATGAGCAATCATTTCTTACCACCCACCTCTCCAACCCACCCAAGCTTCTTTCTGGAGGGATGTCTAAATGATCTATTCACATGACTGGGATCAGCCTGCATCCATGACAGTGTCTACTGTCACCAACCCCTCAATTTCCCTTTCTCTCACACTTCCAAGCAACTGGAAGCCTGGAAGGCGAAAATCATTTTGACTTTCAATTTCTTGTTGCTTTTAGAGCCTTCAACCAGTTCATACAGTTTTTCCTCTTGCCTCTAAGCTATCACGCAGTTGTTGGTTAAACGGCCAACGCTCCCCAAGAGATGCCTTGAAAAAGCGCTGCCCGATTTCCCCACTTACTTAAGGGGAAATTTCCTGTATACCCTCATCCCCTGGAGAGGTCACAGGGGTCAGCTGAGTCGTTCACCCCCTCCCAGTCTTTTTCTCAAGGCTCTCCATCCAGGAAAAAGTCAGCCGCAAATATAAGGCCTGGCCCTGCCGGGCTTCAGAAAGATCCAGGAGGACTCCGGCCGAGGGACAAAGAAAAGCGAGGTCAGAGCGGCCTCTTCGGCCTCAGATAGGCCCATGGCCGCTCACCGGCCACCCCCTACATCGTGTCAGTGGTCCCCGAGCACCCTAAACCTTAGCCCGAAGTCCCGAACTACCCGAGCCCGGGCCCGGGGCTTGCTCGCGCCCCTTCCGCGAGGGCCCCCGCCGCCACCCAGAGCCCCGCACCTTCTTGGGAGCCTTGGTGACTGTGGCCATGAAGGAGTACTTCTCAGCGTCCTCGATCTCCTTGGCCTGTTTCAGCTCCTCCCCGACACCGGGCAGCGGCATCGCGTCAGGCATCGACATCCCCCGGCCGGCCCGGCCCGCGGCTAACCCGCCGCCCCCGCCTCTTTCCCTCACGGGCGCCCGCCCGTCCGCGCGGCGCCCTCGGCCACGCGCTCGCCCGCCTTCCCGCCAGGCCCCGCGCCGAGCTGCTGGTGCTTCCGAAGGGCTGTGACCCGCGCGCCTCGTCGGCACCGCCGTACAAGACTGCCGGACAGCGACGGCGGCCACAGAAGAACCAGAAGCAGCAGCGCGCAGCTCCGACTTGCCCGCGCAGCAACCTCCGCCGCACGCAAGCACGCACGCAAAGTAAGGGTAGAGGGCGGAGACGCCACGTCAAGTACTGGCAGGCCCAAGGAGGGTGGGGAAAGAGGCGGGGAGAATTGGCGCAGTCTGCTGATGTTACCACGCTGGGCCGGGCCACAAGAACAGTCCTGCCTCCTTTCTTGCTCCTGGGTGATGAGCTTTCCAGGGCGACTTGTACCATGTACGCCGCCAGGTGGTGCCATCAGCCCTGTTGAGCCCGGTGTGGTTCCTATAAGGATGCCTCAGGACTGAGCGGCCTTGGACTACCAAATGAATTCCCCAGGAGACCTTGGGGTAGGGAGGTGGCCCGGGACAGGAGTGGGGTGGGGGACGGAGGGGAGGGCGTATAAAGAGCGATGCTTGGGGCCATAGGTCAGAGTCCCACAGGACACATCTTAGGGCCTTTTCTGGAACAGCCTTCTCACTCGGCCCACACCATGGCTGGACCCTTTGGACCAGAAGCCCATTTCCAAGGGACAGTGTTTGCTTTTTGACTTCATAGGGGGCAGAACAAGCTGAGAGCAGTCTGGTTTCTACCCAACCCTTTATGACCTCCATCACTATCTCCTCCTGGGCCTTGTCTGTTTACAAGACCTTCAGGCTGCCGTGCTGATGTCAAGAGGTCATTAAGATAGGGTTGATGGATCAGAAGGTAGAGAACTAAAGGCAGATTGAGAAAAGGTCGGGCCAAATTGACCCTCCTGCTGCATGCTCTCTCTGGACATTAGTCTCTGCCTGCCAGCTCTACTCGGAGTGAGCATGCCATGAGTGCGTTCAGTAGCACTCTCACAGTTTCTACTGTGTACGGTCCCTGTGTAAGGCCCTGGATGGCAGAGGTGCCTGTGGCACATTTATGGTTTCCAAGAATTCGTCCATTTGGAGAGGGAAAGCTTGTTTGTGTCAGCTGAGGTAGTTTGTCCTTTGAACATCATTCAAATGACATTGGCTCCAGTTCCTATGTCCTGTGGAAAGTACAATGTTGTCCCCAGGATTTCTGTGAATTACTGAGGGGACTTAGGTTTTGATGGTCACCCTTGGCTCTAGTTTGCTGCCTAGTCTGAAATTTTATTCACTATTCCAGTCTTATGACTGTTTCTTTAGCTCTTGGTGTCACATCAGCCTGTTCTCTTTCCAACTCCCACCCCTAAACCACAAAAATGAAGCTATAATATGTAGCAAAACTTTTAATGAAGGTTTGTGGGTCACAGGGGAGAGGTTACATCACATAGCAAACAGTCTTCAATCACATTTCTGAAATGTTCCGAAAAGTTATTCCAGCCATCTCATCACCTTGGGATTTCTCAATGGCCACAAAATCCCACAAAACTCTAGCATCCTACACATCCAGCTGCCGCCTGCTCCCTTTTCATCCCTTTCCTTCACCCTTCTCTCTTCCGTGGATTCAGAGAAGCCAGATTCTTCTCTACTGTGTTCAGAGTAAGTCTTCCCAGGGACCTTTCTCCTAAATTCTTCTCCACTACTCTTTCATATCTAGCACCTCACCGGGTTGTGGTTTGTTTGTTTGTGATAGCGGTTCACTATGTAGCCCAGGCTGGCCTTGAACTTTTACCCTGTGCTACTATGCCAGGCCTATCAAGAAAAAAAGTTGTGATCTTAAAAGACATCATCCCTCTTCCCCACCCCATGTTGGTTTATGTTCAAGGCTGGGGAAGGTGTGAAAGAGTTACTTCTGGAGCCACTGAATTATTCCTATGAGAAGCCTGTGCCCTAACTATGCATACTCACAGCCATGTGGATGTTTGAAGAGGAACACTAAAGTGCCTGAAAGGACCCCTATGTCTTAAGACATTAGGATTCTCTCATCTCTTCTGAGTGTTCAGACTTGCCTATGGCTATTGGACAGAGAGATGAAATCAGAACACTAGGCACAACCACACAGGGGCAGGTAGGCCTCTGTTTCTTTATAGTTTGGGGCCTGGAAACCACATCTGGCCCACTCAGGAGCGCTCATCTTTAGGTTTGTCTAAACTGTTATCAGAGCCCTTGGATTCAGTAGAGTCTTTAGAATCAACTATGAGCTCTAAATCCCTTGCATAGAAAATATGTGTCTTGAGAACAAGCACTTGTATATCTGTATTTTGGATTTCGCTTTTTTTTTTTTTTAACTTTTACTGTCCAAGTACTTGCACTTTGTCTATGTATTTTAGCCTCCAGGTTATAAGCTTCCTAGAGATTGAAGAGTACCTCCCTTATACTCCTCCAGGAGACAGGATTCTCCTAGTTCCAGGTTCACAGAGCCAGTGTTGGTGCTAGAAGGCAGAGCCAGACTTAGAGGGAAGTAGAACTTTATTGAGTGGGCCAAGATGGAGACCAGCACGTGATTTCATTTACTTAAGTGCCTGACTGGAAGGAAGGCTGATGATTTGGCTTTAGGGGGCATGAGCAAGGATGCTTAGTCTAAAGGTGGGAAGAGCACCCCTGTGATGCTGGAGAGGCTGGAGGCCTCTGTGGTCTATTCCAGCCCAAGGTCTGAGCATTCCTGAAAACCAGCCACCATAGAAGGCAGTGGCAGCTGCCATACCCCAAGAGGTAGGCTGGAGATCAAAGTGATTACCCAGCCAGGGAGTGTGACAACATAACATCCGTGAGAACCATTGCATGCTGCCTACCTCATGCCCAACCCCAAGACAGCCTCACACGGTTCAGCTGAAGAGACTGCTACTTCCGGATGCCAGGAAATGGCTTGTCTTTGCTCCCTTGCCTGGCACTACTTTCATCAGCAAGCAAGTTATCTCCTCAGAATATCACAAGGCACGTAGTCTAGAGAACTATCCCTAGGCCAGTGTTTGTGAAGAGGAGGGACCTGGGGTAATGCTACTTGTTGTATGTGGTGGTAGAAAATTTTCAAAAGGTCTGGTATCAGAGGGGGCCCTGCTCTAGAAAGGGGTGGCTGGAGGACAAAGGTGAATCAGAAGACCATCTTACTAGAAGTGTAATAGCATTGCAGTTTTTCACATGGGCTTGCCATGATTAATATACTTAGTCTACCCCAAAATTCATGTTATTCTTTTATTCATAAAGCATAGTCATACAGTGCATGATGGTTCAGTCAGTGCCAGACACTATATAGCAGTGGTTCCATAGGATTATTATGGAGCCACATGTAGCCCACACTTGTAGTCCAAGTAGTCAGGAGGCTGAGGGAAGAGTTTAAGACCAGTTTGGACTACAGAGTGGGTTTGAGGGTAGCCTGGGATACATAGTGAGACCCCATTTCAACAACAACAATAACAACAACAAAACACTCCTGGTTAGATTTTTGTCAATTTGAAACAAGCTGGAGTTATCTGGGAGAGGACCCTCAGTTGAACAAATGCATGCATCAGATTGCCTGTAGGCATGTCTGTGGGGGCATTTTCTTGATTAATGGTTGATATGGGACAGTCTAGTCCAATGGAGGTAGTCACACAACAGTGCTAGATGTGTCTTGAAAGACTAATAAGATGAGGCCCTGGCCTTTAGCTGGGTGCAGGTACTGTGGGGCTCAGGAGATGAGCAAAAGGGGTTTCACAGGTGGAGATGTCTACATGTGCTGCCTTGACAGTAAACAGTTGGATAAGGTTAAAAAGAAAATCTAGGTTGAAGCCACAGTCTTAGGAAAGGTAGGACAATTGAGATAGCTTGGCATGCCATGGGAACTATTTTGGTGTGTTTAGGGCATCGGGTGCAGAGCAAAGGCTGAAGCTGGAGACATCTGATAGGACCTTGTGCACCATGGGTGAGTAGTGGTGATAATCACCAATTTGGAGAACAAGGGAAGAAAAACCCTTCCTGCCCCACCCTCTTTCTACCCTGGAAGAAAGCTGTGTTGCATAGCTCTTAGAGGCACCATTGAGATGGTTATTGATGTGAAGGGTCCCTTTGGAGTAGAACTCCAGGTCACCATGGGCAGGGCTGTTAGTATTCAGGTATCTATACTGGATGGTCCTTGGGGTTCTGACAGGATATGCCCTCAGCTGCAGCCATTGAGATCACCCGTGTGCACATTTACTACATTCCCCTTTAAAAGGTCCCTCCCCACCTCTCATCTTTTTCTCTTTCTTTGCTTCTCTGCCTGTCTCTGTCGTTCGAACTCCCTCCCCCTCCCACTTCTGCTGCTCCTATCCCAGAAGCTGGTCTCCCTTCTCCCCTCCCTTTGCCATTCACTTTCCCCTAATAAAAAACCCCTCCACCCAAGCTCTCTGCCCCATGGCATCTTTCTCTCACATGCTGCTTTTTAAAATTACAACAAGGACCATATAAGAGTCCTGCTTCCTGCTTCTCATTGTGCTCTCTGAGGCCCCCTCAGACTCTGCTGCTTCCATTTCAGCAACTCTAGCAGGAATTCTTCCCCCTTCACATCTCCCTCTCTGCTTATTATGATAATCACATTTGTCATATGCATTAGGAATTGTTATTACTAGTTATTATTTGAACATTACAGGGAAAAGCTACAAAGAGAAAGATTTTCAGCTATCTTTTCTCAGTTGCTTCTTATTAATTAGCAGATGCTCATTTGTACATATCTGTGATTGGTAGGTGCCTGCCATTGTGGGTTCCACTATGTTCAAATCACAGTATTCCAAAAGTATATTACCATGCACATAGATGACTTACATACTTGTCATTGTTTATGTTGCCCAAGCATTTCATCATTTACCTTAAGAGATTAACTGTTTTTCCCTGTTATTGGGCATTTTTTGTCATTTCCAACTCACTGCAATTGACTTTCATATTTGGGGGTGAGGAGTAGGAGTGGGTGTGATTGGCTTTCAAGCAAACAGATGAAGTTAGGTCACAGCACAGAGAAAGTGTGTAAGCACAAATGTAAGTGGCAGGGCAAGTTGTTCTTGTCAGCAATAATAGTTGATCCAAAGGTGCTGGATCCAGTACCTTTTTGCCTTAGGGCTTCTAAGATTCTGTGCTGGGGACTTTAGTATTTCTGATGGCTGACTATCTGGCTGTCTGGCTCTCTCTCCATCTAGAGCTTGTGATGACTTATTCCAATCAGATAACAAATACAAGGGAGCTTGGAGCAAAGTTGCAAAAAGTAATTCATACAAACATAAGTTACTAAGATGTAAGTCCCAGCAAAAAAGCTGGAGGTTTTGAATACAGAATTACAAATCCTCTCTCTCTCTCTCTCTCTCTCTCTCTCTCTCTCTCTCTCTCTCTCTCTCTCTCTCTGTGTGGTGTGTGTGTGGTGTGTGTGTGTGTGTGTGTGTGTGTGTGTGTGTGTTTAGCAGTTTACCATAATAGCAGAAATTGTGAAACTGGCCTTGGACTTCAGCCCCTGCCTGGTAAGTCATTTTAATAACTCTTGGCTTATGACAGGAGATGTGCTAGGGATCCCATAGAAAACAGACCAGCCACAGTCCTGTCCTCATGGGGCTTAGGGTTAAGATCAGAACTTTGTCAGAAAATCTGGGTCCCCCAATATATTTTCAGAGAGGTCAGTTTCTTCTGTCTTTCTATGTGTCCCATGTTGAGAAATGTTTCTAAGGAGGCTGTGTCACTTTCAAAGGTTGGAAGGGAACAGCAGCCAACTCAAGGATGCTTGCCCATCCTTGAAGCTGGTATGAGTTTTTTCAAGAAGCTTCTGGAGGTTTCTATATAGGATATACCCTCTCCTAGGATGATGGCCGAGTTGGCTAGGAGGGTGAAGTGCCAGCTTGACAGGATCAGGGACTGTCTGTCTGTGCCTCCCACAGTCTTGCCTCCTCCACCCTCTGCCTGCCACCTGTCCCTAAGACTGAAAGGGGTCTTGGAGTCAAAATAGAGAATGGCTGGCTAGACCAGTTAGGTACTCTGATAGGTATGCTCTGGAACATATGAGGGAGGGCTAATAGAAAGCTTTGCTTGTGAAAGGGGCAGGAGGGAAGGCTCAGAGGCTGGATGGAATAGGGTAGCCAGAAGCTGCAATTTCCCACAGCTCAAGCAGATAGGGTCTTTTTTACCTGCAAAGTCCCTGTGGCTGGTTTGTTGGGACCAGAGGAGAAAGTGGTGGTGTGGAGGCTGCTGGTAGGTGGGAGTCAGCCTTCCTTACCCTCTCTGGTGTGCAGGGCGGGCCCCATTGCATCACCCTTGGAGCCTCTGTTCCTGGCTTTGCAGCCAGCTGGGCCCCTAGAGGAGGGACTCTCCCTGTTTTCCAACAAACCATTAACTATTTCACCCTCCTAACTCTCATTATGTCAGTCTGGATTTCCAAGTTAACCTTCATACCTATCTGTCCTGCCGGTGATAATCCTCTTCAGGCCCCATATTGACCAGAAGCTATGCCTGCGCAGCTTTTGAGCAATTGCAGGCTCCATCATACCAATGCAACCCTGGTCTCTTCCCTGGGAGAAGAGTTAACCTCCCTCATCCCCACCCTCATAATTTGTCCCATTCTGCAGTGGTGAGAACAGAGCTCCCGGACCTCCAGCATGAGCTCATGCCACTTTCACACTCCAGAGTCCCGACAAAGGGTCAACAACATTTTGGGCTAAGAGCAAGTACGTAACTCAAGCCAGAGACCAGGAGCTTGGATACTGGCCTTTGCCTAAAATCCCTCCAAACATTTTTGATAGATGTGTTTGGGCCTTTGATTTGTTTGGTTGGGTTATAGGGAAGGGGCAGGAGAAGTAAGGTCCCTAAAAGGCTCAAGGGTCACCTTGAAGAGTGTCCTGAGTACACAGTGTTTCCTTGTTCCTGTAGGGGCTAGACAAGGAGGGATTAAAATTCTGGGGGCTGTTCCAAGCACCGAAGCCCAGGTCACATTCATGTTCAGAACTCTTATCACCCAGTTCCAGCATTCCCTTCATTACCCCACCCATTCCAGGGCCTGAAATAGCCTGGAACTGCATCCAAACCTAGGCCTAGATCCCAATTTTAGTTCCATAAACATTTCGCTGATTATAACTCCCAGAATCTTGAGCTGAGTCCTGTGGCAGAATGCACAGATAAATGAAGCACAGCCCCTGCCTTCAGGGAGCTTGCAAAATGTACCCAGATGACTGCTCACTGGTATTAGATGACTATTGAAGAGGAAAGAAAGATGGCTTCCCATGGGAGAAATAGAGGCAGCCTTGTGAAAGGGAGTCATTTTGTTGAATTTTAAAGAAGGAATAGGACTTGAAAAGGCAGTGAGGCGTACCCATGCTGGAAGGAAGGAATAGCAAGGGTAGTGCCAATTTTATGGAAGTGCCAAATTTATGATTTGTCTAGGAACATGTTAATAATATCTGGTTTGACCTAAACACATGGGAGACTATGAGCTGCTTATACCTTCTGTGGATGTGTGCCTGTCTAGATTGTATATAGACTGAGTACTGCAAAGTGGCAAGGACCTTTCGATTTACAGAGCTTTGCAGATCAGAAGATGGAGGGTCAGGGGTGGAGGTGAAGAAACTTTCTCTGAGCTATAAAGCATACTTGAGGAAGCTAGGGCCAGACAAAGATCACCTTGCCATTTCTGCCTTGGCTCAGCTCAGGTTCCGTAGTCCAAGGGTTTAGGCCACAGGGTTGGCTGACCCTCACTGGGGGCCAAGAAGACATCAGAAGTGGACAATCAGTGATCATGGATAGACACCGAATCAGAGTGTTTGTCATGGCGTAGCTTGTAGCAAGGAATGAATAGCTTCGTGACAGTTGGAAGGAAATAATGATCATATTCTTTATTTTCTTGAAATTTATTTAAATCTGATTTCAAATCAGATTCACAGTTAGTTAGAGGTCTAATAGAATTATTAAGTGATCTTCCCCATGACTCATTTGATTTTTCTAAAAGTAAACTAAAGCAAAATCCCTAAGCAGGCAAATAAAGCTGGTCCTGACTTGGAGGAGCTTGGTCAGTTAATGGCTGCTTTGTGGCTACCTGTCTTGAAAGTCTTTCTTCCAATTCCTCATATCCATCTGCATACCAGGTTTTGCCAGCTTCAGGGAGGAGAAGGGGACCCATCTGGGTCTCTGTGTCTGCTATACTCAGTCGGTCACTCATGATCTCTGACCCTCTCCCCAGGTGCTAGAAGCCACTGCCCTAGGTAAGCCAACTTCCCAACTAAAAAGCCGCCTCTCAACCTCTTTAACCTACCAGACCTCTCTTGGGAGGATGTGGGGAAAATACTTCACATTCCTTTCTGAAGAGTCCACAGCCAAGAAAACTAGATATGGTTGATTTCTCAATCAGGTTTTTCTACTGCAGTAACTATGTAATTAACCACTCTGTTACACTTCCAAAAGTTCCAAAAGAAAAATTCAAGAGACTAAAAATTTGTGACAGGTAACACTGTGCAGCAGATAGAAGGGTAATTAATGACATGTGTGATAATTTTACTACCTGAAAAATTTTAACTTTTAAAACAGCATCACAGAGTAGCCTACTTTTTGAGTAGACATAAAATTACATGTTTATATAAAGGAAAAGCAAGAACTAAAAGGTAAAAATAAAAATGTTAGTCTTCTCTGATGAGATTACAGGTCACACATTTTTCTCATTTTTGCTTTTTTCCATATTCTAGAAATTTATGCAATGAGTGTGCATGACCTCTTTTTGGTAAGTGAAAAGCTTAACTTATTTATTTATATCTCATTCTATTGAATAGACAATAGTACTCTACAGTGGGACAAGAGAAAAACTAACTTTATGTCCAGGGCTTTCTTGTGGAGGTTTCTACTTTTTCTGCTTTCCTGTCTCAGCTGATGACTTGGACCAGCCTTACCCCGAAGGGACCAACCACAGGCCATGTTGTTCCTTGTTATTCAATTTGTATGTTTGCTTGTTTGTTTTGTGGTGGTGGTAGTAGTAGTTTTTTTGTTGTTGTTGTTATTGTTGTTTTGTCTCATTTTTGTGAGGTAGGTTTTGAGATTAGGCCTCTTTAAATAGTGTAGACTTGCCTTAAACTCTTGGCAATCCTGCTTCAGCCTTTCAAATATTGGGATTACTAGCATATGCCACATGCCAGGCTGCATTTTGTATTTTTCTGGAGAAAAAGGAAACAGGTATCTCTGGAGCTTCCTGGAGCTCTTCACAGTTGTGAACTGCTTGGTAGTCTTGGCTGTCTTGGTTTGTAGATTTTGGCATAGGTGTGGCAACAAAACAGAAGAAAAACAGATTCATAATGAAGCTGTAGGAAAATGCAAGCATACATTGCATACACCATTGAAACATGTGTCATGTGCAAAGACTAGTTTTTACAGTCAGCAAAAAGAGAATATATGACTCCATCTTGTGTTTTAGCTTCAGAAGCAAATAATAAAACCATATCCAGTTCACAGACCAGCAAATGCCACCAAGCCAGAACCCAGGAAACTTATTATCTGAGATATTTGCAAAATCCTTGTCATCAGTCATGTTCTCTTATGTATTAGCAAAACAAGCTGGAAAGTAAACATCAAAAAAGTAGTGCCATTTAAAATAGCAAATAATGCAATATTTCCATATAGAGCTCCTAAAACAAGTCCAGGAACTACATGCTGGAAACTATGAAACACTGATAGAAAAAAATCATGTAAGATCCAAATATCATGCTGGAGATTTGAAGACTCAATAGATTTGTCTTCAAATTGCTAACTAAATTTAACTTTGTTGTATTAGTCCCTATTCTATTATTGTGAAGATAAACCATGAGGAAGGCAACTCTTATAAGAGAAAGCAGTTAATTAGGGGCTTGCTTGCTCACAGTTTCATAGGTTTAGTCCATTGTCATCATGGCAGGGAGCTTGGCTCCACACATGGCACTGGAGCAAAGAGCTGACTGAGAGCTACATCCTGATCTGCAAGACTCAGGAGGAGCGAGAACTGGGCCTGGGATGGGTTTTAAAAGCTGAAAGCCCATGCCCAGTGACACATTTCCTCCAAAAAGGCCACACCCACTCCAACAAGGCCATACCTCCTAATGCTTCTCAAATAGTGCTACTCTCTGATGACTAAACATTCACATATATGAGCCTATGAGGAACATTCTTATTCAAACCACTACAGTGGTTTCAATCAAAATTCTTTAAAAGACCCAAATCTACCAACTAGGCCAAAGATAAGAGAACTGCTTTTGCAGAGGATCTGAGTTTGGTTCCCAGAACTCAAATGGCAGCTAAAACAACCTGTAACTCCAATTCTAGGGATTTGAAACTCTTCTCTGGCCCCCATAGGCTCTTGCTAACATGTGATGCACATAAGTGCATACAGGCACACATCTATACAAACATACATCTTTTTTTTTAAAAAAAAGAATATGTAGGGCTGGAGAGATGGCTCAGAGGTTAAGAGCACTGGCTGCTCTTCCAGAGGTCCTGAGTTCAATTCCCAGCAACCACATGGTGGCTCACAACCACCTATAATGATATCTGGTGCCCTCTTCTGACCTGCAGGCACAACATCATATACATAATTAATCTTAAAACAAAAGAATATGTAAAGAATTTGCAAAATTAGACAGTAGGAAAGCAAATAATCCCATCAAAACTGACTCAGAAATAAGCAGACATTTTACTAAAAAGGACATGAAAAACAAAAATGTTCAACATCATTAGTCATTAGGAAAATACAAACTAAAACCTCAATGAGATAACGACACAAATATTAGAATGACTAAAATAAAATGCCAGACGATGACAAACATGCACTCATATACTAAAACCCTCATACACTGCTTGTGGGAGCACAAACATGGCTCAGCTACTGGAAACATTGGATAACTTCTTATTAAATAAAACATACAATATAACCTAGCAATTGCATTTGCAGGTAACTATCCCAGATAAATGAAAATTTATATTCATGCAAAAACCTGTACAAGAACATAACAGATCTATTCATAATTGCCCAGATTGACACAATCCAAATGTTCTTCAGAACGTAAGTGGATAAACAAATTGACTCATCCATGTATTATAGAGGAATAAACATGAAATAATTTTGATGTATCCCAAAGGCATTAAACTGAGTGTAAGAAGCCAGTCTTAAAAGTTGCATAGTGTCTGATTCCAGTGATATGACATTCTCCAAGTGACAGAGACCATATCAGTTTCTGTCAAGTGTTCAAGACAGGGAGAAATGTAATTACAAAGGTTAGGCATGAAGAAATTCTGGGAGTGATGACAATGTTCTATATAGTGACTGTGATGATGGTTCCACAAATCTCATAATTATTCACATGTGTATCAATTCAACTTAATGCTAAATTTAAAAACAGATTCATTTTCAGGACAGCTTTTGGGTCACGAAAAAATGGAACAGGAGCAGGACAGATTGCTCAGTGGGTAAGAGCACTTGCTGCCAAGCCTGACAACCTGAGTTTAATCCTCCAACCCCACACAGTGGAAGGAGAAAACCATATTAGTGGGTTGGGGTGCCGGGGACAACTGGAGAAGACGAGGAGACAAGGCAATTTCTTGTAAAGCTGCCACCCTCCAGTATGTAGCCTCTTCAACTATGACCCACCGAAGTGTGCGTTTATTCTAGCTGTTTTGTTTTGAATATAATATGTCCCCCACAAGTTCATGTGCTGGGGCTTAGCACCAGCTGGTCAAACACTTTGGAAGGTTCTGGAAATGTTAGGAAGTAAGTCCTAACTAGAAGAAATATGCCACTGGGGGGGAGGGGTCCTTAGGTTCACTGCTGCCCTTTTCTCTGCTTCCTCCATAAGATAAGGTAGTACTGTCACATGCTCCTCAGCCCTCTGAAACCATATGTTAAAATAAGTCTTTCTTCCTGTAAGGCATCTCTGTTTTTCCAGGTATTTCTGTCACATGAATGAGAAGAGCAACTAGTACGGTGAGCCCACATTAGCATACCACTGTCATTTTAGATCTACAGCTTAAATTAAGACTCACTTTTGGTGCTTTATATGGGTTTTCAAAAATGCAGGGTGACATGTATATGCCATTATAGTATTGTACAGAACACATTCCTTGCCCCGAAAATTTTTGTATTTTGCCCAAATGTCACTTCTGTTAAGCCCTTTATTTCATATAGGCTTTGTCGTTTTCCTCATTTAGATTTTACACATATTTTATTAGACTTGTACCAAAGTATTTCGTTCTGAAAGAAGCAAGAGAAAATGGAATTGTTCTGTGTTTCACATTCACTTTTCATTGCCTGTGTATAGGAAAGCCACTGACATTTACGTAGCCTTGTATCCTGCAACTTTGCTATAATCACTTACTACTTCCAAGGTTTTGTCTCTTTTTTGATCCTTACATAGTTTTGCACACAATTGTGCCATCTGTGAACAAAGATGGTTTCCCTTTGTCCTTTCTAATATAAATATCTTTTTTTCTTGTCTTTTTCATTAGCTAGCACTTGCAGTTTTTGAAAAAAATGAGAGAGGACATCCTAGCTTGTTCCTCATCTTAGTGGAAGTTTCTAGATCCCCACTTTAAAATTATGAATTTAACACTAGGGTTTTTGTAAACGTTCAATCTCTAGCAAGCTGAGAAAGTTTGCCTTTATTGCCAGTTTATGATCAGATTTTACCAAGAATAAATAAGTGTTGAATTTTGTCTACAAATATTAATATAATTGTTATTATTTAGCCTGTTTCTGTAATTGGCCACATCAATTGCTTTTTGAATCAGTATGTTAACTCTGTATGCTGAACCAGTCTGTGTACTTCTGTGTCCCCCTTCATTGTGGTGCACAATTCTTTTAATGCACTGTAGGATTCAGCTTATTTATATTTTGTTGAAGATTTTTATATCTGTGTTCAGGAGATATGTTGGTTTGTAGCTTTCTTTTCTTGTAATGTCTTTGTCTGGCTTGGGCTGGTCTTACAGAATAAGGTAAGAACATTCTCTTCACTTTTGTCTTCTAAAAGGACTGCAGAGAGTTGATGAATTTTGTTCTTTGAATGTTTGTAGTATTCACTATCTGGGCCTGAGGTTTTCTGTTTTGCAATGTTTTTAATTATTGATTCGATTTTTTCATAGACATATTCAATTTTTCATTTTCTTCCTATATGAGTTATAGAAGGCTGTGTTTTTCCAATAATCGGTCCATTACATCTAGATTACCAAATCTGTGAGCTTAGCCAGGCATGGTGGAACACACCTTTGATTCCAGCATGCAAACCAAAAATCAAAACAAATAATTGTGGGCATAGAGTTGTTCATACATTCTGTTATAGTCATTTTACTATTTTATGGGACTTATAATCATGTCACCTCTTTCATTTCTTCTATTAATTATTTGCACCTTCTCTGTTTTCCCTCCCTTTTCCATTTCCCTCTCCCTTTCTCTCCCCCCACCCCCCACCTCGCTGTTAACCAGACAATGAGTGTATGAGTTTTATGGTCTTTTCAAACAACCAGCTCTTCGTTTCTTTGATTTCTCCAAGTTTATTTTCTGTTTTCAATTTCATTGACTTAGCCTTTCATTTTTACTATATCTCTCCACCTGCTTACTCTATGTTTAATTTAGTATTTTCTAGTTTCCCAGGGTGAAAACTTAGATTATTGTCTCAGTCAATTTAGGCTAAAATACCATCAACTGATTGACTTAAACAATGTGTTTTGATTTTTCACAGTTTTGGGGGACTGGGAAGTTCAAGGTCAGGACGTTAGCATTGCTGGGCTCTCCCGAGGAGCCTCTTCCTGGCTTTCGCTTGCTTCCCTTCTTGCAATAGTCTCACATGGTGGAGAAAGCTCTGGCACCTCATCTTATAAGGACACCAATCACGGTGGATGCTTTGCCCTCATGACCTCATTTGAACTCTGTGTAGCTTGGGATGACCTTGAATTTCTGATCCTCCCACCTCTACCTCCCAAATGATAGAATTACAGGTATGTGCTATTATACCTGGTTGATGTGGTGTCAATAATTGAACCCAAGGGCTTGGGCATGCTAGCTAGGCACACTATCAACTGAACTATATCCCTGGATCTTGTCCCCCAAATTTCCTTCCTTTTTCTTGTATCAATTACACCGTTTTTTTTGTTGTTTTTTTTTTTTCCATTGGGTGTTGGTGGTGCACGCCTTTAATCTCAGCACTCGGGAGGCAGAGGCAGGTGGATCTCTGTGAGTATGAGGCCTGCCTGGTCTCCAGATCGAGTGCCAGGACAGGCTCCAGAGCTATACAGAGAAACCCTGTCTCAAAAAACCAAACCAAACCCAAACCAAAAAAAGACCCTAATCTCTCCCTCCTATCCTTTGATTCATAAGTTTATACTCACAAACTTACATAATACATTGCTGCTATTACTTTGAATGAACTGTTGCCTGTAAATTAACTAACATTTTTAAAATTGAAGTTTTAATTACCTTCACCTTAGTTACTTTAATGACACACTTTAATCATACAACCAGAAGACCCTTCTCCGACATTCTTCCTTTCTTCAGGGAGGTCTGTCTGGAGGCTCTGCTCCTTTTCTTGCCTCTGAAGATCTTTTAACATTTCATGCAAGGCAGTCAACAAATTTCCTCAGGTTGTGTTCATCTGAGAAATCTTTATTTCTTTTTTACCCCTTTCTAAAAACTGGAATCTTGAATGTTTCCCAGGCTGGTCTTGTACTCCTGGGCTCAAGTTAACCATTCACCTGCCTTAGCCTTCTGTACCTGGGACCCCAGGAATATGCCACGGTACCCACTTTCTTCACTTTTGAAGGCTCGTTTCTCAGAATTCTAGACTGTTTCCTCTCCCTTTCAACATTTCAGCATTTCACTCCACTCTTTTCTCATTGGCTTCAGAGAAATTCAATGTAACATTTCCCGTCTTTACTCCTGAATAGATAAGGTTCTTTATCCTCTAGCTTTCAAGTTTTTTTTTTTTGTTTCTTTTTGTTTTTTAATTTTTTGAAGTTTAAATATACTAGGTGTAGTTTTTGTTGCTGTTGAAGTTTATTTATTCATTGCCATTCATTCCCCTTTCTATCTCAGATAGGATGTTCTGGTGAAAGAAACTCTAGGAAAGAGACCATTTATGTGTGTAGATGAGTACATGTTGGGACCAAATATTCAGTAGCATTCTGGTCTCTGAGCTATGATTATACTCTGCCCACATTCTCCTTTCTGAGAGACTGGATGGCTATAGCTGAGTATTTCCCTTCTCTGTGTTATTAGACACTGGTAAAACTTCATTAGGTGAGATTCTGGAAAAATACTTCCCTTGAGGAACAGATATAAGGAGTAAGGTGAAATTTCCAATGTTTGCAGAATACCTCTTCTTGTTTATGCTACCATTATGTCAAATTCAACGTATTTGGAATCCTGTAACTTACTGTATTAGTTGCTTTTGCATTACTGTGACCATAACACCTGGCAGTAACATTTTAAGTTAGGATTTGTTTAAGCTTATGGTTTTAGAGGGTTTCAGACTGTTGTAAGGAAGGCATGGCAGTAGGAACATGTGGGAGAGGCTGTTCATATCATTGCTAGTCAGAGAGCACAAAAGAGAAAGGGAAGGAGGGAAGGAGGGAGAGAGAGAAAGAGAGAGGGGGGTTCAGGTATAACCTTCAAAGGCCCATTCCTATTGACCTGTTTCAGCTAGTCATGCCCTATCTTCTACAGCATCCCAAATAGTGCACTTGGGGAATGAACACCCAAAGTATGAGCCTGTGGAGGACATCTCAAATCAGCCACAGCACTTAATTGACTTCCTGTGTTCTTTGTTGTTCTGTTTTGTTGTTTTTCGAGACAGGGTTTCTCTGTGTGGCCTTGGCTGTCATGGAACTTGCTTTGTAGACCAGGATGTCCTCAAACTCACAGAGATTCCCTCATCCTCTGCTTCCCGAGTGCTGGGATTAAAGGCATGAGCCACCACCTCCCAGCACTTCCGGTGTCCTTGAGTTTTAGTGTAGATCTATCTTTTTGTTTGCTACCTATGTTCAAAACCTTGACTCATCTTTGACAACAATTTCTATTTAAAGTTTTATCAGTGGCCATTATGTGTCTATTATGCATCCATAACTTAGTTGCATACCAGTTTTCCTTTCTCTGTCCCTCTTGCTCCTTCCACAGTCCTCCACCACTTGTCAGAGCCCTGCAAATGCTTCCTAACATCTCCTTAAAAGTCAGCTTTGGAGTCAGAATAACCGAAATTAAATCCTGGCTCTGCCATTGTAGCCATCTGACCTTGAGTATAATACATTTATCTTTCAATAACAGGCACCATCTGCCAAATTGAGGCAGTAACACTCAGTTCAGGAGATAGCTGTGAGAACTGAAGGACACCTGGGCCAGCACTATGTCGTAAGTGCACTATTACTTTTATTAAGCAAGGCAATCTATGTCAAGACCTTGATAGTCTGCTGGTGCAAAGAAAGAACTTAGCTTTTGGTGGCTGCTTTATACAATTATTCTTTACCTTGATCCCATTTAATTCTACTGATCATTTTGAGCATGTCTGTCACTTGTTCTGAATCTTTCTTGAGTCCCTCTTACCTGTTAAAGTAAGTGCAGAGTCCTTTCCCAGGCATCCAAAGCTGTACTCCTTCTCTTGAATTTCACTACTCACTGTACCCCTTACATAGCCTTGTTGTTGTTTTACTCCTCTTTAGTTTATTCAGTCTCTTCCCTTTCACTGGCCTCTCCCTGGAATGCTCTTTCTCCTTCCATGTTGCTCAGTAAATATTTGCTGAGTAACTAGATTGTATTCTTTGGAAAGGCTTTCAGAGAAGCCAGTTGCATCCAACCATATGCTCCTCCTGTGATGGAGACACACAGGGAAAGTTATGTTTATTTCTGGCCAGACTCTCTGTAGGGGAGGCATGTATACAAAGGAGAAGGTTCAGAGAAGTCTTTCCTGTTCTACCACCTCCATATCATGTTGATGCCAAGAAGTGACTCTGCTAGACTGTGCTGCATCAAGTAGCCTCTCAGTCCAGGGTATACTAATGGTCAGAGTGTGTTTAAGATCCTCTGACTGGAGTAAAGGACAGCTGCAGCATCAGCAAACATTGCACAAGAATTCAGAATCAGCTTCTAAATTTTGGTATAGTAGAAAAAAATCTGTGACTAAGATGAACTTGCACACTAGGAGAAAGGATGGAAAGGGCTGCAGCAGGATGAAGCTATGGCCAATGGTGCCTGGGGGGTATCCCCATTTCTCATGTGTTTTGAGAATGTATGGTATGAGAAAGTAAGTATCTGAGAGGGGCTAGGAAAAGGCAAACCGGTGGAATTCTCTGTTTACCTGATACCCGGGCCTAACAAAGTCCTCTAAAAGGCAGCTTTCCCAAAGACACGGAGAACTTTCTACTTATGGACTTTTTCCTGGGAAATATGAACATGTGACTAGGTACAATTCTATCCTAGTCTATCTTGGTGAACCAAGAACTTACTGAGTTATTTAAAGAAGCATAGGTGATGGATGGGTTATTTACAGGAGTGTGAATAACCACAAAACAGCCACATTACCAAAGATTCTCTGCCCCAGTATGGATGATGCTTTTCCTGTGGATGTTTAGGTGGGTTTCTCTCCATCCATGAACTTTTTACCCTCTGTGTACCTTCTGAAACTTTGTAAATATGGGCAGAAATACATACAGCAAGTAGGGGCAGTTTGGAGGGAATGGCTGGAATCTCAGGTAAATGGCTTATAACCTTCAGTCCCTTCTTCTAGGAGGGAATGTCAACAGGCCTCATCTTGAGGGTCTCTTGCAATCAGCTATTCTGATTAAGACTGTAGTTGCTATTGTTTTCAGCGGGTAGTGTTCTACCACTACTACTGAATGTGGTGGGTTCAGGTAAAGACTTTTCTCTAAGCACTGGGTTCTCATCCTGTGAACTACATCTGGTTCAGAACAAGCTCTCACATTGAAAATGCTCAGACATGTTTACAACAGTAGGAATGATAAGGGGGAGATAACAAACCGGCTTATGTAGCCTTGTAATTTATCATCGTTTTAGCCTATCTTAATTCACGATCTAAGTTGTTAAAAGGGCTTTAATCTAGTTTAATCCCCACAAGTTGTTCCCTCATTTGTTCAGAAAAAGAGGCTTGTTAAGCCTGGAGTGCGTTCTGAAATCAGATGAATTGGGCTTTGAAATCATCTCAACCACATGCTAGCTCTGTGACCTAGGAACTCATAGACACTCTGAAGTTCAGTTTCCTTGTTTTGATAAGTGGGGTGACAGTACTGATGTTAAGGTTAGTTGTAAATATTTAATGTAAAATGTGTGTGGCATGCCTGACAGAGTTGGCAGTCAGTATGAATGCCACATGATTTCTGAAGGTCACCACACTCCATTCTCTGTCCAAATTATCTTCTTCAAGGCCATTCAAATATAAATGTAACAGTGCTTCAGCCTCTACTCACTACCTCATAATCACTATGTTATTATGAATAATAACAGTAACCATGAATAATCATAGTGTAGAGATCAGCTGTAGCCTCATCCCATGTCCTGTGGTGGGACCTTCCAATTGCTAGCACCCTCCTGTGTATTTAAGACCTCAATGCAAGAAACTGATGCTCAGAAAAGAGAAGGGACTTGCACAAAACAAGGGCAGAGTTGGAATCACAACTTAGGTCATTGATCTCCAAAACACATACTCTTTTTATTTACCTACTTCCCCCCCTCTCTTCCTGAACACATTGACCAGACACACTAGTTGCTTCCTAAGATGTTTAGACCTTTTCACTTAGTCTGCCACTGTAAATGCACTTCATTCATTCATTCATTCATTCATTTGTTCACTTGCTCAGCAGATGTTTACTGGGTGTGTATTAGGTGCTGGGGATCTTAAAATGGGTAATACAGCCTGTGTCTTCAAAGAACTCACTCTCTTGTAGAAAAGATAGACCCATATATAGGGAAGTGGAGGAATCGGGAGCTAGGGGACCCTGAGTTCAGAATTGTGGGGTTGAAGGGAGGTGTGGCAGTATCCAGTAAGGCTTTCAAAGGAGGCAGTTTGAATTGATTCATTATGTTGCCCTTTATATCAACCATCTAGAAATGTGCTTTAGTTTAAGCAACTTTTCTGTTTTAGGTTCTATTCAAAGCCCTAGGCCTAAATTGAGACATAGTCTCTTGCAGTCTGTGCCCTCAAGGATGTATAGTCCAGCCAGGAAAGAAGGACAATAATTAGTCAAATGCCATTTAAATTGTATGGGGATTATGCTGGAATAATGTAAGGGCTACTTTGGTGGTGAGGGTGGTTGGGTGGATGGAAAACCATTGAGGAAGTGGTTAATGCTATAGGAGCAAAGGTTGTTTTGGAAGTCCAGTTTACTTTAAATATGCTTTTGTCTATTCATTCCTATCTTGCTGGACTTTTTTTTCCCTCTTTAAATACCTCTGAGGATGTCCCACAGACCATGTCAAGTAAAAATAGCACATCTAAAGCTCCATTGTATTTTACAACGTTTTCTAGGGAAAGAAGCTATAATTTAAACCATAATACATCAAGATAGGATGATGTTTCCATAATTAACATCTTGGTAAGACTAAGGAGATGAGCATAATTACTAATAACATTCAAACTGTATATTACTTGACTACTATTACCCTCTATGAAGTGGACAATAGTTCAGCATCAAGTTTAGCTCTCCAATTACAGGACTCTCTTCTAGAAATCATTTCTCAGACTTTGCAACCCTCAAACCTAGTAGGTAACAGTAGGTTTAGTGAGATGTCAGAAACTTAGAATACAGCAAATGAGTATTATACATTCTAACTGAACATTACTGCATCTGTATTTTTATCATCATTTTGCAATGCACTAGGGTTTGAGGGTTAAGCATCACAGCTGCACTGATGATTGCCACTGGACATGAGATCTGGCTTCCTCACCAGCTGAGCAGGGCAATGAAGCTCAAAGGGTAACAAAGTTATTGTCCTATGGGACACATGTTGACAAGAGACCACAATAAAATCCTCTCTTCCCCACTCCTATGATAGGAAGGACTGATCATTGCCTCTACCCATCTCAGATCTTAGGCAGAATCACTTGGGTCTAGCAATCAAATGAACACAAGACAGATAAGGAAAAGATCCAAAGAGATGGACAAAGCAGAAAACTCTAAGGCTTTTCATACAAAAAAAAAGTTTATTTAAAAAAAAAAAACCATGGGACTGAATGACGTGGACTAGAGACAGTGAATTCTAGGGTGGTGACTAAGAAAACTGTGGTGGGGAGGTAGAAAGCTAATGAAGTAAGAGTTACTTTACTGAATTTGTTTATTAGTTTATTGCTTCAGCAATCCCAGTCTGATATCAAATTGTTTGTTTGGTCTGGGAACAGAGACAACACCTCTCCCAAAGGAATCTTGATAGCCTGCAGCAAGTATGAAAAGGAGGGTTGGTTAGCACTTTCTGCAATGACAGTTTGTCCAATGGCGTCAGCCTGAAGTAACCAGTGTACCAATCCAGCATATTTTAGGGTGTATTGTTCTTAACTCCTTCACCACATTTGCTCACCTTTGACATTCACTTAACTAAGCCACTTCTGGCTCATGACACTGTTCCACTTGATGAGGTGACAACTTGCACTTTTCCTCCCTTCTTGGCTTTACTTTTATTTTCCCTTCATTCTTGTTATCTTGGGATTGCACTCAGTCAGTAAATCATTAGCATCTAAGCTCTGTTTCCTAGAGAGTCTGATCCAAGATCATAATTAAAGAACAATCATAAAACCACATAGAAGGACCAACAACTTTATAAAAAACTGGAAGAGGCGAGCAGTTTATGAAAAAAACCTAACTATGAATGTCAATGGCTCTTAAAAATGGGGAAAGATGTTCAATGACACTCATGATAAGAACTGTAGAGTAAAATTAGAGTGGTGTGTACTTTTGGAGCACTTTTATAACATGCTGTGTCAACAGACACACTCGTTGCTGGTAGAGATATACACTGACATATCACCAACGGGGAGTGATTTAACTGTATATTCAGAACATGCACAGTCTTTAGCCTAGCAATTCTATGTTTATTGTTTATAAAAAGAATGAAAGTAGTCTAGCACACATCAATTGGAGACTGAGGCTCAGTAAATTATGGCACATCCATAAATGGACTACTATCTAGTCATTTAAAATGTGATTTAAAAGTACTGATATATAAAAATCTAAAATTTATAGTAAGCAAAAATGTCTCTAGAAATCTATGTTGGAAACTAGTAACAGTGACTGCCTCTGGACGGAACAGACTTTTTCTGCATTGATTGTGCATTTTCAGTTATGTACTATGAAGCTGGATCACCTGTTTTTCAACTTCACTGAGGAATCATTTACATACAGTTAAATCACAGCCATTTAAAGTGCACAACGCAATGACTTTTAAAAATTGCATGTTCCTACAAAACCACCATCACCACCATCAAAACATAATGTGCATGTGTCCCTTGGAAGGTTCCTTATGCCTTCATCCCAATGGGTCTTGGCCCCCTGAAACCACCAATCTTCTTTCTTTTGTGAAAGGCTCATTTTCATTTTATGTAAATGGGATCATACAATGAGTACTCTTTTATATCTTGCTTCTGTATTTAGTGTATGTGATGTTAAGATTTTATATGTATTAAGCTCTGTTCTGTTCTTTGAATGTACCACATTTTATTTACCCAGCCAACTATTGAGTAATATTTTGGTTGTTTACAGATGTGGACTATATGACTAAAGCTGTTAGGAACATTTGTGTACAAGTCTGAGTGGAAATACATTTTAAAAATTTTGCAGGGGTGGGGGGATAAATATTTAGGAGTACAATTGCTAGATTCTATGGTAGGTATATGCTAATTTTGAAAGAAATGTCAATTTTCCAGAATGATCATACCTTTTTCCACCCCTAATATGAGAATTCCAATTGTTACACACCCTCATCAATTCTTAGCTCTGTTTGTTTTTAAAATGTTGTAATGAATATGTGGTAATGCATTAACTACTTTGAAAGATACATTTAAAAGTAAAAACAGATAAATAAGTGATTACTACTATCTCTCCCCTCAAGTCTGGAAATAATATCGTGAAAAGGTTAGGTATTGGAATTTGAGTAGGGAAGTGTGTTACTTTCTATTACTGTAACAAAATGCCCGAGGCAATCAAATAAAAATGAACAGGTTTACTTTGATTGTCTGTTTTAGGAGTTCCAAAACATGGTTGGTTGTTTTGGGCCCTGTGGCAAAGAAGAACTTTATAGTAGGAGTATGTTGTCCAAGCTTCTCACCTCAGAGTTGTAGGAAGAACAACAAAGAAAGGAAGGGGTCAGTATCCTACAATCCTCTTCAAAGGCACCCCCCATGACCTTAAAACTCCCACTAGGCCCTACATCTTAAAAATTTTCACCTCCTTCTAGTAGCACCACAAAGAATCCCAAACCTTTACTACATGGGTCTTTAGGAAGCATTCTAGATCCAAAGTGTAGCAGAAAGTATTTAAAATTTCTGTTGTTATACATCAAATCACAACAGATTTAGCAGCTTGAAATACCATATATTTATTATCTCACCTTATCTGTTGGTTAGAAATCCAAGTACAGCTTTTTTGCTGGGCACTCTGTTCTGTTTAGGGTTCTGCAAGGTGACAAGGTTTTGCTTGGATTCTTCTTTTTAAAATTTTTTCAGAGTCAGGATCTCATGTATTCCAGATGGGCCTTGAACTTTCAATGTAGCAGATTTGAACTAAAGAAATATTTTATTGTATTATAAATGTGTGTGTGTGTGTGTGTGTGTGTGTGTGTGTGTGTGTGTGTGTGTGTGTTCATGTGAATGCAGGTACTTGTGGAGGCCAGAAGAGGGTCTCAGATCCCATAGAGCTTGAGTTATAGGTGACTGTGAACTACCTACCATAGGTGTTGGAAGCCAGACTTGGGTCCTTTGGAGGAACAGGAAGTGATTTTAGCAGTTGTGCCATCTCTCCGGCCACATGACTAGAGCTTTTGGTCCTTCTGCTTCTACCTCCTGAGTGTTGGGAATGCAGACTTGTGTCACATGTCCAGGTTGATGTGTTGTTGGAGATTGAGCTCAGGGCTACTGGAACAGGCAAGTAATTTACCAACTGATTTACATTCTCAGCCCTATAGCTACGTTCTTTATGACACTCAGCATCTACTTCTTGTTCACATGTCTCTTAACAGAATTTGGTTCTTGTGGTTGCAAGACTGAGTCCTTGTTTTCTTACTGTCATCTAGGGCCTGTTGTTAATTTCTAAAGGTCACCTGCTTTCCCTGGATTGAGTCTCTTTCACAACTTACTTTCTCAAGGCCAGCAAGAAAATTTACTTCATGCTTGATTCAGCAGCACATATACTAAAATTGGAATGATACAGAGAAGATTAGCATGGCCCCTGTGCAAAGGATGACTCTCACATTTGTGAAGCATTCCATATTTTAAAAAGAAAGAAAGAAAATTTCCTTCTCTAACTCTTCAAGGCAGTCTTCCATCAGGTGACATAATATCTCACAGCACAACATGGAATGTTAATCATAGCCTACCATTAATATTGACAAAAATCACTGATTCTGCCTGTACTCAATGCAACAAAGAGATGGTATACCCAGGGTCATCCTTGGGTGTATGTGACAGATGAAGTCAACTATGCCAAACTTGCACAGCAGGATTGCCCATGAGCCTATACTAATAGTTAAGGTTCCTGGGACTTGTTCTCATACTTTGCTTTTTCTTTTCTTGGCAGAGTTACTATGTTTCCTTGTCTTATTTAGGGTTACTGTTGCTGTGATGAAACTCTATGAACAAACACAACTTGGGGAGAAAGGGTTTATTTTGCTCACACTTTCAGGTAACAGTCCATCACTGAGGGAAGTCAGGGCAGGAACTCAAACAGGGCAGAAAACTGCAGATAGGAGATATACAAAGGCCATTGGGGAATGCTGCTTACTGGTTTGTTCCTCATGGTTTGTTCAACCTGCTTTCTTATAGAATCTAGGACCACCAGTTCAGGAATGGCACCACCCACAATGAGCTGGGCCTTCCCTCATCAATCGCTAGTTAAGAAAATGCACTATAGGCTAGCCTACAGCCCAATCTCATGGAGGCATTTTCTCATTTGGGATTCCCTTCTCACAGATGACTCTACCATGTGTCAAGTTGACATAAAATTAGCCAGCACACTCCATGGCTGGGCTTGAGCTTATGATACTTCTTGCCTTCTGAGTGCAAGGCTGAAAGGTATGCATCACCACATTTGGTCAGAATTTCTGACTCAGTAAGTCTGAGGTATGACTAAGGAATCTCTTCATAGCAAATAGTTTCTATTTCAGATGCATCTGAGGAAAAAGTCACCCCTTAGAATTGTTCAAATGCAAGGTTAGCAAATCAAAGTAAAGCCATTGGTAATATAAAAGTAATATAAAACGACAGTTCTACCACTTACAAGATGTAAAACATTGACAAGACACTTAACCTCCCTGATTCCCAAAGTTGTCAAGTGAATATGGCATTCATTGCCTGGATTCATTACTCCATATAACTGACACCTTGGGCAAGAAATATGCTTGCAATTCAAAAATCTGTCAAATTCCATCTAACAGTCTAGAGTCTAGATTCTAGACTCTCAAAAAGAATTCTACAACAACAAAATATAAACACAAAGGAGAAACACAAATGTTTCTTTTCCCTGACGGAGACAGGCAGAGAAAATAAAGAGTCAAGAATGACACAGAGGAGGTTAATATAAGGGGCAATTAAAGACTGGATCAGCGTGTCACTTGCATTACATGCCAAGAAGATAAACTTCCCTCAGAGAACACAATAAACTTAAAGACTGAATTAGAAAAGAGATAGAGTTACCCATTTCCTACAAGAAAAATAATTAAAACCCCACTTTTCTAAAAGTAGAGACTAATTTGATGAGAGTATCCTGAGTTCTCTAATGAAAATATCACAACATGGTATCAAATAAAAGATTTTACAGTCATGAGCATGAATCGTGAAAACACACATTGGACAAAGAAATGATGATCAATTCTCAATTTTTGACACCAGTTGATATTAAAGGCATGCACTGATCTGAGAAAAAGAAAAATAAAGCTACATTTTAATTCCTTGGCATTTCATTAACTAGCAAGTGTTCATTTTTGAAAAGAGAAAATGGGTGAAATTAAATCACAAGTGAAAAAGATGAGCACATTTGAAATGAACAATCATTTTAGTCGTGTTTATGGTCAGTAAGTGTGATTGTCTTTCTCACTGGAGCTTCACAGGTAGCTGCAGGAAGAACTGCATATTCCACCTGAGGAAGCACTGGCAACACTCACTAAGAGCTGCAGAAGCCCTCTCCTCAAAAGCCCGGCAGAAGATTTCTCAGGGTTATTCTTCTTGGCATGGTATAAGAAATGCTGGTAATAACTATTTGAAAAAGACGTGAAAAATATAAGGGTAAAAAGTAGTAATCCACTGGATATGATGATAGGCCTAAATGTTCCAAGAAAAGCATCCTCTGAACTTCTATAAACAATGAATGAGTTCAGCAAAGACGCACGCCAAAGAAAACCCACACAGAACCATTGTTTCTGTCAGTGAAAATAGCTGCTTATTAATAAGAGCATAAAAAGAGAGATTCCATTCATAACCATGAACCAAAAATAAGTTACTTGAGGAATTTCCTTGAGACACAAGATTTACTCAAGAAAATAATTAAACCGTAACAGGAAAAGTAAAGGAGGATGTGAACAGGAGGAGAGATAACACCAGTTCATTATTGGAAAACAACAGTGAACGTGACTGTGGCAGAGCTTCGAGTTAACAGGTTGAATGGAAAGCAGTTTAAGGCTTTACACAATGATTATAGAAGCTGAATAATGGATACCAATCTTAGAGAACAGGAAAAATGGGACTCTACCATAGGATTTAAAATAGATTAAAAGTGACAAATGAACCCACACTTATCGAAATAATCAGTTTCTAAACAGGGGGAAGGGGCCAGCTTAACCTTTCTACTTAGGATAACCCTTTAAAGCATTACTTTTGAGATTATAATGTAATTACAAAAGTTCTCCCTCCTCCTCCATACAAACCCTCCCATGTACTCCTCCCTGTTCTTCAAATTCATGGCCTCTTTTCTTCACCAATTGCATGCATAAATTTATATGTATATACACATATATTCCTAAATATAACCTGTGCAGTCTGTATAATGTTATTTGTATGCATGTTTTCAGGGCTAACCATTTAGTACTGGATGACCAATTGGTGTGCTCTTCCCCAGGGATGACTGTCTCTACTGCTTCTAGCGTTCCTCAGTTGCCTATAGTTCTTTGAGTAGGGCCGAGCCCTCATGGGCTTTTCCCCGTCCAAATTGGATGATTGGCATCATCCTTGTTCAGTTCATGGTGGCAGTCATGTTGGTGAGACTTTATGGATGAAGCTTCCAATATTACTAGGAGACACAATGTCACAGAAAACTCCCTGATCCTCTGGCTATTACACTTTTTTTTTTGAAGATTTTATTTATTTATTATGTATACAACATTCTGCTTCCATGTATATCTGCACACCAGAAGACGGCACCAGATCTCATAACAGATGGTTGTGAGCCACCATGTGGTTGCTGGGAATTGAACTCAGGACCTCTGGAAGAGCAGCCACTGCTCTTAACCTCTGAACCATCTCTCCAGCCCCCTATTACACTATTTTTAACCCCTCTTCCACAGTGTTCCATGAGCCTTAGATGTGGGATTATTTGTAGATTATTTAGGATAGCCTTTTAAGCTTAATAGAACCAACACCAAATTCTGTACTTCCTACAGACAGCTCCATCTCAGTAAAACCACTACTATGGAAAACTGCTATGGTTTGTTTCTTCCTAACAAGGTCCTTTGAGTTGGCAGTTTTGCATGCCCTATTGTAGTGGTGTTGAGTTGAGAGATCTTGAAGTGGTGGGGCCTTCATCATTGTATCTGCCTTCCTTGGGAAGGGGTAAAGGTAATTTCTCTGTGATCACTTGCTAATTTTTTTAAAGATTTTATTTATTATGTATACAACATTCTGCTTCCATGTATATCTAAACACCAGAAAAGGGCACCAGATCTCATAACAGATGGTTGTGAGCCACCATGTGGTTGCTGGAAATTGAACTCAGGACCTCTGGAAGAGCAGCCACTGCTCTTAACCTCTGAGCCATCTCTCCAGCCCAATCACTTGCTAATTTGCAAAGAAGACATTCTTGTGAAAGCCCAAGTCTTGCTTGAAGTGGCTCTCTGGCTTCCTGTTTGCCAATGTGATCATTTGGACACACACATTCCTGTTCTTACCATCCTCATGATATGCTACAGCTGAAAGGTCCCTTGCTGGAACTGTGCTGATAGAGGTGACTATGTCCTTGAACCTTCAAAACAGTGAGTTAAATAAGCTTATTTAGAAAGTTAAGTTGAGGTATTTTATTATACTGACATAAAGCTGGCTGATACAACCATATTTCCAATATATGACCTGGCCAAAATTTATGGAGCTATCTTGATCTTCTTCCTTTGACTTTCTGCTATAAGAGCTATAGATTGAGAATCTACCACTTTTCACTGCTCTGTCCTAAGCTATCATAGCCTCTTGCCCACACCAGTCAGGATCTTCTAGAAGTTCTTCCTGTCTCTATCATTGGTCTCCTATGGCTTTTTGCCTCACCATAGCCAGAGTGACTCTGGTAAGCTCTTATGTCAGATACTACCTTTCTTTTGTGCAAAACTATCTAAAGGCTTCCACCCTCCTCTGGAAGGCACTTCCCTTTCCTGTTGTATGGCCTCTTCGCATTCATCCTTTATTCACTCCACGGTGGCCTCCAATGTGTTCGATGTCCTTCTGGTTTTGGAACTTCACACTCCTGGGCCCTTGTTTTCTCTATTGGAGTCTTCTTTCTCCCAGACGTTTGTATGCTCCCTGTGTCCCCTCCTTCAGGTCTTGTGCAGATGTCACCTCAGTGAAATCCTCCTTCACTTCCACAGGAGAGTTCTACTTTTCATTTCTTTGCTAGCTCTGATCACTCTTTCCTATTTTACTTGCTGTTTACTTACCCACCTATCACCTATTTTTAGAATTGCTTTCTCCTACTAGCATGCTATTATTTTTATGAGGCTGTGTATTTTGTTTACAGCTTATATTTAGTGCCTAAAATAAATAGTGCCTGGCGCCTTAAGGGGTTTGATACATATTTGTTGACTAGTGGTTGAATGAAATAGACCAAAACCTCTTCTAGCACAGCTGTTCTACTTTCTAAACTGACTTTACAACTAAGCAGATGCAACAGATATTGTGGAAAGATTTCACAGCTTGCTAATTGTTTTGTGAACAATATTATAACAGAAAGGTAGTTTATACCTTAGAGCTATGGTTCTCAACCTCCCTAATGACCCTTTGATACAGTTCCTCATGCTGTGGTGACCCCCAACCATAAAATGAATCCATTGCTCCTTTATAATTATAATTTTGCTACTGTTATAAACCAGAATATAAATATCTGATGTATGACCCTCAAATGGGTTGTGACCCACAACTTGAGAACCACTGCCTTAGAACAATGCATCATATCATATTTAATAATACAATTCAAAAGGTAGGTCAGGGTAAAACATATGCAGGTATGTATACAGTGTTCTACCTGCATGTTTGTCTGCAGGCCAGAAGAGAGCACCAGATCTCACTATGAATGGTTGTGAGCCTCCATGTGGTTGCTGGGAATTGAACTCATGACCTCTGGAAGAGCAACAAGTGCTCTTAACCACTGATCCATCTCTCCAGCCCCAGATACAGTTTTTAATATGCCAGATTTTTTTTGTTTTTGTTTTTCAAGACAGGGTTTCTCTGTGTAGCTTTGGAGACTATCCTGGCACTCGCTCTGGAGACCAGGCTGGCCTTGAACTCACAAAGATCGCCTGCCTCTGCCTCCTGAGTGCTGGGAATAAAGGTGTGCACCACCAATACCCAGCTAATATGCCAGAATTTTTAAAACTGAAAAAATATAATAGGAACATTTCATGTTTGAAGGATTCACAATATTTTTAAATGACAGTATTAAAAATGAATATGGTATGTATGTTTGAAATTTTCAAAGAACTGTATAAAATATATTAAAAACAAATATATATAGATTATTATGGAATTTACAGATGATATAGTCAACAAAAGCTATAGAAATACATACATATGTAGATATAGATATAAGCAGCCTGTGTCTAGATTTCACTCTATAAATTGCCAAAAGAGGCAAATAATTTATTTTCCAATAAGAAGGAAGACCAATAATCACATGAAAAAGCATACAGCTTGGAAAGAATTCATATTAAACGCTGTTGAGAAGCCAGCAACATGGCTTAACAGATGAAGACTCCTGCTCCCAAGGCTGACAACCTGAATTTCTTCTCTGGGACCTGCATGGTGGAAGGAAAGAACAGACCCCTGGAAGTTGTCCTCTGATATCCACCTGCACATGCAAGTGAATAAATAAATGTAAAAAAAAGCAACCCCCCCCCAAAACAAACCACCATTGGGGTATGATTTTAGAACTATCAAGCCAGTAGAAAGCAAAATGAAAATGATAACTCTCACATTGGCAGAGGTTGTGGAACCTTCAAATCAAACAAAAGCCATAAAAATGTTCTATCTTCTGGACTTATCTAACGTAAAGAGACTTATTTACAAGGAAGTAAATAAACCCCAAAAGGTAAGTCAACAAAGCATCAATCTATTTTATGCCATGCAGAACAGTTAAGAGTTGGAAATGACAAAACTTCCAAGTAATAGAGGAATTTTCAAGCAAAATTTATTTATTTATTTATTTATTTATTTATTTATTTATTTATTTTGGTTTTTCGAGACAGGGTTTCTCTGTGGCTTTGGAGGCTGTCCTGGAACTAGCTCTTGTAGCCCAGGCTGGTCTTGAACTCACAGAGATCCGCCTGCCTCTGCCTCCCGAGTGCTGGGATTAAAGGCGTGCACCACCACCGACTGGCTAAGCAAAATTTATTTTAAAAACATGAACCATTCAAAGTGACAATATGGGGACTTTTTAGCCTGAGGGAATGTGAATGTCAACATAGTAGCACTTCTATAGTAGACGCTGAGCTGAAATGTCACTTTCCTGTAACAAAGCTAAAAGAGGGCACCCTTGGGATATATCAATATTTGGGGAGAATACACTATTCCGAACTTATTTTGCAAGACAAAAAAAATTACCTTACATTGGCTTATAACATTTTCTAGACTGAAAGTTCTAAGAAAACCCTTGGTGAGCCTTGAAGGTTTGAAATCAGGGTTTAATTTAACCTCAAAGAAGTAACTAACTCTGACTGGTGGATTCCCTTGTCCTTCAAGAGGGAGAAGGCAAAGGCAATGCCTGGACCAACAGGACTAAAACATCAGAGGCTGTGTCCAGCCACATCAGAGACTAGTGTGGACTGAGAAGGAAGCAAGAAACCACCTTAGAGGTAGAGCTAGGGAGCATTCAGCTGAGGAAGTGTCCTGAGAGTATCACAGGTGTCAGGCATTAGAACTTATGGACTCCAGAATAGCTGTGCTGTGCTGGGGAATTCTGGGCAGGTATGACCTCAGGCAGGCCCCTCTTCATAGAGGATAAGATGTCTAAAGATCCTAGTGAGACCATGGTAAGTTGAAGAGCAGCTGTGAGTTTTTTGTCCTACGGTGTCAGTTACTTTTCTATTGCTTTAGTTTTAGGTGCCATGACCAAGGCAACTTATAGAAGAGTTTATTGGGGCTTACAGCTTCATAGACTGAGCCTGTGACCATATACTGGGGAGCATGGCAACAGGCAGGCAGGCATGGTGTTAAAACAGTGAGAGCTTTCATCTTTATCTGCAAATAGGAGGAAGAGAGCCAATTGGGAGTAGGAGAAGCTTTTTAAATATCAAAGCCCATCCCTGTGACACACCTCTAAATCCTTCCTAAATAGTTCCACCAGCTGGAAACCAAGCATTCAAGTATGTGGGCCTATGCAGGTCATTATCATTCAAACCACCACATCCATTCATATTCCAGATGCTTGGGAGAACAAGATGTATTGCCTATGTGTGTGTTCGAATGCCTGGATTTGAATTCTTACTGTGTAATCTCAACCAAGTCAGTTAGTCTTGCTGTGACTCAGTTTCCCTTCAGGAACAATTTGGGTCAACACTATTACCTATTTTATCATGTTTCTGGGAAGATAAGATGCCTCGAACTCCTGTTATCTTTGAGCTCTTATTTTTACACAGCAGAGTGCCCAGGAATACATCTTGAAGAATTCAGAAAGGGTTAGATCAGATCTGTCAGGAATTTATAACTGAGTATTACTGAAACAGTTGAGATTTTATTCAGACTCTAAACTTGGGAAAAGGGAAAAGGAGGGCCTTTAAGACATTCATTCTGGCCGGGCATTGGTAGCATACACCTTTAATCTCAGCCCAAGGGAGGCAGAGACAGGCGGATCTCTGGGAGTTCGATGCCACGCTGGTCTACAGAGTGAGTTCTCCAGACAGCCTCCAGAACAATACAGAAAAATCCTGTCTCGAAAAACAAAAACAACAACAAAAAAAGACCTTCATGCTGGAGATGCTGGGGTGCATCCTGAATCTGCAAGTGCCTCATGGCACTGGCCAGTGTCTCCCTTTGCCAGAAGTCTGACAATGGTCCCTGTCAGGGATGCTTCCTCTTGAATTGGTTCTAGTGAAGCAGGACTGTTCTCAAATAGAGTCATGAGACCACTGGGTACTGGTCCATGGGGCTTCATGAACCCCACTGTGTAGGAGGTAGATTCAGAAACACATTCAAGAATTGAGGAAGTGGCTAGTGCTTTTTGTCCCCTTCCCAGGCTTGCCCACTGGCTGAGGGTGGGTACTGTCAAAATTAAACCCTGATGTGGTTGCATTTTTCCTGGGAACAACTAGAAACTCGGCGTCTGGGTGGTGGATGGGCTTGCAAACATACAGACTGAGTGAAGGGGCCTAAAGGGGAGTGAGAAGTGTCTCCTGGGCATTTTTAGGAAGCTCCGCTGTATAATGTTCTTTGTAACTTCCTCCCCATGTTCCCAAGAGAGTTTCATTAAAGACTGCCATTTATTTTAAGACTTCTTTTGGAAGTCAGATTCAGATTTGTTTGGAATGTTATGCTACGTGGAATGTTATGATCGTCAGTGCAGACACAATAGTAATCCATGGGCATAGGGTTGTTTATTCATTTAATAACTTAAAATTTTAATTTTGTGTGTATGAGTGTTTTGACTGCATGTGTGTAAGCATACTCTGTATGTGCCTAGTGCCTGAAGAAGCCAGAAGAGGGTACCATATCCCCTGGTACTTTATTATTAGTGTACAAGTGTGTGTGTGTGTGTGTGTGTGTGTGTGTGTGTGTGTGTGTGTATGTGTGTCATGGCTCTTGTGTAGAAAGAGGTCAGAAGACAACTTTGTGGAGTTGATTCTCTCTTTCGATCTTTCTGTAAGTTCCTGGGATGGTCACTAGGCTTATATAACAAACATTTTTACCTGCTGAGCATCACACTTGCTTTGTCTGTAATAATAATTTAGTAAATGCTCTCCTGCATTGAGGGTCCACAATAAGAGATGGGGATGTAGAGATGGTTAAGGTACAGCCCCGCCCTCATGTCGCTCATAGTGTACTGGAGACACAGGCAAATACATATAGAAAGGGAAAATCCATGTACAATGATCACTGTGGTAGATTAAAGGCCATAAAGAAGCCTAGGTCCTAGTCTCTGGAGCCTGGGAATGATATCATACCCTGTGGACAATGGACTTTGTAAAGGGGATTTGATCTCAGAGAGAAAATGATGTGATTAATGACAAAACAATTGGAACAGTGCACATTGAAGATGGTGGAAGGGGCCTCACAATCAAGGATCCTGTAGGCTTTTAGAAATAATAACAACAGACAAACATTCTCCCAACAGCCTCCAGAGAGTAACCATCCCTAGACACATTGATTTTTCCCAGTGAGACTTCTGACTTCCAGAACTATAGTAGTGTTAAGCCCTGAATTTTGTAATACTTTGTTACAGCAGCCATAATGAATAAGGGCACAGAATGGAATGGGTGCTCCAGCAGGCACAGTGTAGGCAGATGTCAGGAGGAGATTCAGAGAATGATGCCATTAACTCTTTCAATAAAAGAGGCTGTCAGCAGAAGGGGAACTGAAGCATTGTGCAAGTTCATGCATGCATGTTCATTGAGCCAAAATTTTTGAACATCTGTTCTAAATTAGGTCCTGCATTAGGTTTACTAGGATTCAAAAACAATGAAGGCAGAGTTCATGTCTTCAAGGAAGTGACTGTCAAGTTGGGATACTTGTCATTAAAAACCCTGACTTATTGTCATACTGGTCCAGTTAAACTCTCTGGGTTCAAGTCCCTCTACGTCAATCATAAAAATAGGTGTTTCACTGGATGTTATGAGGACCAAGTGATAAGATACATGGGAAATGGTTTTACAATTGTAAAGCATTATAAAAAGTAAAAGGTATTATAGAAATTAGGTATGACAAAAAATAAGACTTGCATCTAAATAGCTTCAAGGCACATGAGAAAGTGATAACATATGATCCCTGGGGAGTAACAGAAGTGACAGACCAGCTTCAGCCAGAAGCTTTAGGAATGCTTCCTAAAGTCATGACATAGGCCAAGGAGAGGTATGAGCAAGTGGAGAGAGCCTGAGGAAGGGCAAGAGAGAATCATCAAGGAAATGTGAGTGTGATTTCGATGGGAGACAGGACCCCTGGGAAACTGCCTGCCACTTTCATGGGTGACCTTGAGCCCCCGGGAGATGAGCAGTAACATCTGCTGTTATGAGTGGTATAAAGGCTGGCATCTTCATTCTTAACCCTCAAATTTTCCTTGACTTCCCAGTTTCTACCATGCCCTCTCCCCCAAAGCTTGCCCTGGCTTCGTGACTCCTGTCAGCAGTCTTTAACACCAGACTGGAATTAAGAGCTGAACTTCAGCTTCCATCCCCTAAACATCCCGCTTTACTTAAGAAAATAGTTTATTTGCTGTTGTTTTTTTCATGAGAAAATTGTTCATTGTCAGGCCACGTGAAAGATGAAGAGAATAGTTGTTGGAAGACAGGGCTATCATTTTGAGCCCCAAAGTCAAATGCTGTTTAAACTATGTTCTATTTGACCTCTGCTAATATTGCCATATCATGTTACATTATGCTGAAAAGTTGCTGGAGAATGTTTTTACTGGAACAAAAGGCTCTGTTCGGAGTTTGGTTCCTGGTTAAAAAAAAAAAATAAAGAGGGAAATAATTGATCTGAAAATTGTATTCTCCTTTTCCAAGGTTCTAGGAGGTCATTGAGTATCTTCTTTGTACCAGGGTCTGGGTCACCGGCAGCCCCCGTGCACAGTGCAGAGTTCTGGGGGTTCAGGTGAAGTTCTTGTATTTGAACCAGACCCAAGATAAATGATAAATAGGTGTTTATTAGAGAAGCACTTACACAGATAAGAGTAAATAACTACCATGGTCTTCCTGATCCAGAAGATGTAGTCTATCCCCTTTTGATGCTCTCCACAACCCAAGAGAGCATGAGCCAGCCCCACCTATATCTTATAATGGGTCACATCTGCACCCGAGACCATGCCCAAAGGGTGTGGCCACCACTACAAGTTCACTGGCAAGACAAGATGCTACTACACCACTTATCTCCTGCCTTTTGCATTTTTTCCTGATCATTGGCTAGAAATCCGTTTCCTCATCCTCCTCTTCTTCCTTCCTGCTCCTCCTCTGCCTCCTTCTTCTGTTTTTCTTCTCCTTCTCCTCCTCTGATTCCTTCCATCCTTCCTTCCTTCTTTAATCATTCTTCTTTATTTCCCCTTCTATACCCTTCTCTATGCTAGGGGCAATATTTTATTTTGTATTTCCAAGAACAGTTAAAATTTCAAACACTTTTCCTTCCATTTTCACATTAAATTGTACAAGAAATGCAAATATTTTGATAAACAAGCAACAGTTTTGAAATATTTTTGTGTTCTTTGGGTAATATAAACAGCAAGTACTTACACAGCATCATTCACACCTCCCCCCATGTAAAGGTAGATGAGGAAACAGGTACAACAGGAGGTTAAATGACTTAAAGTCCCTTTGGTCATATTGTAGCCTAGGTTTTGATTCAAAAGACATGGTCCTCAAAATGAGCCATCATCTCTCTTCCACTCCTCAAACACACATAATTTCTTTTTGAAAACTTTGTCCATGGTCTGTTTCACACTAATGGATAGAAACAGTTATGGTCATCTGTCCATGGAATGCTTCTTTGGCCTATCTCCTACATGGAAGCCCAGTATGGAATCATGGATTAGCTTATTATCTTAGAGAAGCATAGGCAGATAAGAACAGAAAGACAGCTCATAATTCTTATAACTAACATTATGTAAAATTGTACATACATTATGGTATTAACTATGTGAGAAACACTAATATATTAATACAGTAAGGAAATACAAGAGTTGACATTAATTCCTTATGAATGCTGGAGTTAAGATTTCCTTTTACTAGGCTAGGAATATAGCCCAGTAGGAGGCTTGTGTAGCACATACATACAAGGGCCAAGGTTTGAACCTCAGGACTAAAAAGAAAGAGATTAATTTTTAATTGATGTTTTTCTTTGTGTTCCTATTCTACACCTATAGTCAGCTTGTGTTGACTTTAGAGACAAAATGAAGCATCCCTTTAAGAATCTTCCGAGCTGGAAACTAGCCGATGGGAGGGTAGTCTTAAGGCATCTGAGGTTCCCTTCGAGGCTGAATTGCTTGAGTGGAATTTGTGAATGAGACTGTTGCTACTTGAATGGTATGTAAGTGGTGACATAGCTTTAAAGATGCTTTTGGGTAGGGAACAAAAGTCTCTTTCCTGAGTACAGTTCCAAGGATTCTTAGACTTTGGAGGAAGTGGTCCCAGGAAAGATTTTATGACATTAAAACTGAATCTTTCCTTGATCAATAATTGGTACTTCCTGTATGTAGGACATTGATCTAGGTTAACTTAGAGCAGGAAGGAGATAAAGGTTGAAATCAGAAATGGAAATCTCAATGCTTCCTTTCTGCAGGTCAAACCAGAAGGCTGAGCCTGCTGTCTTGATAGAGCAGTGGTTCTCAATCTTCCTAATGCTGAGACCCTTTAATTCTGAAGTTCCTCATGTTGTGGTGACCCAAACCATAAATTTATATTCATTGCTACTTCAAACTGTAATTTTGCTGCTGTTATGAATTGTAAATATCTGTATTTTCTGATGGTCTTAGGTGACCCCTGAAAGGGTTGTTTGACTCTTGAAGGGGTTAGGACCCCACAAGTTGAAAACTGCCATGATAGAGGTACCTTCAACATGCCCCTGTGGGGCTCTTCTGGAGGAGCAGCTCCTAATTGCCCCAGATCCTTGCTGCTGGAAGACTGATGTTTCTGACTGTGTGTGATGCCTCTTGATAAATTATTTGAAGGAGAATCTGGAGCATCAAGACTGAGCTTTCTGAAGAGTCAAGTCATTAGGCCATACTCCTATGCCATTGGGTCTACTCTCCTGTCTTTTCTTATATTTTTCTCGTGTGTGTGTGTGTGTGTGTGTGTGTGTGTGTGTGTGTGTGTGTGTGTGTGTGTGTGTGTTTGCATATGTGTAGGCATGTGAACATGAAGATGTACATACATGTATGTGGAGGCCCCAGGCTGATGCTGAGAATTTTTCTCAATTGCTTTTTACCTTATTCGTTGAAGAAGGATTTCTCAGTTGAACCCAGAGTTTGATAATATGGCTAGTATGACTATGTAACTTCCCATTTCTGCCTTCCAAACTGGGATCTCAGGTGGGTCTCCATACTGATCTATCTAGCATTTATGTGGGTTCTAGTGATTTGAACTCCAGTCCTTACACTTGTGAGGTAAACACTTTAGCTACTGAGTCATCTCCCCAGTCCTCTTCTGGTTTTTCTGATGAATTGTTTCCACTCCAACTAGTCCTTGTGACCAGTGCTTTTCTATGACCAAAATGACCATTCAGAAGAATCAAACCACCAGAAATTGACTAGCAATTTGTTCTATTGTTACACTTCTCAGTATGCTTAAATCTTACCTCAAGGTTACATTTTGTGGTCCTGTAGATGACTTCAGAAAACTCACAACTTCACTCACAGAAATAGAAATTTTACAAAATATCTTTGATGATTATGAAAGTAATATAAATGTATTATTGCAAGTTGGAAAACATTGAGAGAATGAAGAAAAATCACCCATAATTCTAAATCTTGGTAATTGTCTCTACTAAGACAATTGGTTTTCCTTGAGATTGTAGTTTCTTTTAATCTTTTTTTCTATGTGCATTAAAAAAAAAAAAAAAAAAAAAACTAAGGTGGGGTCTCACTCTGTGGTTCTGCTTGACCTGGAACTCACCAGGATGGATTTGTGTACAAATATCAACCCTCCTGCCTTAGCTCCTCAAGTGCTGGGATTATAGGAATGAACTATCATGCCCAGCTTCTATGTGTAAATACACAGTACACTTATATATTTGTGTGTGTGTGTGTGTGTGTGTGTGTGTGTGTGTGTGTGTGTGTATGGTGTGTGCGCACACATGCGTAAGTCCCAGGCAACTTTGTGGAGCTTGCTCTCTTCTTCCATTTTCACATGGGCTTCTAGGATCAAACTCTTGTTACCAACTGCAGCAAGTGCCTTTAACAACTGAGCCTTCTCACCAGCCCCTTAGGCATTGTTGACTCCCGCTCTTTCCTTAACACTGAAAGCATTTCGTTCCTCATGTCACTCAGTATTCTTTGAAAACTGTGATCAGTCATGACTGCATAAAATTCCTATGTAATGATGAACCAGTTTTATATAACAATCCTTCCAGCATCAAACATTTAAGCTATTTCCTAGTTAGAAAGATTTAAACATTGTGTGTGTGTGTGTGGGGGGCAGTCCTCATATACCCCAGACCAGAGGATAAACAGCATCTATGAAATGTTCTGGTAAGAAAAATGAATATGAATTATCGTGGTCTGGTCTGTATTAGCCCCACATTGCAGGGGCCAACTCTTTCCGACTGATGTCTTTGGAACTGTGATCGGAACCAGTCGAACGGCCCTGACAATGAATATGCTCCAGTCTTTAAATCTAATTTCCAATTAGTATAATAGGAAATGCAGGTAGCAGAAAAACATGTTTGTTGCATTAGGGAGATGCAGACTCTTGGAGACTCTACAAAAGAAATATAATATATATTTTGCTTTACTTTGTTTGGCAAATACACTATCAGGGCAAAGAAATGGATAAACTTTTGAATGAAAAGACATTTGAGAGGCTCCAGCCAGTTGTGGGATATGAATAATATTTGGGCTCAAACTTAAACCCTTAATGTTTTCAAGAAATTGAAACGCTTAGAAATTTAGTTATTGCATTAATGCATTGTTAGTCTCTTTAAAAGTGATAAGAACATTGTGTGTATGCTTTTCTAGATGAATATCTTTTAAAGGCAAATACCAAAAAGTTTCATTTGAATGGATGTATTCAGGATCTGACCCAAAATATAATTGGCAAGACACAGGGGCTTGTTCATGGGAAAGGGCTCCATCATGCCTGGCCACAAACTGAAGACAAACAGTGAAGGTTTATTTTGCTCTCTCCTTACTTTGCTATAGGTTTGATGTTTTCCATAATTGGAAGTTAGAAAATGAATGAAACAAAAGGAAGTCAGTGTCTCTAGGGCCAGGTGTTGTGTGATTCAGGAAAAGATACCTGAATAAGACAGAACTCATCTTAGTATCAGCTCTCACAGTTACTAATGTCCCTGGGCTGCTTAACCTTTGAACCTCAGAATCTTCATCCACTTCTCTTTTTCTTTTCTGGTGTGTGTGTGTGTGTGTGTGTGTGTGTGTGTGTGTGTGTGTGTGTGTACATACATGTGTGTGTAGAGTAACCAGAGGAGGGTATCAATTATTCTTCTCTGTCATTTTGCCTTATTCCCTTAATCCAGGGTCTCTCACTGAAACTGGACTTTGCTGTTTTAGCTAGACTGTCTTTTCAGCAAGCCCCAGATATCCTTTAGTCTCTGCTTCCCATAGTGCTGGGGTTTCAGGCAAAAGGACAGACATGACTGTTTACATGTGTTCTGGGAATCCAAACTCAGGTCCTCATGCTTGTGTAGTAAGCACTCTTTCCCACTAAGCCATCTCCCTGCTGCCCCATGTCCTTACATGGTTATAAAGCCACACACAGTTGCTGTGAGGAGGAAACATAATGCTATTTGGAAAAGTACTAGGGAAACTGAGGGAACTTGGGTATTTTAGGGCAGGCATGGAGGATGTGGTGAGGTGGGCACAAACATATGTGCCCACCTCCTTCTCCCCTAGTGGTTGAGCCCCACCCCCTCCCTATCTATCCTGGAACTCACTTTGTAGACCAGGGTGGCTTCGAACTCTGAGCTCCACCTGCCTCTGCACCACACCTGGCTGGCCCCTCAGCTTTTACAGATTACTAGAGAGTGAAGTTTTCACATAAAACTACTCTGTCACATGCTCTTGTTCCTTGGTCATTTCTTTCATTTTAGATTTATGAGTTGTTTTACTTAGTGGTTACTATTTGGTCTCAGGAAATCCATATATGCAGAAATGATCTCAAGCTGAATTTCTGGCAGTTACTATTAGCACTTTACAACAATCCAGTTCAGTTCAAATTCATACCCATTGCATTTTGCTAGTATACAAAAACTTTGCTCTCCTGTAGGTCCTCTCCCCCAGGATTTTCTTTTTAAGTTAAATAAGAAAATTGTATGATGTATTTTATGTTTACCCCTGTTGTAACCCTTACTGACTCCTTTATCTTTTCATATGGTTTTAATTTACTATTTAGTGTATTTTCATTCGTTCCTGCAAGACTCCCTTGGTATTTCTTATAGACCAGATTGTCTTAGTTATAAACTCTCTCAATTTTTGAGAATGTCTTAATTTGTTCAGTTTGAAGGCTAATTTTTCTGGGCCTTGATTCTTGGTTGACAGGTTTTTTTTCCCGTTCAGGATTCCAGATATGCCATCTCACTATCTTCCAGCCTCTGTGGTTTATGAAAAATCAGCGTTAATCTTATCAAGGATTTTGGCACTGCATGAGTCTTTTTCTTTTGTTAGGAGTCTGTCTTTCTAAAGTTATGGTGTTTCTAGGTCTGGATCTCTTTGAGTTTATCCTTAGCATATGCTGAGCAAATCTTTATTCACATTGAGCAATTTTTCAAATATTTAAAAATACTGTTTTCTGTCCTTTCTCCCCTGTCCTTTGACTCCCATCATGAAGGTGTTGGGATTCTAGACCATATCCCATTGGTCTTGTGGCTTTGTTCATTTTTTTTGTCATTTATTATTTCTATTCTTCAGACTGGGTGAGTTCAGCTGACTTACCTTCAAGTTCTTCTGGCTGTCCATCTGTTGTCAATACCCTAGGGCAAAATTTTTGTTTTAATTGTTGTGCTCTTTTTTAATCCCATAATTTCTATTTGTTTTTTTTAATAATTCTTATCCTTATTGATAGTCTTTATTTGGCAAAACACAATACTCATATTTTCCTTTAGTCATTTAGATATGTTTTCTTTTAGTCTTGAACACATTTGAAGTTCTGATTTAAAGTTTTGTTTAGTAAGGCCATGCCCACTTCCTTGAGGCCAGTTTCAGCTGTTGTTTTTGCTCCTGTGTGTAGCAATACTTTATTACATTTTTATTATCTTGCCTCTTTTTTTGCTGTTGAAAACTAAACTTTCCTCCTCTTTTACATCTATTATGTGTGTGCACACAGATATTCATGTGCCAAAGTGCTAATATGGAGGTCAGAGAACAACATGTATGAGTTGGTTCTCTTGTCTCACAATGTGGGTATTCCAGGAATGGACGTAAGATTCTTAGGTTTGCAAACAAGTACCTTTACCCATTAAGCCATCTTACCAGCCTCCAAACCAGACACTTAATACAATGGAGGAAATCGAGGTTTGTTGTTATTGCTGCTATATAAAATACTCTAGTCAGGACTTGAGCTAACAGCCTTCAAGCCCAAATTTCCTCAGAGAGAATTTCCTGTGTGTCATGTGGAACTAATCTCAGCAAAGCCAATGATTTGAGACCCCAGTACATTTTGATAATTAGATAATGATGCCCTTTAAGGGTCCCCAAATACCAAAAGCTCTGCTCCTACCCCAGGCTTGGGAAAATTGAAACAATTCTCTAGCCTCTTAATACAAGAAGATAACGATCAGATAAAACAAGAATGATGACAAAATTTGCTGCAAGCTGGAGTGATTGGTACCCAGATGTTACCTGGGACAATAATTAGCTAGGAGTATGAGAGGTGCCTTTGGTAGATAAGGAGAAAAGATATGGTTCACAAAAGCTCCAAAAGAAGCCAGGAGGAGGGAGTGATGGTCAAGAGAGATCTCTCTCAGGAAGTGGCACGCCACCTAGGACACTCCTATTCTTTTCCTGGTGAATTTAGGGTTGGCAGTAAGGGGAAAGAGAGCAAGGGTCTGTTGTAGGTTCCCTCTGCCATTTCCAGAATGTACAATTCATCTCAAGGGAAAAGAAAGCCAACAGTAAGGCCCTGGGGACCTTCCAACCCTACCCAACTGTTCTATGCTTCCCATTTGTGCCAGAAGCATCCGTGAAATGGCTTCTTGTGTACAATGTTGTGCCAAGAGTGTTGGCTTTGCCACTTAACCACTGTGGTGAGTTGGCTGAGTTATTAAGATTCTCTGAGCCTTAGTTTCTATATTTATCAAAGAGGATATTAACATTTGGCTTGCAGGACTGCAGTATGGGATGGCATTGCGTTTTTACAGAGTGTGTCACACATACCTGGTAATTAGTAAGTACTTTTCTGGTTCATCTTGTTGGCAGCCTTGGAAAAGGAGGAAGAATAAACCACTTCCTCACTGCATGTAACCTTTCTATACAGACGCTCCATCTCCATCTTCCTGAGAGCCTGGCTTAGGGTCCTTATTATAAGTTGTCACAGCACCTATATCTTCCTACCTCCATTTATATTTGATGACTAGAGACTTAGCTGTATGACTTCTTGATTAATCCCTGTCTCTTGGAGAAACTTTTAAAAAATACATGCCTTTTAAAAACTCTTTTTGTTTGCTTGTTTGTTTTTTGTTTTTCAAGACAGGGTTTCTCTGTGTAGCTTTGTAGACCGGGCTGGCCTGGAACTTAAAGAGATCCGCCTGCCTCTGCCTTCCAAGTGCTGGGAAGGCTTAAAGGCTTGCGCCACCACTGCCTGGCCAAAACTCTTCTTATATATACTTAAATATAAAATCTCTCTCTCTCTCTCTCTCTCTCTCTCTCTCTCTCTCTCTCTCTCTCAGACACACACACCACACACACACACACACGCCCACACCCACACCCACCCACACACACCACACACACACACAGAGAGAGAGAGAGAGAGAGAGAGAGAGAGAGAGAGAGAGAGAGAGAGAGAGAACACGTGTGGAGGTCCAAGGACAACATGCAGGAGTTGGTTCCCAGGGATCCAATGCAGACTGTCAGGTTTGGCAGAAAATGCCTTTAGCTACTGAACCATCTCATTAACCCCCATCTTAGCTTTCTTTATATTTCAATTTTTCCCTTAAAAGAAGTAAGTTGTGCATAGATGGATTAAATGCTTTGCAGGCAAGAAAAACTGATAGAAGCAACTTGTTCATCACTATCCACTTGATCTCACCTCCCCCTTCCCTCTTCTTGCTATTTCCAGCAAGGAGGCTTGAGGATGCTCTTTTCTGCATTATCAGGTTTTCCTTTAGCTTAGTCCGCAACATTATTCTCTGTGCTTTTTCCTTCAGCTCAGCAGCCTTCTGTTCAGGAGGCTGCTTGTCACCTGAGGCAGAGTTCTTCCACATAGCTCCATCTCTTCACAGCAGCATCGCCAATAGATGGGCTGGGATGTTCTTTTATTTCAGAGTTGGACTCAGAAAAAGAGGAAGGCTAGAGGAGGAGGCTCCTTGAGTATATTGGAATACTTAAACGTTCTTTTTGTAGTCTGGAGTCCAAACCCAGGGCCTTGTGCACTCTAGGCAGGTTCGTTACCACTGAGCTACAACCTTGGCCCTCCCATGTAGGAGGGATATAGGTCCCCAATCTCTCCCCTCCCTTCTTCCTCCTTCCCTTCTTCTTTCCTCCTTCCTTCCTCCCTCCCTCCCTCCCCCTCTTTCTTTCCTGTCACTCTTCAATGTTTTGAACTCACTAATGTAGCATACACTGGTCTTGAATGTGGGATCCTCTTGACTCAGGTTCCCCAGTGCTGGGATTACAGACATGTATCACCATGTCCAGATAAAAGTTTTCATGTCTCTTTCCCAGTGGCCTTTGCTACCTCTTCAGATTTTACCTCTTTTTAGAGGACACAGCTTGCCCTTTGGTGGCAAAAGCATGGGTGTTTCTTGTTGCACTCCCCTTAGCAACTTTGCATTATGGCATTTTGCCCCTGCTTTGTAGGGTCCTTTGTCTTTGTTGCTTCTTCACTGAGAAGGCACTGAACTCACTCTTCACTTGCAGCACTGTCTCCAGGGAACTCAGTGTACTGAAGTGGCTGTCATCCAGAACCTCTTCTAGCTACCAGTCATGGAGCTGAGAGTCTGGGCTCTAGACAGAGCCATGGGGGTCATCCTGTGGGATTCTGTGGTCTGTGGCATCTGAGTGGGGACAGCCAGCCACTCTATGTTCAGTAGCTGGCATGAGCTACTCTGCTTCCTCAGCAGTTCCAGCATCCAGGCAGCAGAGTCTGGTCACCCTCTACCCTCAAGAAAGTGAAAAGGAAAACCAAGGAACAAATGTGCTATACTGGCACAGGGACCTACCCTGTGGACATAGGGACTTTCCTCCCGAGCTGCATAGCACTGCCCATCACTGCTGACTCCAGAACCTGTATGAGGAGTCATGGAACCCCACGAGTGTACCCTCTACCTCCTTATTAAGGCCCACAGTCTACAAGAAGTTAACCTCAGGTTTCTTCCTGGTTGCTTCTGATTCACTTTCCTGTCTCTGGCCAGATAGAGGTTTAGAGGTTTGGCTGGGCCCTGCTACTGAGATCTTTAAGCCAGAGTTCCTGATCCTGCCTGTGAAACAGCAATAGCCACAATGAAGGACATCTTACCCTCTATCGGGACCCTCTACTCAGTCCCGCCCTCCAGTCATAAATCTTTAGTTTCACAATACAAGACTACTCATCTTCACCAGCAGAGCCCCAGGCCTGCCACCTACCTAGGTGAACAGCCAGGCCCTGATGCCGTAGTATGTGCGCAGAGGGTCACACTTAAATCACAGGTATCTTAACAATTCTGGCACCTGGTACTTGAGCCTCACCCTGAGATTCTGTGGTGTTCATATAGGGCGGGGTTTCGGTATCAAGATTTTGGAAACAACCCAGATGAGTCTGCATTAAGGCAGGGTTGAGTACCTCTCATCTAAAAATTTTGTCCATTACATTGCCAGTGACTGGAAGGCGCCTGTGGTCTGGGGTGTGTCAAGCAGGTGGATATTCGTGCCCACTAGGACCTTCACTTGCTCTAGTCTATCCTGACAGACCTCTCTCCATGGAAGTCCACATCTTTGGGTTTCCCTCTATTTCTAGTAAGAACAGGTCTAAGACTTTGCACGTAAACTGCAGGTTTCTTCCCTGCTAGGTTTATCCATTTTCCAGCCTAAGACAGCATCTGCATACCTTAGCACCCCACTGGACCTGCCAATTCTCTCTCCCTTGGACAGCAGGGATCAGTAGTCCAGGAGATTCCTCCTTGCAGAACCCTGGAGCCCTTGGAAAGAGCCCAACCAGTCATTTTCCCAGGCTGGGCTGGCATGAGGTGTGGGGGTGGGCAATGGGGGTAGTGGCCAGGCCTGAGGTTTGGCTGCTTTCTGCCCTTTTCCTATTAAACAGATATGCAGATGAATGCCTTTGGACACCAAAATGTAGAAGGCTTTGGTAACAAAACTGGAATCCAGAGAAAACCTTCTCAATGCACCTTGGAAAAATCCCAGAGTGGAGGCTCACCTAGCAGTTGCTAGCCTCACTGCTACTGTTGCCACCCACACCCCAAAGCAACTCTTCCCGTGACTCACACATGGCGGCTTGTGCACTTCTTTTATTATTAAATATAAAAGCAGCTTCCTATTTTTTAAATAGATATTTAAATGACCTTATATAAAATAATTCACTTCCAAGTATAAAAAAATGCAGTCTCACAGTTTGTGAGTTAATGTTCCCTCCAGGCTTTCTCAGAGGAAAGAAGGGGTTCCTATACATGGAGGCTCCAAAGGAGGCTACTCCTGCTCTGATGTAACCAGGCGCTCACAAAGAGCTTCTTGCAATGGGTTGGATTTACTCTTCTAGTTTTAATAATATATGTTTAAGGTGGAGGGGTAGGAGAATGCCTTTTTTCTGTATTTTTCCTTCTATTTTAAAATATGTATTTTCTAGTATGGAAATAGTAACTAGAAGGCTAAGTAAACCCCACGAGAAAGTGTCCAGTGTCCTTCCCCTCTGCTGTCTCAGGACGGGGTGGGGCCTACAGACCACCCTCCTCCCACTTGTCTGAAAGATTACGGACCCGGTAGCCAGGGAGGGCAGGAAAGGGGGACACAGCAGCATAAAGAGACCAAGAGGCAAGTGAGAGCCCTGTCACCTGTGCCCAGGTCTCAGAGCCACAGACAAGGCCTGGCCCAGGAAACAGAGGGAAACACAACAGAGCTGGAAGTAGATAACCCATTTCTCCATCCCTCTCTAGATCTGCCTAGCTTGGCTAGAGATGGCAGGGTGGAGTGGGTGAGACTGGGAGGGTGTCACTGCCTACCTGGGTCAGATGTAGAAAAAAAGGCCAGAAGAGGGTGGGGCTGGAGCATGTAGCTCAGTCCCAGGAGCTCGTGACAGGGCAACCTGTTCAGCTCCAGGCTGGAGGCAGCAAGGGAAGGAGGCTGACTGATGGGTTAGAGTATAGACATCAACTTCAACCTTAAGGGTACACACATATTTTCAAGACCCATTTTCACTGAGAGCTCTGCCTGTGGCCTTTCTGCCTCTGCCTCCCCTTCCTTTCTTCCTTCCACTAGTCACCTCCCTCCTGGGAATGTCAAAGTGCAAGATGCAGAAACCTGGGCAAGGAACACAGCCTAGAGACCAGCTCTGGCTGGTAGCCCAAGCAGTTCTCCCACAGCTCTACCCTGGACAATCAAAGGCCAAGGCAGGGGAATGTCGGGGCTTAGGAGCTCCCTCAGTCGACAGATGAGGCCAGCTCAGTTCAGGAAGCTGAGGAGAGGCTGGGGGTGGGAGAACATTCGGACGGATGGTCGCTCATGGGGGTGGATGGGAAAGACTGTTCAGCAGGCAGGTTCAGTATTCACAGTGCAATGGCTTCCTTCATTGAGGGGTGCCTCTGCTGGGCAAAAGAACTCTGGCAGGGGCTGTGGGCAGGAGGAGACGAGGCTAGAGCTTGGTCCTCCTCTTGGCATCATGAGCCAGGTCAGACAGGTCCTGAGGCAGGGCTAGTCTCCCCTCCTTCCTGGCTATCAGCTGAGGACACTTAGGCAAATTGAGGGTGTAGACCCCTTTAAGCTGTCAACACAAGCAGCCAAAGGCCTCCTCTTCCCGTCTTTTGGGCTGTGTGCCTTTATGCCTTTACGGGAAATCGGGCAGATGCTGTCCCGCCCTGTAAATCTCAGGCTTTCCTCTTGGGAAACAGGTCCCTGCCTGTCCATGTTGGGTTCCTTGGCACCAGTTGGGTTTTCTGGGCACAGGCTCTTCTGTTCCTTCTTGTGTGCCCTGGTCTCCCATGGGCCATACAGGCAGGTAGGTCCCTTGCCAGGTTCTGGCTATGAGAGGAGGGTACAGCTCCTGAGAGAAAGGGTCCTGAGCTAGCTCGCTGGCCTTCCTTGAGTGCAGGGAGCCTCCAGGGCCCACAATAAATAGTGACAGTGTGGGGGCATCTTCTATCCCTCTCTCAGTTAGTTGAGAGTTTAAGATGGAAAGACCCCATCAAGGCTGCTCTCATCCAGTCTTGGGAGGCAGGAGCTCTGGTAGTGGCAGGCCATGTTCCCAGGAAGATGGCAGGAGAGGGTGGTGGCGGACATTCCCATAATGTCTCCATCCATAAAGAGATAGTCCTGTGTGCCCAGCTGTAGGGAAGAGAAGGGAAGAAGGCTGGTCAGCAAATGGGAGTGTGGGGAGGGTCGCTGAGGACATGGTTGGGGGAGGTGTGGCATTCCTGTGGGCTGCTGGCTGGCTTTAGGCAAGACTTCCTTTGGTCCTATCTCTGGCCTTCTAGGCCACCCCAGACACCACAGAGAAACCAGGCAGCTTTGCCTGGCAGCAGTCCAAGCCTCTGGCCAGACTGGCCTTACTTCCTACCTCTCCTCCTGGGGGACTAGTAACCACAAAATGTGAGAATGTAACTGAAGGACATCTAGGCCAAGAGGTAAAGGGGTTATTGTTCAAGCAGATGGGAGCAGGGAACAAGCTCTTGAAGGTTCCTGTTAGGCCCATCTTCAGGTAAGGCCATCTTACTAGTCTTAGACCAATGAACTAAGGGTGATTTCTCCCAACTCTAGCAAAGAATATTTCATAGCCATATCCACCCCATTCCTCAGAGGGGGTCTGCACAGAAGATATTTGGACAAAGGCAAATGAATAGAAAGAACTTGGGCTTAAGTGACAGAGGCTAGAGGCAATGCTAGGAAAAGGGAGGGCTCACCCCGAGTAGCCCAGCCTCCTCCCAGATGGGATGAGGGACTTACTTGCCTCTTATCATCCATGGGAGTCAAGGCCCTGCCCTCTCCCCACCCCACCCCCATCTTTGTCCCCTTGCCCAGCATCTCCAGAACACTTTGTTCCACAGCAGAAATCCCCTGGACTCCATCCAACAGTTTGACTTTGGACCCTGTGTGGTGTCTCCCCCGGAATGTCCATACCCCCACTGGTCAAGCCTATGATGGGTAAGGAGGGATGATGAGACCTACAGCCTCTGGCTCCCAGCCCATTCCCATGCTGGAGAGGAAACAAGGGGGAACTATAAACTGGACATGAGCCATGCTGGTACAGCCAGGCCACAGGCTCTGCCAGGGTCATTAGGGAAGAAGGCCTCAGAGAGCATGCCCTAGCCTGTGACCCAGCTCCCAGCATCCTGGGGCCAAGAGCCTGAGTTTTCTGCACTTCTGTGTCCCCTCCCCCACTCCCCACTTCTGTGTGTCCCAGTCATCTACTCAAGAATACTGGTCTATCTGAACTCAGGCACTCAGTTCCCATAGGCTCCTAGAGCCTGGCATGGATATCAATTTAGATCTGAATCCACTGAGCAAAATCTTGAAATCCCAAAGTGAGAAACTTGAAATCTTGGGCAGGTCTGAGAGTTAGGAGTCAGGAAAAGGACAATTGGAGTACAGAGAGCTCAGGGCAGAGGGCAAGTCCATACAGGTGGCAGTGAAGAGAAAAACTGGTAGCCTGTGGTAAGGTGGCCCAGCAACCTTTACTCTCTGATTCAGTTCAGAGGGGCTCTCGGTCCTTCTCATAGCCATTCCAATGAGCCAGCTAATTCATTTCACCCATCTCCACCCGCCATACTGCCAAGTGGGACCCCAGGGATTCTAGATATGGGTTGCTGCTTCCTTTTATCCAAATAAATTCTCCTGGTTCTGAGCATCTGTCAAATTTACTCTGTCTGGAGAAGGGATCCAGACTCATCATCCTACACATGGGACAGTTTGTTTACATGTGGCAAGGGGAGTAACTGGAAATTTGAATGGGTGACACAACTAGTTTGCCATCCAGTCAGTCAGCAAATCGACTAAGCATTCTGTCAGCTCAGCTCACCAATCAAGAACTAGTGAGTTAACATTTCCCAGCTAGTTGGTCGATAGTTAATCAGCCAACCAGCTGGCAAGATGAATTGACTAGTTAACTGGTTAATTGGTCAGCCAGAAGGCTGGTCAGTTAGAGAAATCCAGCCAGGGTTAGTTGGTGATGCAGACCTGAAACCAGCTAGGCAGCATTTACTGAATTTTTTACAAGGATGGAGGGCCCCTGTCTGTACTAGAATGCAGGATGGCAAATGAAGAGCAGAAAAAGTGAAAGATGGTTCCTGCCCTCAAGGGGCTTACAATCTTCTTAGTAGTACAAAAATGTATATATACACACAAAATGTGATTTTAAAACAACATAACCATACATAAACAACATCCAAATGTGTGCAATTGATATAGTATTAGCCATATACAAAAGAGCAGAAGGGGTATGAATTAAAAGAACAACTAGAGGCACTTGGAGACTTCAGGAAGGACAGTTTCCTGATAGGCTGATGTGGTCTGGGTTCGGAGAGGAAGAATATAGGTCAAATCTTCATCAACATTGTGGGCAAGGACAACAGATTACACTCATCAATATGCAGGGGACACAACCAGGAATTATGAAATGACCAAATTAGGAGTTAAAACACTTTCAGTAGGTTCAGGACATGAGCAGAAAGTGACAAGTAATTTTAACAAAGGTGAGCATAAACTTCACTTTGTCTAAAACGGTCAAGTTGTCCAAGTATGGAATGGCAGAGGTCTGTCTGCTGGACAGAAGCTCACGGGAAATGGAACTGGGGTTTCTAATAGACCATAAGCTCAACATTTGGCAATATATGATGCAGCTGCTAAAACTAATGTGATCTTAATCTGCACGAGTAGAAGAGTACTGTCCAGATCAAGGAAGGCAAGTCCCACTGTACTCTGAGCTGGTCAGACAACATCTGGAGTACTGTGTCCAGGGCTGGGCGCCACATTTTCAGAGGGACATTGACAAACGAGTGTGTCCAGGATGGTGAGGGGTCTGAAAACCATATCATATAAGGAATGTTTGAGGGGCTTGGCCACACTTAATACAGAATTCTTAAAGGGGACATGAATGGCTGGCTTTAAATATCAGAAGATGAGAGGACTAGTTGGGGAAAGGGAGAAGGGAGGCCAGCTTTGCTTGCATAAGGAAGGAATTCCCGTGTTGTGTGCAGGTGGAACAGACTAGCATTACCTGGAACTGGGAATGTGTGACAGGAAGCTGGCTGACTCCCTGGGCCCTTTTAGGCTGGGACACTGGGCCAAATGACCTGTTGACAGGTCTCCCAATACTAGATCTCTATGGCACCATGATTCTAAAACAGGGAGGCAGCAATAACCTTGGCTGGGGAGCAGGCCCAGATGAGGCACAGTCTGGATGCTGAGAAGTTCAAGGCTCAGCACTAAACTAGGAGTACTTGTGTTTGAAGGGGCTAGCGGCCATACAGAGGCTAATGAAAATTCCCCAGGGTGATAAAGACCTTGTAAAAGCCTCATTAGAGGAGGAGGAATGTGGTTGCTTTGGGATTGAACTGTCAACAGCAAGAATAGAAACATAAAGCAGAGGCAGCAGTAACTAGTCTCTGTGGGGGAGGGGTGCAGGAGCAAGGTGAGACCTGAGGCCTGGAAGGGAGGGGCCTAGCTAGACCTGTTGATGAATGAATGAAAATGGGAGTGGGATAGAAGAGAGGAAGTCAAATGTGTGGGTCTCCTGGGAGTTGGTGGCTTCTGCAACAGGGGAGGGTAACTGGAGATAGTTCTTTTTAAGGGCTAGAGAGATATCAAAGTCAGAGCCTTACCTTGGACTCCTTTCTATACTGGCAGTTCCACCTGTCTGTCCTCATCCTGGGTCAGGGGGCTGCAGGCAGAACACAGGGCTGACATAAGACTTTGGCAGGAGCATGGGACTGAGGATATCTTCTAGCTTATCCCAAACCCTACACATGGGTTCTATCTCTGATATATAGAAGTTCCAGAACTGGCCAAGTCTAGGAAGAAATCAGGGGAAAGCCCAGCTGTTGTGGAAAAAAGAGAGGCCTTTCTTTGTACCCACCCTGCTCTGCCGCTCTAGTTCCTTAGGGAAATGGAGAGAAACCCTCCTCCAATGTAGAGAGGAAACAGGCCCCAAAACAGACATCCAGTGCCTTCCACAGCCCACTGCAACTTCTCACCTGTCCTCTGGTCGCCCCACAAAAGAATCCAATGTCTGAGGTTCTCGATGAATCTGGAGACAAGAAAGAATTGTCTTAATGAGGTGTTGGCATGCCCCCAAGCATTGCTGAGAGTCACAAGAATTCCTCTAGCTACCCGAAAGCATGAACAGCTGAGGGAGACTCCTGGACCTCTTGAAGATAGGTGCTACTTCTCCTGTCCCCTTCCATGCAGAACACCACCCATGTTCCCTCAAGCTCCCAGAATAGCATTCCCCTCCTCTTCCTTCCCTTTACTAGCTGGTTGTTCAAGAATTCCCTTTTCTATAGCTTTTTGTTCTCATCCCTTCTAAATAATCTGCGGCTGGAGACCTCTTGTTATATTTATTTATTTATTTATTTATTTATTTATAAGACAGGATCTCTCTATGTAGCTCTGGCTGGACTAGAACTCACTATGTAGATCAGGATGGCCTTAAACTCACAGGGATGAGCCTGCCTCTGGATTTCTGGGTCAAAGGCACATGTCATCACCACTCCTGGTACCTTCTGATTCTTGAAGCAACACTCCATCACCACCTTCTACTCTCTGGGTTGTCATCCCTACCTCCCAGCAACTGTAGAGCCTATTGCAACCTAGTTGTCCTCCAACCTGCCCCATAGGATATCCACCTCTCCTGGGGGGTTTCCTTACCCTCCGCTTCCACCTGTAGAACAGGAGGCCCCCAACAGCCAGCAAGACCAGGATGATGCCCGGCACCAGCAGGTGAAAGACAAACTCAGAGATCTGGGGGTCATTGGGTCCCCCACGCTGCCCCTTCTTGCCTGTGTCAGTCAAAGGAATGGAGTTAAAATGGGCCACAGGCCTGGCTGCCCCCTCACTTGCTGGTCCTCCTTCCAGCTCTGCGGGGCTCCTTCGATCCCTGGTACTTCTCTTGCCCTCAAACTCCCCAAGGGGCAGCACAATGCCCCAAGAGTGGCTTCTCGGAAGCAGTGACTGAGCAAAAGGGGTGGCTGGGTTCCTGAGGCCTTGGGGACCCAGTGTCGAAATGTGGGGAGAGCCTGGCTCCTGGTGGTTTCCAGGCAGTGTAGATGAACCATCTGTCTTCTCAGGAGTGTGATTCTGTATCTGGCTAGTGGGTCTCATAGCGTTCACCTCTGGCAATGGAGTGCTTGTTTCTGCTGGCTGTTGGTCTTCTGTTGATTTATGGAGTGGAGAAGATGCTGAGAAGTTGCTGGAACTGTCAGTCTCTGCCTGGATGCTGTCCCCTACAGGCTTGGAGGAGGAAAGCTTTGCTTCCTGGGTCAAAAAACCCTCACTAGCCTCTCCAGAAGCTTCTTCTAGGACCCAGTTAGTGCCCAGTGAAGATTCAAGGATGTCTTCCACACCAGGGATAGGAGCCTCTGAAGATGGAGGAGACTCTGAACCCTCAGTGAGTCTGTCCTCATGGTTTGGGATCTCTGGTGACTCGAGGCTCTGGCAGGTGCTTCTCGGTGGTCGCTGCTTGGCACTGCCTGGGTCCTCTGTGCGAAGGGGCTGCTCACTGGGCAAGAGGGAGTTGCCCTCTGTCCTCTGAGAATCATCCCAAGCCAAGCCAGCCAGAGGGGCCATGGAGGGGGCAGGGGGCTTGTGAGGGGAGGTAGAGGCCAGGTCACTGCTAGGGGTGGCTTTAGGGTACAGGCAGTTGCAATCAGGCTTGGTCACCACATCTGAAAGAACCACAGAGAAGGGGAGAGAGAAAGATGGGGAGGAGATAGAGTCACCAGCCTCTAGCACAGCTCCCCCATAGGGATAAGAGGGGGTAAGGCCCTGGGGCCTGGGAAGGGGGACCCTCTTCTAACCCAGCCCTGGGGCTGGGGAGAAGGCAGGACAGCAATAAATGATCATGACACAGAACTCAGGCAGAAGGGGGTAATATGGACAAGGAGAGAGCAGGGTATCATGGACAAGGAACCAAAAGCAAGGTACAGACAAACAGAGGGGGGCTTGAGGAAGACCACAGGACAGTTTACTGGGGCTCTAGCTGACTGGATGTCAAACCAGGGGTAAGCAGCAGCTAGGCCAGGGAAATGAGCAATAGCTCCTGGAGTAACACAAGACATTTGGAAGCCCCCAAGACACTGGTTTCATGCACAGCCAGGAGCCAAACAACCACAGCCACAGCCACAGCCACAGCCACAGGATGGAGAAGGCTGAGGCTAGGAAGCAGCCACAGTTTGGGATTTTGGGATTGAAGCACTAAGGCTGGACTTGAGTATTGTCCCATTGTAGGAGCTCAGCCCCTGCTTTGGGGAGTGAGGCTGAATGCAGGATACATGTGGCACAGGACGCAGAGATGAGGACACGCAGAGTGCACAGGTAGAGAGAGTTTGAATGATGTTCAGACTTCAAATTCAGCCTTGTCCCTTGAGGAGACATCCAAGGCATCCGGGGGACTTCTGGAGCCAAGGTATCCTGGTGTTTTGCAGCAGGGCTCCTGGAGCAAGGACCCTGACTGCCAGATGGAGCACCTGCTTTTTCCACGGAATCCCCATTTATTCAGCCAGTCTGCAGAGCCAAGGTGGAGAAGCCACCATGCCTACATGGTTCTCTGAGAAAGTTCCCGTTCCCTCTCGCTACCATAACAGCCACCAGCATGAGCCTTCTTGATGCTGCCACATCAAGTAAGGCGGTGAGACAGTACATGCAGGCATAAGTCAGTGTACATGCACACACATGTCAGCAAAGACATGTGCCCAGGACCCTGAGGTACATGAAGCCACATGAGTACATAAAACACACAGAAACACACGTAGCAGCCAGGCTGCCTTTGGGATTTCCCTAGCCCTTTATCTCACTGTACATACACCCTCCCTGTAGCTTCTATGCTTACCTTGACTGGAGCACTTAGCAAAACTTTTGTTGCAGTTCTTGCTAAAAATATTCCAGTCCTTTTCAAGAAGATGTTTTGTTTCATTAAAGACATTCTTGATTCTCTCCAGCAGCTCGAGGGGAGTCTGATGGAAAGTTCGCACACAGGCCTGGAAGAAGAGCAGAGCCCTTTTTAGTAATCACGGACATGGGCCTTCTCTCACTATTGCTCTGCCCAATTCTCTTGTGCTTTCTCCCATGGGGTTTCTTTCCCCCTTTTGTTTTCCTCCCTCTCATCTCCTATGCTTTGCAGCAGTATCAGTCCTGAGGTTGAGAGATACATCGTTTATTCACAGATCCATCTAACACATATTTCAGTGCCAAGTGTATGGTAATTTACCTGGGCATCATGCAATGAATGAAAGAGAAGTTGTTCCTTAGTGCAGCAGGCACTAGTACTGAACACATTGCTACAAGAGAATGTCCCGAACCATCTGAGGGTGTATAACAGAAGAGAGCTAAATGAGGGCCCAGGGAGAAGATTACCAAAGGGACAGCTAAAAGATGAGCCTGGGAAGAAAAGGAGGTGGGGTTAGGGAGGATAGAAGGTGCAAGGGTCCTGAGGCAGGAAAGCAGGAAATGCCAAAAGATTGAAAGAAGGCCAGAGTCGCTTCAGTACTGCCATCTAGGAGGAAATTGGCAAGAGATAGAGCTGCAGAGAGTTCAGCTAAGGCCAGGGACTTGTTGACCCTGCCAAAAACTTGTAATTTTATCCATAGAGCCAACAGGGAACTGAAAAACTGCTCAGGACCCTGAGGCACATACTGTAAGGGCACATACTGGACTGTGGTATAAGGCTTGAATTTTAGAAGAATCATCTTGGCATGGTATAGAGAACAGACCTAGAGAGGCCAAAGGAGAGGAGCACCTTGTCTGGTGCCATGGTTTTGGAGGAAGTGGCAAGGATGCCTGGGTCTGCCTACTGAATGGTTTTTCTCGGCAGTGGGCCCAGGTGCTCATACCCACTGCAGTTCTGAGAAGCCATGCCATCCTGGGTTCGTCCTACCTTACCAGCTGCTCTCCTTCAGTCTCTGTGCCACACTGTCCCTTCTAAATACTGCAGTGCCTCAGGGTTCTGATCTGAGCTAACCTCACCTTACACAGCAAGCAGTGCTATGTGTGATTACAGTGTAATCTACAGCCTATTTCCAAAATGCCAAGTTTTCCCTTAAACTTTATGAGCTATTCAGAGAAGAACAATAGGTTTTTCCAAGGCTACTACAAAGTCTTTGATTATATAACTGTGCCTTCCCAGCCAGGCCATAGCTGGCTTATAATAAACAGTTACTAGACAAATGAATGAAAAGACCTGGGCTCAGCTTCATCACTCAGCAGCTAGAAACTGCTTTCTTTGGGTTCATCATCTTGTCTGTGATGTCAGGACAACAATACCCAAGCCTCTCCCAGGAGCTGTTAAGGCAGGCCATCTGGCTCTGTCCAACATGTGTCTTTTTAAAGCTCTTTGCCTTAAACCTGACCTTATGCACTGTAGAAGAAGCAGGCATCCTCACCTGGAACCCTGACACCCAAGCTTTCTTAAAATGGAGGTGCCTGCCAAGTCAGGAGCTGGGAATCTTTTCTGAGCAGCGAGGCTGGATTCAGCTCCTTGTGTTTACACTCTGCCTTCTCCCTGAGTCACCCCTCAGCATGCACTGGGTGAATAGTCACTGGCACAAGGGAGTCTGAGAACCTTCTGTCTCAACCATTGGTTGAACAGCTTCTCAAAATGCAGATTCCCAGGCTGGTGGGCCCAGGAAAGTAGAATCTATAAGGGCACATACTGGAACTCTGCATTTGAAACAAGTTCTCCAGGTGATTCACTGGCATTTTACTTTTGGGAAAGCATAGATTTACTACTGCGTAGTAAAGAACCATCCCTTCTTCAACCAAACAGCCAGTCCAGATAACCTGATTTTCTGTTCCCTTTTGGGGCAGGTTCTTCTATCATGTGGTTTCTGTTTCCTCTCTTTCTTTTCTCCCTGATCTACCTCCAACAGCAATCTCCATGTTGCTAAATCAAATGGACCAATGGTCACTTTTCATCCCTCATCATATTTGGTTTCTCAGCCCCATTTGATAAAGTGCTGGCTCCTTCCATCTGGAAACCCCCGAGGCACTGCCCTCTCTGTTTCCCTCCTACTTCAGGCTACTCTTCATTCAGGGTCCTGGACCTCTCATCAGTTGTACAGTTCTGTGGCTCCACAAACAGCATCTACATCTCCAGCAATCACAATCATGATCGCCTCCTGCAGCTGCCCCACACTAAACTGAGCTACTCTGAACACATCTTGACTCACTCCTTCCCTTTCTATCTCCAGGAAGCACCAAGCCCTATCTGCCTGGGGGATCACATCCACTCACCTTCCATTTTCCTGCACCACTCTGATTCGAGCCACCACCGTCGCTAGCTCGGTTGAGCCTCCTGGTGGTCTACTGATTTCCATTCTTGCTCTCCATAACCTACTCTCTAGTCCATTACCAGAACATTCTTACGTCATAAGCGCCATTGTGTAATTCAGTAGTTTATGGTGGCTTCTTTCAGATTTAAGACAGAAGCCCACATCTTTGACACCCTGAATGATATGCTTCCCGACTTTCCTCCCTCCCCTTCACTTCCCATGCCTGGGCCATGCTGAGCCCCTCTGTGTCCCCAAATGCAAAGGTCACCCTAGGGCTTGAGCATTGCACTCCTCAATCTGAAATGTTCTTCCATCCATGGCTCTTACTGCTCTTACTTGTGCTGGAGCTCCAGTTAAAGTTTTCTTACTCAGGACCTGCCTGTCTCACTCCCCCTCTGCATCCTCGTTATGTTAGTATTCCCTATTGCACTCAGTTTCTCAGGTTTCTGTTCCTCTTAGTCATCTACTCAGGTCTCCCCTCCCCTGCTCTACTCTTCTCCAATGCCATTATCACCATCATCCATTCTCATACTTGTATTTTAATTGTCTCAACACCCTTCCCATCCCCTCCTGTGCCCTATGTCTTCATGATCATGGGGATTTTGCCTTCTTAGATCACAGCTATTTCCTGTTGTCCAGAACAGCACTTGATACACAATAAGGTTTTGCTAAATGGATGACCAGTCCTTCTGGTTATCACAGATGCCATCATTTAACACCTGCCTACCCCACTTGACTATAAGCTCTGTAAGGGTGGGGACCAGAAATTTCTTGCTCCAAGGATATCATCAGGGTCCAGCACTGTGCCTTGTGTTTACTGAGTGTTTGGTGAAGGTGGATGGAGTGAGTGAGGTTCAGGCAAGGCAAGTATATGGGGGAAGGGTGGGACCGCCAAAGACCCCCTCTGCCCCTTCCCTGGTGCTCTAGCCCCAGAACCAACCTACCTTGTTCTGCTCCTCGTAATCATCAGTGAAGCAACTCTTCAGTCTCAGAGAGAGTTCCTGGAGCCGCTCGGTGGCGTTGGCATTGGGGGTGTTGCCTTTAAAGCGCATTTTGTACTCAATTATATCTTTCACCAGGAAAAATGCCTTCTTAAGGTAGCAAACAGGATCATCCTGGAAACAGGAAATGGGGCTTAGGGCCTGGCCAAGGTGATCTGGGAACCCAGGCTTCATGTGAGAAAAACTGCCACCCTAGGCAGACAGAGGGCTGCAGCCTGCCATCCTGTGCCTGTGAGGAGGTGACATACCACCCTGGTGGTGAGGACAGTGATACCCCTGGCTTGTCTTTTATTCTCTTCCTTTAAATCAACCATGACTGAGATTTGGGCTAGAGTGAAGGAAGGATGATTCTGATTAGAGAGTGCTTGGTCAGGATGGATACACATGGGAAAGGTGAGTTTCAGCCTCTCTCTTTTCCTTTTTCAGCTTTTCCTTTCAGCTTACTTTCACAAAAGTCCTTCGCCATATAGCCGCTTCAAATCCTCCAGAATGTATGTGTGTGTGTGTGTGTGTGTGTGTGTGTGTGTGTGTGTGTGTGTGTGTGTGTGTATTTTTTTCTCCAAGGATACAGTAGTTGGTTCAAAGAAGCTACTTTTATCTCTGTCTCTCTAGTGGCTGATCCAGTAAATAGGTGTCATGGTTCAAGGAGTAACAGAATGAATGAATGGAGCCTCATGGCTATGCAGGCCATGGCATTTCCACAGAGGTGCATGGGTCTAGTGCATGAGAGCTCAGAGATGGAAGCAATTCTGGACAGACTGGTTGTTCTTCTTGAGGCACACACACAGAGATTTCCAGAAAGGTGTGGCACAAGGGACAGTGGAGGACATGGCAAGGTATGGCAGACATCACGAAGAACTGATGCAAAAGCTGGGAAGCAGAATAAAACAGAGAAGGGAAATGAGAATATGATGGGGTAGGTACTGGAGTCTTGGAACTAGACTGGCTGTGCTTTCTCTTGGAGCCACCCAGTCCCTGACAGGTAAGGAGAAAGGAGTGAAGGCTTGGGGGTTTCAGAGAGTTCCCCCTAGTGGTAAGATGAAGCGTGCCCTAGAATCAGGGAAGTCCTTTAGGAAGCCACGGAAGGATGGGATGGGAGGATGGAGGAACAGCACCCTAAGGTGCAGGGAAGCAGTTTTAGCTGCACTATGTGGGGTAGAAAGCCAGGTTATACTGCCTTCCTGTCTCTGGCTAGTGGATGGAAGAGATACAATCTTCTTAAAACAAAACAAAACAAAACAAAAAAAACATGGTATAACATTGCCTCTATCACTTAACTAGCTATGCTCATTAATCTCTCTGTAGGTGATAAGAAATATTTTCGGGCCTCAGAGTGGTACTGTTAGGACTAACCAGGAACTGTGCCTAACATTTAGCAAGTGCTTGATATATGCCAGGTCAAAGGAAGGAGACAACAAAGGACTTAAACGCTGGACCCTGCCCACTGCTACTTGACACTTGAGCACCCAAGGTCCCTCACATTCTCATCCTGTCCTGCTCTAGGTTTTCTGCTACTTCCATGCAGTGAGTACTCACTAAACACCTGGCTGTTGCAAACACTTGTTACTTACCAGCTGTTCCTGGTCTACAAATTCAAACTCCATCTGGCATGAGGTTTCCATTTGACTGTCGATCTGTGAGACAGAACAGATCAATGATTACATGGTACCTATAGGTCAACTCAAATTCAGAATGGGACCCTGGTTTGGGGGTGAATGAGGTTTTAATTTTATCTACCTCCCAAAAGCCATGTTGGAATGACAGAGCCACAGCTAGGGGAAAGCTGCATCTTCCAAATGCCCAGAGGGATTAAAACAAAACAAACAAATAAAACACTTTTACTTTGATCAATGAAATCGCACATCCAGTATGTTATAAGGAAGAATTATCTTTAGGAAAATATAGGATGTAATCTTTTTGGGAGATGGTTAGCACCTTATCATGAAAAGAATTCAAGCAGAGGCTAGCCAAGCTCTAGGGAGTCTGGGTCTCTAGCCCCAGCCTCTCTCTGGAGCAAGTTCTAAACCTTGGAAAACACTGTGGCACTTATGTACCTTGGCCTGCTACGGAAACTGCATATATAAAAGAGTGGTGTTGAGGAGGGGGGTTGGGAGGTTCACCTCCAGGGCCCAAGTTCAGGGCTCTGGAGCTGGCCTTACCCATTGGTGTCCCACACTGTTGATAAATTCTTTACTGAGAGCGGCAGAAGCCATGACAACAAGTGGATCCTGACTGGCTGGATGGCATTTAGAATTGCTGATGATGCTGTTGGCCCTGTTAGAATTAGATCTGGGTTCCTTCATGGCTCAGATGAGCAGGGCACCCCAGCCTCAGGGGCAAGGGTCAGGGATGTGAAGGTAAAAGGTTAATAGTTAGGCTAGAGCCTCCCATTAAATTTGGGTGGGGCCCTGGTGCCAGGCTGTCAGGGGATCTGGCTGTCCAGAAGCTGGATAAACTATCTGGACCCAGCAGGAAAACTGGGCTGACTTCCCAAAGGAGGTATTCTCTGGGTTAGAGCAGGGTCAAGGAGCCTTTTAGAATCCATAGTGGACATTCCTGGGCTACCATTAACTCAGGCAACCAATTCCCACTTCGTGATAGGGGACCCAGACAAGGCTTCAGGGTTGGGGGGAAACCTAAGGTTCCTACCTTGAGAAGATCAAAGACAGAAGTATCAGGATAGCCATGATCCAGATAGCTCTATTTCCTGCAAACCCTCTCTTTGACTCTGCCTTCTGGCTGCTACCTCAGCTTCTTCAGTGAGGAGAAAGAATGGTCTCATACTCACCAGCTGCTGCAGGATCTGCAGGTGTCCATTCCCAATCATATGGCTACAGTGTTCCGACACCTCCTTGGCAATGCTCCTGCTCACCAGGAGACAGACCAGCAGCAGCCGGGGGCCCAGCCATGTCTGTGACAGAAAGGAGTCATGTCTCTCCAGTGCTTCCTCTCCCCAGCTACCCCCATGTCCCACTAAGGACAAAAAACGGAGCCCCATTCCCATAATGCCTCATAACTGAGGATGCAGCGCTCTCCCAATTAGATTTCTCATCAGGGAGGGCACCACCTTGCTCTTCCCTGGATAATAAACCAAATGCCATCTTCTCCAAGAAGTTTTCTCAGGTTAACCCAGGCCAGACCAACAACACAGAACTTTGCGGCGGGGGGGGGGGTTGAAACAGGGGCTCTATGTGTAGCCGTGGCTGTCCTGTTCTGTAGACTAGGCTGGCCTCACTCACAGAGATCCACCTGCCTCTGCCTCTGTTGGGATTAAAAGCATATGCCACTACTGTCCAGCTCACAGGACTTTAAAAATACTTTTAAAATGATTGTTTAGTTTTGTTCTGTGTTTATGAATGTTTTGCCTGCATGCACATATGCCTACCATATGCATGCCTCTTGGAATCCCCTGGAACTGGAGAAACAGATAGTTGTGAGCCACCATGTGGGTGCTAGGAATTGAACCTGGGTCCACTGCAAGAGCAACAAATATTCTTAATGCTGAGCCATATCAGCCAGGCGTTGGTGGCACACGCCTTTAATCCCAGCACTTGGGAGGCAGAGGCAGGCAGATCTCTGTGAGTTTGAGACCAGCCTGGTCTCCAGAGCGAGTGCCAGGATAGGCTCCAAGCTACACAGAGAAACCCTGTCTCAAACAACAACAACAACAAAACAAAAACAAACAAAAATGCTGAGCCATCTCCCCAGTCTACAGAGAATTTCTAATGATAACACTAGTGGTGTGTCAGTCTGTATACCGAGAAACTCCTTGGGGTAGAGTTTTCTGTCCTTTCAGCTTTAATGCTGAGACAAATTCCTTGCAAGCTGGCTTCAAGTTTGTGATCAGACACTACCTTTCAGACTGCAAGCCAGAAACATTGACCCTGGGTCCTGCCTCCCTTCCCACCTGGTTCCACAAGTCTGGCTCAACAGGGGGAAACACTGGGATCAAACTCCATTTCACTGGGAACACAACCCAAGTAGGAGACCTCCTGGAGCCTTGGACTTGCATTCCAATGGACTAATCAAAGATAATGCTGTGTTTCACTGATGATATTTGCCTATCTGATGGTTCATCTAGTCAGCAAACTCTTGCCACAGCAAGGAAGTTCTCTCTTTTTTGTCAGCACCCACCTGGACCAGCAGCTGCTCATCCCTAGAGTTCCTAACACTTGACTTGGTCCTTCCTTTCTCCTTTCTCCCTTCCTCCTCCCCAAGATCCTTTCATCCCTACAACTCCAATAGGGCATCTCAGGGATACCAGCCTCAGGCGGGGAGCTCTTGGGCTTCCTTCCCCTGGTCTGAGGCTGCCTCCTAGGAGCTCCTGAGCATCCTGGCAGCTGATGTCCCCAATTCAGGGAAATGCTGGCAGGGTGGAGTGATGGCTGGCACCTTCCTAGATCTGGGCTCTGCCCCAATAGTCCAGATGATGAGACAAATCCTGAAAATAGGAGCACATTGAAAAAGCACAGGGAGGCTATGAAACAGTCCACAACAACACTGGTTTAAATCTAAATGCCCAAAGCCTTGGCAGTGTGTACCAGGGAGAAAAGGCAGCATTGGCTGGCCAGTGATGAGGGAAGAGGGACTTCAGCGAGGCCTTAACGGGTGGCAGACAGAGATAGGGGTTGAGAGAAGAGGCACAGGGTTGCCCAATGCCATTAAGCATGGGGTTGGTTAGGGCCCTGGCTTCCACACTCAGAGGAAGAGTGTGGAAGAAGGTGCAGCAGCCAAGGGATGATACTGTGTTGGGCACTGTTGGGCAATTGGAAAGTTAGCCCTGAATAGCAGCATCCCAAATCTTCAGAACCTCACACTTAGGACCTAGAAAGGAAACTACTGTGCAGAAGATAACTGGCCCAAGCTGGTTGTCACTCAGGCTGGCAGCTCATGGTGTACATGGTATGGAGAAAAGGTCCTGGGCATGGAGATATTCAGGAAGACCTCAATCCTGGCACCTCAAGGCATTGATGTTTGAGGATAGCAAGGTGAAGAGATTACTCTGGGATACTTGGCTTTTGGTGGCACTTCAATCATGCACAGGAATAATGCACAGTTACCAGATAAGAGGCTAACTTCAAAGATGACCAAAGAGGGCCACTCCTAGATCTGTAACCCTAATGCTACCATAGACAAGGATACAGATGGGCACCCAAGGGTTAATACTCCAGCTTACATCTGGCTGGACAGGCTCTTCCTGGCTTGCTTCTTCCTCCCACCCACTGCTTCAGCCTCTGACTATAAGAGCAGCCCTGGAAGGAAACTGCTGCAGTCTCAGAATGCTTCAAGACATCACGTTCCATTTCCCAATCAGTAAGGTCTCTGTAGAGACCTGGCATGATTGGGCCCTCTGACTGATCTTGTCTAATTCTGGCCTTCTTTCCCCTTGTTTTCCCTTCTCATTAGCCCTTCTTTTTACTTATTGTTTGTGTTATAACCCTTCCTTCCCCTCCTCACCCCATCTCCTGCCTCTCAGGGCCCTCCCTCCCAGGGGATCTACTTTCTCTCTCAAACACCTGCAACCCTCCCCTGCCCATCAGATGTTTTGCTCTTGCCCTCTAGGCTTTCCCCATCACTCTTCTCAGAAGCAAACTGTCTTGCTGTTGGTCGGAAGTGCCACCCTGCACTCTCCAGGAGCCACAGCATCATCTACTGCCACTCATGGGGAAACTTCTGGCAACCCACCAGCAGCTCTGCATCTGTGAACTCTCATTCCACTCTCCTCAATCAGCAGTTGAGCCCAGAATAGCCCCATCTCATTGAACCAAATTTTTCTGGGTTAGCTTCAGGCCATTCCTGGGGTCCCATTCCCCTCAAACAGCCATCCAAGTCCCTAACAGCGCTTGCCCATAGACTGCAGCAAGTAACAGCATGACCATTTTTTCTTTTGACAACAGGTTGCTTAGCACAAGTCCTGGCATTCTAAAGCTGAGTGACCCTAAATTTTCCCTTCCCAGAAGGCCCACTCCCAGTTAGGGTCTAGAAACATGTGCAACAACCAGAGGAAGATGCCCACTGGGGATGATGCCACACTCTGGTCTGTCACTCGGTGCCTGGAGACGGGCCGATCATCCTGGCAGACACTGGGCCTGTGCCAATTGCTGCAAACTTCTCTCTCTCCTGCCTGTGGGTGGCTCAATTTTCTTCTCCGTTCAATGGGGTGAGCAGCCTTCCCCTTACCCCGCAAAGCGCTGTAGCCCCAAGAGCAGCTGCTGAACTACAGCGGGCCTCAGCCCTAGCGCAGAAGCGGTTAGGAAGTCTGATGCTAGGGCCGAGATGCCTGAGCTGCCGCGCCGAGCCGCCACTGCTGCAGAGCTCCCGCCCTAGCCCGGCCCGAGCGGGGCCGGGCCCCGCTCCGTGGTCGCAGCTTACCGATGAAGGGCAGCGCCCCGCGGCGCCCCGCGCGGTCATACGGGCAGCTGGGTCCCGGTCCGGCGTGTTTGCCGCTCTAGTTCGCTCGCTCCCTCGATCGCTGCTGGTTGGAGAGCTTGCACCCCGACCGAGGGCCACGCCGCTGTCCCGGGATGCAGAAAGCCGCAGCAACACGGAGAGCACCGAGGCAAACTTTCACTTTCCTCTGGCCGAGCTTAGCTGGCCAGCCCTCGGCACAGCCTTTTAAGCGGGCGGGCTGGCGGGGCATGTGGTTTATGGGAAATCACCCTGGCCCTCTGCCAGACACACACACACACACACACACACACACACACACACACACACACACACACACACACACAAACACACCACGCTCACACTCACAGGCACTGACACATACACCCCGAGGCCCACTGAGCCGCCGCCTCCCTTCCCCCAAGCGGGCGCCTGGTCGTCCCCGCTAGCTAGCTCTCTCTCTTCCCCGTCGCCTTATGGCTGTGCTAGCTCCGCAGCCTTCAGCAAAGTAACCAGGGCTCCACCGCCCTCCCCCTCCCTTCTCGAGCTCTGGACAAGAACAGCTTTTCCTTCTGTGCTCTCTACTCTTGTCAATCTCGTGTGATTGCCTTCTTTCTAATGCTGGTCCCTAGGGACTTTTCCCTCCAGGTCCGAAAATCCTCAAGGATTTTCCTGAGCAGGAAATGGACAGGATGCATTGAGAAGGACCTGAATGGGGATGGACCAACCATGGAAGTCTGGGGCCTCTCTGCTTCAGCTCCACTCAACACTCTCAAGGAGCCCAAGGCAGCAGGTTTGCAGGTTGACTTGCTCCTTCCAATGCATCCTCCAAGGAATCTGCTAAACTTCCTGCTCTCTGCTTGTGGGGAGAAGTGGGAAGCAGGGTACAGCTGGCAATCAGCTACCTGGCCAGGTGAGGAGGGGCCTATTCCTTTGACAGCTGGCTGAGTGGTTCTGTACTCTGTGCCAGGAGGTACTTCAGGTGCTTAACCCATGAATGATGCAAAGGCTGGCCGGTCCCCTGCTCCTGGGCTGCCAAACACAGCTGAAGTGGAAAGGCCAGTGCACCTGGGCCCTAGATTTTCCTAGAAGGTTTTGGAAGTGCATTATGGAGACTATCACATTTTGTCTGTATGCGAGAATGAATCTAAATGAATGAAGGGGAGCCTATTAATTATACTGCCAACATCAGGATCTTTTTCCTTCTTCTATTCGTTTAGACTTAATGTGTTTCAATCCCTCCATATCTATCTACCCCAATCTCTGATGAGTGGCCTGGTCTCAAAGAGGCATCTTTTGTCACTTGTTTCCTCTGACACGAAGGCTTCTTTCCTCCATCAATCTTAAGGAGGATGCCTCATTTTTTTTGTTTTCTTTTTATCATTTTTATTTGAATTAGAAACAAGATTGAATTACATGAAAGTCCCAGTTCCCTTCTCCCTCCCTTCCTCCCCTACCACTCCCCAACTAAAACCCTACCTACCACATACCCTTTCTTCTTTTCTTCACCTGACTCAACCTTTCTGCTCCCTCATGATCTCTGCACCCTTCCTCTTCTTCCCTTCTCATTCTCGTAGCTCCCTCCCCCCTCTTCCCATGCTCTCAATTTGTTCAGGGGATTGTGACCCTTTCCCCTTCTCCAGTGGACAATGTTTGTCTCTTTTAGAGTTCTCCTTGTTTACTGGTTTCTCTGGCAGTGTGGATTGGAGGCTGGTAATCCTTTACTCTATGTCTAAAATCCACATATGAGTGAGTACATATCATGTTTGTCTTTTTGTGATTGGGTTACCTCACTCAGAATGGTTTCTTCTAGTTCCATCCATTTTCCTGCAAATTTCAAGATTCCATTGTTTTTTTTTTCTGCTGAGTAGTACTCCATTGTGTAAATGTACCACATTTTCTCTATCCATTCTTCAGTTGAGGGGCATCTAGGCTGCTTCCAGTTTCTGGCTATTACAAATAGTGCTGCTATGAACATCGTTGAACAGATGTCCTTGTTATATGAATGTGCTTCTTTTGGGTATATGCCTAGGAGTGGAATTGCTGGATCTTGTGGTAGACTGATTCCCATTTTCTTGAGGAGTCACCATACTGATTTCCAAAGTCAAGTTGCATATTTTAAGGTTATATATAATCACATCTCCTCCTCCTCCAGCAAAGCCTTCTGGGATGTCCAAAGCCAATGGATAGTTCTTTTTTCCTGTGTTCCCACTGGACTCAACCCATTCCTTCCTCATAAGTTGGCATTCATTCATTCTCTACATTACTTTAAACCAGTAGTTCTCAACCGGTGGGTCTCTATACTCTTGGGGATCACATATCAGATATTTACAGTACCATTCATAACAGTAGAAAAATTACATTTTGAAATAGCAATGGAATAATTTTATGGTTTGGGGTCTCCACAACATGAGGAACTGTATTACGGAAGATTGATAACTGTATGAGGAACGTTCAGAACCACTGATACTGATGGTTACATTTCCCCTGAGACTGAGACTTCCTCTAGGTGGCACCCCATTTCACTTACCTCTGGACTGACAGCCATAGCACATAATAGGAATTCAGTTAACTGGGCAGGTGGAATGAAGGAATAAGTCATTTGACAAGTGTCCAGTTACTACAGGCCAGGCCACGTGCTGGACCCTGGAGGTATAGCAATGAATATGATGATACAGCCCCTACTCATTCTCATGGGTTTGTGAGCCATTGGAAACTGAGCGATTGGGGTAGTGACTGGTACCCAGGGCCTTCTGGAGGAATGCAGAGACAACATCCCTTAGCAGAACATGGTCAAGGCTCAGGAAATGTTTTTTAAGTGGTCTGGAACAATAAAGATTTAACCACAGTTCTTAAAACTGACGAGAAGCTGGAGGAAGTTGTGTAAGCATGATAAGCCTGCAGAGTTGTTGAGAAGAGGGTCACATTTTACTGGTTCCATCCTCCTTTATGAACTAGGTTCCGCCCCAGGGTTGTGGAGCTTGGAGTTAGAGGTAAACTGGTATTGGAAGAGTGCATGCAACTTCCACATCAACACAAGGACAAGCCCAGGCATCCATCACATTAGTACAAGGCTTGTCGCCCCCTCCCCATTCTACTGAAACCCTTCCAGTATTAGGGTTTGAACTTGACCCCACACTTACAAGCTATTTGCCCTTGACAGCTCTTCCCAGTCCTTAGCTGTGTAGCTATGAACTGGGAGCCATTGATTTCCTTTTCATTGAGTTGTTAGGCAATTGAGAGACAGCACTGTGCATGCGTGCGTGTGTGTGTGTGTGTGTGTGTGTGTGTGTGTGTGTGTGTGTATGTGTGTGTGTGTGTGTGTGTGTATACACATGCCATAGCATTTGTGTAGGAGTCACAGGGCAGCTAATGGAAGTTAGGCCTCTCTTTCCACCATGTTAGATTCCGGAGATTGAATTAAGGTCATCAGGCTTGGCAGCAGACATATTTAACCACCGACCATCTCACCAGCTCCCATTGTACTATTATTATTTTTTTAGTCTCTGTTTATTCTGTAGCAGTGACACACAGTGGTTTGTGGTCTTGGAATTCTCAATGGTAGAGTTTTCTCCCACCTCTGGCACTCACTTGCTGTGTAACTTCAGGCAAATCTCATCTCCTTTCTGTTCTTCTTTGCTCATTTGTCCAAAGGCAATGATAAGACCTCTTCTGTTCATGTGGAGCCGTAGAGGAATGAACAAGACTATCCATAACTGGACTTCCACAGTAGGACCTTCAGCTACCTTATTTGTGTTGGTTTAAGATAAGACACTGTGCTTCTGGTGGCCAGATATGCTTTACTTCCACGCACAAGGAAGTCAAGAGTGGACGAGCTAATGATGTGTTTGAAGTGGCTGCTCCAAGTGGTCTCCTATGACCACCCAGAGGGACTGATTCTAGTACCTCCTCCTCTGCCTGACTGCCTGGAGTCTTGACTGCGTTTCCTTAGGAATGTGCCCTGTGGATCCAGATAGGCCAGTATAAGCCCATCTATGTAAGGGGAGTGATGGAATCACAGAATTGAAACTTTTTTTTTTTTTTTTTTAAATATCCCTGGGCTGTTTTAGATGAGGAAATGGAGAACCAGACAAGCTACGTTACCTCTTCCAGAGTCACATGAGAATTATTGTAGTCTGGAATGGGGAGATTGGGGGTGAAGTCTGGAACAAGAAGAGTCTGAGCCCCATGTAGTTCATCAGATCCTCTGCAGTCTTCCCTGCTGACTACTGGTACAGTCATGTCCAGAGCAGGGTCCTAGGGGAGGAGGAGAGGAATTTGGCACTATCTGAGATTTGGGGTTCTGTGATTTCCAAAATGCAGCGTCATCACCACAGAGGCAGCACTCAGATGATTCTAGGGAAGAGCAGAGGGAGTTTGGAAGAGACCCTCCTTGCTAGAGAAATGAGCCAAAGAAAAGGAGGATGATTGAAAAGAGAAATGGAGATGGATGGCAGGAAATGGGAGGAAGCCTCATTTGTAGATTGTTCTAAACTATTTGTCAGGCAATATCCTCTGGAAATCTTCCTAGCTAATTGACTTCTATCACACAGGCTGTTCCCCACCCCTTCTCTGTATCTCTCTTCTTTTTTCCATCCTTTCTTGTTTTTCTCCCTCCTCTTTCCTACAAAAAATGGGTCCATGGAAGTGGACAAGAGTAGGTATTAGAAACTGAGGTTGTATATCGCTGTTCTGTGTCTCAGTGTTCTTGGCAAAGTACTACATGAAGGTTAGGGTTTGTTAGACAACCCCCTCTCCACCAGGTTAACCAGGATAGGAAAGTGGAGGTTTCCAGACAGACTGTGGTGCTGCCAGTTGCCCTTTAAATGGCACCTTCCATTTTCACAGGAGAAGTTAACTGGAGGGGCAACAGAGCAGCTATAATGGAGGGACCCTTGGGACCCAGTTTCTCCATCACTTAAATTAGAATGGTAGTTCCAACTTTTTGGATTTAAAAACTACTAAGAGTCAGTAGTTAACATTTGGGGAAGCTACTGAAGCTTGTCTAGGTCACCTCTCCCCACTGGGAGGAAGCCAGCTGTCCTTTGTCCTTATCATTACAAAAAGCTGAAAGCAAAGCCATGCTGGCTTCCAGGCTCATGCTGCAAAAGACTTGCCCCAGGGGGGCAGCCTCTGCTAGAAGGCCTGTCTACTCACCATCCCAGCTGTTTTCCTAGGCTCCAGGTTCCTGTCCCTGCCTGGCTTTGTCTCCAGAACTCGTTAGAGCTGATGAATCTAACCCAAAAATTAAGACACAGTTTATCCACAGTTCAATTTTGGCTTATCCAGTATCTCCTCATAGCTTAAAGTCAAAAACCCCAACAGAGGAACCTTGTTGAAAGTTTCTAACCTTCTTTGGAAAAAGAGGATCAGCTAGAGGAAGGCATGTTTTCTGGTGTTTAGGCCATGCACCAAGCTTGTTTCATACCTTTGGCCTTGTGTGGCTTCAGAGCAAATGAAGCGGAGAATCACCTGGAATGAGGACATAAGGAACTTGTCTGCTAATGCAATAAACATTTCTGAGTGCCTGCTGAGTGCTGGCCTGTGCTTGTTCATGGCCAGGTGAATTATATTCCCTTGCTGCTTACAGGCTACTTGGAACAGACATGCCAAGGGGCAATGTCACAAGAGGCACTGATGGTGGGGAAATGTCCTAGTGTCCAAAGTTACCCACCGTAACCAGAAACCCACAAGAGCAGACTGAGGATTGGAAGAGTTCAAGTCCAGAGATAGCCAGGGGCATGCATCTCTCTGTTTTATCTGTTGATATGATTTCCTTGCCTTGATTGTCCTAGGCTGGTTTGCTCATTGGTAAGTAGGAGAATCAAGAAGAAGATTCCCCTTGTGAAGCTGGGCTGAGTGTAGCTGGGGAAATAAGGGGCAGAAGACACCTTCTTAGGATTGCTCCATATGAGGATTAGGAGATGCCCCTTCTAACCCGCTCATCTCTGTGGTTTCCCTGGCCAGTGGGCCCCTGGGCCTTCAGCCAGCTGAAAAAAATTTTCCTTTCTGCTTGCTGGTGCTGGGCATCTTTCCCCAGGAGAAAAGGAAATGTCATAACAGTCTTTAGATGTGGAATATGGCAGCGAAGACCAGTAGCTATGCAGTCAGCATGCCTGGGTTAAATTCTCATCCTATGCTAGCTCTGTGCATGACCCTGAATGTGCATGTCCTTTCTCTGTCCCAGTTTCCCCATTCATATAATGAGGATGACCAATAGCACCTTCCTTCTGAAACTGCTGTGAGGAGCAGATGAGTTACCTGCACAATCCCAGGATCTCTGGGGCTTTAGTAAGTTCAGTAAGGCAGAGCTGTCATTACTCACGGGTTGATGGGGCTAAAAAGGTACATCTACTGTCCAATCAGGGCCACCCTGGGCTCCCCCAAAGGGGGACTCTAGAGTGGCTCCACCAGGGAATACTGGGGAGTAGACTAAAGTATGACTGGGGCAGGGTGTGATCATGAATGACAAGTCTGCATCTCATGTGGGAAAAACCCCTGCTTTGAAGACCCAGGGCCTGGGATATGGGCTTATTCCTATAGTCAAGAGAAGTGGGAAAAGTTTCTATCCCCACTCCTTGTTGTAGAGTTGCTGACAGGAGCAGAATTCTCTTTTTCTTGAGAACCTTCTCCTTTTTTCCTAACCACACGGGACCCACAAAACCCATAACTGCCATTATGTCCATTCATCAGAAAGCCTACTGATTGCTGGAGCATCGGACAGCTCTCACTCCTTCTCCCTTCCATGCTGGCATTCAGCTCTGGGCCACTGGCCACTAGAGCAACAGGTCATTCACCCTAGAGCAGCCTCCCCTTGTCTCCTCCCAGGACAGAAGCCTGAGGCAAAGTCCAGGCAGAACCCATTGCATAGTCTGAAGGCCTTTGGGACCATTAGTAAGAACTATGCTCTTGGACTTAAATGTCTTCTAGGATCCATCATAGCATCTCTGTTAGAAGTAGCTGATGGACCCAGGGTAGATGATCCAGTCCCTTCTAGAATGTAGAGCAGGGACTGAGGACTTGGCTTCAGCCTAAATCTTAACCTTATCCACTTAATCTTAGGACCATTTGATGAGTTGGACCTTCCAAGCCTCAGGGCTTTTTGTTTTGTTTTAATGTGTAAAATGAGGATCGTCATAATCTGAATCTCATATGATTAGTGATTAGATAAAATTGGAAACTTACCCAAAAGTAAGTAACCTTAGAAGCTATTTTGCCAGTGTCCTGGGAAATCAGAGCCATCTAACCTAAGATCCCAGAGCTGCTGTTTCTTAGCTGTGAGACCAGGGACAGTGTGTGCAATCCTTTCAAGCTTCAGTTTCCTCATTCATTAGGTAGAAACTGTGCAGCTTGTCTCAGAGTATGATAGAGACAAGATAAAGTCAAAACAATGTATAGTGGAACATTTCTTGTAGACTGGGGCCCCAATGATTGCTAGGTTTTCCTTGAAATCATGGCAATGGGGTGGTCCAAAAGAGTACACCACTGAAAGCAGATCGATGGTGCATATGTCTTGTATTCCTCTCTGCCACAATTCTCCATGATGCAACCACTCAGTAAATATTTCCTGATTGACTGTGGATGGCTGACACCTAACCTCTGGTGTCAACTTTCTTGAAATACCAAAACTCTAGTAGTTCTGAAGCCACATGCCCTGCCTGGCTCTTGACTTCACTAGAGCTGAAATAGCCCCCTTCCCTTCACCCCAGCTTAGATCTGCTTCCCTTAAAGCTCATAAAGTGCTATTTCATTAGATTGTGATTTCACTTTTGCAATGAGAATGTCATGTCAAAGCTAGTTTATTGTGAAGAAAACAGAAGATTAGAAAATGTATTTTTAGAACACAATAGAAATCATATTCCTGTTCTTCCTAGTTTTAAAAATAAAAGTATAGATCATGTGCCTAGTTTTTAAAGTTAAAACATAAAACTCCAGTTTCAAAGAGGAGAGCTTCCCAGCTCTGAGTTTGGAGAGCTTCTCTGTTTTCAACTTGAATACTTTGTGGCCCCCAATGGGCAACGCCCCTTTTTGCAAGAGAGGACTGTCACAGTGAGCTTTTGAGACTGCTGGTGGGCGGTCTCCCTGTGTCATCCACAACATTCACTTAACAAGTATTTCTTGAGTAACCGTTGCAAGGCTGCATACACTAGGGGAAAAATCCAGGCCCAACCTAACTTCCAGAGAGCTCACAGTGGGGGAGGCCACCTTGTAATACATTGTTCTCACACACAGCAGTGGGAAGAGAGAGGGGAGGGAGAAAAGGAGGGAGGGATGGAGAGGGGAGGGGGAGAGAGAGATGCTTTATGAGGAAGAGGTCCTGCAGGTACATGGAGGGCAAATGTGGACTCAGTATAGAAGGAGGAAGCAAGCGTTCCCAAGAGACAGCAGCATGCACAGAAGTCAGAGGGGCCAGTGGCAGTGTGGTGGGCTCTAAGTAATGCAAACACTCTGAAATAATTGGAGCTGGTGAGTGAGCTCCTCCAAAGGCTCTAGAGACCTGTTTGTGCACCAGGATTCTGGGGAACCATCATCTTCCCTCTCTCTCTTAGTCTGCCTGTGCTCCCTGTTAGCCCTCATGTGGCAGAGTCACCCCATTAGTCAGCACGGCCAGCCACACCTTGCTAGTGCTGCTGGCAGCTCCACACATTCATCACTTTTGGTACTTTTAGGGTGGTCCCAACCTTCAGATGCAGCCTTTTCTTCTATTACATATCCTTAGTCCTCATATAAGTTGGATACTTGCCCAATAGTTATAGCCTCACTAAATGTTTACTATGTCTTGGCTGAAGTTTACTCAAGGTTAATTGCTGGACTCTCCCAAATATAAAGATAACCAGTCTACTGTCAAGAAGGCTACAGCCCTGTGGGGACTGTAGGCAATTAGGCAAGCAAGCAGTTAATTACTACACTCCATAATTAAGGGGGTATGGATTAAGGGACAGCTTGCAGTGGAAGTTTCTAATGCTGGGTAAACCAAGAAAAAGAAAAAGGCAGGGAGAGCGAGCAACAGAGACAATCAATGAGCAGCAGGAAGAGGGTTCTATGGGACTGGAGGAAACATCAAGATAGCAGAGGCTGGCCAAGTAGGTGCTGCCATGGCCCCTGCCCCATATGTGGAGGCAACCCAATAGAAGACTCTCAGCTGCCATTTCCTCCATGAATATTCCATTCCCCAACTCCTATGGCAGTGTTTTTGTTGGAGCCCTGAGGCATTCTGTACCTTCTCCTGGCCCTCTTCATGGTTTAGCTTATTTTAGCCTTATGTCTGTACCTGTTCTACCACCTCCACCAGGCTAGGGACACTTCTAGAGCAGGAGATGGCATTTCATTTCCCTGCATACATGCCTACTAAGGACTAGTCTGGGCTAGGTTTTGGGCACTAAGATATAGTAGAGAATGAAATGGACAAAATGATTGAAAATAGCTAAGATCGCACCTGTTGTCACTAGGTCAGGCCTCTGAGAGAATCCTCAGAGATTCTCCAAAAGATCAAGGAATCTGTCCAAAAGGAGGGAAGTCAATCCCCTATCTGCTGCCTCTAACTGTGTGACTCTCATTCAACTGGGTAACATTGGCAGTAGGGATAGAAACAATTCTCCTCTCAGGACCTTGTCATGAGGAAATATCATGAAATATGAAAGTGCTTGGTAAATCTTAAAGCAGCCTTCAAAGCCAGAAACCAGGGAAGGTGCTTCCCTCTGCTTCCTGCTCTCATGTACCTTCCAAAACTCTCCACCTAGATGGCTGTCCCAGGCTCAGCTCCCCCACCTCCCACCCCCACCCCCAGCTTGCCTCATTCTCTCCCAGCCCCTTTCCTTGCATTTCTTAAGGCCATAAGAAACTTTCAGCAGTTCTGGGAGGCTTTCTGTGTGGGGCTGTGTTTCTAAGACTGCAATTTATCCACTGATTCTCTAATTCTGGGTTTCTTTAACCACAGAGTTGAACTGCATCCACATTTCAACATTGCAGGAATGAGAAGTTCTCAAACATGTTCAAACAGTGAGGCTTCTAGAAGCCTGTGTGTGTGTGTGTGTGTGTGTGTGTGTGTGTGTGTGTGTGTGTGTGTAGCTACAAAAACAATTTTAAAAATAGTACATCAACTGCACATCAGAGACCACTAGAACCTTGTTTGTTATGTCAGGCCAGACCAGGCGTTGAAGATTTAAGAAAAATGTTGGTACCCCAAATCCTAAGTAGAGGAGATCTGGCGATTTGGCACTTCATCTTCATAGTGAAGGAAGAGGGTACCTCTATTTATGTTTGGGGTGGGGCTTTTGCTCCAGCAGACAGACTATGAAGGTATGGGTCTCAGAGTACGGTCAAGCCTCAAAATCAATGATCTGACAGCCAGGGGGTATAACTCAATGGTAGAGCACTTGAATAGCATGCTTGATTACTTGGATTCAATCCCTAGTTCTTGTTAAAACAAACAAACAAACAAACAAACAAAAACCCTAATAAATCAGTGGCCCAAACTCACATGTGGTGGAACACACTAGTCATCCTGCCTCTAGGGAGACTGAGGCAGGGGGAGGGGAGTTTGAGACCAGCCTGGATTATATAACAAGGCTCTGTCTATAAGTGAGCAAATAATACCTAAATAACAACAAAAACCCAAACAATAAAAAAGAGTCCTAAGAACTTTATTGCCACTGGATTTTTAATTCTGTTTCCATTTTTCTATGCTACTTCCAGAATTGTAGGATAAGCTTAATTCCTTTCTCCCCACTTCATCCCTAGAAAAGTCATGAAACATTGTAGTGAGCAAGGAGCATAGATCAAAACTGTCTGGGTTCAAATCCAGCCTGTGCACTTAGTAGCTCTGTATCCTGTGCCATGCATGCTCTATGTACCCTCGGTTGCCTTATTTGTAAAATGGCATTAATAACAACCTGGCCTCAGTGGTGCTGTTGGGGGGGTCACTTGGGTTAACACAGGGCCAGTGGGCCTTTTCTGCAAAGTGCATGATGTAAACATGTTTGACCATGCTGGCCTTGTAACAACTACTCAGTTTTATCATTGTATCACAAAAGCAGCTGTTAATGGCACATTCACAAACGGGTGTGTTCTGTTAAGATTTGTGAAAACTTTCAGAGAGCCATATTTGCCTTGAAACCCACAGTTTGCTGACTCTTGAGGTCACAAATGAAAAAAGTGCTTGGCATGTGGTGAGCACTCAACAAATGCTAGCAGTTATTACTCACAAATAAACTAAACATGTGAGCGCCTACTTGGAACCAGGCATTGCTCTATGTTCTGGGAATACAACTGCTATAACTACATACAACACATACAAGGTCCCTGTCCTCAAGGAGTGTCCATTCTGCATGAAGACACAAGAAAAGCAAAACAAGGAGAGTGTTAAACCTGAGAATTGGGAGGAGAAAGACCAAACCACGATTGTCCAATTGAAGTGAGTTGGATTTGGGGGTGCATCTGGGAATGGCCACTCTAGCTGCCTCTCCCTAAGTCAGGTTAGAGAGCAGCCCCTGCCAGCCTCTTGAGGTCCCTTCTAGATGAGAGACAAAGTGTTCACAGGGGCGAGAGAGTTGGCTGGTAAACATTGTTAGAAAAGTACAATGAAAAGGAAGGAACAAGGGTAAGAATATACATCATGTGAACTGGGTCACAAATTTAGCGTAGGTTGAAAAACGTGTTTTGCAATTTTCATCAGATCTAAGCGACAGGAATTTATTCTTAATTACAAATAGAAAGCTGAACTTGCAAGGACTTAACACAGGACAAACAGGAACTTATTCTTTAACTACAAACAGAAACCCTAATCTGCATAGGATAAACAGGGGCTTTTTCTTTCCAGATTGGCCAGTCCCAGGTGCACTCCAAAACATAGCTTGTTTCATTTGAACAATCATGGATTTAGTCTTTCTCCTCACAATTCTCAGGTTTGACAAAACAGATAGAGAAAAATACCAGGTAGCGGTAAGTGCTACATGGAAATAAAACAATAGTGACACCAGGGCCAGCTAAATCAAAGGAAAAGTCAGAGAAGGCCTCTCGGAGGGTGTGACATGTAAGCTAAGACCAGAAGAAGCCAGCTCTGAGGCTATTGCCAAAAGAGGATTCCAGGCAGAGAACAAACTAGTCTGCTTCTTATTTGTGCCCTCGGCCCAGCTCTACACCAGCAGCGGTAGTGTGAGGAAGGCCAGGAAGAAGGCAGAGGAGAAGAGGAGAGCAAGGAGGGAGAGCAATGGATACGAAGGAAACTCAGTTCTTTGGGATCTTGTGCATCAGGGTACACAGAGGCAGCTGTGAGAGGAAATGCTTCTTCCTTCCTCCTGACCCTCGGCCTTTTTCCTGGGATCTTTCTTTTTCTCAGTGACTCAGCCATCAGCCTAGATATGGAATCATTTCCGTGTCTCAAATCTTTAAGTTCTAGGCATGCTAAGGCCAGCTAACTACCACCTTACCTTAAGCCAAAGCTTTCCTTTCTTGTCTTCCACAGGTGAGGGAAGCCTGTATCCTGCTGCCTCCAGCAGATTGAAACACACACACACACACACACACACACACACACACACACACACACACACACACACACACGGAAGAGGTTTACTTCTGTTGTCCTTTGTTTCCACATTTCCTAGTCTCTCCTTGATTGAGAAGCTGCATTTGAGCATGTGGATGCTGAGCCTGGCAAATGCTCCAAAGCCCCCTTTCTTCCTTGTCTCTCAAGTCTGTAGCCTTCTCTCATTTTACCTTTTCTTCTCGAACAGACTTCTAGGAAGGCCCAGCTCAGGAAAAACACCCACATGCCATTGCTCTTCTATAGAGAACAAATTATAAAATCTAATGACTGTTGGCGCAGTAGCCAGCCTGTCAAGGTTAATTCCTGCAATTCCCACAACAGAGTGACAGCTTTTTTGACCTGGGCCTAGCCCATACCCTTCTGGGAGGATATGTCCCTTTTCCTTTTCTCATTTCTCACTTCTAAAGAAGCCTTACCAGATGCTGTCCCTAATTAAGATTCACGTACTGGCTCTAGTACTCTTCTAAATATGGGTCTCAACAACCACTATTGTCTGGTGTGTCTGCCTTGTTCCCTTGCCTGAGAATAGAGGAGAAGGCACTGCCTCTCTCCTTCATGACCCTTGCATCATACTTCTTGAGAGTTCCTACGACTGCCTGAGTCACTGGCAACTGTTAGGCCAGCTGACACGTGGCACTGTGGGTTCAAGCATGTAGGGGGGTGGCATGGTGTGGGTGTGTTCTCCATTCTACAAATTTTGTTGTCTTGTGTTGCTGTCTTGGTACCCAGAAAGCTGGCTGGAGAAGAGAAAGTCTGGCCCCTCTTCCTGTCAACAATGACATTCTGCTGGGAGCTGACCCTTCCAAGCTGAGTCATCAGGAAGGGCAATCTACCTCTGCCCAGTTGAGGAGCAAGTGCTGGCAAGAGGAACTTGCCTTCCTTCTACCACTACAATGGCCAGGAGTTTGCAGCAGCAGAAAGGTCTTCTGACTGAAGGAGTTCAGGACAGGCTCTCTGCTGACCCTCAGAGTGAGGCTATTCTCTAAGTTTCTCCTCTCTCCTCACACAAGTCAGACTGTAGGCTGCTGTAGACTGATATCCTTAAATATGGCTATGCTTTGTGCCACTTCCTGGCTGTGATGCTCTCTAATGCCTCTGTGACAAAGCTCTAGTGCTTTAGCTTGGCTCTAACATCTGTCCTCATCACCCTTTACTCCCTTTATGACCTTTGCCCAAGTAGGCTGGCCTCTTGCACTCTGAGTGTGACACATGGCCATCCCTGAGCTTGAGCCTTTATCGGACCCCCTTTCTGCATTGCTTCCTACTCTGAAATGCCTCTTCCTTTCCAGATGCTCCCAGGACCCACTCTCCTCCTCCACTCTTACGTTACTCATCCATCTATTGAAAAAATATGTATTGGTCAGACATGATGAAGCATGTCTGACACCTCAGTACTGATGAGGTTGAGGCAGGAGGATCATAAATTTGAGGCTTTATTTCCAGAGAAAGGGGTTGCCATCGAGCTTGTGTGTGCCAGCCCTTTACTTACACCTTGCTCTGAAGTTCCTGCTTAATTCATGTTAGGCAAACACTCTCAGAGCTGCTTGTCAAGGAGCTGACACGCACACACTGCCAGGCAGCAAGTATCTCAGGGTGACTTGGGATGCTGTAGTGGGAGGAATACTTTCCCTAACCTAGAGAGATCAAAGAAGATGACTGCAGGAAGGAATACATCCACTGAGCTCTTGTGGCATGAGTAGAAGCTGGGTAGGCAGGGGATGAGGCAGCAAGGATTTTGACTGGAGGGAATAGAAAGTAGGAAGACACATTGCATTCTAGGAACTGAAAGACTGTTACAGTCTGGAGTAGAAGGTGTAAGCTGGGTGGTGAGAGACTGGGTTACTCAGTGGGCCCTTTGTAGTTAGTAAGCTATCCTAAGACTCACAAGAAGCCAATGGAAGACTTGGCAATTCTAGAGTAATTGGAGTGTACAGCACAGATGGGAAGAGGGCTGGAAGGTGCCTCAGAAGACAAATGAAAAGATGTCTGTGGAGGCAATGGTGGCTTCATCCAAGTGATGTGGGGGAGCCAAGGCAAAGAGGGAAGGTCCAGGCTAAGGTGGTGGTGAGGAGAGACAAGCATGGCTTCCTAGTTTTTGATCAAACCGGAGAGAGTGGGTCCTGGGAGATGGTGAGTTCAAATTCTGTTTGAGCTGCTTGAGGGCCAGGCCAGGACAAGTGCCCAGGTCTCTGTGCCCATCTCACTGTGCCCAGCTCTTCCCAACACACTGCATCCTGCCTTTTTTTTTTTTTACTCAACTTCCTCTAAATGATTATGTTTGCAACAGGAGAACTATCAGAGGTTCATTGGTGAAGAGACCCTGGCCATCCATGGTCATTATGATAGGGATAAGGGCCTGACCCAGAAAGAGTAGATTTAAAAGCACTTTAAGGGGGGTGTTTACGAGTGAGACTGATTATCAGGGGTACCTAGTAAAGTCAAAACAGCCAGGGCCACATGGAGCTTATCATCATGAGTGATAGTCGGAGCCTGAGGAGGGATGGATATATATATATATATATATATATATATTATATATATATGGACTTATAATAATTCAGGTTCTTAGCTAGAGTTGGCCCTCTCTCTCTTATTCTGTATTTATTTATAACTTCAAAGCACCAGATCATAAAGTTTTCTTATGTGTTTTTCTCTCTTCCACACTAGAATTCATCTTCCCTCTGCACATTTTGGTCTATTCATCTTTACTGAGCAGGTGTCTGGGGAGTGCTGAGCAGATCCTCAGTCAGCTGCTGACCAAAGCAACTTGATTGATAGGGGTGTGTGCATCTGTGTTGGAGGTAGGAGTAAGCATGGCAGCAGATGTCAGTGAGGGAGAAGAGGGTGGCTGGGGCAGAGCTCGGGGGTCATGATGCCAACACTTGAGAAAGGAGGAAGAATGGGAGAGGAGGACCACTCAGAGGGTAGTTAGCAGGCATTTGCATTTTGTACCTTCCCAGGAGCACTGGCAGCACAGTGTCACATTTCTTGAGAAGTGGACATGTAGCATCATGTGCTTCACAGTGTCAGTGTGAACTCCTTCCTCAGGGCAGGCCCCAGTGTGAACTCCTTCCTCAGGGCAGGCCCCAGTGTGAACTCCTTCCTCAGGGCAGGCCCCAGGACAGCTTTCCAGAGGACAAGAACCGAGTCTAGATACATGGGGGAGTAATCTGTGATTGGATTAGAAGAGAGGTGAGGAGGTAGGCCAGGCAGGGGTTTGTGCCATGCTCTTGATTATCAGCGTTTGGAGTGATGCCCATTGGTGGTGATGTGTAATGCCCACAGCTTCCTAACTGGTCTTCTGACTCCACTTTGTCAGGGAATTCTCCATACAGAGAAATCTTTCAAAGTGTAAAACAGATTATGTTACTTCCCTGCTCAAGACTAAAATACAGGCTCCCTGGAGAGAGAAACAAGGCCCCTAGGGATCTCTGACCTCATCCCCCCAACCTTCTGTACTCCCTCCTTTCACCCTCACAGCCAACCTTGTCCAAGAGCATCCTTGTGTTGGAAAAGCTCTCCCCAAGTTGTACCCTTCACTCTCTATTTCCATTTTTAGATTTCTGTTCAAGTCGCCTCCGCTCAGTTTTCCCTGAACCTGCTAAGATAGGGCTGTTTCATTCCTGGCATCTTACCTTGTTACACTCTTTCTGCATGACAGAAAAGTTATGTTTATTATATATTACAAATTCACTTAATTGCTTGTTTCTTTCTTGTTTTCCCCACCAAAGTGGAGTCTCTATGAGGGCATGGAGTTTTTTCCACCACTACATCTTCAACCTTTAAAAAGTGCTTTATGGATGTTTGAATACATAAATAATAATATCTATGGCAAACTGGTAGAACCTTGATGATATCAGCTGGGAAGGGGCATCCCCAGGGTACAGAGAAGCATGCATGGGCTTGAACAGTTCAGAGACAAGTCCCAAGACAGAGCCCACGGCAGCAGCAGCAGAGAGCATGGGCCAGGTGTTTCTGACTTTCTGCCACTCTGGGGACACACCCAGTCCAGAGAAAGCAAAATAGGGCCTTGGCCCTCCCTTCCGACTTTTTCCTAGTTTAGGTGAGGGAGATGAAAGGAAATAGCCAGAGGAGGAAACTGTTGAAGAGATGGGCTGAGAAAAGAGATGGAGACGCTGAGGATCCAGGAAGAGGAACCTGGCTTGTAGGGAGCTGAGAGAAGCTGCTGGGGCTCCCCACTGGGAACTGAGAAGCATTGAACTACATACTGGGCCTTCAAAGGGCAGTCTGGGGCCCAACACTGAGTTCAACTTCCAGGGGAAAAGTAGGGACTTGCCTCAGGAGGGGAGGGCCTTTGCTAATGAAACCCTCCTCTTGGAATCTTCTCAGTTTGCTTGCTCCTCAGACTTCTGGGAATTCCCCACTTCCTGATAGGAAGAATCGAGCTGTGGTGGGATTTTCCTCAGCCTTGGAATTTGGGACACATTCTAGCTTTCACTATAATGACTTTACCTTTCACATACAGACTCCCCTCCTCAAACACATCCACAGATAGGGTGGGGAGGGGCTACACACACACACACACACACACACACACACACACACACACACACACACACACAGAGGAGCAGATTTTCTCCTCTCATTGCCTCAGAAGCTGCTGTCTTGGAGGGCATACTTAGAGAACTGCCCCTCTTAAGGTGGTCACTCTCAACTCCCATACTGTTGAACCTACAGCCCCTAAGTCCCAAGGGTCTCTGTTTCCGGATAGGGAGGAGGCTTTTGCTCAGACTATGCTGGTTCATCTCAGAGGGCCTCCTGCTGTCTGTGGCGTGATTCACTCCAGCACAGTCACACAGTTCTTCACCATGCCTCTGCTTGCTCTAAGTGTTCTTTTCCTTCTGTTAGCGCTGCAGTTGAGGGAATGGCACCAAGGCTAGGCTGAGAAGACTTGGTTAAGCAGTGGCCTCAGGGACCCTACTGTAGTAAAAATCCACTGGCTGATGTCTGGGGTCTAGACAGTAGCCACATGAATCTTGAGTATGTGTCTGGTCTAAGACATGTCCCAGGCCAGCTGTTGACTCACAGGTCTCAGAGCACCTGCTACTTCTCTGGAGCAGTCTCTTAATTTATTTCAACCGATGCTGTCTCTGCCAGGCCTCAGAACAGGGTACTGAATTGGGAAAGAGCAACAGAATACAGACCTCACAGTTTCTGCCATATTCAGTAGCTCCCAGGCTCATTCTGACAATGACATATGGGCTTCTATAGCATGTCAGGCTCAGGGCTGGGGTGTGGTTGTGAGGAGTTAGCATGGTATAGACAGTCAGAGAAGGCGTTAGAAGGAAAGATAAGATATCATTCCCACATAGCAGGTAGACTATGAAGAGTAGTAACACTTCCACTCTGAAGATGGGGTGCCACCTCACTCTCCTTTATTATCTCCCTGAGCCAAGAACATCCAGGCAAGGGAGATGCAGCAATGGGAGAGGGGAAGAGAGAATTGAGAGAGATAAAAAGGGCTGTCAAAGAAGAAGGGAGCCCAGGGGTCCTATAAAAGACTAGCCTCAAGCACACTTGTCTGCCAGTTCTGGAGACCCTCCCACAACAGGATGCTTTCTGTTCAATAAACATTTGTTCCTTGTGTGTTCAATTCTTTTCTAGCCGTTGGGAAGAACCCAGACACCTGGGCAGCTGATCAGTTTCTCTGACACTCAAATATGGGGACTAAATTATGAGTATAACATGTCCATGAACTAAAAAACACATAGGTTGTAGTTGAGGAGAGAAATATTGAAGCCAGGAACTCCACTCTATGGTGGAAGTACCCGAAAAGCAGATGGCTCCTTCTTCCAGCCATCTTCATTCTGTCTTCCAAGAAGTCTTCTCAAGGCCCTGCCTTTGTGCCTGTCCTTCACTCAACCACTACACATACTACAAGGCTTTGTTGTTACATTTCAGCCTACCTGCACCCTGTATCCATATTCCAATCAGAACTTGAGTATCTAGAGGGAACAGCCGGTCTCTATTATATCCCTAGTGTCTTACACAGTTGCACAAGTTTTCAGAATAAGTTTAACATGATGACGTTGAAACATCTTACTGTAATACATACCAGAGATGCTGGCAGCATACTTGCTTTGTTGAAGAAGAAGAAATGTTTAATTCTGAATAGTGAGGATAAAAAGAGGAAAGAGAAAATGCAATTGCAGGCAGACCGTATAGGGTATCCAGGTCCCAAAGAACAACAGGACAAGGGTTCCCCGGGGCCCAGAGCCAGTGGAAATATAGCCTACTACAGTACCTGGTGCATGGTGCCTAAAAGAGGGGACGGAAGGTGGGGGCAAGGAATACCCCTCCCCAGGTCAAGGGAAGTCTTCATACCATGCCAAGGGGGCTGCTCTTTGTTCTATACACTCAGAGCTCCTCTGAGAAATGGTTAAGAATGGACTTGCTGAAGCAGACCAGAATTTGAGGAAGGTTAAACTGATAGTGGTGTGGTTGTTCCATTTGGGGAATGCATCATTAGTGAAGTTATCTCCTTTGCCTCTGCCTCTTGGGAGTGACAAAGAGGCCAGTGGGGGATTAGCAGAGAAGTCAGTTAGGAAAGAATCATAATGTTAGGAAACAGATGACAGAACAGGAAGACAGAAGCAAACTTAGTGGCGACTCGATATGGGAAGTGAGACTGCATTGTCCAGAGTGAGCGAGGGCAGATGCCAAGGCAGAGGAGGAGAGGCGCGACATTCTGAGCTGTTACTAGGGTAGTAGTTCTTAGACTTCGACACCACAGTGAGGAGAGAAAAGAGTTTTAGAAGTCATCCTTAGTTCTAGTGCATCTTAATAAGCTATGGATGCCTCCCTCCTATGAGTGTTCAAAGGAATTTGAAACTTACGCAAATGACATCTTTTTAGCCTGTGAAAATGTTTCACAGACCTCACCCAGTTTTAGCCACCACCTCCTCTTTTCTCCTACCCACCACCATGGCAACTCTTCCACTGAACAACAGGGAGGTGATGTCAGGAGAGGTGGCATTGTGTAGAGGACACAGGGAGGCTCTGCTGTCATCAGGGATGACATCAGGGGCCCAGCCTACGTCCTCAGCTTTTAGATACTTGGTGTCTCCACCTCTGTCCCACTGCATGGCTATGCTCTCTCGTTGCGCTTTCTAGACCTACTCACTACCTAGAACCACCTCAGCTCTGAATTACTTGTCCTGACATCCTTCTAGACCCGCTCCACCTCCCTAGCCAATCTCATTGCCTTTATCTGAGGTCTCACTCCTCTTTTTTCCTCGCTGTCTGAAGCCCACCCTGTTCACTTTCCTCTCTTGTAGCTGAGAGCCTCCTCTACAATACAAGTTCTTTGTTTCACCCTTTGGCACAATCCCAAACATGGATACACAAGCTCTTCTCTTTCTTGGAATGGTGGCTACATGGCCACATGGATTTCTGCTGGAGAAAGTTGTCTGGGCCATCTTGGTCTCTTCCACTTGAGCCTGAGGAAAGCCTGCTATGCTATCCTTAGGGAATTTGTTCTACTCCTTGAACAATTGCCTCTGAAAATCTCATTTCTTGTTCTTAAGTCTTCAGCACCTGAATTCTCAGCAGATGATAAATCTCTTCTTCCAACAATACAGTGGGCCAGCCATAATGGTGCATGCCACCATCAGGTCAGCCTGGACTATGTATAGAGACCAGTTTCTAAAAAAACTAAAAAGGAGCCGGGCGGTGGTGGCGCACAACTTTAATCCCAGCACTCGGGAGGCAGAGGCAGGCGGATCTCTATGAATTTGAGACCAGCCTGATCTACAAGAGCTAGTTCCAGGACAGCCTCCAAAGCCACAGAGAAACCCTGTCTCGGAAAAAAAAAAAAAAAAAAAAACAACAACAAAAAAACTAAAAAGGGATGTAGATTAGTAGTAGAACACTTTTATAGAATGTGCAAAATTATGTATTCAATTCCCAGTATCACAAAACAAATGATAGAATAAAATAAAGTCAGACCTTGGAGACAGAAACACCTCCAGTTTCCCATAAACCAACCTCCTGGACCCTTCCTCTGTATTTGGCCTCTTGGCTTAATGGAAGCTGTGTGCCCTGTCTGACATTATCATTTTTCTTCTGTATCTAACTCCTTTCTTGGGACCTTCTCCCTATTTTCCTTACTTTGTAACAACTTCCGCTCTCCCCACTAACATTTACCAGTTTGCAGCTCTAATATCAAACAAGCCCTTCTTTGATCCAACCTCCTCCTCCTATTACCACCACTTCTTTCTTAGAAAAACATCTCAAACACCCACCATTGGCCCTACAGCTAGCCGGGATGTTTTCTCTGCAAAACAATATAAGTGGACTGTGGTCTCCAGGGCCACTAATGACCTTCTCCATATGGGAAATGCTTCAGTTCTTGGATGTATGATTTTTTTCTCCACTGTGAGTCACTCCTTTCTTCTACCTTAGCTTCTGTGATGTTTTCCTGTTTCTCTTCCTCTTTCAAACACTAAACACTGGAGTCAATGAGATGTTTATTGTGGCAAATGTTGTGTATCTTCTAAATATTAACTGGCCTCCATATGCCTGATACTTGAAGTGCCCTCCAGGCTGACCTTGACCCATGTACTCCTCTTTCCTGAACTTCAGAGCTGCACAGTCAGTTACCTGTAGGGTTATCAGTCTTGGAAGACAAAATTGGAGTTTCAGATTTGAGTGATTTTAAAAACACAAGTATACCTCCATGGACTATTTAGGAATGATTTATGCTAAACAACACTGGTTGCTTATCTAAAATTCAAATTTAACTGAGCATCGCCTGTTTGATATGGCAACTCTATGCGACTTGAAATCTTTTTCTGAGGCCTTCCAGGTAGCTCCACACAATTAAAGCCATAGGTGAACATCATACAAACCATTTTTCGCCACCCATTGAGTTATACAAGTGAACAGAGTTCTTGACTCCATTGGTCTCCTTTGCTCCTAAACCCCATTATACAGCCCTAACATGAAATGCAAAAAAAGAACTGCAGTGCAAATCCTCCAGGTCATGTGATGGCCACAGAAGGCCTCAGAAGGTCCAGCCTTGTAATCATCCCACCAAGGTCACCCCAACCTTCTACCTGCCACGGTATTCTTTCTGATGCTTATTGTGATTATCACATAATGGCTAAATGATTTTATTTAAATTCATGTTTTCTCATGACTCTCATTGGTTTGTATTTCAAAATCCCGAACTCTATGGGATCCCCAATTGCCCTGCACAGCCCAACCTTTTCTTACCCCCTCTCCTGTTTTTGAGCCACCATAACTCTCTCTACAGCCATTCTAAGTTTCTTGCAGTTCCATAAGAGTTCCCAGTTTGTTCTTGCCTTGGGTCTTCCCACATGTAGTTTCCTTGCCTGAAACAATCTTTTCCTCTCTTTTTGTTCTTAGCTCAGGACAGGCCTTTAACCCTTAGTCCTTTGTTACCCTTCAATCCTATATTTCCTTCTTGGAGAACTTATCATCTTCTAATAACTTGGTCAATACCTGGCACTGTTTGAACAGGACATTGCCTTCTCCTTTGCGTCCTGAACCCCTAAAACAATTCCTGACACAGACAATGAGTGCAATTCATATGGCAGGAATTAATGAAAGCCTGATCTTTCTCCCCATCCATCCTCAGAGGGCTCCTCTTGTCTTCTTGTGAGCTCTAGCACAAAGTAGCCCTAAGAAATGGGTAGTTTAAAAAACAGACTACTGCTTGCTCACTGTTTTAGATTGGCATGTTGTGTGTCCATGAGTGTCCAATTGGACTTTCTCCATCAGAGATAGCAGCAGGGACATCAAGATGGAGAGCTAGCATGTGTTGATATTTTCATTTAGTGAATGCATGTCACTGACAATATTATCATACTACAGAAGCTTGGATGGGAAGCCACTGGAATACCTACAGAAAGGCCACGAGAGTCCATTTTTATTTCCCCATGGTATTTCCTTTAGGAAGTTCTTCCCCAATGCTCTGATTACAAAGCTGGGAATTCTTGGGTCATCATATGGCTTGGGAGGATTCTCACTACAGTCTTTGTATCTCAAAAGATCTGTGCAGCCTTTTCATGACAGTAGTAGGACCCTGGCAATTGTCAGTGAAGAACAAACAGTCTGAAGAGGAACAGGTAGAGTTGAGGCCAAATGAAGGAGCATGTGGCATGAGCAATAAGGAATTACCAATGAGCTCTGCCATTACTTTGCAAAGATGAAGAGACACTGACAAGGGTAATGGTGGCCGTATTAGCTGGATGCAGAATACATGAATGACTATGGGAATATGGACTGTGACTTATAGTAGTGGTTCCACCAGTCAGTGGGACCTCCAAAGGCAGGCCCAGTAAATCACCAGGCCAAGATGAAGTGTCCATAGGACAGTGCCCCCAAGATCCTTGCAGTGGAGGCTGCCATGCAGCTGAATATTGACAAATACCATGACAGAAAGCAATCCAAGTACTAGCTTGTCATTCCCCTGAAGTTTGAACCTTGGGCAGGGACCCAGGGAGTGCTTCCAGAGTTCCCAGCCTCACCCCTTTGCTTTTGATATATCATTTTTCCTTCTGAGGATTCTCAGGGGAAGAGGTCCCAAATTGATATAAACATGTTCGCCAAATTCCTGGTGGGTCCTCACATAGTGGATGTGCTCTATCAGCCACTGAGAATTCTGCCCGAGAATGCCAACACGAGAAAATTTTCCTTGACATAGAGTGATAGTTTTGTGTACATTCCCCCAGTCTTTTGATTCTGTCAGTAGCAGTGTCCAGATCATTGAAGTTCTTGCATAGAAAAGAAAAGGAAGGAAGGAAGGAAGGAAGGAAGGAAGGAAGGAAGGAAGAAAGGAAGGAAGAAAGAAAGAAAGAAAAAATGGATAGATTTTACACCTATGTGTCTTCAGGTGGAGTGTCTCAGTCTTCCAGATCCAACATCAATAGCTCAGCCCCTTTCTGGTGTTCTTTGAATCATGGATAAACAGAGGAGAGAGGCAGAACAGTCAGATAGAGGGGCCTGGTAACCTCTGGCAGCATGATGCTAAAGACTGGAAGTGAGAAACCAGCAACTAGAGCATCTTGGTCTCCAGGCCTAGCTACTGATGTGTGGCCTTCCAGCATGGCTCTCCCTCCTTCCATGAAGACTGCTCAGCAAGGTGTTTGTTATATTTGGGGATTAAGTAAGGTGTCTAGGACACCCACGTGGCAGACTTTTGTAAGGGGTGGGGGGTGTCCTAGAATTAAGATTGATCAGGGCCAAAGGAGTTAAGTGATCACACTGTGAGGAGTGAGAGTGCTCTTGGAGAACATGGAATGTCCAAGAAGTGACCAATGAAAATGTATTAAATAGCCAGGGAAACTCTTGAGTTTGTGGAAAGCCTGGTGTATAGAACTAGTTCTAGTATAGACAAGGCTACACAAACTCTATCTCAAAAAACTGAAAAACAGGAGAAAAAGAAAAAAAGAAAGAAAGAAGGAAAGGAAGAAGAATGTGTTAGACACTGGCATGGTTTGCTGTAGGAAGAGAAGTGAATGAACAAGAACTAAAGAGGAACCAGTGTCCTGGAGGTGGAAAGAGAACCATGTAGGTATGAAGGCCGGAAACCTGGGGGCAACATTTAAGAAGCAAAGGTTGAGCAACAGTCAGCTGCCCCCAAAAGGGGGAGCTCTGAGAAGTGACTACTGGGGTTGGAAAAAAGGATGTCAGCAGTAGCCCAAAGAGGAACATTAGCTCATTTCTTGAGTTCGCCCCCTCTATTCTCACTCTATGGACCCTCTATGATCAGGTCATCTTTTTCTGCCCCACCCCCATCATGTTCTACAAGACTGGTTTCTGACTTGGGGGATGGTCCATAGCTCTGGTGAAGTTCCACAGCTTATCCGTCTCATCTCCAGAGCCTAGAACTATGTACTGAGGAAGATACCGGTGAGGCTCCCATCTTAGTAGGGTATTGATTCAGTGGAGTATGTGGCATGTCTACAACTCAGTTCTTCCCATCTATTTTATTAATCAGTGTGTGTGTGTGTGTGTGTGTGTGTGTGTGTGTGTGTGTGTGTGTGTAGAGGTCAGAGGACAACTTGTAGGAGTTCATTTTATCCTTCCACCATATGGGTTCTGGAGATTGAACTCATGCTGTCAGGCTTGGCAGAAAGTGTCTCTACCTACTGAGCCACCTCACTGTCCCTCTGTCCCCTCTTGCTACCATCTGCTCTTCTGTATAGAGTTTGCCTCCCACTTCTCCCTCCTATGAGCCCCAGAGCCTGTCTTCAAAAGGCACCACAGCTTCCCCAGTTCTCCACCTCATCTTACCATTCTAGAAAAAAACAAAAAACAAAAAAAAAACCACTTTATTAACATCTCTTTTAAGAAAACAAAGACCAAAAGAAGCAATAAGTCCACCCCAGCAGGGATAAGGGGCACTTGCAGCTGTGTCTAGCTCCTTGTCTATGTTCCTGCCCCCTCCCCAGGACCCTCATGGCCTTTGACCTTTTAGATTTTTGGTAAAACTTCCTTCTTTTCTTCATCTCAATTCAGCTGAGGAGAAGATCCCCTCCAAGTGCCCTTGTCATTTGTAGGTAATCTATCCTTTGGCTCTCAGGCTAAGAGGATCCCCATCCCACCAGCTCCATATTTACTCTAAGATGTTCCACCAGAAGATATTTTCTACAGACAGGACTTGGGATATACAAATCTTCATAATTAAATCTTATAAACATCACTTTTTAAATCATAACACTGCCATCCTCAAAAACTTATGGCTTCCTGTACCTGGATGCCATGGGGAAAAGGATTCATCACTGGGCTTTACTCCCTTGGTTTAGGTCCTGGAGAAGGTAGAAGGAAGTCTGTTATATCTGCCCCAAAGTCCCTTTGAACTTGTGTGTGTGTCCCTCTCTAATATCCCCACAGGCTTCAAATCAATGAAGCAAGGGAATCTGGCCAAGAAGGAGAGAGTCTTAGGGTACTGAGTGAACTGAGAGAGCTCAGAAGGCCTCCTGAGAAGCCTTAGCCCCTGTGTGGCCAGCCACATATCACACAGAAGCATTTGTAAACTGCAGCTTCTGAATGTCTAGCCTCATCCTATTGCCTAAGGGACAGGAGGTTTGAATCCAACACCACTGCCATTGGCCTCTTGGGCAAGGACTTCTTTCCTTTAGACTTAACACTCTTTAAGTGAAAATGATGGGAGTAGGTCCTGTGGCCCATTCTCAGTCGGCCTTTTCTTTTCTCTCCTCCGAAGCACACATTTGCTCCAGCCCAATCCATTTTCTTTTGCCTTCTAAAGACTCTAGACAGAAGGGCAAGTCAACTTTTCCCCACCATTAGCTTGAATTGATTTGGAATAGCTGCATTGAGGAACCTACATCCTGAGTTAGTGGAAAAAGGTGCTGCAATCAAGTGGCAATGTCTGCTGTGGGAAAGAGACAAGAGTCATGGCATGTGACAAGGGTCATGTCATGTGTGCTAACATTGGCTTACACTCTTTTGGCCTTCCACGTTTGACTGAAGCAATTTCCTCTTTGTGAAATGCTCTCTGTTATCTCATTTTCCTCTCTTGTCCCAGTCCTTCTGAAGTCTGGATTCTTGAAGAAACTGGAGTACTTTCCCAGTGCAGAAAAGCTCCTGGTCCTTAACATTCTATTGTAGTCAAGAATTCTGTTAAGGAACATTATTCAAGCTATTCTTGTCACAGGACAGAGGGTGGGGCAGTAACTACATGAGATGGTCCATATTTTAGTTACTTTCCTTGTTTCTGTTTTCAGAACTCATGACTACAGCTTCTATCAATAAAAAGATAACCAAATCAAGCTAAATGTGGAAAGTGAGGCCCCCTCCTGTGCTCCTGGGACATTGACTGTAGGCTGTCTGGTGAGGTTCAGTTCACCCTGGCGGGTGGGTGTGTAGCTGCCCTTGCTAATGAAGCTGGGAGTGGAAGCAGCAAGGCCTGAGGCTGTGATAAATAACCCAACAAAAAGCAACACAGGTGGAAGGAGCTTATTTCAGTGCACAATTCCAGATTGCAGTATAGTGTTTAGGGGAAGCTAAGGCATAAACTTGAAGCAACTAGTCACAGCACATCCACATCTAAGAGCAGAGAGAAGTGGGTGCATGCATGCTTGGTGTTCAGCCAGCTATCTCTCCTCTCACATAGTCCAGGACCCAAAACCAGGCAGTGAGGTCCCTGCTTTCAGGGACCCTGGGTGTCCTGGTTGTTTTTGTTTGTTATTTTGTCAATTTGACACAAGCTAGAAGAACCTCCAGCTTGATATTTTCTCAGTTGAGACAATGCCTTAATCAGATTGCCTGTAGGCAAGTCTATGAGGCATTTTCCTGATTAATCACCACTCATGGTGCCACCCCTGGCTAAGTGGTCCAGGGTTTTATAGAAAGCAGCCTGAGCAAGCCATGGGGAGCAAGCCAATAATCAGCTCTCATCTATGGCTTCTGCTTCAGTTCCTGTCTCCGGGTTCCTGCCCCTTCTTCCCCAAGTTACTTTTTGATCATAGTGTTTTTATCACAGGAATAGAAACCCTAAGACACTGGGTCGCCCCACATCAGTTATCTCCCACAGACTGCCCATGAGCCAACAACCCCTTGCTGAGTCTCTCTCTCTCTTCCTGGTGATTCCCAGGTTGTGATCAGTTACTTTTCTGGTGGCAGTGATAAAATTCCTGAAAGAAGCAGCTTAAGAGAGGAAGGTTTTCTTTCTGCTCTGTAGGGAGGCAGTCCACCATGGTGGGGAAGGCAGGCAGTGCTAGAACCAACCGCTCCATCACCCCCTCTTCTGATGATGCATCACAAAAATAAGTCCGGTGTGGGTACTCAGAAGGGTGTGCTGGGCAGAAAAGCTTTTCTGAACACAAGGACAGAGCAGAGACTCAGATGCTGCTAGTGCTGACCGACTGTGGGGCCGCCCACACTGCACATCTTCAGACAGGGCCCACTAGGCTTAGTCAAGCAGCAAGACCCACAACTGGTTCTTTAGAATCTGGTTTCAAAATAAGGGTGGGGCTTTTGGTGAGAGGAGGTGGGGAAGTTCCAGCTGTTAGGAAAGTGTGAAGGTTCAGAAGTGAGAACCAAGGAATCTGCTTTGGAAACTGTCACTGGGCAGCAGCCGGAATCCTTTCTGCTCCTCCAGCAGGAGATCATCTCGTTTAAACAGCTCACATTGTTCTTTCCCACCCTTGTGCCATCTTCCCTGAACCCGTGAGTGCTAGCAGCCGTTGAGAATTATTAGCCTGTCAAGTCACTTACAGCCTAATGTCATTGGTATCCTGGAGCTGATGTCGGCAGTGTGAGTGTCCCCAGAGCAGAATGAATTCCCTGAAAGTAGTGTGTTCTATAAGAGCTATAAATCCAGGACTGTCTCTGGGATGCCACAGAAGCTTCAGCTTCCTGATTTACTAGGCGGTTATTCCCTGGTTGCCGCTGCTGGCTGGAATCCCTGTCTCCACTGGACTCCATGTGGGATGGGGGATGGTTGCAGGAAAGACAGGAAATAAAAACTCAATGTCTGGTGCTTAGTCCCGTGAATGACTGTCCTCCTCCTTTGCCATTGTGTTGTGTCAGCGGTGGGTTGCCTTGCACCCATTCTTAGCTACAGTCTGATCTGTGTGTGCTTGTTTTCCCTCTCCTATTTTACAGGCATTTTAAAGGCAGACTCTGATGTTCGCTTCCAGGGTCTGCCTCCCTTGCTCCTCAAACCTCACTGGGCTTATGGGAAGCAGGATACAATGGGGTGACTGGACTGATTAAGTGACTCAATGGAGAGGAGGAGGGGTAGATTAATTCTAGAAGGGCATCCCAGGAAAGCCCAAGTCACCTTTCTGAAAGTCAGCAACCAATCTGGGGAACCCATTACCTCTTTGCCTAGTCCTTCCACTGCCAGCTCTAGGCTGGGCCATGCTCCCACAGCCTCTGGGGAGCATGGTTGGCCTTCAGTTCTGTGTGTTTCAGTTGGCCCTGTGAACAGAGCCTGTTCCAAGACCAATGTGAATGATTTGGCCACCTCCCTGTTTTATAAGACCCATTCCTGAGCTGGGTCCTACAAACGTCTCCTTGCCTTTCTATCTTCAGAGGCAAAACATCTGGGCCATCCTCAAGTCCTTCATGCATCTCTTCTTGTAATGGGCAGGGGACTTGGTGAGCCTCAATTTTGGGCATGGGTAAGGTGGTGACCTGGGCAGCAATTTGAGAAAAGCACCAGGGGCCCCCTGCTGTCTTGCAGCTCCAAGCCCACTGGGGTGACCAGGACACAGGCTTATTGCGAAACCCTTCGAGGCAATGCTTGCGTGATAAGCACCACATGTGTGGAGAAAGCTCAGCCCAGCCCTGTCTGGCTTTGCCTGGGTGGGCTGGGGTCTGGGAGGGACCCACATAAAGAAGAAGAGGGCTGAGCATTTGGTCAGCCTGGTAGAGTGCTTGCCTAGTATGCACAAGCCCTGGCTTCAAATCCCAACCCCCAGCCCCCCCCCCTTCACACACACACACACACACACACACGAGAGAGAGAGAGAGAGAGAGAGAGAGAGAGAGAGAGAGAGAGAGAGAGAAAGAGAGAGAGACTGAGAGGAAAGCCAGAAGGAAGGTTTTTCCAAGAACATGGGAAACTAGTTTAGCTAGTCACCAGCTATGTGACTTTGGGCAAATCATCTAATCTGTCTGGACTCAGGTACTCTGTCACTGAGGTTTTCTGAGCAGACATGACACGGAGGTGTGGACTTGTTGCTGGAGTGCTCTGGGCATTTGCTGGCCTAGCAGCAGAGGCTCAGGCCAGTAAGCTGGGCAGGGGCCCTGTCATCTGTAACTTCTTCCCATGACCTTTGGCTTAGAGAATTGGACCTGAGAGGCCATGGGCTGGATACCAGTGCCTTAAGCCTGGGCTTCAACTCACCCAGCCACACTTTTTATTCAGTTCCAAGGCTACAGTGACAAAGAAGAAAAGGACCCTAGATAGGATAGGGGGGTGGGATGGGTGCAAAGAAACCACATGAGCAGCAGCCAGGACAGACAAAGATGTGCTGTTTCCCCAGCTTGTGGTATTTGTTTGCGAACAGCAGTGTTTTCATGGGACACTGTTCTTGTGTCTTCCAGACCAACAGAGGCTGTCTGTGCCCCAACCCCTCCCTGTCACAGGCTCCATCGCTGGCCTCCACGGGCTTGATGCATGTCCATGTCCCCTGATCTCTGCACTGGCTCTCCATCCTTGCAGTGTGAGCAGACTTGGCCCTCTGACAGGTGGAAAAGGCAGCATGACTTAAGGGGTGTGTAGAGCAGGTGCACCACAGCTTTGTGGATACCCAGCAGTATGTCAGGCAGGGAGTGTGTGCCTGTCAGGAGCCCAGACACCTGCCTCTGGCAGGCTCCACAGCTCCATAGCCCCACCTACATCCCAAATCTGGAGCCAGACAAGGCCCAACTTTTCTGAACTTTTGTCTGGACCTGACAGTTATGAAAACTGACACAGGCAGTCGTTGAGAGCACCTAGCACAGAGCAGTGATCATAAGTGCTTAAAATCCCTGACTTAGGCAGGGAACAGGACTATATCCCCGACTCTGCTGCACATTTGGCTAGGAACAGTTCACTAATTTGGGCTCATTGCTGTCAGCTCTTAGCAGCCTGGTGCTAAACACTGAGCCTAGAGGCAGGCTCTAGCTGGGCAAAGATCTGCTTCAACAAGTCGCCTTCTTCTTTTCCACTCTTCAGAGGACATTCAGAACATCTTTGGGTTGGAGTGATAGTAATCAGCCCCTGAAGTCACAATGTGCTTACAGATGTCCTCATTTCCCATTTCCCCATATACCTTACACACACACACACACACACACACACACACACACACACACACACACACCACAAGCATTGCACCCCTACCTTCATTAGATCAGTTTCAAAGTTGTGTGCTTTGCCTGCAAATAGGACTTGGAAAAGCGATCCTGACGACTGGGCAGCAGCAACTCCAGCTTGCTGCCATGGGAGAAACCTGTCCCAGAGTTGGCTGTGCTCATACACAGCCAGTAAAAACTGGACATCTGCTGGACCTCTCTGTTTTCACTCCCACCTGTCACCCAAGTCATGGTTCATCCATCTGCTCAAGGCCTTTGAGGCAATCTCCAGATATTTTGGTCCTGATTACTCAGGATATTTGGATATTTTCAAATATCTAGATAATAAGCTGAGAGAAGTACTACTACACACCCTCAGACATGGGGCCTTGGGAAGACTTTGTAGCTTGAGACAGATTGATTGTAGGTGAGGATAGGGTGTGCAGTGTTGGGGCCTGGTAATGGAAAGTGAAAATCCAGGCACAGTCTTGTGAGATAAAGGAACCAGCGTCTAGATCCTTGAAGTCAGATGAGCACATCTGCTTCATGGGTCAAATCCACCCAGGGCATCAGAGCTTCGTATTCATATGGCCATAGTTAAGGCCAATCCTCCCTGGATTGAGGGGACCAATTCCTGTCTCCTGGGCTTGTAAGACTAGGAGCAGAGGTGTTGACTGGAGACCTCCCCTGAGGCTGGTGGTCAGTAGCTGTAATGACACACATGATCTAAGTCAATAGCGACTCCATCTTTCTAGCACTAAAACCCCAAAGCCATGGAGTCCTCTTTTTCTCACATCCCACATCAAAGCCATCAGCAAATCTTGCCTTCCAGACGTGGTGGCACATGCCTTCAATTCCAGCACTTGGGAAGCAGAGGCCGGAGGTTTTCTGAGTTCAAGGCCACTCTTGAAAGGTTCAGGCATTATGCTGGCCTGCCCCTGTTACCTGGTGGAACAGGCAGTACCCTGGTCAGCCCAAGGTTCCATGGGAACTAAGTCTGCACGCAGATACAGAGGAACCCTTTAAAAGATAGGCCCCTGCCCATTTATGCTCTCTGTTCCCTCTCTCTGTTCCCTCTCTCTGTTCCCTCTCTCTGTTTCCCCCCTCTGCTTTGTCTCTGCTTTCTCTCTACTCTGTCTCCCACCTATGCTCTCTGTCTCTCTATGGTGACCGGCCATGGCGGTCAGCCATTTACCCCTGTTCCTCTTCTTAGTCTCCCCATTCTGCCAGGCCTTATAATAAACTTATAGTCTTATGTCTCATGTCTCAACATTTCTCTTTTCTTCTTTTTAAACAAAAGAATAACAACTCTGGTCTACAAAGCTAGTTCCAGGATAGCTAGGGCTACACATAGAAACTCTTGTCTTAAAAAACAGCAAAAAATCTTACCTTCTTCTCTACTATCCAGAAGTCCCCTCCCCCCCACGCCCCTTCTCACTGCTTGCTCTTACTTCTCCCAGGCAGATATAATCTGTCATCCCTCACCCAAGCTGTCATAGAAGCTTCCCATAACATTTCCCATTGCCTGTCATGTCATAGAAGTTTCCCATAATATTTCCCATTGCCTGTCAGTCCTTTCTTAATATCAATGCCAGGGAAATACAACCCTCTGTGGCTCCCTACTTCCTTCTTGAAAGCCTATGCAGTATCTGGGAAGACAGCCCACATGCCCACTGCTCACCTCCAGGACACCTCCCAACTCCTCTGTCCCACCCCCTTTTGCTGCCATCTTTTCTCCCTCAGCACTTAAGACAGGTCTCCTTGGCGTGGAGTACGTGTTCCCCAATGGCAGTTTGATTCAGTCTCTTGCCTACACATTGAGCCTTTGCCACTGCAGCTACTATTGATGTCTTCCTAAGCTCAGAAACCTTCATTTCCTATCCTGCTTTTCTCACAGTGCTTAGCACATTCAGGCACACCTCAGGGCACTTCCTCTGTGTTGTCTGATGCATCTCCCAGAACTCACCAGGACCCATCCCTGTGTGAGTGAGACTCTCACAAGAAGTCTAGGAAGTGGCTTAGGCAACCCACTTCTCCCAATGGCAAAACCCCCAGGTTTTCTACAGAAAAGGTGTGATCTCAACAGGTACTTGGCACAGGGTTGGGAAGCAATGAACAATGGCTCATCTGTCCTTCATTGTCCTCCTCTTTAAGGTCTTCCCACCTGGGGGCCAGATAGCACATTTAGCTACAAACCATTCCCTAGGTCCCCTCTGCACAGCTGAGGCCAACTGCACTATTCCTGATTTCCCCCCTACTTCCTTGAAGGGGGGTGGGAGAGGAAGAGTAGCCTAGACAATATAAGCATAAAGCCGTCTAGTTTATGAAGTGTAGGTTTCTGATCCAGTCCTCAGAGCAGACACACCCTGCCTTATTTCCAGTACCTTCTAAAGAGGCTGTGTTCTTGTATCAGAGGCCAGGCCAGGCTCTCTATATGCCCTGCTGTCCCCCTCTCCCCTAGACTCCACCTTCCCCCTGCTATCTATCTCCCACCTTCCCCCTGCCCTGGAACTAGAAACCATGCACTTGGCGTCCACTTCTTTGGGACAGTAGATTTCTTCCAAGGAAATAGTACCCTTAGCCTTAAGGGTGGACAGAACAATGAACATAATGGGCTTTGAAACCTGCAAGTTTTGCTCAAACCTAAGATAAATGGGAGGCTGTACAGTTGGGATCAAGACCTATCCAAAGCCAGCATGACAAAGAACGCCAAACTAAAGGGCCAAAGGGGCAGTTAACATGACAAGTGTGTGCAAAGTTCACTTTCCTTGAGTTAGGTCACTTTGGCTAGGGACTTGCACTATGACCAGAGTGGATCAGAAACATGCACTTTATATACCAGACAGCACTATGATATTTTGTAGTTTCATTTTTACCTACATGTATGTATCTGTGTGGTCTAGTGTGTGTGTGTGTGTGTGTGTGTTCATACTTGTGTGCATGAGCACTCTAGAGGAAGGTGTCAGATCCTCTGGAACTGAGGTTACAGGCATTTGTGAACCACCTGTATAGATGTTGAGAATGAACTTGGGTCTTTGGAAGAGCAGCATAGGCTCTTAACTATTGAGCCATCTTTCCAGCCCCAGCTCTGATTCTTAACATTGACTCATTCATTGGTCATCCTCCTAACTGGCTGTGAGTGAATGGGGACCATGCTAACACTGTCTGAAAGCAAGACTCAAAGAGGAAAACACATTAAGCAAGTTCACAGGTATTAATAACAAAGCAATGCTTAGAAGGAGGACAAGGGCATGCATCAGGAGAACTTGTCTTAGTGGAGGGGCATCAAAAAGGGCTTCTCAGAGGAGGTGCATTTGAACTGAGAACTACTTGCAGGGCATTGATTAATTCTAAAACTTCCCAGATGCCAAGCAGATTCCCCACATGCAGTACCTAGGAAATAGGATCTGGAGTCCCTAAGCCACATAGGGCCACAAGTAAGGGGCAGATATGGGGATGGGATGTCCTGAGAGTGCAGCCTAGGCTGGGGCTTCAGTAATATGAGGGCTGCTCTTCAACCCTCTTGACCCTGCCCATCCCCCAGCATACCCTTGAATACACTGAGCCACTGGGACAAGACAGCAAGGTTCTGGCAGCTCAGCCACCCGTGGATGCAGAGGGGCAGGGCCCCATGACCTCATCCCAATGGTGTCTTACAGCCCTGCCAGCAGGAGAAGAATATAAACAGGGAAAAGTCCCCAGTACTCTCCATGTTTGCTAAGGAAGACGGGGACATTGCAGACTCCTGCAGACTCCTGCAGACAATGTGCCTGCTCGGGAGGCCTGAATGGAATTCGGAATTCGAAAGTACTTGTTTCTCTGCAGAAAAAAATTCCAAAGATTGCTCAACATTCCTTTGACTCCAGGAGCAGAGTTTGGCAGCGGAAGATTGAAAGCCTGAAGGAATGGGAGCCTATGGGTGTGCCTTGCCGTACTGGCCAGGACAGTTAGGGGAATAGCCCCTCTGCCCTTCTCCTGGGGGGTGTGGGAGATGAGGGAGATGGCAGGGATTTAAAGTTCTTGCCCTCCCAATGGGGGAGCCGCTATGTTCCTAAGCCAGTCAAAGACTGGGAACCCAGACTCTCTAGCTCTATGCAGAGCCCTGTTTTCATAGCTGTCAGGGGCCATGGGAGTAGCTCACTCCCATTTAGCCATCTGTGCTTGCCAAGCAGAAGAGCTCTGTCTCCACAGCTCTGCTTGATAGTGACAGATACTGGATGACAGGCTTCCTTCTCCAGGAAATGCAGGCACTTATATTGTGACTCACACTGTAGTTGTTTTTAGAAATATCTGCCCTCTATCAGAAGGGAAAGTAAGACCCTTTTTGGTCCGTGTCTGTAGAATCCTGTAGGGTCCAGTTGGCAAGAGTTCTGGATGCTAACATGTTCACTGCAGCATTGTTCAAAACAGGAAAATGACATATTATCTAAAGGTTGAAGAACAAGATTAAATTAAGTATTAAATAAGTTAGAATGCATCCTTATGATCCATATGCCAGAATCTAAGTAGCTACTGGCAATTTCATTTTCAAAAATACTAAAAGATGGGAAATATTTAAATTAGAAAATTCATACTAACCACTATTAATAGTTTAGTGTTTACTTATTTTTCTGTGTAGATTTGAAATATAGTGAGATCCTCCACAATGTGATATGTATGGTGATAAATATTAAACTGTAATAATGGGAGGCTGTATCATTGTGGAAGAGAAAACCACCTTTGGAGTATAGGTGTGAGGCTCTATTATCATAGAAAGTATAACACAAAGAAACTGAAATCTCACCAGAGGTTCCCTGAGGCTCCTATGGTGAATGCTTGGTCTGTTGTATTCTGGAAACTTCCAAGCACGTTAGGAGGAGTGATCTGTTGTTAGTTGTTTTTCTACTCTTCACTCTTTTGGTTCTTTGGGGGCCTGCCACCCAGCTCTCAAATAAACCACACTGAGTCCTATTCTTTCTTATGAATGCCCAGCCTTAGCTTGGCTTATTTCTAGCCAGCTTTTCTTAACTTAAATTATCCCGTGTACCTTTTGCCTCTGGGCTTTTACCTTTCTCTATTTCTGTATTTCTTTACTTCTTTCTCTGTGGCATGCTGTGTAGCTGGGTGGCTGGTCCCTGGAGTCCTCCTCCTTACCCTCCTCAATCTCCCTCTCCCTAGATTTCTCTTCCTATTTATTCTTTCTGCCTGCCAGCCCCAACGATCCTTTCCCCTGCCTTGCTTTTGGCTGTTCAGCTCTTTTATTACACCAATCACATGTCTTAGACAGCAAAGTAACACAGCTTCACAGAGTCAAACAAATGCAGCATAAAAGAATGCAACACATCTTTGCATCATTAAACAAATGTAACACATTTTAAAATAATATTCTACAACAGGGTTCTAATGGGAAAAAGTAGGCTTCTGGAAAAAGTTAAGGAGACATGCCTTAACTGAGTCCTACTCCATTCTTCTGTCTCTGCTTCCTGTTTGCCATGGATGTAGCCTCCCATACCACTGTGAAGTGGGCCTCACCACAAGCAGAACCAACAGAACCAAAGACTGAACTGAAGGCTATGAAACTGCGAACTATGATAAATCATTCCTCTTAAATTGTTGGGGGGTTCTGATGTAGTTATGAAGGGGCTGATGACACACCCTTAGAACTCTGTACTAAATTGAGAGAAGTTTCCAAATGTCGGAAAAGCTGTCACTTCCTAACCTCGCCTTGTCAGAAGGGGAGAGTCTTGACTGCTTTGAGAATGAAGGCAGGGGAAATAAACATAGCTAATTTTACATACTCAGCATATTTTATACATGCTTTTAATGAACTTGGATATTGTATATCTGTCTTATGTATTTTCTTCTTTAATATTACCTTAATTCTCCATATCATTAATCATTTTCTTTTTTCTTTGTGCTTGCATGTAGGCTATGCATGTGGGCTCACCTGTGCACACTAGTGTGGAGGCAGAGGGTTATATCAGGTGTTTCCGATAATTGTTTATTATTATTATTATTATTATTATTATTATTATTATTATTATTATGAGACAGAGTCTCTCAATCAAACTGAAGAGCTCATTATTCTAGCTAATCTGGCTGTCCAGAGAATTCCAAGCTCCTCCTGTTTCTGCTCCCTAGTTCTGGGATTACAGGGCATTAACAGCCATGCCTGGCTTTTATATGGGCCTGGGGATCTCATGCCTATATAGCAAGCACTTTATCCATTGAGCCATTTCTTCAGCTCTAAATATTATTTTAAAGCATGCCATTATTGCAGACATTGGTGGGAGTAGTAAGAGGAGAGAGAGAGAGAGAGAGAGAGAGAGAGAGAGAGAGAGAGAGAGAGAGAGAGAGAGAGAGAGAAATTCCTTGACAAAAAAGGAAAGTACAACATTATGAGAAGTTTGGCTGGCTCCATCTTTCCCAGGTATCACTGTTTCAGGTTCTGGGATTTTCTAGTGTCTTGGTGGGTACAGATCTTCAGTGTACAGAAGGAACCAGACTTTTGCTGTGTGCCCCAAAAGTGTTTGACCTCTGGTGTTCCATTCCTAGGACCATCTGTCTATATGTCTGTCTGTCTGTCTGTCTGTCTGTCTGTCTGTCTGTCTGTCTATCTATCTATCTATCTATCTGCTATTTATTTGAGTCAGGGTTTCACTGTATAGCTTAGTCTGGCCTGAAACCCTGGATTCTCTCAATGCAGCCTCCCATGTGCTGAGATTCCAAGAGCAAATCACCAAGCCCTGTTTTATATCAGTATTTTAAAAAGCAATGGTCCTTATCCTTGGTTTTCTTTCTCCTTATTGCGGAGTACTATTTCTGCCCCAAAGCAAAAAATGTTTTTTTAATATTATTGAAATGTATTTCCAAATTCTCCTTCAGAGAAGCTGTTCCAGTTTACATTTTACAGTAATGACAGTGTGTGGTCTGCTGCCCTGTCAAGGGCTGGGGAGGCATTTCCTCTCTGTTAAAACCATGAATTGGTTTGAGATCTCAGTTAGCAGGCAGCGATGAGGTTAGGTGGCTGCTTTGGAGTGGGAGATTAAATCTTGAGAAGGCAGGGCTGGTGATATTGAGTCCTTTGCTTAACTGTATATTAACTTGGGAAAGCTTTTAGTAGTTAAAGGGGGGAAAGAGGATTGGGGTTGGGAGGATAGAAACTGGGTTTGGAAATACTGCACATTCAAAGCAAACCCCACATAAAACTTAGTCAATAAATATCCAAACACATTTCTCTAAAGGAAACCTGCAAATAGTTAAAGAAAATGTCAGTTTCAACATTTCATTCATTCTACTGGAAGAAAAACCATAGAATTGAGAATGTTTACCATAGAATTTTAAAGGGGGGAGTAAGGAATGAGTCACATATAGCCTGGAAGAAGAGAAGTGTAGAAAGAGAGCCTTATGTGCTGATGACACTCACATGTCTTTTCCTCTACAAGTCACCTTATTCTGTGGCATTATCACGTGGTAGGAAACGGGGCTGGATAGCTTATGACTCACTCACCTCTCCAGAGGGTTAGTGTGTTAGTTAGGTTTTCAATTGCTGTGATAAAACATCATGACCCAAAGCACATTGGGGAAAAGGGGTTTATTTCAGTTTCTGGTTCCATATCACAATCCATGATGGAAGGAAGTCAAGGCAGGAACCCAGAGGCAGGAACTGGAGCACGAGCCACAGAGGAGTGCTGCTTACTGGCTTGCTCCCCATAGCTTGTTCTACTTGGTTTCTTACAGCATCCAGGACCACCAGCCGGGGAGTGGCATCACCCACAGAAAGCTGGGCCCTCTCATATTAATCATTGATCAAGAAAATATATCACAGGCTTTCCCACAGGTCAATCTGGTGGGGGCATTTTCTTAATTGAGGTTCTCTGTCTAAAATGACTCTAGCTTATGTCAAGGTGACATAAAACTAGCCAGCACAGCTACCAAAACCTGTTTTTGTACTCAAGGTCAGAAATGTCAGGGAAGGGTTGTGATTGACCTCAGTCACTCAGCTGTTGCCCGAGGGTGAGCTGTGAAGATTGTTCACTGTGGGTCAGTTCAGTGTGGCTTTCTTTTAGCCAATAAAGGCTGTGGGGACAGGATTTAGGAGAATGGAGCCTGTATGTGAATCCTGTGATTAGAGTTTCATAGTTATTCTTAACCTCTTGTGCTGTGTTCTGGGAAAATCCCTCAGTTCCATTTTCCAAAGCTCTAATTATTTGTTCAACTGTGTTCTACCCTGAGCCTTCCCATCTGTTCAGACCCTGCATTCCTCGCTTCCAGGGATTCTTTATGTTTCTCTTTCTGTTCACATATTCTCCTAATTCCTTTGCTCAGTTCTTCATTGTTTTATAACCATTTTCAAGTTGCTCTACAACTTTTCTTTCATCTGGAGGGAGCTCTCTTATTGCTTTTGTTGGCAAGCTTCACATTTTCCTGTTTCTTTTCCATGGAGATGTTTGCTTCTTTTGAAGTGAAATGTGGCAGTATGATTCTTTTTTAATAGGGAAGTGGCTTGGAGTGATGGTTGGAGCTCAGGTTCCAGAGCTACAATACTCCAGGGCTCAAATGTTGGTTTTTTGACTTCTGACTAAGTGTGTGTGTGTGTGTGTGTGTGTGTGTGTGTGTGTTGACAGACTCACTGTTTAGGCCAGGCTGGCCTGAAATTCACTAAGTACCTCTGCCTAGCCTTGAACTTGATATCGATCTGCCCATCTTAGCCTCTTGAGTACTGGGATTATGGGTATGCAGCATTATGCCTATCTCTTGGCAGTTTTCTTCATCTCTTTGAGCCTTAGTTTCATCTAAACACCTACTGGTTCTATTTTTGTTGGGGGAAGAGTACTGATTGAGTGAATGAAATAAGGGAATGGGAAAAAAAGAATGAGTTTGGGTGTTGTATGCAAGAGTTGCTTGAAGCATGAGCATAGAGGATCATTTATTTGGTAACAAGCCCAAGTTATATCTGTTCCTCTGGGTCAAGTCTTTGTGTAGCTTCTCATGACTTGACTCTATTATAAGATTATTACAACTACCAACTGGCTCTAACACACCTGCTATAAAAAAAAAAAAGAGCACTCGTCATACATGCCAGCCTTTACAGTTGTGGGAAGGAAACTACTTCCAGTGGCTCCTGTTCCAACCTTTAAATACACCCAGCTGGATAGGGATGGTGAGGTCAGGGCCATAGTCTTTGAACACTCCAGTATCCTGGGCAAGGAGTAAGTGCTGTATCAGCCAGAATGGCCCTCCAGGTGTCTCTTATTGAGATAATTTCCTTTGCCCCTATCTTCAAGACCTCTTTTGAGTTGACAGTGAAGATTCTGTTGCCCATGGCTGCACTACCTCAAAAATCAAACCACTACCTGTTGGTTTGCATACCTTTGAATTACCCCAGGGCAGAATTTCCCAAACTTGCTCAAGAATAGAAATCTCTTGGGGAATGTGACAAAAACACAGATTTCCCATCACACTCCAGATCCACTGACTCTTCAAGGGAGGTGCCTTGGCATCTGCATTTTTAATGATTCTCTGGGAAAGTTTCGGAAATAACGACCTCTGTGGCAGAGCACCACACACTTCAATTTGCCAGGCTTGGGAGTTTTTGAAGAACGAAACCCTAAATCATTCACCATATGACTGTGAGTTTGATTTGGTGGTGGTCACGGGGGTGATCTACTGGCCAGTAACCAACTCTTGAATAGATAACCTGAGAGCTGTATCAGCATAGGCCAGTGACAGTAGTCCTAGGGGTTGCACCCATTCTCTGGGAATCCGCAGGAAACAGTGTCAAGGAAAGGCAGGGCTGTCTCCATGACTGGGACTTTTGCTCCTCTGGGGTGGGGTGGGAACAGGATGGTAATTTCCTGACAGAAAGGGAGGGTGCAATATTTTGTGCTTGTTTGGTTGTACTCTTTCCCAGGTGTCATTATTCCAAGTTCCAGAATTCTATGGCATCTTCTTGGGTGCAGATCTTCAGTGTCTGGCAGGACTTAGACTTTTACTATTCAACAGAAGATACGGCTATAAACAGATAGCATGACTTAGCCATTTATGGCTGTTGGCTGCTAACAAAAAGACTTCTTTTAATACCGTATCTGTCTAGAGAACGACTGAGTCTTGCTTTTTTGAGGGCAGTCTCTCTCCTGTTCTCTCTGTCCCTGCCTCATACTTTCATATCAAGTCTCCTAAGCACATAGTTAAGGATCTGGGGATGGTCTCCCTATCTTGATTCAGTCACATGGAGTTCATTCATTTCCATATCCCAGCTCAATCTCCCGTTTCTGTATTAAGACTATGTTAGTACAAAGGAAGGAGGCCAGAGAAGTGACTCGGTGGTTAGGGGCTCTTGCTGGGCTTACAGAGGACCCAACTCCAGCTCCCAACACCCATAATGGATGGGTCACTACTGCCTGTAAATCCAGTTCTTGAGGATTGGAGCCCTCTGGTCTCAACAGGCATTTGCACAATATCCACATTAGTAGTAATAGTAATAGTAATAATAAATAGTAGTAGTAATGATGATGACAATAAATCTTTCCTTTTAAAACCACTGTATTATATAATGTAGGATGCCATTTGAATCTCACAGGTATTCATGGGAAGACCTGGGAATATGGGCTGAAGAGGTGGTTCAGGCTTTAAGAGCTCTGCTTTCTCTTCTGGAGAACCAGAGTGCAATTTCCCGATCCTGCGTGGCAGCTCAGAATAACCTGTAAATACAGCCCAGTGAATTCAACACCCTACGCTTTGTCTAAAATGTTATGTGTAAGAGTATAGTCCTGTATGTGATGCACAAACATACATGCAGGCAGATTCTCTTACATATAACATAAAGTAAATAAAATAAAAAAAATAAAACCACTGTATTAGTGGGAACTGTGGATGTCACTCAGCAGGTTGAGTGCTTATTCAGCATTCATGAAGCCTTGGGTTTGCTCTCCAGCACTACATAACTGAGCATAATGGCACACACACACACACACACACACACACACACACACACACACACACACACACCTGTAATCCCAACACTTAGAAAGTACAGGCAGGAGGATCAAAAGTCTAAGGTCATCTTCAGCTAAACATGGAGTTCAAGGCCAATCTAGGCTACAGGAGACTGTCAAAAACAAAAACAAAAACAAAAACAAAACCCTTGGTGGTAAGTGATAGAAACAAAACTGAAATGCTTTTGGCAAAAGATGTTCAGTGAAAGGGTCACAGCCAGGATCAGAGTGTCCCCAGCGCCATCCTTGTTTTCTTCTGCTCATCCCACCCAGCTCTTGGACAGGCTTGGTTCAGAGGACAGAAATGTGACTCTGCTAGACTCACTGACTCACCTCTTCCCTGGGCACCAACAGAGCTACAAGAGTGGGGACATTGTTCTCCCTCTAGTTGCAGAATTTTAAGTGACAATGAAATGCTCTGTAGGGCTCAGTTTGGCTTCTTATCCAACTCCATTTTGTCCACATACTTAGAAGAAGCATTTCTCCAGAGGAGGTACTTTCTGAGTAGATAACCAATGGATGCACTCGATCCCATCAAAAATACTCATTCAAATGACAGCAAATACTATTGGAATGAAATAAAATAAAAATCTCCAACGCTGATGTATTACCATCTGTTGCTGTGGTAAAAGGCTATCATCAATTTGCCGGCTTCAAACGACACAAACTTAATGTCTTCCAGCTCTGTGGTCAGAAGTCCAACAGAGGTTACACGGGTGCTTTTCTGGAGGTCCTTGGGGGAGAATCCATTTTCCTACGATTTTTTTTAGCTTTTGAAGCTTTTCCAAATTCCTTAATCCCTGACCCTTCCCTTCATCTCTCTACCCAGTCAGAGGAGTTCTCAAACAGCTGTCTCTCTGGGTTTCTTCCGACTCCCTCTTCTCCTTGTGAGTGCTGTAGGCCCATCTGGACAGAACCTGTTGATAAGCTATCTCACTGCTCACCATGGTGGTCTAGTCATAGAGGCTAGGAGGGGGCAGGTGCTGTGATTTGGATGATTTAGTTGTGACCCCATTCGATGGAAGCTTGACTTCCAGTGTTAATGTTGAGATGAGATAGGACTGTTAGGAGGTGTGAAGCCTTGGGTTGTGCCTTCATAGAGGATTGCATAGTTCTTACAGGACCCAAGTGTTGCTCTGGCTTCTTGTCTCACTATTGGTCTCTGTCTGTTTACAAACTCCCACCATGGTGTTTTTTTATCATGATGTGACCCAGTCCAAGGGCTCTCACCAGAGGACAAATCAATGTCATCACCTAGAGCTGGACTTCTAGACTCTAAAACTGTTAGTTAAATAAACCTCTCTCTCTCTAAAAAAAAAAAAAAGCCATCTTGGTAAAGATGTGGTGCACATCTTTAATCCCAGCACATGGGCGGCAGAGACAGGCAGATCTCAGTGAGTTCGAGGCCAGCCTGGTCTACAGAGTGAGTTCCAGGATAGCCAGAGCTGTTACACAGAGAAACCCTATCTGGAAAAACCCAAAGCAAACCAACAAAACAAACAAACAAACAAACAAACAAAAAGCCAAAACTAAAACCAAAACCACAAAAAAAAAAAAAACAATCAAACAAACAAACAAAACACAGCTTTGAGTATTTTGTTACAGTAACAGAAAACTTACTGACACATTATGTCTTTGGGGGGCAGGTAGGAACTAGGGCAAGTGTTCTCTCTACTACAATTAGTGGAAGGATATTGCATAGAACCTCTCAGTTCTCAGGTAGGATATAAATTTCACAAAGCTTCTATAAAGCAAACTGGTGGTTTGGAAAATAAGCTATAAATGTATTTGTTCAGCCAATATTTCTAATACTCTGTTCTCTAGTAGTGCCAACTGTGTGTTTGTGTGGGTGGTTGTGTGGCGAGGTAAGCATTGAAGTGCTCATCATTGCTTTCCTCACCCCCCCCCCCAAACTGGAAAGAACCTGACTGCCCAGCTTCAGAAAGGCTAAGGAAGCCCTATCATGTCCATATAAGGAAATATACTGACAGTAAAAATTATATTCATGAAACTTTTTATGAAATAAAAATATGCACATGTCCTAAAGTTAAGTCAAACTCAATTTGTTTGTAAACATAAAACAGATAAAAAATAAAAATAGACTCTATGAGAAACAAAAGAGGATATAAAATAATCATAGACTCAGTATGAGCTCAACTATATAAAAATAAATTACAAAAAGGCCTGGGAAGGAAATTGTGTTTAGCCATGGAAGTTAGCTATGGCTGATGGGATTATTTATGGGTGAATTTTTTCTCTATATGTACATTTTAAAATAATTTTAATTATTTTCAAATTGTGTTTGTCATAATCCTTGTATAATGACACACTTCCAGTCCATTCCAGCATGGCCATGTGCATTTACTGGTTAGTTAGTTTGCTAGTTATTTTTGATCATAGGATAAAGTACGGCAAACCCCACTCCTTAAACACATCCCTGACCATTTGGTCACTCTTGTTCTAACTCCCACAGCTCTCTGCATTTGAGGTAGAACCATGATCATAATATGTCTATGTCTTCTTTGCTTTTCTTTCTACATAGCTTCATTTGTGTATCATGAGAATATATAATATACACCATGTAAAGTCCTCTCACTTTACTTTCCCTGAGGGTCATGTGAGGAGGGAACAGGGGGAAGAAAAGGTTTTCATTGTTAGACCAAAGGAATTATTCTAGACTCAAATGGGTAGTGTTGATGTCACATTAACTGGCAAAATAATAATAATAATAGTAAGTGTTGTGGAAACTCATTCAGCCAATAGTGTTTGAGGTACCAGCCCCTTCAGGGCTGTGTCTCAGGTGGACTGGCAGCAAGCTGGTGCTCACATGGGTGGTGGTCTGAGAGATGAGAGCAGCATGCTGTGCCTCCAGGGCAAAAAACCCAGGTGGCTTTTACCCTCAATGTATAAGTGTTCCCCACATAAATGTTTGATATTCTTTTATCTGGGCATTTGATATTTTTACTCAGCCACAGATAGTAATAATGGTAATTATGGTAATAATACTCAAACTACCTGTATTAGTGGTTTTTTCTAATTACGGTGACAAAATACCAGACAAGAGCAACTGAAGGTGTCAGGGTTTCTTTTGGCTGGTAGTTTGAGAGCATAGTCCATCATGACGAGGAAGGCTGGGCTTCCCGGAATGTGAGGCCTCTGGCTGCACTATGTCAGCAAGCAGAGAGAGAAGGATGCTGACACTCAGGTGGCTTTATCCTCTTCCTCCTTTTTATATAGTTCAAGGTTCCAGTCCATGGAGCCATCTAAAGTGGGCCTTCAGCCTCAGCTAAACTTCTCTGGAAAACACCTCCACAGACACACCCAGAAGTGTCTCACCTAGATGGTTGCAAATCCAGCCAAGCTGACAGTGAAGATTAATTGTCAAACTACCTACACTCATTTTGCTATTATCCAAAGTTGGTTCCAAAGATGTAATTCGGCCTCTGCTTATGCGGTCACATCTCACTTTCTTGAAGGGAAATGAAGTGATGTTGGCCTTCCTTGAGGAGAGGCTCTTTTTCTGTGCTTGCATCCCCTGCTCCATCTGAAGAGGGTACAACATCTTCCTTGTAGATCTCAGTGGACCCATCTGGAGGCTAGATGAGAAAGTCAAGGCCTTTAGCACAAGCTTCACCTAGGTCCTAATAATTCTAGGGCTTCCAGGTTGGCTTTTGTGTTTGTGAGTTTGATTTATTTTCTCTTAAACACCGGGTAAACATTTCACTAGGATCGGGCTGGGGAGGTGGTTCAATGGGTAGAGCGCTCGCCACAGAGGAGTTAGGTCCCGAAAGTTCATGTGAAATTGAACATGGTAGCAAGAATTGTAATCACAGTGCTCCTGTGGTCAGATGTGGGAGGTAGAGATAGACTTTTTAGAAGCTTAGAAGCCTGTGAACCATTCAGCCTGTACACCATGGTAAGCGGTAAGACACCTGGTTCAAATAGAATAGACATCCGAGGTTGTCTTCTGGCCTCCATGTACACACAGCCGCTTGTGTACATCGTTACACACACACACACACACACACACACACACACTCACACACACACACACACTTCACCAGGAGAACTCTTCTAAGCACCAGCTGTCTGACTCTGGACCAGTCTGCCTTCTGAGGAGTCCTGCCAGAATTCATTTGAGGAATTTTATAAAAATGCAGATGCCTAGGGTCTGCTCACCCCCAGAAGATCCCATAAGGCTGTGTCAGGCAAGTTAAAACATTCCCCTGAGGCACGACAAGCTCTCTTCATTCAGATCACAGCATCAGATGTCTGGCTAAGGCCCACCCCTGTCTTGGCCTTCTCCAGATTCTTTTAGCGTGCTGTGTCAGGAATCAAGTGTTCATGTCTTGCTTTATCATGCTTCCCAGCCGATTGATATCCCCTTCTCACTGTTAGGAAAATAGCTGGATGCCTTTGAGAGCTGCTGGCATCGGCTGGATTTCAGCGGCTCCTGCAGCTACTTTAACTCTCTTCCATCTGTGTTTTTGTCTGTCTCTCTCTATCCCTCCACATCCTATTTCAGATGAGCCTGCAGGCCAGCTTTGTTCATCTCCTCTGCTCTCCCCTTTGCAATTTGCCCCTGGGTTATGCATGTTCTGTTTGATTATCCTGATTCTCACACTGCATTTTTGAGACACAGGAGATAAAAGAAAATTTTTCTTTAGGACTAATTAGAAAAAATCTTAAAAGAAAGAACATCTTTAAGAGACAATCAGTATAATGGCCAAGAGCCAGGATTCCAGAGCCAGAGTTCAAATCCCAGTTGAGTGAACACAGACAAGTCATATGATTTCTGTGCCTTGGTTTCCCCATTTGTCAGTGAGGATGATGACCACCATAGATAGCATCTTCTTGGGTTCTCAGAATGAGTCAGTGAGATAATGATATACCCAGAACAGTCTAAGGGTTCAATGTCCATAGACTCAACCAACCTTGGAATAAAAATATTTGTATAGGTCGGGCCATGGTAGCACATCACTCAAGAAGCAGATGCAGGTGGATCTCTATGGGTTCCAGGCTAGCCTGGTCTACAAAGTGAATTCCAGGACAACCAGAGCTACACAGAGAAACCCTGTCTTGAAAAACCTAAAGAAAAAAATCTTTGTGTGTGTATGCATGTGGTGTGCACATATGTGTTCAAATGGGTCTGTGCATGTAGAAGCCGTGTTGGGTGTCTTCATCTAAGTTGTCAGGGTCTTACCGGCTCTTACCGGAGCTCACTGATTTGCCTAGAGCTTCAGGGATCTGCCTGTCCCTGCCCTTCCCCCCAGTGCTGAGGTTACAGATGTGCATCACTACACCTGGCTTTTTGTTGGGTGCTGAGATTGTGAACTCAGATCCTCATGCTTGCACAAAGGCACTTTCCCTATTGAGCCATCTCCTAGCTCATCAAAAATACTTTTGAAATTAAAGCTACACTCAACATTGATACACAAACCTGTTTTCCATTCACTGAGCAATGCAGGATAACAACTTCACCTGGCATTTACACTGAATTAGCTCAAGCTCACCGATCACATTGCAGCCACAGTAAGGAAGCAGAGAATGCCAGAGCTTAGCTAGCTTTCTCCTTTTTATTCAGTCCAGACCCAAGCCTAGGGAGTGGTGCTGCCCATATTTGAGGTCAGTCTTTCCACCTCAACTAACCCAGTCATGATAATCCCTCACATACATGACCAGAGATTTGTCTCCAAGACAAGTTTTAGGTCCTGTCAAGGAGACAGTATTAACAATCACAGGCATCCTAATTTATCAAGAGATGATTTAAAGTTTACAGGAGCCTTTACATGGGTTATGTTACCTGGGTAACATCATCTGTTCTCTTTAGTATAAGAGAATCACACATCCATGGATTTTAGCACAGGGGTAGGAGTGTGAGGTTCTAGAACCAACTCCTGCCCCAGCACACAGATCTATGACTGTATGGTAAGTGTGGTAGTTCCTTATCCTGCAGATGCCACAAAAATGCTTAATTTGCTTTATGAATGCAATTCTAGTGACTAGAGTCCTTTGTTGTGCAGAAGGCACCTACTGGTTTCATTGGAGGAATTTTAAGATGGTGGATTTTAAGAAGGTGAGAAATCTGCATGAGTCAAAAAAAATCAGAAAAAAAATTATGGCTACAAAGGGAGAGAAATCTCCAAAAACATGAAATTCTCATTGGATAATCAGAGATTCACCAAGGAAACAGGCCTGGCTCCTTCCTCCTCCCCATTTCCTTCAAATTCTGTCCCAGTAAATACTGGATTTGTCTTACTCCTTTTTCCCATTCCTGCAACACCCACTCCCATTCAGGCTACCTTTGTTTTCCCACTGAGTCATGGCATCAGCTGCCCTCCCATGTCTACTTTGGCCCCATTCAGTTTTCCAGTGCATTTTCCACTCTCCACTTGGTGGCCAGAAATATAAACGTAGGCCAGTGAGATGGCTCAGCAGGCAATTGTACTTGTCACCAAGTAGGATGACCTGAGTCCTGTCTGTGTGTCCCACATGACAGAATGACAGCAACAACTCCCACAATCTATCTCTCTCTCTCTCTCTCTCTCTCTCTCTCTCTCTCTCTCTCTCTCTGTCTCTCTCTCCCTTCCCCCTCTCTCTTTCATTTTTTTTTGAAACAGGGTTTCTGTGTAGCCTGTCTGTACTGGAACTTTCTCTGTAGACCAAGCTGGCTTCAAACTCAATGATCCACCTGCCTTTGCCTCCAGAGTGCTGGAATGGTAGGCGTGCACCACCACCACCCAGCCCCACAATGTTTTCTAATCTCCACACATGTGTTGGTGGTTCATAATACCCCATCCATATTACATAAGTAAATGTTACAATTTTGAAATGCAAGTCTAATTGTAAAAGCCTTAGCAGCTCACCAGACCCTGAAGAGTCTGGGCCACACGTGTCTCTCCATTCCAGCAAGCCCCATCTTTCTCTGTTTTGCTCACGATGTCTTCCGTCAGTCCTGCATGATGATGAAGCATCCCCAGGCCAGAGGGCCTCTGCAAGTATTGTTCTCTTTCTTTCTGCAACTTGTTTACTCCTTCTTTCACCCACTTAGAAATTTAATAGACTTCATTTTTTAGAGCAGTTTTCAGATTCACAAAAAAAGGTGGGGGGTTGGACAAAGAGTTTGTGTGCATCTTCTTGTCCATGCCCATCCTCAGCCTCCACCTCCACCACCACAGTGGGACACTGCAGTTAGTCACAGTCAGTGAGCCCACATTAACACAGTTACTGCCTAAACACCACAGTTTAACTTACATAAGTGCTGACTGTGTTTACGTTCTGTGGGTTTAAACAACTGGGCTATGGCAGGCTCCCTAGAGCAGCAGTTGTCAATTCCTGCGACCTTTAATACAGTTCTTCATTTTATAGTGACCCCCAACCATAAAATTTTTTTGTTGCTACTTCATAACTGTAAATTTTCTACTGTTATAAATTGTAATATAAATAACTGTGCTTTCTGATAGTTTTAGGCAACCCCTATGAAAGGGTCATTTGACCCAAAGGGGCTGCGACCTACAGGTTGAGAACCACTGTCCTGTAGCATCATACAGAATCTCTCACTGTTCTAAAAGTTCCTTGTTCTCCACACATGTACCCTACTCCTCAGATCCTTGATGAGTACTGATCTTTTTACTACCTCCATAGTTTTGCCTTTTCTAGAACATTCTATTTTCCCTTCCTTTTAAAAAATAATTTGTTTTTATTTTATGTGCATTGGTGTTTTGCCTGCATGCATGTCTGTATGAGGGTGTCAGATCCTCGGGTTGTAGACAGTTGTAAGATGCCATGTGAGTGCTGAGAATCAAACCTGGGTCCTCTGGAAAAGCAGTCAGTGCTCTTAACTGCTGAGCAATCTCTCCAGACCTTCTAGAGCACTCTATCATCAGAATACTACACTATATAGTTTTGCACATTGGCCTCTTTTCACTTAGCAATATGCTTCTAAGATTTCCTTCCTATCTACATGGCTTGGTAACTCATTTCTTTGTTGTCTGGATAATAGTTCATTGCAGGAATGCATCTGTTTATCCTTTGTCCTGTTAAAGGACATCTCGGATGCTTTCAGGTCTTGACTACTATAAACACAGCTGCTATAAACATCTGCGTGTAGATTTTTGTACAGATGTAAGTTTTCAACTCCCTTGAGCAAATACTAAGGAGCAAGCCTGCTGGTCATTTGGCAAAAGTGTGTTTGGTTTTGTAAGAGACCACCAAACTGTCTCTCGAAGTGACTATGCCATTGTTCATTCTCACCAACAGAAAATCAGACTCTCACTGCTGCACATCTCCTCGGGCATTTTGTGTCGTTGGTGTTTTGGGTTTTAGCCATTCTACTTTCTGTATAACATTACGGGTTTTGTGCATCTAAAAATAGAACCTTGCATGCTAGTCAAGTTCTCTTGTCACTGAGCTATACCTCCAATCCTACCCTTACTGTCTTAATTTTCAATTTCCTAAGGATTACACATAAACACCTTTTCACACTTACTGGCCATCATTGCATCTTCTTTGATTCACAGTCTGTTCAGATCACTTGTGCTTCACCCCTCCTCCCTTTGTTTATTTGTTTGGGGATAGTATTTCTCTGTGTAGCCCTGGCTGTCCTGGAACTCACTCTATAGACCAGGCTGGCCTCGAACTCAGAGATCCACCAGCTTCTGCCTCCTGGAATTAAAAGTATGTGCCCCCACCACTGCATTCCTTTGCCCATTCATTAACTGGGTTGTTCTCTCTCCCTTTCTGACTTCAGTAAATGCCCCATTCATCTCTTAGATCCCAGTTATCTTGCCTCCATCTTTAACTTGACTGGAGGAAATAAAGCTTTTCTATAAGCTCTTAGAGTGATAAGTGAGTCTGCGCAGGTCTGGAACTGTGATCTCATACATATTCATATAATTATTTGAATAATGTCTTTTTTTCTTGAGTTTGTAAGAGCAGGCAGTACATCTGGCCTTGTTCCCTGGACTAACTGCTGAGAATGCTAGTGCTGGCCCTAACACAGCAGGAACTCCATTAATAGAAGGAGGGGTGCCTACTACCCTCACCTAGGGGGAAGAGGTCTTCTTGCAGAGAGCACCTCCAGGACAGGGAGAGCACAGGAGTCCAAAGATAACTTACAGCAGTGGGAGGGGCAGAGGGCCAAAAGTGATTCCCAAAGCAGCACCAAACCTACAAGACCAGTGTTGGGAATACTAATGTGCAAGCTGAGCTGAGACAAATGATAGAAAAGCTTTTTTAGGAAATTATTTGAGGCAGGAAAATAGCCAGGGCAAACCAGGCCCACACGTACTGGAGGAGGCAGCATCTTTAATGCACCGGGCTGTTCTTTCTCAAGAGGAGTAATTCCCCAACCGGAAAGCAGTAAAGGCAATTCCAGAGGGAGGACGTCAGACTGGAGGTCACACTGATTATGCTCTGGCTTCAGATGAATCTCATTAGAACTTGGGAACACGACTGCAGAGCCATCATCCGCAATTTCTGAGAAACTTGGGCAAGAAGCCCAATATCCAGGATGTGTGAAATGTTTGTCAGCTTTCAAAAAAGCAAGACTGTGCAAATGGAGTAAGTCTAATGACCTCTAACTTCCAAACTTGAAATTAATTAATGCTATGAATCTGGATTAGATTTTCAACAGAGTGCCTAGAAAGTGGAATTTAAAAAATTTTCTGCCTCACTACGCTTCCATTTGAAACTTGCCAGCAAGCAAGATGAAGACAGCCTGTCTCCTTGGAGAACAATTGAGTAACCAGTCTTCAGCACCAGGAACACCACTACCCAAAGGGTGAAACTTAGCATTTCCTCCTAACATGTAGCATAATGGAAGCTGCTCTCTGTATTTCTTGGTGTAAAGTGCTCATTGCTGGAAGCAACTGAGCAAAACTGCACAGGGGTAAGGAGCCTTCCGAGGGAGAAGAAATCAGAACGAATTTTCATGTAGCATGAGTATTACCACATCTCTCATGGATTGAGGTGGACATACCTGAATCATGCATGGCTTCCACCAGAAACCACCACGAGCTCTCTCTTGTTATGAGATTTTGGGGGCACAAAGCCCCGTTCCAGGAATTCCAATGGAGCCACTTGACCCGATATGCCAATTAAAGATGAGTGATGGTGACTAAAGAGAGGTGATTTCATCAATGTGTGCGTTGGGAAGAGGAATAGACTGCAGGCTTAAGACAATGCCTGGAGCATTTTGGACTACTGAAGTGGGAATATTGTAAAAAGCTAACAGTAATGACTAAAGGATGTATATACAAATGAAAACAGAGATGCTAGGATTTGACCGTTTTCAGTAGGCCCAGGTAAGGAATCAGTGCTTTTTAAACAAAGTTCCTAAATACCTACTGTACTCCGAAGTGAGAGGCAGCTGGGAGGAAGAAATGGGAGATGGTGGCTTGATTGTTCCCTTGCTTGTGTGACTAAGGCTGAAATATCCTCCCAACCCATCTGCTTCAGGAGCCCAAGAAAGCATGCGATGTTCTTGTTCAGACCAACACTGGAGACACTAACTTCAGCCCTTTGAGGGTTCTGGAGTATTGATAGCATTTTAGAAAGCTAGATGAAGTCTTCAGATTTTAACAGCAACACAGCTGTCAGCAACAGGGCTGAAAGAGTCGGCTATACAAGCAAACCCAGGTAGAGGGGAGGGTTGATGTGATCTCTTAAGTCCAATGCAACTGGTACCCTTTGTAAGAAGAGGAAACATGAAGGCATGAAGAGGAAGACCTACTAAACAGAGACAGAGACCATTGTGAGAGGCCTGTAGGCCAAGAGATGCCAAGGGCTGCCAGATACCCAGGAGCAAGGCAGAGGTTAGACAAATCATGGCTTGAAGCCTCCAGAAGGAAGTGACCTCCTATACCCCAGTTTCCACAACTTCAGGAGAATATGTTCATGGTTCTTGTTTTTAAATCAAGTCTGTGCTATTTTGTAAAGCTACCCAAACAACTATTTAATTTGAGCATGTGTGAGTTAAAGAGACTAATCTGGAAAACAAATTATATGATTGGTTAGGATAACTACATAGATATCTTGCTTCTTATGATGAGTCAGGAAAATGCTAAACCAATGGCATCTTACTATATTTCTGGGGTTCAGCTTAAAACACGTGACTTTGTCTGCAGTTAAAATATGAGGGTCTCTAAATAGCTTCACATCTAGTCAGACTGACAGTGCTGGGCTGGAGAGCTACATAGCTCTGTCCTTCACACTAATCTGAATTAGGCATTGAGCATGCTTTTGTTTTGTTTGTTTTTTGACAAGTCTACAAATAACATCAAATGTCCAGAGACAACTACTCTGTTAGGAATCCACATTCAAGGTCATCAGGACAGCTGGCATGATGAACCAGAAACCCAAAAATAAAATATTAGGGAGAGTAATGTAAAGTTAACACTTCAGATGTAAAAAAAAAAAAAAAAAAAAAAAAAAAACATTGTAAGAATGAACTGGAGGACTTGGCCTGAGAACAATTCATGGGGAAAGGTTGGGAGTTTTGCAGCTGATGCTAACTCCGATAGGTTGTGGTGACTCAAAAAGGTAACCAAGGCAACTGTTGACAGAGATGTACTGGTAACAGCAGCTCACTAAACAAGTTTCTCACCATAGAAAGGATGATCATGATTCAGGTCACAGAAGTATTTAATGGGAAAATCATATGACGAATACTAACTGATATGCGGTGAGATGCAGAGTGCACTGTGACGAGTTTCCCGGAAAATGCCTACCTCACATTAAATATGGAATGTGGAGTCTAAAGCTTCCCAATGGTTCCTTCCAGGAGTGCCTGCCCTCAAAGAGACAGCTAAATATGCACCAGAATTAGAGTTGAAGAGGCAGAAATGGATTAGCAGGTGCAATGGCCATGGGCCTTTGTATCAAGGTAACCTAGCAGAGAAGTGGTGTTATGCAAAGCTGCAATGGTGCCCGATGCCTGCCACACCGCACCATACTGCTCTCTTACCTCCCAAATCTCCCAGAAAGATCCCTGGTGGGAAATGTCAACTCCAAACTATAAGAGAAGGAAAATCTGGAAATTGTGTTTTTTAAAAAAATATTTATTTTTGAGACAGGGTTTCTTACTATATAGAGCAGGCAACTTACTATATAGAGCAGGCTAGCCTCAAACTCACAGAGATTTGCCTGCCTCTGCCCCCTAAGTGCTGGGATTAAAAGCGTGCGCCACAACACCCATCTAAAAATAATATTTCTAATAAATATTTTTGTTTTAAATCTGTGTGTGTGTGTGTGTGTGTGTGTGTGTGTGTGTGTGTGTGTGTAGATGTCTGGGAAGGCAAGAAGGCGGCATCAGATCCCCTGGAGTTGGAGTTATAGTGGTGTGAAGCCCTGATATAGGTGTTGGAAATCAAACTTAGTTCAGTCCTCTTCAAGAGTAAGTAGCACATGTTCTTAATGGCTGAGCTATCTTTGTAGTCCCAATAATATCTTTTATTCTTTGAAACTTTCATACATTTATATAATACATATTGATCATAGCCGTCTATCACTGCCTCCCTCCAACTCTTAGCACCACAATCTCCCTCTCAACTCCATGTCTTCTTTATTGTTATTATTAATAGCCTCTTGAGTCCAGTCAGTGGCTTCGAGTATGTGCACGGGTCCATGGCCACCCACTGGGGCATGAACAACCTTATCGATGGCCATGTCCCCCAAAAAGACTCTCCTTTTTTTCCCTATAGTGGTTTATCTACCGAAAGTAGGTCATCTGATAAGGGTAGGCCTCAGGGGCCCCACCCTCATCCATGCTGGAATTTTGAGTGTCTTGTTCCTATACAGGTCCTGTGCAGGGAATCCTAGCCCCTGTGGGTTGAGGAGTACAACAGCCATGTCATGTTCAAAAGTCAGCATTGCACAGCTCTCTTCCTCCCAATCTGGTTCTTACATTCTTTCTGTCCCCTCTTCCTCAAAGTTCCCTGATGGTAGGATGTTGGTATAGATGACCCATCCATGAATAAGCACTTGAAATTATTTATAGTTGGTGATTTGACCAGTTATCAGCTTCTGGATTAACCACTACCTACTGCAAAAGGAAGTTTCTTTGCCCAAAGTTGAGAGAAGTACAGTTCTATAGGTATAAACGTAAGTATTTAGAAAGCAGTTTGACAGTGTGAACATTTATCAAGACAACAACAGTAGTCCTACCCTCCCCGTTTAGGCTTACATCTAACACAGCATCTGAAAGACTAGTTTTTAAGAACCTTGCATTGAGCTGGGTGTTGCTGGCGCACGCCTTTAATCCCAGCACTCGGGAGGCAGAGGCAGGTAGATCTCTGTGAGTTCTAGACCAGCCTGGTCTACAAGAGCTAGTTCCAGGACAGCCTCCAAAGCCACAGAGAAACCCTGTCTTGAAAAACAAAAAACAAAAACAAAAAACAAACAACAACAACAACAACAACAAAAAGAACCTTGCATTGGGCTGGGGGTAGGTGGGCAGGGTATGGCTTAGTTTGATCCTCAGCAAAAACACATACTAAAGAAGGTTTCACTTTTAAATATAGATTTAAATTTTTTTTTTGCACAAATAATTCCCTTTCACTGAGTTTCCCCAAATGTTGATGTCTTACAAAACTGCAGTGCAAGGATCAAAACCAGGGGTTTGACCTTGAATACTATTAGCTCATTTATAAGTTGCATTCAAATTAGGTCAATTACTCCAGTAATCACCCTTTTGTAGTCCAGAATCTTAACTCAGACATTTACGTAGCACTTAGTTTTCAGATCTTTTTAGGCTTCTGCAACTTAGGATAAACTCATTTATTTTCTGGAGAAAACCAAACCAAATAAAAACAAAAACAAAACAAAACTCTTCAAGAGTAAATACATAAGCCAGGAAATGTCTAGAATAGTGAGGGTCTGGAAAGCAAAGACCCAGAAGAGCCACTGTTAGCATTGCCAGCCTGGAGAAAAGCCTTAGAAGGACACATTTGTTGTTTTCAAAGCAGCTTCAACACTGGATGATTTGATCTGGAAGATGGAAAAGATTCATTCTGTTTCCCCAGCAGTTGAAAACACAAGAAATAAGTAAATGTAGCTTAGGAAGAGCTCATCTTGGTACTAGACAGGACACTGGATAGATTGAAAGTGACTATCTGTGCCTTTCACCTTGTGCTATTTTGAGCAGCTGGATCAGGACCAATAGACAGACCTGTGGAGCAAGAAGCCAGGTAGAGGCAGGTCAGGGACCAGGAAATATCACATGACTTGAAGATTTCCAGCACAGAGCAGAGAGCAGAAGATTCAGACTCTAGCTTGGAGAAGGTTGGAAAGCCAGCAGCTAGGGCAGGGAATACCTCTACAAACAGGTTGGTTGCTGTAGTGACTTCTTCTGCCAGGTGTTCCTGCCATGATGTGCTGCCTTGCCCCAGGCCTAAGAATAACATGCCAAAGGACCATGGGCAGATTAGCACATCTGAAATAGTGAGCCAACTCTGTTAAAGTTTATCTGCTTCCCAAACATGCAGCCTATTGCTGTTGCCTTTGGTTACCTTCATTCCCCAGAGGGAGAAGATAAGTCCCTATTGTTGAGGACACCATGAACTTCAGAAACAGCCCAGAAGCCCCTGTGCTGGAATTGGTCTGAATGCCTCCTCCCTTTGGACTAGCTTTTATGGTACCATGAAAGCTTCCGAAGGAGGCAACTAATACTCCCCACCCAGCCTTGATGTCTATGAACCACACCAACTATCAGCATGGTGCAAAAGCCCCACACACAGGTGCAGTAGTAGCACATATATCTTGGCAGTAACCAGTGGCTAATTGGACCCAAAACCCACTCAACAAGAGGGACACCATGCCTGATACTGGAAACCTTGCTAACTTTTAAGTGCTGTGTGTGGTTCATGGTTATTGGAGGAGAATCTACAGCCACTAATTACTAAACTAGCACAATCCCTAACAACAATCTGTATATGTTTGTCCTTATACCCACAGATAAGCACAGTATTCATCCCTCATCAAGAAAAGTTCTCTTTACAACAGACAGAGAGCACTGCAGAAAACCACAATCAATGAGCATACAGCGTTGTGAAGCCCATTCCCAATGGCTAAGTTCACAAACACCCCCATACCTAAGGCTCAGGGAGCATTGCAGAAGACAGGGGGAAGGACTGTAAGAACCAGAGGATCATTTTAATGTGAGATTGTGTCTCCTAGTAACATGAGAAGCTGTACCCATTAAGTCTCACCAACATGTCTACCCATTAGCTGAACAAGGAGAACACCAATGAATATACCAAACTGACAGGAAAAGCCCATGGAGCCACAGCCCTACACAAAGAACTGCAGGCTGAGTAAAGCCAGGAGTGGAAAAGGTGGTCTTTTCCAGGAAGAGCATTGTCCAATGCCAAACAGTCATCCCTGGGCACATGCATGTAAGTTCATTATATGAACTCAACAGGTTATATTTGGAAATATGTACACAAATACTACATGCATGTAGTAACAATGATTAAAAAGAGGCCATAATTTGAAGGTGAGTGTGTGTAGGGGTGTTATATGTGAGGATTTAGAGGAAGAAAAGGGAAGGGAGAGGTGGGATTTTTATTAAAATACAACCTCAAAAATAAAAAAATCATCTCTATTATTTTATTCTAGTATCAGAGGGCTGACTAATATGTCACTTAGGAGGAAATGAAGAGTATTTGTGTTCTTACATGCACATTCAGATTTCACATGACTTGTAAGAAAGTATTAGCATTAGAATCAGATCCAGTGTAATTAAACTAATAAATAGTGAATATCAATTAGGAGGAAAAGGATCAATATTCCCATCCCTTCCCTTTTTTGGACTCAAATTGCAAGATCTTTTCAGATGAGCTAGCATGTATGGTTCTGCCTGAGAAGCACTGGAAGAAATCCATCAGAGCCAAAAACAACACAAAAAACACAAGGGAGGGAAGTGAAGAGAAGGAAGGAAGGGGAGGAGGGAGAGAAAGAGGGACTGTTTATTTTATTACTTTTTATTTTTCCGTTCTTTTCCCATGGCACTAGGAATCAAACATATAGCATTGCACATGCTAGGCAAGTCTGCTACCATTGAGCTCCATCTCTACTCTTCAAAAAAAATTGCTTCTCTGCCTTTCCTCCCTACCCTATAGCTCTGTCTTTTTTATTTCATTAACAAAATTAATACATTTTTAAAACTCATTTTGAACCCCAAACTCATTATGTAGCCCAGGCAGGTTTTGAATTTATACTCTTTCTGCCTCAGCCTATTGAATGCTTGGGATTAACTGTAGACACCACCTCACCCATATAAGGAGGGGTGTGAAGTGGTGACTTTTATCATCAGCCTGCCCAGCTGCCCAAACAAAGTGTGTAGAAACATGGTAAGAGATTTCTGGACTGAGCTCAACACTGAAACCTGGCAGTGTCCTCCCTTGAAAAACCACCAAGGCCCACACAGAGGTCCACAGTCCAGGATCATGGTGCAGACAGCTGGGAGAGACCCGATGAGGTCAACAGCAATGGCTACTGAGGATTTAAGTACCGGGAATTGCTCTGTCCCTCATTGGCCACCTGGCTTGGTTGAGGTCTCTGGATATAATTTGAAGTCATTAAAATATCTTTCTCAACAGGGCCCTCCAGAGGTTTAAAAGCTAAAATGAGTGGACATGGCACAAGGTTCTCTATAAATGAGAAGGAGAGCCTGTTCAGGGGGCCATGCCAGCAGCACTTTCACAGCCTCAGGTGGGTAGCCAAGCATCACCACCTACTCACTGGCTCTTTGATCTTAGGAGGGAGAAATTGTTGACAGAATTATCAGTCATCAATTATTTTGTCCTGCATTAGACAGTAACAGTCTTTGATTTTGTTGTTGTTTTGCTTTTCAAAGACAGGATTTCTCTGTGTAGCCCTGGCTGTTCTGGAACTCGTTCTGTAGACCAGACTGGCCTCAAACTCACAGAAATCTGCCTGCCTGTGTCTCCCAGGTGCTGGGATTAAAGTCATGTGCCACCACCGCTAGGCTTGATATATATATATATATATATAATATATATATATATATATATATATATATATTTAACCTAATGTTTCTGAGCTTGAAATTACAAAATTGCTTCTGGTGTGGTGGCTCACACCTATAGTCCCAGCATTCAGGAGGCTGAGGCATGAGGATCATTGTGTGTTTAAAGCCAACCTGGGTTAACATATACAGTGTTTGGCCTTGTCTCAAAAAAGAAAATAGAAACAAACAAACAAAACCCTATAAAAATGGACTAAATACAGTATCATGTGTCACCAAAAATCAAGGCCTGGCACAGAAATCAGTTTCTGCTTCCTTTCCTCATATCGTTAGTGATTGCATGCAGGGGAGGTATTCAACACAGCTAAGTTTAAGTTTACTGAGAACTTAGTTTTAATCAGGCACCGTGCTGTGGTCCTTTTCGTTGGTGGCGGTTGTTTGGTTCACTTAATCCTTACAGAGTTCTCTGGCATATGTACAAACACTGTCACTATTTACAAACAGGAGAAAGCACAAGAGTGGACAAGCTCACATAGCTGGGAAACACTAGAGATAGTGTTCCAACTCACACGGTCCACTCCTGGAGACCCTGTTCCTGAGTGCTCTGTGATACAGACCCGATCCCCACTCAATCTGAAAGTGAGTAATAGTAATGAAATATAGGTTATCTCTAGTTAGGGCAAAACCATGGCCAGATGGGGCATAGTTCCATCTGCTTTTCAAGTCAGAGGTAATTTGATCTTTTAATTTAATATTACTGAATGGTCATGTTCAAGAAAGGTTTTTGTGCGACCAGACTAACATAATACTATGTGTCATAGATGGATATTAGCTTGAGTTCAGATGGATATAAAATTTTAGGCCAAATATGTCAAAGGAGGAAAGATCCTTTTAGAAAACAATGTTTGGAAGCTAACATTTCACCCCTAAGAGTCACAGTGAAAAGTAAGAATTTCTCAAGACAAAGGAGCTTAGAAATGAATGATACACTGTGACCCTGAATGATCAGTGTGAAGTAGAGGAGGCAGCTGGTTCCAAGTGGAAGATGGAAGTACTGAGCTGCATGGAAATGGGGGTTGCCATGGAAGCATACCATGCTGGTGATTCGGTTCAGAAACACAGGGGACAGGAGAGTCCGGGCTAAGGATGCAGATGGGCTGGATTTTACTTGGAGAGCCCTGCCTGACTTGACAGGATGTGTCCAAGTTGTCACCCAAACTGGGGTGAGCTACACTGAATTTCTGCTTCAATCACTGACCACATATTTCTCCCTTGGTGAGTACCAGGATGCAGAGATGAGGTCACAGCTGTCTCAGGAAGTGCATACGTCTCCTGGGACAGATTGGCAGGCATGGGATGGCAGTGCCGCATAATGATTATTTTTATAGACTTGGCTGGAACCAGGGTTGAAGGAGCAGAGAAAAAGCTAGTCCAATACCAAGAAGGTGCAGTCTAAGCTACAATTTGGTGAAGAGCAGGGTGTTTTCCAAGTGGATGGCCAGGGAGTGCTATCCCTTTGGACAGAGCAATCTTCGTTTGCAGGATTCAGAATCAGAACTAGGTAGGTGTGTTTGGAAAAGTGTGATGTTGGCATGGTACTGGACGACTTGAGTGGGAACATGTGATGGAGGAAGTAGGGCAGAGAATGAGTCTAATTAAGGATTTAGATGATCCTGAAGGCTCTACTTGCCCCGGATGGTTTGCAAAGATCTCCTGTTAGGGTGTTATACTCCAGGGCACCATTTTTCAGTACAGTCCTTCCAGTCCCTAAGGGTCATAGGTTCCAAGATCCCAATGAATACTATGCATCAATCAGGTCCCTTACATAGAATGACACAGAATTTAAATTTCATGCATACACATTCTCCTAGATACTTTTAATCCCCTCTCTATTACCTATAATACCCGATGCAGTTAAATGCTATGTAGGTAAGTGTTATACTGTATTATTTAGGAAGCTTTGAAAAGAATATGTTAAGTACAGATGCTTTTCTTTTCTTTTATTCACAATTGGTTAAATCCATAGGTATAGACCCTATAGATATGGATGCTACCATATTTGTTAAAATCCAGATCACAACCCATTAATACATAATGAAATCAATTTTGTTTCTGGAGAGCAAATTCTTTATTAAGTGATAAAAAATCACATTTTTCAATAATGAAATATACTTGAGCATTGTCTTGGTGTGGGTGGGGATCTTTTTTATCTTTTCCAATCTGCTGTGGACTGATCATTTTTGTAAAATAAAATAAAATAGAAACAGCAAACTAGAGAAAAGGATCACACACTTAGATATTACAACAGTGTTAAATTTCTATAAGTTCCTGAAGTATTCTTTGTTTTCTAACAGTTTTATTGGGATATAATCAACCTACTATGCAATTAACCCATCTAGTTTTAATAATTCAATGATTCTTAGTACATTTATTCATGCACACATTATACTATAGTCAATTCTAGAACACTTTTATCCCTCCTAAAAAAAGAACTTTTTTCTTTTCTTTTTTAAATTTGAATTAGAAAGATTATTTTACATGTAAATCCCAGTTCCCTCTCCCTCCCTTCCTCCCCTACCACCCTCCCCAACTAAAACCCTACCTATCACATATCCTTGTGCTCCCACTGGAGGGTGAGGCCTTCCATAGGGCATCATCAGAGTCTATTATATCCTTTGGGATAGGGCCTAGGCCCACCCCCATGTGTCTTGGCTCAGGGAGTATCTCTCTATGTGGAATGGGCTCCCAAAGTCCACACCTATGTTAGTGATAAGTACTGAACTACTACAGGAAGTCCCGTAGATTTCCGAGGTTTCCTCACTGAAACCCTTATTCCTGGGGTCTGGGTCAGTCCCATGCTGGTATCCCAGCTATCAGTCTGGGGACCAAGATCTCCCCGATGTTCAGGTCAGTTGTTTCTGTGGGTTTCACCAGCCTGGTCTGGACTCCTTTGCTCATCACTCGTCCTTGTCTGCAACTGGATTCCAGTTCAGTTCAGTGATTAGTTGTGGGTGTCTGCTTCTACTTCCACCAGCTGCTGGATGAGGGCTATCGGGTGGCATATAAGTCAGTCATCAATCTCATTATCAGGGGAGGGCATTTAAGGTAGCCTCTCCTCTGTTGCTTAGATTGTTAGCTGGTGTCATCTTTGTAGATCTCCAGACATTTCCTTAGTGCCTGGTTTCTCTGTAAACCTAAAATGTCTCCCTCTATTATGGTGTCTCCATTCTTGTTATCTTCTATTCTTCCCCTACTCAACCTTTCTGCTCCCTCATGTCCTCCTCACCCCTCCTCTTCTCCCCTTCTTATTCTCCTAGCTCCCGCCCCCTCTTCCCGTGCTCTCAATTTGCTCAGGAGATCTTGTCCCTTCCCCCTTCTCCAGGGGACCATGTATGTCTCTCTTAGGGTCCTCCTTGTTTCCTAGCTTCTCTGGCAGTGTGGATTGTAGGTTGGTAATCCTTTATGTCTAAAATCCACATATGAGTGAGTACATACCATGTTTGTCTTTTGTGATTGGGTTATCTCGCTCAGAATGGTTTCTTCTAGTTCCATCCATTTTCCTGCAAATTTCAAGATTCCATTGTTTTTTTTCTGCTGAGTAGTACTCCATTGTATAAATGTACCACATTTTCTCTATCCATTCTTCAGTTGAGGGGCATCTAGGCAGCTCCCAGTTTCTGGCTATTACAAATAATGCTGCTATGAACATCGTTGAACAGATGTCCTTATATGAATGTGCTTCTTTTGGGTATATGCCTAAGAGTGGAATTGCTGGATCTTGTGGTAGACAGATTCCCATTTTCTTGAGGAGTCACCATACTGATTTCCAAAGTGGCTGTACAAGTTGGCACTCCCACCAGAAGTGGAGAAGTGTTCCCCTTTCTCCACATCCTCTCCAGCATGAACTGTCATTGGTGTTTTTGAATATAGCCATTCTGACAGGTGTAAGATGGTATCTCAGAGTTGTTTTGATTTCCTTGATGGCTAAGGATGTTGAACACTTTCTTTCTTTCTTTCTTTTTAGGTTCAAAACAATCTTTAATACATTCTGTAAAATTTCAAGCAATAGCAACACAATTGTACTTATATGAAAGTGATTATAAATAAAAGTTCAATATTCTGTCCCATAAAACATACAGAAAATTATGCAGTAATGTTGAATTGGGTGGATATCAGTAAACTTACCCTGGCATAAGCATTTACATTTTAAACATTTATTCCTTCAACTATTGTCAAATTTATCCAGTATGATTTTAATACATAACTTCAGTGTAGTGCTGACAAATACATTGGTGCATATGTAGAGTGTTATCCAACAGTCATTTTGGAAAAACTATTTTATTTCTTGATAGAATGGGATTAACATGACAATGATCATAAGGCTTAGTAACCCACTTATCTAACTGTGAATAAAATATCAACTATGCTAAAATTCCCTTCCAATACTCACATTATAAAGCACCTTATTTTTGTATGAGTATTGGGACAGTTATTCCCTATTGAGTTGGTCTGAACACTTTCTTATGTGTCTTTCAGCCATTTTAGATTCCTCTATTGAGAATTGTCTATTTAGTTCTGTACCCCACTTTTTAATTAGATTAATTGGTGTTTTGGAGACTAGCTTCTTGAGTTCTTTGTAAATTTTGGATATCAGCCCTCTGTCAGATGTGGGGTTGGTGAATATCTTTTCCCAATCTGTGGGCTGTTGTTTTGTCTTGTTGACTGTGTCCTTTGCCTAATAGAACTTCTCAGTTTCAGGAGGTCCCATTTATCAATTGTTGATCTCAGTGTCTGTGCTACTGGTGTAATGTTCAAGAAGCAGTCTCCTGTACCAATTCATTCAAGGGTATTTCCTATTTTCTCTTCTAGTAAGTTCAGTGTGGCTGGATTTATGTTGAGGTCTTTGATCCATTTGAACTTAAGTTTTGTGCATGGCGATAGACATGGATCTATCCAAAGTCTTCTACATGCCAGCATCCAGTTATGCCAGCACCGTTTGTTGAAGATGCTTTCCTTATTCCATCGTATTGCTTTAGCTTCTTTGTCAAAAATCAGGTGTTAGTAGGTGTGCTAGTTAATATCAGGGTTTTCAACTCGATTCCATTGGTCTATTTGTCTATTTTTTGTGCCAATACCAAGCTGTTTTCGGGATAGCTCTATAATAGAGCTTGAAATCAGGGATGGTGATGCCTCTGGAAGTTCTTTTATTGTACAGGATTGTTTTGGCTATCCTGGTTCTTTTGTTTTTCCATATAAAATTGAGAATTGTTCTTTCAAGGTCTATGTAGAATTGTGCTGGGATTTTGATGGGATTGCATTGAATCTATAGATTGCTTTTGGCAAGATTGCCATTTTTACTATGTTGATCCTACCTATCCAAGAACATGGGAGATCCTTCCATTTTCTGGTATCTTCTTTAATTTCTTTCTTTAAAGACTCAAAATTCTTATGATACAGGTCTTTTGCTTTTTTGGTTAGCATTACCCCACGGTATTTTATGTTGTTTGTAAAGGGTGATGCTTCTCTGATTTTTTTCTCAGCACATTTATCATCCATATATAGTAGGGCTACTGATTTTTTTTTTTTTTTAGTTAATCTTGTATCCTGCCACTTTGCTGAATGTGTTTATCAGCTGTAGGAGTTCCTTGGTAGAGTTTTTCGGGTCACTTATGTAGACTGTCATATCATCTGCAAACAGTGAAAGCTTGACTTCTTCCTTTCTAATTTATATCCCCTTGATCTCCTTTTTTTGTCTTATTGCTCTAGCTAGAACTTCAAGGACAATATTGAAGAGATATGGAGAGAATGGAAAGCCTTGTTTTGTTCCTGATTTTAGAGGAATGGCTTTGAGTTTCTCTCCATTTAGTTTGATATTGGCTGTTGGTTTACTGTATATTGTTTTTTATTATGTTCAGGCATGTTCCTGTTATCTCTGACCTCTCCAGGACCTTTATCATGAAGGGGTGTTGGATTTTGTCAGAGACTTTTTCAGCATCTAGTGAGATGATCATGTGGTTTTTCTTCTTCAGTTGGTTTATATGGTGGATTACATTGATAGATTTTTGATTGTTGAACCATACCTGCATCCTGGGGATGAAGCCTACTTGATCATGGTGGATGATTTTTCTCATGTGTTCTTGGATTCAGTTTGCCAGTATTTTATTGAGTATTTTTACATCAATGTTCATGAGGGATATTGGTCTGTAGTTCTCTTTCTTAGTTGTGTCTTTCTGTGGTTTGGGCACCAAGGCAATTGTAGCCTCATAAAAAGAGTTTGGCAATGAACTTTCTGCTTCTATTGTGTAGAACAATTTGAGGGGTATTGGTATTAGCTCTTCTTTGAATTTCTGGTAGAATTCTGCACTGAAGCCATCTGGCCCTGGGAAAAAAGAACTTTCTACCTGTTATCAGTTAATCTCCCTTTTCCTCCAGGCTTTCATCTCCCAAACCCTAGGCAGTCACATGCCTACTTTCTGTTTCTACAGAGTTATCAGTTCTTGGCACTTCACATAAACAGGATAGTTCAATGTGCTGCCTTTTGTGACTGACTTTCCCCCCTTATACATCTTTATTTTTATTTTTCATTTTCCATACACCCCAACCACAGTTTCTCCTTCCTCCACTCCTCCCAGTCCTCTCCACACGTACTTCAGCTCTCCCCCAAATCCACTCCTCCTCCTCCATTTCCCTCCAGGAAAGAGTAGGCCTCTCTGACTTTTTAAAGAATAATTTTATTTCAAGTAAATTCCTACTAGCCCTTGAAATTCAAATGTATCCCAAGTAAGGGCCATTTATAAAGATCTCAATGGAACTGCTCAAAGTTATCTTAAAGCTCAGTTGATTATCTGAAAGCATAGTCAATTATTGCCATCATCAGAGTGGGTGAGTGGGTAGGGTAGGACAATTCCAGCATTCTACTTGGCACCCATACCACCAAATTCCGGACACACCCCAGCCCCAAGCCATGAGGGTTGGATTGGAGGTCTCTACTGCCTGGAAATGGCTACTGAAATTGTGAAGTCTAAATAGCATTGAATATACAGGACTTCCCCAAGCCTCCCACTTCCTGAAGAAGCTCAAGCAGAGGTGTATGCAGCCAGGGCTCTGCTTTATCTCCACAGTGCTTCCCGAGGCCTCTGTCCAGTGTTGAGCATGGTGTGTGTCCATAGTGCATTTGGAACTGCCAACCACCTTCCTATAGGAGAAGCCAGAGAAAACAGCCTTATGCCACCTCCCTTCTATTCCTAGTACATTTGGTGATTTTCTGAGGGCCAGAGCTCTGCAATAGACAGCTTGAAACCCTTCACACACAACTCTTTCAGAATCTCAGTCTCAGTGGTGTCCTTGGTAACAAGCAACCTGTGCTCTTGTTACAGTCAAGACATGGGAAAAACACCATAGGCCAACTGCCCACCTTGCTCCCAAGTGATCCTGAGAAATTGCCTCCCCTCCGGACCTCCCCATCTCACCCACTCACCCCACCCCTGTCTGACAAATGAAGAGGGGCTGGCTTGCTTGAGGATACCTCCCAAGGTTCTTGGAAACTGCATGGCAGGACCTTGCTGCCCTGGGTCTACTCTCTTTCCTCTTGTGAGAGGAAAGAAAGGTCTTTGGTCAGGACAGGTGGGCCCAGAGAAGCTTCTCTTCAGCCCAGGGAACCAGACAGAAGTGACAGGTATTTCCCAATGTCTCTCTGCTGGGGACTGTGAGAGACCTCAGCTCTGTAAGGCTGCCAAGAAGGCACATGGAGTCTAAGTGATACCTGGAGTATAAACAGGCATGTCAGAAAATGGCTACTCACATCTGCCTCCAAGGAGGTAACTCAGCAGCCCCAGGTCAGCCACCACACCCTCCAGGGTAGCTTTCTGGGCTGATTCACTCTCCAAGAAAATGAATGTTTCTTTCCTTAAAAAAAAATTAATATAGTCAGGTGGTGATGGCGCATGCCTTTAATCTAAACACTCAGGAGGCAGAGGCAGACTGATCACTGTGAGCTTGAAGACAGCATGGACTACAAAGCGAATTCCAGAACAGCCAGGACTGTTACACAGTGAAACCCTGTCTCAAAAAACTAAAACTAACCAAAATTAATGTAAATCAAGTACAGAGCATGCAAGGCAAAGAGCATTGTCTGTGGGCTAAGCACGTCTGTGGACACTCAGGACATGTTCAGCTACTAGGCGCAGGCTCTGCAGGCAGCTATCAGAGAGAGAGTGGACACTGTAGGCACTGCTCTGCTGCTGCATGGAAGCGGACAGGCAGCCAGCATGCAGGAAAGAAGGTAGAGGAGGGCAAGATGGGAGCAAGGGGTGGAGCAGGAGCTGGTGCTCACATCCACAGGAATGGCAGAGGCAAGTCCTGGAAGCAGAAGGGAAGTTGAGGCTGACTCCTGGGATGGGAGGGGGATAGTGAAGCAAGTTCCCTACATGGGGGTGGGGTGGCTGAAGGGATTCTGACATGAGTATTTGCTAAGCATGGAGCTCCACAGACAAGACAAAGGCACAGAGGAAGCTATTGACTGAGCAAGGCTCAGCAGGGAACCAGGAAAGAGACAGCTAACACACCTTCTGGGCTTCTAGTTCAAAGTCATGTTTCTTGTGAGCTGGAGAAGCACTGCAGCATGGGCTCCCAGGAGCTCCCTAGAGCATCCGCTGATTATTAGAGAAATAACAGATTCAGCCCAAGTCTGAGAAGGCCCATGGCTGGACAGCCATGTGCACCAACCAGGGAAAATTTTCCTTGATGCTTGTGAAGACGAAGACAACACCCCCAAAGGAACATCTGTCCATAGCAAGGGCCACGCCCTGTTCAACTTCTCATGGTTAATGGTACTTTCTCCCAGCGGCTAAGCAGGTATATTTACTGATTCTCTGATTTCCTTTTTCTAGCAGGGACTCAAAACTTTGCAGATGATTGCTTATTTTTCTAATGAGTTAGAGTCTCCTTTGATAACTGGCCCCTTCTTCTCACAGGGCCCAGTGCTTCCTCCACCTTCATGGCTCACGGGCCCATAGACCGCTTACCGTGCTACCCACATTTCTGCCTCTGCAGGCTTGGTGGCACCGTTTTCGAAGCTCACCAGTCTTGTAGCATGGCACAGCTCCTCTGTTTTTATTGCTGACTAGTATTCCACTGTGTAGATTCACCATATGTTGATTATCTGGTTGATGGACATGTGATAAGTTTTCTCTTGTTGGTTGTTGTGAGTAATGCTCCTATGAACACTCACACACTGGGTTTGAGGTGAAAATAAAGACTCTTCTCTCCTGGGTATACACCCAGGAGTGGAACCGATGGGTCATATGATAACTCTATGTTTATCTTTTTGAGGAACTTCTAGACTTGTTTCCACAGAATCTGCACCATTTCACATTCCATCAGCAGGATGGGCTTTCTAATTTCTCTGTATTCTTGTCAACACTTGTTTTTATCAGGGTTTTTGCTGTGCTGTGGTTTGGGTTTCCACCTCCCTGGTGATTAATGATTCATGTGCCCCGCCCCCACTCTTCATCTCTGCACTTATCTCTCCGCTGACTGGCTATAAGCAGTTTAGCTACCGTCATTTGAGTAGCTGGAAAGTATGAATATGTCACATAGAGGAAGGCTGTGTGTCAGCTTGTGAGCTTTTACTTCAGCTAGTATGTTAGTCAGCTTCCTACACTATCACAGACACTAGAGTTCCATCACAGAGAGAAAGGGCTTATTTGGCCTTTGACAGACATGGAAATAGAGAGGGGAATTCTGTATGTAGAGATGGGAGGAGTTGCCTGGAGAAAAATGAATATTCATTGCTAATAGGTAGAAAGTTTGTTTCAGAAGGGGTAAGTGTCCTGGAATTCACTGCAGTAATGGCTACATGACCCTGTGAACTGATTTACAGTTTGAAAGTCTCTAGTCTGTTGCTGATCAGTCTTTGGGCTTCTGGTGAGACAGCACACCACAATGGAAGAAAGTGGTGGAGTGAGACCACTTCCCACATGGCCAGGAAGAGAGAGAAAGGTCCATCAGTTTGAATGTATTATTCATAACACTCACAGTCACCAATAATCTGCTGGTGTCACAGTAAGTAAAAGAAATTAAAAGAATGTGGATTCACTTAACCAAGTGGGAACCCAGATTGAGATTCTCTACTGTGCCCCCATGTCTTTCGCTGTCTCCCATCTGTCTGTTGTATGGGTCTGAATCTCTGTCTGCCAGAAAGTGTCTTGTGAATCTGCCTGCCCCTGGGTCTATCTCCAACAAAGGGCTCTGCTCTGTGTTTATTGAACAGCATAGAAAGAATCACATGGAGGAGGGAATGGGGGTCACTTTACAGAAATCTTCCAACAGTTTTACAAGGGATTAGGTCACTGACTCCAACTGATCCCAAACCACCCAGACAATAAACAAACAAACACTACCACAAAATACCGAAATGCTGAATCCAGCATTTATGAGGACATTTGTTTTATAAGGTTGCTTTTCAACCCATGTCTTATTTTCGATAATAACTATCACAGCACACATACAAACACACATACATTGCTCTCTGTATGTGAGGCAGGGAAGAGTATGTAATTTAAGACTGCAGGTCTGCATTGGCTTAGGTTATAAAAGTTCATCACATAGGAAATCCCAGGCAAGTAAGGTTCTCTTCGAGGCAGGTTAAGCAAACAGGAACACAGTAGGATAGCAGTGTCTTAAGCTTTAAGTGGCTTCAATGTGTACTACTCTGGCTGTGAGGTCCAGCAAAAGTTGCAGTATCTTTGAATGTAGCAACCATTTCATAAAAATGCATCACCACTTTCCAATGCCACGAAGACTTCTTCCTAGGACCCACCTCTTCAAGTTTCCACTGTGGCCCAATAGTGCCTGTTATGATAAAGCCTGAGGAAAGTTGGTGGATTCCATGACAGTCGAGGGTGACTGAGGCAGAGGGACAAACATGCCAGGAAACAGAGCTTAGTGAGGAGTTTTATTAGAAAAGGTGGGGATGGGGGAAAAGAGGTAAAGAGACACAGATACAGAGAGAGGACAGAAGAGAAGAGGGAGATAGGAGAACAGCAAGGGAGAGAGAGAGAGAGAGAGAGAGAGAGAGAGAGAGAGAGAGAAGGGAGAAAGAACAGAAAGAGACCAGAGGTCTTTCTTTTAAAGGGGTCCTTTATCCCTGAGCTGACCAGAGTACTGCCTGAGTGCATTCTGCCAGGTGACAGGAGCAGGCAGGCCTGAATGCCTGAATCCTTACAGTGTTGAGCTAGAAGCCTAACACAGGGGTCTTTGGGAGACATTCTAGATCCAAACTGCAGTAGCTAGATACATGTGTTTATGTATTCTGGACTGCAACACAAATACATTTGTATTCTCAATGCTGCAAGCCTTGGGCCTAGAGCTCTCCTAGCACCCACCCTCAATTAGAAAAGAACAAGCCATCCTTGTCAAGAGAGACAAACAAACCCACCTATGGCAAAAGCCAGTCTCATAGCAAAGAACCATTAGCTAAGCCCTGAAAAAAAATTGCCTGGGAGCTCCAAAAGTGAACCTAATTTTTAAAAATGCCTAAGTCACAAGCCAATTTAATTAATTCAATAGACTGTGTGGAACTCAGAAAAAAAAAAACTTTAACAGTATTTGCATTATATTTTAACACTGTTAATTTGATTTAAAAAATTTTTAAATATCTGTTATTTCATGCAACAGGGCTATTAAAAATAGGTTGGGGCTGAGAAGATGGTTCAGGGTTTAGGAGCAACTGTTGCTCTCTTACAAAGGACCCAGTTTTGACTTCCAGAACCCATATGGTGGTTCACAACCATTCTCAGTTCCAGGCAGTCCGATGCCCTCTTCTGAGATCTGCAGAAAATAGGGATAATATGGTACACATACATACATGCAAGCAAAACACCTATTAAAAATAAAATATATCTATTAAAAAGCAAAAAGAGTTCATTTGCTTTTCTAGGCATGACAGGACACACCTGTAATTCCATCACTTGGGAGGCTGAGGCAGGAGGATTGCAAGTTTGGGTCTATGTAGTAATATCCTGTCTTAAAAACAAAATGATGCTGGGTATGGTGGCATGGGCCTTAAATCCCAACACTCTGGAGGCAGAGGCAGGTGGATCTTTGTGAATTTGAGACTAGATGGGTCTGCAGAGTGAGCCAAGACTACATAGCCAGACCTTTCCTCAAACAAAACAAAAGATGAAAGGAAAATGGTGAGACATGCCCAAAGGCAGGCTATTCCCGGGTCTACTCTTGGTGAGCATGTATGTGCACTCATTTGAATGTGCCCATTTTTTGGAATGTGTGTGCACACACATGCAGATGTGAGCTGATTCTGACAAAGCTGGATATAAAGCCCCACTGTGGCTCTTTTAGAGCTATGTAGTCTCTATACTTCCAAGAGGGCCACTTGGGTGTTCAGCAAAACAGAAGGTTGTGCCTTTTAGGTGTAGCACAGTCCTTAGGTTTGTATTCCATTTGTCTGTCCACTGGTCTGTGGAGACCAGCTTGCACCACTGTGGTGACATGGCCTGAGTGTTCTGTCAATCACAGGAAGCCCCCCTTTTAAAATAATTTATTTTTATTTTATTTGCATTGGTGTTTTGCCTGCACGAATGTCTATGTTAGGGTGTCAGATCATGGAGTTACAGACAGTTGTGAGCTGCCTTGTGGGTGCTGGGAATTGAACCAGGGTCCTCTGGAAGAGTATCAGTACTCTTAACCACTGAGCCATCTCTCCAGTGAAGACCCTCTTTTAGGGGACAGCTTCCTGGCTACCACAGGCTCAGCCACAGTCTCTGAAGACAGAACTTCCTGCCCTTAAAAAACCCTCTGAAACTTCAGGACCCAGCCTTGAGGTTCCTCACAAGGGTCTTTTACCAGCTCATTCTGATTTCTGGCCTCATGGGAGACAGCCAGAGGACAGCTGTGGGATGTTAGGTATGTTTCTGGAAAAAACAGTAGGGACTTTTTGTGCCCAGGAAGACGCCCTTGCTAGTTAAATCATCATCCCTTGGCTCAAGGCTTTGTTCTCTCATAAAACACACATTCCTGAAATCATACGAATACTCTTATAATTCAATAACTTTACCATTTCCTAAGAACTTCCACATTCAGAATAGCCATTCAACTTTAGCCAAACTGGGGTATTAAGGTTATGATTGCTGTTTTACTGGTAAACATTTTCAGTCAGTTTTCTGTCGCTTGGAGAAAATACCTGAGATTGTCTTACAAGAAGGAAGATTTTGTTTTGCCTCAGGGTTTCAGCCCATGGCTATTTTACACTACTCCTTTGGACGCATGGTAAGAAAACACATTGTGGTAAAAGCACATGGCAGGGGCAAGCTGCTTACCTTGTGCTAGCCAGGAAGCAAAGAGAAGAAACAGAGGACTGAGACCCAACGGTCATGTCAAGAGGATGCCTATAGTAAATTAACTCCCTTCCATCAGGCCCCATTGACACCATCACATCATCTAGGGACCAAACCTTTAGCACATGAGCCCTGGGAGGACATTTAAATAGACCAGTGTCTCATCCATCAGACCACTAGTCTTCTAGACCCCCTTCTCCCAAGTTACCTTCTTCCATTTACCATGACCCAGGCAGGACCAGGAGCTAGAGCCTGCATGGCAAGAGTTCCTTCCTGAGCATCTCAGATCCTTCCTGAGTTATTTTCAGCTCAGTGTAAACCACCAGCTCTCTTCCAGAAAGAGAAGAAAGGAGGATTGCAGGAGACTGCCTACAAGGGACAGGCCCAACACAAGGGTGTGTGTAGTTGTGATGGCAGGTTGAATGAATCATATGAGGATGGGGGAAACCAGAGCTAGGTGATCTCAATCCTGGACTAGCTAGTCTGCACTGCCTGAGGTCACTGGACTTTCTGTGTCTTTAACATAGCAGACACACTGGCTTAGGGTCCAGAAGGTATAGGCTCAAGTTTCCATAAGCCTCTGGTTCCTCATCAGTGCAATAGGACTTGGAAGAGTGCCTACCCATGAAGTAGTGCCTACACACACACACACACACACACACACACACACACACACACACACACACACACACCTTCCACATAATTAAAAGATGCTCTGTAGCACTCTTGGATCATGTACAATCTCAATCAATGTGCTGGCTATTTTAGCCTTTCTATCCATCGCCCACATAACTGTAACTCGTGTCTCTAGCTCTACTGTATGCCTCTGTCTAGCTTCTTTTCTCACCCAGTTCTTCTCTGGCCAAGCTTCCACCCTTGAAAAGGCCACCGGGATTTACATGTGAGTCAGAGACAGCTGGGACAAGAGAGGATCCAGGCTGTATCTGAATCCCTACCACCTCTGTTCCTTGTGGAAACAGGCTGAGTCCACAGGCCCAGCATCGGGAACCAAACTCCCTCTTTCCTGTTTATTCCGTCAGTATCCCTGCCATCTAACTTGGCCCAAGTGATAGACTCTGAGGTTCATCTTTAGTCCTCAGATGCAGCAAAGGCTCTTAGCCAGGGAAGCCACTGGTTTGGGTCCTAGTGGGTCAACCCATTCTGCAGACAGGCCCAGAACAGAGGCATTCTACAACTGCTCAGCCTAATGGGAATTCAGTATAGTCCTATTAGTGGGCAAGTGATAGCCCAGAGAATGTCAGTAATCCTTAGAAGTCCTGAATCTTCCCCTAGCCACATGTCCCAGAATCCCCCAGCTCCATTAGCACCCCACCCCAGTCACTTTTCTGTTATTTTTGAGGGGACACTTCACTCCACACCCCATCCAGATTTATGCTGCAGTGGCGGTGTTCCACCTTGGAGAAGTGTGATGCAAAGCAAGACCACAGGTTTGGAGCCAACCATGTTTTAGCCCAGTTCTCAGTCTGCCAAGAGCTCCTCAAGCCTGGAAACCTCAATTTCCTCCCTTCAAAGGGAATTTGATAACACTTACTCTATAAGGTTATGGCATGGATTAAGATGGCTTATGGAACTTCCTAACATGCTGGGCACATGTTCAATGCACTTAATAAATGTTTCCTCCACTTCTCCTGGACAGAAAAGTCACGGGCCAGAACTTAAAATCAGTCAGGCAATGAGTGGCCTACTTCTTTCAGTATGCTCTTCAAGCCCCTAAGAATTACTGTAGGAGAAGACATACTGTCTCAACCCCAGAGAAATTCCCAAATGGTGAGGAAAACATAAAACATGTGATCGCTTGGCAACTCAAGATGGTGCCGTCAGCACCACCCTGAGACCCAACAGGCACTGAGCGGTCACTGCAGTTTCTCTTTGCCTGGAACACCTGGCTACAAACAGTCTCTTTACTTTTAGTATTTTATGATTTTTTTAAAAAATCATTTTTGTTCTCCGAGGATTTTATATAATATATTTTGATCATATTCACACCCCTTCACCCAACTCCTTCCAGGTCTACACCCCTCTTCCCTACACACCCAAATTGTCTGATTTGGGCTGCTCCTATGCGGCCATCCACTGGAGTGTGGCCAACCTCGAAGGGACCAAATACTTAAAAATAAAAGGGCTTCCTGTCCCTCATTAGCTATCAGTTGCCAATAATTCCTCAGTTAGGGGTGGGACTATGTGCCCACCTTTGGCCCCTATGCTGAGATTTTTGTCGGGCTGAGCTTGAACAGGTCTTGTACATGTGGTCACAAGCTCTGTGAGTTTTTATGTACATCTGCCCGGTTGTGTCTGGGGAACACTGTTTCTTTGTAGTCCTCTACCACCTCAGGCTCTTCCAATCTTTTATCCCCTCCTCTGTGACGATCTCTGGACCTTGGGAGAAGGCTATATAGATAGCTCACTTAGGATTCAATATTCTACTTGAAGTCCTAGCTGGAACAGTAAGACAAGTGAAGGAGACAAAGGGGATACACACAGGAAAGGAAGAAGTCAGAGCATCCTTGTCTGCAGATGTTGTGGTCCATACATGAAAACTTGGAAGGAGCAGTGCTCCTTTTGTCAAGAACTCTGCAGAGTTTTGTTCTTTGAGAATTTTAGACAGTGTAATTTGATCAGATTCACACTCCCTCATCCAGCTCCTCCCAGACCAATACCCCTCTTCCCTACACACCCAACGTTGAGTCCTCTTTTTTTAAGCACCAAGTCTAATTTGGGCTGCTCCTATGGGGCCATCCTCTGGTATGTGGCCAACCTCCCAGGGGCCAAATACTTAAAAATAAAAGGACTTCCCCTCTCTCATCAGCTATCAGTTGCCAATAATTCCTCAGTTGGGGTGGGACTTTCAACACAAAAATGTAAGTCAAAGGATGTCTGTTGCAGGCAGAGCTGCCCTTTGTAAAACAGGCTGCTGAGCACAAAATGTGATCCTAGAATGGAAGAGACATAGGGTATTATATAGAATTCTTTCCCAAGTGATTCCTAGCTAAAATCCAGAACCTTTTTGTTAGTTGCAAGAAGGACAGAAGCTGATAACAACTTCATGACAGGTTTCACGAGACTCTGGGGGTAAGAAGAGCACAGCTGCCCAGGGACATAGGTGACAAGGCACCTGCTGAAATGCCAGCATCTCTGACCACTGTGGTGACCATGTCTTTTCTTCCTAACACATTTTGTGAGGAAGAATTGCTGGCACACAGCACAACTGTTGATGGCAGAGCAACTAAACACACAGGCACAACACTAGACCTCTTGGTCTGGGTCCAGTGGCCCAGTGGCCCAGGTCTTGGTTTCCTTGACTGCAAAATGAAGCCAGTGAGAGTAGAGGGGAGCTATGGAGCACACACAGAGCACTTAGGGCAGGGCTGGCAAGAGTTCCATTCTACGTAAGTGTCAATTGTTATTTTGCAGCCAACTAAAAAAGTCATGAGCTATATTTGCTTTTCAGTGTATTCTCCAGGGTTTGCTAGGTATTCGATTGTATCATCAATGAATAACATCAGTGAATAACAATGGATTTGGCAGTTATTTTTCCCGTAATCCCACTTCCTATTTTTGCTTCCTGCTGTATCCCATTGGCTATAAGATAGGCTCAGTGGAAAGGAAATAACCAAACTGAATTTTCTAACAGCTTGGAGAGGATGGATTCGAGGTGAAAGGCTGTCAAGAAGCAGCATGGTGTAGCTAAAAGGGTGTCAAGAAGCAGCATGGTGTAGCTGGGATGTGAGGTGCAAGATGTGAGGGTGCCTTGGCTGTGGATAAGAGCCTAGAAAACAGAAATGAGGGGCTCCAGGGAAGAGACACCATGCAGTCAGAGGAGAATGGATGTGGCAATCATAATCATAGAGATAAACCAGGAACACAACCAGCAAGCCAAATTCATTCAAAATTTCAACTGATTTATTCAACTGAAAAGGAGAAAAAGAAAGGCAAGTGTTCATGGTTAGTTTAGAAACAATAGAATCAATTGCAAGTATCTTATCAACTAACAATGTGACTATTTCCAAAGTATTTTACAACTGGTTAATGCTTGCACAGTGTTTTTATAGTTTACAAAACAGCTTCTTGTATTTGACCTTGTTTAGTCCTCACCAAATCTCTGTGAGGATGTCCCTCAAACTTTGGATGTAGGAAACTATAACATAAAAGTTAAAAGCATAGGGAGTCTGACCACTGGCCTTGAAAGCTTCCCACGGTACCCGTCCCGTGGCCATTGGCAAGATCTGTCACCTCTCTGCGTCTGGTTCTGTAGGGCTCAGATAGATTCTGCTTTGGGCCTGTTTTCTTCAGCCACACTACTGAGACATGTGCAGGGAAAGAAAAACAAGGAATAAACAGAAGACAGAGGTCAAGAAGCTACAATGGGTGGGGCGACAGAGTTCTCAAGCAGCCATGGGCCCACAGGGAGTCAGTCTGTGGCTCTGAGGAGCATTCTGATGGGATGTCTGTGAGGAGGAATGGGTGTGGCAAGGAGGAGAAGTCACGGTGAACATACATATAGGGTGGACTCCGAAACAGGCCTGGCCATGGCAAGGATTGGAGCAGCCCTTTGGCTACAGTGGAAAATCCCAACCAGAGGCAAGAATTCCATTCAACAAATATTTATGGCGCCTATTCAGTGCAGAACCACTGGGTCCAGTTCTGTAGTGGTGCTATGATGCTACTGACGAAGGGAACTTGGGACCAGTGACATAGACAAGGAAGACCTGCAGGAGCCAGGCTGGCTTCTAAGGACCTGGTCTCATGTGGGGCACGGCCCCCTGGGAACCAAGTTCAGCAGCTAGTGGACCCAACCCTGTAGCAAAGAAAAAACCAAAAAAGATAGCTGAGTCACTGACCACTGGGGACATGCCCAGGCAGAGCCCAGTGACTCCAGGGGCTAACGGGAACAAAATCTGCTCCAATAACTGTAGTATGGGGGCAAGCTGGTCCGAAAAGAAGCCTCAACAGTCAGGTGGAGCCACAGGATACTTTCCTCTCCTTCCTACTCTACTTTCTTAGCAGTGCCAACACCGAAGATGCTGAGCTTGGAGAGGGAAATGGAGGCAGACTGTCTTCCTGACTTATTTTCTCTACTTTTTCTCCACCTCCTTATGGTTTGTGTTGCTAACTGCTCCTGGCCCCACTCACCAGCTAGCTGCTCACTGTCCTGCTTTGCCACAGGTGCCTGCCCCACTGTGACTGGGCTAACCCTACTCTTGCACCCTCCACATTTAGCCTGTAGATTCAGTTCGGTCTCTGCCTCTTGCCTCTTCCACCAAGCAGGTTCCAAGCTCTCTGGTCAGCTGTACCTAGTCTCAACCAAAAGGACCCCAAAGAGTGAATGGAAAAGGTCAAAAGATCAACGTCATCCAGTGACTGGGTGAGAGTGGTCTCCGCGTGGCCTTTTCTAAGGAAATAGCACTCAAAGCTGAGGGCGCCTGGGTGCTAAGGCTGCTACCAAAGTGTTACCCAATGATGCCTCAGGGTTGTACAGCTACTTAGAGTTTACAAAGCAGTATCACACTGTGTTCTCACAGAAACTCCAAGAGCATAGTCACAGATGAGGAAACTGAGATATGGGGTAATGAGTACCAACCGGAACTCAGCAGCTTCTATGTAGTGGAAACCAGGTATAAGCCCAGGCCTTAATGAATCAGGCTTTTCACTCTCCACATCAGACCAAGGTCCGGCAAACGTCAAGAGGGCTGGCAAAGCCCGTATGGAGGCTGCACCACATTTGCAGGTCCTATCTCCTGCTTCCTTCAGTTGCCCTGACCTTTCAGTGCCACCTGGCCTTTGCCTGGAATGTCCTCTCCTACTTTCTCCTGCTTGTCTTCTCTATCTTGCCTCTTTCACAAACCAGCAGAGCCAAAGCCCTCTCTGCCTCCCACACCTGCATGCTAAGACACTGCTTGGCGGTGTTAAGCATGTATGTATTAGCATTGCCCTCACCTCCAGGCTCCTGAAGCACTGTATTCAGCTGTTTGTGAATGAAGGAATGGATGGATGGAGTCTAAAGAGTCAGAACTCAGGTCTTTAGGAGGGAGTTTGCCTCAGAAGAGCAGCCTGTCATCTTGACCACTGGAGGAGCATCTGAGGCCAGGAGAGTGATTTCATTGATATTTGAACCCATCAAGGGCCACACATCCTCCTCATCTTGGCAGTCCCTTGAGGGCATTACTCAGCAAGTCTTCAGCTCCACCCACACTCGTTGGGAAGGGACAGCTCATGGAGTAACCATTCCTGCCTGTCTGTCTCCATCCTTTTGTCTCTGTCTGGAATTTCCCTAGAAGCACCTGCTCTTTCACCGCTGTCCCCACGTCAGTGTCCCCAAGGTGCCTGCCTTTGCTTCTCCTGCAGAACTCCCATAAACCTCAACTATGGATAGAGATGCAACATGCCTAAGCCAGTAATGCATGATGGGTTGAGGCCCTGTGTAAAGCAAATGTCAGCAGCCTTCCCTGTCTAGAGCTGAGATCAGTGCCCCACCTTCCTCTCCATGGAAGCAACCTACCCACCCCACATTTCATCCTGGAATAGAGCCAAAGGATTCCCCAAAGAAGGCTCCCTTGACCTGGAATCGGACCTTCTGGGCTTCAAGGCTGTCTTCTGAGGAACCTCTTCTAGTCCTTACCTGCACAATTGACACCCTACCCAGTGGTCCTTCCTTTGAGGAATCCTAGGTCTGTAGCAGAAAGGCCACTGACATTGGTCAATTACTGACACTTCTCTGAGGATCTGGTGACAGCGACAGGGGGGTCTTCTAGAGTGTGCAGGCTACAGGAGGGCTATGGCTTCAAGTGGGGCAAATGGTACCAAGCCGGCTTTAGGATTTTCAAGCAAAGACAGCTGGCTGACTATGTCCCATTCACCCCAGAGAGAAAGGAAACACCAGCTTCTATCTCCTATTTCATCCATGTTCTTCCAGTCCTCCTGAGTCACCCCTGGGTGCTAAGGCTTTCAGTAAGAGAGTAAGGGGCATGGGGGACTGGGCATGAGATTATGTGCCCTGGAGATGCTGACCTGGGTCTCAGGTTCATTGTAGAGAAGCACTCCCAAAGGTGTTCCTCTGGGTGCAGGACACAAAGCTGCAGCCTCCCAAAGGCTGAAGCAGTACCCCGCCAGCTCCCTCCCACCCTGCTTTTCTCTGAATCCCAATCCCAGGAAGCAGTGCTGTCACGGGACACGAACCACTGACTCATCAGAGGTGGCGGCAGCCTCTGTAACGGCAATCACACCAGCCCCATGTGTATGTCCCTTGTGCCCTGCTCACTTCTCTAGCCAGTGGGCCTCACTCCAGCTGTGGGAGGATAACTACCATGGCCAGGCCAGAACTATTGCTCCACCGAACACAGATGCACAGGTTGCTCGTCACAGAATTCTTCTACAATGTGATGGACACAGTGTGCACCAACTGGTACCTCCCAGCTGCTCTCCCTGCCTTAATCCTGAAACATAGCCACGGTGCCTCCCCACTCCCCACCCCCTGAAACAGTCTTGTGTTGTGGCCCTAGCTGGACTAGAACCTCAGCAACCTTCCTCCCTTATCCTTTTGGGTATGTAACATCAGGTTGCTTATGGAGTCCATGATCTGTAGTAGTCTGTATTCAGATGGTTGGGATATGATCTACCCCTCTCCTACTTTTTTTCTTCTCTGCCCCCAGAATGCTTATCAGGACCTGAATGCACTCTGCCCTTGCCCAATCCTATCTGCACTTCCATAATGCATTTCACTCACCCCTGCTCTCTAGGATGTTCCCTCTAAGCTCTCTCTGACCTGTTAGCAAGTCATGTTATTTCCCATGACTTCTCAAAGGGCAAGCCATTCTTGGAAAGGTAGGATACCTGCATCCCAGCGTGATTTCAAGAGTTCAGCAGGTCTTACACTGTAAGATCCAGGCAAGCCACCAGGCCAGCCATTGGTGGCCTGAGTATCGTGGTCTGAGCTTGAAGGGGCAGAGACAGGGCTGTGTTAAGTCTTGAGGCACGAAGGCTGAGCGATGATAGGATGCATGTCTTTGGGATTTTACCTCTACCTCCACCCCATGGAAAGGGTAGAAAGAATTCTGATTTAGCTGCAGTTTTTACCAACGTCTCCCTCCTCAACCATCCCCCACCCTGCCTAGGGTCACAAAGTGGAAGGCTCCTGGAGATTAGCCTGGTAAAGAGACCAATTCTAGGCCCTCCCCCAGGACACTCCAACCACCCCCATCTTCTCCCTATCCTTCTTTCTAGAACAGTCAGGAGACTGGGGCCAAAGGCAGAGGACAAACCCTCTGCATTCCTGTGGCTGGGCTGCCTCTAGGAGTTGTTTAATTTAAGAGGTTAAAAAGCAGCCTAATGGTCCCTAGGGCCAAGAAGTGAGAAAATCACCCAAATGCTAGGAAGAGCAGTTGGGTAGAGCAGGTTCTTTGGCTCCTTTGGCTCCTGACACTGACCTGAATGAGGTCTTCACATCTGTAAACCAGGCTAACAACAATGTCCCCCAAATACCCAGCACACAGCTAGTGAGAGAGGTGTTCAGTGAAAGTCACTTTTAGCATTGAAGACCAGGGCCAGATTGTCCCCTCAGGCTGTAGCCAGCAAGCAATGTTATGTGGTAAGATGACCCCACATACCCACCTCTGGGAGGCTATAGCAGAAGTCAGTGGGTTCCTAGGCTGGTGCTCTCCTCACCCCACTCAGCCTCTGTACCCATCATCAGGCAAAGGAGAGGAAAGATAGCTCACCATGGCCGACCTGAGAATATTCCCCACTGCCCAGATACCCAGACCTCTTGACCCTTGACCTCTGCCCTCCTGCCCCCCATGATCATTGGTTTCCAGAATCTGGTATCTGTCTCTTCTAGTTATGCTTGTCTGCTTCATTTCCTTCTGTCTAGTAAGGCTGCTGCTCATGAGGTGATTTGGGGTGACCAAGGCTGCAAGGGTTCAGTGCCCCTGTGTTCTGGACTCAATTGCAAAGGTCAAAGTTCCCCTAACAGTGTGGGTTCCCCAAACCTGTAGTCTAGGGAGGAACATTAGGGAAGAATTTCTCCTTGAACTGAACTGTGTCTCACTGCTCCCTCCCAATGGCTCCCATGGGCCTTGCTGCAGAGGGAGGCCGATAGGGGGACCACAAAGTTTAACACACAGCAGTTTGGTTCCTGAGGCTTGCTCATCACATAAAAAGATGAATTCAACTCTGTTGTCCCACAGCAATGGTGTCTGTGAAGGGAAGGCATAGCCATCAATCACCCTGCAGAGTGCTGTTTCCAGGCTTCAATTCCTGTGTTCAGAACAGCCCTAAAGAGAGAGCAGAGCCAGGCAAAAAGGGACACAGTGCCCAGGCAGAGGTCACAGGGTGAGGACAACACCACGAGCTTTTGCCCAAAAGGCAGATGATACTATCTTTTCATAACACATTCAGGCTTGTTGGGCTTCTGGCCAGGGTACACCCAGCTCTCAGCCTTCTCCACAGGCCCTGCAGACTCACTCACTGCCTCCCTGGCTTTGACCCTTTCTGGTGAAAGAGAGCTTTGACAGCAGGACAGCAGGATGGTGGCAGCAGCCCCAGGCAGGGCTCACACCTGGAGTTCTTATCTCTGGGGACAGGTAAGGTGGATGTAGATCATTTCTGACCTCCCCCAGGGTCTCCTCAGGCTTTCTGAGACCTGGTTGGGGCTGGGGCTGGAAGCTGAAACCACCCTGGCCCTCAGGATACCCAGACCTACTGATCTCGACTATTTGAAGGCAGAGTCAGACCATGCTCAAAGCCTGGAATACCTCAACCAGAGATGGTGTCGAGGGTGGGCTCTTATGGAGGATGGAGACCACAGGCATTCTCTCTCACCTGCAGCACTCAGGATGGTTTTTAAGTATGCTATTTTTGCTGTGGTTTAGGGCCTTGGGGGTGGGAGAGGCAGGGGCATGAGCCTGTCCAGACCAGAGTTGTCCCCTGACAATCAGTCCTTATCAGGTTTCCCTTCCTTTCTGAAGGCTCCCAGCCCGTCATCCAGGGGCCAGGGCCCTCACTGGTAAGCCCTTTGGGGCCACCCTTTGGGGCCGCCCTTTGGGGCCGCCCTTTGGGGCCAAAGAGGGCCTTCCCGAAGTGAGCCCTTCAGTCTCTGGGAGAAGTGTATGGTTTTTAACCCTCTTTCACTGTCAAGGGCTAGCAAGCTGGCAAGACCACAGAGCTGTCAGAGCTGGAGTTCACCTCCCTGCACAGAGGAAACTCAGCAAACCGCCTTTCCTGTGTTCTTGGAACAAGCTCCAAACTCCCTTCACCTCAGGCAGAACTCACTTCACCATGCCAGCCTGCAAATGCAGAGAGAACAAGGGCACTTTTGCTCCTCACCCATGGCCTGGGGGTGCTCTTCCTCCCTCTGTTGCACCCCCTCTCTAGGGAAAGCAGAAAAGCTCTTCAGCTACCTCATTCTCAGCACCTGTGCTACCCTGAGGTACATACAGCTACTGACCTTGCCTACCTGTGATGGATGGACCTAGGCTTTCAGACCTGGGGACTTCATTTGTCTGTTCCCCCTGACAGCCTAGAGTCATGGCAGAAACTGAAGAATCCTTCTGCAGCTCACTCAGACAGACTTGTAAAAGCCTTGACAGTAAGAGGAGGAGGAGGGACTGAGGTTGGGTGTGTACTTCTAGGGGAGCTTTCAGGCTCCCACAACCCTGACTACAAGTTGGGCTGTAAGGCCCATGCACTAACACAGCCAAGTCTCAGCTGGGTACCTGACCTTGGATAGAGAAAAAGCCTCCCCAGCACCTACTATAAGTCATCACATAGTGCTTGGGGTAAGAACACAGACCCTGGAGCCCTACAGTCTGGGTTCAAATCCCAGCTCAGCTACTTGGCAGCTGTGCCTTTGAGCAAGTTCTTGACCTCTGTGCCTCAGGTATCTATAAAATGAAGGCAGTAGGCCAGGAACAATGGTTCATTCCTGTTAACTCAGCACTCAGGAGACTGAAGCAGGAGGATCACAAGTTTGAGACCAGCCTGGGCTGCATGCCAAGCTTGAAGCTAGCCTGGGCTATAGAGTACCTTAAGTCAACCATCAAAAAGTAAAAGTAATAATAGAGTAGCTACCCTGTGGTTGTCGTCAGTGTCTATGTTCATACACATAAAGTACTTAGGGCAGTCCCTGACATAAGAGCTATATATTTTATTATTATTTTTTATTATTTTTATTATATTATAATATATTGTAAAATATTATAATATATTTTATTATTTTTTTATTATTAATCTTTTACATTCCATCCCAGTCCCCCCCCTTTCCTCCCAAATCCTCCACTTCCCCCTCCTCCCATCTGCCCCATGGAGAGGGTAAGGAAGTTTACTGAGTCTGTCCCATCATCTCATTGAGGCAGGACCAAGGCACCTCTCCACCCCCACACCACCCCTGTGTCTAGGCTGAGCAAGGTATCTCTCCCTATAGAATGGGCTCCACTAAGTCAATGTGTATTAGAGTTAGATCTTGGACCCACTAACAGTGGCCTCATATATTGTTCCAGTCACACCATTGTCACCTATATTAAGGGAGTCTAGTTTGGTCTTACGCAGGTTCCCCTTTTAACCAGCTTATTTTTATTTAATAATTATTTTGTATTACCCAAGAGACTATGAATATCAGTGTGGGCAAAAACCTCACTTCCTCCAGGAAGATCTGTGGGAGATGTCAAGCCTGTTGTGCAGGAGACTGTCATTCTCCACACAGGTGGCTTTCCAAGGGCTTTCCATTAGGAGAGATAACCATTTATAGCACTCTCCCCTGCAGCCAGGCACAAACCTACAGAGCCCGAGGGAATGATAAATTTTACTATTGCTGGAGAGGGAAATTTGACTACTGGGCAGATTCCATTTTTAGAACCCAGAAAGATATTCCAAGCGGAGGCATGGTCTCTGCTTTTTTTTTTTTTTTTCTTTTCTTTTTTTTTTCATAGCCTCCAGCATTCTAACAATCTTCGCATGCATGCCCCTTTGCAGGGAAATCAGGGCACAGTGGGAAGCCTCATCAGGCCTTCAGGTTGCTAGGCAACATGCTCCCCTTCCCCAGCTGGGGCTAGAAGTGAGCCAGGGTAGGCGCCATGCCTCTACCCACCCCAGGTGCCAGAACTCATTAGTCTGCTCAGAGCCCCTCTCAAAAGTATCCAGGGAAAGGAACTGAGATTTCTTCTCAGCCTTGACAATGTGGGACCCAAAAGCCATCAAAGGCATCTTCTGTACAGTCCCAGGAATGCTTTCCTTTTCCTTTCTTCTTTTTTTTTTTTTGATACAAGAAGGTATCTCTCAATGTATCCTTGCCTGTCCTAGAACTCTGTAGACCAAGCTGGCTACACTTGCCTCTGTTAGCATCCAGGCACACCTTGGCCCCACCCCTTGGGGTGCATGGCAAGCAGTACCCTGGATCTGTATGCAGGTGCAAAAGGTCCTGTTAAGAGACAAGCTCTGCCTACTCAAGCCCTCTCTTCCACTGTTTCTCTGAAGAGGCAGGTAGGTCTCTCTCTCTCTCTCTTTCTCTCTCTCTCTGTCTCTCTCTCTCTCTGTCTCTCTCTGTCTCTCTCTCTCTCTCTCTCTCTCTCTCTCTCTCTCTCTCACACACACACACACACACACCTCTTTCTCTCTCCCCTCTCTCCCTTCCCTTTCCCCATGCCCTTCCCCCAATAAAACTCCCAACATAAACTCAGTCTGCATGGCTTGTTTGTCCCTCTCCCACCTTGGGGCTTCCTGGCCAGGTCCCTCTCCAGCCTTATCATAACAGCCTCTGTTATTCTTTTGTTTAAGCTGCAGCTGCTAATAAGGAAAGGAACAACGAATAAGCAATCCACGTGGAGTTTATTTACCAGAAAGGGGGGAAAGGGGGGATGGGCAGTCAGCCAACCCTAGGGAAGCCGAGAGAAAGAGAGCGAGGGGTGTGGGGCAGGACCTTTTAAAGGGAAGGTTGCATATGCGCAGTAGGGCAAAGGTCGAAAGGCATGGCGGGTGAGTGAGTACCCGCTTGTTAGGGGGCGGGGTTAGGGTCATCCAGGTGTTTTGTTCTTACAATCCCGGCTGTTGTTTATTATAAAAGTTAGAGAATTGGGCGTGGCAGGTTAGGGAAGTAGGGGCGAAGATGTCTTAAGGCTGCTTCCTGCTGGCCTGGGGCGTTGATCGTCTTTGGGGGGTTGGGGGTGCTGCCACGTCCTGGAGTTGATTGTTGTTTCATTGTAGTCCGGGCCACTCTGGTGCCTTTTAGTCCTGGCAAGATGTTTGTAGAATAGAGGACAAGGTTAAGTTTAGAAAAAAAAATTTTTTTCTTAAGTCCTGTCATTTGACGGGAAGATTGTAAGATGAGGGAGGGGTTCCCGAGGAGTCCCAAGATGAGGGAAGAGAAATTGGGACTGGGGAAGGGTTGGATATTACCTGGAGTGAATCTGACCTGTTTGGATCTGATTCGGCTTCATGGAACTTATAAGAGTCCTTAAAGTTTGGGAAAACAAAGATTAGACATATTAAATCATATCTAGGTGGTATGAAATCTTTCTGGTTACCTTTAACCAGAAGGCACAAACACTTGGTGATCCTTGTATCTTTAGATCCATGGTTTTTAGGCTGGCATTCCTGTAACAACAGCTAAGTAAATTATTGTGAGATACTTTGGAAATTAATGAGCAGAGTGTAATTAGAAGCAGGAAAGTTTAAATCAGCCTTGTAAAAATTGAGCCTTATTCTTCTGAAATAGGAGGTAAAGTGGATGATTTCAGTGTCCTCTGAAACCTAAGGGAACAGGGTCCTGTTGTAGAAACTGTGTATGAAGGGTGAGTCTCAGGTGGAGAAGTAAAGGGCTTGAGGTGGGATAAGTGAATCCAGTGGGGAAGGCCCTCAAGCTTAGCTGCTGTTGGAGTGACAAGAATTACTTTGAAAGGGCCCTTCCACTTAGGAGACAGGGGGGAGGGGCTCTGGTCTGGAGGAGAAAGAAGTACTTGATCCCCTATGTTAATTGGAGAGGTACAGGGGGTGGCATATGGCCGAGGTAGAGAGTGGTCAGCAAATTCCCAAAGGAGGGAACGGAGATGATGAAGTAAAGGTGTAAGCAAGCGGTCAGGGAGAGGCGAGGGTTTAGGTGAGAGGCCAGGTGTTAGAGCCGGCCGCCCGTACATGAGTTCAAAGGGTGAGATGAAAAGTGGTTGTTTAGGGAGAGCCCTAAGCCTGAAAAGGGCCAGAGGCAGAAGCTTTACCCAGTCAAGGTGAAGTTCCTGTGACATTTTAACCAGAACAGTCTTTAAAGAACGGTTAGTTCTCTCCACCTTCCCTGAGGACTGGGGGTGGTATGGAATATGAAAATGCCAAGGAATATTGAGAGCTTTAGACAGGGTTTGAGAGATCTGAGAGGTAAACTCAGGACCATTGTCTGACTGAAGAGAGGCTGGAATCCCAAACCGGGGGATAATTTCCCTGAGAAGGATGTTAGAGACAGTCTGAGCTTTCTTGTTAGTAGTAGGAAACGCTTCTACCCACCCTGAGAAAGTATCCACTAGTACCAGGAGGTATTTAACTCGCCTGACTGTGGGCATGTGGGTGAAGTCAAGTTGCCAGTCAGTCCCTGGGAGAGAGCCCCTAGCCTGGTGGGTGGGAAAAGGGGAGTTACGATACTTGGAATTAGGGTTTGACATCTGACAGGTTTTACAGGAGGCAGTGATGGTTTTTAAGAAATTTAAGTCCTCAGAAGTAGGTTTGAGGTGAGCCTTGACAAACAGAGAAAGAGCCTTACTGTTAGGGTGGAAGAGCTGGTGTAAGTAGGACAGAATTTGTCTCATGTTAGGAGGTGTCTGTGAGGATGTGGGTTGTAGTGTATGAACTCCCTGTGGTGAGTGAGGTAGATCTGGGCCTCGGAGGGCTGCAGCCCTAGCTGCTCTATCAGCCCGATTATTGCCCCTAGAGATAACGGAGCTGTCAGTCTGGTGTGACCGACAGTGAATAATTCCTATAGCTTTGGGGAGGTGAGAGGCCCTTAGCATAGCCATAATATAATCTGAGTTAGTTATGGATCCTCCTCTTGTAGTAAGTAGCCCACGTTCCTTCCAAATAGCTGCGTGGGACAGGAGGATATGAAAAGCATATTTAGAGTCTGTGTAAACATTTAGAGAATGTCCCTGTGCCAATTGAAAGGCACGGGTGAGGGCTATTAATTCAGCCTGTTGGTTAGTAGTGTGGGCAGGAAGTGCCCGTGCTTCTATTACCCTGGTGTCTGACACTATGCCATAGCCCACTTTACGGGTCCCCTCATGTAAAAAGGAGCTGCCATCTGTGTACCAGGTATAGGTGGCCTGAGGTAGTGTGCCCTCCTGTATGTGTGAAGGGTGGGGCAATAGTTCCTCTAAGGTTTCAATGCAGGAATGAGTTGGAGAATAGTTAGCATTAGGTTGAGGTAGAAGATTTGAGATATTAAGGGGTGGGCAAGATTGGAAAGTAAGTGTGGCATCTTCTATTAATGTCACCTGGAGGGAAAGAACTCGGGAAGGAGGTAGAGTTTGTAAGCCTCTGTAGGTTAGGAGATGGGACAGGTTGTGATGAGAGAAGACAGTGATGGGTGACCCAAAGGTTAGTTTCTTTGACTCACGGATAAGAAGCTCAGCAGCTGCTAAAGCACGTATGCAGGATGCCCATCCTTGGGTGGTTAGGTCTAGCTTCTTCGACAGATAAGCTACAGGTGCAAAGGAAGGTCCTAGCTGGTGACCTAGAACTCCAAGGGCAAATCCTTCTTTTTCTGTTACATAGAGGGAGAAAGGACGAGTTAAATCTGGTAGATGAAGAGCAGGGGCTTTTAGGAGAGCCTGTTTAAGTCTCTGAAAGGGCTTAGTAACAGGGTTAAGGAGGGGTTCATGGGGAGGTCCGAGAGCTGCCTCATAAAGGGGGCAGGCAAGGAGGGAGTAAGAGGGGATCCAGGTACGTAAGAAGCCAGCTATTCCCAGAAATGATAAAATCTCCTCTTTAGTAGAAGGAACTGCAAGAGACCCGATTAAGTTTTTCCTGTCTACAGTAATAGCTTTGTGGGTTGGGGTAATGGTTAGTCCCAAATAGGTAACCTGAGTGGTAGACAATTGAACCTTAGAAGGTGAGACTCTGTAACCCCTGCTAGACAGGAAATTTAGGAGGGTGGAAGTGTCAGTCCGGCTAACTTCCAAGGAGGGGCTACAAAGTAAAATATCATCTACATACTGTATGAACTTGGATTTAGGGAAAGACAGAGAGAGCAGGTCAGAAGCCAGGGCCTGACCAAAAAGGTGTGGGCTGTCCCGGAAACCCTGAGGTAGGACAGTCCAGGTGAGCTGAGTGGAGACATGAGTATCTGGATCAGTCCAGGTGAAAGCAAAGATATTTTGAGACCGGGTGTGGAGGGGTATAGAGAAAAAGGCATCCTTAAGGTCTAAAACTGAGAAGTGAGATGTCCCCGGGGGGATAGTAGAGAGGAGTGTATAAGGGTTAGGAACCACAGGATGCAGGGGCACGACCGCAGAGTTAATTAGCCGGAGGTCCTGAACCAGACGAAAAGTCCCATTAGGTTTTTTTACTGCCAGTATAGGGGTGTTAAAGGGGGAGGAGGTAGGACGAAGTAGCTTTTTCCTTAGGAGGTCAGAGATAATAGGTTTAAGTCCCTTAAGGCTTTGGAGTGGGAGTGGGTACTGAACTTGAGCAACGTACTTAGAGGGATCCTGTAACTGAATGACAATGGGGGGATGGTGTCTAGCCACAGAAGGGTTCTGGGTGTCCCAGACCTTGGGGTCTACCTGAGAGGCTGGTAAAGGAAATGACGTATTGGACCCCGTAGGTTGAGTAGCTAGAAGGAGGAGGAGGGGAGCAGCAGGCGAGTCTGGAGTTAGGCGAATGTGGGGAGCAAAGGAAATAGACGCTCCCACTTTAGCTAGGAGGTCCCTCCCTAGTAAAGGTACCGGACAAGTCGGTATAACCAAAAACGAATGAGTAAGGGGAATCCCCCTAAAAATACAGCTAAGCGGTGGAGTCTGCTGAGGTAAGTAAGGCTGTCCTCCTACCCCGACAATAGGAAGACGAGAAGGAGAGGTAGGTCCCCAAAACTCCTTTAGGACTGAGTATGTGGCACCGGTGTCCAAAAGGAAAGAGATAGACCGCCCTGATACTTTAATGTCCACCCGGGGCTCCCTTTCAGAGATGATGGTGGTCGGGTCAAGGGAGCCAGGGTCCCGTCATTCATAGTCCTCATCTATAGCCAGAGCTAAGAGATCGACTGGAAGGCCGCCTGTGTTTGATGTCCTCTTGTCACCTGGGACACGGGGACAGTCCACTGACCAATGGCCTACTTCCTGGCATCTAGGACATGGCTTTCGTGGTGCGTGGGGGTTCGGGCAACCCCGGGCCCAGTGCCCTTTTTGACCACACTTGAAGCATGGACACTGCGGTACTCTGGCCCTGGAGGGCAAGGGATCCCGGGCGGATGCTGAGACCGGTCGGACGGCTTCAGCTAGCATCTGGTATCTGTTCTTAAGGGTCTGGCCATCTCTCCCATGGTACACCTTAAATGCCACTCTTAGGACCTCATCCTGTGGAGTTAGGGGTCCTTTCTCCAAATTTTTAAGTTTAGCCCTAATGTCGGGGCAACTCTGAGCGAAAAAGTATGTCATGAGAAGTTGTCTTCCCTCTAGCGTCTCAGGGTCTAAGTTAGTATACTGTAAAAAGGCCTGTTTAAGACGCTGTAGGAATTGGGAAGGATTCTCTGATTTGTCCTGAACTATATCTAGGAGCTTATCATAATTTATGGGCTTTAGGGCAGCCTTACAGAGACCAGACATTAAACAGGTTACGAATTGGTCTCTAGCCAGGATACCACCCGGGGTGTTATAATCCCAGTGGGGTTCCTTCTCCGGAACAGCATCATTCCCAGTAGGGTGAGTTGGCTGAGTCTGATGTATCTCATCTGCACATGCCCTCGCATAATTCCAAACTCGCTCGCGCTCCTCATGTAGTAAGTTATTACTTAAAATCATGAAGACATCATGAAAAGTAAGGCTATAAGACTGTGCAATATACTGAAATTCCTTTATAAAGGCAGTGGGGTTAGAAGTATAAGATCCTAATCTGTGCTGAATCTGAGAGAGCTCTGATAGTGGGAAGGGAACGTGAACTCTAACCACGCCGTCCACACCAGCTACCTCACGCAAGGGGAGGATGGTGGCCGGATCAGCTTTAGTAGCCCTGGATCCGGTCCTAGAACGGGTAATAGGTGGGGTGAAGGTAGGAGCCAAGAGTGGTTGTTTAGAAGCAGCTGAGTCAGAGGAAGCCGGAGCGGGGACGGTTGAAACAGAAGAGAGAGAAGGTTCAAGGATCTTAGTAGAGGCTTTAGAAGGCGCAGCTGAAGGGTGAAGGCGAACTGGTGGAGGTTCATCAGCTGGATCCAAGTCTATAAGATTTAATTCAGGCTTAGATTCCATAGCCAGAAGAATTGGGGATGAGGAGGGAGAGAGAGAGTGTTTAGCAGATAGATAGAAAAAAGCCTGTACATAAGGTAACTCCTTCCATTTTCCGGTTTGCTGACAGAAGTTAGATAAATCCCGCAAAACCTCGGGGTCTAATGTCCCGTTTGGGGGCCAGTGAGACTGGTTCTCTAAGGAATACCTAGGCCATTTTTTAGTACTGAGATATGTGAGTCTAGATGCCTTAATTAACGGCATTAGGTTGAAGGGTTTTAAGTTTTCTAAAAGACATCCCAGTGGTGTGGATGGGCTTATTTCCTTAGTTGGCTTATTCCCCATGGGTGAAAAAGTTAAAAACCGGTAAAAGCCCCTCTCCGGATGCTCGTCAGCCCGGGGGGGTACCGAGGGGCCTTAGCCCGATAGACCCTGGGTCTGAACAGGGACTCAGCTGTCCCGAAGAAGAAAAAGAAAACAGAAAATCCCACAGTCCCGCAGCGCAGCGACTAACCGCCAAGGGAGCAAGTAGCTACTGATGGGACCACCCTTAGGAAGTAAGCCAAGAGGGATTGTTGGCGAAGGGGGTCGACCGTAACCGTGAAGGTCGTGGTCGGGTGCTCCCCCGCCTCCAAGAACACCAGAGGGGTGCCGGACGATCAACGGTCAGTCCCTCGGGTTCAGGGAGACTTTACGCTGACTGAAAGGGGTAGCCTTACCGAATTGGGTCCGGTGTTGTATGCAGAATTCCAGCAAACCGGTGATCTGGAATGTGGATTGTTTATCCGCGTGATAAGGATGCCCTTGACCCAACACGTACCCGCCAGCGGGATGTGGAGGGGGTATCAAGGGCAGAGCCTTCCCACGTCCAGGGCGCCAAATGTTGTTCTTTTGTTTAAGCTGCAGCTGCTAATATAGAAAGGAACAACGGATAAGCAATCCACGTGGAGTTTATTTATCAGAGAGGGGGGGAAGGGGGGATGGGCAGTCAGCCAACCCTAGGGGAGCTGAGAGAAAGAGAGCGAGGGGTGTGGGGCAGGACCTTTTAAAGGGAAGGTTGCATATGCGCAGTAGGGCAAAGGTCGAAAGGCATGGCGGGTGAGTGAGTACCCGCTTGTTAGGGGGCGGGGTTAGGGTCATCCAGGTGTTTTGTTCTTACAGCCTCTACCTTCCAAGTGTTGGGGATTAAAGCTGTGTGTTACTGCATGTGCTTTTGCAGGCATGCTGTCTAAAGGGCATAAGTACACACTGAGATTAAGCTGCCTACAGGTAAGCAGGGGACAATGCACTGATGCCTATGTTAGGTTTCTACTAGCTGCTGGCATCCTTTGTGTCACTTCATCTCTTCTGTGTCAGATGCCTTCCTCTTACAGTCCTACTGTGGGGAAAATTCAAACATTTCCACCCATCACAGATCTTTAACTTAGTTACATTTGCTACATGGATGCCAAGAGATGGGGAGGCCATGTCTTTGGGGATCATTATTCAGCATTGTGCCCTAGCCACTGTCTTCATTGCCGCTGTCTTCTTCCTCCTCTTTTTCTTCATAAGACTTATTTTTATTTTATGTATGTGTGTTGTGTGGTAGACTTTTCTTGCAGAGTTGCAACCCACACGACTACTCCCCAGCCTACCACAACAGACTGAAAGACCCCCGAAGAGGTACTTTCGTAGAAGGAGACCCGCACCCAGGAATCAGCGAGACCACGAACTTGGATGCAAAAGCAAGAGGCTTTATTAGAGACGCGGGTACCCGGGGCGACTTAGCTTCTGTGTGGCTAAGCGCGCCGAGCCAAGGGAAAGGGGTCCTTATATAGGGAAAAAGGCGCAAGCTAGGAGCAGGGATTCTATTGGATAATTCTAATGAGGCATTGTACAGAGCTATTCCCATTGGTCAATGTAAATGAGGCGCTATACAGGGTTATTCAAATGAGGCGCAGTACAGAGTTATTCAAATGAGGTGAAATACAGAGTCTTTCAAATAAGGCGAAATACAGAATCATTTCTATTGGATGGTTCAATTGAGACACAGAGCCATTCCAGACCAGCATATTCTCAAGGTCTGGTGTTTGGTACAACAGACTCAATTCCCCCCTCCGCGTCCAGATGGCTGACCTTGGGGGCGGAGACCTTGGGACGGAGTGTTTCTCATCAGGTGGGGGTGTGGGGGCGGGGCCCCAGGCCGGCCTAACTGGTGCTCTCGCCCTCGGGCCAATGCACCTGGTGCTCGCCCTCGGGCCGGCCCACCTGGTGCTCGTTGCTCGGCCCCAGCCCCGAGGCGCGGTGCCAGGCGGGGCGGGCCGGGGGCGCGAGCCCTGCCGGGGTGAAGGCTTGGGAGGCCCCGGCAGCTCCGCGGCCCCCGTGTCCTTGGCCTTGGAGGCGGCTCCCCGCTCGCAGCTCCTGGACAAGCAGCACCGCTGCTCTCCCAGCTCAAGTTCCCCTTCCAGGCGCCGCCCGCGCTGCACTCTCCAGCCCCTGGCTGAACCCTGGCCCTGCCCTGCTCAGTCCCCGCCGCGCTGCCCTCGGTCAGCTGCTCCTCCCGCCTGCTCCAGAGAGAACACCCAGCACCGGCACAGGCGGGGAAGACAGAGGGGCAGGGTCCGAGCGGGTCTTTCAAGACCCAAGTACAGACACCACTAAAGGCCAACATGGTGAGCCAGTGAGTTTTGTTGGGGTTATTTACAGTAATGTGGGAAAGGGGTTACTTACAGGAGCAGAAATGACTCAAAGACAGTTCCATCACCACACCAGCACAGGTGATAGCTCACAGAAGCTGTAAATTTGGAGCACACAGCATAGCCTACAGGCAGCTCAACCAGTTGGAGGTGTCATTTCCAGATAGCTCAGCTGGACTATGCCTCTTCCAAGCAGCTAAGATGGTTTCTCCTTCTTTTTAGGCTGCTTGCCTGGTCTGCCTCTTTTAGGTAGCTAAATGTGTCTGTCTTTTTGCAGCCTAATTTGTCTGAAAGTGATGCTGAAGAATCTTTATTGGTTACTCTTGGGAAGGAAGGGGCTTGTGAATCTGGTCAGTTTTAGGGACTTCCTGAAGATATTTCAGTTGTTTACCTTGTATCTTAAGGTGCTAGCCCCCCTGCCAGATAGAATGTTTCATTCTAGAAGGAACTGCTACACAACAATGTATTTTCTAGAAAGTATGCAAGGTGCACCATAAGCATGCCTGCTATATGCAGAGATCAGAAAAGGACCTCAGACCTCTTGGAACTGGAGTTATACGTGGTTGTGAGCCACCATGTGGGTGCTAGGAATCAAACCTGGGTTCTCTGTAAGAACAGTAAATGCTCTTAAATGCTGAGTCATTTCTCTACCCCACAGGCACTGTTTTCTTCTAAGCAAGTTGACCAGTGGATCATCACTGAGCTGCCTGGCATGTTAAATCAGTTCACCATGATTGGGACAACCCCACTGTGAACAGCACCCATCCTAGAGTCATCTTTCGTGGACCTCCAAACAACTGGGGCCTGTGCATTCTGAGAAGCTGGGGTGTGCTTATTCAACCACTAGGAGCTCCCTCAAGACCTCTAGTTACCTCCACAAAAAGATGCTGCAGACTAGGGTCCAGGACTGTAATAACTTTTCTTAAAATTGTATCTTAAGGACCATGAAGATGGCTCATCAGGTGATAACACTCAAATAAGCCTGATTACCCGAGTTTGATTCCCCAGGACTCACATGGTAGAAGGTAAGAACTCACCCTCACAAGTTGTTCCTAGCCTCCATGCATACACAAACACATAAAATAAATAAGAATAATAAAAAATTATTAAATAAATTTAAACCAGCAAATAAATGAGGGTGTAAAATATAAATCCTTCAGAATTCTCCAGGGCTATAAAAATACTGTGTATAAAGAAAACTTCCTTCAAATCTTATTCTATTGATATAGAATCAGTCTTGTGTGTTCATGTGTGAGTGAATGTTTGCCTGTGTGTGTGAATGTGTCTGTGTGTATGAATGGGTGTGCCTGTGTACATGAATGTGTGTGTCTTATGTGTATGAATTCGTGTGTGTGTGTGTGTGTGTGTGTGTGTGTGTGTGTGTGTGTGTGAATGTATGTGCCTGTGTGTGTGTGAATGTGTGTGCCTATGTGTGTCTTTGTGTGTGTGCCTATATGCTTAAGGAAGCCAGAGGTTCACATCAAGATCTCTTCCTCCATTGTTTCTCTACTTTATTTTTAGAGACAATTTCTCTCACTGAACCTGGAGCTTAACATTGTGGTGGAACTAGCTGGCCAGTGAGACTCAGAACCCTCCTGTCTCTGCCTCGTGCCTGTATTTTGTTTGTTTTTACTTACTTTTATTTTTTAACATGGACGCTGGGGATGTGAACCCAGGGCCTCAGTACTTTACCCACTGCACATCTCTGCAGCCCCAGAATCAGTTTTTAAAAAATAGAAGTGGATAGATAGGGATCTGGGCAAGGAATGGAGGCTCTCACTGTTGAAGTCTCTGGATAGCTGAAAGTAAAAATTTCCAGAAAATTAGCATTTGCTGTGAAGACTGCCTCCATAGAGTCAATGTTTCTTTTATATGGAGTTGTGTTGTTGTTTTCAAATAATAATGTTAAAATAGCAATAAACCATGCTTAAGACTAATGGCCTTCAGTGTGGCCTTACTCCTCATGGATGCTTTCTAGGAATCTCACAGGAGACTCAATTGTTTATAGTAAAAACATCCTAACTCTACACAGTCCTATGATCTAAGCTTTAACCTTATCAGCAGTAATCCTGACTAGTGAGTGCTAGGAACCACCCTGAGGTCTCAGTTCAATTGCTTAGCAACCCTTGGAGATCATTACTTCAAAACTCACCAAAACCCAGCATATGGCTATGGTGGAGACAATGAGGTCAACCCTAAGAAATTAGTGTACTTGGGTGTAATTTTCCCCCCTGGATGCCTCTCTCTCTATTAAGGTTTTAAATCCCTTTAATAACCCCCAACTGTGCTTCATCTGGCTGATTCTAAAATTCCTTTCTGCTCTGCAGTCAAGCATCCAGCCTTAGTGATAACTGAGGTCATTTGGGGCTAGTTTTCTTGTCAGATGTAAGGACATTTTCTCCATCTTTCTGGTTTATTTTATATTTTAAGACAGATCTTGCTATGAATCCCAAGTTGTCTGGAAACTTGCTCTATGTCAAATAGACTAGCCTCAACCTTACAGTAATTCTGCCTCTGTCTTTGGGGTGCTGGGAGTGCTAGGATTGCAGATGTGCACCCCCATGCCCAGTCTTCATCTTTTTAAGGCTCCAGAGACTCTTCCACATGGTAAGACCACAAGCGATTACTCTATTGATGGGGTTCAATGAAACTACTGTAGTGAGATAACGTAGTTCTATCTGGTTTGTTCACATTACTATAGGAGGCTTGAAGAGATGAGGCATTCTTTCGTCTCCTCTGCACACCATCCCAAACCTATTCCAAAGCAACTAAGCCCTGAGTGGAGGAAGTCTGGGCTTCCCTAGCTCCTTAGAACTAACAGAACGCTGCTCTCTGTGGCTGAGCTTTCTAGAGACAAGGAACCCAATTGTCTGCCAGAGGGAGGGATTGTATGTTTTCAGAGAAGCTTCCATGGCAAGCACAAACATTTCTCCCAAGCCAGTTCAGATATCAGAGAGCATGCATTACCTCCTGCATCAGAAAAGCCCAGGGACTGCATGGAATTTGAGTGTAGTTTGATCCAAAGATTCTCTTGGCTCAGACTTCATTCTTGTATTAAAAATAGCTAAAGTAGTGAGAGTCATTCATCTAGCCACACTATAGGAAAAAAAGAAAAAGTCTGACCTGGGACTTCCACTGAGCTCCTGAGATGTGTCATAAACGCACAGGTTTAGTTCATGTGCCAAGGAGGGCAGAAAGTCCTGAGTGACTGGGCTCATGTCAAGCCCAATCTATAGTTGAGGAGTAGATGGCTTTTCCAAAGTTAGTGGAATTTTCCAAGGAAACTTGGCTTGTGGGGACAGGGTAGGTAGAGACCTATGTGGGGTGGAAAGGTATATGGACTCAAGGAGAACCAAGGAGAAGCCCTGGACCATGAAACTCCTTGCCCCAGGTGCTATAGGGGTAGACAGAGCCCAAACTCAACCCATGTACACTGCCTCCCCAAAACTATGAAAATCAAAATATGATAGTGTACCTTTATTCTAGAATAAATTCCTACCCATAGAGGTCATTGGATCAAAGGGCTCACACATTTCCAATTCGTAAGAGATACTGCTATTTGTAATTCCTGGGAATGTCTATTCTCTCCTGTCTTGTAAATATTCCTTATCTTCTTCATATTTACTGCCCTCAAAGGTCTGACCAGGCTTTTTGAGAGTACAGGGCCTGGTATCTCTTCACGTACTCATCAGCCAGCCATAGATCTCCAAGTCACTTGCTCCGCCCTTTGTTCTCTATGAGTTTGTTTATCTTTTCCTTTTCTTGTTGACTTGTGAAAGCTCATGGATACAAGCCCTTTGTTTCATCTATCACAGACGTCTCTCCCAGTTTGTCCTTTTAATTTTGTAGAGAGAGAGCTTTTATTGCCTAAACTGAGCTAATTTCATGTATTTAAATATGCCAGATTTCCATGGGTTTCTGCTTAGAAAGGTCTTGTCTTTCCTGCTCTAAAATAAAAAATAATATGAGCCAGGTGGTGGTGGTGTATACTGATAATCCCAGCACTCGGGAGGCAGAGGCAGGCGAATCTCTGAGTTTGAGACCAACCTAGTCTACAAAGTGAATTCCACGGTAGCCAAGTCTCTACAAAGAAACCCTGTCTCAAAAAAACAACAACAATAAAAATAATGATAATAATAATGTACATAATGTCCCCTGTTTTCATTCATATTTTCTGTGAGTTTTCAAATTTAAACGCCTTCTCTATCTGAGTTGCTGTATTATAGTTAGAGGCCGAGATGACTGACCAGTGTGTAGGACAGAAGAACTTTGTGAATTGAAGAACCTCAAAGCTTTCCCACAGACATCTTCTTTCCTGGAAGCAACAAGAGGGATTAAAAGGAAAGCTGGTGTGTCTCTTTAAGTTCAGAGACATCCAGGAAAGGGAGCTCAGTGGGAGCAGGATGCAGCCTTCTGATGTTTGATGTGGGATGTCCTTGAGTATGCTGTAAATATGTATTGTTTTTATTGGTTAATAAATAAAGCTGATTTGACCAATGGCCAAGCAGAATATAGCTAGGTGGGAAATCCAAACAGACATAGAGAGAGAAAGAAGGCGGAATCAGATAGACGCCATGTAGCCGCTGGAAAAGCAAGATGTGAGGTAATAAGCCATGAGCATCGTGGTAAAATATAAACTAAATGGGTTAATTTAATTGAGACAACTAGTAATGTGTCTGAGCCATTGGCTAAACAATTATAATTAATATTAAGCCTCAGAATGGTTATTTAATAAGCAGCTGTGGAGAGCGGCGGGTGGGAGAAAAAAACGGGTCCAATGGGGCTGGGGAAGACAGAGAAAAGCTTCCAACTACAGATGTTGATACCCCAGAAAAAGAGACAGACTGAGCCCTGCAGCAAGAAGCAGTGTGGTGGAAAAAGCCACTTTGTTTCAGGAAGAATCCTGACAGGGATGTGAGGGAGTCCAACCAAAGGACCAGACACGAGGAAGCATTATTTTTCCCACCTGACAGGTGGCTTCATTAGCACACATTGTGTTCCTTTCACAAGGATTTTTGAGCAACTACTCTGAAACCAGGAAAGGACCCCCACATCTGGCCCAGTGATAACGGAAGTCAGTCATGACCCTGAGACAGCAGGCAAATCTGCCCTGCTGCAGAAACAGGAGGTCATCATTTTAAACACATTACCCTCAGATGTCAAAGTTAACATCTCTGTCAGATCTGAAAAAGCAGTTCTGGACTCTAGAGAAGTGGGTGTAGCTTTAAGGACAATAACCGGATGGCACAGCAGGGGCTGGATGTGGAGGCTGGCCCTAGCTGCTCCAGCATGGCAATAGAGTGCATGTACCTGTTTCTACATGTTCTAGAACCACCAGAAGGTATAGGCATGACACTTGGTGTGGTAGGTGCTCCACAAGAGCTCCATGAATGCATGTGTCACGGTCTGGGAAACAGGACTGCTCTTTTCCTGTGTACTTGGGGACTATGTAGACAGCCCCTCCCATCTGCTTCCTAAGAGTTTGCCAAGAGCAAATGCCTTGAGACTGCAAGTTGGCTGAAAAACAGGTCACTACTGTGTCTCTCTCTTGCCCCCGGATGGGTAACCTCCAGTGAACATCGCTCCCACCCTCAGAAACTCCATCAATGACAGGCCCTGTGGGCACCCACTGCCTGGCATTCCTGCCCCCATTCCTGCTGACTCACGCAATCTGCAATCTGGTTGATCCCAGCTTCCTGCAGCAGGCCAGCAGGGGCCAGAGGGGAGGGGCAGGTGATGCAGGAGGCTGCAGTCAGGAGAAAGGGGCACTTTCCTGTTTCTCTCCTTTGAAGGGGGTGGTCAGGAAGTAGACTTTCTGGAGGCCACAGTGGACTTATCCTCCATCCCCAACTGAACCAGGTCCTCACTGCCTTCCACTCAAAGCACTGGGTCCCTCCAGCCTCTGCGCCCAATGCTGGATTAAAGCCCACTTCACAGCTGACCTTACCATTACCTATGATCCCCGGCTGTGATGGTCTAGTTTGATGGCCTGTGACTGGGTGTGCTGGCAAGTGTAGCTGAATGTGATTGTGGTCGGGCACTGCGGGGCCAGTCCATGTGTGACTCAGAACCGCTGTGTAATTGTGTGCAGCTGGGTCTGATTACACCCAGAAGAAATGTTGGTTGTACATGGTTGCATCTCACTGTGTGATTTGTGAGACTCTATGCTACAGTCCATGAATACTTGTCTGTGGTTACATGTGTTCCAAGAGGCTGTGTGATGCCGAGTGCAGTATGTGATGGATGTGTCCAAAAGGGGCTGTGCGTAGGCGGGTGGGGCTTCGTGTGATTTCTAAGGCCTAGTCCCAAAGAGATCAGGGGTCTGCAGCCTGTATGCTGTGGTAGAAGAGAGGAGGTAAGGTGTGTGTGTGTGTGTGTGTGTGTGTGTGTGTGTGTGTGTGTGATACTCTGATACTCTCTCTCTCTCTTTTTTTTTTTCTAAATCCTATCCCTGAGGAGGCCACAAGGTTCTCACTTACAAAAGGAATCGGAACAGGCTGTAAGATGTTTTTCCCCTGGGTCACTGACCATTTTTAGAGTGTTTTCTCGAAGTTCAGGCTGAACTTCAGGGGAATGCCAGCCCATCTGAGCTCTTAGAGCAAGTGTCCCCTTAGCTCACAATGTCTTAGTATAGCCTTCACCAGACCCAGGCTGCTTCTCAGCCCTGCAGAGACACACAGCCCTATCTCTCAGCATGGCCACCTCTGGACATTCTCCCCATCCCTCCTCTGGCTGCAGAAGAAATACAGGCACCTAGTTCCCCTATTTCCCAGCCCTGAGGACAGACTTTCCAGGAGTTGATCACTAACTTTTGCAGGGGTGACAAAACCTCCCCCCACCAAAGGATTTGCAGTGCTTCCCATGTCTGCATGTTTATTTGTTTGCATTCCTGCGTCCCTCGGGGCTGCTGCATGTCTGTACTCCTCCCTCGGGGCTGCTGCATGTTTGTATTCCTCCCTCGGGGCTGCTGCACTGGAACCTTTGCCCTCCACTTTTCCACCTCAGAGCCCCAAGTCTGGCCTGCTCCCTCCTCTGCACAAGGAGCCACAGCCTCAGCTCCATGTAACCCCAGCAGTCCTTCCTGCAGCTAAGGGGTCCTCTGCTCCTCGAGGTGTCTCACAGGACTGTGACCTTGCCCAGAAATGACAAGACTTATCCTCTGTCTTATTTTCTGAAGCCCTCAGCTGCCCAGGCATGCAATCCTCAAACTGCTTCTGTCCCTGCTGGGAGAGAATCCTTGCGGCCACTCCTATTGATGCTGGACACATGGAGAGCACAGGGTGAACAGGCAGCTGCGGTACTTTTGAGAAGATGAAGGACTTCTTCCTAAGAAGAAACCCAGGGTCAGGAGTCAGAGTACTTGGTATGAAGGGCTGGACTACAGCCAGGGCAGACCTGTCCTGCCAACACCAGTGAACTCACAGACAGGCAGAGGGCCCCTGGAGAAAGGAGCTCCTAGGCCAGCAGCATCCTAACTCACCATCCATCCCAAAGCTGTATGACAGAGGAAGGCGCATTTCCTCACTCAGGCTTCAGTTTAGCCACCTCAAAGACTGGAAAAAGATGGCAGACATGAAATCTCAAAGACATGAATGACTTCCACTTGCAACCTGAAGACAACTTTGCTCCAAGTCCACGTTCCTTCCCAACCCAGACAGTCCACATCTCTGATAATGTTCTTCCCTCTTCAGCAGAGTCTATGGGGAAACTACTTGGAAGGGATGAAGAAAGAGCTGGGCAAGAAAAATTATGGAGGGGAGGTATGAAGGTAAACATGGTCACCAAGGCTCTGGAGCTCCCCATGGTAGGTCTTAGACACTGGGACCTGTCAAGACTTTCCCCTGCTCCCAGCTTTGTCATCTAAGTTATCCTTTCCTCTCAGCCCATGACTACCTACCCAACCCCACTGCCTTCCAATCCCCTCAGGTCCCCTGCCGATGCAGTTCTGGACTTAATTAAACCACCTGGTAAGCATTATAGTTCAACACCCATGAACTATCTGAACTATACCAGCTTCCTCCCCATGAGAAGGTCAACAGAGAGGCTGGGAAAATTATCAAGACACCACTAGCCTTATCTTCTAAACAGTTACAATAGCAAGAATGTCTATTGACCTCCCTGGTCAATGCCACATGACAAATCCCACTGACCCCAACATCCAGAAAAGTAGTAGAAATGACAGAAGTAGGCTGATGGAAGTGACCAGGCATAGTGGGGCCTGAGGACCATCTCTCATCCAGCATTTCAAAATAGGGTGAAGAAAAGACAGTTACTCCTCATTGCCTCTGTCATTTCTGGAGTCTTTACTGAATGCTGGGTGCAAGGACATTCTTCCACCTCATACCTCGGCCCCTTAAGAGCCATATGAAACAAAGGTCAAAAGTCTATCTAAGGGACAGACTTAAGATGGTTTTCATTATCTTGCCTTCCTGTGACCACTGCCCATCAGTGCAGCAGAACCTATGTATCACTTATAGCCAATAGAATAAAGGAAAGGTGGGATAGTCACTGCCATCACTATATTATCAAAGCCCTAGTGTTGCTAACAGCCAGGTGCCAGAGACCCACTCCGAAGATGTCCACATCAGCAATCTAAGAAAGGTTTGCAGAGCAATGAACCTCTGCAAGTTAGAAACAGCTGTTGGCCAGCAGGGAGACTAGCCATAGTTCTGTAGCCATAAGGAATGCTCCTGAGCCTGTGAGAAGGCCCATCTCCACCTGAACCTCCAGATTAAGATGCACCCCTGGCCAGATAACACCTTGATTACATCCAGCTAAGAGCATCCTACTATACCATGTCTGGACTCCTGGCCCATAGAAACTGTGAGACAGACTTACGTTGTTCTAAGTTCCTGTGTTTGAGCATTCATCACGAGAAAACAGAACATAGATATAAGTATGATATCTGTCTTTTAGATGAGAACCCTAAAGCTCAAAGACTTTGGTGAGAGTCCCTCCCTTGCTTTGAGGCTCAGCAGGGACCAGAGTCTGCCCTAGACTACGTATGTTGATGTGCTTGACAGACAAATTGGCCATTGTTATTCAGTAGTCACTCAAATAAGTAGTGGCCTACATGATCATTGACTGAAATACCATCTTTCCAACAAGTGTTTGTTGAGTATCACCAGTGTGCCCAGTCAAGGAGAAACAATGGTACGCTACACAGACACACACCAGTGTCTCAATGGCAAAGAGCTCAATGAAGAGTGTGGACAATACACAGGATCTTTATATGATGAAGGTTATAAAGTACAAATGGATGGGATGAAATGGAAGCATGTGGGACAGCCAGCCTTGGCCCAGGGCAAGAGACAGACTCCCTGAGTAAGTGAAGCCCAGTTCTTTGGAAGGTGGGCCTGGTAAGGAGTCAGCCCTTCCACATACTGTATAAGTGAGTAGGTAGGTGAATAAGTTTTACTGGTCAAAGATCCCCAGAGAAAAGGACTCCCCCTGCAATGTGAGGTCATCCTGCTTCTAAGTTTTTTAGCTTCCAAGACACATGCTCCAAGGATCCAAGGCCTCCGTGACTAAGCAGTGATGCTCAAAGACATTAGGGTTCACTGAATACCACTTCTGCATGTATCACTGGTGGCTGTAGTTAGCATGAGCCTGTGTAGCTGGGCTCTTATTCTCCAGACATCTAGTGGTGGGGAAATGGCAGGTGGAGGGAAGTGTGAGGCAAAGTGGGGAGATGAATCAGGAGCTGATGAACAGAGCCAGAGCAAAAGGCAGGCATTAGAAGAAGATCTCCATGGGTCAAGTTTCAGCCTATGATGACTCACAGCTCCAGAGGTCTTTGCCAATGAGCTGGCTGGCTAATATGGATCAGGCAGGTTCCTAGCAGGAAGCAGACAGCACGAGCAAATTGGTCATTTAAGAGAATTTCATAAAGAGACTATTGTTAGTGGTCTTGGCGGACATACAAAAGATTGTAAGGACCTTGACCAAGATCGGCAGCCCATCCCATCAGGCCTCACCACACACAGGAAGTTATCAGAGCATCAGGGAGCTTGAACTGAGTGGATAGGGCACCAGGTAGGACTGTGGCTCTGCTTAGGTGTACAGGCTGTGGCACCCTGAAGGAGGTGTTTTGTGTCCTGACCTTGCCCTGCCTTCTGTCTCCAACAGGCTGAGAGTCTGTGGGTCGGAACAGAGCAAGGCACCTGCTGACGAAGTCCCCTCGGGGCAGCCTTCTATGGAACAGAGCAGAGCAAAGTTGGAGGCAGATTGTGGCAAAGTGTTTGTCCAACACTACCAGAGGGGAAAAACATTCTTTTTCTTTTTGTGATGTTCTTTTCACATTCTAGATCAGAGTTTCTCAACCTGTGAGTCTCGACCTCTTCAGCAAACCTCTATCTTCAAAAATATTTACATTGTGATTCATAACAGTGGCAAGATTACAGTTCTGAAATAGCAATGAAAAATGTTATGGTTTGGAGTCATCATAACACTGTATTAAAGGAACTGTATTAAAGGGTCACAGCATTAGGAAGGTTTAGAACCACTGCTTTAAACCAGTGCACTGTGGAGACCAGTGCACACAGACCCTGTTGTAGGAGCCCACAGAAGCCCACTTGGGATTAAGACAGATTTCCCAAAAAATTCTAAAATGGCCTTAAACAGCCATCTGCCACTTTGAGCTACATAATTAATGTAAAGAGGTCAAATATTAAGCCAAGATTAAAAACAAGCAGATACAACTATTCATTAATATGCAATTTTCCTTTATCATCAATAAGTGGTAAAATTATATGTATACAAAATTATTTTAAACAATTTACTTGTGGTTTATTACAGAAAAAGGAGGAGGAGAATGGAGATGAGGAGGAGAAAAGGGGAGGAGGGACTCACTCTTACCTTTTGCTCAGTTAAGGACTCCGGACCACCCACTCACCTTCTCAGGCCTCGGTTTCCTTCTCTGTTAAAGGAATGGGGAGTGTCCTTATGTGTTCACTTTCCACATTTGAAATGGTTTCATGAACTTTGGGGCCCCAGATGGACCCTGGAATGCATAGGGCTGACTGCAAGCTTTTTCATCAACATGAAAGCAAGATCTGGACCACTGAGAAGCCAGATCCAGACACAGAAGCTCTAAGCAAGGGAACAACCATGTATGAATGGCAGCCTGGCTCAGATGCCTCAGGACTGGGACCAGAGGCCCTCTCTCCACATGTGTGCCCAAGCCTGAAGCTGCAGAAGGAAGATGCTTGATTTCCTGGTCCCTCAGTGAACAGCATGATACCCAGAAACCCACGGCTGGCCCTCAGCAGATGTGTGAGTTGGATAGAGCAATGTGGACCAGCATGGGTTTAGCTCCAAGGATCCTTGGCAGCTCCTAGTCCCTCTCAGGTTCCTACACTCCTGCAGCCTAGACTGGGACATACATAAATAAGGAGCTCACAGCCTCATGGGTATTCCAGGCAGCCGGGCAGCTGGTTACTAGAAAACAACACCCTGCCATGGATAACTTAGGGTCTCAAATGCAGAGGTTCAATACCCTCAGAGTCCCACCAGACCTGCCCCATCTCTAATCTTCCAGTGCCCAAAACAAAGGCCCCTCTGTGAGACCCACAGGCCTCTTCCCTTTGCCTCTTATCACCCACATCAGAGTTCACAGGAAGAGGGTTTCAAAACCTCAGAGTCAGAACTGCACTGAGGTTAGTACTTTTTTTTTCAAGAGAAAGGAAGCCAGAAGGGTGGGAAGGGGTGCAGGTGCAGCCCATGAAGGCCCTGGCTATGGAGGGAAGGGCTTGCACAAAGGGTGAGTGCCAGAGGGACAGACCTTCTCCCTCAGCCTACTTGCCCAGGGGCAGACAGGTCAAAGAATCTGTGTCTGTACTGGGGAGTTGCTCTTGATGCTTCAAAAGGATCAGGCATGGAGGACCATGGGCCATCCAAAGACATTTGATGAGACCTATCCTGCCCAGTAACTAGTACCTCTCCCTTGTCTGGTGGCCTCTCTGCCTAGAGAAACTCAGAGGACTCAAGGCCTCCATGGCCCTGCACTGCTCAGGTACAGAGCCCTGGCCTCATTTCCAAACCTGCCCCTCCCCCTAGGCTTGCCACACTGCTATGCAGCCTCTGAGCAGGGATCGTCTATGGCCAGTCATCTCGACTTTTGTCCATGTGAGTTGCATTCTAGAGCTGAGAATGGGAAACATTCCATTTTCATATCGCCAACAGCGCTGTGATGAAATGTCTTGAGTGGCTTGCAAGATGCTTATCTACCACATCTGACATGGGGGTGGACTTGACATTGTTTATTTTACTGTCTGTATTGCATTTTTATTTGTTTTATCTTGCTACTTTGAGTGAATCCTTCTTTTAAAAAAATTTGGGGAGCAAGTTGTGGAACATCTCAAATATTGAGAAAATGATAGGAAATGTTATTACCTGCTATCTAGCTCTTAGTTCCTTCTTTTTCTTCCTCTTTCTATTCTTCTTCTTCTTTCTTCTTCTTCTTCTTCTCCTTCTTTCTCTCCTCCTCCTTCCCCTCCTCCTCCTCTTTTTCTCTCTCTCCTTACCCCACTTCTTCTCACCTCTCTCTGTAAGATCTCATGTATCCCAGGCTGGCTTCAATCTTAATGAATGATAGATACTATCTTGCTTTCTTAATAAAACTAGGATTGCTCTACATATACTGTTCTTCAACTTGACATTTTCTCACAACTTATTAGTGTTTTTTGACATCTCTCCATGTGAATGCTAGTAAATGAACAATAGTCTCTTAAATACCTGCTGAGGTTCCAGTTTATTTAATGTTTTCCACAGGCAGGCACTTAGGTGGTTTACAGTCACTGTGTTATTCTAAACAAGCCTACAGACTACATTTGCCATGTTGTTCTCTTTACTTGTAAGAATTCTGTTGTACACCACATACCCAGAAGTGGACTTTCTGGAGAAAAGTATCCTGAACATTTGCCATCTTGAAAGAATTTCCACTTTTGCCTTCTAAAAATGACCAACTTGAACACCTATCTAGAGCACAGGGGAGTTTTTCCTCCATATATCTTCAAGATCATAGCTACTTGTGCCATGGCTGGCCTTTTGTTTATCTGCTGTGAACTGTGTCCCTATGCCACCCCCAAGAATTTTATGTTCTCCTTTGTCTTTTGGTTTTTTATGTTTGAATCTTTGATCCGTCAAGAATCAATTCTAGATACTGAACACATATTGATATTTCCTGTTCTGTAAATAAATCTGATTAGATGCCATGCTAGGGAAGAGAGGCTTTCTCTACCTCTAAGAAGCCACAGACTGAGTCTGCCACAGGTTCTGATGTAAACCAAACAGACACGGAAGGTGAACCCAAACAAATGATGCTAACACCAGAGGGATGAGTGACAATCAAGAAGGCTTGGAGGGAGTGAGGAAAAGAGTGTTCTGGAACCTGAGGGTGTAAGAAATGTAAAGGCTCAAGTCCGGAAGACACTGTTAGGGAGACTGAGGGGTACAAAAGAAAGAGGCCACTGTGGGGTAGACTGGAGGCTTCAGATATATGGAGGTGAAGATCCTAGGCCAATTCCAGGAGATTGGTGTAGTGGGATTAGGGCAGGGTGCTGGTAAAGATACCTTGGATGTGTCTATGGTGACAGAAGTGATTCATTTGGGGAGATATTAAAAAGGGGATTGTTAAGGTCTGAGTCACCAGGGAAGCCTGCTGAGGGGCAAAAGAGTCAAAGATGAGGCATCAATGGGATGATGTCCACTCCATGAGTAAACTGTGATATTATAGCCAGAGAAGCCTAGCCAGGGCCAAGTTCAAAGGCAGCATAGCGAATAGAAAGTGGTGGGTTCTTTTGAGACAGCACTTGTTGATAATATGGAATTAATAACAGTTCCATTTGCTACACAGGATGATACAAGATTGCAGATAATGGCTGCATCTATTCACCGAAAGAAAATGTATTAAGCAATGCTTTCAATGCATAATGGTTGAGGTAGTTGGTACAGAAGGTATATGGTATATTAGCGGAGAATCTAAGGAGAAATAAATGAAAGTTGGGAGGTAATTGAAGAGAGCAGTCATTTTTAGGTAGGGCATTCATCGGAGTAGGATGGTTGGAGATTCTCAGAGGATTCTGAGGTTTCTACAGTCTAGGGCAGCTCCCCTTTGGAAAAAGAATATTTTAAAAAACCTTATACTTGCAAATTTTATGAAGAGATGTTACAATCTGAAGAAATCTCTGTTGGAAGGGACAAGTGTCACTCACTGGTGGTTCCCAGCACAGGCTCCAGCGTCCACAGTGAGCAATAGAACTATGGGAAGTAGAGGGTAGGTATGTGTCAATAAGAACCTATTGTGTGATGAAGAGCAAGAGGCCATTATGCCGACCCTCAGTCTCCTGATTTGTAAACAAGAGCAATATCACATCCTTATGCTTTTAAGGTGTGAATAAAGACATAGAAGTGAAATGTTTGACTGACTCTTAGGAATAAATGATATCCGTTTTTAAACATTTTATTCCTATCCCACACAGACGGGAGAACCAGCAGTCTCAACTTTAAGACCACAAAAAACTAAAATCCAAAGGGAATGACAGGCAAACCCCACACGGCCTTTAAGTGATGGGCTTAGTGGCGCCAGATGTATATACTGTCCCTGGGGCTTTTGACCTGTGGAATCAGTCTGTGTCAATGACCCTCGTGTGCTCCGCTCTGAAGCGGAACCTTATGGGGACCAGAAATCTCTTCAAGATGCAGCTGCCTCTCCACACCAATGCTTGAAATCAACCAGCAAGAATAGCAGAGGCTTCAGGCTCTAGCGGGGCTGGATTCAACTCCTGCTCTGCTGGTGGCAGCCTGGGACTGCAACCAAGGATCCCGCTGCTGCTGTTACCTCACCTGCAGTCTCACAGAACTGATCAGTGCTGCCCTAGGGGGCTCCAAAGGTGCAGTCAAGTAGCTTGCAGGGCGCTGCAAGCAGGAAGAAGTCAACACACACTCCAGGGACTATGTGGGAGCCTGGGGGGTGGGGGTGGGGGCGGGAGAGCAATGTTTTGAGAACTTTGAAGACAGGGTGACTTTGAAAGTGGCTATTGTGGAAAATACTCACTGGCATCTAACAACGCAAGGGTGGCCCATGGTGGCTGCTGGTGACGTTCAATGACCTAAAGTAAATAAGCCCATAATCAGAGGGTGCTCTGGTTTGGCTGCTGTGAGTTTGCTTGTCCACGAGTCATAATAATTTGCTGTGATAATACATCGGCCGTTAGCCCTCAAAGTCCCGTTACTAAGAGGTTATGAGACAGACGATCCTTCCAAAAAGAAAAACCACTACAGGATGTTCCAGATTGGAGCCACAATAGCAGCCCAAACAGAATGGACTTGCGTTTTGTTGGTACATCTCTATAAAAGAGTTTGGGACTGGAGTAACTGGGAAGCAGCCCAACTGTACACATCACTGGCTTGCCAGTAGAATATAATAAAATCAACTTAGTGATAGGACAATATAAAGCCTTCATCATTTCAAAGGCTCTTCAATTAATCAAGGTACATCTTTTGGAGGTCCATTTTTCTGTGCCTATTGATGACCCTCTCAAGGCCACATTTGGTTGCAGGAGTGACTAAGTCTACCACAACTCTAACCACCCTTGCTTGGCACTGTGCCTATTTGTGATAATTAAGTGACTTAGCACAGTCGTTTCCAGCCACCTCTGTTATTACTCTGTTGCTGGGACAACGGGAACCAGTCAACCGACAGAAACCAAGTTAGAGCAGAACAGAAGGAAGTCCACAAACAGGACACTTGCAGGGCTGTGACCTGATACCTGCCTACTACACTTTGCACATGCGATTTTCCTGGAAAGACACAGCCATTCTACTGCTTTTGGCCTCACCAAAGAAAGGCTTTTAAGTGGTCTCAACCATGCAAATTGTCTAGAGTAAAGGATCTGCCCCCTCCTCCACGAAGGCCTCTCTCCTGAATCAGCACCCCAGCAGCATGATGCCAGCCCCTGACTTGCTGAGTTCTTTCAACCTCCACACCACCCCATTGTCCACCGATTCCCTCTGCTAGCTTTCTGGTCAGGTCCCTGGCTGCAGTGACCTCATGTGCCATTTCCATCTTCTAGGTGACAGAAAGCACTCACAGTCCTCTCCCTTTTTGCAGGGGTGGGGCCCAGATCAGCAGAGAGAGAACAGAGTCTAAGTCACAGGACAATAAGTCAGGAGACCTGCTCATGTCACCTGGCCTTAAGCCCCAGTCATTGCTGTTTGAGAGGGTCAAGCACCCTGTGGTGTGTGACGATGGAAACTCACGTATTGCAGTGCTTCCTAGGAAGGGGTCAGAGTTTCCATAGACTGGCCCTGGTGACCTTCAGTCACTGTGTGACACACAGAGTAGGGGGCAAGGCTGGAAGGACACTATCATCCTTCTTCCTCCCAGGGTAGGGGCAGGAGGGCACATGCCAAACAGGTTTAGAATTTATCTGACCACTCACTACCCAGGTGACTTTGGACAGACTATTTCACCTGCTATGCAGTTTCTTACTTCTCCCTTTTGGGACCGTTGGGAGGAATGCTTGACATTAGCTACAGTGGTTAGGAGGGTGTGTGGGGAACACCCAACAAATGCCAGCAGCCATGGCTAGCTTGGCCATGAGATAGTCATCCTTACACCCCCACAATCATCTGGATCTGTTAAGTGGTCTCCAAGTGTGCAGAAGGCTGGAGCTATTGCAGGGGCATCATAGCCCTGGTGCTGACTGGACACTGCCATGCATGAGGTGCTTCTGGTAACAGAGACATTTCCCAAGGCTCCCAACCCCTAGTCTTCAGAAGCACGCCTGGAAGGATGAAGAAGCAGCTTTGTGGGTTTCTGTGCTTGGCTAAACACATGTGCTTCCAAGTGGCTGGCCAAGGCTGGAATTCCCCACCAGCAGCCAGCCTGGGCTTACTCCCCCTGTTGCCTCAACCCCTGCAATCAGGCCAGGCTCCTGCACTCCCTGCCTCCCCCCAGAGTCTTAAAGGCTGCCAGCTCCTCCCCCACCATTATCAGTTCCCTCTCTGCCCCCCCCCCATGTCTCAAAGTCAATGGAAGATATCAGCTCTTGCCACTCAGGGTTTTAAAACCTCAGCCCAGAGGACACTTCTAAAAAAGGGGACTACTGGGAAGGGAGGGCAGGGCTGAAGGCAGAGGCGGAGGTCATTAATTCTTCCAAGGCCAGTTGGCTCCAGCCTCTAGCATAGTGGCTCCACTCATCCCCAGGGCCGGGACACTGTTTCTGCAGAGTCATCCTTTCTTGTCCAGAGGGATCCTGGCCCAAAGCCACATTCCTGGTGGGGTCTAAATGCAGCAGAGAAGGAAGCATCCTCTCTTACCCACCCCCAGCCAGCAAGGCAGTCCTGGGACAAGCTGGTTTTCCTGTAACCTCTGCTGGCAGTAAGGCTCCGAACTCCAGGACCCAGATCTCCTGTGGGGGCAGGGAGTTAAGGCAGTGTTCTGGAAGGAGGAGCTGACCTGCAAGGAGCCAGGTCCCAAGGAAATGTGGAAACTATTTAAAATCCTGCTGGGGTGAAGGTGGATGAGCAGGAGATGGCTCAGTAGGTAAGAGCACTTGCTGCCAAACCTAACAACCCGAGTTTAGTCCTGGGACCCCACATGACACAAAGAGAACCGGCTACTGAAAGTTGTCTGCTGATCTCCCCATGTATCGTGGCGTACACGTGTGTACACACATGCATACATAAACATAATTCAAAATGTAAAACCCTGTCTGGAGCTGGGAACTGCCTCGGTTCATAAGGACCCGAGTTTGCATTCCTGATGTGCATGTAATAAAAGGTGTCATGGTGTCCACCTGTGTCCCCAGCACTGAGGAGGCAGAGACAGGAGGATCTCTGGAGGCCACTGGCCAGTTAGTCAAATCAGTGATCTACTGGCCAGGTGACAGGCTGTCTCCAACAATAAGGTGGAGAGCGATAGAGAAGACACAGGCATAGACATTTGACCTCCACACACAGGTCTATCTATGTGTGCATGCATTCCCTTCCACATGAACACACAACACACATACCAAAAACAAAAACCAGCCCTGACTTTCTCCTGAATCCTGCCTGTGGGGTCAGGAGCCCCACTGGGAAAGATCTGAGGCCCCTCAGAACAGCAGTGCAGGGTTCCTTATCCCTAGTCCCATACTGACCCCCAGGCCAACAACTCCAGCATCCCTTTTCTGAGTGAAATGTGTATCCAGCCCAGTAATGGAGACACACCCTCTGCAGAATGAACACCTCAGGAACATTCGTAGAGTGCCCATGTGTGCCAAGCCTGCACCAGGCTCTGCCCTGCAGTGGTAGGCAGGATGGATGTGTCTAGCTTCTGGTACCTCTCCCATCCCTTCTAGTGTTACCACCCCAGTTGCCTCCTTCCATATTCTCATCCCAGATTTTTCCAGCTATTGACACTGGACAGGGTATTTTAGTGCTCTGGACCCCCACTGCCTCATCTATAAAATGGGTGTAAGGATCCCTACATCATAGACATTGAAACAAAGGCAAGTGAGTTAATATGAGAGAAAGCTTAGTACAGATCCATAGCACCATCTTTCTCTCCTCTCTCTCTTGCTTGCCTTGGGTACCATTTTCCACTGGAATGCCCTCCCTCTCTTCTGCAGAGACCTAGAAATGCAGCCTCTTAGAAGTTTTCAGAAGGAAGACTGATTTGGGGCAGGCTTGGGGGGAGAGCAGGATTTTGTGAAGACCACCAGCTCTTGGGGCATGTCTCTGTTTGCTGAGGGTTCTACAGCTGTCTTGGAAAGTGGATGAGGGCAGGAGTCTAAGGAGTAAGACTCCTGCCCATGGCTACAATGCCAGTAGCATTGAATGCAAGAGAAGGACTCAGGTCTATTGACTGGAAGTAGCACTGTCCCTGTTAGAACTGGTCCCTATAAACCATCAGACACCCTAAGTCCACTGGCCATCTTGGGGACCCCTGGGAATTAGCACCCAAAGGACCTCTGGTTTATAGTTGATAGAGCATGTCTTTCAGAGACAGATAGGATCCACAAAGCCTCAGGATGGGGGCACTGGCAGAGAGAGGCCTGAGGAGGCCCCACAGAAAGGCTCAGCCCAGGAAACTCTGAGCAATGCTGGCAGACCACAGGGCCCTGAGTTTCCTGCTGTCTCCATTTAGGACACCCTGTCAACGTCAGTAGGCTTGTGAAACCTGCTGGTGGGCAGTGGAAACTCTAGGGCTCCTAGGGTTCACGGGCTGTGGTTACCCTGCTCACTTGCTGCCCTAGTGTCCCCTCTGCCATGGGACCTAGCTGGGATAGGAGAAGTGTATCTGATGGAGGCTACCATCTGCCAAGGCCTGGGCCTTCCAAAATTCCTCCCTGTAAGCCTGGATCCTGGGCTCAGCATGTGTATGCCTCAGATGCTGCAAGCAAGCAGAATGTGTTGTTAAAGGCCTCTGGAAGGAGGGTGATGTGACCAGGAGTCCCATTCTCGGATTTGCTAGCTCCATGACTGACTTTGGGAGAAGTGATTAACCTCTCTGTGTTTTGGCTTCATCACCTTTAAAATAGTGACCAAAAAGCACCCCCATCATGAACATTAAGAGAAACAGAGATGGGAGATTTTTTAAGTACCTGGCACACAGGACCTGTCATCTCAGCAACCATAAGAAGAAATAGACATCTGAGAAGTGACTATTTTTGCATGCCTTTGGCTTGTAATTTCATTAAGAACCATCCAGTCTTACAATGGCTGCATGGCAAAGTGGTGTGAAAGCGATGCATATTCAACAGAAAACACACTTTGAATTTGGTCTTTTCTGTGGCTATGGATATGTAGTCAGATCCTCTCTCATGAGGCTGGGGCAGTGACAGCCAGCCTCAGCTCCCAGTGAACCATGTGATCGGGAGGGACAACATTGAGACAGTACAATACATTGACTTGCTAACCCATGATTTGGGGGAGGCTGGGTGTATGAACTGCATCTTCAATGATACTTTCAATGTAGGATAAACTTATTGGAACCTAGACCCATTGTAAGTCAAGAAGCATCTATGTATTCAAAAGCATGCACCTTCTTCTCGAAGCTGCTTCTCTTTGAATGCTGAAGAATACCTAGGCTCAAAAGAGAGAGGCAGAGAGCCCAACTTTGGTACCTCTGCTTAAAGAACTAGAATGGAGACCCGCTCTTATTGAGGGAGTCACACATGGTCAGAGGAGGAAGTGGGCCCTGTGCCGACCAGTGCACAACACAGCTGTGGGAACCTTGCAGATGGCTCCAAAGATGGCCAAGGATGACAGAAGCTTCCTATTTTCTCAGCCACTCCCAGCACCATCACTCACATTCAAGACTGCCATGGCCATCTGTGGCCATTCCTCCAGTGCTGAGCTTGCTAGGACTCCTGCAGACTGCATTAGAGCTTTGGTCCCTTTTCATCCCTCATGCTGAGGTGGGGCTGCATCTCCTTTGCAGATCTCACAACACAACGGCCTCATCATCCTTAAGGAGCTCTCCACATACTGCCTTTGATGGCCAGCCTCAATGTTCATTCACCTGGCTATGGACCATCAAAGCATCCCTGGCTCAGAACAGAGAAGAGGTCATCTCCAGTGGGGCATCTTGCTATGATTTTCTTCCCACTAACTAGATAGCGGGGCGGGGGAGGGGTGTTAGCACTTGAGAGCTGCCTTTTCTCGTTATGCTCTAGAAGCACTGGATGCTTCTAGAAGTTGGAAGAGCATTTCTGAACTCCTGACCAAGCAGTCAGGGATGGGATAATCAAGAGGAATCTGAGACAGAAAATGCCTTCTTAGGTGGCCCAAGAAGTAAGGCCACCTAAGGGAAGTAAATAGCCTTAGGAGCTGCTAAAGGACACAGAAGGAATGAATCCTGGAAGCTGATGGACCTTCCAGGTGCCAGTGGGGCTTGGGCTATGAAGGCAAGGCCCTGTGCAAACATGGTTTAAGACGGGGCAACTTGTGGGAGTTGGCTTCCCAGGATATTCAGAGACCAAATCAGACTGTAACCCCTTTTGTTAGGGCTCTGGGTAGCAGGGCCAAAGGGAACCGACAACAAACACACTGCACAGAGCTCTTGGTCCCACTCAGACCCCAGAGACTGACCACACTCTGCATCCTCTGTGGTGCACTATTCACAGGTTTCCAGGGGGTCCCTAGGGTACAAGAAGCCTTAGTTTGCTCAGGAGTAATGGATACAGGGAGTGTCTGAGAGAGACGGGTACAACAGACACCACAGAGGACTAGCCCCCAGTCCTGTGCTTAGCGGCCATGTGACAAGTTACCCTCTCTGAGCCTTATATCTTCCTAATAGCTGGAGCTCATGGAGCTGTTAATGAGGAGTAAGTGGGAAGATGTCAGCACTCAGTCAGTACAGCCTATTGCATGGCAAATGGGACCCCAGTGGCTTTACATAGCACTGTAGCGATGATACAGGTACAGGGAAGAACCAGGTAAGATGACAAAGACCTCTGCAACCCTTGTGACTTTCCAAGAACCTAGTTGGCATCTCTTCCTCCCCAAGCCAGGCTGAAGACCCAGTTGGAATGCAGGAGGTTTCTCACCATGGCAGGAAAATTGCCGGGTCAGGGTGTGGGCAGCCACAGTGACCATCTTTCTGCAGGACGGATGCGGCTTTGCTGACTGAGAGTCTGCGGCCTGGACATGCCAGTGGTGCAGGTCTGAGGTCAGAATCAGGGAGTCAGGCCCACCGCGGCCTTGCCACTCCCATGAAGCCCCACCAGAGCATGCCATCTGCTTCCAATCAGCTGCCCCTCAGCCCTGAAAGGGGGGTGGGAAGACCTCTTCAGCAGGTCCAGCTTCCTTTCACACAGAATGGATGCGGAAGATAAAGAAGGCAGGCAGATGCTCCAGGAACCAGTTCTAAGAGCAAACAACCTGAGAAAGGCTTGTGAAGCCACTCAAACCTGATTCTTGAAAAGCTCCTTTATGTGTGGCCATAGCCCATGCAACCCTGTCCTCTAGAGCTCCATGTACTGAAGGCTTGATCCTTCAGTGCTAATGGGAGGTGGTGCACCTCTAAGGGTGGGTCTGATGGGGGACCCCAGAAACCTCCTTGATCCCCCTTCTTAATTTTTGCACCCTCTCATGTGATGAGGTGAATGTTTTCTCTCTACCACACTCGCCTACCGTACTCCATCCATCACAGGTCCACAGCAGTGGGGGTGGTAAAGGATCGGGGCCTCTAAAACTGAACCCCAACTAAACTTTTCTCTTTCTAAGTGGATTATAGCAAGTGCTTTGTATAAAGATAGAAAATGGACTAACACAGCTCCAGCCAGGCCCCCCAGCCCCTTCCTGCCCCATTGCAATCCCCTGGCTTGCTCTCCCTTGAGAATTTGACACTCCTACCCTGGGGGCTTTTTTCTGCTCTACCCAATGAACCCTCATCTTTCAGCTTAAATCCAACTTCTTGGGGGAACCTCTCCAGGCCTGACCTTCATTCTTTGTTAAACAGTCTTGTTGGATGCAATTAGGCTTGTAGTTATTTAGGGGTTTGTTGTTGTTTCTGGTATTGGGAATTGAATTCCTAATATATGCTCTACCACTGAGAGGCATCTCTAGCCCTGTGGTTCACAACTGAGACAGCTTCATACTGTCTGCATCTCTCCCTAGACTGCAAGCCCCATGCAGTGGAGTATATCTGTCTTCCTCAGGACTGTACCCCTAGAGCCCCCCACAGAGCATGCAACAGAGTCAATCCCCAATGAATCTTTATGGAATGAATAAACGATCCACACTTCATCAATTTTCTGGCAGTTCCTATGTGTCCTCTTCAGTCATCTGGTCTTCATCAGATCTTTATGGTGTAGTGGGTGTGTACATCCATCATACAGGCTCAGAGTCAGGTCACGAGTGAGTCAGTGTCCCCAGGCTCCATACTTCTTCACAGCCTCTGAGGGATGGACAGGCTGATGGAGAAGACGGGAATGCTACAGGGTCAGAAACCAGAGCAAAGGGTAGAGTGAGGGGCCAGAGGTGGGTGCAGATACCACAGAAGCCTGCATGGTAGCCAGGACCTCTATAACTCTATCCAATAATCTTGCGCTCAGGGAAGGGGCAGACAGATGCCCACGATTCTAGTGCTTCCCAGGCTTTCACGCCTCATTCTTGAAATGTGAACATATGAACATGGAGAAAGGGAGGAAGAAGGGAACGCCAGCTGTACCATCACCTCAGGCTTTCCCTCCAAGCCCGGGAGAAGATTGTCTCTTCTCCAATAGGAGTAGGCTTTGTCACCAACCATCATGGGGTCATCCCCAAGTGCTGCGTGTGATGGCTAGGCAGTTAGACAGGTACATGCCACTCTGAGCCACGGGTCTCATCTGTAAATGGACAATAGCAGAAATGAACTTGGTTGGCACTGGTGAGGTTTCCAGGAAGACTGAGTAGCTATGCTAAGAATCAGGGCTCTGTGTTCCCAGGGCCTCCATTTCTACATGGGAACCATCTTTGGACACCAGGAGGTTTGAGGGGGGCAGGAAGTGTTTATTCCTTTTGACCTGTGATGGCTTTAAGAATAAGGATCCTTGTATCCATCCTTCAGTGCTCCCAGATCAGCCCAGGCCCAGGCAAAGTGCTCAGGCCAGAACAAAAGCTCTGTTGGTTTTCTATTGGTGACAAGACCTGGGAACCTGAGAGATGGGTCCTAGGGCCTGGAGTAGGAAAGGAGAGGGAGAAAAAGAGAGAGAGAGAGAGAGAGAGAGAGAGAGAGAGAGAGAGAGAGAGAGAATGTAACTTCATGAGAGAAGAGGAAAGGGTGTGAACAAAACTGAGCAAATTCCAGAGAAGAGGCTGCAGCAGGGTTCAAGAGGCCCTGCAGGGAGCTGTTCTGAACCATTACTATGAGATGTGGTGTCTGAACCACAGTGAATGGGCAGGATATTGAGAAGGAACTGCAGAGTGAGCCTGGACCTTGTCCTGGAGGCAGGACCAGTGAGGCAAGACTTCCTACAGTGAATGGGTAGGATTCTGAGAAGGAACTGCTGAGTGAGCCTGGACCTTGTCCTGGAGACAGGACCAGTGGGGCATTTCCTAAAATAGAGCCTTCCTAGAATAGTGCCTGGCACATAGTGTGTGCTTAGTGAATATTTACCAAAGCAGTGGGTGAAGAATGAAGCTTGTCTACCAGTTTCCTAACTGTTCTCTCTGTCTCTGGCATCCCTAGAATGCCACCAAAGTGGCAACCTGTGATCCAGTGACACCCCTCCACACACACTCAGGACCTCTGGATTCCACCCCCAACTACACGCAGACATCACACACCAGTATCGAAGTCTGGACTGTAGGCCCTTCCTGTTTGATCTTAGTGTGGCTAATTGCATTGCCTCTGGAATGAGACGAGGACAGAAGCCTGAAACCACTCCTCCTCCTCCCATACTACCCCAGATTTGACACCTTTCCTGCTCCCTGGTCCACTTTTTGCTGCCCAGCTCCTTTTCCCCCAGTCTGGGACTCCACAAACCTGTTTTGCCCCAAAAGTCATTGCCCACTGTGTTGTAATTTTAAAAAGAGGTGCATGGGAGAAAGACACCATATGACAGAGCTTGGGTGGAGGGTTTTTTGGTTTTTTTGTTTTTTAATTGGGGAAAATGAATGGGAAAAGGGCGGAGGGAGACTGGCCTCTGGGGACAGGAGCAGCAGAAGGAATAGTTCTGGAGATCCCCAACCCCTTACCAAGGAAGAAGGCCATGTGGGAGAGCAGAAGGGCTTGGGGCCAGTTTGTATATCCCAGGGTGAGCTTCTTTCTACCCCTCTCGACCTCTATCTAACTCCCACTTGGTTCCCAGGGTTAAGAACCCTATAAAGCCCCATTGAGCAGCCACAAGCAGGTTCCACCCAGCCTCAGCAAGAGGGGCCCACACCCACACGAGCCTATAAACAACAGGGGAAATATGCAAACACTTGGACCACTCTCTAAAGCAGAAAGACCCACACAGGTGCAAACCACACTGCTGGGCTAGTCAAAGGCAGTCCTAGGTCAAATCCAAGGCCATAGCTCCCACTCTATGGCCTCAGATCACTGGGGTTTCTCAAGCCACTTAAAATTCTGAGAAAGCCAATGGTTGTTCCGCATTTAGACAGGGTAAGTTTTCTGGGATTAACAAAAATTCCAGTCTTTGCTTTTGGCTGGAATTATTATACAACTTAATGCAGAAACACTGGTCATCTTGTGCTAATAAACATTGGAGGGAAGTATACATGGATCAGATGGAGAAAATAAAGAAAGCAGTAATAACTGAAACTGCAGTTTAACAAAATCTTACCAAACATGGACTCTGTAGTAACGGAAATAGCGAAGTCAATTTTAGAGGCTTGTTTGCTTAATCTACAACTCCTACAAATAAAAAAGGGAAAGGCTAGCATATCCCCCAAATGGTCAACAATATGGCATTCACAGAGGAAGGAAAGAGTTCAGATAGTCCACAAATACAGTAGTCTCTCTTATCTGTGTGTTTTGCTTTCCAAGGTTTTGGCTGTCTGTGGCCAGCCACAATCCAAGAGTATTAAATGGAGAATTCCAGAAATAAACAATATCTGGAGGTTTTAAATTGTACACCATACTAAGTTTTTCGACGGGGCCCTTCGCCTCCCAAGCCATTCTGCCCGGGATATGAGTCATCTCTGTACAATGTGTCCATGCTGTCTATGCTACTCACCTGCTAATCCCTTGGTGACCATCCTGGTCATCAAACCGATGGTTGTGGTATCACAGTGCTTGTGTTTAGTAACTTAGTTTACTAATAATGACCACAAAGTGTCCCAGGTATGATGCTAGCAGTTTGGAAATGGTGGAGGGGAGGTCTAAAAGTGTTCCCTTTAACTGAAAGGTGAAAATTCTCAACTGTCTAACAATTGCAGAAAACAGTCATTAGCCAAAGTTGCTAAGATCCATAGTAAGAGTGGATCTTTCATATGAGGCATTGCAAAAAAGGAAAAAGAAATTTGTGTAGTTTTGCTGCTGCATCCCAGAAAGCAAAAGCTACAACCACTGTGCATGGTAAGGACTAGCTTAAGGTGGAAACAGCAGGCCTGGAGGTGGGGCTCACTGGTAGGCACACTTCTCCCAGTGTGTGCAAGACCCCAAATTTTATCAGGGGCAGGCAGAGATAAAAATGGCATTCATTTGTGTACATATGTTGAGTGCTTTTGTTACTGTCTGTAGTATCATGCAGTCACTGGGATCTTGGAACACATTTCCTTAGGCTAAGGGGAGCAGCTGTGTAGAAAAATGTTTAACCTTTGTTTTAAAGCCCTTCAAAATTTTAGAATTATACATTTTTACCTGCCAAAATGAGGAAAGATTTTTAAAATGTGATAATATCAATGTTGGCTTAAATATAAGGACATGGTTTTCATGTACACTCTGATGGCACTAGAAACTGTCATAGTACCTTTTAAAGGCAATTTGAGTCTGCAAATATAGTCATCTCATTACTGTTTGTAGTGACAAACAACCTAAATGTCCATCAAAACCAAACAAAAATCTGCTCATTCATATCTCCACAGTCAACTCAAAGTCACTACAAAGACTAGGCAGACTTGCTGATACCAACATGGCCATGGCCTGATGTTAAGTGAGGCAAGCTGAGGGATGGGATATTTTCAGTGATGCCTTACTATGTGTTTAAAGAGCACATATATTGACTAGTAGCTGTATGCACTTGTTTATATAGAGATGTATCGTAGGGTAAACAAATTTTGAGGCATGACCCTGCGAGGAATAGATTAAGACAAAGGCCAAGAGTGGGTAGAATGCTCTGAATTTTTACATTTGTCTCTTTACTGTTAGGTTATTTTTCCATGATTGCAATAATTTTGTTTACCCAGGCAATCTTCACTAGGGTAATATCTAGTGGAGTCATGAGGTTGGGGCAACACTCGATCTCAGACTAGTGAGCTGTCAAGAGGCAATTCAAGTCCGGGAGAGCCACAACCTCCCGTCTTTACTTTAATTTTTTGAGGAAAATTATTCTCAAACCTTGAGATTGAATGACGTTGGTTCCTGGAATTCCTTAGGACCCTCCCCTACTCATCTGTCCTCTGCCCATCCCACCACGACCTTAGAAGCACAGAGCATGATTGGTTCCACAGCTCACAGCTGGGGAGCCCTGTGCTTCAGGCTGATTAAGTCTCGCTTAAATCTGATGGGCTAAAGCTTGGGACTTAGACTTGAAGGTTGCTACTTGAATTAGCTAAAATGTTCCCGGCTAGTAGGACAAAATTAATATGTTTTGTACATGACAATGACATAAATGTAAGGGTTCATGGGGGACAAAATCTCTGCTTTGATTATTTTCACTAGCCCCAAGTTTACACCCTAAAATTCTAGCCCCACAGGTGGTGGCATCAGAAAGTGAGATTTTTGTGAGGTGACCGCATATGCGCCTTTATAAGACTCCAAGGAACTAGAGCATTCTGTGTGTGGACACAGCCTGAAGACACCACACGTGAACCTGAAAGCCACCCTCACTGGACAGTAAATTTGCCGACACCTCGGTTGCAGACTTTTTTTCCAAAATCTAGAGAAACATACCTGTCTTGTTTACAGGCTGCCCGGGCTATGGAAGCCTGAACAGACCAAGAAGGGATAGCTGAAATGTGTGGGGCTGCTGCTCCAAACCCCAGAAGGGGAGGATGTTGAGACAGCTCAGCACTTAAAGGCCATGCCTACAACCAAAGGACCCACAAGCTGTCCTGCAGGGGACGGAAGCCCCAGAGAAACATGCTAGAGGAGAGGCCATGTAGGGAGATCCGTCCTCTTAGCACCTAGACAGAAAGACAAGCAGGCAGGTGGACAGATGGACAGACAGACAAACAGGCAGACATGGCTCCTGAGAAAGGAGGCTGTATTAGTTTCTTTTCTTTTGCTATGATAAACACTATGATCAAAAGAGAGTTGGAGAGGAAAGGGTTTGTTTATTTGCTCACAGATCAGAATCTTTCATCAAGGGAAGTCAGGGCAGAACTCAAACAGGAAACATGGAAGTAAGCTGCTTACTGGCTTGCTCTCCATGGCTCACAGCTGTGCTCAACTTGCTTTTTATAGGGGTGGGGGACACCACCTGCCTAGGGGATGCCACTGCCCACAGTGGGGTGGGACCTCCTTCCCACATCAGTTATTAAGTAACAAAATGCTCCCCCAGACTTGCCTACAGGAGAATCTGATGGAGGCAATTCCTTATTAACATTACCTAAAAACAAATGAACAAGAAACTCAAAACTCTGGCCTACAGGAACACAATTCACACAAGATTTTTTCTTAAAAGATCAAGGAAACCTGAAAAGAGGAATATATACATGGGTGGGTGTTTGAGAACAGGGTTCTAGCCAGCAGATCTTACAGCTCTGTCAGAGAGGGTGAAGCCAAAGGTGGAGACACCCTAGGACAGAAGACTTCCGTCTTTGTCCTCATTCGCATCTCACATGCCCCTGACTTCAGACTGGTCGAAGCACCATGGGGTCACATGGACCATGATAGGGACAGACATCAGCTTCCGGGCTCCCTACCAGGTCTGCCACTTTACTTCTCTGACCCTCGGTCTCGTCATCTGTGAAGTCAGGATAAAGATACTTCAAGGTAGTTTGAGGATGAGAACTAATCCCGACCATAGGCCCAAAGGATATTTAAAAAACACCTAGAGCCATATCCATTCATGATCACCAGTGCTGTCTGCAGTCAGCGTCGGCCTGGAGCCTCTGCTCCTCATGCGGATCCCTCCTAGGGTTGTTCTTCCTTCTCCAGATGGTAAAACCCTACTCATATTCCATAAACCTCCCATGTCAAAACCTCGACCTCCCTGCCCAGAGGAGGAACAGTCCTATCTCCTCTTGCTCGGCACTGCCTCCATACCCTTACCAGCTGGGCAGGAGCTGTTTGCTCTGTGGACCAGATGGGCAGCAGCTGTGTAGGGGGATACTTACCTGGCATTCTGTCTCTCTGTCCCTAGCACAGAGCTGGCTGGGTAAGCACCTGTGAAGACCACAGGACAGAACACCTCCCCCTCCTCTTGACAATTCCTCCCACCTTCTTAGGGAAGGAGAGATCAAAGGCCCTGAATTTCTTTCTCCTCAGCCACATGAATTCATCTGTTTGGTGTGATTCCAAAGAGGCTAGAGGCCCCCAGAGGCTCAGTTCAGACACCAGCGGGATGCTGAGGGTCTCTTACTGAGAAAGAGTAGCTGGGGACACCAAAGGCACAGCTGAGAAGGAAGTAGGCTGCATGGGGTGTATCACTTGACCTCACTTCACTGGCCATAAATGGCCACTATCCCTCTTCTCCAGCTGTGTACAGCTGGCCTGTTCTCTTTGCCACTTGTCCTTTTCTCCACTTTCAAAAGGGCCAAGCCTCTCACAGGACCTTAGATGTGTGTGGGACGGGTTTAGGCCTAAGGAAGTGTGAGTTAGAGCTGCCCTCTGCTGGCCACCGCTGGAAACTGCCTGCTTAGCCTCTCGGGATTGTCCCACAAGTTCACCCTCCCAGCCACAGCACATTGTCTTATGGCTCTCAGTTTGATCCTATTGGACCAAGTTTGAACTCCATGACCTAGAAAATTTCTCCAGGATCTAGATCCAGTGTCCCTTTCCGAGCATTCCGGAACTGCTCCTTCACACGCTGGTCCATGAAGCCTCCTGATCCCCGCCTCTGCTTGCTAGTTTTCTGCAAACACTGGGCAGAAAACTCCTTCTTTACTCCAAGTTAAAGACTCCTTCAGGTTTCAACTCTTCTTCAGCTGAGATCTCAACCAGATCAAAGGCTAATGTCCAGTTAGGCTTGGAGTCTGAGCACACTTGTGTAGAACCTGCCCTAGTTGTGAAAGGAAGCCATGTTCCAGTTTTCCTCATTTCCAACCTCACCTCACGGGCCCCTGAGTGGCCTCACTGTGCAGCCTGGCAGAGTCCTTCTGAGAGACGTGGCACAACTGTAGGGTAGGTTTCTGAACATAGGGTGAATCCTATGACAATTAGCCTCTCTCCTTCCCTTCCTCCCTCCCTCCCTCCTTTCCTTCTGCCCCTCAGTGATCATTCAGTAGGCATCAAGCACTGGTCTGGCCACAGCTATCACCCAGAAAAGACATCAAACCCTGTCTTCATAGCAGTTCACCATTTAAGATATTTCCAACATCCCTACAAACAGGGTGTGGGGCAGAAGAAGTACACTGTCTCATATCACAGCCCCTGATCCGGCTGAGAGATGGGGTGGTCCCAGGAGCCTTCGTGAGAGGGATCCAATGAGATGGATTGAAAGAAGAATCAGGCAGAGAAGGGTGGGGAGGCAGCAGGAACAAGGAAGTGGGGAGGGAGGCCTCTGCACCTGCCGCAGGGAGCCCTTGCAGCTGGGTTGGGAAAGGTGTGGACTGGGGTAGGCGTGGAGACAGAGCTCAGCGGTGGGGCAAAGGGAAAGTATTTGTTTTAAGCAATGAGCATAACTGAAGGAGTTAAAAGCAGAGGATTGAGGGCTGGGCAGTTAAGAGCACTTACTTAAGTTCTTGCAGAGGACCCAAGTGTGATCCCTAGTGCTCACAACCATCTGTAACTCCAGTTTCAGGAGCCGCAATGCTGCCTTCTGCTATCTTTATTCTCTCTCTCTCTCTCTCTCTCTCTCTCTCTCTCTCTCTCTCTCTCTCTCACACACACACACACACACAAACACTCATATATGCTCAATCATAACACTCTCACACATAAAATAGATAAATCTAAAAAACATATTTTTAAGTAGGCATCTTAGTCAAAGTTATTTTTATAAGAGACACCATGACCGTGGCAGCTCTTATAAAAGAAAGCATTTAATTGGAGCTGGTTTAGTCCATTACCATCATGTTGGGGAGCACTATAGACAGACATAGTACTAGAGAATAACTGAGTGTTCTACACCTGGATCTATAGGAAGGAGAGAAAGAAAGAGAGAGAGAGAGAGAGAGAGAGAGAGAGAGAGAGAGAGAGAGAATCTGGATCTGGCTTGGGACACACTTCCTCCAACAAAGCTATACCTACCCCAACTAAGCCACACCTCCTAACAGTGCCAGGGCTGTGCAGGTGTGACCAGCTTAATTGCAGAGGCTAGCCAGGCCACATATTCAGTGACTAGTAGCTGTGCCTGTCAGTGTTTATAGATGAGGACACAGGTTCTGGGAGTTCATTGAACCCAGGTGCCCATGTTTGCTACCTGTGAGCACCCTTTCTGAGAGAGAGTTGTGAGGAGTCAGAAACAGAAGAGCAGTGGGCTGGCTCCCTCATGCCTCTCCGGCCCAGACGGCCTCACTGAGTATTTAAGGCCAGCAGTCTGCTTTGAGTCTCAGAGGCCATGACCCTTCCAGCAGCAGGCTCCACTCAGTGTCACAGCTGCCAGATGATATGAAATGTCCTTCTGTATGCTGCGAATATGCGTTGCTTTTATTGGCTAATATTATACTTCAAAATAATTATCCAATAAGCGTCTGTGGGGATCGGCGAGAAGAAGAGAATCCAGTCTGATGGGATCCATGTAGAGATCTGTAACACCAGACTATGGAGGGACAGCCACAGGCCATGCTCGTCATCTCATTCTAAGAGCCCCGAAGGTTGTCTGCAGGCTTCCATGTGGGAGAACCTTATGGATGCAGAAGCCAGTGAGGATTGAGCTGGGGAGGCCAGGGCTCCTAGACCTACCATTATTTACCTTCAGAACACGATACCACAGAACAAGCAACCCTTGAGTGATCACATGACTGTGGTACCAACATACCCCAGGAGACTGATCAGGACCCCTCTCACATCTAAGCTAGTGAGGCTGTACCCTGGCTTTGCTTAATTCTGAAGGGAAGTTTGAGGTGAGGCTCTAAGTGACAGAGCACCAGCTCTCCTCAGAACCCTCAGGGAGCTGTAAAACTCTGGACTCTAAGATTCCTTCCTCATGCCTGGGGCAGATTTTTCAAGGAAATGCAGTTTGCTTTTTACCCAGGCCTCCCAGGGAGTACCATGGTGAGAAAGTACTCCAAAGCTTAGCAGCCTGCCTGTGTGCGGGGCAGCTGAGGGAGCCTGAGGAGAGGCGCTGAGGGTGAGTGGCTCTATTCTGCTATGGCTCCACAGGGAGAGCTGACAGGGCAAGAACTTCTGAGGCCAGCTTTGGGGAGGTCTTTGTGGAGTCCCTTCTTCTGTTTCAGAGCATGACCTACATCAGCCCTTTCAACAACAACAAACCTCAAGCTCAAAGAACTGAAGTTCCAAGGCAGCAGGTGCTGCCCTGGTGCCCCAGCAGGCCTCCCTGCTTTGGGAAGGAGGGTGAGAGCTTCTGCTGAGTGCTCCAGCAGCAGCTAGGGCTGCAGAGCACATGCGTGGAAGTGAGACAGGAATTATGGAGGTTTAGAGCCAAGGAACCAGGAAAACCTCTTAGGCTTCTCTGTGGGGACTGTATACACACACACACACACACACACACACACACACACACACACACACAGAGAGAGAGAGAGAGAGAGAGAGAGAGAGAGAGAGAGAGAGAGAGAGAGAGTTTTGCTACTTTATAGTTTGTTTTGTTTAGTGTGGGATAGGAGTAAAGAACCATTGATTATTTTTAAAATTACCTTGATAAAAAGGTGGAAATACGAAAAAGCATAAGCCAAGTAAACCCTCCCTCCCTGTCACAGATCTTGAGGTAATTTTGTTACTTCTTCCGGAGGCAAGCCCATTGCTTAACATCAAACTGTGCTCCAGGTATCTTATTTATTGGCTGGGACTGGGAACAAGTCACTAACATTTTTGTGTCTCAGTTTCTTTGTAAACTGAAGAAGAAACTCACCACTGTTATCTATTTCTTTTTTTTAATTTATTTATTAGTTCTAGTTAGGGAACAAGCTTGTTTCACATGTAAGTCCCTTCTCCCTCTCCCTCTCCCTCCCTCACCCCCATCCCTCCTCCCCCCCCAACCTACCCCCACCCCATCCACCCACCACTCCCCAGGCAGGGTAGGGCCCTCAATGGGGGCTCTGCAAAGTCCACCAAATCTTCCTGTGCTGGTCCTGGGCCCTTCCCCATGTGTCCAGGGCCAGAGTGTAACCCTTCACGTGGGATGGGCTCTCAAAGTCCCTTCTTGCACCAGGGAAAAATACTAATCCACCATCAGAGGCTCCCTGGAGTGCAGAGGCCTCCTTATTGACATCCATGTTCAGGGGTCTGGATCAGTCTTGTACTGGCCTCCCCGACAGCATCTGGGGTCCATGTGCTCTCCCTTGTTCAGGTCAACTGTTTCTGTGGGTTTCTCCAACCTGGTACAGACCCCTTTGTTCTTCATTCCTCCCTCTCTTCAAATAAATTCCCGATTTCGGCTCAGTGTATATCTGTGGATGTCTGTCTCTGCTTCCATCAGCCACCGAGTGAGGGCTCTAGTTCCTGGGTCGGTCTCGGAAAAGCCACTGTTATCTATTTCAAGGGGCCTCTATGAAGCATTTAGATGGGTTCATGTCTTAGAACAGTGAATAAAACTTTCATGTGGCTATTGTTTTCTTCTATCTAGATTTTACATAATTGCAATGTCCAACTTGGGATTTATTTATTGATTTGTTTGTTTGTTTGGTTGGCTGGTTGGTTGGTTTTGGTTTTTCGAGACAAGGTTTTTCTGTGTTAACAGCTCTTTCTGGCTGTCCTGGAACTCACTCTGTAGACTAGGCTAGGCCTCAAACTCACAGAGCTCTCTCTGGCTCCTGGGTGTTGGGGCTTAAAGGGGTCCACCAACCCTGCCCAGCAACAATTTAGGTTTATTTGATTACAGGTTTTGTTTTGATCTTTTTTATATTCAAATTTATATGATTCGGGTTCTTTTACTTGTTTGTTTTCCAAAAGACAGTTCTTATGTTTATGGCCGGCCTTTCCCAGCCAATGTCACATGGTGACCTTTCCCTCACTTCCTTGCATAATCCTTTACCACAGGGATATGAATGGCTGCATTCTATCCACTCGGCCAGTCTGAAGTTGGGGGGATGAGCTGAACCACAGGGGTGAGGGTACAACAATGACCAAACCTTGTTCCCTCCGTACCCATGGCAGCTGACCGTTTCCAGGGAGAGGTCACAAGCCAGCCACTTCATTGTCACTAGCTCTGGCAGCCGTGATTACAGGATCATCCTCTGCACCTGCCCACACAGCTTGGGTGGGGTGCTACCCACCCCACCCCAGAGATCATTGAGTACCTTTTCCTTTCTAGAAGTGGCCATTTCTCAACAGGACCTCCTCTCCGTCGGGGCCTTCTGAGATGTCTGCACTGAATCACAGTCCAAGGTCCAGCCTTCTGATGACCTAAACTCCTGGGTTGTCAACGTGAGGGAATCAGGGGAATTGTGAATTCACACATCCCCTATGTAGACAAAGTTGGTATACTGAGCCTTAGGGAGCAGGAGGAGTCATTTGTGCTGACGGGGAAGGGAGACTGAGACACATCACCCATGATCTGCATGGTGAGAGCTAATTCTCAGCAATGGCTTCTGGTTTGAAGGTTTAGATTCAGGAACCTGGGGGTGGACTAGGAAATGGGTTACCCCTGAGATCCTAACCCTATTTCCTGTCCCTAGACAGTGGTGTATAAGAGCACCTGAAGTTCTGCTTCTGAACCCAACTCTATTTACCCATTGTCCAAAAAGCACCCCTCCATGGCTTCAGCATCAGCACCTGCCGCCAGGTTTCCACCTTGAGTCATGTGCTGACTCCCTTGATGATGAACAGATAGAGAAGTGTAAGCAAAATAAAAATAAACCCTTTCCTCCCCAGCCTGCTTTTTGATCATGGTGTTTCCCTACAACAATAGAAGCTGTAACTAAGACACCAATACTCAGGTAATAAATGACTCAGTCATGAGGCAAAGACTGTGATGTCAAGCCTTTTACCCCACTTCTTTCTCTAGTCAACATCCTGCAGCCCAGGTGGACAGTCAATGCTTTTTAAAAAGATTGGTTTATTCATGTGGGTGGGTGTTTTCCTGAATGGACGTCTGTGCACTACATGCAACCATGGTGCCCTCAGAGGGCACCAGAGCCTCCTAAAACTGGAGTTATAGATGGTTGTGAACTGTCGGGTAGGTGCTGGATATTGAACCCAGGTCCTGTGGAAGTGCATCCAATGCTTTTAACCACTGTGCCATCTTCAGCCCAGACAATGCTTTTAATAGAAGTTGCTGCCAGATCCCTGAAACTAACCAAGGCAAATGCCATCACTACAACCCTCATGACAGAGGTACTATCTACGGTAATGCCAGTGTGAAATGAAATACATTTCACAGCAGTGTGACCACTAACAAAAATTAGTGGGGTTTTTGTTGTTGTTTGTTTGTTTGTTTTTATTTTCAAGACAGGGTTTCTCTGTGTAACAGCCCTGACTGTCCTGGAACTCCCTTTGTAGACCAGGTTAGCCTCGAACTCACTGAGATCCACCTGCCTCTGCCTCCCAAGTGCTTGGATTAAAGGTGTGTACCACCACATTTTTTTAACAACATTTTTACTATATTTTTTACAACAGTGTGTGTGTGTGTGTGTGTGTGTGTGTGTGTGTGTGTGTGTGTGTACGTGTGCACTGTGGAGGCCAGAGAACAACTTCCAGAAATCAACTCTCTCCTTTTACCATCTGGGTTCTAGGGATTGAACTCCAACTGTCAGCATCTACTGTGATCTGGGGTTTGGGGGTGGCTGTGTTCTGCACATCCCCTCTCAATCTTGCCCCTGCTGTCCTTACACTTCCAGCTGGAGATCCAAGGGACCGGGAAAAGGAAGTGCCACTGAGATGAGCCTGAATTATTTGTTCAGCTGTCTCCCAAACTTCTACACCTAATGTGCCACAACCAGCCAGTGTCCCCAGTCTAAGCCCAGTTCCTCCGAGCTCTCTCCCCGGACTCCCAATCCATTAGTCTACAATAGCACATTTGTCGCCACTGTGCCTGCATCCCGCCTCCATCTTCACTGCCCACTTACCGTTCAGGTCCCAGCTGATCAGTTTTCCTTGGTCTACCCCACACACCACCCCTATCACAGCACATCATCCCCAGCCCAGGCAAAGGAAAAGACTATAAAATGGATCAGAACCTGCCACTCCTCCACTTCAAACTTCAGTGTCCTCTGACAATCCTGAACTGAAGCCAGATTCCTGCGAGGCCTGTAGGCTATGTGTTCCAGCCACTGCCTGCCATCTCAAGCTGCCACTCCCATTGCCCAGTCTACAACAACCCTGGCTTCCTTCCTACCTGCACGACCTTTGCCTAGCTGGTGTGCTTTTCTGGCTCTTGCCCACTGCTCTGTCTCATGAAGCTCAATCCCTCTTCCCAGGGTTCTTCTCTGAGGTCACCCACCCCAGCTACTTCCCAGCCTTCCCATGCTCACATTCTCATCCATACCCACCCCCCACATTGCCTCCCCTCAATTATCAAGACCCTGGTTATTATCACTGTGTGAATTTGTCTCTTCTACCTCAGAAATGTAAGCTTCTGGGGGAAGAGCTTCATCACTCCTGTCTACTCCTTTGTTTGCTCAGAAAAGTGACTTGCTCCTACCCCCCTACCCCCCCCATAGTAAAAGGATCTTTCCCCCAGAGTCCATGGAGTTCTCCACCTCTGGGCAGAGCCTATTCTGGCACTTCTAAGGAATCCAAGTTTGCTTCCTGTAAAGCAAGGAGGTCTCAGAGGGGCTCCTCGGGCCCTTCGTTCTGAAAACTCTGTGTGTGTGTGTGTGTGTGTGTGTGTGTGTGTGTGTGTGTCTGAAATCCCCACCAGTAGCCTCTCTGTATGATGAGCACCCCGAAATGGCAAGGCCTTCCAGGACTACAGAAGTCACCTCATCATCTACTTCCATAAAATCTCTTAAAGAATCTACTCACTAATAGGTGATGAAGACATACACATGCCACTGTATGCACACACAGAGAGACGGAGACAGAGAGAGAGAAAGGGAGGGGGTGAGTTTGGGCTGTGCCCCCCCCACCCAGCTTCTCACTATGCATTTCACCTCCAAAAGAATAATCCATCCAAAAGAATCATCACAGCCACTACCTGACAATCCTTCCCACTTCCTCTCTTGGCTGGACTCCTATCTGGCCGGAAGGGTTGACCCCATCCCTTCCTCCTTAAGAGTGACTTCCTGGTGCATTCAAACAGAGCGTGGCCATTGGTGCCTTCCACACCACCATGCAACAGTTGTTTACAAGCCCTTCTCTTCTCATCTGGGGACATGGCCCTTCATGGGAGACAGGTAGTCATAGAATAGCACATGCAACAGGTATCTGGGAACCAAGGGCCAGAATCATCACAGCCCTGGGCAGGGAGAAGGCTTCTCAGAAGGCAAGAGCCATCCGAAGAGCTGAAATACCGCAGGCGTTTCCAGTAGACATCCCAGCAGAGAGAACACCTAGTCAGGTGCAGAGCCATGACTCAAATGGGATTACAAGGTGTCCTCAAAGTGGAGGGTAAAGTGCAAGCTGCTGCGGGTGGTGGGAGATAAGGCGTATTTACGGCAGGAGCCTGGACTTCAAGAAGGGCCTCGCCGGCTGTGATGGGGTTGGGGTTTCAAGCTGGAGCTGAAGTGGTTTGGGTTCAAAAATGGATAATCAAATTCCCACTTGAGGAAGATCCTCATCCATCCACAGCTGAGAGGGAGGGTTAAGAAGAAGCAGGGTGGATGCAAGGTTCCAAGTGAGGGCACTGTCGTAGTCAGAGACAGAAAGTCTGACAGGGCCTGAGGGGACAGTCACACAGTGGGAGAGCGGGGATGATCTGCCACGCATGGAGGAGGTAGGACCCACACAAGAGGTGATGGGACTCATGTAGGGACTGAAGGAGGACTAAGCAATGACGCCAGATCCCCCCGGGACACACAGAAGTGGCAATATGGAAGAGGGGGCAGAGATGGAGGGAGGTGATGAACTCAGGGTTCATTTTGAGGTGGCTGTGACCCTCCAAGTGTGTTCTAGCACCTGGCACAGTGCATGGAAGGAAGCTGAGGAATAAATGAATTGAAGTCTGGACAAAGTGAGGTCCCCAGGTCTCTAAGCCTCATAATTTCAGGGAGATGCTCTCTGAGTTCTGCTTCCTTCCCACCCAAGCCCCAGCTCCTCATTCCACAGCTAGGGTTGCTTGGGAGCCAGAGGTGTCTTCATGAAGAACCACCATTATCCATCCCAAGGGTTGAGTAGCCTGGCCTCTCTATGCTTCACTCTAGCCAATTTCCACAATGCCTGACATGAAAAAAACCCCAACCCCGACTTCTGACCTTCCCAGGCTCCTGTCTGATGAAATCTGCAGTCTCTAAGGACATCCAAAGGGTACCATGGAATTCACAACACTGACAGTGCCTGGTGACACTCATCCTTCTTTGCCCAAATACGTCAGCCAGGTCTCTGTTATGGGATGAGTCTCTGCCCAACCCATCCCCAGGCCTCCTAAGGGAATCCCTGATATGATCACATTGACTTAGGGAGAGGCCCATAGGAAGGACAGGGTCTGGTCACCCAAGCCAGGGATAAGAATGGAATATGACTGTGGCCTTGATGGAGCTGTGCCTGGGAAGGCAATGAAAAACAGGCTATTCAAACCGGAAAGGTGTCCATGTGGCTGAAACTCAGAGAAACAAAGGCCCAGGGAGGCCTAGTTCACACAAAATCATGGCTGGGTGCTGATCCAGCAGGCAGTTTCACCCCTAAACCCTAGAAATTGACTGCCCAAGGGACTTTCCTGGGGGCCCACACCAATTCAGGTGGGAGACATCCCTTCCTGGTCCAATCCCTGAGCTCTGGGCCATCAGGACAGTGTAGGATGAGTGGTGGGTAGCAGGCTAACATATCTCAGTAGGTCCTGGGGAAGCCAAGGACAGAGTCCTGACTGCAGGCTACAGTTCTATGCTCCAAAGAAGTCTCCACTACAGATCCTAAGGCCAGTAGGGCCCGAGGCTCTGTCCCAAGAGGCTCAGCTTCCACATTGCCTTCCCTGTCCATTCCCCATCCTTCTCCTTCTGCCTTGGTCCTCTGATGTCTGTTTATTCCTGGCTTCCTACACTGAGCTGTGAGTTCCCAAAGGCAAGGAGTCTGGCCTGCCCCAGGTATCGCAGGAGGTTTTTTAGATACACCAAAAGGCATGAACTAGGCAGGTTCTTGAACAGTGGCAAAGGGAGGTCTTTGCTACCCGTCTTTACTGAAGGCATCCACTAGAGCCTGGGGCCATGAGACAGGGTGAGGAAAGGAAGAATAGAGAACAGGGGTGACTAGAAGGCAGGGCTCCTACTGAGTGGCAGGGGACAGAAGTTGGACATGACCAGGATGAACCCTGAAAGAAGCCTCAGCCCTGTGTGTCATGCCCAAGTGGCCCTGGGCCCCACCCCATCTTCTCTGACAAGCAATGTTCTATTCATAGGCATGGCCTGGGTACAATGATCACATGCTGGGTGCAGTACATAAGCATAAAACACACATACCAATGCAAAGCTTTCCGTGAGCCTCTGGTCCGTCTGAGGCCTGCCTGCCCCTAACACAGAAAACAGGCTCATGAGACCACGTGTGCCTTTTCTTCTTTGTTCCCCCAGTACCTGATGCTAGCCAGGGCCCCAGAGGAGATATGGAAAAAGCAGGGACATGAGGGGCCACACCCAAGGTCAGAGGCCAACAAGGAGGAAGCTGGGAAGCAGGGGTCTCTGGTCAAGCTCTCACGCCTATCGGCACAGACACTTCCTCAGGTCCACTTCAGTGCTGGGCGGTTGGTGGCCTGAGAGGCTTCTCCACCCACCAGAGTCCAAAGACCACAGGTGTGGCTTCCTCAAAGCCTGCTTCCTCCCTCACAGGCCACCTGATCTTCAGTAGGTCTCTGCCTGAGGCAGCTGGCAGACAGGCCAAACAGTGCTCGCTCCAACAACACTGGACCACTGGCTCAACCATCAGCCTCCTGGGGGACCAGACATCCAGCTACACTGGTACTCAGGTAAGAGACTATCTCCAGGGAATAGCAAGGATAGGAGATCCTGGGGCTAACACAGGCATCCCTGTGGCTTCCCAGGGTTGGGGCATCTCTCAGCCTCTTCTCAGATTTAGGAAGGATTAACCCCCAGGGATTTAGCCACTGACTGGAGGAAGAACAAGGGGCTTCCCCCAGGGTTAGCCATGTAGATACCCCTTCCTTGCTTTATATACCTACACAAGGGAGAGCGAAGGCCAATGCCTGATACTAAAAAGGGCCAGGCAGGTCAAGCAGCACCTCAGCCCTGCAATGTAGGGTCTTTAGCAGGAACTATTGAACTACCTCTGCCAGCCCACAGGAACCACACCGGTGGGAAAGGGCAGGGCAGGGCAGAGCTGAGCAGAGCAGGGCTCTTCTTTCTTCCATTTATAAGCGGGAATGCAATGCCACAGGCCAGGGAGGTAGCAGGCAGAGGAAAGGGCCAGGCTTCCAGCACCACTAGCTCTTATCTAGGAAAGGGGTTCTCCCAAGGAGGGGAACAGAGATCAGCCGCCTCCTCTGTGTTCCCATGACGCTCACTGACAAATAATTTTTCCACCTGTGAGTCACCTTAATAGATCTCCGTCATTTTCATAACAGTCCCGATAAACAAGTATGGGCGCTTCCTTACACTTTGGTCAGGGCACACAGCTGAAGAGCACCATGCAGATAAGGATAGAGTCATGGAGATATTCAAGTCATGACGAATGCACACAAACAATCAATCGCTCCTTTGACTCCTCCATACACCCAGCACATACAAATTCATGACATTTAACTCCACTCCATATCAAAAGATGTGTGTTCTAGGCCCCAGGGACACATTTGTAAGCCAGACGGTTCTGGATCATTTCCCTATTCAACAGTCGCGGTGCTCCTAGGCCTGTTGTCCTCTTTGAATATCAGAGTCCTCATCTGAGAAGAGGGGGTAATGGCTCCAGCTCTGGGGTTGTTTTGAATATTAGCTGGGTCACTGAAGGTGACCTTACAGTGGTGCTCACCATTGGTGCTGAAGAACTACCAGTGGAGAGAGAGTGGTGAAGACTAAAGGAAGTAGGGTCAGGAGGGGCTTGGCAGCAGGCTCAGAGTGATGTCGGGGCTGCTGTGACCACTCCTGTTGTTGGCGAGGAATGGGCAATGCTGAAAATAGCATTTGGGCACACTCTGGGCAGGTGGTGGTTAAAGAATATTTTACCAGTCAAGTTGGCTATGAGCTTGATTTAGAGAGTTGGGCGGGAGGGTGTCTGGGGAAGAATTCGGAACACCTGAAGGAAGAGAGCAGGCGTGGTGGTCAGACACTACATAAGCGTAGGTTCCCAGCAAGTTCTGCACAGCATACCTCTCCATATATGTCTGTCTGTCTGTCTGCCTGTCTGTCATCTGTCTCTGTATCACACACACACACACACACACACACACACACACACACACACACACACACACAGAGAGAGAGAGAGAGAGAGAGAGAGAGAGAGAGAGAGAGAGAGAGAGAGAGTCATACTCACATACATTCTTCCTGGCACCATCATTAGTGGGAGCTTCTTCCCTGTTTGTAGAATTAAAACAGACTTGAACAAGAGGCTTGCTATGGCAAGGAGAGCAACTGAGCCCTCTGCCCTCCGCACAGAAGCAACTCATCCATGGCACCTTTTACATCTAACCCTAGAGTAAGATCTGAACCGGCATTCAAATCATGCCGGGCCATCGATGTTGTGCCCCTGCCCCAGGCCCTTTCTTCCCTGGCCCATGGCTTCCAAGCCTAACAAGACTTCTTGGGCAGGGTGTTAGATGCAGATGACTCTGAATAGGTCCCCTGGAGTTAAGGGCTTCAGATGTGGTCACAGAGTTCCCAGGTCAGAGCAACAGCAGTCAGATGGACCTTGTATTTCTGTCCCTAGTCTAATGACTGTCTCTGATTCATTGTGATTCTAGGAAGCTGTCCTCAGCAGTGTCGACATGTCCCGGCCCAGCAGCAGAGCTATCTACTGTAAGCTCCCTGTCTCCCCTCCCCTGCCCAGTTCCCCTCCGGATCAAGCTCCCTGAACCCCATATCCTCCACTGCCCCGGCAATTGTTCAAGCATTACCTCACTCCTGCTGCCCCTGCCCTTGCCTTTGTACCCACAGTGCACCGGAAGGAATATTCCCAGAGTTTGGCCTCAGAACCTACCCTCTTGCAGCACAGGGTGGAGGTGAGTACCCCTGGGGCCAGGTAGATTCTGAGTAAAGCTACAAGTTCCGGTGTGTCCACTGCCTTACCAAAACATAAATACACTTGGCCCTAACATGACACCTCAAACCTGACCGAACTCTGTAGAGTCAGATTCAGCAAGCCTGAGGCCTGAACATCTGCCAAGTTCAAGGAAGTAGAGAGAAGTCCCAGGGTGGGCAGAGCAGGCCCAGCTGGAGGTTGTGGGGGTGGATACTGGGTGCCTAGGCAGGAGTGACAGAGTAAATGGTCAAGACCCACAGAAAGCCAGCCCTTGGTTTCCCAGCCCACCTCCTGGACTTTGTTCAGGACTGCATATGGCTGTGGGGAAGAAGTTGTGAGGGTTGCAGCTCTAAGGGACAGTGTCACAGAGGGGAGAGTTGTCCTGCCCTCCCAGGCCTGGCTGAGCCACTGGAATAGAACCCTCTGGGCCCACCCAAAAGGATAGCTGGCACTCTGATATCTGGTCATTTGAACTGGCTTTTGAACTGCAAGGATGTTGTCAGGTAGCTTGCTAAACTAGGGACATGGTGGTGGCAACAGTGCATGGGAGTGGGCATAGAACCCGCCCCCTACCCTAGTAGCCTCAGGTGCTAAGAGACAAGTAGGAAACTCACAGTGCAGTGGAGAAGGGGCTCCCCAGACACTGTTCAGCTTCTCTGAGGAGTGGGGCTGGGAACTGGCTTCACTGAGGCCCATCAGGCAAGAGCAAGAGGAGACACATTCAAGATGACAGCTCTGAAGGCTCTGCTGAAGCGCTGGCAGTGTGGATGCAGTGAGAGTGCAGATGCAGTGAGAGTGCGGATGCAGTGAGAGTGTGGATGCAGTGAGAGCGTGGATGCAGTGAGAGTGTGGATGCAGTGAGAGCATAGATGCAGTGAGAGTGTGGATGCAGTGAGAGCATAGATGCAGTGAGAGTGTGGATGCAGTGAGAGCATGGATGCAGTGAGAGCATAGATGCAGTGAGAGTGTGGATGTAGTGAGAGTGTGGATGTAGTGAGAGCATAGATGCAGTGAGAGCGTGGATGCCGTGAGAGTGTGGATGCAGTGAGAGTGTGGATGCAGTGAGAGTGTGGATGCAGTGAGAGTGTGGATGTAGTGAGAGCATAGATGCAGTGAGAGTGTGGATGCAGTGAGAGTGTGGATGCAGTGAGAGCGTGGATGCAGTGAGAGCATAGATGCAGTGAGAGTGTGGATGCAGTGAGAGCATAGATGCAGTGAGAGTGTGGATGCAGTGAGAGCATGGATGCAGTGACAGCATAGATGCAGTGAGAGTGTGGATGTAGTGAGAGTGTGGATATAGTGAGAGCATAGATGCAGTGAGAGCGTGGATGCAGTGAGAGTGTGGATGCAGTGAGAGTGTGGATGTAGTGAGAGCATAGATGCAGTGAGAGCGTGGATGCAGTGAGAGCGTGGATGTAGTGAGAGCGCAGATGCAGTGAGAGCGTAGATGCAGTGAGAGTGTGGATGTAGTGAGAGTGTGGATGCAGTGAGAGTGCGGATGCAGTGAGAGCGTGGATGCAGTGAGAGCATAGATGCAGTGAGAGCGTGGATGTAGTGAGAGTGTGGATGCAGTGAGAGTGCGGATGCAGTGAGAGTGTGTGCAGTGAGAGCATAGATGCAGTGAGAGTGTGGATGTAGTGAGAGTGTGGATGTAGTGAGAGCATAGATGCAGTGAGAGCGTGGATGTAGTGAGAGTGTGGATGCAGTGAGAGTGCGGATGCAGTGAGAGTGTGTGCAGTGAGAGCATAGATGCAGTGAGAGTGTGGATGTAGTGAGAGTGTGGATGTAGTGAGAGCATAGATGCAGTGAGAGTGTGGATGCAGTGAGAGTGTGGATGTAGTGAGAGCATAGATGCAGTGAGAGTGTGGATGCAGTGAGAGCGTGGATGCAGTGAGAGTGTGGATGCAGTGAGAGCATAGATGCAGTGAGAGTGTGGATGCAGTGAGAGCATAGATGCAGTGAGAGTGTGGATGCAGTGAGAGCGTGGATGCAGTGACAGCATAGATGCAGTGAGAGTGTGGATGTAGTGAGAGTGTGGATGTAGTGAGAGCATAGATGCAGTGAGAGCGTGGATGCAGTGAGAGTGTGGATGCAGTGAGAGTGTGGATGCAGTGAGAGCATAGATGCAGTGAGAGCGTGGATGCAGTGAGAGCGCGGATGTAGTGAGAGCGCAGATGCAGTGAGAGCGTAGATGCAGTGAGAGTGTGGATGTAGTGAGAGCGTGGATGCAGTGAGAGTGCGGATGCAGTGAGAGCGTGGATGCAGTGAGAGCATAGATGCAGTGAGAGCGTGGATGTAGTGAGAGTGTGGATGCAGTGAGAGTGCGGATGCAGTGAGAGTGTGTGCAGTGAGAGCATAGATGCAGTGAGAGCGTGGATGCAGTGAGAGTGTGGATGCAGTGAGAGCATGGATGCAGTGAGAGTGTGGATGCAGTGAGAGCGTGGATGCTGTGAGAGTGTGGATGCAGTGAGAGTGCGGAAGCAGTGAGAATGTGGATGCAGTGAGAGTGCGGAAGCAGTGAGAGTGTGGATGCAGTGAGAGCGTAGATGCAGTGAGAGCGTGGATGTAGTGAGAGCGTGGATGCAGTGAGAGTGTGGATGCAGTGAGAGTGTGGATGTAGTGAGAGCGTGGATGCAGTGAGAGTGTAGATGCAGTGAGAGTGTGGATGCAGTGAGAGTGCGGATGCAGAGAGAGTACGGATGCAGTGAGAGTGTGTGCAGTGAGAGTGTGGATGTAGTGAGAGTGTGGATGCAGTGAGAGTGTGGATGCAGAGAGAGTACGGATGCAGTGAGAGTGTGTGCAGTGAGAGCATAGGTGCAGTGAGAGTGTGTGCAGTGAGAGCATAGATGCAGTGAGAGCGTGGATGCAGTGAGAGTGTGGATGCAGTGAGAGCGTGGATGCAGTGAGAGTGTGGATGCAGTGAGAGCGCGGATGCAGTGAGAGTGTGGATGCAGTGAGAGTGTGGATGCCGTGAGAGTGTGGATGCAGTGAGAGCGTGGATGCAGTGAGAGCATGGATGCTGTGAGAGTGTGGATGCAGTGAGAGCGTGGATGCCGTGAGAGGAGCTGCATGTGAGCAGGAATGAGGATCAAGGGCCCAGGGGCAGGAGGTAGACTGCTTCTCTCCAACAGAAGACTGGAGCAAATGGAGGATGAGTCAGGAAAGCAACATTTGGCTGTGGGAAGAGAGGAATCTCTAGAGGAGGGTGGCCCAGGGAAAAGCTGCCAAACAATGGGACCTGCAGAAGACAAGGATCTGGGAGCCAGTGATGGCTAGAGCTCTCTCTGTGCAAGACTCAGAAAGAGGACACTTGGTCTTCCCGAGAGCCCTGTGGCACTGGGTTGGCATAGTTGGGAAGATGTCTGTGTATGGGCAAGAGTATGGAAAAAGGCAGAGGTCAGACATGTAAGGTCAGTGAGGGGAGAAACAACCCGAGGACAACAGTTCCTAAATGCAGCAAAGGGAATCAGAAAGGTCCTAGAGCCCATACACAGGAACATGGATGATTTTGTTGGATGATTGGAACCCACACCCCTGACTACCCAGTCACCTTATATGGTGGTTCCTTTGAAGTCCCAGAACCCCTTAGCCCTAGTCCTAGAAGCCTCTTCAAGAACCAAACTTCTATAAGTTCTTTTTACTTTATTGAAAAGCATGACCTCCCCACAGGGGGAGCCAAGGACACACCTTCCTCCTCCCCCGCCTTTTCCCTGCTTGCTGCCATCTTCCTCCCTCTCTCTCTTTCTAAACCTTCTCCCACATCAGTCTCTTCCTGTCCCCTTAGCATCTGATGACATGTAAGCTGGGGACACAGAGAGTCCGGGAACCAAAGGATGCCCTACAGAAGCTTCAGGAGATGGATGCACAGGGTCGAGTGTGGAGCCAAGACCTGATCCTGCAGGTCAAAGATGGCTGGCTCCAGCTGCTGGACATTGAGACTAAGGTCAGCCTTCTCTGCAAATCCAGCCGTGGGCCCTGACTAACCCAGGAGGCTAAAGAGCAAGCACCAGGCTCTCTACCTGCCTCTCAGTGCCTCTCCACATCCAATGCACATCCAAAACCAGGGAGAGGCAGGACAGGACTGGGGACAGAGGCATATGAATCAGGGTAGAGAATCTACCCAGCCCACCAGAGAGCAGGGATGGACTTTCAGGGTCTCAGTGACCTGATATTTGGCCTTTCCACCTGCCTTAGGAGGACCTGGATTCTTACCGCCTGGACAACATCAAGGCCATGGATGTAGCTCTCAACACCTGTTCCTACAACTCCATCTTATCCGTCACTGTGCAGGAGTCTGGCCTGCCAGCCACTAGCACTTTGCTCTTCCAATGCCAGGAAGTAGGGGTGAGTGACCGGTGTAGTGGCCTGGGTTGGAGTTTGGTGACCATCATACACACACACACACACACACACACACACACACACACACACACACACACACACACACACTCACACACTCACACACTTAATTGGCTGCTTCCTCCAGGCAGAGCAGCTGAGGACAAGCCTGCAAAAGGCCCTGGAAGAAGAGCTAGAAGAAAGGTAGGCTGCCTCTGCCCAGTGACATACAGAGCCTCCTAGCTCAGGACTGAGGGCCATATCCTGGCCACACATTTGAAGAATTCATGATCCTGGGACCTAACAAACACATTCCAAGAACTAATGAAGGCTTAGACCAATGAAGGGTGTTGGGAAGGTATTGGGTGCATTGGTTGCTGTCTCTAGAGGCCGTTATAGAATCCAGGCAGGCCCAGGAACCAATCAGGTGAAGCACAGTGGAGTCAGGGAAGGCTCCAGAAGAGACTAAGGGGCAGGAGGGGGTCCTGGTGAGAGATGGTGATGCCCATGGGCACTGCGGCAGAAGTGTGGGCTTGGGTATCTGTCTCTAGAATTTTTTCAAGGCTGTATCTTTCACCACACCCTCAGCAGACCTCGATTTGGAGTCCTTCATCCAGGCCAGGACAGACGGAAGGAATATCCTCTGGAAAGGCCAATCCCTATACGACAGGCATCCCCTCTGGAGCAGAGGTCCCCTCTGGAGCAGAGGTTTCCTCTAGAACGGCCACCCCACATGACCCCAGAACGCAGTAAGTTTGTGCCTGAAGGCGAGTGGAGGAGATGGTGGTTTGGATCTTGGATCAAGTCAAAAGAGTTCCAGGCTCATGGTCTCCCCACATCCACCGCAGGCATCCCACCATCCCCAAGGTCCCTGATACAATACCCAAATGCCCGAGAACCAAGTGACTTCACTCTGCCTCCTCCTCCAAGGCGTGCTGCATCTCCTGAGGACCCAGGGATGGATGAGGTAACCGAAGGTGGTCAGAGGCTTGCTGGGGCTTCCTGGCCTTGGGAAAAAGGGAGAGTCTACTCTCAGGAACCCGGATTCCCAGGGTAGACAGGGCAGGTCTGCGACTGAGGTGGCACTGAGGTGCTTGTGGTGGAATGATAGCAAGGCAGGGGGTGTTGGGGTTTTCATGACTGTCCACTAAAAGCCATTGGTTGTTGGGGGTCCAGGAAGTGCTGAACCATGTTCTAAGAGACATTGAGCTGTTTGCTGGAAAGGTGAAGGAGGCCAAAGCAAAGGACAGTCATAAGAAGAAAAAATTTGGGAGAAAAAAGAACAAGGCTCAAAACAGTAAGTACTTCATGCCAGGAAGGGGAGCAGGGTATTTTGGGGGGATCTGGAGATCTCACACCTCACATCTGTTCCTTCTCCCACAGAGATAACACAAGCACAGTACATTGATTGCTTCCAAAAGGTCAAGTTCAGCTTCAACCTCCTGGTTAGTGGCTCCAGCCAGTTCTGGTCCATTCTCCCCTAGCTCCCTCTCTCTCTGACATCAGACACCCAAGTCTTTCCCTTTTTCCTTTCTTTCTTCTCTTTTCCCTTTTCCCTTCTTTCCCAGATTCTCCTTCTCTTGGAACTTTTGAAGGGTACCAGGCTCTGAGCCAAAACACAAAACACATATGGGGTGCTAGGGTTCTGGTGAAGGTAAATGGAACCAACATTGTCCTGTGTCTTCAGGGGAAGCTGGCCTTACGGCTGCAGGAAACAAGTGCCCCTGAGTTCGTGGACCTCATCTTCCAAACCCTGAAACTCGTGAGTGGAGGGCAGACAGGGTGGGAAAAGAGAAAAGCTGAAGCCAAGGAGGAGCAGAGGGAGGAACAGAGCCAGGGGAAGTACCGGGACAGAGGGAGCTGTGGGACCTGCCCTTTATTTGCCATATATCTTCATACCAGGGTACCACTTAAGACAAACCCCCCAGCAGACCTGATGGGCTGGCAACAGAGTCAAGGACATCAAACTTTGAGGGAACAGGCAGGAAGTGAGGAGACAGAGCTGAGGGGTTTGTGGATAATTCCTACTCCTTTCTTGCCTGGGTGCGCCAATGCCTTCTCTTTCCTCCAGATCCTGTCCCAGTGTCCCGACACTGGCCTTACAGCCAAAGTGATCTCACCCCTCCTCACCCCTAAAGCCATAGACCTGCTGGAGTCCTGCCTAAGGCCACCCGAGAATGCTCTCTGGAAGTCACTAGGCTTAGCCTGGACCACCAGCTGGTAAGTAAAGACAAGAGACAGGGAGGACACAAAGCAGGACATGATGGGTAGCCTGGTGGTACACTATCACAAACCAGAGACATATCCAGAGACTGTGGGGGGGGGGGATACTACATGATGTTCCCAACTTTTTACCCAGTGAAGAAACATACTACTTCGGGGGGTGGGGGGACCAATGCCAATCTTCTAGTAAAATGTACACTTGTTTTCACCAGGGACAAAGTAAGAATGACTGATACAGAGATGCCAAGCTATAACATATGAAAGTTAACCCAGCAAGCTTCAGGACAGGAGTTAAGAGAAGCCAAGCTGCTGGGGTTGGAGGAACGGGGAGACATAGGGCCATTTAGACAGCCTGGGGATTGGGAAGGAAACTGACATGAATACCTGGGCCAACATGGCACAGGAACAGTCTACAGAGGCCACACATCTGGGTCCCAGCTGAGAGGTCCCAACTGTGGGATAGAACAGTAGCAGAGTGTCAGGTAGGCCACAGTGAGAGGCTGGTGAGGAATCCAGTGCAAGCCCCTGACCTTGCTTCCTCAAACACTGTATGTAGCAGAGGGTAGGGCTCTGAGAAATGTTACAGGAAGAAGGCAGAAGGAAAAGCAGGAAGAAGGCAAAAAGAAATCACAGAAATGCTGGGCTGGGCATGGTGGCACATGCCTTTAAGGAGGCAGAGGCAGGCGGATCTCTGTGAGTTCAAGGCCAGCCTGGTCTACAGAGCGAATTCCAGGACAGCCAGGACTGTTACATAGAGAAACCCTGTCAAAAAAAGAGAAAGAAAGAGGTGGGTGGGAGAGGAGCGAGAGGGGGGTCTAAAAAGAGAACTCGAAGAGCATAGGGATGCAAACTAAAAGAGAACAAAAAGAGCCCAGAGCTATCAGCAGGCAGACAAGTCAGCTGAGAGCCTGGTGCTCCCGAAGGAGACCCCCATATATTTGCCTAAAGAGCAGTTCTTTTCAGTTCAGGCCCATAAGAAATTTCTGTCCAGTTAGCTTAAAGACATGAGTTAGTCTCAGTGCAACCTACATACATAACATGATAATATACAGATTTCAGTATATAATTCAGTAGTGTTAAGTAAATATCGATACAGTGCACCAACACCACTCTCTAGCTCGAGAGCTTTCTCACCCCAAACAGAAAGGCTATACCCACTAAAGATTAATTCCCCTGCCCCCACCCCCTGGCTACCTTTGCTCTATGTCCATATCAGTTTGCCTATTCTAGGGACTTCATGTAAGTGAAATAAGACATGGGTCACCTTTTTGTGACTGGCTGATTTTAATAGTATGTCCTCAAAATTCATCCGTATTTCAGCATGTGACAAAACTTCCTTCCTTTTGTGATTGACTAATATTGCATTGTATGGACAAGCTGCATTTTGTTTATTCTTTATTCATCAATGGGCATTTAGATTGTTTAAACCCAAATGGTCTATTTTATGTGCTTTATTTGTCGAGTCACTAAGATGAAGGAATTTGTAAATTCTGGACCTCTTATAACAAATGCATGGACACACACACACACACACACACACACACACACACACACACACACACACACACACACACAGAGTCTTAGACCCTGGATCCTGTAGCTGCCCTGGGCTTACCATCACCCATGGGGATAGTTCTGATATGTAGTACTAACCAGAGAGGAAAGCAGGGTCTGTGGTGGATCGAGATAGGCCTCAAATGCTTTTATTCAGCCCCTTTAACAACAACTATCCACATTAGGTTGTAGTAGTACTTTTTGGTCAGGACTGCAAACAACAACATGGAGACTTATTATTAATTACGAAAGCTCGGCCCTAGCTTAGGCTTGTCCTCCACTAGTTCTTACAACTTAAATTAACCCATCTACATTCTGCCACAGGGCATTGCCTCATCTTCTGTACTGCCCATCCTGCTTCCTCCACATCTGGCTGGCATCTCTCTGTGCGCCTAGATTACCTCCCCTCTTCCTCTCTCTCCCTGAAAATCGGGCCTATCCTCTCCTGCCTAGCTATTGGCCATTCAACTTTTTATTACACCAATCACAGCAACACATCTTCACACAGTGTACAATTATTCTGAAATATTAGGTATGTTGTTTTATGTTTCAAAATGCAGTATTTCTAAAAGTTTTGAGAAATAGTCTATGGCATGCCCGCTGCAAAAGCATGGGGAGCTGACCCCTCAGCACACACATAAAGGCCAAGCATGGCAGCAAGTCTGTACCCCACTGGGAGAGAGAGAGGAGGGTCCCCGGAGTGGGGCAGCCAGCCTATCTGAAGAGAAGCACAGCAGCCAAATTGGGAGGCTGTGTCTCCAAAAGTTAGGTGGAGATGGCATCAACCTCTGGCCTCCATATGCAGGAG